>NC_067160.1:49797454-51009954 GCF_903995435.1 Acomys russatus
TTAAAAGACTAGAGATTGAAGGACTGGAGGGATGGCTCAGTGGTTAAGAGCACTGGTTGTTCTTTCAAAGATCCTGAGTTTAATTCCCAGCAACCACATGGTGGCTCGCAACCATCTGTAATAAGATCTGGTGCCCTCTTCTGTCATCCAGATGTACAGGAAGACATAACACTCATATATATATACACATATATGTGTGTGTGCATACATTTATACATATATATGTTTTATAAAAATATTTATATTTTATATAAATATATTATATATATTAAAGAGTAGAAATCAAAGTTTCTACTGGCCATGGGGTCCAGGCCAGGAGTGAGCGCAAATCAACCACCAGCCTGGTACCACAGCACATGGGCCTGGGCCAGGAGCAAGCTGGAGACAAGAAGACCCAGGTAGGAGCAAGCCAAGATGACCATCAATCGGCCACCACACAGGCCCTGGTGGGCAGACCACACCCAAGATGACCTCTGCCCAGTGCCACACGGCACGAGTGGGTCATAGCACTCTTGAGATCACTTCTGAGATGAGACCCCCACCAAGAGACCCAAGGCACCACCACTAAGAAAATCAAGTGAGTGGTGGAGAAATGGAAGAGAGAGAGAAAAACAGAAGGATGTGTGCACAATGAAGAGAGGCAGAGCTGGAGACTCAGAGGTAGTGAGGAACAGCCTGATGTGAGTAACTGGTTATGCCATTTCGGGCCATGGTAAGTTCCTGCCCTGTGCTGCCACCAAGGGCCATGTCTCAGTCTGTGGCCCTGCAGCAACAGGGTTCTGTTACCACCAATGGCCAGGCAGACGTCCTTGGTCTATGCTGCTGTCCAGAGCCATGTTGATATCTTAGAGTTGTGCCCTCACCTAGGCATCATGGGAGAGCTGTCTCTGAGGATATGAAAGCAGAAGAGCTGGCCCTGATTCTTGCTAGATCCACTACTCAGGAAGCACAGTAGAGCTGGCACTGATTGGATTGTGGGAGTTGCAGGTGAGCCAGCCCACAGGGTGTGAGGTGAGTGTAGGAGACCTGGCCCTGACACTTGTCTGCCCTGCTGTGGCACCAACAAGGAAGAGATGCACCTCCTCACCCCTTGCCACTTATGGCAGGCAGAAAAGCTGGCCCTGAGGTCACCAGAGAAAGAGACGGGACCTTCCCCTCACCAGCTGCAACACTTGGGAGATCTGGCCCTGCGCCTCCCCTGGGCAGCAGGGTAGAGCTGTCCCTGGTTGCAGGGGTTATGGGTGAGCTGGCCCTGAGGGTGTGAGAGCTGGAAAGCTGTCCTAGCCCCTCACTACAGCAACACTCAGGAGCGTGGGCTTTGCACCTCACCTGGGCAGCATAGTACAACTAGCTATGATGGCATGGATGCAGGTTAGCTGGCTCCAAGGACATGAAAATTAAAGAGCTGGCTCTGCCCCTTCCTGGCTGCTGCTTCGGATGAGCTATCCAAGGCAGGGCTGGAAAGCTCAACTTGATGGTATGGGTGTGGGAGAGCTGCAGACTGGCCAGCTCAGATAACCTCCCAGGCCCAGATCCAGGCCTTTGAGCTGGCCCACCCCAACATCTATCCCATCTGTGAACTGCTGGAGTATGTGAAGGGGTTGGTTTTGCAGATCCAAAGCTGCAGGATCCCTGTGATACAGGGCAGCAACAGGGTACCCGAGAGGAGTCCCTGTGAGGTTCCAGTATTGATTGTATACCAAAAGCCAGAGACCAATGACTCATTGCAATGAACTGCAAGCAAAGAAGTGTGGACAAAAGGGTATGCTGTGAGGGCTGTTGCAAGGGCAAAGGGTGGGTATGAGGGGAACAGGAAGGTAAGTGGGATTGAGATACATGATGTGAAACTCACAAAGAACCAATAAAAAGACTTAAGAAAAAGAGAGAGAGAGAGAGAGAGAGAGAGAGAGAGAGAGAGAGAGAGAGAGAGAGGAGATCAGCCAGGCAGGGGTGGTGCATATGTTTAATTCCAGCACTCAGAAGGCAGAAGCAGGTGGATCTCAGGGTTTGAGGACAGCCTGGTCTACATAGGGGGTTCTGGGGTAGCCAGGGCTACACAGAGAAACCCCATTTCAAAAACAAAAGCAAAGAGGGTAGAGATCATGCCGTGGCTTTTATCTTTCCATACATTATGAAGTCAAAAACAAGTAACAGGAAGACACATCACAAAATGCCCAAGTATGTAGAATTGAACAGGACTTCCTGTTGGGTGTTGAGCCTCACACCTATAGTCCTAACATTCAATATCTTGAGGAATACGCATGCACACGCACACACACACACACACACACACACACACACACACACACACGTAGAATCAGGCTGACTGGAAAAAGAGAAAGGATTAACAGAAGTTGGAAAGGGACAAATGAGAGTAATGGGAGGTGATGGTGATAAAAAAAAATACATTAGATACATGTAGAAAATACAATAAGACCCATTATTATTATAGACACCTTGTAATAACAAAAAAACACTTTTTAATTGCGGGGTGCAGCCATAACATTGCCTAAGAGGCAAAGTCATAGCCCAGGGCTTATGTTGAAAAGAAAGAGAAGCATATCGAATGGGATATATAAGTTTTTATCTTGAAAAACTGGAGAAAAAAATTGAACCCAACACCAACAAAAGAAAGTAAGAAATAAGAGCATGAAGCTGAGCACAGAAATATAATAGAAGGTATGAGTTAGAAGATGATTCTGTAGAGAAATTAGTGCTTTAGAGCTCAGGGGTTATGTGTAGGAAGTTGTTTTAGACAAGGTCCTCAGAGAAACAGAATCCATAGAACATGCACCCATTATAGAAAGGGCTCTGTTACCTTGGCTTCCTCAGTGGGGGGTGGGTAGTCCAGCAAAGGCCATCTCACTACTGGAGCAGAGAGATGGATGGCTCACAGTCCTAACCTGGCTCTCCCACCTGTCAGCTGATGATGGTGGTGGCAACCATAGACATATGTGCTGAAGGAGAAGTGTCCATACTATTTGGAAATGGGTTGTTCCCTGTGTGTGTGTGTGTGTGTGTGTGTGTGTGTGTGTGTGTGTGTGTGCAGTCCAGGACCCAGCCCAGGGAATAGTGCCACCCACATTGGTCTCCTAACTTCAGCCATTATAATCAAATAACCTTGCACAGCCACGCCCAGGGTCCACGTTCCAAGTGATCCTACAATCTTTTGTTCTGTTCTGCTCTGTTTTGTTTTGTTTTGTTTTTTTGAGACAGAGTTTCTCTGTGTAGCCTTGGCTGTCCTGGACTCGCTTTGTAGACCAGGCTGACCTCCAACTCACAGCGATCCCTCCCTGTCTCTGCCTCCAGAGTGCTGGGATTAAAGGCATACGCCACCACGCCCAGCCATCACCAGAAATTTTGCAGGCATAAATATTCAGTACATATCTGTTATGCATTGGTTTTTTAATTATGTACTAATGCTATGTATCACCTCGTGGTAGGTAGTAGGTGTGAACTTCTGAAGCTAACTATGAAGATTATCTCAAGAAATCCTGAAAGGCCTCAAAGTGAGAAACTAGAAAGACTAATGGTCCAACAGACAACCTTAGTCACTGCGGTGACTAACCTTGTTTGTCTGCTTGACACACCTGGGAAGAAAGAACCTCAGCTGAGTCACTGCTTATTAGACTGGCCTGTGGGCAGGCCTCTGTGGCGGACTCTTAATTGGTGATTGATGTGGGAGGGCCCAGGCCACCATCACTGCGGGTGGTGTCACCCATGGGTGTGAAAAGAAGGCTAAAACCACGTGCTCCTGGAGCGCGTCAGTGAGCAGTGTTCCTCCGAAGTCTCTGCTTCAAGCTCCTGCCTTGAGTGCCTGCCTTGGTGGCTCACAACTATCTATAAAGGGATCTGATACCCTCTTCTGGCATGTGGGTGTACATGTAGACACAGCACTCATACATTTTTTTAAATACATAAATAAATAAAAATTTTAAATAATTCTGGGCTGGGCTGTGATGGTGCATGCCTTTAACCCCTGAACTTGGAAGGCAGAAGCAAGTGAATCTCTGAGTTTGAGTCCAGACTGGTCTACAAAGCAAGTTCCAGGATAGCCAAGACTGTACAGAGAGAAATCCTGTCTCATAAGACAGACAGACAAACAAACAAACAATTCTAGGGAGCTGGAGAGATGGCTCAGAGGTTAAAAGCACTGGCTGCTCTTCCAGAGGACCCAGATTCAATCCCTCAACACATGGAAACTCACACTTGTCTGTAACTCCAGTTCCAGGGGTTCAAAACCCTCCCACAGACATACATGCAGGCCAAACATCAATGCACATGAAATAAAAGTGAATGCAAATAAACCATTTTTAAAATTAATGAAAAGAGAGTAAATTTCTCCAAATCCTAAACTGATGGCAGAGTTAGTTGTTGATTTGGGTACTATAGCAAGCCCAGGGGCTCACTCAGGAGCCGCGTGGATTACTCAATTTCTGAATCTGAGAGCAAGGCAAGGCATGGAGGACACTAGACTCAAGGATCAGGGCAAGGAAGGCATAGACACAAGAATCAGAGAGAGTGAGTCCCTTGCATTTCCAAAAGCCTCCCTTCCTGTTGCAGGATATTTGGTCACACTGTGAGTCTCAAGACTGTATAGTGGAAAAACCTGCTTCTGGTTGTGATGTGACTCAGCCCGAGCACACACCTTAAATACAAGAACTTTCTGTAAACAGGATTAAATAAAAATCAACCATAAATTAAAAGGTGGGAGCAGGCAACCAGTTGCCAGGGAGTGAACATAAGGGGAAAAAACCATAGAGAGTGAGAGGAAGACCTGAGGACGGATAGAGAGACTCACAGGAAGTAGAAAGGAGGGACATCCCATGTGAAGGATTTTTAAAACAGAATGGAGGAACAGAAGGAGCTTTTTCCTTCTGGGATGTCAGCTGAGTAGGAAGGTCAGCTGGGTGCTTTCTCTAACTCTCTGAGCTAATAGACTTTCACCCCAGCATCTGGCTCCTGAGTCTTTATTGGTTAAATTAAACATTAGGGATCTTGTTCGAAGACAACACCTTCTGCTTCCATCTCTTTAGATGAGCTGTCAAAGTTGGTCCTGGATAGTTGGGAACACTACTCCTCCTAAAGTCCAGACCAACCTGAGCCAGCATTGTTCCGGCGGATGTGTAAGTCATAGCAGCAAACAGCCACCAGGAGGCAGCAAACTGCAGATGAGGCAGAAGCCCACTGGATGTGACAGAGGGACCCTAGGAACTCTTGGCTGGCTGGCTGCTCAGTTTCACCCCCTTTATTCTCTTACCATCTCGCAGTCAGGCAGTCTTGCGAGTTTGTGTGATATTTAAGGCACATTTTATGCACTGTGGTAGTGTTCTACCGATCTAAAAAAAAAAAAGGGTGAGTGTGCAGTTGTCTCCGTAGACGTCTAATCTGTAAAAATAGTTAATCAGGTATGCAGCATCTATAGCCCCTACTTGGAAGCTAGGGAGGAGACTGGCTTGAGCCTAGGAGTTCAGAGCTATACCGCACCACGCTAGTCAGGTGGAAGTCTATATTTAGTATCAGGAGTAGGGTTGCTTATTATAATAACACACACACACACACACACTCCAACCAGGGTAACATAGAAAGACTCTGTCTGCTAAAAATGTGAGTAAATCTAAAACTCTCAGTAAAACAGGAGTTTAAAGAAAAAGCAAAAACAAAAAAAATTTGTGCATCCATCCAACATTCCGCTTCCAGAAATCAAGGCAAATGTCCCTTCATGGTGAGTCTTGGGGTAGCAGTCACAGCACTTCCTTATGAATGACACTAGAAACTGCTAAATCGTGAGGCATGAGGGAAAAGGGGCAGCATTCAATTCAGGGTGAAAATGTTACTTATCCTAGTTAACTTTGACTGTCACCTTCACACAGATTGGCCTATAGGCAAGTCTGTGAAGGTCATTAATTGATTTAGGAATTGGTTCCTAGTTGGTTGTTGATTGATTTAGGAAGGCGCAGTCCACTCTAGGTGACGCCATTCCCTAGGCAGATGGTCTTAGACTGTGTAAGAAAGCTAGCTATGGCTGGAGAGATGTCTCAGAGGCTAAAAGGCATTTTAGTTGTGTCTCTTATGAAAGGATTCATCTGAGAGACGTAAAAAGAAGACAGGATAGCCCTCCTAGGCACCTCACATGAGAACATAAGTGATCATAAGCAGGACTTTTGCAGGCATAAATATTCATTACCTAACTGTTTTTGCACTGGTTTTTAATCATGTATTAAGAACATCGGCTATTCTTCCAAAGGTCCTGAGTTCAATTCCCAGAAGCCACATGGTGGCTCACAACCATCTGTAATGAGATCTGTTGCCCTCTTCTGGCGGGCAGGCACACATGTAGGCAGAACACTGTATACATAATAAAGGCTGGAGAGATAGCTCAGTGCTTAAGAGCATTGACTGCTCTTCTGGGGGTCCTGAGTTCAATTCCCGGCAACCACTGGGTGGCTCACAACCATCTAGAATGAGATTGGGTGCCCTCTTCTGGCCTGCAGGTGTACACTGTATATACAATAAATAAACAAATCTTTTTGGAAAGAAAGCTAAGCATTAGCCTGAAAGTGATATAGCTAGCAGCATTCTTCCAGGGTTTCTACCATACTTCCTTGGCCCTGGGTAAGATCCCTGGTCTGAGGCAATGCTAGAATGAGCTAGCAAATATGCCTGCCTGCAAGTTCCTGCCTTGACTTCCCTCAATGATGGATCTGAATATGTAAGTCAGATAAACTCTTTCCCACTCTACCTTACGTTGCTTTTGCTCAGTGTTTATTATCAGCAATATCTCTCCCCTTACACGGCCACCATACATTTTAACATCGTATCTTCTGATGACTAAGGAAGCAGAGAACCAAGTTTGCCGTTGTTCAGCCTAGCATATTCTAAAGTTACTTGGAGCCCAAACCGCCGCAAAATAGTCAGCATCCTGTGGACCGGTGCTCCCAGGTGCCAGTTTAGGAAACTGTCACAACTCTTATCCTACAAGACGACCAGCCGTGTTGGAAGCCCGGCAGCCATCACAGCCATCTCCCGGCTTCGTGCCGGGCGTCAGATAACAAAGGAGAGAAACAGTGTGTGCGTACTGGCAAGGCCAAGACAAAAATGATCGTTATTTGCACAGAGTGCGTTTGTTCGCCCTGCAAAGGCCAGAGAATAGACTGGGAAACCACGGGAACTAATTAGAGCATTGAATGAAGAGACTCCTATGAGGCAATAAATATATCCAGATCAATTCCTGTCCTGCAGCCCAGTAATGACGACTTGGAGAGCATCAGGGGACCAAAGCAATGTGGTTAGCAAAATATGTGCAAAGACATATGTTGAAATTGGGTGAAGGACTATTGCTTTTTGGGTTGTTTTTTTGTTTTTGTTTTTTGTTCTTTTTGTTTGTTTGTTTGTTTGTTTAAGCCTCGAATCAATGAAGCAGGACCTGGTCTTAGAACAGTATTGTGGATGTGTCAATCCTCCCCCCAAGTAATCTACAAATCTGATGTGTAATTTCAACGAAAATCTTCACAGGCTCTTCTTTTTCCCTTGAAAAGTTGATTCTGGACTTCCTGAACAACTGCAAGAGGGGCCAATGAATTTGGGGTGTGAAAAGATAATAATTGGGTCACTTGCCTTATAAAGTTGGCTTCAATCTTTTACAGCTAACTGAGAGACAAGTTGGCAAATAAGAGCTTTTTAAATTTTATTTTGCATTTTTTAATTAAAAAATTTTTACTTTATATGTACACATTCTTTTTATCTTTATGTATGTCTGTGCACCACGTGTGTGCCTGGTGCCTGAGAAGGCCGGAAGAGGGCACTGAATACTCTAGAACTGGAATTACATATGGCTGTGAGTCACAACGTGGATGCTGGGAACTAAACCCTGGTCCCATGCAAGAACAGCCAGTGCTTTTAAGCACCATCTCTCCAGCACCTTGTTTTTATTTTTGAGGGGGAAAATCTCACTATATATCCCCAATTGGCTTGGATCTCACTATGCAGAGCAGGATGGCTGAGATTAAAGGCGTGCCCCAGCACACTCAGCAAGAGCTTGTTTTCAGAGGCATAAACATAAAGCATGCATAACTGGTGCCTTTGTAGGGGCTTCAGGAGCTGCAAGGGGCAGAAACTCACTTAAATTACTCTAACGAAGCAAAGGGGGCCACTAGAAGGATGAGAGGTTCTCCGAAAAAAAGTCAGGTGAGTGTTGGACAATCAGGCCTCAGAAGGGGCAAAATAAAGGCTGGCATGGGAGCAGCAGCAGGTGCCCATCCCTCAAGCGATTGCGTCTCCACTTGGGCAGCCTGGAGGCCCCATCTTGACCATCTCCCCATGCCCATCAGGACGGCCCCTGCATCTGTCTCTCCTCTGTCTGGCTGCCTTCCTTTCAAGTCCCAGGCTCCCGCTTTGCTCTCTCCAGACCAGGGCGGTCCTTCCTGATCACACTGCGTAGGGCCTGGGGCTCAGGAACTCGGTGCAGAGAAGAAGGGTTTCAGAAAAGCCTGTGGGTGCCCGGATACCCCAAAAATTGCCTCTGGGACGTGGCTGGAAACTTTCAACCCAACTTGAGACCACTCAGCACCTGTCCCACACCTCTCACAGGGTTTTTCTCCAGGGCTCTCCATTCCAGAATGTGCCACCATACATGGGACAGCAAATCAGAAGCTGGAGAGAACCTCCCCACCTCCCCCCAACCCCCCCCCCCGTACCCCCTGCAATCTCCCTCTGGCATTCCCCATCCACCTGTCCACTGTGTCCATCTTTACTGCCATCCCCCAGATTCAGTGATTCATCCTGGACAGGCAAGGTGGCTCAGTGGGCAGAGCACTTATCACACAAGCCTGGGGACCTAAGTCTGATCCTCCAAACCCATGTAAAGGTGACAGTGGAGAACCCCACTTCAAAGAGTTGTCCTCTGACCTCCAAATATGTGTGGCGTCATGCACTGTCCACCCCATCACACAGACACAAATTTAAAATAAAATAAAGTTTGCCTTGGTTCTTATGGACTTCTTGGCTTTTTTTTTTTTTTTCCTTTTTTTTTTTAATCCCTTGGCCATGCTCACCCCATTGTGAGAGTGACCTGAGCTCATCCTTCGGAGCCCAGACAACACAGCTCCAGGGGGAATTTGGAACTTGCCCCACATTGTACTAGGTCTGTGCCTGCTGCCGCTCTCTATGGTTGCCAGTTCTTTGTTTTTTTGTTTGTTTTGTTGTTTTTGTTGTTTGGTTTTTGGTTTTTCAAGACAGGGTCTCTCCGTGTAGCCCTGGCTGTCCTGGACTCACTTTGTAGAAGCGGCTGGTCTCGAACTCACAGAGATCCGTCTGCCTCTGCTTCCCAAGTGCTGTGATTAAAGGTGTGTGACACCACGCCCGGCTCCGTGGTTGCCAGTTCTGACCAGGACATCTCACAAGGCTAGGCACGTCATTACTTGTACAATCACTGTAGTGTTTGGATGATAATGACCTCCACAGGTTCATATATGCCCCACCCCACCCCCCAGTCAGTGGTACTGTTTTAGGAGGGTTTGGAACCTTTGAGAGGTAGAGCCTTGTTGGAGGAAGTGCTTAGAACCCACTCTTAGGTTAAACAGTAACATTTAGAGTTAGGTGTAGGGCTTACAGCTGTAATCCCAGAACTGGGGAAGCCAAGACAGGAACCTCCCCAAGTCTGAACCCCAATTGGGCTACATAGTGGATCCCAGTTCAGCCTCAGAAACGGAGCGAGATTTGTGCTTAGTGACACATTCTGCCCCACTGACTTCCTGAGGCTCATCGGCCTCTCCTCCTGTCCTCAGAGTATGAGAGAGTGTGCTGCTGTCACTATGGGCAACCTTCAGTCTTGTTCCTTTCTACCTATGCTAACTCGATAAGAGGGAGGAGAAGAAAGGAGAGAGGGCAGGAGTGGGAGAAAGGAAACGGGTGGAATCCGGCGGTTTGGCAACTGACTAACAGTGGTAGAGACAAAAGGGGCAAGCTCGAGCCTCGGAGGCCAGGGAGGCTCTGCTGGTAAAATGCGTGTCGTGTAACTGTGAGGACCTGCATTTGGATCTTCAGCACCCGTATAAAAGATGGGTTTAGCCTTCCCTGCCTGTAGTCCCAGCTCTGGCGGTGTGGAGACATGAGGGTCCACAGATCTCATTGCCCACCCAATCTAGCCAAATTGATGTGTTCCCATTCCAGCGGTGAGAGACCATGTCTCAAAAAATAAAAATAAAAATAAGGTGGAAGCCAGGCACAGTGGTGCACACCTGTAATCCCAGCACTCAGAGAGGCAGAGGTAGATGGATTGCCGTGCGTTTGAAGCCAGTCTGGTCTACAAAGCAAGTCAAGAACAGGCAAGGCAGCACAGAGAAACCCTGTCCCAGAAAACCAAAAATAGAATAAGGTGGAAAGCAACTGAGGGAGAGAACCCAGGCCAACCTCTGGTCTCCACGTACACTGGGATACAATTACACATACTATGCACACCCTCACATGAGCACATCCTCCTGGCAGAGGGCAGATGCTGTGATGAGCAACCAGACTTTGTTCCAAGTGAAGATCTGAGAGGCAACGAGAACACTAGACATCGATGGACCAACTGTGTGCACAGACCAGCACTCAGGAGAGAGGCCAGGCCTCCAAATGCAACAGCTTCTGAGCCTGGAGGAGCCATCACATAGTAGATGACCTATCTCTGGGTACCCCAGACTCCTGGGTGCAGGCATCTCCCTGACCTCCATTTTCAGCTACAGCTGTGATGGGCAAGAACCGAGTCCCTTTGCACTGGAAGCATCTCCTTCAAGCTCACTCATTCCACGTGTCTCTCCCCTTCTCCAGCGTCACCTGGCAACGCACCCTCAGCTGCCCCACCAACCCTGAGATATCCTTCACCCAGTGGATATAGGTGTTGGTGGGCTCCGGGCTCCTCCCCGAGGCAGGGAGGCACCTTCCGGTGGGAAGAGGGACTCTGTGCCTTTAGAGCAGCAGTTAAGTCCCTCCCACAGACAGCTGCAGCCTCAGCCTGGGAGTCCTTTTCTGACTTCTCTTCCTTCATCGCCCAGCCCCATCCTGCTTCCTGCAACCACAACTCCTGGCCAAAGCTGTGTACCCATACGCTTGTCTCAAGCCGTGCCCATGAGATGCTAGAGGGCCAGGTGTAGGACTCGTGGGGATATGAGCGATACCTCAAACCTACGTAATGACGTCATCGGGAGGCTTGTGGAACTGCATCCTGGGAACACAGATCTGGAACGCCAAGACACCAGGCACTGGCTAGGAGTGGTTGACAGCGATTCGAAGCGGGGGGAAGCCGTCTCACTTCATGTGTGGAACCCAGCAGGGAAGGCCAGTCTGAAGAGGAGGGGAAAGGAAAGCTTGTGCTTCTGCTCTGGCTCCAGATCTTTCTACGTCCCTAGCCTCACGTCCTGTCTTCTGATCCCATGAACACTCCTGTATCCTTCTAGCAACAAGCAGATCTGGATCAAAGTCCTTTACACGCAATCGGCACCCGGATCCATTCCTCCTTCCTCTTAACTCATCTCACGGGCCACCACCACGGATGGCTGAAGACCTGAGCATCCGTGATCAGAGAGCAACAGAGAATTGGTGGGCAGGGGATTGTCTACCTCATGTCCTTAATCCCGGAGATGGTCTTACTCCAGGCGCCTTCACTTCATGACCCCAAGGCCAAGGGCCCCTGAACTGTTAGCAGGTTGCATCAAGCCTAGGTCCCCAAAGCTCACCAGAGATAAAAGGAGCCAGGGGTGGGGAGACAACTCAGTCAGTAAGGTGCTTGCCTTGCAAGAGTGAAGCTCAGCACCCAGAACTCATATAAAAACATTGTGCGGGGAGGCAGGGGTTTGTAATCCCAGCACTGAAGACATAGATGGAGGATTTCGGCAGCTCCCTGGCCAGCAAGTCTAGCCCAGTTGGGGCGCTCCAGTGAGGTACCCTGTCTTTCACAAAGGTGACATTCCTGAAGATGACACCCAAGGCTGTCCCTCTGACCTACACGTGTACACACACCCACATGCAATGGTGATGATGATGATGAGGATAAAATAATAATAATAATAATAATAATAATAATAATAATAATAATAATAATAATAATAGAATGGAGACAGAAAGTGAGAGTGGAGGCAGGAGTTTTTTTACTGGGTTGACTAAGTGTTTATCTATCTCACCCTAGAATCCCAGCTCAGGTCTCTACAGAGACCAGCCGAATGGTTTCCTGGAGATGGAACAGTTGGAGAATGACGTCCAGCAATGCTCTCCTCACACACGATTGTTGCCTTTCTCCCTGACTCTACACCGCCCCCAAGAGCTGGTGAGCAGGCCCTCCCAAAACAAAAAGGACTCTCCAACACCCTCAAAATGTCCTTCTCCAACCCCCACTTCACAGGCTGCGGCCTCAGTCATGGACCAACTGCAATAGCGCCACCTCTAGGCCACACTGGAGAAGTGCAGTTTCCATACCCACAGGGTAGAAGGAGGGATGACAAGGAAGAGATGGGCATTTAGGCTGAAATTTCAAAGGAGTGGTGCTGGGCAACTAACTTCCCCCTCGTGTTTTGTTTTCCTCATTTTCCTTCCATTTTCTCTTATTGTGGAACAGGGCCACACCACATAGCCTAGGCTACATACTGTTCCACGTATATGCCACGTGTGACTTATCCATTCCTTTAGAAGTACTGCTTTCAATGCATGCGCGTATTTGTTGGGTGTGCCCACATGCGTGCATATGGAGGTCAAAAAGCAACCTGAGGGAGGCGGCTCTTCCTTCCCGCCATGTGGGTCCTAGGGTTTTCACTCAGGTCATCAGGCTTTGTGAGCACCTTTACTCACCGGGCCATGTCACTGGCCTGCGCAGGATTTTAAAAAAAGGAAAATGGTTCGTATGATATAGAGAGAAACCCGAGTGTGGCATGGCATCTTCATTACTTCCGCCCCTCAGCTAGTACCGGTAAAGGCTTTGAGGGAGACCCTTGGAGAAATGGATGTGAAACCTGGTCTTGGGGACACATCCTGGAGTTAAACAGGTGGAGCATGGGGCACGAACTCTCAACAGTGGCTGCTGTTCACTCTCCTGCTACAACCAGGGTTCTTGGGTCCAGTCATCTGAAGGTTAGAGCACAAGGTTTGTCACCACTCTCTTCTCTTTTCCAGCCGTCCCTCTTGGTGCTGCGGAGTTGATGAAGCCCGCGATGTGCCCTGCTGCCTCTTCAGATGACCGATTTCGATGCTTGGACGTGACTCTCGCGCCTCAGTGCTTGCCATCGTCTGTGTGCTATGCTTGGTTAGGAAAGTAAATAACCTGAGACACTAACTTGGTCACAGCCAACAAGACAAGAAGTGACACTTGTGTCTAAAACCAAACCAGTGGGTATAGTCAGACCTACATGACACCAAGGAGTCTACTTTTTTTTTTTTTTTAAGAGAGGGACAGCCTAAGATCAAAAATTCAAGCGACACCACATGCTGCCAAGGATGTGGGGAGAGAGGAACACTCCTTCATTGCTGGTGGGAATGCAAACTAGTACAGCCACTTTGGAAATCTATCTCGTGCTATCTCAGAAAAATGGGAATAGGGCTTCCTCAAGACCCAGCTATTCCACTCCTTGGAATATACCCAGAAGATGCTCCAGCACACAACAAGAAAATTTGCTCAACCATGTTCATAGCTGCCTTATTCATAATAGCCAGAACATGGAAACAACCTAAGTGTCCCTCAGTAGAAGAATGGATAAAGAAACTGTGGTACATTTACACTATGGAATACTACTCAGCTATTACAAACAAGAAATTCCCGAAATTTGTGGACAAATGGATTGAACTAGAAATGATCATAATGAGTGAGTTAACCCAGAAGCAGAAAGACTCAAATAGTATATACTCACTTATATCTGCATACTAGCCCAAGGGGCATGTCCCATGAAAGCCTTCACTTACCAGGAAAGTGGGACAGAGGGGAGGACATCCTATTGGGACTCTAGATGAGAGAAGCATGGGAGAATAGCAAAGTAGAAGGATCCAGAGGGTCCTAGAAATCTACAAGTAGAACATTATGATAGGCAGATTTGGGCCCAGGGGTCCCGCTCAAACTAAGGCACCAGCCAAGGACAATACAGGCGGTAAACTTCAAACCCCTACCCAGATCTAGCCAATGGGCAGAACACTCTCCACAGTTGAATGGAGAGAGGGGTATGACTTTCAACATACTCTGGTGCCACATATTTGACCATGTCCCCTGGAGGGGGAGACCTGGTGGCACTCAGAGGAAGGACAGCAGGCTACCAAGAAGAGACTTGATACCCTATGAGCATATACAGGGGGAGGAAATCCCCCTCAGGAACAATCATAGGGGAGGGGAATAAGGGGGAAATAGGAGGGAGGGAAGAATGGGAGGATACAAGGGATGGGATAACCATTGAGATGTAACAAGAATAAATTAATAAAAACTTAAAAAGAGAGAGAGAGAGAGAGAGAGAGAGAGAGAGAGAGAGAGAGAGAGAGAGAGGGCCAGCAAGTTGGTAGTGATGCATGCCTTTACTCCCAGCACTCAGGAAGCAGAGGCAGGCAGACCTCTGTGAGTTCGAGGTCAGCATGGTCCACAGAGCTAGTTCTAGGACAGCCAGGGATACACAGAAAAACCCTGTCTCAAAAAAAAAAAAAAGACAGGGCCTCACTGTGTAGAGCTGGCTCGCCTGGAACTCACAGAGATCCATCTGCCTCTGTCTCTCAAACTCTGAGATTAAAGACATGAGCCACCATGCCTGGGGAATTCTATTTTGACAGTGCCAATCAACTAACCAAATACAGCTCGGATGCCTACCACCTCTGTGTAGGAATGAAGAACGTGGGGTGAACAACCATGGTATGGTAGCTTGGTTTGGGGTGCTGTCCTGAACGCCCCTCCCCCGCCGCCGACGCTGCCACCGCCCTCAGCAGCAGAAGGTGACACTGCATACAGGACCCACTAGGGTCTGCAAGTCTGGAACGGGGTAGTTCACGTTTCTCGTCTAAGGCCGCAAAGCCCTTCTGCACAAAGCCCTCAGAGTCATAAGCTCCGGAATCAGGAGGCCTCATGTCCAAGTTCCCGCTCAGCCACTTCAAAGCGCTGTTGTATTGACGAAGACACGGTACATGTGAAGTGCCGAGCAGGGCTCTGACACATGCTAAACCTCAAAAATGGCGACATTTTAACAACCCGTAACACAGGAAATACACTCTCCATTTTATGAATAATAAAAGTGACACCCGGAGAAGAAGCTAAGCTAAGCAAGCGTCTTGCAGAAAAGCTCATCTGCCTAGGCCCCGCCTCCAGTGGTTTCGGCCAGGACCCGGTGCTGGGTTCAGTATTAACTAGGTAGTTCGCAGGGGCTCCAAGACCTGTCCACCCCAGGGTGGATGAACAGGCCTCACTGGGCCTTCCTGTCAGGAGTCCCTCAGGGGCTGGGAGGCACAGGGCAGGCCTGGGCCCAGGCTGGGCTACAGGAGGCTCCCAGGTGCTGGGGAAGGCGGCTGCCTGGCTGTTCTCCAAGTACATTCAGAACCAACCCAAGGGAAACCCCAATTGTGTCAGTGCCGGCACGCCTGGGGCACAGGCATTGGAGACATTAAATATTAAACATGTCGGCTGCCTTCCAAGCTTGGTAATTAAAACTCTTATTTTATATTTTACCCAGGATGGACAGGGAGGTCGTAGCCTGCTCTAAGAAGTTTCATAGTTCCTCCTTAGCAGACGAAGTGGCTCCTCCTAGGAGAATCCCTCTCACACGCGACCCTCTTGCCCTACTTAGACATTTCCTGAGCGAGAAGACACAGGATAGAGATCAAAGGGTTTGAGGGGGTGGCATTCAGGGACTCCCATCAGGCTCTTGGGCTCTCTGTCTGCTTCTCTTTGAAGGGACTGCGTCTCCAAGAGGCTTCCGAGGGCTCAACTGCAGGTCCCAGTAGCAATGGGAGCTCTCATCTTTGCAACCCTAAGAGGGAAGGAGAGCTAAGATCAGACGAAGACCGGAGGGAGGGGCGTCTTCCCTTAGCCTCTATTGCCATCTGCTGGCTGTCTTCTGAACTGCAGCTCTGTCAGAGGCCAACTAGTAGTAGCCAACTTTGAGTTCTAAGCAAAGGGCTAACGGAGGGAAAGCAAGGAAAACCCGGCCTGATGCTACCAGAAAACATTTAAAAACACAAATTCAGTGTTCAATTGCTCACTTGGTCCTTCCTCAGCATCGAGAGAGAAATCTACGATGGAATCTGGAGGGCCCAACCCAAAGTTCTCATGGCCGACGAGGGCCATCGGTCACCGCGACTGGCCATCCTCAAGTTCACTGTGAGGAGCCTTGTCTTACGTGATGCATGTTCGTGATCTCACTGAGGGTGCTCCCCACGTTGTACAAATGAGAGAAAACCCCAACGTAGGAGAACTCCAGTGATGCCCACCCTCCTCACTACCCATGATGTGAGGTCTCTCTTTTCCACTTGGGAAATACCATGAACTTGGCTCTGGTCACTTCCTCCTTGTTACTGCGGAATAAAAAGAGGAAATAAGAAAGGAAGGACACGGCTGCTCCTGGGTATGGTGGAGAAGAAGGTTTACTGTAGTTAAAAGGGAAGGCATAGCCAGAGGCAGACACATTTAGGAGAATCTAGAGTAAACAAGACCCCGAGCCAGGCTATGTGAGAAGAAGGAGAGGAGGGAGGAGAGTCAGGAGGCTAAAGACAAAAGGCCAAGTGACCAAAAATGGCTGGGTTACATAGGGGAGGGCAACTGAGGGAAGGGCAGTCCAGCTCCGGGGTTGGAGAAGTTTAGGGTAGAGGTTGGGGGTATACCAGCCATGGCCTGGAACAAGTTGGAACTGAGAGATGCTGGGAGAACCTGGAGGCCAGGTCTGCTCAGATATGTCAAACAGGCACCTCGGTTAGCCATTTGTCCTGGACTTGAGACCTAAGATCTCCCTCAGTCCTGGCCCTTTCTCGTCTTCCCGAACCTCTGCGGATGTTCCCCGCCAAGCTCTCCGGGTCTCCTGTGTGCCTGCTGTAGCCCATTCCACTCATAAGACTTAATCTGCTCTTCCTAGATCCCATGCAGCCCCCTCTCCAAGAACTTTGATGGTGCTTGCTGTGTTGAAGACAAACTCCAAGACCATGTCCCCAAAGGCACTGCAGGGTCTCGATGAAGCAGGAGACTTAACTGACTCACTTTGGACCCCTGCCTCTCCATCCCTCCTTGTCCTATCCTATGGGAGCCTCTCTGTTCCTCAAATGCATCCAGCTCTTTCTGGTGCTTTTCAGGGGCTGTTCCCTCTGCCTAGAGGGCATTCCTTTTGTTTGTCCTCTAAGAGCTCTTCACAGCCTGGCATCACTTCATGACCCAACTAATACCCCACCCCACCTCCCCCTCTCTCTCAGCCACCAGCTCTAAACTCCATCCTGCCAGTTTCCATCCTAGTCACTTGTTTTGTTTTGCTAATGAACTTGCTGTTTGCTTGGTTTGATTTGGTTTCGTTTTATTTGTTTGTTTGTTTGTTTGTTTGTGTTTTGTTTTCGAGGAAGGGTTTCTCTGTAGCCCTGGCTGTCCTGGACCTCCCTTTGTAGACTAGCCTGGCCTCGAACTCACAGAGATCTGCCTGCTTCTGCCTCCCAAGTGCTGGGATTAAAGGCATGTGCCACCATGCCCAGCACTCCGGCCCCTGATGAACTTATTATTGCCCGTTGCAATAACTGTCTTTGTTTTCTCAGTATTTGTATTCATCTCCTCACTAAGATGTAAACCAGTGGAAGGCAAATAGAGTGCCCGTTCATTCATCAGTGGTTGGGGCCTGGTGCACAGTAGATACAAACTGTCTGTAGAGTGTATGAGCAGGCTCTGTGCTGAGTCAGGAATAGCCCTGATAATCAAGAAGAGAGCAGTGATGTTTCCCAGAAGAAGAAATGTCTCCATGGAGTCCCCAGGAATGAATAGGAGCAGCTCTGGTGAAGATGGAAGGCCACCCTAAGCAGAGAGACCACAGGTGAAAAGGCCCTAGGCAGTAGGGTGCGTGGAAACTGGAAAGAAAGCTGGCTCAGCATTCCTCCCCACCCCACCCCCACTCTCTGCTTCCTGACTGCAGCTGCAGCGTGACCAGCCACCTCGTGCTCCTGACCGGCTTTTTGTTGTGAGAGGCGTTTCCTGGGGGGGAGATGCAGGACACCGTGGCTCTGCCCTGTTAGTAGCTTCCTGAGGCTGCTCCCTTCAGAGTAACAAAATGGCTCCAATGGCTCCGAGCTTCATAACCAGCTCTGATGGTTAGTTTTATTGTCAACTCAACACAACCTGGGAGTGTCTGGGAAAAGGGGTCTCCATGAGGAAGTGTCCCAATCAGGTTGTAAGAGATTGTCTTGATTCTGTTCATTGGTATAGGAAGACCCAGCCCACCATGGGCAACGCCATTCCCTAGGCAGGGGATCTTGGACTGTGTAAGTATAGAGAGGAAGCCTAGAGCTGAGACCCAGGCCAGGAGAACTGCAGACAGGGTGGAGATCCGTTGAGTGATGAGAACCCAATTCCAGAGCTCAGAGAGGTTTCAGTGATGCCCTTAAAAGAGAAACCGCGGAGCAGGCACAGCAGCTAAGAGCACTAGCTGCTTTCCCAGAGGTCCTGAGTTCACAACCATCTGTAATGGGATCTATTGCCTGCTTCTGGTGCATGTGCATAAAATGCATAAATAAATAACTCTTTTTTTTTAAGGAGGGGCCTGGGCTGAAGGCGTGGCTCCGTTGGCAGAGGGCTCGCCTAGCACAGCCTAGGTTCCATCTTCGACAAGGCAGAAACCAGGTGTGGTAGCACATATCTGTAACCCCAGCACCTGGGGTAGAGGCAGGCAAATCAGGAATTCTAGGTTGATTTCAGCTGTATAGGGAGTTTAAGACTACCCAGGGTGCTACATGAGACTTTGTCTCAAAAAGAAAAGAAAGGAAGGAAGGAAGAAGCAAAGGAAAAAAGGTGAAAGAAATCCAGGAAGGGGCCGGACTTAGTGGCACATGCCTTTAATCCCAGCACTAGGGAGGCAGAGGCAGGTGGATTGCTGTGAGTTCAAGGCCAGCCTGGTCTACAAAGCGAGTCCAGGACAGCCAAGACTACACAGTCTTCCTTCCTGTCTCGAAGGGAAAAAAAAAAAAGAAAAGAAAAGAAATGAAATGAAAGAAATCCAGGAAGGGAGAAAGGGAGGAAGGCTGAAAAGCAGCCACTGTACCGGGTGCCTTTGGATGGCACCGAGCCGCCTGTGGGTACCCGAAGGCAGCTGTGATGTCAGGCCCAGGACCCAGCACGACTTATGCTTACTTTAGCACCCCAGTCACACAGCCATCGCTATCTGTCAATACATTGCATCTTTTTCCATGGCCAGAACCTTGTTTTGTGATTGAATTGATGCTGTTTATATGGCCCCACCCACCTGCGATCACAGTGCAATTTGTCGGTCTGACTGCTGGTAGAGGAAAACAATTTCGTGAGAATGGCTGTTTGGGGATTGAGGCACTGCAGAGCCCTGAGCACTGAATTCACTTGTGGCCTCATAAGTCTCACAGCCACTCAGGAGTGCACATCCTATGATATAAACTGAGCCAGCGGGCTCCGTGGTGACATCTCCCCACACCCATCACAGATTTTTTCCATTGCATCCTGTGTCTGTTTGCTCCTTAACAAACGTCCCTAACATGCAAAGAATGAGCACAACAGATGTTTTATCATGTCTGCCATCTACCTTGGGAAAGCAGGCATTGTGGCTGAGTGCAAAAGTGAGGGGGAAAATGGGAGGGCCTCCCCCATACCTCACTGGCTGAGGGAGTAGTAAGGAGGCCTCCGATGGGAAAGACCAAGAAATGTGGAGAAATGCTTTGAGTGGATGTAGCAGTTGTCAATAAAGCGCTGTTTGGCCAATCAGCTGGGCAGAAGGACAGGAAGTGGAAGGCGGAGCTTCTGAGAGGAGGTTGGAAGAGCTGGTAGCCAGACAGTTGACAGTTGGGAAAGAAGCCTCCCCAGGAGTCATCAGATTGGCAAGTTATTGGTATATATGTAGGTTTTGAGGCCACGCGATTAGAGTAGTTTAGATTCTGCCCGGCGTAGTGATTGTAGATTTAAAATACACTATACTCTCACTGTTAGTACCCTAGGCCATACTGATAAGTTAATTGCCACAAATTGGCGCCCAACAAATTTAAAGTACTCACATCCTTGAAAAATCTTACTTTGCCATAGATTGGTGGGGGGAATAAGCTCCCAAAGAGATAACTCCAAAACAACAATAACAACAACAACAACAAAGCTCTGGAAAGGCAAAACTTCTGTATGTATGTTATAAAGGGAAAAAGTTGGATCTAAATTTCCATAAACAGAGACAAATAGTTTAAAGGTTGATAGTTTTTTTTAAAGGCACATAAAGATGAAAGACACAATAATTCAGAATTTTTGGAGTTTGCTAAATGCTCTTTTAGATGATGCCAAGATGTAAGTAGGAGAGAGAGAAATCGTGTTACTGATTGTGACTAGTATTTTTACTTTCTATACTTCTTAAAAGAAAAAGGCTTAGAGGAAAAAAATTACAAAAATGTATAGATTGGACTGAGGAAAATATTAGGGTATCAGAGACAAAGCAAAATGAAAATTATGAAATTTGGAAACAAACTCTAGAAGAGAAGTTAGAAAGGCTCATAACTAAGAATAATGATACGGAGACAGAACCAGAAGAAAAAGGGCCAGAACATGCAGCACTGCTTTGTAACAAGACAACAGGGAGGCCTATATCTGTTTAAAAAAAAAAAAAAAAAAAAACTAAAATGATTTCCCTAACCTTGATAAGGAAACGACCAGGAGATGAGGAAAATCCACAAGGCTGTCAGGCTTTTAATTGGCAACCTATAGATGCACAAGATTTAAAAGGGTTTGGTTTTTTCGTTTTGTTTTGTTTTGTTTTGGGAGGCTTTTTTTTGTTTTTTGTTTGTTTGTTGTTGTTTGTTTTGTTTTTCAAGAGACAGGGTTTCTCTGTGTACCCTTGACTGTCCTAGGCTTGCTTTGTAGGCCAGGCTGGCCTCAAACTCACAAAGATCCACCTGCTGCTTTGTAGGCCAGGCTGGCCTCGAACTCACAGAGATCCACCTGCCTCTGCCTCCTGAGTGCTGGGATTAAAGGCGTGCGCCACCACTGCCCTTAAAAGGGTTTAAGGCACCAACAAGCAGTTATGCTTTACACTCACCATATGTCAAACAGATACTCAATAACTGGGCCACACAGAACTGCATAATTCCAAAAGACTTGAGAGATTTGATGACAGCCATCTTAGAGCTGGGTCCTCAGTTACATTGGCTGGCATGGTGGAAAGATGAGGCCTCCCTTATGGAGCAGCGCAATAGGGCTAGAGGCATCGATATTGTCGGGGATCAGTTGTTAGGTGAAGGCCCATATTCTGAATTAGAAGTACAGATTATCCTTGATGATGCTGTCTTAGAACAATGCCGAACAATGGCCATGAGTGCTTGGGACAAGGTTGAACAACAGGGACAAACAGAATCACTTACAAAAAAATAAATAAATAAATAACCCAAGGTTCAAATGAATCTTTTACTGACTTTTTACAGAGACTAACTAAAGCTGTGACTAGAACCATAGCAGACATAAA
This sequence comes from Acomys russatus, assembly GCF_903995435.1. Taxonomy (NCBI): domain Eukaryota; kingdom Metazoa; phylum Chordata; class Mammalia; order Rodentia; family Muridae; genus Acomys; species Acomys russatus. The sequence goes on from NC_067160.1 coordinate 49,819,084, forward strand.
TGCTAGAGAAATTCAACTTTCTTTTTCTTTTCTTTTCTTTCTTTCTTTTTTTTTTCAGACAGGGTTTCTCTGTGTAGTCCTGGCTGTCCTGGACTCACTTTGTTGACCAGGCTGGCCTCAAACTCACAGTGATCCACCTGCCTCTGCCTCCCGAGTGCTGGGATTAAAGGCGTGCACCACCACGCCCAATGGGCTTTTCAGTTTTTTTTTTTTTTTTTTTAGGTATTATTATATATTGCAGTGTTTTGCCTGAGTGTATACCTACACACCAGAAGAGGGCACCAGATCTCATTATAGATGGTTGTGAGCCATCATGTGGCCGCTGGGAATTGAACTCAGGACCTTTGGAGGAGCAGGCAGTTCTCTTAACCTCTGAACTATATCTCCAGCCTGAGACATTCTACTTTTATCTCTAGCTTTTGAGAATGCTAATGCTGAATGCAAAAAGGCTATTAGACCCTTGAGGCCAAGATCTGCAACTCTTGATAAATGGATTCAAACTACTGAAGACATAGGAAGAAATGCTCATGATTTAGTTATAGTTGGACAAAAAAACTATAGGACACACAAATGCAAGCAACATGCCTCCCATGTCAAAAATTTTTGTATGCTGATTGAGTTGAGGTGTCACTGCTCTGGCAGCCTGCTTATCCCTCTAAACATGAGCCACTTTCACAGAGGACAGGTGGCAGTCATGCCTGATGCAAAGAGACACAGAGGACTTACATGTGACAAAGTACATGTCAGCCTAGTTAGGTCCCAGAAATTCAAAGGCTACAATTCATATGCTTAAGAGGTGGAAGTGTTCATCCCCTATGGAGAGGAGTGAGACAAAAACACCTGCAACAAATGTAAAAACCTAGGTACAAGATGCCTAGGGTATACATAAGTTTATTTAAAGCTTAATGCCTTTTCTTTTGCTTAGGGCAACCGGCTTGTCTCTAAACTGGATGCTTTCTCTTGGGAAACAGTAGTGGTCGGGCCTATACATCAGGCACTTTAGAGCCTAGAGAAGGATGTTTAGAACTATACAATCTTGGTTTGATTTCAATTAGATAATGACTGTATGTTCTTTGGTAATGGTAATATTATACTTCCTCTTTGAAAGAGGTCAGAATGAAACAGACCTGGATGAAAGGGAGACTGCCAACTTAAGGCAGTCTATACGTACATGAATGCAAACCGCAGAACAAGCAGCTGACCTGCATTGCTAATCCCTTTACATGAGGATAGCTCTGAGACTGGCTGAGACATGAATGTCTGTGCACAGCCAATGTTTCTTGTTAGTTACAGAATGCCCGTGACATATTTTTGCATGCCGTTCTTTGTATGGCATGGCCGAAAACCAGCCTTGATTGTTCTGTGCATCCTGCACATCTCATACATTTATAGTTTTAGGACTGTGTAGTGCTTGTGAGAAATTATATGTTTTTAGAACAAAAGAGCCGGACACTAACACTGGATCAGACTTGACAGGATTCATTTCTCCCAGCATGCTGGATGCTGCCAGCCTGCATCCTTCATGTGCCAGCCACAAGTGCTTCAGTTGCTGTTCCTCATCATAACAGGACAGCTTTGAAGAAAGCTCCTGATTCCTATTGGTCCAGCATTTCAAACTGTTCCATACAGCAATTCTATTAAGCCTGGAATTTCTCAACATTTAGAGACTGGACCATAGATGTTATCCCTAGCTTGTTTAACCATTTTCCCAATTTTATTTGGGTCTCTACAAAGGTATTATTCATCCTAAATCAGCCAGGAAAAACCTTAAAAAGAGAGAAATGCCCCATATCCCCTAAGGGGAAGTTGGGTAAAGTTTTGGCTGTTTTCTTGGGCTATGTATGTTTATTTTCAGTGGGAGTTAGTAATGTTATTATTGGTCTTATTCAGAGAGAAAATAAGATTGGACTCAGGGATTTCTCTCTTTTCCTTTATCTTTCTTAAGTATGGAGGTAGGGGTTTAAAAGAAAGAAGGAGGCGCCAGGCGTTTTGGCACATGCCTTTAATCCCAGCACTCAGGAGGCAGAGGCAGGTGGATCGCTGTGAGTTCAAGGCCATCCTAAGTCTCCAAAGAGAGTCCAGGACAGCCAGGGCTACACAGAGAAACCTTGTCTTGAAAAACCTTTAAAAAAAAAAAAAAGAGGGGGCTGGAGAGATGGCTCAATGGTTAAGAGCGCCACCTGCTCTTCCAGAGGTCCTGAGTTCAATCCCAGCAACCACATGGTGGCTCACAACCATCTATAATGTGATCTAACACCCTCTTCTGCAGATAAAGCACTCATATGCAATAAATGAAATTCCCCCCCCCCCGCAAAAAAAAGAAAGAGGAAGCCGCTGTGGTGGTGCACGCCATGAATTCCAGCACTCGGGAGGCAGAGGCAGATAGATCGCTATGAGTTGGAGGCCAGCCTGGTCTACAAAGCACATCCAGGACATCCAAGGCTACACAGAGAGACCCTGTCTCGAAAAACCAAAAAAATAAATAAATAAATAAATAAATAAATAAATAAATAATAAAAAGAAAGAAAGAAAGAAAAAAGGAGAAACATAGAAATATATATATGAATGATAGGACAAAAAGTAGATTATTGAATCTACTCCTCAACTTAAGGCCTTAATTGTAACTCACAAAGAGGGTTATTTTTAATCCATTGTTATAGAATTTCATATACTGATGCAAAATAAATTTAATTTTGATGATAGGACAAAAAGTAGATTATTGAATCTATTCTCAACTTAAGGTCTCAATTGTTACTCACAAATTCATTGGTATAGAATTTCATATATTGATGCAAAATAAGTTTTATTTTGATACATTGGTGTAGAATTCAAATTTAAGATTATTCTTCACACACATATTTCGACCCTAATATGAGATATTGTACCCATACAACTTAGTTATGGCACAGGGTTTATTTCCAATACTTTGAAAATGCTATTGTAGGCTGTTTAGGATAATTAGCAATACAAGTTGATTTTTAGTTGATCAACTCAAGGTCATGTCAGATACTACTCTTTTTTTTTTTTTTTTTTAAGGTTTCTTTATTTTATGTATGAGTGCTCTATCTGCACTTATGCCTGCAGGCCAGAAGAGGCCATTAGATCACATTACAGATGGTTGTGAGCCACCACATGGTTGCTGGGAATTGAACTCAAGACCTCTCTCTGGAAGAGCAGACAGTGCTCTTAACCTTTGAGCCATCGCTCCAGCCCACTACTCTATTTTTATCATATACATCCTAGGTTTAACAGATAGATATGATTCGATAGATAAGGTAAAATAGTTAAATAAGGTCTTCAAAAACCTCAGAGTCCTACAGAATATGGCATTTAAAGATATTTTTAGAGGTTGGAGAGATGGCTCAGAGGTTAAGGGGACTGGCTGCTCTTCCAAAGGTCCTGAGTTCAATTCCCAACAACCACATTGTAGCTCACAACTATCTATAATGAGATCTGGTGCCCTCTTCAGGCCTTCAGGCACATATGCAAGCAGAATAATGCATAAATAATAAATCTTTTTAAAACGATGTATTTATTGTTTTAAGGATTCTTTGACAACAAGCAACACCCACCCTACTTCAAAGAAGGTGATGAGCATCGAGGAACCTCCTTATGGAGATGGCTTCAGATGTGGCAAACCAGCCACTGGGCAAAAATGTCCTCGTTTTCTGCCACAGACAGAATTCTGCCTAAAGTGGGCAAGCTGGACACAGGTGGACTTGACAGCCAAACTGCCAAGACAGGGTAGGCAAGTCCTCAATAGGCTCTGCTTCACAAATATGTCTGTCAGAGATATACTGGGCCCAAAGGCTGCAGATGATGTTCCAATGTGTTGAAAGGTTGGTTTTTTTGTTTGTTTGTTTGTTTGCTTGCTTTTTGGTTTTTCAAGACAGGGCTCCTCAAACTCTTGAGAGTGCTGGATTACAGGCGTGTGCCACCATGCCCAGCATCAGGTTTATTTTTACTAATACAATTTTGTATTGTATTTGTAATTCTTCATACATTCATCCAACATATTTTGAGTATACTCAGCCAACACACATAGCCCTAACTCCTTCCAGAACTACTCCCCACTCCTCTACTGCCTCCACCCAATTTCAATAGAGTATCCTTTTTAAAAAAGAGTTATTTTACCAAGAAGAGACTTGATACCCTATGAGCATATACAGGGGGAGGAAATCCCCCTCAGGAACAGTCATAGGGGAGGGGAATAAGGGGAAAATGAGAGGGGGGAAGAATGGGAGGATACAAAGGATGGAATAACCATTGAGATGTAACAAGAATAAATTAATTTTTAAAAGAGTTATTTATTTATTTATTATTACGTATACAGCTCTCTGGCTGAACATACACCTGCAGGCCAGAAGAGGGCACCAGATCTCATTCTGGATGGTTATGAGCCGCCATGTGGTTGCTGGGAATTGAACCCGGGACCTCTGGAAAAGCAGTCAGTGCTCTTAACCTCTGAGCCATCTCTCCAGCCCTGAGTGTCCTTTTTTTTTTTTTTTTTTTTTTTTTTTTTAATTGTTGCTTTTAAAATAACCCATCAAGTCCATTGTGTACTGTCCAATAGCTCATGGGTGTGGGGCTAGCCACTGCAGCTTGGTCGACTTGCTAGGGATCCTTAAAGAAAGCAGAATCTAAACTGGGCGAGGTGGTGCACACTTATAATCCCAGCACTTGGGATGCAGAGGCAGGTGAATCGATGTGAGTTCGAGGCCAGCCTGGTCTACAAAAAGGGTTGAAGACAGCCAAGGCCACACCGAGAAACCCTGTCTAAAAAACAAAAAAGAAAGAAAACGGAATCTCCCTCCCCAGACACATCAACTATCAACAGTTTCTCAGCTGGGAGTTGGTGTTCTGAACCCCTGCTCCCCTTGTGAGCATGTTACAACTGACTCATCTCCCCAGCACCCAATCAGACTTTTAAAATAAGCTACTATGGCCCAAAAGAGCTGAGAACAACAGACAGGTGGGTGCCAGCTTCCTCGGTGCCTGGCTATGCCAATTCAACGGCACCAGTATAAGGGTGAGCGCAAAGACCAGTGGAGGAAAAGAAAGGCAGGAGCTGCCCATCACACTCACGAACACTTGACACGTGGCACAGGTAACCGCAGAGTGGCAGGGAGAGGACAGAATCCTCACGCCAGTGTTCAATAACTGGAGCAAATACCTGAGATAATCAACTTGAAAAGAGGGAAGGTTTAGGGCTGGGGATACAGCTCAGTGGTAGAGCAGCTGCCTAACATGCACTACACCCCAGGTTCAATCCCCAGCACTGGTTTAGCGGATTCTAAGCCATGGTCATTTGGATTTGTTGCTCTAGGTGGCATACTGTGACTGTGGCATATATAAGGACACAACTGCCACCCTTGTGGCTAAGATGATGAAGGGGAACTGGAGCACCACAAAATTTTGCAAGGGTATGTCCACTAATGACCTAAGGACTTCCCATCAGGCCTCACCTCTCAAAAGTCCCAACACGCTGGGTTCAGTGATGCTCGCCTGTAATCCCAGCACTTGCGGAAGCAGAGGCAGGCAAATCTCTGTGAGTTCGAGGCCAGCCTGGTCTATAAAAGTGACTCAGGTTACAGATTTGGAAACCAGGACCCATTCTCTACCAGTTACTAGCTGTGTGAACCTCTTGAAGTCCTTTCTTCTCTGTATGTTTGAATTTGCACATTGGTAGGAGAGAGAGAGAGAGATACTATTTCCCTCTAAGGGATATAAGAAAATGCTTGCAGAATGTTTAAATAGCAGTAGGTAAATGCTCACTAAATAAATAAACACACATGTGTGCTCAGATACATATACAGACAAGATAAAGGCAAGACTAAATAGTTTGTATCTCTCTCAAAGACAAGAAGACAGCTTCCAGAAGAAAGCTGCAGCTGGGGTTACCCCTTTGAGCAGCTGGAAGGTAGTGTCACTCTTCTACTCTGAAAACATAGTTTTTTTTTTTTTTTTTTAAGAGCATTCAGACAAATGTCGTGGCTGTTAAAAACATCTAGGCCAGAGGGTATCGCATTAGTATGCTGTTACTTATGAAATGATAGTGCTAAGGCTGCCGCCATCTGCTTACTAAGATGGTTCTTAAAACATTTCAAAAACCTGATTAAAGCATAATGCTCCATTTCATTCCCTCCACAACATGTTTCGTTTGCAAATTAGAGCCTCTCTGATTTAATTTGCTTTCTGCTGACACCCATGTGAGACACAACGGACCAAGCAGGCACAGCCAGGATGTAGGCTCTAGGCTCCAGCCTGTGGGTACCACCACTGAGCCCTGGTGCAGAAGATGGGCATGACCAGGCTTCTGTGCTGCCCTGCGGGAACACCCCTGAGGGTCGCACCAGGAGCTGGCACAGGTTCTTTTCCTATAGAGCCTGAGACCCAACTGAATGCTGGGTACCCAGAGGATAGACTGAGGGTGGGGCCAGTTTCCAACATGTTTGCCTAGCTTCTTTAAGAATCTTTTTTTTTTTTTTTTTTTTTTTGGTTTTTCGAGACAGGGTTTCTCTGTGTAGCCTTGGCCATCCTGGACTCACTTTGTAGACCAGGCTGGCCTCGAACTCACAGCGATCCGCCTGCCTCTGCCTCCTGAGTGCTGAGATTAAAGGCGTGCACCACCATACCTAGAGAAAAAAAATTTTTAAATACTCTTTTTTTGTTGTTTGTTTGGTTTCTGGTTTTTGGTTTTTCGAGACAGGGTTTCTCTGTGTAGCCTTGGCTGTCCTACACTAGCTTTGTAGACCAGGTTGGCCTTGAAGTCACAGCAATCCACCTGCCTCTGCCTCCAAGTCCTGGGATTAAAGAGGGAAAAAAAAAGACTCTTCTATTAGGACTCCTGTGAGATGGCTGAGTAGCCTGATGACATGAGTTCGATTCCCGGGACCTGGACCCACGCCTCAGAAAGAGAGACCTGAACTCTACATGTTGTTTTCTGACCGCCGTGCACTATGGTATATGTGATTCTCCATCAACAATTAAATAAATAAAATAAACGAAAAGAAAAGAATCTTATGTCTTTCCGCTCTTGAAAAACAAGGAAAACTGGCAAGCTGGGCTGTCGTCATGGCAACCAAAGGCTTCCCTTTGAAAGGCCATGTGCTTCGCGTTTGTTGGAATCTCCAGCAAATTCCATGAATCTGTGCGTGAGCGCTGAGAGTATTCATGGAGCTGGGAACTTTTACCTGCTTAGCTCAGGGTTCCAGTCAGGAAACTAACTGGCTCCCTCCAGCTGGGTAATTAAGGAGCATTCAGTCATGCGCTTATTTACAGAGATTTAGGAAGGGCTTAGGAAAAGTAAAGGGCTAATCAACTACACAGCAGCCCACAACTACTAACTCGGAAGTACAACAGGCAGGGGACCTGGAAGTCTGAAGGGAAACAGGGAGGGGGGAAGAGGGAGGGCCACTGTCCAAGCCGAGGCAAAGATGCAGCCAGTCCGTGTCAGGCACAGGAGTTCAGGACAGTCAAAGCTACACAGATGATCAAAGAGAGACTGCATGGCCCCGTTGTCCTTCAAAGGTAGGGAGACAAAAAACACAGAGAACAAAGGCTTGACTGAGAACGCATAGCTTTGTGTGAACCTTAAACCCCTGCACCCTCCACGCTTAACCCAAAACTGTCTCTCCTGCGCATTGCTTGGTTCACCCCTCCGACTTGGTCACTGGTAGCTCCGGGGACGCAGTGGCAGAGGTTCGACCTCCAAAGCAACAGAGACTGCAAGCTTGCAGACTGGAGTGCCCAGTTGACGGTGGCATTAGTAATAGCTGTGGCAATGACCTGATTGCCATGTGGCTTGGCTACATCAGTACAAAGCTTGAATCCCAGCTTTCCCAAGGACTATGTGACCTACTCAACACCCATTAAGTATAGCCTTCTCCTGGCGACGCCCATCTTGTTCCATGCAACTCAGAACTCCCACCATACATATGTATGTACACAAACTCCATCCCCAGGACCTGGGAACACAGAGGACCAGTGGCAGTTGCCTCACAGCCTGCCATCTGTCCAGGCTCTCTTGATCACTGTTGAGGTGTGGATATGAATTATACGCTAAAGACATACGTGATCACTAATTCAATGCTCAGAGGGAAGGGTTGACCCAACCAGTGGCAGAGTCACAGTCTGATGGAAACCATGAGACCTGGTAGAAACTGGGAGAAGTGGTCCAGTTGGAGGATGTAGGCCAACAAAGTAACCTAGCCAACTGCTACCCCATCCCACACTGCAGAGATGTCATCTACTACAGAGTCAGTGGGAAGCTAATAATCCATGCTCAAGAGTGTAACGTACAAAATTAATGACTTTTTAAAAAAATGTGTGAATGTACATATATAATGGGACTTTTTTTTTTGGACCCTCAGCTCCTGAAAATGACACAGAGGCTTTTTATTAATATGAAAGCTTGGCCTTAGTTTAGGCTTTATAAGAACTAGCTCTTATAACTTTAAGTGACCCATTTATATTAACCTACATTCTGCCATGTGGCTCGTGACTCTCCTCAGTACCTCAGTTCACCTCTGGCTGGTGAATACCCCCACCTCACATTCTTTCCCAGGGCTCCTTTCTTTGCCTGAATGTCCCACCTAGTCTCTCCTGCCTCAGCTATTGGCCAGTCATCACTGTATTAAACCAATCAGAAGGTGTTGGAGTGTTTACACAATTTGATATAGCCATAAGAATAACAGTACCAGCCTGGTGTGGTGGCACACACCTTTAATCCCAGCACTCCGGAGGCAGAGGCAGGTGGATTGATGTGAGTCTGGGGCCCAGTCTGGTCTATAAAGTAAGTCTAGGTCAGCCAATGCTACACAGAGAAACCCTGTCTAGGGAAAAAAAATACACACACACACACACACACACACACACACACACACACACACACGCACACTACCAAAGTCCAGCCTGTAATCAGATCTCTGCCTGTACAGAAATCAGTACTTGACCCCTTTAATCCCAGCACTTGGGAGGCAGAGGCAGGCGAATCGCTGTGAGTTCAAAGCCATCCTGGTCTACAAAGCAAGTACAGGACGGCCAAGATAACATAGAGAAACCCTGTTTCGAAAAACCAAAAAAAACAAAAACAAACAAAAAAAAAAACCAGAAATCAGCACTTGAATAATACAAAGACAGCCTCTACACGGTTCATAAAAAGACCACCCCAACGTGTGTGTGTGTGTGTGTGTGTGTGTGTGTGTGCGTGTGTGTGCTCGTACACATATGTGTGGTGTCAGGAGAGGTTGTCAGATCCACTGGAGCTGGAGTTACAGGCAGCTGTGAGCCTTTTAATGTCGTTGGCTGGTGGCTTGGAGCACTTACTGCTCTTACAGAAGACCAGAGTTCAGGTCCCAGCAGTGGTGTCAGGCAGCTCACAACACCCTGCAGGTCCACTTCCAGATGCCTCCGGCTTCTGAGGGCACCTGCATTCACACACACACATCCCCGCACATGGATACACACAGAGACACGTGGCTAAAAGCAGATTTTTTATTAAAAAAAAAAATCTTAAAAAGAAAGAAAGCTTTGAGATGACAAATGGGTTTAACATCACAGACACCCAAACAAACGGTCCTTATGCTTTTATCTTTTATCTCTGTGTGACTGTGTCTAAGCACAGGTGTGTGTTCTTGTATGGAGGGGGAGGGGTGTTGTGCAAGTACTGTGTACAAAAGTCAACTTCAAGTGTCATTCTCAGGTGCCATTTACCTTGTGTTGTGTTTTGTTTTGTGTATACTCAATTTTATTTTCTTTTTCTTTTTTTGGTTTTGTTTTGGTTTTTGGTTTTGTTTTGTTTCGGGTTTTTTTGGTTTTTCGAGACAGGCTTTCTCTGTGTAGCCTTGGCTGTCCTGGACTCCCACTGTAGACCAAGCTGGCCTCGAACTCACAGTGATCCATCTGCCTCTGCCTCCCGAGTGCTGGGATTAAAGGCATGCGCCACCACTGCCTGAATCAGTTTTCTTAATAATTATATTTTATTATGAACTCATTAACCCAAACAATAGGAAAAGGAGATTAAAGAACACAATAATGAAACCTTAAGAATATCAGTTCCTAGGAACGATTCTCCCGGAGTAGTCAGCAGGACCTCAGAAAAACCCACAATTCAACCAAGGTAGCTGCTGGAACCTGGAACAGCAGCCGAGGCCAAGAGCCAAGGCCAGAGCCCAAAGCCTTGAAGCTTTCCCTGGAGCAGTTCTCTGCAGGAGTGTCTCTCCAAGTGTTGATGAAGAGCCAAAACAATCCCAAGTCCTCTCCAAAGCTTCCTGTTTTGATATGTGTATATATACATATCCTCTCAGAGTCTCTATTAGGATGTTTTCAGCTGCCGACATCCAAGCTCCCCCACCAAGTGGTTCAATTCTAAATGGAAGAACATCCTGCTCTCTCACAAGTCTGTTCCCCATCCCACACTTGGGATCAACACAAAAACGTGTTTATCTCTCCTACAGTTTTGTGTGTTTTGTCTTGGGCAGCCTCTTCACTTGGCCACCCCCTCAACACTGGAATTGCAAGCATACATTACCATGCCTGGCTTTTTCCACGGTGTCTGGGCATCAACTCAGGTCCTCATGCTTGCATGACAAATCCTTTACCCAGTGTGATGATCAGTTCAATCATCAACTCGACACAATCTAGAATCAGTCACCAAAGAAGACAGTGTCAATGAGAGATTGCCTAGATCAGATTGACTTATGTGTCTATTTATGGGGAACAGTCTCGAGTATATTGATCGATACCATGAGACCCAGCCCACTGTGGGTGACACCATTCCCTAGGGCAAGCGCCCCAAAATGTGTAAGAGTAGAGGAAAAGAGCTGAGCACAAGCAACTAAGTAAGCAGGTGACAAGCATGCAATCCTTTCTCTCTACTCTCCACTGGATGTGCTGTGGCTAGCTGCTGAATTAAGTTCCAATTGCTTTGCCTTCCACAAAATAATGGAGTATAGCTGGGCGTGGTGGCGCACGGCTTTAATCCCAGCGCTCACTGTGAGTTCGAGGCCAGCCTGGTCTACAAAGTGAGTCCAGGACAGCCAAGGCTACACAGAGAAACCCTGTCTCGAAAAACCAATAAATAAATAAATAAATGAAAATAAAAATAAATAATAATAATAATAATAATAATAATAATAATAATAGCAGCCCACTTGGAAATGTGGGCTAAAATGAACACTTCTTGCCTTGAGTTGATTTTTGTCAGGGTATTTTATCACAGCAACAGAGGTAAAACTGGAGCATGGGGCAACATTTATGTGGTAGAATTTCAGAGTTGCCGTGGACCAGTGACTGTTCGGTCTTCCCGCACCTTTCTCTTCTTTGTTTGTTTGTTTGTTTGTTTGTTTTTCCAGGCAGGGTTTCTCTGTGTAATAGCTCTGGCTGTCCTGGAACTCTCTCTGTAGACCAGGCTGAACGCACAGAGCTCCTCCTACCTCTGCCTCCCAAGGGCTGTGATTACAGGTGTGCGCCACTGCGCCCAGCTTCTCCTCCTGTTCTAACAAACACGTTTGTGGGGATTACCTCATTCCTGTCTCACCACTGTGTGTGGGACTTTGGAGCAGCGGAGGGAGGAGGTGGACATCTTGCCTTTTTCATTGGCACATGTTGGGATTCTGTGGATCAAGAGAACCCAGACCTGAGCCTTCCAAAGCTTTAGAGTCTGAGACTTTGGAGAGTTATAGGATCAGGGTAATCCTATAACTGTTTCATGTGGATAAGAGAAACAGCAATCCCCGCTTCATAATGAGAGAGCTAGAGACTCAGAAGAGCCTTTGTTTTTTGGTTGTATTTTGTTTTGTTTTTAAGATTAATTTTATTATGTATAAAGTATTCTGCCTGCCTGTGTTGTGTGAGCCTGCAGGCCAGAAGATGACAACAGATCTCATTACGGATGGTTGTGAGCCACCATGTGGTTGCTGGAAATTGAACTCAGCACCTTGGGAAGAACTGCCAGTGTTCTTAACCTCTGAGCCATCTCTCCAGCCCGAGGCTGTTTATTTTAACAACCTTGCACAAAGCATCAGCCTAGAGAAAGAGCAAAGGTGGCCAAGTGTGCCAATTTGATGACATTCCTAGTGGCATTTCTCTGCCTACACTGCCCTAAATTCCTCATTGGCTGAGGTCTTTAAAGAGATACAGCCTTCCAAATGTCTAGTACTGACCCCTCTCCAGACTCCCCTTCCTATAGATTCAGGGTGAAAAGCCTTATCTAATGTATATCCTGTTGGGCGAGTGAGGTTCCCTCCTTTTCTGATATGTGGACTCAGTCATGTAGCAGAGTGCAACCCCAGCATGAATATATATATATATTTGTAACTCAGCTACTCAACTGTAACTCAGCTTGCCTAATTTACATGAAGGCCTGGGTTCCATCCCCAGCACAGCATAGAAGAGATACAGTGATGAATACCCATAATCCCAGCTCTCAGGACACAGAGGCAAGAGAACTAAATTCAAGGTCATTTCCCTCTATGTAGCACATTTGAAGCCAGCCTGGGCTACCTAACACCTTGTCCACAAATAATTGAGTGAACACATTATTGTCACCCACCACATTGGGGTTGCTTAACAATAGGTGCCTGATAGATTTGCTTTTTGTCTTTGTGGTCCCTTCATGCTGGAACTGCTCCAGGCTGGTCCTTGATGACCAAAGACTCATTGAGGCTATCAGCTAAACAGAGTAGACTTCCTTAAGTTTAAAACACTGTTTGGAACACACTCCAAACCTCCCTAGAAGATGGTTATAATTTTTTTTTTTCTGAGACATGGTTTCTCTGAATAGCCCTGGCTATTCGACATGTCACATGTCGAATGAGATGAAGTTATAGTGCACTATATATTACAAAATAATATGTGTGCATATTTATTACCCATAGATATCTTTTTTACTTAATATTTAATGAGATGATAAACTCTTTGTAAATATAGGTAGTTAGGAAATATGGATGGGTTTGGGATCATATGTTAGGTTTTGTTTCTTTTGGGGTTTTTGTTTTGTTTTGTTTTGTTTTGTTGAGACAAGGTTTTTCTGTGTAGTCCTGGCTGTCCTGGACCCTCTCTGTAGACCAGGCTGGCCTCGAACTCACATCGATCCGCCTGCCTCTGCCTCCCGAGTGCTGGGATTAAAGGCGTGTGCCACCACCGCCCAGCTTGCATCTCTGTCTCTTAAAGTCTGTCTTTAAAATATCTTTTAATAAACTACTCTGGGGCCAGTGAGATGATTCTTCAGATACAGCTACCAAAACTGGTGCCCTGAGTTCAATCTCTGGGACCCACAAGGCAGAAGGAGAGAGAGAACCAGCTCTCATAAATTGACCTCTGACCTCCACTCCCACTCCATGACACATGCACTCATACATATACAATGTATAATGTAATGTTAAGCAAAAAACAAAACAAACAAAAACATCTTTTGAGTCTGATTCAAGGATAAGTGTTCCAGCCCCCCACCCCTACCTCACCTTTATTTTATTTTATTTTATTTTAACCCAGTTAAGGCACATGACCTCCAGCAATGCCTCCAGGAATTTCCACATGGAATATTAGGTCAAATAAATACTCTGTTCAGGGAGCAGGTGTGGCTCCTTGAACTTGAGGAAGTTATCCTGTCCTCTCTGCTGGAAGAGATGAGTCAGACTTAGCCCAAACCATCTTAGTCATCTCACGATGAGCCGACAGCACTGGATCAGGCACAGACCTGTAACCAACTTCTTGTCATAAGTAAACAGACGTGAATAAACACATACAGGTCGCTGTGGAGAATTCAGAGAAAGCATTGTTGAGTGTCAAGTTGAATATACTCCTTAAGTGATTCACCACTTTAATTTTCTTCCCGGCTCCAAGCCGGAAAGCCCAGGCATCATTAAACACACATAATATGACAAGGACGAAGGCAGGCAAAGCAAAAAGACTGAGGAGCGAGTCTGGCTTTCATATGACACCAAGTGACTGCCCCAGTTCTATTGTTTTTAAATTATCTATAGGCCGGGCTAGCCATCAATTAAGACACAGACACTTGTTATATTTTAAAATAGCCTTAGATAACCTGGGGCAGGGCAGACATTAATCCTCTAAACTACTTCCCATAGTGGGGCAGGCATGGGATCCTTGCCTCAATCCCATGTCATCTGCTTCTACTGATTTCCATCAAGCTACCTCCCATCCATAATCCCAAACACTCGTTAATGTTTTTTATCTGGGCCGAATTCTCCATCCACGTCGGCCATGTGCTTCTCCTCCATCTAACCCATGGCAGCCTTCTTCTTTTCCCTTCAGGTCTCTCTCCTTCTTCTTCATGGCCCTCCTTTTTTCTTTTTCCCAGGATTCCTCTCTCTCCCTCCCCAAGCCCCACCTATCTCCTTGCCCTGCCCAGGTGGGATGGCTTTTTATTAACCAAAGGTGGGTCACAGGGACAGCAAGCAGTAATTAGCATCAAAATACATCAGACCATCCCCTAACATTTCCCTTTTTCTGTTTAAATAAAAAAGGCCATTAAAAAATAATACAGTAAGTACAATTATGAAAAACTATAAAAACCAATAGGTAAGACTTACGCATATAATGTCTAATCAAAAGGCATTTGGCAACCTTGTAGAAAATATCTATTTTATCTTGGTGAGTTTAAAGTTTTGAACTGAATCAATATCTATTAAAGTTTATATCTATCAACCTATAAGTATTTATCTATACATAAAATTATTTTTTTAACTATTGAACAACTAAGTTTAATTTTAAAACTATCTGGTCTTTAACCTCATCAGAGACTTGAGAAGGAATAAATGTAGTTACCTGAGTATACAGGAAGTGTAGGTTAGTAGCTTCTAAAATGAAAAAATGACAGACACAGTTTACTGTCTGAACAGACACCCAAAACTCTCTAACACATTGGAGCATCATCTTCAGTCTTCTGGCCCAGTACATCTGACAGATATGTTTGTGAAGCAGGACCTACTGAGGACTTGGCAGAGTTTGGCCGTTAACTCTGTCAGTATCCAACCTTGCCCATTTTAGACAGAATTTTGTCTGTAGGAGAAGTGGACATTTTTGTCCCATGGCTGTTTTGTCACACTTAAAGCCATTTCTACAGAAAAGTTCTTTAATGTTTATCATTTTTTTTTTTTTGTGCTAGGCTGGGTACTACCAGGAGTTAACCTGTCTTATTGTCAAAGAATCTTTAAAAAATAAAGACATTTTTTTAATGTCATATTTCGTAGGTCTTTGAGGTTTTTGAAGACTTATCTATTTTTACCATATCCATCTATAGAATCATATCTGCTAAACCTAGTATGTATATTTTTATATTTGACATGACTATGAATAGATCAACAATTGACTTGTATTATTTAATTATCTTAAGTAGCCTATAATAGCAACCATGTATGAATTGAGTTGTGTATGTACAATACCTCATATTAGAGTAGAAATATAATGTGTGAAGATACTACTAAATTTGAATTTTATTTTAATGTATCAAAATTAAACTTATTTTGTATCAATATACAAAAGTTCATATCAATGAGTTAAAATTAACTTTATTTGTGAGTAACAATTAAGATCTTAAATCGAGAGCCGGGCGTGGTGGCGCACGCCTTTAATCCCAGCACTCGGGAGGCAGAGGCAGGCGGATCATTGTGAGTTCGAGGCCAGCCTGGTCTACAAAGTGAGTCCAGGACAGCCAAGGCTACACAGAGAGACCCTGTCTCAAAAAACCAAAAAAAAAAAAAGACCTTAAATCGAAAAGTAGATTCAATAATCTACTTTCTGTCCTATCATCTTTACATATCGCTCTATATTTTTTACAACCCCTATCTCTATATTATTTTTAATGATAATATATATCCATAGCCCAAGAAAGCAACCAAAAACCTACCCAACACCCCTCCCCCCCCCCCGCCCGAAGTTTTTTAAAATATGATTTGGGGCAGAGAATACCTGTAGGGGGCCCAAATTAAAAAAGGTTAAACAAGCTGGGAACAGTATTTGTGGTCCAGTCTCTAATGTTGAGAAATACTAGGCTTAATATTAGTTTTGTGTGGGACAGTTTGAAATGTTGGACCAATTTGGATCAGGAAGTGTTTTTAAGTTGTTTTTGTTTGTTTGTTTTTTGATGAAGAACAGCAACCAAAGCTCTTGGGGCTGGAACAGGAAGGACATAGAGGTCAGTGTCTCAGCATGTTGGAGAAATGAATCCTGTCAGGTTTGATCTAGCATTAGTGTCTGGTTCTTTTATTTTGAAAATATATAATTTCTTTTCTTTCTTTCTTTTTTTTTTTTTGGTTTTTCGAGACAAAGTTTCTCTGTGTAACACCTATAGCTGTCCTGGAACTCCCTCTGGAGTTCCCTGGAACTTGAGACCGGGCTGGGCTCAAACTCATGGAGATCTGCCTGCCTCTGCCCAGCTATAATTTTTTTTTCTGGCTATAATTTTTTACAAGCATTATATAGTCCTAAAACTATGAATGAGAGCCGGGCGTGGTGGCGCACGCCTTTAATCCCAGCACTCGGGAGGCAGAGGCAGGAGGATCGCTGTGAGTTCGAGGCCAGCCGGGTCTACAAAGTGAGTCCAGGATGGCCAAGGCTACACAGAGAAACCCTGTCTCGAAAAAACCAAAAATAAAATAAAATAAAATAAAATAAAATAAAACTATGAATGAATCACCAGGCGGTGGTGGTGCACGCCTTTAATCCCAGCACTCGGGAGGCAGAGGCAGGAGGATCTCTGTGAGTTCGAGGCCAGCCTGGTCTACAAAGTAAGTCCAGGACAGCCAAGGCTACACAGAGAAACCCTGTCTTGGAAAAACAAAAACAAAAACAACAAAACAAAAAACTATGAATGTATTAGGTGTCTAGGTTGTATAGATTAATTAAGGCTAGTTTTTTGTTCTTTGTATGAGCAGAAGAAAAACATCTGTAAATCTTTATTCATCTCTCAGCCAGTCTTAGAGTTATTTTTACATAGTGGGATTAGTAATATAAGTTAACTGTTTGTTTTGTAGTTTGAATTTATATAGACATAGACTACTTAAGTTAGTAGTCTCTCTTTTATCTAAGTCTGTTTTACTTTGACCTCTTTTTTAAAAAAATATTTTATTTAACTTTAATCTATGCACATTGGTGTGAGGGTATCAGATCTTGGAGTTACAGACAGTTGTGAGCTGCCATGTGGGTGCTGGGAATTGAACCTGGGTCCTTCGGAAGAGCAGGCAGTGCTCTTAACCACTGAGCCACCTCTCCAGCCCCCACCTTGACCTCTTTTACAGATGAAATATAACATCACCATTAACAATGAACATTCAAGTATCATCATATTGAAGTCAAAACAAGATTGTATAGTTTTAAATGTTTTTTGTTTTTTGTTTTAGGCTCTATGGCACCTAATGTATAGGCTAGGCCGCAATCTTTTTTCCGAGAAAATATTTTCCATTTTAGAAACAAGTTGGTTATCCTGAGCAGAAGAAAAAAGGCATTAAGTTTTAAATAAACATCAGATAGATTTTTATTTTATTTTAGGGTTTATGTATATCGTAAGTATCTTGTACTGGCTTTTTATATTTGTTGTGGGTGTTTTTTCTCTCACCACTTTTCAAGTTGGGAGCCACTCAGTTTTATGTCTGTCTCTGTTTAACCTTGGTTTTTATTTTGACCAACAAAACATATTTTTTAGGCCGATTTGCCCTTTAGTACCATATGCCTCGTGGAAGTTTCACTTTTAAGGAGATTGGCTGACCTCTTTAGAGCATTTTTATCATTTTTTTATATAAACCTAAGATTGATATGTATTTATCTTTTAGATCAGTAAGCACATATAATTTATTGTTAAGAAAAAGGAATATATTAAAAAAACTTGTGAGTTTAAATCTTAATCAGTCTCTTGTAAGTAATTTATCTTATCAGGAGGGAGTCAAGACCCTGGAGATCAGGTTGGAATTCAGGAGTTTTTGTAACTCCTCGCTTTTGTCTCTATGGTATTGGGATAAAGGGCTGGTGCCACCACCGCCCTTTTTAACTATTTCATTTCAATTTAGTCCAAATATTTAGAAATCTCAGTTGAAAAATCAAAGAAAGAAACCAGAAAAGTCTAAGCCTTGGGTCATTTGTGTCACTTTAGGCTTTAGTTAATGAAATCCTGTGCATCATTCGTTGGGATTTAGTTATTGCTATCTCTCTTTTTCAGAAAGCCCTGACAAACACCTTGTAGCTAAGGAGCTTAGAATTCCAGCTTCTATCGACTTTATGGAGAAGAGTTCAGTTTTTTCTTTCTTTCTAGTTGTTAGTATCTTAGTTAGTCTCACATTTCTCTACTCTTTGTCTTTCTCTCTGAACTTTTTTAGAGAGGGTAAAGAGAAATGTGACTATGACTAAGCATATTGTAAACCAAACCATAAACACCAAAACAAAGCCAAAAAAGATGTAGAAGCCTTTTGTCATGGCGCCTTGGAGAGGAGCCATAGTAGTTTTTATTTTATTATTATTTTAGGCAGTTAACTTTATTCCTCGGGCTAGTTTAGAAGACTGTCAGTCTCTTAGGTCCGCTTCTCCAACTGGCCATGTGTATGTAGCCATCTTTGCTCTGGCCCATGGATGCTCTCTGGGAGCTATTTTCTCCTTTCAGACTATGACAAAATATGACTCTTAAGAGTGTGGATACCTACCTACCACGTTAGGTGCCACTCATTGTTTTTAAATTATTTATATTATCTGTAGGCCTGGCTAGGAATCAGTTAAGACACAGACACATATCATTTTAAAATAGGCTTAATTAACCTGGGGTCAGGACAGGTATCAATCCTCTAAACTACTTCCCATAGTGGGGCAGGCATGGGATCCCTGCCTCAATCCCATGTCATTTGTTTTCAATAACTTCTATCAAGCTACCTCCCATCCATAATCTCAAATACTTGCTAATGTTCTTCATCTGGACCAGATTCTCCATCCATGTCGGCCATGTGCTTCTCCTCCATCTAACCCATGGTGGCCTTCTTCTCCTCTCTTTAGGGTCTCTCTTTTTTTTTTTTTTTTTTTTTTTTCTTAAGATTCCTCTCTCTCTCCTACCTATCTCTTCTGTCCTGCCTAGGTGGGATACCTTTTTATTAATCAAAAGGTGGGTCACAGAGACAACAAACAGTAATTAACATCAAAACAGTTCTCTTTTTTTTTTTAAGATTTATTTACTTATTTTATGCATATGAGTGCAGTTTTCATGGACAGCAGAAGATGGCATCAGATCCCATGACAGATGGCTGTGAGCCACCATGGGGTTGCTGGGAATTGAACTCGGGACCTCTGGAAGAACAGGTAGTGTTCTTAACCATTGAGCCATCTCTCCAGCCTAATCAAAACGGTTCTTAACTGCTTAACTGTCTGACAGGTTGGGGTTTGGTTTTTTCTTTTTTTTTTTTTTTTTGGTTTTTGTTTTTTCGAGACAGGGTTTCTCTGTGTAGCCTTGGCTATCCTGAACTAGCCCTGTAGACCAGGCTGGCCTCCAACTCATAAAGATCTGCCTGCCTCTGCCTCCGGAGTGCTGGGCTTAAAGGCGTGCGGCTTTGGGTTGGGTTTTTATTTTGTTTTGTTTCTGAGACAAGACCTCACGGTGGAGTTCAGGTTGACCTGGAACAACCTATGTAGCCCAACTTGGCTTCACGTTCAAGCGGCTCCTCCGAACCATCTCTCCAGTCCAACTTCTTCATATGTTTATTTGTATGTGTGTCCATGCCTGTGTGGACATACAGGCATATGGGTGGTTGTGGAGGTCAAAGGTTAACCCCTACTGTCATTCTCAGGGATGCCATCCTCTCCTTTCAGTCAGGTCCCTCACTGTTCTAACGCTCACTGATCCCTGCCTCCACAGCACTGGGATTAGACTCCTGCCACCACACCCTGCTATTTTGACGTGGCTCTGGGGACTGAATTCAAGTCTTCATGTTGCAAGCAAATGCTTCACCACTGAGCTTTTCCCTCAACCCCCACATCACTCCCTCCCCCCTCAACAAGATGGTCTGCATCTGTTCCCAGTTCTGTGTTTCAGTATTTGTTTCCTTTGATTTTGTTTCCCAGAATTTCTTTTATGGTTTTTTTGTTTGTTTGTTTTCTTAATGTGTGTGAGCGGTTTCCCTGCATACATGTCTGTATACTGCTTGCCTGCCTAATGCCAGTAGGAGGCAGAAGAGAGTGACAAGATACTCTGGAATTGGAGTTACTGAGGTGCTGAGCCACCATGTAGGTGCTGGAAATTGAACCCAGGTCCACTGGAAGAACAGACAGTGCTCTTAGCCTCTGAGCCATTTCTCCAGTTCTCCCCAGAACCATTTTTTTTTTTTTTTTTTTTAAATAACTCTCTTGGAAAGTCCCAGCCTCCTCTTTGAATGCTCCTGAGTTCCTGAGGCCAAGAAGCAGGCCCGCACAGCTGGAAAGTGGACACAGCAACAAACAGATGTGGTTAACAGCTATGGGGACACATCTTTGCAATCCTAATACTCAGGAGGTGCAAGCAGAAGTGAATTTAAGTCCAATTCGAGCCACATATTAAGTTCAAAGCCAACCTGTAATGTTAATACTTTTCTGGGGGTAGGAGCGTTCACTTGCCATAGTGCGCCAGTGAAGGTTAGCGGACAGCTTGCGAGAGTCAGTTCTCCCACCACGAGTTCCAGGGATAGAACCCAGACCATGAGGCCTGGCGGCAAGCGCCTTTACCCACCGAACCATCTCGCAGGTCCAAAGAGTTTCGAACTCGAAATTAGATCACCCTGATAGACTCTGTACTTGATCCCTAAACGTGACCCGCACTAAAGCCTACCGCGCGTGCGCCAACCGCCTCTACGTGCTTCCCTGAGGTCCCGCCCCGGAAGAGGTCCTGGAGCGTGTGCATACCAGAGCGTCGCTGACACGCCTCCGGAAGCACTGGCAGTTTCGGGGGCGGAACCAGAAAGCGTTTCCGAGGGGCGGGAGGCTCCGGCGGAAGTTGTCCTCGCTGTGGCGGCGGAGAATAAGGCCTCGGTGCTGGCGGCGGGGACGCTCTGGAGCTGCGACTGCGGAGCGGTCAGCAGGTACGGTGGGGTGGGGAGGCTGGGCGCCCGCGCGGGAGGTGGCGGTCGCGCTCACAAGCGTCCGCGACTTGGTACGCGCCGCGGACTCTCCGGCGGCTGCGATGCGGGACGGCGCGAGCGACACCGAAGCCCCCGGCACCCCAGCTCGGAGTCCTGGGGCCTCCAGGGCCTCCCGGGCGACCTCCTGGCCAAGGTCACCCCGCGGCAGGTGCACGCCGGGCCCGAGAGCTTGGGAGAATCCGCCCGCGGAGCGACCTGAGGGTCGAGCCACCCACGCGAGAGCCGACGCTGCGAGGGAGAACCTCGCTGCTCTGAGTTTCGCCTCTTTGTCACTCCGTTGTCACCTGTTTTTGTCCCCAACCTGGGCTCTTATCAGCTGGAGTCTCCACATTGCATCTCTGGATCAGACAGTCTCTGGACTGTCTCCACCTTGCTTGTCGCTGTCTCCACCTTGCTTGAGTGTTTTCTTGACCCTGCTTCTGCCCCTCGGGCTGTCCTCAGGGGCCCGAATGTCACAGCGGCTACTTGACCGTTTGTTTTTCTTTCTTTGCCAAAGTTGTGTTCTTGTTTCTCTCCCTCTCAGTTGGGTTTGTTTAGGTAGGGCGGGCCCTGCCTGGACCTCAGAGCTGTGGAAGGTGACTCATGACCCTGTGAAACTCCTCCACCCGGGTGACATTCATTTTTGGTGGCCCAACCGCAGTCTGGTCTCAGTTCTAACAGGTGTCACCCAACCTAACAAAATGTCAGGAGCTCCTGCCCTCAGACTGAAGGCCTATCTCAGTGTCTGGGCAGTTTAGTGAATCTTGAACTTAACCTTCGCTTTGGTCTCCACAGCTCTTTGCTCCTTCTGGAACCCCGCATGGCTTCCAGGGCTGTCTATAGCCACCCCAGTTTAACCAGGCCAGCATGTCTACAGGCTTAGGAAGGACCAGGCTTACATCTGCCTTTAAGACCCTTAACACAGCAGAATTTCTAGGAGCAGCTTAGTGAATTTAAAGTGTATTTTTAAAAACCTAATAAGAATTCATTCCCTACCTGGCAGTGGTGACACATGCCTTTAATCCCAGCACTTGGAAGGCAGAGGCAGGTGGATCACGGTGAGGTCGAGGCCAGCCTGGTCTACAAAGCAAGTCCTGGACAGCCAAAGTTACACAGAAAACCCTGTCATAAAATAAAATAATTCATTCCCTGCTTGTTTCCAAAGTACTATAGATAGAGTAAACGAAACACACGGGACAAACACTGTTGGAAACTTTTGGAATAGACAGGACGTGAGACATAACAATTACATAACAATTTATCCCTTTTTTTCTTTTTTGTTTTTGTTTTTGTTTTTAGCACAGGGTTTCTCTGTGTAGCATCCCGCTGTCCTGTAGCTCACTCTGTAGACCAGACTGGCCTCCAACTCAGAGATTCCCTTGTCTGTCCCTTCCAAAGTGGTAGGATTAAAGATGTGCGCTACCACTGCCAAGCTGGAAACAACTATTTATCAAACTCTAGAGTCAAATAAGGGTACGGTTCAGTTTGGTACAGAGTTAGGAGGGGGTAAGAACATTCTAGTATAGTTCTGTGCACAACAGTGTGAATGATGTAGCTTCAACATAACTCCTGAAGCTGGTAGAATCACTTCAACAATGCAGCTTAGAGACTTGTTTTGGAACAGCTAGTTGAATCCATTGTTTTGATGCAAACCAAGTGCTTTACAGCAGCAGGATCAGCTGAGGCTCAGAAAGAAGTCTGGGCCCTAAAGCTGCTTCAACTATGCGGCAGCAGTTTCCCACCTGCCTCCCCTCTTCGCCCTTCAGAGTCAATGCAGAAGTCTACTGAGAGGTGTCTTGAGAAACATATTACCTTTGACATGCAAAGAACTTGTTAGGCAGGAAAAATAATCCTTAAATTAGAGTAGAAAATGATCTTTATTCATAGGTTTGCATTTGGTGTTGGTTTGGTTTTGTTGTTTCTCTATTTTATAAATCTTGCCTGACTTTAAGGCCATTTTTCAAGCTTTTGCGTTGGTTTTGGGTTTTTTCGAAATAGGGTTTCTCTGTGTAACCCGAGTTGTCCTGGAACTCATTTTGTAGCCCAGGCCTGGCCTTGATTTGTTTGTTTGTTTGTTTGTTTGTTTGTTTTGAGACAGGATCTGGAGGTGTGACACTATAACAGTAAATAGAGGAAAATAAGTGTCCTTATATACAGTACACAGACTGGCACAGGCATCCACAAATTCCTTTTTTTATAAGATGTATTTTACTTGCATGAATGTGTGCATGTGCATGGAAGTTGGTCCACTGGAGCTGGAGTTACAGACAGTTGTAAGGCATCTGACATGAGTCCAGGGAATGAACTGAGGAGTCCCAAAGAGCAGCAGGAGCTCTTTTTTTTTTTTTTTTAATATTTATTTATTATTACATGTACACCTGCAGGCCAAAAGAGGGCATCAGATCACATTATAGATGGCTGTGAGCCACCATGTGGTTGCTGGGAATTGAACTCAGGACCTCTGGAAGAGCAGTCAGTGCTCTTAACCTCTGAGCCATTTCTCCAGCCCCAGAGCAGCAGGAACTCTTAACCACCTAATAATCTCAAGTCCAGCAGCTTGTATTTTCAGTGTTGTTTTGTTTTTTCCTTTAAAAAATCAGTGCCATTTAATTTAAAGCGAAACTGAAAAGTGTACTCTCTCTCTCTTCACTCAGACTGCTCTTTGAAGGTCATGGCATAAAGAACATTACCCCAGCAGTACAGCTTTGCACTGGGCAAGCTATATATTTACTCTCCCGTCAAGCTTCTTTTTTGTTTTTTGTTTTTGGTTTTGGTTTTTCGAGACCGGGTTTTTCTGTAGCCTTGGCTGTCCTGAACTTGCTTTGCAGACCAGGCTGGCCTCGAACTCACAGTGATCCACCTGCCTCCCTGCCTTCTGAGCGCTGGGATTAAAGGTGTGCACCACCATGCCCAGCTGTCAGGGTTTTTGTTTTGTTTTATTTTTAACTTAAAATTTTGTTTGCTTATTTGCGGAGGGTGGGGTGGGGAGCTTTGTATGTTGTTGTGCCTGGTGCTCACAGACCAGAAAAAGGCATTGGATCCCTTAGGACTGCTGATGGTTGAGAGTTGTCTCATGTAGGTGCTAGGAATTGAATCTGGGTCCTCTGCAAGAGCTCATAACCACTCTAACCCTTTACGAAGGTGTTAATGGAACAGATCGGATGGTTCCTCTGAAGAAGTACTGTACATTTTAAGGCCAGTCATTATAGTGCTTTACCTTAACAAGGCCCCTAACTTCACCAAATGATTTGGGACTCCCCCTCACCCCCCCTCCCCAAACAGGGTTTCTCTTTGTATAGCCCTGGCTGTCCTGGACTCGCTTTGTACACCAGGCTGACCTCCATCTGACAAGAGCCCAGCCTGCCTCTGCCTTTCTGGGTGCAGGGTTAAAGGCATGTGCCACCACACTAGCTTTTTTTTTTTTTTTTTTTTTTTTTTTTTTAATTTAGAAAGCTTTAGAGTTGGAGTTAACTTCCGAGGCCTCACCCCCACCCTCAGCTGTGTAGTCTGACTAGGTGTTCAAGTGAGTTTCTGCTTATTCTCTGAACTGAGTGGGATATTGAAGGCTTTGCAGGGCCCAGGTGTACAGGCTGTGTTTTCTGCACGCGAAGCATTTTGGTAGGCACAGGGTGTCGGTATTTTCCTACATTTCTGCCAGCGCTTAAATTTCCTGAAGTAACATTTACTGTGCTTAAATGTGCCTTCCACAGTGAGCATGCAAATTACCATATGTTCCGATGAAAGTCATCCCTGGAGGCCTTCAGTACAGGAGCTGTAGGTCTGCTTCCCTGTTTCCTCACTGTCTCCGCGCCTTTCGATGTTCAGTCCCTGTTGGAATGGCGGCTAAGATCGGATACACAGTTTTCTCAGCTGAAGAATAAACAGTGGCTACTGCTCAGCTCCTCAGCATGGACGGATGTTAGAGGCAGTCTGTTTCAGGGAGGATTCAATGCAAGGCCCTTTGCCTTTTAATTTTTATTATAATTTAGTCTACGTTAAGTGTGTGGGCACGTGCCTGCCACATGTGGAGGTCAGAGGACAACTTGAGAAAACCAGTTTTCCATCTACCATGTGGGTCCTAGGAATTGAACTCAGGGTTAGCAGCAGGCGCCTTTACCCACTGAGCCCTATGAACAGCTCTTCTGCTCTAAAAAGCCACATGGTAAAGCCAAGTGCGGTGGCACACGCCTTTAATTCCAGCATTCAGACAGTCAGAGGCAGGGGGAGTCTCTGAGTTCGAGACCAGCCTGATCTGCAAAGAGTCCAGGACACCCAGGGCTACACAGAAAACCCTGCTCAAAAAAAAAAAAAAGCAAAAACAAAAAAACCAAAGCAGCTGAGCTATAGTGGTGCACACCTTTAATCCCAATGCTCTGGAGGCAGAGGCAGGCGGATCTCAGTGAGTTGGAGGCCAGCCTGGTCTACAGAGAGGGTTTTAGGATAGCGATGGCTACACAGAGAACCCAGGGGGGCAGGGGCCATGTAGATACCGTGAATGGTGAATGAGTTGGGATTGGTGTAATTGTTTTAGAAGAACCATTGCTATTGGAATTTTAAATTATATACAAGGTGATATAAGATTGCTCATTTAAGTCTGTCGAATACTCTGAAGTTTATTAATGAATTTTGCTCATAATCTAAATTATGGGTTACTTGGGGCTGGGGTGGTGGCATATGTCTATAATCCCATCACTCGAGAGCCTGAGGCCTGAGGTACACCACCGCCACCCCCAGATTTGAGGCTAGCCTGAACAGTATGAGGAGACCTTGTTTCAAAACAAGGGTTATTTAGATAGTTTGTGAAACGTGATCATGTTTACCTTCCTGTCTTTACCTACCTTACCTTACCTTACCTTACTGTCTTACCCTACCTGCCCTCTCAGATTCTGATTAGTCTAAACACGTACTTTGGTCTTAAATCTCACCACTTCTAGTAGATAACCTTGGGCTGCAAGCAGGACCAACAGAGGTGCTGTGTGCAGAGTCTAGTACAGTGTCTGGAGTCTGTGTCAGAATCTAGCCTTCCGAAATTGAAAATACTTAAGAGTGGCACAGACATACATAGCCTGTGAGGAGATATGAGTGATCTTGAGATGGCATGTACATATTAAGCCATTTTCTTTGGAGTTGGGCATCTACAGATTTTTTTTATATTTAAGGAGTAACTAGGCTCAACTCCCACAGATCCTGTGAGACAATTGTGTTTGTGTACAGACTTGTATGTATTTGTGTATACATTAATAAACAGTTGCTGTTTTATTAATAATGACATTTTCCTAGTTACCTAGTGTTGCATTAACTTTTCCTAGGGAGATGCGAACAAACGTTTATTCATCCCAGATAGGGCAACAAGGACAGAGCAAAGTACGATTCTACTAAAGTCCAACTTGGCGAACCAGTGAGTTTATTGGGCTTGCTTACAGAGTGTGGGTGAGGGGCTATTTACCAGGACCCTGGGTAAACGCCACTCCAGCATGGAGGATGACCTCAGGGAAGCAGCATTATGGAGTCCCCTTTTAGTTCACTTGGGGAGTTGGAGGTGGGGGCATGAGGGAGTGAGAGCTGGAATCCCTGTGGTGGTCATGTGCCAGGAAATGTCATCGGCTCCATTGACATAGCCCTGTCTGCCACAGTTGTTTTGCTTATTGGTAGCCATGGCTACTTAGCCAAAGTATTTCCTACTCCAAGATGGTAAAACACCCCATCTATGCCCAGTCACAAACCTTCACAGTTGTCATTGGCAGTTGGGCATGGTAGCATGCACCTGTAATCCCAGCGCACAGGATACTGAGGTAAGAGGGTTAAGAGTGTGAAGCTTTCTAAGCTATGTAGCAAGACCCCATCTCAAAAAGAAAGCAAACTGACATCGGTATGTCAGTTTCCCCTGCATTACTCTGTTAAATAATTTAATAAAAACAGTTCATGGAGCTAGGCTGTGGTGGCACACTCCTTTAATCCCAGTACTCGAGGCAGAGGCAGGCGGATCTCTGAGTTCAAGGCCAGCCTGGTCTACAGAGTGACTTTCATGACTGCTGGGGCTATTTATTTATGTATACAGTGCTCTGCCTGGATGCACACCTGCAGGCCAGAAGAGGGCATCAGATCTCATTATAGATGGTCATGAGCCACCATGTGGTTGCTGGGAATTGAACTCGGGACTTCTGGAGGAGCAGCCATCTCTCCAGCCCAAGCCTTTTTTTTTTTTTTTAAATTTTAAAGGAGATGGGGTGGGGGTGGGGCTGAGACAGGGTTTCTGTACCACAGCCCTGGCTTTTCTGGAACTCACTTTATAGACTAGGCTGGCCTCTCATCCCGGAGATCTGCCTGCCTCTGCTAGGACTAGAGGCACCAGTGACCACTGAGGCTGGCCAGATGCTCCATTGTTACTCAGTCCCTGCTGCTTTCTCCGGTCTCCAGCCACTAATCCACTTTCCATTTTGGCCAGGTCTTTAATGGAATGATACATATGTTGCCTTTTGTGTCTGGATCCCTCCCACACACTCACTCTTCCAACATTCTCATTCTCCAGCCCTCCCTCCCTCTCCTGCACTAATCTCTTCCTCCTTCCATCTCTTGTCCTTTATTATGCTGAGTGTAACACCCAGAGCTTCCTGCAGACTGCTTCCCCACCCTGGCTTCTTTCTGTAGTGTTTCCTGCCCTCCCCCCAA
This sequence comes from Acomys russatus, assembly GCF_903995435.1. NCBI lineage: Eukaryota > Metazoa > Chordata > Mammalia > Rodentia > Muridae > Acomys > Acomys russatus. The sequence goes on from NC_067160.1 coordinate 49,846,836, forward strand.
CACCCAGTTGTTACTTGTTCTTTCTTCCTGCTAGATAATCCTTTAAATGGATGTGCAGTGTTTTGTGTAGTCTTTCCTTCGTACACAGTCCATTGTTTCTGCTTGGGGTTTTTTGAATAACACTGTTGTGGGCATCATGTGTTCTCTCCTGTTGGGTTTGTGCTTAAGAGTAGAATTGCTGGCCTACATTCCTTTAACTGTCTGAGATGCTCCCAACCCCCTTTCTGCACCTTTCATACCACTTCCATGCCTACCAGCAGTGTGCATAGGGTTCTAGTCTCCACACAACACCACTGACAATTGTTAATGTCTCTTATTTTTCATGCCATCTTAGTAGGTGAAAAGGTGTTCCTTGTAGTTTTGGTTGTTTTAGGGGGTGGGGGAGGGGTGGTGCTGGGCATGGAACCAGGTATCCTGCACATGGCCCACACAGTGCTGTTCTGTTGGTCCTGACCATTGTTCACGAGGGTCTTGCTCTTTGGAAAAGTGCTTTATGGAATCTTGTGTCCATTCTTTGTAGCTGGGTTGTTTTACTGACTGTAGGCTTTGTACGCACTCGGAACAGATTATTCATAGTAATATGATGTGCAAATACGGTCTCCCATTATGTGTGCTGTTGATCTCTTTTTTAATGGTACCTCATGCAACTCACAATACTGTGGCTTCCTTCCCCCAATTCCGTAAATCCCATCATGTCTCCCTCTGTTTTCCAGACATGTTTTATTGTTCAAGCCTAGACTGCATTTGATGAAGCCTTGCATTGGCCCCAACCTCAGGCTTCCTCCTGCGTTAGTCCAGCAATGCATTAACTCACAACGCCTTATTCTATTCTGAGATTCGGTGCTGCCCAGGTACCCGTGTTTAATGCCGAAATTCAGTGTCAGGATTTCATTTCTGTCTAGATGCAATTTGGGAGGAAAGTGTTTGTTCAGCTTACACTACCAGGCCACACTCTAATCAGGAAGGGAACTCTCAAGGGGCAGGAAGCATGGAAGACTGCTGGGTTACTCTCTGGTTCAGTCAGGCTTTTTGCCTAGGGATGGTGTTAACTACTTAGGTAGGCTGGGCCCTCCTACAACAATTAACAACCAAGGTGCTTCCCTCAGATATGGCCACAGGCCAATCAGATTCAGTTATTTCCTCAGTGGAGGCTCTCCGCTCAGATGGCTCTAGGCTGCATAGACAGTTGAAGCTAACTAGGACACCTAGACTTTATCAGAGGATGAGATGTGGCTGTGTGGCTGTTTCTTTGAAATCGGTGCTACTCTGCCAGGATTGCCTGGAACAGACAGACAGTGGAGTCCTGTCAGGCAGTGTCTCTCACCCAGGCTCCATCTCCACTGTCTCTGACTTCTTTCTTCTTTCTTTTCTAATTATTTTTATTAGCCGAGTGTGGTGTCCCGCCTTTAACCCCAGCACACAGGAAGCAGAGGCAGGTGGATCTCTGAGTTAAAGCCAATCTGGTTTCCACAGTGAATCTAGTTCAACCAGGGCTGTTGCACAGAGAAACCCTGTCCAAAAAAACCAAAAGAAAAAAACATTATTTTGTACACATTGGTGTTTAGCCTGCATGTATATTTGTGTTAGGGTGACAGATCCCCTGTGACAGGAGTCACAGACAGTTGTGAGCTGCCATGTGGGTTCTGGAGATTAATCTCAGGTCCTATGGTGGAGCACCCAGTACTCTTAACCACTGGGCTGTCTCTCCAGCCACCATCTCTGCTTTCTTAAAGCTCACACTGTTTTCTGGGATCTTGGAGTTCAGCTCATTTTTCGTATCACTTGGGTTATTTATTTATTTATTTATTTTTAGTTTTTTCGAGACAGGGTTTCTCTGTGTAGCCTTGACTGTCCTGGACTCACTTTGTAGACCAGGCTGGCCTCGAACTCACAGCGATCCGCCTGCCTCTGCCTCCCGAGTGCTGGGATTAAAGGCGTGCGCCACCATGCCCGGCCACTTGGGTTATTTTTGTAAAAACATGTTATACAAGAATGAGGACTTGTCTCAACATCTGGTCTCTCAAACTTTGCATAGGACCATGTGACCTTATTCCAGCTCTACCCTGGGTTCTTCAAGAGTTTTCAGCTTTGCCTTGAATGCCGTGTTGGATAAGTGTGTGTGCTCTACCAGGCTGTAACCCTGTAAGGGTGGTAGTGTTTGTGATGTTCTCCATCCTTCATGTGCAGGCACTTATTGGCTTTTAGTGAATCTTGGAGCTTTTGTTGTTGTTTTTCCCTCAATCGAAACAGCAGCTATAGTCTAACCAGGCCATAGCCACTTCTAAGTATGTGTAGAAGTTCAGAGATCGAGCTGGGCAAGGTGTTGCACGCCTTTAATTCCTAGCACTGGGGAGGCAAAGGCAGGCGATCTCCGAGTTCGAGGATAGCCAAGACTACAGAGAGAAACCCTGTCTCAAAAAACAACAACAATAATAATTTCAGAGGTTATGGAGCACGGCTGCATCCAGCCAGACTAAGACACAAGGATAGTTACCACCTTGACACAGCTAAGCAATCATGGCATCTTTTCTAGTCTTTTCCCCTTCTGTAGTGAAATATGTGATCTTTGGGTAGCTGTTGATTATTCAAGGCATTCTCACTGTGTAGCCCAAGTGGGCCTCAAACTCACGGTGCTATCTAGGCCTCCATCCTGGGCTTTCAGGTGTGCCCCTCTGCCCAGCTTTTAATTAACTGAGTTCAGCAGCATTAACTACAAGGAGTGTTGTGCAGCCAGCATTGCTGCAGTTCCCTTTAGCAGATTTTCAATCTCCTTGATAAAAGAATTTTAAGACAATCCAGGAGGCTCAAGAACCTTTTCCCCACCCCAAGACAGGGAGGTGGGGGGCGGGGGAGAAAAGAGGAAGAAAGCTCAGGATCAGGGTAAATGTGCCTTGGATTTTGGCCAAAGTTGGTAAAAGATAGGAAGATAAGAAGTAGGCAAGCGGTAGCAGCATTAAGGGAGGAGCTTCTGAGGTGTTTATTATCTCAATAATGGGATAATTATTCCTCCCATCTTTGTGTGTATGTGTGTTTGTTTGTTTGTTTTGAGACAGGGTTTCTCTGCATAGCCTTGGCTGTCCTGGACTCTCTTTGTAGACCAAGCTGGCCTCGAACTCAGTGATCCACCTGCCTCCTCCCATGTCTTTAGCATGTCTTAAAGTGTGTCCGCTTTCCTGAGGCATGATCTGGTAAGGCTTGTTGGATTGGAAGGGACAATAGTATGTAATGTTTAGAATGTCTTGACCCACCCGTGGCTGGGGTAGAACTCAGGTTTTATTCTTTTGATTGAGAGGTAACTTTTCCTTGACGGGCCTCAAGTAAGCCCTAATACCGCTTCCCTCTTTCCTTTCATATGGCATTTATGTTTTGTTTTTTTTCAAGACAGGGTTTCTCTCTGTAGTCTTGGTTGGTCTGGACTCTCTTTGTAGACCAGGCTGGCCTCGAACTCCACCTGCCTCTGCCTCCCCAGTGCTGGGATTAAAGGCGGGCACCACCACACCCAGCTCATCTGCCATTTCAAACCATAAGGAGGGACAGTTGGGATGTTTCCTTGTCTTAAGTCTGTGTGTTATCCGGGAAGTGGAGATGGAGATCTAGAGCTGAGCTTGAAAGGGAGTCTGTCCTCAAGGCAGCAACTCCGCGTTCACAGCACAGCTACTATAATAGTCCACTCCTGTTTCTTTTCCAGCACTGTTCTCCCCCTTCTCAAACCAACATCCTCCAGTGGAGAGAAATACCTAGAGGCTCCCTGTCCAGATGCTGCTCTTGGAATTTACATAGACACCTGTCAGCCATGCAGTGAGCTTTTCCTTTACAAACTAGAACACCGGAACAGTTTATTTTATGCTCTATTTTCATCTTAAGTTATTATGACATGTTCTAGGATGTATGAAATCATAAATTAATGCTTTGCTGAAAAAGCGCTGTCTTACCTAAAGATTATTAATGACTGCTCCAGCATTATGGTCTCCTTGGAGGAGACAGGGTGACATGACAGGAAAAACCCTGTAGGCTTTCGAGGTAACACTGACCTGGATTCATCTCTACTTAGTTAAAACAACCTTTTGACTTTAGGAAAGCTTGAAATAACTGGACTTACAGAATAATTGTAAAGACTTAAATAGAGGGGCTGGCCTAGAGCTCAGTGGCAGACCACTCGGCTGCCACAAAGCCCTGGGAAAAGAGGAGAAAGGGGGAGGAGCCAGGTGTGGTGTGCACTCCTTTGTCCCAGCACTCAGGAGGCAGAGGCAGGCTGATCTCTGAATTTGAGGCCAGCCTGGTGTACAGAGCAAGTTCCAAGTTAGCAGGGATATATAGAGAGGGGGAGGAGCAGCAAAGGGAGAGGAGAGAGTAATGTACCAAATTTAACACAAGACTGATTATTAAGAACACCTCAGTGCTTTGTCATCTCTCTGTCACTCAAGAATGACTTCTGAGAAATCAAAGGATGATACAGGGTTATAAGGAAGATTTTAAGAGCCACAATAAGAGAGCCGGGCATGGTGGCAGAGACAGGCTGATCTCTGTGAGTTTGAGGCCAGCCTAGTCTACAGAGAGAGTTGAGGAAAGCCAAGAATACACAGAGAAACCCTATCTCCAAAAACCAGAGGGGGTGAGGGGACTAGTGTTGACCTCTGATCTGTATGCATATATGGGCCCTACCTCCATACACTCACATATAGCATAATCATATAAATTAATTTTGTTGTTGTTCTGTTTTTGAGACAGGGTTGCTCTGTATAGCTTTGGCTATCCAGGACTTGCTTTGTAGACCAGGCTGACCTCGAACTCAGATCTGCCTGCTTCTGCCTCTGCTTCCAGAGTGCTGGGATTAAAGACATGCGCCACCACGCCTGGCAATTAAATTCTTTTTTAAAAAGAAGAATAACACTTGAGCTGTCTGTTCTTTATACTTAGAAAGCTTGGTGTTTATTGATGATTGGTTTACAGTATTAGAGCAAGGTGATACATGACAATCATAGATGCTGTGGGTGTTGTAGGAGGGATGTGTGTGTTTGGGTGTACCTCAGCAGCTGATGTCTAGTAGCTTCTTTGGTTGCTCTCTCCTGCGTATTCAGCCAAAAAATCTCTCACGTAGCCCAGAGCTCACCCCTTAGTCCAGTCCACCCAGCCTGCTCCAGAAGTACACGCCACTAGTATTACATACAGGCAGACCCCCACACTCACCTCAAATTTATTACATGGGTGCTGGGGAGCACTTTCCCCCTCTGAGGCATCTTTCCAGCCTAGTTGTTCCTAAGTCTAGTAGCAGGGAGTAGCAACTGCCTAGTGGGTCTGTAAGTCCTTCAGCAGCGCAGAGACAACCAGATAGAGAACCTTGCTTTGCTCAAGATGTCAGGAGCCCCTAAGGAGCTAGTCCCCATGACCTCAAGAGTGACCTGCACCTCTCAGCGGTAGTGAGTGTTTCCTAGTGCTAAAAGAACAAGTGTGTTATTTTCCTGATGCTATGTCTGTAGCGGCATCTCCCTTCTCAACCGTCTTCCCTGAATCCCGCCCTTACCCTTTGTGTCTGTGTACATATGTGTACTAGTGTGTGGAAGCCATGGGTCATCCTTTTGTCCTCTGCCTTGTTTTTTAAGACAGTGTCTCTCACTAACCCTGGAGCTAACTAGATTGTCTAGACTGGCTGGCCCAAGAGCTGGGGTGAGGGATCCTCCCGTCTCCACTCTGTAGCAGTAGGGGTTACAGGCATCAGCTGTCATACCCAGCTTTTTACCTGGTGTCTAGGGGACCAAACACTTGTGTGTATGGAGCTGTGACCTGCTTTATTCCTGTATCAAGAACCTTTGCGGGAACTGGAGAGATGCCTCAGTGGTTAAGGGCACTGTCTGCTCTTCCAGAGAACCCGGGTTTAAATCCCAGCACATGGCAGCTCATAACTGTCTGTAATTCCAGGATCTGACACACTCACATAGACATGCGTGCAGGCAAAACACCAGTGCATATAAAATAAAGGTAAATAATTAAAAAAAACAAAAACAAAAAAACTTAGCATAGGCATTTCTGTCTTCCCACAATTGAGTTCTTCTTTTTTTTCTTTGGGAGTGTGTGCAGAGATGGAGCTTACAGAGTCATACATGCTAAGCATGCATTTTACCCCCAGCCTCGCCACACCCCCAACTCCCTCTCACAGTCCTGTTCCCTCCTGGTTTTGGTAACCGTGGGGAGTCCAAGGATTACAGTTGAGTTATTTTGATAAGAATCATGTTTGTTTTGATTAGTAATAGTTACTTTGTTTTGCTTAGAGGATTTGTATGCACACAGATAAATTTGCTGTGGGTTGTGCCTCCTCATCCACAGATAGGGCAACAGGGAGAGTTGCTTTTGAGGGGAGGCACCCTTAATACCTACAGGCCTATCTCAGGGGACCTGAAACTTGGGAGCTTGTCTTGGTGTTCTGAGTGCTGGGCGAGGGGTTGATGGGGCTTCTTTGAGGCTGGAGTTAGTACTAACTTTTTTTTGTCTTGCAGCACTAAACAAGATTGGTGATGAAATGGAGCCCGGAACAAACTCTTTTCGAGTAGAGTTTCCAGATTTTTCCAGCACCATTCTGCAGAAGCTAAACCAGCAGCGCCAGCAAGGACAGTTATGTGACGTCTCCATTGTTGTCCAAGGCCACATTTTCCATGCACACAAAGCCGTTCTTGCTGCCAGTTCACCCTACTTTTGTGACCAAGTACTCCTAAAAAACAGTAGGAGGATTGTCTTGCCTGACGTGATGAACCCGAGAGTGTTTGAGAACATTCTCTTATCCAGCTACACAGGGCGCCTTGTGATGCCTGCTCCAGAAATTGTTAGTTACTTAACAGCAGCCAGCTTCCTCCAGATGTGGCATGTGGTGGACAAGTGCACTGAGGTCCTGGAGGGAAACCCCACAGTCCTGTGTCAGAAGCTGAATCACGGCAGTGACCACCAGTCTCCCAGTAGCAGTAACTACAATGGCCTGGTCGAGAGCTTCGAGCTGGGCTCTGGGGGGCACACTGATTTCCCCAAAGCCCAGGAACTGAGGGATGGTGAGAACGAAGAGGAGAGCACCAAAGATGAGCTGTCGTCTCAGCTCACTGAGCATGAGTACTTGCCGAGTAACTCCTCCACAGAGCATGACCGGCTGAGCACGGAGATGGCGAGCCAGGATGGGGAGGAGGGGGCCAGCGACAGCGCTGAGTTCCATTACACCCGGCCTCTGTACAGCAAGCCCAGCATAATGCCTCACAGGCGCTGGATCCACGTGAAGCCTGAGCGCCTGGAGCAGGCGTGGGAGGGCATGGATGTGCACGCGGCCTACGACGAGCACCAGGTCACCGAGTCCATCAATACCATGCAGACGGACCACTTGGTCCAGCCTTCAGGGGTGGAGGAGGAGTTCCAAATTGTGGAGAAGAAAGTGGAAGTGGAGTTTGATGAGCAAACAGAGGAGAGCAACTATGACGAGCAGGTGGACTTCTATGGCTCCTCCATGGAAGAGTTTTCTGGAGACAGAGTGGATGGGAATCTAGTTGGGCATAAACAGGAGGCTGCAGGCTACAGTGAGAACGTTGAAATGGTGATGGGCATAAAAGAAGAGGCGTCCCACTTAGGATTCTCAGCCGCTGACAAGCTATATCCTTGTCAGTGTGGGAAAAGTTTCACACACAAGAGTCAGCGAGATCGACACATGAGCATGCACCTCGGTCTCCGCCCTTATGGCTGTAGTGTCTGCGGTAAGAAATTCAAAATGAAGCACCATCTCGTGGGCCACATGAAAATTCATACAGGCATAAAGCCCTACGAGTGTAATATCTGTGCAAAGAGGTTTATGTGGAGGGACAGTTTCCACAGGCATGTGACTTCTTGTACCAAGTCCTATGAAGCTGCAAAGGCTGAGCAGAATACAACTGAGGCTAACTAAAAATAGGGTCTGGCCCTTGAGTGGCATGCACAAAAATAAACTATGGTAATTAATGCAAATCTGGGCACAGATGATGCGTGCCACTTGCTATTATGAGAGAAGCTTAAAAAAAAAAGATATTTCTGAAAAGACCAGCTCTAAGTAGGCCAATTAAAAAATTTAATTTCTCAAATTTGTATGTTCCTGTCCTAGCCTAGAGTGGATGATGGGAATAAGTTCACCCAGTGCCCAGCTGGCAATACAACCCTTTCAGCTTGCAGCGCTGAAGGTAGGTGGACTTGGTGGCAGACTCTAACCCACCAGCTCTACTCAGGTGGCAGCAGTTTTCTCTCACTCACTGTCCTGAGGTCACGTTGCATTTTATTTTCCCCTGGTAGCTACAGGGTCCTGGGTTTTGCTTTGGTAGCGGCGTCACTGCATGCTGCTCCCCTCATGGACGGCTACAGTAACCCGACTCCTGGGCTGAGATTGAACAGAGCTCTCTTGTCTAGTTTCATACTTTCTACAGGTTCTAGCTAAAACTGTCACAATGTTAGATAGATCTTCTGAGTCTGAAACAGGTGACACTGTCATAGTGCTGCAAACTTTTTGTTTTTCTTCTGTGCATTGGTGTTTTGTCTGCATGTATGTCTGTGTGAGGGTGTTGGATCTCCTGGAACTGGAGTTACAGGCAGTTATGAGCCACCATGTGGGAATTGAACCTGGGTCCTGAAAGAACAATCAGTGCTCTTAACCACTGAGCCATCTCTCCAACTCTGCTGCAGGTAGTAGGTTTGAGCTGTTGTGTCTCCCGTTAAGTCTGTGGGTGCCAGAGATACGTGTTTCTAGTTGGTGTGTTGTCTTAAGGTCCCTCATTTAATGGCAGGAGACAGCCAGCCTGTAGCACTGTCCTGTGGCTCCCCCTGCCTTAGATCATGGTGCTCCCCAACACGGACAGCCAGGGACCACACACAGCTCATGGGACCAAACCAGAATGTGTGCCTAAGACTTCACCTGTGAGCAAGGCTCTCCCATGCTCAGTGTGTGAGAGGCAGCAGCTTATAAACGGGCTGCTTGAGAGAGATTCTCAAAAAAGCACTCGTGTGGGGAGGACAGTCTCAGAGGGCACGCAAGGAGAGCAGCTGCCAGCTCTTTGTGAGAGCTAGGATGTGGGCTCAAAGTGGGAAGGAGCCCTACAGCATCCACAGATTCATAATCTCTGGCCGCACAGTGCGGAGCAAGCTGCACAGGAGTTTACCCCCACCCACCCCTCCACTAAGGGAAAGAAGGCTGCCCTTGAGGCCTCTTCTGCCTGGGGGCCCATGTCTTAGGTCAGAAGAGACTTGTATTCAGAAAGCTTTTAAGCATGTGACAGGCCTGAGGCTCTTACTGGGTAGGTGTCTGGTTTGCTTCACTTTGCTGGGAGCACACACTGTGACCAACAGCAGTTTAGGAAGGAAAGTGCTTATGTCAGCTTACATTGCCATCACTGGGTAAAGTCAGGCAGGAACCTGAACGTTGACAGTCAAGGCTTGCCCACAGCCACTCTGATCTGCTCAGTCCCTCAACTGAGACTCACTCCCTGTATGACTCTAGGCTGGATCAGAGCTGGCCAGACAGTAGGACAGGGTATTGCTCTATATCATCTTTCCATAAACTTACTGGTCTGTCTACTACTGCCAAGTAGAAACTTTTCCTTAAAATAAAAATTATTTTTCTTGGATTTGGGGTGAAATTTTGTTATTAAAATTTGGCTTTCTCTAACATGACAGACATTCCTGGCAAGGGCCTCTGATCCTCAGGCTCTGACACCAAGGGTGCACCTTTGACCTCTGTTTGGAAAGAGGAAAGAAAATACAGACTTGCCAGTAAATGTTTGTGATTAAGACAGCAAAACAGGGATCTACTTACAAACACTGTATCAGTCTTGTTATATAAACGCACTTTGTATTAAAACTTTATTATTATAATAAGTATACACGTAGATTTTTTTTTTTAACCTAGAAACTAGATATTACCTCCTAGTGGTTTGCTGCGTTCAGATGATCTTCCCGTGTCTGCCAGGCAGCAGCAGCCCTCTCTTCATACCTGAGAAGCGTATGGAGGGGAATGTACAATCACACTCAGCGCGCCCCTAGTCTTCTCACGTGAGAGGCCAGTGGGTTTACGGATAGCCCTAAGCTGGGTGAGGATGAAGTACTTTTGGCTTCTAACATTTCTACACTGAGGCAGTTAAGCTATTTTGTTATCAGTATTCATGAACCGCCTTCTGCCTGTTGAGCAGATCCATGAGCTGTCTCCCATTGAAGTCTGTTTGTATAAGCACACCCTTGCAGAGAAGAGTCTAGGGGTAAAAGAAACACCATAGGGACAGCCTGGTCCTTGGGTTGTGCTGAGTCAGTCAGAGACCCTGTGAGAAGGTGGGGTGTCCAAGGTCCAGACATTCACAGTGAGGCTTCTGACCCGCCTCTCCCGTTAGAGAGGCTTTCTGGCACCCTGCTCCGTTGCAGTGCTGGTCTCCTCACCACTGCCTTAGGAAACCCTCATCCTTCCAGAAGAGCTTACGTAGTTGTGGGCAGCACTGTCCAATGTTTCAGGGATTTCCTCAGTGGCCCACCAACAAGGTGTATGTCTCTACTTTAAGCCTTGATCGGCTTTTCTCAAGTCTTTACATAAAAGGGCTTCCAGGCCCCGCTGGTTGCATTTTACAATCTTCATGCACCATGCCTTCAACCTTGGATACACATGTCACAGTGAGCTAGCTGCGTAGTCCAAGTCCTTGTGTGCTGGAGTGTTTGCCTAAGGGGTGCCCTCCATTGCAGGAGGCCTTTCCTGAACTTCTTGACCCTGGACAGGCTTTTAGCTGTTGGGAAATCTGTGTGCTACAGAGGCTGCACACCCCAACAAGTTGAGGAACAAGACTGCTGCATTTTGATGTGCTGCTGCTGGGTCCCCCAAGGTTGGGGTGGAGCTTTGCCTCTCAGATGGAGTCACTCCTTAAATTCTCTGATACTTTGGGAATGCTGGGGACCATGGGCCAGGCTGCCCTTGGCCTCTTGGGATGTAGGCTCGTTTGGCTGGTAAACTAACTTTATCCAGTGAGTCCTGGGTTGTTTGGGTTTTTGCTTTGTTTTGTTTTCTCTCTGCTATTTACATATTTAAAGGTACTAGTTTCTAATTGCTAGTCTCTACTGATACTGCCCTGTGGGAAGATGCTGGAACATCGTTGGCAAATGTGACTTTTTTTTTTTTCCTTTTTAAACGTTGCTTGAAGCCTGTGTTATGTCAGTTGCTGCTGCCTCCTTTCTTTTTACGGGGTTCCCAATGTTTCTCCCAGAAGATTACTTTATTTATGCAAGTCAGGTGACTCTTGGGCCACAGAACCATGGGATGGTAAGCAGATTGTCATTAGGTGCATATCATGGGTACTTTGTGAACCACCTGTGTTTTAGACGTTAAATAGTTCTTTCTAGAATTGCTGTCTTCATTGTACAGCATGGTTTTGATTGAATGTCACTGTTTAATATTTTCTTCTTATAGAAGAGAAAATGCCCTTTTGTATGACACGTTTTAATAAATGTTACCTGTCCATTTTGTACAAACTTGAGTTTTTCACTCGTGTTTTGGTTCTGGCTTTTGTAGCCTAAGATTAAAGTTGTGTCATCACCCTTTGATAAGTAAAGGTTGCATAGGCCAATCACAAAAGCAGCCACTGACTGATCTCGGTAGTGGGTACTGATGGTTAACGCACCCAGACCCACACTCTGGCTTTCCTCCTCTTCCTGGGAAGAGGCTGACTGGCCTCTTGGTTCTGTCTTGGGCTTTGGGAGGAGTGTGATGGAGAAGCAGTGCCCAGGTACCTCCTCTAAGGCCACAGGTCCAGACAGCTGAGGTTTGGGACTACACCCTCCTTGTCCCTTCAAGCTCAAGAGTGGTCCTGTCTCCCTGCTTGGTGCCAGCCCTCAGGTACTTCACCACTGAGTCTGTTTCTCACTAGGACCCCTGCTGATAGATAGCTCAGGTGTCCTCAGTGCACAGTACAGTTAAATGGTACCAAAATCGAAGAGCAGGCCAGTGTGGCTGCCACACACACTGAGCATCTCTGCTTTATGGTGTCCCCAGATGCCTCCGTCTGGTCCTTCCTTCACCTTGCTCTGCCCTCCTGCATCTCTTCTCCCCAAAAAGCCCAGCCCTGGAAAGGCAGCAGCCTTCTTCAGAGGCCCCACACACTTCCTAACAACAGCTCATTACCAGAGACATTGCTTGTTTTAGACCAAACTTAACCGTCTTCCCACACAAACCTTCTGTTACCACTGTTTGTTGTGAGCGGCCCCCCCCCCCTCTTTGCTGATTTTTGAAGCCAGCTCCAGACTGCTTAGACTCTCTTAGGGTTCTCTAGGTGAAGTTTCTCTAAAAGGACCCTCTCTGCCACCACCCCCCTCCTTTTTTTTTTTTTTTTTTTTTTTTTTTGCTGAGGCCTGTCCATTCTGACCTTGGGCAAACAGCACTGCTTCTGTTGTGACCCCTCTGACCCCCTTGCTGTCCCTTCCTTAAGATCCTGGTGGACCGCAGTGCAGCAGGGGTCACCTAAGAAGCAGCCATACAGCACACATCACCCCCTCCCCATCAGGGTGGAGGCCACAGGGCTGGAGATGGCGGCGCTTGAGCAGAAGGAGGAGATGGGGTGGCACAAGTGGGAACAGAAGGGGGTGGGATGTGCAGGGTGTTACCCAGATGGGGCTCATAGCACCTGTGCGGGTTTATTTAGCCTCCTTCCTAGTCGGCTCAGGGACTGCTTCCCACCAAGGCACCAAAGCATTCCTCGACACAGTCCTGGAGGCTGGAAGGTCCGCACGGGCCCCATGGACCCAGGGGTCAGTCAGCAGCTGGAAATGAGGTAAGCTCAAACCTGCTAGACCAGGAGTGATTATGGGGTGAATGGCTTTAAATATGTTCTTTCTCAGTGTAGATAAACGAAGGAAAAGGCCTCTCACGTGTTCTTAAGGACGTGCTGAGCTTGTTCTCAATGGTGAAACACTGGCTTAGCATTGAGAGGTTCCATGCCCAGCTCTACAAAACTAAACAAAAGCCTGTTTGAAGTTGAGTGAATGTAAGTGGGTACACTGTCCCTTTACTAAGAAGCCACAAAGGTCAGCCGGGGAAGGGGGGAAGGGGATTGGAGGAGCCTCTGGGGCTTTCTTTGAACTAGTTGGTCTAGTTTGAGTCAAAATGAAACAATTTGAGTTTAATCTTGGACCGCTTTTAATTTCTTCCGAGCAGATGATGGGTCAACTGAGCCTTGCACATTGCAGCAGAGGTGGGGTTGTCCTGGGTTGGGGGGCGCATTCGGAGGCACTACTGTAAGGTAAATGTACAGTTTTAAAATAGCGACTTTTCACTTAGGCTCAAGTGGTTAGGAGGGTTTTTTTGTTTTTTTGTTTTTTTTTCTCCCTCAATACTCCAGAATAAGAAGCCAGTACCAAAGCTATTAAATGTATTTATAACCTAATAAGATAGTAGTTGCTCCCCAGAGGGTTCTAGCCTGCCAAATATTGCAGCTAACCTTGATGAATGGAAGCTCAAAGCTCCCTCCAGAACTGCCCATCCTGTTACTTTGGGGTCAGCAACGCTGTGATAAAATCTCACTTATTAGGGTTCCAAAAAAGACCCTCAACCGCTAGGGACACCAGTCACGATGGATGGATGTTGGGTCTGTAAACAGGCTGGCAGTCCCTCGGGATTGAGGCTGGCCTTGAATTCTCAAAGCCACTTGCTCCTAATGCTGACTTTACAGATGCATGCTACCATCCCTAACTCTTAGATTTTTGTGTGTGTTTTGTTTTTCCAGACAGAGTTTCTTTGTGTAGCCCTGGCTGTCTTGGACTGGCTTTGTAGACCAGGCTGGCCTTGAATTCACAGAGATCTACCTGGCTCTGTCTCTCAGAGTGCTGGGATTAAAGGAATGCGCCACCATACCAGGATTTTTTCTTTTCTTTTTGGTTTTTCGAGACAGGGTCTCTCTGTGTAACCCTGGCTGTCCCGGACTCACTTTGTAGACCAGGCTTGCCCTTGAACTCAGCGATCCTCCTGCCCCTGCCTCCCAAATGCTGGGATTAAAGGAATATGCTACCATGCCCCCCCCCCCTCTTTTTTAATGGTTACTCAACCCACTGTACACCATAGCCACTTTGGACTAAGACCATTGAGGTTACTGACTACAATTGGCTCCAAGTCCCTACCATGCTTAATGTGTGTGAAGTATTTGTATTATGGGATAGGATTGCCTTCCATGCCAGTAGCAGGGAAGATTGATAATGCTGTTGGGGAGGTGTTGCCTCTCTCAAGGAAGACACTGTTCCTTAGGCCCTTCTCTTGCACAGGGGGGCCTGACTGAGCAGTAGATCACTTGCCTAGCCAGCGCCCAATTGAACATAAAATAGGTCAGATTGGTCAAGGTGATTCACACTTTTCAGAGTACTGAGGCCAGGCCCCAGCACTAGGCAGTGTAGCCTGCTGCTAAGGTAGTGGGTGGTGATGGGTACTTAAACGGCTGACTCCGCCATCCGCAGAGAAGTAAGACCTCAGACATCACCAGCTTGTTCCCATTCAGCATAGTTTCCAGTGCTCAGCCTACCGCTGGCTTACTCCTTTGCCAGGACCAACAGTGTTCTCCCTGAGTCTCCACCTTGTGCCAGCCTTGCAAGGGAGGACACTGACTTGGAGAGGATAAAAAGCACTGAGTTCAGTAGCCTGATCCCAGGGCTGGGAAGGTAGCGCAGTCAGAAGTACCTGCTGTGTAATCCTAAATTTGATGCCCAGAACCTGGAGCTGGCAGGGCGTGGTGGCATATCTGCAATTCTAACACTGGGGGTACAGAGAGAGAAACTCAGGGCTTGCTGACCACCTAACCCAAAAATCTACTCAGTGAGTCCCAAGTTCCAGTGACAGGAGGTGGCTCAGCTGGCAAAGGCACTTGCCACCAAGTCTGAGGACTTGAGTTCAATCCTCACTGTGGAGGGAGAGGCCCAACCCATTCCTGCAAGTTGTCCTTTGACCCGCAGTGTCACACACACACAGAGTAAAGAAAGAAAACAAAGTGGACAGCTCCTAAAGAATATCTAAGGTTGACCTCTGGCCTCTGCTAGCACATACACCCAAGCATGCACTCTGGTGTGCCCATGTGCACACACAAAGCCCTATTTCAGCTTGGGCATCCTGTGGCTTGTGTACCACTGGCTCTGTACATGTGTCACCCTCCATTCAGAGGCTTCCAGGCAAGGGCTCAGAGTGTCCAGAGTAAACCCCCTGACTGCTGGTATAGAGATCAAAGGTCTCTGGTTATCACCAGACCCATACTAGCCCCAGGAAGGTCCGTGTGTTCCCAATAGCCTCCACTCCACACCTGTCTCCCACCCTTGACTGCTCCAAAATGATGTGGGGTTTGGGTTTTTTTGGGGTTTTTTTGTTTTGTTTTGTTTTGTTTGTTTTTTTTTTTTTCGAGACAGGGTTTTTCTGTGTAGCCTTGGCCATCCTGGACTCACTTTGTAGACCAGGCTGGCCTTGAACTCACAGCGATCCGCCTGCCTCTGCCTCCCGAGTGCTGGGATTAAAGGCGTGCGTGCTGGGATTAAAGGCGTGCGCCACCACGCCTGGCTTGATGTGGGGTTTTTTGTTGTTTGTTTTTGGTTTGTTTTTAGACAGGGTTTCTCTGTAGCCCTAGCTGTCCCGACTCACAGAAATCCACCTGCCTCTGCCTCCAGAGTGCTGGGATTAAAGGCCCCAAAATGTCTTTGTCTAAGTAGTGCTGATCTTGTGACTTCCCATGCAAGCTCCTGACACCCTCCCTCCCCCAGCTGACACCCCAGTTCCTCCTGCTGTGTTGGCTGACCTTTGTGGCGTCCCTTCAGCTTCTTTTGGTCCTGGCACTGCTGGCTCCTCCTCTGCTCTAGGCCTTGTCCTCCAAGAGGGTCCTTTTCTAGCATCTGAAGCTCTGTAAAAATAACTTTGTGACACCCCACTCTGCAAAGGGCCTCCAAAATCCACACCACTTTTAGTGACCCCGTTTTGTTTTGAGCTTCACTCTATGGTGCCACTTGTCACTGTACTGCAAATTTTTAGAAGTTGTTTATTCTTCATCCTCCTGTACCCATGACCCTAGCTGGACAGCAAGCTCCTAAGAAACAAGAGCCACACTTTGTTTGTTTGTTTGTTTGTGTGGGTATTAGGGATCGAGCCTGGGCTGTATCCATGCTAGATAAGCACTTTACCAAAAAACAACCCCAGTCCTTTGTCATCTCACCGAGTTTCCCTGCCAGCCTTGAACCGTCTTCAATCCTGCCTCACTATTCCAAGTAGCTGGCATTGCCCCAGTGTGCCACCACACCTGAGGAGCCTTCCACACTGTAGTCATCTCTGAATGGCTGCCCCTGGCACAGTCCTGACTCGCAGCTGAGAAGAGCTGCTTGGTTTTTTTGTTTTTTTTTTTTTAATCTTTTCTAAGTGCAGATGAGCTATTTGGTATTTATACGTCAGTTACCACCATAAAACTGTTTTGTTGTGTTTTTTCAAAACAGGGTTTCTCTGTGTAGCTCTTGTTATGAAACTCACTCTGTAGACCAGGCTGGCCTGGAACTCAGAGATCCACCAGCCTCTGCCTTCCTAGTGCTGGGAGTAAAAGCATGTGCCACCATGCCTGCTCTGATAACCTTATTTGTTGATTTATTCATTTACTTTTATTTTAAAAAAAAAATGTTTTGTTGGCCGGGTGTGGCGACTCACACCTTTAATCCCAGCACTGGAGATGCAGAGGCAGGTGGATCTCTGTGAGTTCAAGGCCAGTCTGGTCTACAAAGTGAGTCCAGGACAGCCTAAGCTACACAGAAAAACTGTGTCTCAAAACAAAAAATAAAATTAAAAAAAAAATTGACGTACTATTGGGAGAATATGTACATCACAATGTGCATGTGGAGGACAGGGCAACTTGCAAAAGTGAATTTTTCTTTCACCATGTGAGTTCTGAGAAAGCAGAATTGACAGCAAGCTCCTTTACCCTTTGAGCCATCTCACTATCCCCACCCAACCCCCACCCCCCCCACCCCCGCCTCACCCTGCCATGGCCCCTTGCCAGAGGGAAGGTTGAGGATTCGGCTTCTGTATAGAACTCACCCAGCACTACAACAAAACTCCTTTTGAGAAAAGCCCTGCTGGCTGAGAAGTCTAACAATGTAAATTTGAGTTCCCTCTCAACCCGAGTCAAAGACTTCCTATCAGAGCAGGTAAGTTTGCTACGGGACTGGGTACAGGCATGAGGACCTGACTTTGAACCCCAGAATGCACCCAAAACACACACACACACACACACACACACCCACCCACCCACCCACCCACCCACCCACCCCCTGGGAAGGGGATAGGCATGGGTAAAACAAATCCCAGCACTGGGGTGATAGAGACAGGCACTCTCTGGCCAGCTGGCCTAACGTAATTGGTAAGCTCTAGGCCCAAATGAGACATAACATGGTTGATGGTTTCTAAGGACACTGGCTTAAGTACAATCTGGCAGAAGAGGGCAAGTGGGGGAGCTAATGGGGTGGGGGTGGGGACGTGGTGGCCACGCACGCCTTTAATCCCAGCGCTTGGGAGACAGGCAACAGATCTCTGAGTTCTAGCCCAGCCTGCTGGTCCACAAAGAGAGTTCCAGGACACTCAAGGCTACTAGAGAATCTTTTTCTTGAAAAACCAAAAATTAAAAAAAAAAAATTTTAAAGGCACTAAAGCCAAGTGTGGTGGTGCACACCTGTAATCCCAGCACTCAGGAGGAAGAGGCAGGTGGATCTGTGTGAGTTCAAAACCAGCCTGGTCTATGGAGTGAGTCCAGGACAGCCAGGGCTACACAGAGAAACTCTTGTCTAGAAAAGAATCCTCCCACACACACACACTCCAAAAGGCACTAGCTGTTCATTTCTGTTGGAAAGTTGACTAGAAAGGCACACTTCCGGTGAAGCTTTGGCAATCTCTACAGCAGGTGTTTACCTATCTAGACCTAAAATTTGAGGCAACTCAGCAAGAGCCAAAAGTTACTTTTGGCTCCCTTTCAGTTTGTGATTTTTACCAATCTGGGCTCTAAGCAGTGAAAGAATGTTTATCCTGGAAAGTACAGCATCTGGGTCAGATGACAGGGTGAGGGCTGGTATATGTAGTAAAAACTTGCTTGTGAAGTGGCTCGGGGTGGGGGGGGCACAACAGGGCCTTTCCCTGACTGCCTGAAATGAGGGAGGCAGCTGTGAAGGGCATGACTTACTCTGGAGCCAAGGGAGCATTGTGCGATTGAGTGGCTGGAGAAGCATCAGGGAAATTGGTCCCCATCTTGCCATGCCGAGGGATCATTCCAGATATTAGAGTATTTTACAGAGCTTCCTCCCCGCACAAGGGGCTAGGTTGAGTCAAAAAAAAGTTACTGTAGCTCGGTGTGGTGGCGCACGCCTTTAATCCCAGCACTCAGGAGGCAGAGACAGGCGGATCGCTGTGAGTTCAAGGCCAGCCTGGTCTACAAAGTGAGTCCAGGACAGCCAAGGCTACACAGAGAAACCCTGTCTTGAAAAACCAAAAAAAAAAAAAAAAAAAGAAGGAAGGAAGGAAGGAAAAGTTACTGTCTTTGGGCTGGGGAGACACATACCCAGTCAGTAAAATGCTCCCTACAAGCTTGATCCCCACAGGCCATGAGGAAGGAAGGAAGGAAGGAAGGAAGGAAGGAAAAGAAAAGGCCAGCACTGGGGAGGCAGAGACAGGCACATCCCTAGGCTTGCTGGCCAGCCAGCCTAGCCTAATTGGCAAGCTCTAGGCTGTCTCAAACCAATAAATAATTAAATAAATAAGTAAATAAATAAGTGAATGGTACCTAAAGGATGAAACCTGAGGTTGACCTCTGGCCTCCATCCACACACCCACGTGCACCTGCACACAGACACTGCACACAATTTTTGACCTCTGTCAAGACACTGCTCCAAATTCAGCAATGATAGAAACAAAAATAACAAGCCGGGTGTGGTCATGCACGCATTTAATCCCAGCATCGGGAGGCAGAGGCAGGTGGATCTCTGAGTTCAAGGCCAGCCTGGTATACAACAGCCAGGTCCAGGACACCCGCAACTGTTACACAGAGAAACTCTGTCTTGAAAAAAAGCTTGAGAGCTGGGCGTGGTGGCGCACGCCTTTAATCCCAGCACTCGGGAGGCAGAGGCAGGCGGATCGCTGTGAGTTCGAGGCCAGCCTGGTCTACAAAGTGAGTCCAGGACAGCCAAGGCTACACAGAGAAACCCTGTCTCGAAAAACCAAAAAAAAAAAGAAAAAGAAAAAAAGCTTTAAAGGGGGCTGGAGAGATGGCTCAACACTTAAGAACACTGACTGCTCCTCCAGTGGCCCCAGGTTCAATTCCCAGCAACCACAACTGCAGTTTACAACCTCCTGCTGCAATCTGACACCTTCACACAGACATACATGCGCAGTCAAAAACACCAGTGCGCGTAACATAAAAATAAACAAATTGTTGACTAGTATTATCACAGAGGAAACGTCAAAGCCTCTGTGACGTTCGGCACAGTATCCTGGGTCCATTCTGAGGCTCAGTCAGTCACTCATTTATCACTTACTGTCTATTCTTTTCTTTAAGGCAGGATCTCATGTAGGTCAAACACGTTATGTAACTGGGGATGACCTTGAATTCTTACTTCTACCTCCTTAGCTCTCCTGGAACTTGCTCTGTAGTCCAGGCTGGCCTCGAACTCACAGCGCTCCGCCTGCCTCTGCCTCCCGAGGGCTGGGATTAAAGGCGTGCGCCACCATGCCCGGCTCTTCCTTAGCACTTTCGATCTCGGGTGTGCACTACCGTGCCAGGTTTATTTGCTGCTGGGAACAGAACCCAAAGCCTTGTTGTGACTGCTAGGGAGATCGCTCTACCAACTGAGCCACACATCCCTTTTTGAGATAAATTCTCACTACGTTACCCGGAGCAACCTTAAATTTCTGTGTTAAAGTGATCTTCCTGCCTCAGTGTCCCGAGTAGGAGGGATTATAGGCATGCCTAGCCCTAGTGCACTAAATATTTATTCACCACCTGCTGTGGCCTAGGGATGGGACTGTAGATGGTGAGATCTGGTAATTTCCAGTAGACGAAGAAATGGACATTTTCTGAATTGCCCTTTGCTCTGTGTATGTTCCTCAGTTGGCTAAACTCTTTGAATCCAGACCTACAAATAAGGCTTAACCATCACCTCAAGAGAACAGTCCTCCAACTAAGCTGACTGTGGGTGACAGCTGGCACGCTCTTAGTTGTGGATGTGGTTCAGCCACCAAGTTTCACTGTCCTGAAAAGACCTAAGCTACAGCCACTTCCTGTAATAGCTGGGTAGCTACCCTCAAGATTGTCTCCTTAAAAAAAAAAAATTTTTTTTTTAAGTTAACCCGTCACTTACCATCAATTCAAGGGTAGAAAAGATGAAACTTTCACATGGCTATTCCTGGTTCTGCCTCTCAGAATTTTCCTACCTACCCCACTTTATTGATTTATTTTATGTGTCTGTATGTCAGCCTGAGTGGATGAGTGTATACCAGGTACATGCGGATGTGCTCAGAGGCCATCAGGGCAGCCCCTGGAGCTGCATTTACAGGCACTTATGAGTGAACCGATGCAGGTGCTAAGAGCCAAACCCAGATCCTCCACAAGAGCGTCAAGTGCTCTTAACTGTTGAGCCATTGTTCCAGCACTGCCAACACCACCCCCCTTTAAAAAAAAAAAAATAGAGACTCATGTAGCCCAGAACGTCTTTAAACTCTTGTGAAGCTAAAGGTGGCCTTGAACTTGTGATCCTCCTGCCTGTGTCCCCAAAGTGCTAGGATAACAGGTATGCCCCACCATGTTAGGCTTCCCCACATACCATCCTTGTGGAATTCACCCAGAACAACATACAAGCCACAAAATAAATCGGTGATGGTGTCCCAAAGGATGCTCTATCTAGGGGGCAGAATCGTGCTTTACAAACAAACCAAAGACTGTAAGGCCAAGCTGGATGCATTTGCCACCCTGATACCCTGCTACCTCAGAAGCTGATTTCTAAAGATCACACACTGGAGGCCAGCCTGGCCTACCTATGGAGCCCTTGTCTCAGAGACCAACAGAGGCAGAGGCTAACAGGAAATACCATTTGTAGGCACTCGGATGTATCAATCATCGGACGCATGTTAAGACCCCTGCTGTTCTGGTTTGCGTGCTCTGGAGACGCTAGCTGGAGCTCACTAGTGCTAGTTTCTGAGGAGGGAGCAGCAGGGAGCAAGCAAGACGCTGGATGGGGCTCTCGCCTGCAGAGACCTCAACTGGAGTGAAGAAAAGGCATCCTACCCAGAGGGAAAACCTGGACGTGGGGAGGCTTGAAAGTAGCTGTGGGAACCTAAGGGAGAAAGGAGATGGGGTTACCATGGCAATGAGCATCTACTGTTGAGCATGCTGGACTATGCTCTTGGCTCTGTTTTTTGTTGTTGTTGTTGTTTTGTTTTGTTTTGTTTTTCGAGACAGGGTTTTTCTATGTAGCCTTGGCCATCCTGGACTCACTTTGTAGACCAGGCTGGCCTCGAACTCACAGCGATCCGCCTGCCTCTGCCTCCTGAGTGCTGGGATTAAAGGCGTGTGCCACCACGCCCGGCTTTTGGCTTTGTTCTTTACCTTTGCTACAACTCAGCTTGAAAGCAAAGGGAGTGCTGGCGAGATGGCTCAGAGGTAAAGAGCTCTGGCTGTTCTTCCAAAGGTCCTGAGTTCAGTTCCTGGCAACCACATGGTGGCTCACAACCATCTATAATGAGATCTGGTGCCCTCTTCTGGCCTGCTGGGTCACATGCAGTACAGAATAGTGTATACATAATAAATAAATAAATCTTTTTAAAAAAATAAATAAAAGCAAGGGGAAACTGAGACTTGGAGACTGAAGTACATGGCCAAGCCAGAATCTTAAAGTAACCCTAGCTCGTGGTACTCACACCCTGATGCTGTACAAAGCCGTGACCTGAAGCCAATCACAGGCTGAAGATGGACACATGGATTTAGTAAGCGATGATTTGAACTGTCAGGAAGATGAACCCGGTGGAATGCTGTGACCTTGGACATGGTGTTTATGCCACATTCCTTACCTGGGTCAAGTGACTAATGACAGATTCGTTAAAGTAGTCTCCTGGGTGTGGAACAGGTGTCCTGTAAGGCAGGAGCCCAGGTGGATCAAGTTGTGATAAAAATGGGTCACTCCTGTAGCCTATGGGGGAGACTGTCCCTAACCTACAGCCTCAGAGCTACAGAAGCTCTTGCTCAGCTTGCCTTTCCTTAAGGAGATTTGTCTGTTTATGGGTTTGTTTTTGAGACTGGATTTCACTCTTAGCCCAGGCTGCCGTGAATCTTGTGGCAATCCCTCTGCCTCAGGCTCTCTAGTTGTCAGGATTATAGGTGTGAGCCACCAGAGCCAGTTTCACCACGGTCTTGAGGGGAAGGGCGCCTAACAGAGAGTGTCATGAGCCCCCGTCCCTCCCACACACCCCATTAAGTCTGACGCTTTATCTTGGAAGGTGGCTGCCACCACCCTGTCCTCATTCTCTCTCACCTAGCTCGTTGCACCAGCTTGGCCTCCACACTCCATTTCACCCTATACTCCCCTCCAGACTTCCCTGTTCCCTACCCCACCCCCACCCCGGCCGCACCCGCCCCACCAGCCCGCTCAGCTCAGAAACCTTCATGGGGCCCCCAGTTTCTATACACCACACCCAAATTCTCCCAACAGTGGCCTGAGATTTTCTGGCTGGTTTCTCCCGACCTCTCCAGCCGACATCTTCTAGCTGGTCCTTCTTCTCTTCCTCGGACTATGCTTCCACTTCCTGGTACCCGTGAGCGTTGCTAACACGCTCCCCTGTGTTGTGTTGGGGGGATGCGCCTTGTCCGTCCTTCCCTCCTGCCACAGTGACCAAGGCCACTACTAAAATCACCTCCTCTGAGAGATACCTTCCACCTCCTTCCAGCCCTGCAGCACCTGGACCTCTGGAATTTCCTGGGCAGCTTGGGTTGGGGACGTCCTGCGGGCTTCATTTGCATATGAGGACGTGGGTATAGAAAAGTTAAAACAGCCCCTTACTGGCAGAAGTTCTTTTTTTTTTTTTTTTTTTTTTTTGGTTTTTTTTTGGTTTTTTTTTTTTTTTTTTTTTGGTTTTTTTTTGGTTTTTTCGAGACAGGGTTTCTCTGTGTAGCCTTGGCCATCCTGGACTCACTTTGTAGACCAGGCTGGCCTCGAACTCACAGCGATCCGCCTGCCTCTGCCTCCCGAGTGCTGGGATTAAAGGCGTGCGCCACCACGCCCGGCTTACTGGCAGAAGTTCTTTGCTGCTCAGGCTCCCGCTCCCAGTGAGAGCTTGTTCACTTGAGTATCTGTCTCCTCTGGTCTTGAAGCAAGGGAGCGTGGGTGTGGCACCCATAAGGTGAGAGACGGGAGGCTAAAATACTCCCCAAGATAGAGAGACATCAAATTCCTCCGGAGAGAGCTAAAAATGTGCAAACTGTACCAATGAGGGCTTGGTTTCCCTCTTGTGAGTCCAGTGTTCTGGCAGATTTGGAGTTTTCATAGCTAGCCACCTCCAAGGCTTCAGCAATGATGGTTGTTGGCTTTGCCATATTTGCAATTTCTTCCCTGAAGTGTCCTAATCTGTTGAGAGGCCCTGGCTGCCTCCCTCCTAGAGAGACCAGTGTCATAGCCTGGTGACTGGGATAGGAGCTCTCAGGCCTATGACTGAGCTAGTTTTGTTCTATCAGGTCCCTCCAACCTCAGGCTCTATTTCTTTTTTATGTTTTTTTGTTTTCCAGACACAGTTTCTCTGTGTAACTGCCTTGGCTGTCCTGGACTCAATTTGTAGATCAGGTTGGCCTCAAACTCACAGAGATCCAACTGCCTCTGCCTCCCTGAGTGCTGGGATTACAGGAGTGCGCCACTGCGCCTGGCTTTATTTTGTTTTTTAATTTGGAAAAGTGTGGGTTTTATTTTGTTTTTTAAAGATTTATTTATTAATTATATATACAGTGCTCTGCCCGCATGTACCCTGGCAGGCCAAAAGAAGACATTAGATCACATTATAAATGATTGTGAGCCACCATGTGGTTGCTGGGAGTTGAACTCAGGACCTCTGGAAGAGCAGCCAGTGCTCTTAGCCTCTGAACTTCTGAGCCACCTCTCTAGCCCCCTCAGCTGTGTCTTAAAAGGACACACTTGTCCTTGTCCTTTGAATACTCTTTCTCCTTTCTTCTAACCCAATGGCCTCACTGAGTCACAGACCACTCCTTTCAGAAATCTGGATCTCAGAGAGTCTCCCTTACCCCACTCCCAGCCTAGGTCAGGATGAAAGTCAGTTTACTTCTTACATGAAAGTCAACTTGCTTGTTACGCCACAGAAAGCCTGGGAGGCAGGGTGTCCTGTGTGCAGAGTGGCACTTGGAGGGTATCTGTGGGGTTGCAAAGGCAGCTTCTGAGGCTCTGAGCTGGCCTCCCTAAGTGTGACACTGAGCTGCCCCAGGCAAGATGCTTACATGCTTTTAAAGACACAGGCAGCAGCTGCTCTGTTGCAGGGATTGACCTCTTGACCTCCCTTGAGGCTGATAACAGAGAACTTGTTCAGACAGTAATCTGAGCAATAGGCCCTGAGGGACAGTCTCTCCCCTGGTTCACAGGAGAGGAACACTCTCTCCTGGGAGTGTTTATAGCCCTGTGGACACAGGAGAACCCGGCTAAGCACTTGCTGCTGCCCTGCCAGTTAAACATAAGCAACACATACCCATGCTGGCTTCATCTTTGTCAGTCACTGCATGCAGGACCTCAGAGCTTCCTGCCAGCCACTGAAAAAAGCACATGGATCTTCCTAAGGGTCCCACTGAAAAGACGAACTAGAGGATGTTTGATTTCCGTGGGTTCAGTCCGAGGGACCCTGTTCCTTCCAGCTTTGTTGGTCTTTATGGAAACCAGATCATAGATGAGATATGGTGCTTCAGGCTGCTTTCACACCATGCTGTGTTCCTGAGCGTCAGCCAAGCTGCATAAGATGATATAGTCCCTCGGTCTTCATTCTTAATGCATTTAAATCCGGTGGTTCCCCGTGCCCCCCCCCCCCGTGGTATTTCTAGCTCCATTAGAGCACTTTAATCAACTGCAGACAGTTTCAGATCTGAGATCGTCAGACCTGACCCTCTTCCCCTTACAAACAGCCTTGCACCTACACACTACGCCAACCTGTAACTACCCTGTCTCAAAAAACAAACAAACAAACAAGTTTCCTCAGATGCATGAAAAGTCAAAGCAAAGCAGTGAGTTTTGGGTTCATAATTTACTGCTTTATCCGAAGTTGAGCAGCCCTAATAAGATCTTAGATCTGAAAGTCTGTGAGAGAGACAGGGTACAGGTGACCCAGGGTCTGAATGTCTAGGAAGTATAGGTATAGGGAAAGGCTTTTGTTGTTGTTGTTTTGTTTTTGTTTTTTGGATTTTTTTTTATTTTGAGACAGAGTTTCTCTGTGTAGCCTTGGCTGTCCTGGACTCACTTTGTAGACCAGGCTGCTCTCGAACTCACAGCAATCCGCCTGCCTCTGCCTCTTGAGTGCTGGGATTAAAGGCGTGCGCCACCACCTCCTGGCGGGAAAGACTTTTGTGTCACTGGTAAATCCATCATTTCCCAGGCTTCCATGCTGGGGAAAAGACATGGGCTCTAGTTCCAGTGGAAGCAGGGCTGGCGACAGAAAAGCTGGCACTCTGTTCAGGGAAGTCAATCCCCTGGATGCACTCATCTCCCAACTCCACTGACACCGAGCGCTAAGGCTTCTGGGAATTCCAAATGGCTACTTGTTCACCTAGAGCATTAAGACAGTATCTTTCAAAGTGAGGCATTAAAAACCAAAGGGCCGAGCCCTCACTCAGCCTTCTCCAGTCTTGACTGACAAGTGAGGCACCCTTCCCTTTGAACAGGCTGCTTTTTAGGGGGTGAGGTTGACGAGAAAAGGAGTAGGGAGAGGGAAGATCAGTGAAAGAATTTTCTCATTATGTGGCCAGAGGCAAAGATTCCAAGGAGTTAAGCTCTGTGATGAAAGGGGAGCAGAGAGGGACAGCCTGTCAGGGGTGGGGGTGGGGGCTGACAGAGGGCAGGGAAGAGACAACCAGGGTGCACCTCCTGGGGGTTGCTGCCCTCATTGCTGCTGTCAACTCAGGCCGTCACAAGCCCACTGTGCCTACAGACTCAACACCCACAGGGCTCCACAAACCAGTTCTGTTATATCATAGGCTCCTAACAGCCATTTGAGGCAGGTATATTGCCAGACCCATTTTATAGATGAGAAAACTGAGGTTCCAAGCGTCTGATTCACTTTCACTGGGTTAAATAGTTCCCATCGCAGCCTCAGAGATGCCATGAAGGAAGTCCTAGTGTCTAGTAATAATGGAAACATCCAGCTGGAGAGATGGCTCTGAGGTTGGGAGCACTGGCTGCTCTTTGAGAGGACCCATGTTCAATTCCCAGTTACCCACATGGCAGCTCACAACTGTCTTTCTCTCTCTCTCTCTTTTTGTTTTGTTTTGGTTTTGGTTTTGGTTTTTTGAGACAGGGTTTCTCTGTGTAGCCTTGGCTGCCCTGGACTTGCTCTGTAGACCATGCTGGCATCGAACTCACAGCGATCCACCTACCTCTGCCTTCTGAGTGCTGGGATTCAAGGCGTGCACCACCACTGCCTGGCCCACAACTGTCTCTAATCCAATATCCTCACACAGACATGCATGCGATACATATGAAATAAAGATAAATTTAAAAAATAAGCGGGGCATGGTGGCGCACACCTTGAATCCCAGCACTTGGGAGACAGAGGCAGGCGGATCGCTGTGAGTTTGAGGACAGCCTGGTCTACAAAGCAAGTCCAGGACAGCCAGGGCTACAGAGAGAAACCCTGTTTTGAAAAACAAAAACCAAAATAAATAAATAAATAAATAAATAAAAATGGAAGCACTGAATTAGAAAAAGCACTGGGCCAGCATCAAGTGACAAGGCTACATTCCTGACATCAGGAGACATGGGACACAGAGGCTGCAAGGAGCAGCCTCTGCCCAGGAGAAGAGAACAGAACAGAGCATAACTGGCTCCCAGGGTTCAGGGAAACCAGTTTAGGGTCCTGAGAGGAAGATTATTAGGTAGACAGTTAGTTGCTTCCCAGCCTTTTGGCTAAGGTCAAGTGTAGGAATACAGGGCCCATGAACAGAACAGTGTGGCTGGGCATCTGTGAGCTTCCTGTTTGCACAGAAGAGCAAGATTAAAAGGAAGAGTAGGGCGCTTGTTCTCGTGTTCAGTCACTCGCCACGTACTTCTCCGTTTCCGGTTTATCTTTCCCATGGCTCTTCTCACCCTCTCATGTGACATGTGTCCATATTTTATGTCTCTTTCCCAGGAAAGCACGGCAGTGGGTAAAGCTACTTTCATAGCTTGGATTTTTCTTTCCTATCCTGACCACTTCCGGATCCCAGCGTCTTCCCCCTTGTGTGGTGGTTCTTAGTGAACGGTCAGTAAACATTTGTTGAATGAAAGAACGTGGTGTGAGAGGATCCTCGCAACAGGGTCTTCACCGCCAGCTGGCTCGGCTGATGTACTGCCTTGCTGTGGGGCTTGCAGCATAGGCAGCTCTGCCTTTCCTACAGGGAACCCCACCCACCCGGTTCCTTGCCTGAACAAGCGAGGGGAGCATGTGTGAGGACCCCAGGAGGCAGGATCAAAGTCAGAAGCCAAGCGCTCTTAGAGACGAAGGACAAGTGAAAAGCAGACGACCTGGTAGACAGTGAACAAATGGTGAACAAATGGAGACAGATACTGGTCAAGCCTTTTCCTTTAGTAAAGCTGATTAAGAGAAAACCCAAAGAAAAAGAAGGGCACTCCTCCCCCTCCAACGGTGCCTACGATGGTCCCACAGGGCCCTGGGGGTGCTAGTCTGACTCTGCTATAAGGAGAAGGGGGAATTACAGAGCCCCCGCACTCCAGATGCTTCTGTCTGAAATTGTCAGTGAGGCCCCAAGCAATCATCACGTGTTATGACTTTTATTCTTCAGCAGCTTTCAACTCTGAAGAGAGTGCTCTATCACATCTAAGGTGAACTATTTGCTCTGTGGAGATATGCCTGCAGCAAAGAGAAGGTTCCATCTTCCAGGGTGTCTTTAAAAGGCCGTGGTCATCAAAGCCATCTGGCAAAGCCCTCTGACTTCTGAGTGAAGGCCAGCACTGCTCCTGGTCTGATGTCTGATGGATAGGAGGCTGGCTTTACATTAAACACACATGACTGCAGGAATGCTCTCCTGTGCAGTTTGCTCACTGCGTTCTAATCCAGGGTGTGCCCAGCGGGTTTCTGCCTGCTCAGAACACTGGGACCACGGGCA
The DNA here is from genome assembly GCF_903995435.1 of Acomys russatus. Taxonomy (NCBI): domain Eukaryota; kingdom Metazoa; phylum Chordata; class Mammalia; order Rodentia; family Muridae; genus Acomys; species Acomys russatus. The sequence continues at coordinate 49,875,188 of NC_067160.1, forward strand.
CTGTTTTGTTTTGTTTTATGTGCATTGGTGTTTTGCCTGCATGTAGGTGTAGAGGTGTACAATCTTGGAGTTACAAACAGTTGTGGCCAGGCAGTCGTGGTGCACACCTTTAATCCCAGCACTCGGGAGGCAGAGGCAGGCGGATTGCTGTGAGTTTGAGGTGAGCCTGGTCTACAAAGTGAGTCCAGGACAGTTACGACTACACAGAAAAACCCTCTCTCGAAAAAACAAACAAACAAACAAAAAACAATATAAACAGTTGTGAGTTGCCACGTGGGTGCTAGGAGTTGAACGTGGGTCCTGTGGAAGAGCAGTCAGTACTCTTAACCACTGAGCCATCGCTCCACACCCCCTATGGTCACTGTTTTAAACCAGGCTAGATTTGCAGATATCTTTCCTGTTTCCTGACTGTCAATGCAAACAAAGTATGTGACTGACAGTAGTCCATCTAAGAAGTCCTGGTCAGTTGGGCAGTGGTGGTAAATGCCTTTAATCCCAGCACTGGGGAGGCAGAGGCAGATGGATCACACTAGCTGATTCTACTTGCAGCCTGGCAGGCAGCCAGCCCTGCCTTTCCTATTGGGGCTCCCTCGGTTACTTGTCCTGGGTTGGAAACTGTACACACACAGGAACTTGTATACACACCTCTGCACATACCCCTCCCCACCCCCACATAGGAGCAGTCCCTATCCTGCGGAACATACTCTTAGAAGCAAAACCAAGGTGGTTGTTTCTACTGTTTCAACACATATTTATTAAGTACGATGCGTTGAAGAAATAGAAAAGAGACCTCATCCTTATGTCGTTTACAAGATAGTGGCGGGTAATTCGGATAATTAGCACACAATTGTACAGGGCATTAATTAATCACACTGTGATTACTACAAAGAACTACAGAAGACCAAGAGAGTCAATGACAAAGGACAGTGTTGGAGAGTCAATTACCAAGAGGAAGGTTGGTGAATCGATGAGAAACTAGAGAATAGACCAAGAAGAAAATTCAGTGGGGGTGGGGAGTGGGGGAGATGTCAGACACAGTATTCAGGGCCCAGTATTCAGAAAGGCTCAGGTCTGAGAGACACAAGATCCATTTGGAGGCCGGGCTTTTCTCGACGCTGGACAGGCTGAGACAGGAGCAAAGAGAGAACATCTCTCTGCGAATGTGAGAAATGGCCGTGTGGAAATAGCTGGGGGTCCTGAACAGCTTCTTCTTCTTCTTTTCTTGTTTTCAAGGCAGGGTTTCTCTGTCTTGGAACTTGATCTGTAGACCACGCCGGCCTCAAACTGAGAGAGATCTGTGTTAATGCCCAGCTGCTGCTCTGAGGAGGTCCAGGGTAGGGTCTCTGGGGCTGGATGAGGATGCTCTGCCAGTTCGCTTTATCTCTTGAGTGGCCAGAGCTGATGGCTCAGGCACCTGATCAGGACTGAAAGGAGAAAGAAGAAAAGGGAGCCCAAGGTTCCTTCTCTAGTCATTGGCTATACTGCAGCTGAGGAGGAGAACTTAAACTGACCACAAGTTTCCTATGGCTGAGGCTGTAAAAGCGGCTTCTGGCTAGAGACTGCATGGGGGTCATAAAAGGAGGCTCTTTGATCTGTAGACAGGCCTCCTTGCGGAGATCTCCAGTAAGCCAATGTGAATTTAGGCTTATTAGTCCTAAAAGGCTGATGATAAAGCCCTGAGCCTGCTAACTTATTTGTAAATCTACAGGGAAATAAGAAATAAGAGGGCTGGAGAGATGGCTCAGAGGTTAAGAGCACGGTCTGCTCTTCCAAAGGTCCTCAGTTCAATTCCAAGCAACCACATGGTGGCTCACAACCATCTATAAGGAGATCTGGTGCCCTCTTCTGATGTGTAGGTGTACATGCAGGCAGAATACTATATAAGTAATAAATACATCTTTAAAAAAAAGAAATAAGAGAGAGATAGAAAATAAAGCACTCATACACATGCATTCAAGAGAAAAGGTAGATGAAATTAGGCATTTCGACTTCAAATGAAATGAGATTTCCCAATTTCAACACATGCATTCAAGACAAAAGATGGATGAAGTCAGGCATCTTAACTTCAACTGAAGTTAAGTTTCCCAGTTTCAACGCTATTTATTGTAGATGACCATACTTATACTTCTGAGAAAATAGAATTACCTTATAGTACAAAAGGCTACATGTTTTAAATCTAAACATTTCTTATCTAAGTATCCATTACATAAGTTCACAGTGAGTTCAGAGTGACAAGGCCTAAAAGTTACAAGAATATACGACTTATCAATTAGGACTGACCTAACTACACATTATCCAGCTAGCTCTTAGTTCATAATGAGTTCAGGACAATAATTTTATCTGTCTTCCATTCTAAGAAACAGAGTAAATTTAGACATCTCTAGGTAGCCCCAATCTACCTTGGGTTTATTAAACAAATTTGCCTATATTTATGGTGAAACACCAGGATTCATGGTGCCATCTGGAGTGGAGGCTTATCTGAAGCCACAAATCTGCTACAAAGCTATTCTTAGTGAGGCATCTGGAGGTCCACAAAGGTATTTATTGTAGCCATAAACTAACTTTAACTTTTAAAATTATTTGAATCAAATCAGGAATTCCATAATCAGAGATTAATTCATCTGAATAACAAACAGTGCATCTTCAACAAAATCCTATAGGAAGTTTGCTCAACCAGAGCTGGTCAATACTCAGAAAGTAACAGTTCATACCAATGCCAGATGTTTTTTCTTTTTGGTTTTTCAAAACAGAGTTTCTTTGTGTAATTTTGGCTGTCTTGGACTCACTTGGTAGACCGGGCTGGCAATGAATGTTGTCCTGGCTGCCCTGGACTCACTTTGTAGACCAAGCTAGCCTTGGGCTCACAGTGATTCCCCTGCCTCTGCCTCCCTGGGTGCTGGGATTATAGGCATGTGCCGCTATGCCCCGCTCTAAAGCCAGATTTTAGAGAGATGCAACAAAGCCCAATTGACAGGGTAGTCAGAGGTTGGAAGCAATTCTGGGGTACGTCATGATACAGACCTTGCAAATTATGGATCACTTCCAGAGATCTCTCATGCCTACTGGACTTGCCCAAACCAATGGCTCCTGACTGACAGCATGTCAGAGGCTGGAAGCAGTTTGGGGGTGCATCACAGTACAAGACCTAGTGAGTACCACATCACCTCCTAGACAGCCCACATGCCTAGTGAGCTCCCTTAACAGGGCAGCTCTTGGCAGATCACTTGCTCCTGCCTCCCATGTGTTAGAATTAAAGGTGTGTGCCACCACCACCCAGCTTTATTTTATTTTTCAAATATTTTCAATGATTTATTTTTTTTTTAATTTATATGCAGATGTTTTGCCTGTATGAATGTCTGTGTGAGGGTGTCAGATCACCTGGGACTGGAGATACAGACAGTTGTGAGCTGCCATGTGGGTGCAGGGAATTGAACCTGGGTCCTCTGGAAGAGCTGTCAATGCTCTTAACCACTGAGCCATCTCTCTGGCCCCTATTTTATTTTATTTTTACTAGCTTGTTTGTTGCTGATCATGAATATCTATTGTACCAGGTGTGGTGGTACACCCCTTTAATCCCAACATTCCAGAGGCAGAGGCAGGTGGGTCTGAGAATTTGAAGCCAATTTGGTCTATATGGTGAGTTCCAGGCTAGCCAGGGCTACATAGTGAGAAACTGTCTGGGTGTTTGGGGGTTAGCTAGAATATTTAAGTGTTGTGGTATTTCCTATAACCACAGCTGAAGCTGAGGTGGAGTACCTCACTTCCCAGTATTTTTTTTTTAAAGGTTTATTTATTTATTATGTATACAGTATTCTGCCTGCATGTGCACCTGCGGGCCAGAAGAGGGCATCAGATCACATTATAGATGGTTGTCAGCTACCATGTAGTTGCTGGGAATTGAACTTAGGTCCTTTGGAAGAACAGGCAGTGCTCTTAACCTCTGAGCCATCTCTCCAGCCCCTGAGATTTTCCCAGTGCTATTGCTGTCTCTTCGCAGATGACCAGGCCAGTATTAAATAAATACATTGCCTCAAAATCGGGAGCTCCGAGTTCGAGGCCAGCCTGGTCCACAAAGCAAGTCCAGGACAGCCAAGGCTACACAGAAGAAACCCTGCCTCGAAAAAAACAAAACAAAACAAAATCGGGAGCTGCAGTGTAGCTGAATGGTGCTTTGGTCCTGCACCTGCCTCTTTCCTTAACCGTTGCATTCTGTACTGCACTCTACAAATCACACCCCTCAGCCTTATTACCATTTAACAGTGGAGAAACTCGAGGTCAGAATTGCTACCTGTCTCCATCACACAGGCAGTGGGCATGGGTGTCAGGAGGTAGGTCTCGAAAGAAGAAATTGATATCTGGCTAAGGGTGTGTATGTGTGTATGTGTGTGTTCGTTATTTCAACTCCTCTGCAGAGACAGCATAGTGAAGGAAGTCACATGCCAAGAGGTTCTAGAAATAAGTGGACATCTTGGGTCTGTTAAAAGAGACAGGCTCCCCCTGCTGGTCCTGTCCTACTTAGGTAGGAGGCAGGTGGCTGCAACGCATCAGGTGTCCACCCTGATGAGGACAGCAAATGAGAGAACTCTTGGGCCATGTCTGTCCTCTAAGGACTCTAACATTTTGCCCACACAGATACCTGTTTAGCCAAGTGAGAGTGTAAAGTGGGCTGGGGTCGAGTAGGAGGAGGACAGCCAAATGCTTTAAAACATTTTAGTCTCCATTGTCCTTAACAACACGCACACACTAAGTTACAGTCAAGAAAATCCAGGTTGTTACCCATAAATTTAGTTCAAATGATGAGGCTCAAGGCTGGATTTACAGGGAAACAGAATCTCACTGCTGGGGACGTTATGATCCAGCCCAACCGTCTTGACGTAATCTGGCCTAACAAGAAGCATTCCTATACTCTGAGTCTGCTGATCTCACTCTTGGGAACGTTTTGGGGGGAATACCGGCCCCCCAGACAGGGTTTCTCTGTGTAACAGGCCTGGTTGTCCTGGACTCACTTTGTATTTGTTTGTTTCTGAGACAGGGTTTCACTGTGTAGCCTTGGCTGTCCTGGTTTCATTTTGTAGACCAAGCTAGTCTCGAACTCACAGAGATCCGCCTGCCTCTGCCTCCCGAGTGCTGGGATTAAAGGCCTGTGTCACCACGCCCGGCTATTCTATTTTTCAAAGTTATTCATTTTTATTTTATGTGTATGGGTGTTTAGCCGCCACGCATGTCTGCACATCACGTGTGTGCGTGGTGTGTCTGAGGAGGCCAAAAAGGGTGTTGGATCCCCTGAAACTGAAATTACAGACAAGTGTGAGCTGTCAAGTGGGTGCTGGGAATTGAACCTGAGCACTCTTAACTGCTGAGCCATCTCTCCAGCTCTTGTTTGTTTTAAAGCCAGGTCGCTGTCTTTTTGCAGAAGAGAAAACCTGCCCAGGTAGCTGGACATGGGGGCTCACTCCTGTAACCGAGTCCTGCTCCGGCCAGCAGGGGGCGCCGAGGAGAGGACGGGTGGAAGGCCACAGGCTGCAGAGTCAGAATTTCAGGCTCCAGAGCCAGGTTGCTGCTCAGCCGCCCGCCCGTTCATTGGTCTGCCTGCAGCACCGGCCAGAAACCAGGGTCCCGACCAGACTCCGGCCACCCGCGAGAGACCGGGCCGCAGCAACACCCGCCCGGGTCCGCGCCTGCCCGGAAGCGCGGGCGCCGAGGGGGCGGGGCCTGGAAGCGCTTCCGGGGGCGGGGGGCGCGGGCAGGGGCGGCAGCGGGAGCGGCGGGGAAGGGCCTGGCGCCGGTGGCGGCGGCTGCGGCGGAGGGGGCGCCGCGGGAGGGCGATGTGATCGCGGCGCACGGCCCAGGTGAGGCTGGCTGGCCGCGGGTGGAGGCGGCAGGGTCGGGACGGCCGGTGGGACAGCTGTCCGATCCCGCCGTGGGCGCGGCGGGGCGGGCGAGACGTTGCCTGGTCAGTGCCGGGGCTGGCCGGGTGGGGTCCTGAGGCCCGGGCACCTGCCGGAGGCCAGGCGCTTGGCCCGGAGGGGCGAACCAGGGCAGCTGCCTTGCACCTCTCCAGCCTCCGCCCCGAGCGGCTCGCTCACCCTCCCGGTACCGAGGGGTCTTAGTGACCGTGGTCCCGGGAGAGCCAGGCCGGGCCTGGCGGGAGGTTGGAGGGCGGTCAGCGGGAGGCTGCCCAGGAGCTGATGCCTCCGGCCACTGCCTTGCGCCAGGTAAACAGGCGGCGCGTGTTAAGCTTGGTCGGGGTGGTCTCCGTGGCCACTGGCGCGCGGCTGGGGACAGCCCGGGGAGGGGGCGTGTAAAACACTGCTCGCTTAGGCCAAGTGACTGCTTAGGGGTTACTCAAATCTGGGACGCTCCATCTTGAGGCTTTCGGCAAGTCTTTTCCCTGCTGGGCCTCAGTTTCTCCACGTGAGAATTGAGAGTTTAGATGAACTGCCTGCAGACCCCTCATGTTGTGACTATCTGACATTGCAAGGTCTGTTGCCTGGTTCAACATGCTGGACAGTTTTACTGAAGTCTCCCCCGCTACTCCAGATGTAGACTTTTTAACCACTTCGTGCACTTTGTCACAGGGAGATTTTTTTTTTTTAAATGATTCCCAGAAACGTTTTCTTGGAAATAGCTCTGCTGATCCTTCGTCGTTCCTTGTTGTCGCCCGTAGTTTCCCTGTGGAATGTTTTGCATGCAAACATTTTGCTGTTGGTGTTTGCCCATTTTCTCTTTGTTCCCTAGTATAGTCTGTGCTTCACATCTGGATTATTGCAACAGCTTCGTAGCTAGCTGGTCTCTGACTCCAGAGGTTTCACCCTCCCCCCATCCTTCCTTTATGCTAACGCCAAACTTAGTATAGGAAGTTAAAAAAAAAATTAGTTGAATGCTTGCTTGCTTGCTTTAGTAAATGTCATGCTGCGAGTGGTGGAGGCTAGGGGCTGAAGGCACCCTGAATCTTCAAGGCTTTACCATCGGGGTTTAGACATTGCCTGTGAAAAGGTAATGTTGGTGAGACAAGGCTGTGTCCTATAGAATTAGGCAGGAGAGGTAAAGGTCAGGAGAGGTGGTTGCGGGGCTTAGTGAAAGGGTGGTACTTGAACTGGGTGTTAAGGGTGAGTAGGATTCAGATGGGGGTTGCGGGGGGGGGGGGGGAGAGCCTATGGAGTTCGTGACTAGATCAGTCTCCTGGCCAAGGAGGGAGAGGAAATATTGATTAGGCTTAGTTCCTGAAAGATCTTGAACACTAGGTCAAAGTTGAAACTATTCTAGAGGCAGGCATGTTCCAGAAACTAGAGGCCAGGGGTGCTAGAGGCAGAGACATTGTGAGCTGGGGAGTCCCGGCAGTCTGGTCACTGCCTGCTGCATGGCGCCCCTGCTACTTTCCCCCAGCCCCCCTAGAAGGGTCGCTTAGGTTTGGTATACTCCATCCAGCTGAACCTGACTTCTTTCCTGGCCTCCGTTGGCCTCGTTTGGCCAGGGGATGACTGGCTGCAGAGCTGTTCCAGTCCTCTGAGCATATTCTCCATTTCACTTCCTTCAAGCCCCTGCTGAAGATACACTTCCTCCACAGGGTGTTCCCTCTCCGCCCTGCCCCCATGCCTTTGTGGCACTGGGACTCCGAAGCTAGCTTGCTTGGTTATGGAGCCTGTCTCGTCCCAGCTGGAGCAGGAGTTTTGTTTGAAGTCACAGCATGTTAACGCTTCTTTCAGATTCCTTCTGCTACCTGATGCTGGAATTGGAATTTTGATAATAGGTCCTCAAATCGTTCCTGATTTTTGTTGCTAAACAACTTTTCTTAAAGGAGAAACTGTTGCTAGTTATTAGCTTTCTCTGTCTTCTGTAACTACTGGTACTTAATGTTGCATTTCTAGGTGGATGTTTTCCATTTTATTCTTAGATGCAGAAAGCACAGGGTAAATTCTGTGAAACAGTATCAGGAAAGGAAAAAAAAAAAAGTGTAATTCTTAAGTCTAAGGCTCTGGAAAAGCAAGCCAGGGCATCAGATAGGCCTGGATTTGACTCTCAGCACAGCCACTCACTAGCCATGTGACCGTAGCATTTTATCACATTCTCTGAGCTAGCCTTTTCTTTCGCTCCTTTTCTTTTCTGGTGCTGAAGATTTAATTAACGCAGGGCCTCACACATGCTAGCTTGAGCCTGATTTTTCTTGTAATGTGTAATAAAGTCTGCGTTGTAGGATTTCTAAAGGTGTATGTGTATTCATGTGCACCTGTACGTGTGTGTCCACTTGTGCTAACATGTCAGGTAACTTCTCCTACCTCTGTCCCATCTCCACTTTATCTTCTAAGACAGGGTCTCAGACTGGTTGGACAGCAAGCCCTAGAAAGTCTCCTGTCTCCACCTCCCTGGTGCTGGGACTACAAGTATGAGCCTCTGTGCATGGCATTTTACATGGGTGCTGAGAATCCAAGTTCAGGCCCTCATGCTTGCAAAGTAAGCACATTGTAGACGGAGCCCGCTCAACGGCTGCTGTCATTTTTTTCCCCCTTCTTCCAAGACAGGTTTCTCTGTGTAGCCCTGGCTATCCTGGAACTCACTCTGCAGACCAGGCTGGCCTCGAACTCAAAGGTCCCCCGCCTTTGCTTCCTGCGTGCTGGGATTAAAGGCCTGTGCCACTACGCCCAGTTTGCCGCTGTGATTTTTAATGAAGATGCCATACGAAGCAGGTAGCAGAATTTAGGAACTGCTGAAGACATCTTATTACAGTTAGGTGTGGTGCATCGGATTGGAGAAAAGATGGGCTGCCAAGCTCTACCTATCCGATTTGTACATCTCTATTTTCCCTTTTGGTTGAAGCAAGAATGTCAAGTGTCATGAACCTAGAGTCCCATCATTTTATTATACTTCCATTGATTTTCATGTTATTTTAGTTGAAATTCTGTTTCATGCTTTCAGACTTAATTGTGTCCATTTAATGTTTTGTAGCTGACAAACTGCTGAATTTAGCTTAGTGAAGGTCACCAACTGAGCGCAGTTAAGCTTCTAATGGTTATTTTCTGTTGATGTTGCTGGCATGGAAAGCACCCTGGAAGAATGCAATTCAAGGTGAGCCTTTCTAATCCGTTTGTTATAAGAGGTGGAACGAGTGTGTTTTCCAGGTCTCCTGAAAAGCCAGCCATGAGCAGATAAGCTGTTGCACCTTAATTTATTTCAAGGATCTTGCTTTCAGAAAGCTTACTCCTGCCTGAAGCATCTTTCAGCTCGTGATTCGAATGTGAAGCAACTAGCCAGGAACAGTGGTGCAAAACTCTGGTACCTTACTGGAGAGGCTGAGACAGGAGGATTACTTGAACTCAGTAGTTTGAGTCCAACTGGGTAACATAGTAAAACCCTAACTTTAGAAGTGAGACACTTGTTAGGGCCTACTTTACTAACAGCGTAAAAAAAAAAATGAGCATTTCATAGTCAGATTTAGAAAACCGTTTGAAGTGTTTGTCCAGCTTGGCACTATGGCCCCCTCACCACCGTGTCAGACCAACTGAGCTTATAGGACATCTTGACTGGATTTGCCACTTGAAGTTAGGATCATGAGGATCAGCACCAAGAAAACCGACATGGCCAATCAGGATTCCTGAGTTAAAGTTCTCTTCCTATGCAGTAACGAATGTGGTTTCACTTCCCCCTGGGAAGTGACCCCAGGAAAGTTCCTGGTGTCTTGGAGTGTGTCTCCTCATCTGTGCAGTGGGGAGCAGTTGCAACATCTGTGTCTGTTGCCGGGAATAGCTTCCTCTGCACAGTGTGCAGGGCAGGAGCTAAGAGCAGCTTGTCCTCGCTGATGCTGGTGAGGTTGAAGCAGCCTTGCCTCTCTCAGAAGCGGCTTCCAATGTTTTGCATTGACTAAGATAAATCGCACCCTCCCCAAATTAGTGTATCTGGGCAGACCTGAAGAGTGTTAGCGCCTCGCTCAGAAATGTAACAGTTCGGATAAAAATGTTCTCTCACATGAATTAATGCAGTAAGAACTCTAAACTTGTTTTCCTTTAAATTAGGAAGCGCCCTTCATGAATATCCATCACAGAATGCCATTTCCTCCTTTTTTCCCCTTCGCCTTGATTTCATCAGCATCACAATGCTTCCTGCAGCCCGAGTTTGGGATCACAAGCATCTTGTGAATAGTGGTCCTTCCTAGTGCCTCAAGCAGCTTCCAAATTTGTCACCTCCTTTCTTTTCCTGGAAGTGTAACCCGGCATTTTTAAAGGAAGTGTAGCATCTCCGGAAGGAAGCAGCAGTGTTTCCAGGTGAGATAGGAGTCAGCTACCTTGCAGATTTTGCACCTCCGGGTCTTCATCCTGAGGGCTTGGCTTACCTGCTTGCTTTAGGATACATCAGCTGACTCACAGCGAGAGCTTCTTGTGAGGTCCCTGCCTAAGAGCTCATCTGGGAGTGAGTGAGACAGCTCCCGTAGCTTGGACTGTGCTGTGCTTTTGTTCTGGTTGTCATGGGGAGAGAGAGCATGCTGAGGCTTTACCCATGATCACACATGCTGTTCTGTCCAGGTGAAGTTTAGGAGCCCCCCACCCCCACCCCACCCCGGCACAGGTTGTGGCGTATGAAGGTGTTGCTAAGGTTTCTGTGCTCATTTTCCTCACATGGAATACCAGGCGTGGTGCTGGGTTTTACTGCCTGTCCTGTCACTGGAAATGGCGTTTCAGAGAGAATCGGGTGTGTTGACTCTGACCCACTATTGCTATGGTGGAAGGCCTCTTCCCAGGAGCAAGCGCATTCTTTTGTTCTCAGCTCTTCTTTTTTTCCCTAACCCCTTCTGGCTCTTTAATGCAATGCCCTCTTCAGGGTTGGTCAGTCCCTAGCCTCTTCCCATGCCCACTTCATACTTCCTACTGCCCACTTCTGCGCCCCAGAGTGCATGCCAGCCCACACTGCGTCCTTGTGAGTCCTTCTATGGATGCATGTTCACTGTGGCTGCCTCAGAATTCCATTTCTTTCTCCTAGCCCAGTGTTCTGATATTCCTGCTGTGCTTCTTGTACTAGGTCACTCATGCAGGCTTTGTATTTGCTAATGCAAGTACCCTAGCCCTGAGTTAAATCCTTAAACCCTTAATGGGTCTACTTAATTTGTATGTGTATATATGTATATATTTTTCCCCTACAATTTGAAAAAAAATCCCAGAAACCATAGTCTAGAAATTTGGAAGACAATAACGAAAAGGTATGTCTCAAATGTATAGCATGTAGACAGTATTCTGTCATTTTCTACCACAAAGCTACAGTCATGTGCATGCATAAACACAAGCCATAAATGCTGTCTTTTGTAGTTTCGAAAAATGTAAACAGGGGCTGAAGAGATGGCTCAGAGGTTAAGAGGACTAGCTGCCCTTGCAAAGGTCCTGAATTCAATTCCCAGCAACCACATGTTGGCTCCCAGTCATCTATATTGTGATCTGATGCCCTCTTCTCACCTGAAGGTGTACGTGTAGGCGAACACTGTGTACATAATAAATAAATAAATAAATCTTAAAAGAAAAATGTAACCAGACCTAAAGATGCACTATTACATCTGGAGTCAAAGACAGGAGGGTTGCTATAAATGCTGAGTTTCAGGCCAGTAGTCTCAGAAAACAAAACTAAACACACTCTTTAATCATAACTGCAGATACTGCTAGTGTAGTTCCATAGCTGACTCCTGCAGCTCCTGCCATACTTGCTAACTCCAGTGACTTGTATGTGTCAGTAAAAAGTGTTCTTTTGGGGTTCTTGTGTGGTCTCTCTGTGTATGATACTTGTAACCCAGGAGTGTGTGTCAGTTTACTGTTACAGGTGAGATTGTCAGGCACCAGCAGGCTATTGGTTAAGTTTTTGGAGAATCAAAACATACTCAAAGATATTGTTAGTACCTTGAGCCCCTGTGTTGTTGAAGAGTCAGCTGTAAAGCTGGGCATGACTATACTAAAATTGCATTTTTGGGAGGCGGAGGTAGGAGGGATGGTTGCCTTGAGTTTGAAGCCAGCCTGGGCTATAGAGTAAGACTGTCTAAAAAAAAAAAATCATGTGTATATGCCAAGAGTCACCCTGTTAAGGGAGCTCACTAGGCATGTGGGCTGTCTAGGAGGTGATGCTGTACTCACTAGGTCTTGTACTGTGATGCACCCCCAAACTGCTTCCAGCCTCTGACATGCTGTCAGGAGCCATTGGTTTGGGGAAGTCCAGTAGGCATGAGAGATCTCTGGAAGTGATCCATTATTTGCAAGGTCTGTATCATGATGTACCCCAGAATTGCTTCCAACCTCTGACTACCCTGTCAGTTGTGCTTTGTTGCATCTCTCTAAAATCTGGCATTAGAGCCAGGCATGGTGGCACATGCCTTTAATCTCAGCACCCAGGGAGGCAAAGACAGGGGAATCACTGTGATTCCAAGGCCAGCCCGGTCTACCAAGTGAATCCAAGACAGCCAAAAATTACACAGAGAAACTCTGTTTGAAAAACCAAAAAGAAAAAACATCTGACATTGGTATGAACTGTTACTTTCTGAGTATTGACTAGCTCTGGTTGAGCAAACTTCCTATAGGATTTTGTTGAAGATGCACTGTTTGTTATTCAGATGAATTAATCTCTGATTATGGAAATCTGATTTGATTCAAATAATTTTAAAAGTTTTTTTTTTCTTTTTTGGTTTTTCAAGACAGGGTTTCTCTGTGTAGCCTTGGCCATCCTGGACTCACTTTGTAGACCAGGCTGGCCTCGAACTCACAGCGATCCGCCTGCCTCTGCCTCCCGAGTGCTGGGATTAAAGGCGTGCGCCACCACGCCCGGCCCAAATAATTTTAAAAGTTAAAGTTAGTTTTTGGCTGTAATAAATACCTTTGTGGACCTCTAGATGCCTCACTAAGGATAGCCTTGTAGCAGATTTGTGGCTTCAGATAAGCCTTCACTCCAGATGGCACATGAATCCTGGTGTTTCACCATAAATATAGGCAAGTTTGTTTAAACTTCCTATGAACCCAAGGTAGAATGAAGCTAAATTTACTCTCTTTCTTAGAATGAAAGACAGATGAAATTATTGTCCTGAACTCATTATGACCTAAGAGATAGCTGGATAATGTATAGTTAGTTCAATCCTAATTGATAAGTCGTATATTCTTGTAACTTTCAGGCCTTGTCACTCTGAACTCACTGTGAACTTATGTAATGGATAATTAGATAAGAAATGTTTAGATTTAAAACATGTAACCTGTTGTATTTTAGAATTCATCTGTTTTCCTGATAATTGCCTTTTCCGACTATAATGTAATACCTTTTCTCAGAAGTTTAAGTATGGTTATCTACAATAAACGGCACTGAAATTGGGAAGCTTAAGATGCCTGACTTCATCCACCTTTTCTCTTGAACCTTTTCTCTTGAATGTATGTGTTGAGATTGGGAAACCTGACGAGTTGAAGTTGAGATGCCTAATTTCATCCACCTTTTCTCTTGAATGCATGTGTGTGAGTAGTTATTTTCTATCTCTCTTATTTCTTATTTCTCTGTAGATTCGCAAATAAGTTAGCAGATTCAAGGCCATCAGCCTTCTACGGCTAATAAGCCTAAATTCACATTGGCTTACTGGAGATCTCTGCAAGGAGGCCTGTCTACAGATCAAAGAGCCTCCTTTTATGACCCCCATGCAGTCTCTAGCCAGAAGCCGCTTTTACAGCCTCAGCTATAGGAAACTTGTGGTCAGTTTAAGTTCTCCTCCTCAGCTGCAGTACAGCCAGTGACTAGAGAAGAAACCTTGAGCTCCCTTTTCTTCTTTCTCCTTTCAGTCCTGATCAGGTGCCTGAGCCATCAGCTCTGGCCACTCAAGAGATAAAGCGAACTGGAAGAGCATCTGCATCCAGCCCCAGAGACCCTACCCTGGACCTCCTCAGAGCAGCATCTGGGCATTAACATGTATAAATTATTCCACATCTGTTTACTCTTAAGTACATCATAGAGCTTCTATATTGACGCATACACAGTGTATCTGTTCTTTTTTGGTTTGTTCCGAGACAGAGTTTCTCTGTTTAGCCCTGGGTTGTCCTGGAACTCACTCTGTAGACCAGGCTGTCCTCCAAGTCACAGAAATACCCCTGCCTCTGCTTCTGAGTACTGGGATTACAGCCATGCGCCACCGCTTCCCAGCTCTGTCTGTCCCTTTAACAACTGCATTGTATTTTGTTATAGATTTGCTTATCTGTTTGTTTGTCAGTTTTGGTTTTCTGAGATAGGGTTTCTCTGTGTAGCCTTGGCTGTCCTGGACTCACTCTGTAGACCAGGCTGGCCCTGAACTCACAGTGATCTTCCTGCTTCTGCCTCCCAAGCGCTGGGATTGTTTTTTTTTTTTTTTTAAAGATTTATTTATTTGTGTATTTGTGTATATAAGCACTCTATCTGCATGTATGACTTCATGACAGGAGAGAGCATCAGACAGAAGAGGTCTCCAGATCTCATTACAGATGGTTGTGAGCCACCATGTGGTTGCTAGGAATTGAACTCAGGACCTCTAGACAAACACCCAAAGCTCTTAACCTCTGAGCCATCTCCCCAGCCCCCACTGGGATTGTTTTGTTTTTGTTTTTTTTCTAAGATGTTATTTATTTATTTATTTTATGTATGAGTACTCTATCTGCATGTGGCCCTGCATGCCAGATGAGGGCATCAGATCTCATTATTGATGGTTGTGAGCCATCATGTGCTTGCTGGGAATTGAACGCAGGATCTTTGGAAGAACAGACAGGTTTTGTGTTTTGTTTTGGTTTGTTTTTGGAGACAGGGTTTCTCTGTGTATCCTTGACTGTCCTGGACTTGCATTGTAGACCAGACTGGCCTTGAACTCACAGGGATCCACCTGCCTCTGCCTCCCAAGTGCTGGGAATTAAAGGCGTGCAGCAGCACAGAGCAGCGCAGACAGCGTTCTTATCCACTGAGCCATCTCTCCAGCCCTCGGTATCTTGTTTCGTACAGACCTTCTCTTTGTTGCCCAGGCTGCCCTCAGACTCCTGGGCCAGGTGGGTGTCCTGCCTCTTCCTCCCAAGTAGCTTGGACTACATGCCACTGCACCTGCTTTTTTCTTAACCACTCTTTTGTGACTGCAGAAAAAGAAAAGAAAAGTAAAACACAATGGATGCCTTGTTTTATATTATATAGATACTTCTGCAACATACGTGTATACACGTATTTGAAACATACACATACATACACTTCTGCAAGCGTGTTTCTATATTCTAAGATCTTTAAAAAAATTTTTTTTAAGCCAGGTGTGGCAGTGCACGCCTTTAATGCCAGCATTTGGGAGACAGAGGCAGGTGGAATCTCTTTGAGTTCAAGGCCAGCCTGGTCTACAAAGACAGTCCAGGACAGCCAGGGCTACACAGAGAAACCCTGTCTCCAAACGCAAACAAACAAAAGATTTATTATATATACAATATTCTGTCTGTATGTATGCCTGCCCACCAGAAGAGGGCACCAGATCTCATTATAGATGGTTATGAGTCATAGTGTGGTTGCTGGGAATTGAACTCAGGACCTCTGGAAAAGCAGAGAGTGCTCTTAACTTTTGAGACGTCTCTCCAGCCCCCTTAAAAATAACTTTTGGCTGGGCAGTGGTGACACACACCTTTAATCCCACCACTTGAGAGGCAGAGGCAGGTGTATCTCTGTGAGTTTGAGGCCAGCCTGAGTCCAGGACAGCTAGAGCTGTTATAGAGAGAAACCCTGTCTCAAAAAAGCAAAAAACAAACAAAAGTTTTGTTGGATTCCTTTATGTACTATGTGGGTACATGCACATGTCGCTGTGCACATGTGGAGGAGGGCCTGTTTCAGGACAGTTTGTGGGAGTTAGTTCTCCTCTTACCATGTGTGTCACAAGGGTCCAACTCAGGTGATCAGCTTAGGTGGCAGGTACCTTTACCTGCTGAACTGTCTCTGAAAAACAAAAATGAATGAATGAATGAATATTGATGGTATTCAGGAGAAAGCCAAAGCAAGCTGAACATTGCTCACTTGTTTTTAGGACACTAGCAAGCAGGCAATCGTTTGAAGGCTTCAGGAGCTGTGTAGCCAGGCCTTTGATTTCACCCTGCAGGTGACCTACAGTGACATCCACCTGTAAGAGTGCCTTTTTGCCTCCTTTGTCCACACCCGTGTGAAGGAGCAGGGCTAGTCACTGGTGTCTCTTTTCAACTCAGCATGTCTGTCGGTCTCTGCACAGTGCCCTTTTCTTCCAGAGCTCCCTCAGGTAAAAAACATGACTGTGCAGGGAGGCCTGGAACTGAGCTTAGGGTCAGGTCGTCTTGCATTTCAGAGCAGCGCGCTGTGCGGCATCCACAGTGCAGCAGTATGTCCTGAGCTATTTCTGGTGGGGCCGTGCAAAGCTTTCAAGTAACCCCATTGCCATGTGGCCTTCTGTTAGGCTTTTTGTTCCCTTCTCCTTTGGTCTGTGGGAGGAGTGGTAGCTCCTCTCCCTGTGGCCGTGCCCGCAGTGCTAGGCTGTGGCCTCCCTTAGTATGCCCACCTTCTCCCTCTTTGACTCACCTTATCAGTTAGACCTCCCTGCTGTCTGGAGCCCCCTCTTCAGCATCCTCACGCTCGCTCAGTGCTCCACACCTCCCAGAGTTTACTCCTGCTCTTTGAACTCTAGTCTCAGTGCTGCTTTGTGTTCTGTTGAACTTGGCTGAACCTGTGTTGTCTTGGTGGCATCTGGTCTCTTGAGATGTCCACCTTGAATCAGCAAAGGGCTGTCTGTCACCTGAGCCGCAGCTTTGTGGTTTCTAACTAATTAAGGCTTTTGTATGGAGAGAGGGCTTTTTGCTTAAAGCAGGTATAATGAGCCAGAGAAAGGGGTCTGAAGAATCCAAGGGCATCATGACTGATCTTGGAAGAGGTCGTGCATTTCATTAGGGAACCCCCTGCCCCCCTGATGGTTTCCTGATCGTAACTCTTACCTACCTGCACAGGCTTGTTTGTGTTGCTTTCAGAGGGATCTGCTTGTAGCCTAGGCTGGCCTCCTGTTTTCCTGCTACTCTGCTGGGAGAACGGGCATGAACAGGTGGTTTTGATGTGGAAACAGAATGCTTTGAGCAGTTGTACTTCACTATCTTAGCAATAGGAAGATGCTTGCTACTTGTCTCTTTATGCTCCTTCCTCTGCTGCTTCACTTCCTGTCCTGAGCCCAGTGAAGCAGGGGCTTACCCCATAGGAGATCCAGACGGCAAACATGGAAACGATGCTAGGAAAGTCAGCCTTGTGCAGTCTCATCTCTAAAGTGGAATGACAGTATCCACCTCACTGGGAGGCACAGGGCTCCTTGAAGTGAGGCGTGCATCACATTCAGTAAGTGGCGATTTCTGATGGTCATGCCCGGGAGGGCTAAGGGCTGTGACTGCAGGAGATTATCTTCCCACTGCTTGAATAAGCACAAGAGGACCAGGAAGACATTGCTGAAGCAGTAGCCAGTTTCAGTTAATTCCTTGTGTGCTGGGAAGTAGTGTTGCCTGCTCTTACCTAAAGCATAGCTTTCACAGACAAAAGCAAAATAGCTATTAATAGCACCATAGGGGGTCAAATCCAGTTTATATGTGCTTGTTTTTAGAGTTAAAATATAGGGTAAATGACTAGGGGTTTTTTGTTGTTGTTGCTTTGTTTTTGCCTATTATAACGTCCTAGGAAGACATGATTAATCTACTAAATTAAAGAACACTGATCCTAATGTTTTTAGTGAGTGGAATAATCAAATTCATTATTGTTTTCTGAAGCAGCTGCAAATTTAATCTAAATGAAAAATGAATATAAATCACATCTCTACATTATCAAAAATGAATTTGATTCCCATCTCTCCCTGGGCTGGGAGAAAGCTGCGTTAAGCCGATGTCAAACTGCAAGACAGGGACTTTGTGAGTCCTTGCGTTCCCCGTGGTTGCTGTGTGTGGGAGTTGATGTTGAGTATTTGCTATCAGTGCAGAGAAATAATCTACGTCCCCGGTTAGTATGCCATTTACTGATTGCAATTAAATCTTAGTGCAGCACAAATGACAGGGTAATTTCCTTAATTTACAAAGAGTTCTGACAATCCAGCAAAAAGGCAACTGCAGGCAGAGAATAAGAAAAGGCAGTTCAGAGCCTGGCTTCCTTCAGCCTGCCATTCAGATCGCCACGAAGTGTGAGAAACGTGGTGGCCTCGTTGGTAGGAAAGCACATGCACATCAGAAGGGGCTTCTCCCCTCCAGGTCAGCAAGCTGCAATGGCTTAGTGCTTGACGCTGGCCCTTGTGGGAAGCAGCTCCTCCTGTGGTCTTGGCAAACCAGTGGGCACTCACCATCTCTTAGAAGATGTTCCAGCTTTATAGGTTGAAGTGCAAAGCTCTCAGTTCTTCTGCAAGAAGTTAGGAAAGAGAGCCAAGATGTCTGCAACACATGTCACCATCCTGTGTGTAATGGCTGATTAGTGTGCTTCCTGGTTTTTGCATTAGTTGACATTGGCTAAACACATTGTTACGTAGCTGTCCTTGGAGTTATGAATCTGGAAACAATGAGGAAGATTTTAAGGTATATTACATGTGTGTGTGTGTATATATATATTTTAATTACATGTGTAAAAAATTACATGTGTGTGCCTGCTTGACTGTATGTACATTGTATGCATACAGGCACCCAAGGAGACCAGAAGTGGGCATCAGATCCACTGGAACTGGAGTTACAGATAGTTGTGAGCTGCCATGTTGGGTGCTGGGAACCAAAATTTGATCTGCTAGAGCAGCCAGTGCTCTTAACTGCTGAGCAATCTCTCCAGACCTTGCTACAGTTCTTAGCCAGCACATGCAAGTACATGTTCAGGATTCTCTTGAGGTTCCTTTGGAAGCCGGCGTGCGCCTTTAATCTCAGCACTCAGGAGGCAGAGGCAGGTGGATCACTGTGAATTCGAGGCCAGCCTGGTCTACAAAGTGAGTCCAGGACAGCCAAGGCTACACAGAGAAACTCTGTCTCGAAAAACCAAAAAATAAAAAAAATAGAAAGAAAGTAGGCCTGTTGAAATTTCGTGCAAGGAAGAATTAGGAAGCTGCTGGTCCTGATGAGCAGAGAGTCATGGGTGAAGCTGATATCCCCACAAAGCCTCTGAGTTCTGTCCTGGGACCACAAGGATAAATCTGGCCATGGGGGTACAAAACTTGAAATTAGTTACACCTCTTCTTTTCCTTATGTGCCTAGAACTATGTTCTGGTTCTGTGCCTACAACTGAAATTAACCGTAAGATCACCTTGCCCACTTCTCAGAAGCTTATTACCGAGTGTTGCTTGTTAGCAGCTCTGGGAAGGAGTTTTCAAGTCTTGCTGTCACTGCCTAGGGAAGCGTTACCGTGAGGCAAAGGAGAGAGCCTTCTTTCTCCTTTTGCCGGAAGATGGGGTCCTGTGGGTGTTAGCAGCTGTGTGCTGCGCTGCTTTCCTGCAGCCTCTTTATACCAGCCATCCTGCGAGAGGAGACCTCTCGGGAACCCTTCAGCTTATGCTCCATCTCAGATGCTCTGCCGCGTTAGAGGCCTCAGGCCTTCCTTTCCCCGTTTGATTTGCTGTTTAGACACCTTCTGCTGGGAAAACGCCATGAGACATGGTGATGCCTGACCTTTTCTTAGGTGATGGGTGTATTTTTGTAAATCTTGCCAAATGGAGAAAGAATTGTATCTCTTGTTAAGTTTTTGTTTACTGATGAAATGACTATTTTTCTCTGTCTAAAAGGCTATTTTTATTCTGTTTTTTAAAAGCATCTGCTCATATTTGTGGAGTTTTTTGTGGTTTGGGGGGTGGTTTTTTTTTTTTTTTTTTTTTTTTTTTCCAAGACAGAGTTTCTATGTGTATCTGTTGGCTGTCCTGGACTTACTCTGTAGACCAGGCTGGCCTCGAACTCACAGAGATCCACCTGCTTCTGCCTCCCAGAGTGCTGGGGTTACAGGTGTGCACCACCATGCCTGCCTGGAGTCTTCAGTTGTGATATTTGCTTCTATTATTTGTAAGTCTCATACTACTCTGCCAAGTAGTTTGTAAATCCTTTTCATATTTTTCTGCCCTTTTTTGGCAAGCATTTTTAAGGTATAAAAGTTTTACTTCTGTAGTCACACCTTCACATTTGTACATGGACATGACTCCTCTCTAGGGAAGGCTATACAGGAAGGGCTAGCTATGAAGTTTCTCAAGTTGCCCAGGCAACCTTTTTAATAATTGTCCTTTCTCCATACTTGAAATCGCCCATGAAGCCATCTTGGTGTGATCTCCATTGCCACCAGCAGCTTCTCCGGCCCCTTTATGTCGTGTCCCTGCCAAAGAGATGCTTCCAGCAGGTCCTTCCTTCCTCACTCTTGATACTTGTGATTTCCCTGAAGGACTTGCACACCCTCGCAGAGCTCTAGAACCATTCTGCATGTTTTTGATCTTAATGTTGTCTTTGCTCCAGAGGCCTTCTGTGACCACACCCTCATTCAGAAGATGACCTAGTCATACCAGGATTTATGGTAAAAACCATATAACCCCCTAGACGCATGTGCTCGGCACACAGCAGACATCAGTACATTAAATCTAGCTAGATTTTTCTTTTCTTTTTTGGTTTTTTGAGACAGGTAACCAAGTGTGAAATGGTGAGGAATTTAAAATGCCTTGTGATGTTTCCTCTACTGGGTTAAATTACTTAAAAAATTTAAAACTTAATAAGCATAGCTGCTAGGTGGGCTAGAGTGCTGTACAGCAGTGGAGTCTCCTTAGCGGTGCTTGAGGCTCTGGGTTCTCTGCCTAGCACTGTGCTGTGGGGTTGGGGAGGCTTGGTTGGAGCACTGGTAGCAACTAGGGAACATTTTGAATACGTGTGGCTTATATTCTTACTGACATCAATGTTCTAGAATAGTTGCATTTTTAAAATCACTTTTATGTCCCTTCAATTACCCATAGAAATCCTTTAATAAGATAGTAGGTAAGGATGCTTGTCACAAAGCCTGATGACCTGGGACCCACATGGTGAAAGGGGAGAGAAGACTGCCATAGTTGTCCTTTGACTACCACATGTGTTCTCTCTCTCCCTGTCCTTCCCTCCCTACTCCCCCCCCCTCTTTCTTATGTACATGTCCCCCCCCCCACTAAATAAAGATAATACCTTTTTTGTCCTGTTCCTTCCATTTTATGGCCACAGAGCCCTTACAACTCCTTGCTGGTGTATTATGGTTGTACCTTGTTCTCATACCTGGTCTTGTTTTTCAATGTAGCTATTTTGATCTACTTCTTAGATCCTCATCACTGTGTTTTCTGTTTAAATGGTCAATATCTGCATTTAATGTTAATTCTGTCTTTTCCTAAAAGGCTGTGCTCCTTCATTTTCCCTTGTTGATTTGGGTCAGGGTTCCAAACACAACAATGTTAAAAATGGTGATGGTGCTGGGTGGTAGTGGCGCACACCTTTAATCTCAGCACTTGGGAGGCAGAGGCAGGTGGATCTCTGTGAGTTCCAGGCCAGCCTGGTCTACAAAGTGAGTCCAGGACAGCCAAGGCCACACAGAGGGGGAGGGGGGGTGATGGTAAAGCTAGGTATGGTAGGCATACCTTCACACCTTTAATCCCAGAACTCAGGCAGAGGCAGTTAGATGTCTCCGGGTTCAAGGCCAGGCTGGTCTACATAATAAATTACAGGATAGCCGGGGCTATAGAGAGACCCTGTTTCAAAATTTAAAAAGAAAAAGAAAAGTAGTAGAAAGCCTTATCTAGTATATTCCCTGATGGGAATGCCTCTGACTGAAGTGTCTCCAGAATGAGCTCTAGGGAACACCAATTCTTTGGAATACTAATGACTAATGTCTACCTTAGAGGAGAGCTCCACAGTTGAGTGAGTTTGCAAACTGCTGAGTTAAACTGAGTGCCTGTCTGCAGGGCCCTTCCTGATGGGTTACTGTGCTAATGTCTTTAATGCCTAGGAGGTAAGGTGTTAATGCCTTTGCAGCTCTGAGGAGGTCCAGGGTAGGGTCTCTGGGGCTGGATGCAGATGCTCTTCCAGTTCGCTTTATCTCTTGAGTGGCCAGAGCTGATGGCTCAGGCACCTGATCAGGACTGAAAGGAGAAAGAAGAAAAGGGAGCCCAAGGTTTCTTCTCTAGTCACTGACTGTACTGCAGCTGAGGAGGAGAACTTAAACTGACCACAAGTTTCCTATGGCTGAGGCTGTAAAAGCGGCTTCTGGCTAGAGACTGCATGGGGGTCATAAAAGGAGGCTCTTTGATCTGTAGACAGGCCTCCTTGCGGAGATCTCCAGTAAGCCAACTTAGACCTTCTAGGCCCTAAAAAGCTGATGGTAAAGCTAGTCTGCTAACTTATTTGTGAATATACAGGAAAATAAGAAATAAAGAGATAAAAAATGAACCACTCTCACACACATAACATTCGAGAGAAAAGGTGGATGAAGTTAGGCATCTTAACGTCAACTGAAGTTCAGGCCCTGATCTCAACACCGTTCATTGTTGGTTACTGTACTCAGACTTCTGAGAAAGGAGAATTATCTATTAGTCAAAAAGGGCAATTAATCATGAAAACAAACAAATTCCAAAATACAGCAGGTTATATGTTTTAAAGCTAAACATTTCTTATCTAGGTATCCATTACATAGTAAGTTCACAGTGGGTTCAGAGTGACAAAGGTAATATATGCCTGTTCAGTTAGGACTGATCTAACTATCTATATCCAGCTATCTTAGTTTCTAGTGAGTTCAGGACAACAATTTTATCTGTCTTTCATTCTAAGAAACAGTAAATTTAAAATGACAACATATGATGCCACAAAGTGACAAGATATAAGGAATTATAACAGAACAGTTTGTATATATAGACATTAAGGTTTGTGCTTTCTCTACATAGCCCCATTCCATCTTGGATTCATGGGAAGTTTAAACCAACTTGCCTATATTTATGGTGAAATACCAGGATTCGTGGTACCATCTAGAGTGAAGGCTTATCTGAGGCCACAAATCTGCTACAAGGCTATCCCTGGTGAGCCATCTGGAGGTTCACAAAAGTATTTATTGCAGCCATAAACTCTCTAAAATTGTTTTAGAAGACCTAAAACAATTTAACTTTTAAAACTATTTTAATCAAATCAGTAATTCCATAATAAGAGATTAATTCATCTGAACAACAAACAGTACATCCTCAACAAGATTTTGTAGGAAGTTTGCTCAATCAGAACTGGTCAATACCCAGAAAGTGACAGTTTACACCAATGCCAGATGTTTTTTCTTTTTGGTTTTTCGAGACAGGGTTTCTTTGTGTAATCTTTCTTGGCTGTTCTGGACTTGCTTTGTAGACCAGGCTGGCCTTGAATGTAGCCTTGGTTGTCCTGGACTTGCTTTGTAGACCAAGCTGGCCTTAGACTCACAGTAATCCACCTACCTCTGCCTCCCTGGGTGCTGGGATTAAAGGTGTGCACCACCATGCCTGGCTCTAATGCCAGATTTTAGAAAGATGGAACAGTTGGCAGGGTAGTCAGAAGTTGGAAGCAATTCTGGGGTACATCACGGTATAGACCTTGCAAAATACCAGATCCCTTTCAGAGATCTCTTGTGTCTACTGAACTTGCCCAAATCAGTGGCTCCTGACAGCATGTCAGAGGCTGGAAGCAGTTCTGGGGTGCATCATGGTACAGACCTTGGGAGTCTTAGACAGCCCACATGCCTAGTGAGCTCCTTTAACAGGATGGCTCTTAACAGTAAGGCTGTGAGGCTAGACGCCCTCTGTTGGGTACATTTTGGGAAGAGACAGTGATTCTTTCTAAGGATGATGCCGTTGCTGGCAGTGGTCACTAGTTAATATGTCTTCAGGAATCCTGCTCTTTCTTGCTTATTTCTTATTCTGAAAGGGTAGTTACTTCTGAGATGAATTTTTGGCAAGGTGTTGATATGGCCATGTGAGTTTCTCCTTTGACTTTGTGATGCCACACAGAGATCATTTTAGCAGGGCCTAACCTAGGGTGTTCTTCATTCCTGGTGTTTGCATGGGGCCTTACAGTCCCTCAGACAGAACAGACTTCTTTCTGCTGCCACCATCCTCTGGTATCAGGTTTGTACCAGATGCACTGAGATGCCTTCCGTGTCTCCATACGCGGCTAGAACAGCGTGAACGGCCTGGAGATCGTTTGTGCCTTGGCACTTCTGTGTCTTTTTCATTTAGTTCTGCCAATTTATGTTATCCTAAAAATATGTCCATTTCATGCAGATTTCAATCAGAAGTCTAGGATAAATAGAAGCATAACATTCCTCTTGACTAAAATGTTTTAACTCAGATTCTGACAAGATTGAAAATGTGATATGATCCAGTCAAACTAACTGATTGATCCTTTCCTGCAAGACTCTTAGGGTTAGACTTATCTAGCAAATTATTTTTGTTTCCCTTTTTCTTTGTTTTTATAGCCTTCTGAGTTGAATCACTTATTTTCACTATTTGCTTAAGATAAAATTGTTAAGGCACTGACTTCCCTTGTACTTTTTGTTGTAGGTGATGTTTTCTAAGCCTCAAATTTTTATTATGAAAAGCTTCAAAGCTATAGAAAAACTGACTTTTGAGGGGGGGGCGGGAGGCAGGGTTTCTCTGTGTAGCCTTGGCTGTCCTGGAGTCACTTTGTAGACCAGACTGTCCTCGAATTTATAGTGATCTGCCTGCCTCTGCCTCCCAGGTGCTGGAATTAAAGGCCTGCACCACTACTGCCTGGCTTTGATTCAATGCTTAGTAAGGAGAGTTTCACTTTCTTTCTTCCTTTCTTTCTTTTTGTTTGAAATAGATGGTGATGACCCCCTTCTCATGTAATAAAAAGAGTGTTTCACTTTCTGATGGTATCCTCCTAAGAGTGGAACATGCAGGAAAAGCCCGAGTATGAGACCAGACTGGTCTGTGGCGTGAGGCCCTGTCTCAAAAGCAGAATCTGTTGGTTGGATTTTAAAAACAAAAATAGACTTGTTCGATCTAGTCTTGTGTTTACCTCAACACCTGTGTGCTATTTGTGTGTGTGTGTGTGTGTGTGTGTGTGTGTGTGTGTGTGTCTGTGTGTCTGTGTGTGTTTGCATGCATACCACAGTGCACTTAAGGTTAAAGGACAGCTTTTAGGAATTGGTACTCTCCTTCCATTGTATGAGCCCTGTGAAATTGAACTCAGGCTCTCTTGCTTGGTAGCAAGTGCCTTTTCCCACTGAGCCGTCTCACCAGCCCCCTCAGTGGTTCTGAGTTGTCTGGAGCTGCAGATTCCAGGCCAGGAGTGGTGGAAGCAGTTGTCCCAAGCATGCTAATGCCATGAGCAACGCGTGCCCATTACTCTTGTTTTTGCCTCAAATAACTTTTCTGCAAGGCACTAACCATTGCTTATCCTGCAGAGCTATGTGGGGGAAACCCAAATTAAGATTGCACTGGAAAGAAGTTTGTTCCACTCATTGTGTTTGGGTTGCTAGACACTTGAAAAAATACCAGTTAGAAATACACAAGTGGAGGCTAGGAAGATGGCTCAGTCAATAGAGCGTTTGTGCACAAGCATGAGGACTGGCGTTTCAATCCCTAACACCCGTGTAAAAAGGCTGAGGAGGGCGATGAGATAACTCCTCATCTGCCTCAGAGCCTGACAAGCTGACTTTGATCTCCCAGAACCTTGTAAGGGAAGGAATCAACTCCTAAAAGTTGTTCTCCGGCCTCTACATATGCATGGTGGCACCCCCGCGTGCGCAAATAAATAAATAAATAAATAGTAATTTCAGAAAAACAAAAAACAAAACTTGAGGGCTGGATCAAAACTTGGCAGTGGTTAAGAACACCAGTTGCTCTTACTAAGAACTCAGATTTGATCCCTAGCCCTCATGGTGGCTCACAACCATCTGTAACTTCAGCCCCAGTGGACCCAACATTCAATTCTGGCCTTTGATGACACTGCATGCACGTGGTACATAGGCATAAAAAATGACTTTGGGGACATGTGCCTGTTATCCCAGTGCTCTGGGCAGAAGACATGGATATTTTGGACTTGGTGACCAATAAGACTTGCCAGTGGGTGAGCTCCCAGCTCAACTCTCAAAAGATAAGAAAGAAGACTGACCTCTAGCCCCCGTGAATGTACTCACATGTGTTCCTGTCTGTACACAAACATAAATCGCACACATACAAAAATACATAAGGCAGTCTGGAGAGATGGCTCAGAGGTTAGGAGCACTGGCTGTTCTTCCAGGGTTCCTGAGTTCAATTCCCAGCAACCACATGATGGCTCACAAGCATATATGATGAGATCTGGTGTCCTCTTTCGGCATTGCAAGTGTAAATCTAAAAAAATGGGCATGGTGGTGCATGCCTATAATCCCAGCACTCAGGAAGCAGGGGCAGATGGATCTCTGTGAGTTCAAGGCCAGCCTGGTCTACAGCCAGGCCTACACAGAGAAACCCTGTTTCGGAAAAAAAAAATAATAATAATAATCACACTGAGCTAACTGATCATTCACTTATTTGGCTCTAGGTGAATTAATGGAGAGATGGAAGATTAAAAACTAAGCAAGAGCTGGGCATAGTGGCAAAGGCCTTTAATCCCAGCACTTGGAAGGCAGAGGCAGGCAGATCTCTGTGCGTTTGAGGCCAGCCTGGTCTACAAAACAAGTTCCAGGACAGCCAGAGCTGTTAACACAGCTGTCTTGAAAAACAAAAACAAAAAGAAGACAGGACCTCAGCAAGAGGAAGAATGGTCAGGCAGACCTTAGGAGTGCTAGCTGCAGAGTTGCTGCGAGCTCCTGTTTTCACTGCTTGCTCTTGCTGAGGAGCCCTGGCGAGTTACGGATGCTCTTTGTCTCTGCAGATCACGCCTGGTGTCGGGAGAAATGGACAGCAGCAGTTTCATTCAGTTTGATGTGCCCGAGCACAGCAGCACTGTCCTGAGCCAGCTAAACGAGCTCCGCCTGCAAGGGAAGCTATGCGACATCATCGTCCACATTCAGGGTCAGCCTTTCAGAGCCCACAAAGCCGTGCTCGCAGCCAGCTCCCCATATTTCCGGGACCATTCAGCACTGAGCACTATGAGCGGCTTGTCTATATCTGTGATTAAGAACCCCAGCGTGTTTGAGCAATTGCTCTCCTTCTGTTACACTGGAAGGATGTCCTTGCAGCTGAAGGATGTCGTCAGTTTTCTGACAGCGGCCAGCTTTCTTCAGATGCAGTGTGTCATCGACAAGTGCACGCAGATCCTGGAGAGCATCCACTCAAAGATCAGTGTGGGAGATGTTGACTCTGTCACCATCGGAGCTGAAGAGAATCCCGAGAGCCGGAATGGGGTGAAAGATGGCAGCTTCTTCGCCAATCCTGTTGAGATCTCCCCTCCGTATTGCCCTCAGGTACGGCCGCCTCCAGTCAGCAGTGATCTCCGGATGGAGACGACGCCCAACAAAGCCTTGCGGAGCCGCTTACAGGAAGAGGGGCACTCAGATCGGGGGAGCAGTGGGAGCGTGTCTGAGTACGAGATTCAGATTGAAGGGGACCATGAGCAAGGGGACTTGCTGGTGAGGGAGAACCAGATCACCGAGGTGAAAGTGAAGATGGAAAAGTCTGACCGGCCCAGCTGTTCCGACAGCTCCTCCCTGGGTGACGATGGCTACCATACGGAGATGGTTGATGGGGAACAAGTTGTGGCTGTGAATGTGGGCGCCTACGGCTCTGTGCTCCAGCATGCGTACCCCTACTCGCAGGCAGCCTCCCAGCCTTCCAGTGTGCCAGAAGCCTTTGGAGGGCAGAGCAATTCTAGCCCATCCAGGTCCATGCTGAGCTGCTTCCGAGGCCGTGGGGCCCGCCAGAAGCGGGCTCTGTCCGTTCACCTGCACAGTGACCTGCAGGGTGTGGTGCCAGGCTCTGACAGTGAAGCCACGATGAACAATCCTGGCTATGAGAGCAGTCCCCGGGAGAGGAGTGCCAGGGGTTACTGGTACCCGTACAACGAGAGGTTGATTTGTATTTACTGTGGGAAGTCCTTTAACCAGAAGGGAAGCCTCGACAGGCACATGCGACTGCATATGGGGATCACCCCCTTTGTGTGCAAGTTCTGCGGCAAGAAGTACACACGCAAGGACCAGCTGGAGTACCACATCCGGGGCCACACTGATGACAAACCATTCCGCTGCGAGGTCTGTGGGAAGTGCTTTCCATTCCAGGGCACCCTCAACCAGCACTTGAGGAAAAACCACCCGGGTGTTACCGAGATCAGGAGTCGCATGGAGTCCCCGGAAAGAACAGATGTGTACGTGGAACAGAAACTGGAAAGTGATGCATCAGCCTCAGAGATGGCACTAGATTCCCGCATGGAAATCCACACAGTATCTGATGCGCCCGACTAACGTGACAGCGAAGGAGTACCTGAACAAAGCACATCAGTCAATGCATCGTTGTGATTTGCTTTGTTGTAATCTTTGCTTTTTCCCACCAGCTGGAAATCTCTCGGTTTCTTGCTAGTCTCCCTGAAGGTTCTGGGTGGGGTACTTCTTGTGTTTACCCTCCCTCCCGTCCTTTTCCCTCCCCCAAGGAGCTCAAAGCATGAAGGGCAGCGTATCCAGGGAAAACGGGCTGACAGTATTCCTCTTTGGCTGAACGTGTCTCCCAACTCTGCCAGTGATTCAGTTATGCCAACTGGTTGACCCTACTTTCTCTGCCAAAAGAGGCAGGCACTCTCACTGTGGGTGCTCACCCCAGTGCGTTTTCATGGAGAGAGGCTAGGATGCCGTCAGCTGGTACAAATGGGTAACCTTTTCTAATTTAAAATTACTTTTAGGGGGTAGTTAGACAATTTATATATATATATAATAAAGTGGTTATTATATATAGTATATATACATTCTCAGATTTGAGTTTATTCTGGTTGAGGTGAATGTAAGAGGAATATATAATTTAATACAGTGTGAGCAGAGCCCGACTCTGTTTCAACCCCGCCTACTATGTTAGTTTTAGCCCTTCGTTTCCCTTACAGAAGAATGTCAGTTAGACTTTCATATATAGTAATCATGTGTCCAAATGCAAGCAAAGCAAGTCACAGTGTTCGTAGCTCTGCTTCCTAACAAACACATAAACCAAATGCCATAAAATTCCTTCAACTGTAGTGGGAAACCATTTTGGAATTTTTGTTCGTTGTCCAGGTATACTGGACAGCCTGTGGTGCTGACCTTTCTACACAATGTAGTGTTATACTAGCCAACCCCAAAGGAGCAGTGGTTGTCAAGGTTTTTACTGGCCTACAAATCTACCTTCATTCCGTACTGTAGACGCATACATACCAGGTAACTACATCCAGTTGCTCCGTCGGGAGGTAGCGCTCTCACTAAAGGACAGGAATTTGTAGCAATTGTCTACAAAATTCTCCAAGCAGTGTTGTAGTTCTGTTGTTTTGTTTTCTTTCGGGTTTTTTCTCTCTCTCCTCAAACAGCCAGTTCAGGTGCACAACAACTTTTCTATGCAGTTCCCAGGGAAACTGCAGAACTTGGAATTTGTACTTTTTGTAACGCTATACTCTACGGGAATTGCAAGCAATATATCTATCTTAGTATTGTGTGTGCTGATGAGAGCCTCGTTGGCTCCCCGACTCTCAGTGTTTCCTGCTTCAAGAAAAAAGTCAAAACCCTCCAAGATCCTCTGTGTGTCACCAACTGTGTGTGTGTCTCACCATTTTTGGTCATGTGGTGCTATTGTTGTGTTATGTATTTTTTAGGTCAGTATCCTCGAGAGAATGTGAACCCTCCTGTAGTGAGGCCTTGGTTACTGTCCCCTGAGCTCAAGCATGTGCTGCAAACAGGCTGCTGTCTGAGCTGCGTCTGCTCAGCGCTGTGGAGAATGTCTGTCTGGTGTTACGTTCACGAACACCAACAGGCTTCACAGACAGCTCTGGTGACGTGGATTCAGGTAGAGGGCAGTCTTGCAGCTGGTTGCCCGGAGACAGCAGCGCTCTAGCGGCTGTGTGAGAACCTGCACTCTAACAGACAGAAGCCCAGAAACCGAGGACCCACCTCAGAGGCTACCAGCTAAGGAGTACAAAAATAGATGTTTGCTGGTTTGCCATGCTTTTTTTGGCTCTTAAAATACCAAGAGTGATGGCTTGGGGGGCGGGGGGAGGTTTTTCTTTTTTGTTTTTGTTTTTCCTTGAGAAAAAGTTTGATTCCAGCCCTTGTGTGGAGCCCCACTGGCGGCTCAGTAGCACCTCCTTAGCACACAGGATCTGCTCAGATGTGAACTGCTCGCCTCACCTCAGTGTTAACTCCTGTTGATGACTAATCCCGCTGCTCCCAGAGCGGCTCTTGCTAATCGGGTATTCGGTATGCCTTTTCCTCGTCAAACTGCCTAAGTCGGGGTTGGTTCTCTCTTGAAGCATTTGTTCAGCTTAGAAAGTTGAACGCCTCAAGGGGAGGCTGGGCCCCAAGTGTTTACCTACTTAAGTGTGTTCTGAGGTTTCAGGTAAATGTCTGTGATCTTTCATTTCCCTTACACTAATGCAATTTATTTTGATTTTTCTTTCTTTTCTTTCTTTTTGAGAATTAAATGCAAAACTTTTTTTGTGTGTGTTGTGATACCAATTAAGTTTGTGGCAAGAAAGGCCCCAAATCAAAGGACGTGAGACGTCAAGCTCAGGGAAGGAGCCTCCTTTTCACTTAGGCCCTGGGGCCTTCTGAGATGCTTCCAGAGAGAGCATCAGTGCTGAGGGGTGTGTCCTCGGGCAGCACGGCCACGTCCTGGCTCTTGTCACTGTCTGTTGGAACTTATGTACATGGAGTTCTTATGTTTGTCAACTTGTTTAGCTGGTTTGAGTTTACCAAAGAGTGACTTATCCAAAATTGTCTTTGACAAAAATAGACATTGCTTTGATTGTACAGTTCAGGTTCAAACATTGTAATGGGACTGTTAAGGGGCAGAAAACCAATTTGAGTTATAAATGATCATGATTCCACATTTCGCGAGTCGCGCTTGCTCCCATTCGTGTTGCTAACACTTTACCCTCTCCACTGCTAGCAGTGTTAAGAATGGATTCTCAAGCCATAACACAGTACTGTAAAGTTCACGGGGCTTTGAGAGACACCGTGCCCAGGCCAGCACGGCGTTGCATAGCCTGTCTGCACGATCACCCTAGGTGTCTGCCAGTGGGCACGGCTGCCAAGGGCCCTCTGTGCAGATAGGGCAGGAGAACCAGGATGGCTACTGAGCAGGCCTGTCTCCCTGAAGCTCACCGTGTAACTCCTCGTGGACAGCAAACCTGTCCCTGTACAGTTGTAGGTTAGGTCTCTCACTATAGCAGATGCACAAGTCCACTAAGATAAACAGTATGTGAAGACATCTTTACAGTGAAGTATGTCCCGCTTTCCGACAGGCCTGTGCGTAAGCGAGTCTCTTCTCAGCTACCTTTCCACCTTAGACAATGTGAAGACAGCCACAGCGCCCTCCCTTCCTTACCACGTTTACCCCGTTGCACAAACTGTGAAGACGTTTTATACTTTTGCTAACACTTGTGGTTTTCAGTCCGTATGTTTCTTCTCATCGGCCCTCTGCCCCCTTGTTTCTACTAAAGCTGTAAATACCTTTAGAAACCATTTGTAAATACAGCTACAAAGATGAGTTCATGTTCCCGGTCAGTGGAAAAGCCTCCCAATCAATTGGCTCTGCTTTGGCAGTTTTTTGTTGTGTGGGGTTTGTGTGTGTGTGTGTGTGTGTGTGTGTGTGTGGTGTTTTGTTTTGTTTTGTTTTTTTTCTTTCTTTTTTTAACAGCAGAAAGGATACTGTCAGTTCACTGTTAAGCAGACTATACTGTAGAACTAAATTGGTAATTTTTTAAATCTCCCAGAGCATAAATGTGTGTCTATTTTAACAATGGCAAGTATAACCACCTCTTTGCCTCACCCTTAGCCCAGACCCACGGGCCTGCATATTTTGTGTGTGGTTTTAATTTTTAACAGCCTAGGTTCTGGGGAGAATCTGCAGGAACACAAAGCAAGGGCTAGGGCACGTGTCCATGTGCACGAACTCTCCCTTAGGTTGCTGCGCTTTATTTTAATCCTTCCACTTGTTACTGTGATGTTTTTGTTGTCACTGTTGTTGTTAGGCTCTGTAATGGTTTCCTGTGAAGCCTCCACTGAAAGGGACTCAAATATGCAACATCTAAACTATTTTCCAAGGGCTCATGCCCCTTGAATGGTGCTTCTAGCCTGGTCAGGGTTATTTATTAAATTTTATATATGAAAGTATTGGGGAATTATGTAAACTCTTTATACGAGACTATCTAGTTCTTACATCATAGATTTCATATACTCAGTGCAGCTGAACTGAAAGTTCAGAGAAGTCATTCACTTTGTTCCAGATTCGTAACGGTCGTCACACACGTCGTCTTCAGTAAGTGCCAGAGTTCCCACTGTTCCTGCCAGGGCTTGCCAACTCCAGGTGTCCCCTGGGGCTGGCACAGACAGGGCTATTGCTGCTCCTGATTAGCTCCTAGAGTAAGCCTGCTCGCTACTCTGCATGGCAGATGGAGCACCCAGACCTCTCACGGCCCCTCAGTGACAAGCACGCTGTAAATGTGGCCTTGGGATTTCGAGACCGGGCTCCAGGCTGCTGCCCTGACTAGAGCATAGAGGTGAACTCACCTGCCTCCCCTGAGAACGACCGTTTTCCTAATGTGAAACCATCTCTTACCACTTCAGCAGTAGGGCTGACATAGTCTTCCGTTACAAATGGCTGAGCAATTTGAATGACTTCACATGGTGTCATTATCTTGCAATATAAACTGGTAACCTCACATCGCCACACTTCATCACCACGTGAAGTAATGAAGCTAGCTAAGCGGATGCTCTATCAACTAGTAACTTACCATTAAGGGTTATTTTATAGCATGGCCTGAAGACTATTTATTCAAATGATATTTTACTCGTATTCATTTTGCTTTAGGTTTGTGACATGAATATTTCAGTGCTGCTTAATTTCATTCTGAATTCTTGTTTCTTGCTTGTAAATGGCTTTTTTATGGTATAAATTCAATGGGAATTGCTGTTTGTAAATAAAATGCTGCTTGAGCAACCTTGCTGTGGTCTCTGTGTTCTCCAGTCCCACCCATGGCCTCCAACAAGCATCTGTGATTCCCTAGCCACTCACTGGTTGGAAGGACTAGATGTGTCCGGAGAAGATGGCGGAGCCGTGGTACACTGGTCCTTTCTTGTGTGGTCAAGACTGGGTGTCCTCAACGCCAACCATACCTGTGCTTTCCCCGCCCAGCTTTGGAAGCACACCCATGGCAACCATGCCTGGCCCATGGCTGCTCTCTGTGCTTAGCCAGTAACCGGGACTACTCTTTCTCCTCCTCTCCCATTTCTTCCTCCTACACTTCTTCTCTTTTGTCTTCCTTCTACCCCCCCCTCCCCCAGCCCCCACTGTGCCCCTCCCCATCCCCCACCTACCACCACCACCACCACCCCACCTCCCGCGCTCAGCAGCCTTTCTTGCCTGCAGCAGCCCTTCAAGGTTAGGCCCTTCACAACAGGCTTGTTGGGTGCATCCGCTTCCCACCTGCACTGGACAGTCGTTAGTGGGGCTGTTTAGTTAATATGGCCCCACCCCCCTCAGCCTGTCAGTTTCTTACTGCACAGATCCTGAACTCTTGCCCTTGTGTTCGTAGCGAAGTCACCATACCACAGTGGCTGACTGGTGGGTGTCTTCTGTGGGGCTGAGCTGGCCAGTGGGGCTGGGGTGCCTGCATGGATCATCATGGCTCCCAAGATTAACCAAGTTAACTGTGTCAGGGCTGCACTACAGTCAGGTGACAGTGACATGGTCTGTGCTAGCTAAGGCCTGTTTGGGAACTAGCTTAGGGGCCTGCATCAGCTTACGTGACTATAGGTCTGATTTTTAAGTCTTGCCTGACCATGACCTTAAGTCACGCACAGTCCAGGATGGACTCAGACTCATGTAGCCAAGGATCACATAAGGCTTTCAGTCCTGCTATTACCTACAGATTGCTGGATTAGAAGTGTGCACCACCACATGTGGTTTACGTCGTGTCGGAGATCCAACCTGGGCTGTTCTGCATGCCAGGCAAACACTGCTCGCTGCGTCACATCCCCAGCCCCCTTTCAGGCTTTTAACCAGTACAACTGTGGGACCCACTTCTGACAAGTCTTGGTAGAATTGAAGAAGTGGAACCCAAGACCTGGAGGGCTGCTGCTCTGACACACAAGTTACCTCTGCATGACTGTCGCTTTCAGATGGACAGTCTGGGTCCCTAGAGCTGGCTTCAGAAGTTTTCTAAATGATTTTTCCCCCCTCAACCCCTTCACTTTCTTTCCTCAGTCTTTGAAGTATTAATGTGAGCATCAAAACGGTGGCCATTGCCTTCACTTTGAGACACGGGTTGTGAGGCTAGGTTCCGTCACTGAAGTCCCGTGAGGCCTCACCAAATCTCTGAGAGCATGCTTGCTTTGATGGATGATGCTTCCCGAGGGAGCCAGGCCTCTGGTGCTGTTAGATAGGGAAGGGAGTTCCTGTCTTGCCTGAGCCAGTTGCTGGTCTCATCTCCCTTCCCGCCTCTTCTCTCCAACTCCCTCCCTCATTGCAGGCAAGCGCTGTAGCACTGAGCTGAGCTCAGCCCTTCTGGCCTACTCTGCTGCGGCTAGGCTGGTGGTGAAATGCGGGATGCTACTGGGTTACAGTCATAACCACCAGCCGCCGCCTTCCCTCTTCTGCACTGACCTCCCCCTGCACCCCTTTCCTGGCCCCCTAAGTGGGCCTCTCACCACCAGGCTCTGTCGAAAGGCTACACTTCCTGTTGTAGCATTTTGCTCATAAACACAGTTCTAGAAACTTTTTATGTAGCTAGTGTATGGAAGTGTGTGTATGACATACAGGTGGGCACGCGTTCCCCAGCACATGTATGTGTAAAAGTCAGAAGACAAAATTTTTTAAAAGATTTACTTATTATGTATACCATGCTCTGTTTGCATGTGTGTCTGCACACCGGAAGAGGGCATCAGATCATATTACAGATGGTTGTGAACCACCATGTGACTGGGAATTGAGTTCAGGACGTTTGAAAAAAGCAGCCAGCGCCCTTAACCTCTGAGCCATCTCTCCAGCCCCAGAAGACAACTCTTGTTTTGTGTTTTGTTTGTTTTTCTTCTGGGGGGAGAGGTGTTTTTTTTTTTTTTTTTTTAATCTATTTAGCTTTATTTTATGTGCCTTGGTGTGGGGTGTCAGGTCCCTTGGAATTGGAATTACAGACAGTTGTGAGCTGCCATGTGGGTGCTGGGAATTGAACCTGGGTCCTTCAGAAGAGCAGACAGTGCTCTTAACCACTGAGCCCCAGGGGGAGAGGGTTTTAAGGCAGGGTTTCTCTGTAGCCTTGGC
Source organism: Acomys russatus (assembly GCF_903995435.1). Taxonomy (NCBI): domain Eukaryota; kingdom Metazoa; phylum Chordata; class Mammalia; order Rodentia; family Muridae; genus Acomys; species Acomys russatus. Next base: position 49,910,553 of record NC_067160.1, read on the forward strand.
TATCCTGGAGTCCCAGAGATCCGCCTTCCTCTGCCTCCCAGAGTGCTGGGATTACAGGTGTGCACTGACCGTGGCCATGGTCAGAAGACAACCTTTGGTCCTCTGTGCTTTCATTGGAGTTCCATCAGTTGAACACAATTCGTCAAGTTTGTGCAACAAGCTTTTACCCTTTTAAGGCATCTCAGCCCCAGCCCTCCCCCTCCTTTTTTTTTTTTTTTTTTTTTTTTCTCTCTTTAAAGACTGAGGCTAGCTTTCCCCCTCCTGGAGACAGGGTTTCTCTGTGCATCCTTGGCTGTCCTAGACTCACTTTATAGGCCAGGCTGGCCTCGAACTCACAGCTCTCAGCCTGCCTCTGCCTCCTGAGTGCTGGGATTAAAGATGTGCGCCACCACGCCCAGCTGACTGAGGCTAGCTTTAAAGACCCTTGAGAACCTAGATTTTTCCAGAGGAAGGAGGAGCCAGATAAGACCTAGACTGTAGAGGAGGTACAGCCAGACAGACCCATGTCACAAAAGTCAACCAAGCTGGATGTGGTGGTGTGTACTTTTGGTCCCAGCACTCTTGAGGCAGAGGCAGGGGGATCTCTGAGTTCAAGGCCAGTCTGGTCAATAGTTCCAGGACAACCAGGCCTACACAGAAAAACCCTGTCTCAAAAAAAAAAAAAAAAAAAAAAAAAAAAACCAAAAAACAAAAAAAAACAAAAAAACAAAACACGTGTCTGCTGCAGTGCAATGGCTTATGTCTGTGATCCTAGCACTTGGGAGTTGGAGGTCAAAGGACGAAGGTCATCCTAGTCTACTGAGCAAGCTGGAAGTGAGCCGATGCTACATGAAATCTTGTAGTGCCTAAAAACCTAAAAAGCAAATAGGGAGGGGCTGCATGCATGTGGCAGACACACATACACCAGCATAACAAAAGTCTTAAAAACCAAAACAAGTCAGGTGTGGTGGCGCACACCTTTAATCCCAGCACTCGGGAGGCAGAGGCAGGCGGAGAGCTGTGAATTCGAGGCTAGCCTGGTCTACAAAGGAAGTCCAGGACAGCCAAGGATAACACAGAGAGACCCTGTCTTGGAAAGGGAGGGGAGCTAGCCTCAGTCTTAGAGAGAGAGAGAGAGAGAGAGAGAGAGAGGGAGGGAGGGAGGGAGGGAGGGAGGGAGGGGAGGGAGAGAGAGAGAGAGAGAGAGAGAGAGAGAGAGAGAGAGAGAGAGAGAGAGAGAGAGAGAGAGGAGGGGCTGGGGGCTAAGATGCCTTAAGAGGGTAAAAGCTTGTTCAACTGATGGAACGCCAATGAAAGCACAGAGGACCAAAGGTTGTCTTCCAACCATGGCCAGCACGCCTGGCTTTCTCTAACATTTCCAAAACATGTAACTGAATCCAAAGAATACCATGAGAAAATGGCTCATAATAGCTACAACACATATATTAGGTTTATTATATTTGGTTTCAAGCTAAGAAATGTGAGTTCAACACTGGACGAGGTGGCATACACCTTTAAACCCAGCACTCGGGGAGGCAGAGGCAGGTGGATCTCTGTGAGTTCAAGGCTAGACTGGTCTACAAAGTGCGTCCAGGACAGCCAGGGCTACATAGAGAAACCCTGTCTCGAAAAACCAAAAGAAAGGTAAGAAAAAGAAAATGAAAGAAATGTAGTTCTCCCTGTGGCCACGGGGAGGCAGTAGAACTCAGTTCACCCAACACTTGAGGCAGCTTCTCCTGCAGAGCTCCACGTTCAGAAGGCTTTTGCACAGAGTATTGCAGCTTAGAGTTGGCCAGAGCAAGGTCAGCTCACTTGGTCTCCAGGGTCTGTTGCCTTGGACACTTGCCAGCACCTGGGGTCAGCCTTCAGGCGCAGACCTTGAGACCCGCCATCGGTGCACAGGGAAAGGCACTTGGAATCTGCCGGTTGGGTGTAAAAACAGACTGGCAGCATCAGAATGTGACTGTGTGAAATTCCGAGACCTGTGGGAAATGCAGAAATGCAGTGTGGTTAGCACATAATTTGAACCAGCTGTTCCAAGTTGCACTGCAATTAACAGGTGCCAGACAATGGCCTGAGCCACACTCAGGCTTTATTTCTTTTCTTTTCTTTTTTTCTTTCTTTCTTTTTCTTTTTTTGGTTTTTCAACACAGGTTTCTCTATGAAATAGCCCTGGTTGTCCTGGAATTCTCTCTGTTGGCCAGGTTGGCCTCGAACTTGCAGAGACCTTCCTGCCTCTGCCTCCGGAGTGGTGAGATTAAAGGTCTGTCTGCGCCACCATGCCCGCCCATGCTTTCTTGAATCCTCAGCAGCTCTGCTCTGTGGTGTGTGCTTCGGACATTCAGTTCAAAGCTCATGTCCAGGGAGGTGAGATCTCCTGTTTGTTTGTTTGTTTGTTTGTTTAAGATTTTATTTAGCCGAGGTAGTGGCACACGCCTTTAATCCCAGCACTTGGGAGGCAGAGGCAGGTGGATCTCTGTGAGCCCAGCCTGATCTACAGAGTGAGTTCCAGGACAGCCAGGGCTACACAGAGAAACCCTGTCTCGGGGGTGGGGAGGGGAGAAAAAGGTGTGCACCACCAAGTCTGGTTTAAATCTTCCCTCTCTCTCTCTCTCTCTCTCTCTCTCTCTTTCTCTCTCATGGTTTTTCGAGACAGGGTTTCTCCGTTTAGCCTTGGCTGTCCTGGACTCACTGTGTAGACCAGGCTGGCCTCGAACTTACAGCAATCCGCCTGCCTCTGCCTCCAGAGTGCTGGGATTATAGCCTGGCTTTGTATTTTGTATTTTTATTTATTATTTATTTATTTATTTTGGTTTTTTGAGACAGGGTTTCTCTGTGTAGCCTTGGCTGTCCTGGATTCACTTTGGAGACCAGGCTGGCCTTGAACTCACAGCAATCTGCCTGCCTCTGCCTCCCAAGTGCTGGGATTAAAGGCATGCACCACCACACCCAGCCCTATTTTGTATTTTAAAAGATTTATTATGTATACATGCCTGCATATACACCTGCATTATAGATGGCTGTGAGCCACCATGTGGTTGCTGGGAATTGAACTCAGGACCTTTGGAAGAGCAGGCAGTGCTTTTTACCTCTGAGCCATCTCTTCAGCCCAAGGCAAAGATATCTTTCTTATGGCTCAGCCCTAGAGGCATTGTGGGAGCATGGCGCTGTTCACACTCTGGCCAGAGGGAGGGAAGGCCAGAGCAGAGCTTTCATCATCTTATTTGTTTCTGGACACACTGACAGACACACCCAGAGGTGTGCTTTACCCCTCCTGTAGGCTGTCTCAGCTGGTTCAGGTTGACAATCAAAGTAAACTGCCAAGGTGACCAAGTGGCCACCTTCTGATGCTGCCACTTCTCCCTTACACTGGTTAGCTTTTTCAGGGGCAGCCAAGTGTTCTTGGGCTGGGAGGAGTCAACCTGTGTACAGCAGGCGTCTTTGCATATCTCTCTTCGCAGGGTTTTTGGCTTCAGAGATGCCATATGGAGCTGTGTTTCTGGCGACCCTCACTGCAGTCTCCCTCATCAGATGGTGCTCAGTGCTGTGCTGGGCCCTGGGCTGCAGAGATGAAATCTTCATGGCTCCATCCCCTGTGTGGAATCTAGTAATAGGTAAAGCACCTGATGGGGTGGTTCACAGATTTGTGTCTTTGCCAGAACTTAGCGAACTGTGTATCTAAAATGTGTGTGTGTGTGTGTGAGTGTGTGTGTGTGTGTGTGTGTGTGTGTGTGTGTGTGTGTTTTATTTTTTATGGAATATATCTTAATAGAGTTGATTGATTAATTTAGTATTCTATCTACTATCTATCTATCTACCATCTATAGTGAGATCTGGTGCCCTCTTCTGGCATACAGACACACATGCAGACAGAATACCGTATTAATAATAAATACATCTTTAAAACAAACAAACAAAAAAACAGGGTTTCTCTGTGTACCCCTGGTTGTTCGGGAACTTGCTCTGTAGACCTGGCTGACCTTGAACTCACAGAGCTCCACCTGCCTCTGCCTCCTGAGTGCTGGGATTAAAGGTGTACACCACCACTGGCCACCATAATTAATTAATTTTTTAGTACAGCAAGGAGTTGTTAAAGTGGGAGAGGCTCCAAGGGAGCTGATGTAAAAAAAAAAAAAAAGGGTGTGTGTGTGTCAGTAATACTAATAGAAATATAATCCATCCTCCCCAAAACTACAGTGGGTCCCCATTCTCAGTTTCTAGATCTAGGTGTCTCCAAACTCTCCCCTCCCCTAGCCTGCCCAAGGATAGTGCCTTCTTTCCACATTACTGCCTTCCCTGGTTAGTTGTTCATTTTTATTTCTCAGACCTCTAATGCATGCTTAACCCATTGCCTGTAGCCAGTTCTCACTGCTGAGCTAACTAGTGTGATGTCTGTCTTCTCTGCTCTGGGTCCTGACTTGTCCCTGAAAGCCAGGATCCTGGAAGGAGGTTGATTCTGCTCTGGTTTAAGTACACCGCTGAGCTTCTTCTGATGGAAACTGGTTGGCTGGGAATCCGTGTGCCTAGGCATCATGGGTGGGTGAGTGTGTGCTCCTCCACCCGCTTCTGGTGAATGCCTACTTCCAGCAAGGTCGCAGGAGGCCACTTCAAGGACTAGGTACAGGAAGCATTTACAGGATGAAAATGTGTGGGGCAGGACTGGGGAGATGGCTGAGGCCACAAAAAAGCATGTTGTGCAAACATGGGCCCCTGAGCTCAACCCTGTTTCCAGTGCTGAGGAGGCAGACACATGGGGATCCTGGCCAGGCAGTCTGCAGAGGCAGGCTGGCTCAGGCTTCAGTAGGAGACACTGCCTCAAAAGTAAGCAGACATTGATTTCTGGCTCCAGATGCAAGAGTGAACCTTGCCTATGATAAACACACACACACACACACACACACACACACACACACACACACACACAGAGAGAGAGAGAGAGAGACACACACACAGACAAGAGAAGAGATGCTTGAGGTTCAAGTCGTGTTCAGAGAGTGAAAACTTCTGTGATGGACTAACTGTTTTTTTGAGAAAGGGTTTCTTTGTGTAGCCTTGGCTGTCCTGGACTCTCTTTGTAGACCAGGCTGGCCTCGAACTTACAAAGATCCGCTTGCCTCTACCTCCCCAAGTGCTGGGATTAAAAGCGTGCACCACCACCACCACTCCTGGCCTTCCCTTTGTTTTTCATTTTTTTACCTTTTCTTTCTTTCTTTCCTTCTTTCTTTCTTTCTTTTTTTTTTTTTTTTTTTTTTTTTTTTGTTTTTCGAGACAGGGTTTCTCTGTGTAGCCTCCTGGACTCGCATTGTAGACCAGGCTGGGCTCGAACTCAGAGATCTAACTGCCTCTGCCTTCTGAGCACTGGGATTAAAGGCGTGCATCACCGCAGCCCAGCAAAAACTCCTCCCTCTTGAGTGGAACTCAGAGGTTGCAGTAAAAGCCGGTTTTATCTGGGAATCGCACTCCTATGAGGAAAGGAGAGGGTTGCCTTACAGATGGATAATACTATGGCATGTTTCAGGGGGAAGTTTCAAAAGCTAACGCAGAGAGATAACAGGAGATATCTCCAAGCAACAAGCCAGAGTAAGTTGAAGGACAGCTGCTGGGTAGATGTGGTCATGGAAGAGTCTTTTGTGACAGTAACTATGAGGAAGTCATTCATGAGAGCCATTCTTGCATAACCTCTTGGCTTTATTTTCTGTTAAAGTTGACATAAGAAACTCCATTTTGGGGGCTGGAGCAATGGCTCAGAGGTTAAGAGCACTGACTGATCTTTTAGAGGTCATGAATTCAATTCCCAGCAACCACATGGTGGCTCACAGCCATCTATAATGTGATTTGATGCCCTCCTCTGGCCTACAGATGTACATGCAGGCGGAGCTCTGTATACATAATAATAAATAAATAAATCTTAAAAAAAAAAAAAAAGAAACTCCATTTTGATTTCAACCACCATCATGGGGTAGAGGTTAATGTCAGTGAAAATTACTCCCAAGTGTAATTTGGCAGGTTACAGAATTAAGGTGTTATTTAAGATCAGAGACTGAGCCAGGTGTGGTGTCGCACGCCTCTAATCCCAGCACTCAGGAGGCAGAGGCAGGTGGATCGCTTTGAGTTCAAGGCCATCTCTCCAGCCCCAGATATATGTTTTTTTTTTTTTTTTTTAATTGCATGACATAGTTGGTTACTACTGTTGCTGGCACTAGTCTGCATATGAAATCTCCATCGGAACAAATCAAAATAGACCCTGGGACAGTAACTCAGGCAGTAATTTAGAAGCAAAACCTTTACAAAATTGCAGAAGCCACTATGCTGGATAGTTTTATGTTAACTTGACACAAACTAAAGTCATTTGAGAGGAGGGAACCCCAATTGAAAGATGCCTTCGTAAGATCAGGCTGTGAGCAAGCCCATAGGGCTTTTGTGTGTGTGGGGGGGGGAGGGGCGAGGTTTCCAGGCTGGCCTTGAACTCGGAGATCTGCTGCCTCCACCTCCCAAGTGCTAAGACTAAAGGCCTGCGCCACCACCCCCCCCCAACATGCCATCGCTGGGCTGGTAGTCCTAGGCTTTATAAGAAAGCAGGCTGAGCAAGCCGTGGGGAGCAAGCCAGTAAGCAGCACCCCTCCATGGCCTCTGCAGCAGCTCCTGCTTCCAGGTTCCTGCCCTGTTGGAATTCTTGTCCTGACTCCCTTTGATGGTGAACAGCAATGTGGAAGTGTAAGCCAAATACACTCTTTTCTCCCCGTCATGCTTTTGGTCATGGTGTGTCATCACAGCAATGGTGACCCTCAGACTGCCGTCAAAAGCAATTTGCTTTAACCTAATGTGGTCAATCATGCTGGGACTTTCTGACTTTTTCGCCTCACTTGTCTCTCACTGTCTTATCCACAGAGATCTTTTTCTGCCCAGGCTGCCTTTGAACTTGCTATGTTAGTGAGGATGACCTTGAATGGCTGACAGCTGATGGTCCTGCCTCTGCCTCCTGGGGGCAAGGATTCCGTGTGGCACCATATCCAGCTTTGTAATTTATGCAGCGCTAGGGAACTGGTCTCAGGACCGTGTGTATACTAGGTAGGCACTCTGTCAACTGAACTACATCCCCAGCCTGTCCCTCACAGAGATACCGATTTGATTGTCTTGAAACTGCATACTGGCCCATTTCGTTGGTAGATTGTGTTAGTACCAGTTGGGTTCAGTTTCTTTTTTCTTTCTTTCTTTTCTTTCTCTCTCTTCTTGATTTTCTTTCTTTCTTTCTTTCTTTCTTTCTTTCTTTCTTTCTTTCTTTCTTTCTTTCTTTCTTTCTTTCGTTTTTTAAGACAGGGTGTCTCTGCAACAGCCCTGGCTGTCCTGGACTTGCTTTGTAGATCAGGCTGGTCTCGAACTCAGAGATCCACCTGCCTCTGCCAAGTGCTGGGATTAAAGGTGTGAGTCACCACACCTGGTTTTGTTTTGTTTGTTTGTTTTTTTCAAGACAGGGTTTCTCTGTGTAGCCCTGGCTGTCCTGGACTCGCACTGTAGGCCAGGCTGGCCTCAGATTCAGTTTCTTACTTTAGCAAAAGGGAGAGCACCTGAAGATATGAGCTCCTGAAGGCTATTATCTCAGAGATCAAAAAGAGCCATACCCAGACGGAAGAGGCCATTGACCACTGTCCCCACCCCTACCCATACTCCCACCCCCACCCCCATCGCCTAAGGAGCTGAATCAAGACCATAGCTTTGCTGTTTGCGGAGCAGATTCTGTAGTTTTGTTCTGAGAGGCTGCCCTAGGAAGATGCATACCGTCTCAGAACCTGGGAGCTGATAAACTGCCTCGTGAATCTCCCAGGACAGAGAAGGAAAGTGGCAGATGGTCTCTCTCAAGGCAGGGCCACAAACTCAGTCCTTCCAGAAGGATTGCAGGGCATTCTTCCAAGTATCGGATACGCAGTCACTCAGACGTGTACTGTACAGTCTGTGTGAAAATGTGCAAATTGCCAGGGTGCCGTGGAGGAGCCGTTCTTCCACAATCATAGTGCGCAACAGGAAGTAGCAAACGCTGTAGCTGCTGTTGTGTAAACTTTTCCTGGGGAAATGTAAATACTTTTGTTTTGTTTTGTTTTGTTTTTTTGTGGTTTTTCAACACAGGGTTTCTCTGTGTATCCTGAGCTGTCCTAGACTCGCTTTGTAGACCAGGCTGGCCTCGAACTCATAGCGATCCGTCTGCTTCTGCCTCCCGAGTGCTGGGACAAAAGGCGTGCGCCACCACTGCCTGGCTTGTAAAAGGACTTTGGGGAAGGACGCCATCGTCTATGCTGGGAGATGCATCTGTTCTGAGGTTACCCAGAGTCTCAGAGGTGAGCCCTCTCACTCAGGCTTGGTAAGTAAACACAGAAAACTTACTGGTTCACTAAGATGGACTTGTGTGGAATTGTACTCTGCTCTGTCTGTAGTTGCCTAGCCAAGGATGCATGGAGAAACTTGGTCTCAAAAAAAAAGGGGTGGTGGTTTGTTTTTTGTTTTTAGTCAGGCAGTGGGTAGTGCAAGCCATTAATCCCAGCACTCGGGAGGCAGAGGCAGGTGGATCTCTGTGAATTTGAGGTCAGCCTGGTCTACAAAGCTCTAGCCCCATGACAGCGAAGGCTACACAGAGAAACCATGTCTCAAAAAAGCCAAAAGAGTTTTTGTTTGTTTCTGATAGGTAACTTCTAGTTCGCTACGGGGCCTTTTTAACACTGGACATTTTGTTTGTTTGTTTGAGACAGGGTTTCCCTGTGTAGCCTTGGCTGTCCTAGATTTGCTTTGTAGACCAGGCTGGCCTTGAACTCACGACGATCCACCTGCTTCTACCTCCTGAGTGCTGGGATCAAAGGTGTGCGCCGCCACATAAATTTTCTCAACCTGCGGGTCACGCCCTCTTTGGGGATCGAATGACCCTTTCTTTCCCCTAAGACCATCTGAAAACACAGACATTTACACTATGATCTCTCTCTCTTTCTCTCTCTCTCTCTCTCTCTCTCTCTCTCTCTCTCTCTCTCTATCTCTATCTCTATCTCTCTCTTTGGTTTTTCGAGACAGGGTCTCTCTGTGTGAGCCTTGGCTGTCCTGGATTTGCTTTGTAGACCAAGCTGGCCTCGAACTCCCAGCGATCTGCCTGCCTCTGCCTCCTGAGTGCTGGGATCAAAGGCGTGCGCCACCACCACCCAGCTGTATTGATGCATCTTTATGTTACATCTTCTCCATGTGGTGAGAGTGTGTGTGTAGATGGTGCTGGAGCCAGAACCCCATCACGCCTGCTAAGCCAGTGCTTAATAGTCCGTGGATTACAGAGTTGCAGCGTTCTTGCCTGGCTGTGACTGGGTATGCGGGTGAATGTTGCAGTTCAGGAGTACTTGCCATGCATTCTGCTTGGAGATGGTCACGATGGCTTGTGAGGTTTTTTTTTTTTTAATAATTTATTTAAATTTTATTTTATGTGCATTGGTGTGAGGGTGTAAGACCACCACATACAGTTGTGAGCTGCCATGTGGGTGCTTGGAGTTGAACCCGGGTCCTTTGGAAAAGCAGCCAGTGCTCTTAACCATTTAACCACTGAGCCATCTCTCCAGCCCATGAGTTTTCTTTTATCTTCCCCGCCCCTTTGAGACAGAGTTCATGTATGGGACTGGCTGTCCTGGAACACAGGAAGACCAGGGAGGCCTGGAACCCTCAAGAGATCTGACTGCTTCTGCTGGGATTAAAGCCATGCACCACCACGCCAAGTGAAGAAAAGGATCTCTGAAACAGAGGCACCTAAAAATGAAAGGAACTAGAAAATACCATATTAAATGAGCTAACCCAGGCTCTGAGAGACAAACATGGCACGTTCTCTCTGATCTGTGGATCTTAGCTTCTCGCTTTTATATATGTGTATCTGTGTAGGAGTCAGTGTGTGTAAATGCCAGGAAACTAGAAAAGGGCTCATGAGAGAGGAAAAAAGAGGGTAATAAAATATAATATGGGGATGGAGAGATGGTTCAGTAGGTAAGAGCATTGGCCGTCCTTTCAGAGGACCCAGGGTCAAATTCTAGCAACCACATGGCAGCCCACAACTGTCTGTAACTCCAGTTCCAGGGGAATCTGGCACCCTTATACAGACATAAATGCAGGCAAAACATCAAAGCACATAATAAATAAATAAAATTTAAGAAAAACTGTAAGTAACATGAAAGTAAAAGGGGAATATTGGGGGGGGGAGGTATAAATGGGAATTGGGGAAGGGATTGGGGGAGGGGAGGAAATTTCAGCCCAAACCAAGTATGTATGAAAATACCATAAGAAGCCAGGCAGTGGTAGTGCCTTTAGTCCCAGCACTCAGGGAGGCAGAGGCAGGCGGATCTCTGAGTTTGAGGCCAGCCTGGTCTACAGAGTGAATCCCAGGACAGCCAGGGCTGTTACAAAGAGAAACCTGTCTCAAAAAACAAAAAGAAAAATAAAAACCAACCAACCAACCAAACAAACAAAAAAAACTATATGCAGCTAGCAAAATCAAGCCCCTGCCAGAGCATGAGACAAATCACAGTTAACAGCTGTGGACAATCTGAAGCAGCCCCATATTCCACACCTGGGATTAAAACAAAAACATATTCTCATAACATTTCTGTGTGTTTAAACAAACTAAAATTCTCACTACAGCAGAGTGGAAGGGAGATTGGGTGGGAGGAGGAAGAGGGCCCATGGGAGTGGGAGGGGAACATGAGAGGTAATGGTGGTGGGAATGTGATAAAAATGCATTGTATACATAGATGAAAATGCCATAATGAAACCTTTTATTATGTATAATTAACATGTGCTAATAAGCAAGAAAGAATACCGACATGCATGATAATGGCATTCTCTAATGGAATTATAAAATTAAGAAAAATAACAAATTAAAAAAATTCAGTTACCGTGGGAAGGACCATTGCTTAGTGTTCAATGTTGTTTTTCTTGGGAAAGAATATCTAGGTCAGACCATTCTGCCTTCTGGTAAAGTTGCTCTTCAAGATGGTTAATCAGATAAACCATCTGATTTTACTTTTAATTTTAACGACTGAGTTAAATTTAATAATCAGATAATGACTTTAAAAATAAAAAACCTTTTTCTTATTAAAAATGAAATGCATGAACTAGGTCTAATAATATGTAAATGAGATAAATAAAGGACTGTGCTATAGAAAGGAGAGCTAAGATTATGACTGAGGCGAGGACTCTGATGGCTTCCAGGGCCATGGGCACAGCCTCAGAGGCACAGAGTGAAATCCAGCAGTGTCAGTGCAGAAAAGGGAAACAGCCTCACTGAGGGGTCCCTAGAAAAGGACTGGTGACTGGTGAGGATTCCAGGATTTGAGAGAGGTGGTGCGTGGGGGGTGTGGGGGTGTGTGTTTATCATCTGGAACAGGCTGCCCATAGAGAGGTCTGTCTCCTTGTTTATATACAAATAATGAACAGCCTTTGGGCATTTTTATTTTGTTATGCAAAGGTATTCAGTATTGCTTTGTGTCTTTCCCATATACTCATTTAGTGTGTGTGTGTGTGTGTGTGTGTGTGTGTGTGTGTGTGTGTGTGTAAGGATCAAGGTGTCTCTCATGCACTAATTGTGTGTGTGTGTGTGTGTGTAAGGATTGAGGTGTCTCTCATACACTTATTGTGTGTGTATGTGTAAGGATCGAGGTGTCTCTCATACGCTTATTTTGTGTGTGTGTGTGTGTGTAAGGATAGAGGGAAGTTCTGAGTGAAAGTGTCTTGTCGATATGGTCATGGCCATGTCAAAGACACCACAGCCCTGTGAGAGTGGCAAAGCCTTTTTTCTCCCGGTGAGGTTCAGAGGGCTGGCAAAATGTTCCTCTGGTCCAAGTGTCAATGTTGACAGTGTATGCAGAAATCCCCCCTCCTGCCCCATGTTTACAACCAGAAGATGGCTCCCCTACAGAGACTGCTCCTACCATGATTAGCTAAATCTTACTCCTTGTTCAGCTGTTTATAGTAAACCCTGCCGCCCCATTCAACTGCATATCATAAACATACGAGCTTCCAGGGTGCTATGGCTTCTCCATCAGAGAGCCCTGGCCACCTGGACCCAAATATTCTGTGTCCATGTATCTGTCTTTTCTTCATTCCCTCAATGCCCCAGTTAGGTCAATACCTGAAACCATTCAAGGATGCAGTGTGTGTGTGTGCGAGAGAGAGAGAGAGAGAGAGAGAGAGAGAGAGAGAGAGAGAGAGAGAGAGAGAGGAGAGAGAGAGAGAGGAGGAGAGAGAGAGAGGAGAGAGGAGAGAGAGAGAGACAGAGAGAGAGAGAGAGAGAGAGAGAGAGAGAGAGAGAGAGACAGAGAGATGCAAACACATCACATTCATTTACTTGCTCACTATACATTAAGGGAAATTCTTGTCTCTCATTCTTTGCCTCAGAAAGTAGGTCAAATAAAGGTGTATTCTGTACAGTTGCACAGCTGAGGTAATGTCTTGTTCTTTGAGTTCATTTCCATTAAAGCATTGCCTTTATAAATGAAATATATCCCCATGCTTGTAATAATTAAAGAGCTGGATATTCAATAGTCTTGCTCCATCAGCAGGATGCCAGATGATGCTGGTTTCAGAGATTGCTCATTTACCTAGTTATCACTGCTTAAATACTTGTTTGCAATGGAGAGCAACTTTGTCTTGTTGGTAGCCTGGACTAGCAGTGATGTTTCCACAAGCCTTGGTGTAAGGGTTGGATCATAATTAAAACACTACCTCTAAAAACGAATATTTTTCTTTTTTGTCATCAATATCTTCTTCATCACATTATAATTATTATTATTTTATAGATTTTTTTTTCAAGACAGGATTTTTTTCTGTGTAGACCTGGCTGTTCTGGAACTCGTTTTATAGACCAGGCTGGCTCAAACTCAGATTTACCTGCCTCTGCCTCCCACATGTTGGGATTAAAGGTGTGCACTACCACTCTTTTTTATCTTTAAATGTTTTAAAATTATGTTTATTTGTTTGTTTATTGTGTGTCTATGTATGTATGTATGTGTGCACATATATCGATGTCAGAGATTGTTGTGCAGAACTGTCTTCTGAGCCATATTGTTGCTGCCTTCAGGAGTTCAGCTAGGCCTTCTTGCAAAAGATCATCATACTGGGGCTTTCTGAGTGTTGATGTCCCCTCCTAAAAGGAGTGGGGGTGGGGCTGGAGAGATGGCTCAGAGGTTAAGGGCACTGACTGCTCCTCCAGAGGTCCTGAGTTCAATTCCCAGGAACCACATGGTGGCTCAAAACCATTTATAGTGTGATCTGATGCCCTCTTCTGGCCTGCAGGTGCACATGCAGACAGAACACTGTGTACATGATAATAATAATTAAAAAAAAAAAAAGTGGGAAGAGAGGGTCAGGAGACCCCCCCCCCCTTGTGTCCAGCCACTCCTTCCAACTAGTGGTATGCAGTTCTGCCTTAGTTGCCCAGGGAAAGGCCAGAGTATATATGTGGAAAAAGAGTCACTGAGGCTTGAGTCCTGAAACCCTGACTAGGGGTAGCGAGGGAACAAAGACAGACACGCGGACACATGTACAAACGGTGGGGTCAGGTATGTGTGTGGGTGCTCTCTCTGATGAAGTGGCGTCTATTACCCATGTGCTGGGACCAAGGCATGCACCACTACCAGCTTTTCTGTTACTCTTAACGTCAGGTGACTTCTCTGGCCCAGTACCCAGGGCCCAGTGAATCTCGCCTGAGAGCTGTGCTAGTAAACCAGAACTCGTTTTCTGCCAACTCAGACTGATCTGGTCACTTGGTATCGGACCAGAACCTCTCACGTAATGTGACTGGCTAAAGGATTAAAATACAATGTTAAAAGCCAGGCATTAGTGGTGTACACCTTTAATCTCAGCACTCAGGAGCTAGAGGCAGGTGGATTGATGCGAGTTTGAGGCCAGCCTGGTCTACCAAGTGAGCCCAGGACAGCCAAGGCTACACAGAGAAACCCTGTCTTACCAAACCAAACCAAACCAAACCCAAACCACCAAACAAACAAAATCAATGTTAATCAGAAAAAAATTATACAGAGTGACATCTTTTAGGTACTGAGTCCTGAATTCACAGCCTTGTGTATGCTAGGCAAGTGCTCTGCCATTGAGCCACAACAAGAGATGTTTTTTCTCTCTTGTCTTCTACTATTTCACCCAGTGTCACTAGTACACAGAACTATATTCTGGCAGCACCAATTGTTTCTGGTTCCCCCTTTCTTTCTACTACCAGGACCAGATTCATTCCTCTCCTAGTATCAATGTCAGCTGGACAGTGTGCCCTTCTCAAACGTCCAGGTTTCCACCGTTCAGACTCTTATGTGCCGTTAGCCATAGAAACCAGAGTTGCCTCTTCAGTTGTTACATGTTTCTTCTGGCAGTGAGGTCCTTCCTGGTGCCACATATGAAACAGATAAGGTAGACTAAATATGTATATTATAGGGGTGAGGGTACATAACTCAGTATTAGAGTGGAGTGCGCAGCATGCACAGAGCCCAAGGTTCAATTCCCAGCACACATGCATGAAAATTTTTATTGTAAGGATTGAAGAGAAAGCTTAATGTACAAGCATGAGGACCCGAGTCCAGATCTCCAATGCAAAAAGCTGCGCACGATGGTACCATCTGTAATCCCAATGTTCGGGAGGCAGAGAACAGGTGATTCTCTGGTGTTACAGGGAGCCAACCAGAGAAGACCACTCAGATGCAGTCTATAGCCAACTGAATGCCTTTATTCCAGACAGCTGAGGCTACATTCAAGTATTCGGGACCCAAGTGTAGCACCAAGCATTTAAAACAAGGGACTTTTAAAGGCAAAACCCACATTCTCTCATCTTGCTCAGCAGCTGTAGGGGGGGGGGGTAAGTTTTGGGCAAGCAAGCAGTTTAACAGAAGTTTGGATAAGCAGTTAGTTGAGGCAGAGAGGGTGGCATCCCACTACCTGGCAGTTTAACAGAAGCTAAGTTAGCTAGGTATTTTGGCCTTGGGTTCTTAAAACAGAGTTGGGTAATTTTCCACAGGGCTTCTCATCAAGGAAATCAAATTATAGTTAAACCTAAAATGGCTTCAACAAGAATACAAGATGGAGGAAACTCTGCATTCTCTTGCCTTGTCACAGTGGAGCTTGTTGTGGTGAGTTCCTGGTTGGATGAGAGACCCTGTCTCAGAAGGTGTCTTAGTTAGGGCTTTATTGCTATGAAGGGACACCATGACCACGGCAACTCTAATAAAGGAAGACATTTAATTGGGGCTGGCTCACAGTTCAAAGGTTTAGTCCATTACCATCATAGCAGGAAGCATGGCGGCATGCAGGCAGACATGTGCTGGAGAAGGAGCTGAGAGTTCTACATCTTGATCTGTAGGCAGAAAGAGACTGTCCCACTGGGTGTGGCTTGAGCATATGTGAGACCTCAAAGCCCGCCTCCCACAGTGACACACTTCCTCCAACAATGTGACACCTCCTAATAGTGCCACTCCCTATGGGCCTATGGGCACCAATTACATTCAAACTGCCGCCAAAGGTAAGGTGGAGAGTGATTGAGGAAGAGTCTTGATATCGACACATCAACATGTCAACTTGTATGGAGCCCACGCAAGTACACTTCAGCGCAATCGTTTTTTTTCTAAAGCATCAAATAGTTTCACCTATTGTGGCAGATTGTCTGATCAGGGACATGTTCTTTTTTACTGTCCCAAGTAATGCAGGACTTAAAAGTCAGTCTGAGGCCGGGCGTGGTGGTGCACGCCTTTGATCCCAGCACTCAGGAGGCAGAGGTGGGCGGATCGCTGTGAGTTCAAGGCCAGCCTGGTCTACAAAGTGAGTCCAGGACAGCCAAGGCTAACACAGAGAAACCCTGTCTCCAAAAAAAAAAAAAAAAAAAATTCAGTCTGAGCCAGGCATAGTGGCACATGCCTTTAATCCCAGCACTCAGGAAGCAAAGACAGGTGGATCTCCGAGTTTGAGGCCAGCCTGGTACCAAGACAGTCAGGGCTACACGGAGAAACTCTGCCTCAAGAAACCAGAGGGGGGAAAAAGTCAGCCTGAGACCTACATTTCCCAGCATTTCTTGTTGGAAAGGTTACTAATTAATGATCTGCCAGTGAGAAGTGTAGTTCTTTTTAATTATTTGTAGTAGTTATGTCCTATTGTTGTGAAGCTAGAAATATACTGAATGTTTGTTCTAAGAGAGAAAAATAGAATTAGGGTCCTGTGAGTCTTTGGTCTTAATACTCTTGTCAGCCAACCAAAGTCTTGCATAATTTTATTTTATTTTTATTATTTTTTTAAAGACCCTTTTGTCAATATCTGTCTGTCTGCCTATCATATCTATCTTCCTACTGTCTACCTATAATATCTATCATACTATTTAGCTACCTACCATCTATTATTTATCCACCTACCATCTATCAATCACATCTATTAGTTATCTATCTATCTCAACCAATAGCACTATGTATGCTTCCTTTAACACATTTACTTTCTCAGTAAGGTACCTCAGAGCCTGCAATGCTTAGAAACCATAGACAGCATTTGAAGGAGCCCTCCAGAGAAGACCACTCAGACACAGTCTATGGCCAATTGGATGTGTTTATTCCAGACAGCTGAGACTACATTCTCGTATTCGGGACCCACCTGTAGCACCAAGCATTTAAAGCAAGGGGCTTTTAAAGTCAAAACCCACATTCTCTTATCTTGCTCAGCAGCTGTAGGGGGCAAGTTTTGTATAAGCAAGCAGTTTAACAGAAGTTAAGATAAGCAGTTAGTTGGGGAAGCATGCCTATTGACCACTTGAAACAGTGAAGTCACCAGAAAAACAAAGATGCAAAAACCAGCAACAAATGAAGAAGGGCACCTAGGGGTGGGAGCTGAGACAAGAAAGCAGACAACCATTAAATTTTTTTTTTTTTTTAGTTTTCTGAGACAGGGTTTCTCTGTGTAGCCTTGGCTGTCCTGGCCTTGAACTCACAGCGATCTGCCTGCCTCTGCCTCCCAAGTGCTGGGATTAAAGGCGTGCGCCACCACACCTGGCCATTAAATTTTTTTTCAACGTGTATGCTTTTGACTGCATATATATATGTTCATGTGTGTGCTTGGTGCTCAGGAGGCCAGAAGAGGGAGTCAGATACCCTGGAATTGGAGTTATAGATGGTTGTGAGCCACTTTGTGGAGGCTGGGAACCAAAGCCAAGTCCTCTTCATGAGCTCTTAACCACCGAGCTGTCTCTCCAGCCTTGCATACCATCATTTTGAACTCATCTCGGAACTTACACTTTGCTTGACTTAGTTTTTCTTATGTTCTGTACATGTCCACAAGTGTCCATTTTTAGGTTAGAATTTTTTTTTTCTGAGCAGACCAATCCACAGATAAAGAATTGGAATCTATAGGAAGGAAAGACTGTCCATATGTTCATTGCAGCATGCCTATGTCTGCTGTCTGCCAGGGCATGAGAAAGATGATAGACGTTGCCTCAGAACTGACTATCACGCTCCCCATCGCTCTGAGAACCACCACAGTTGCTGGGGTCCTTATTACCGTGTTGAATCCCATGCCCTGAGAAGTATCCCCAAATCCACTCACCCAGTCCTATGTGCATTCTTGATGAAGCACCCTGAGAATCTAGTTCTGGCGGGGGGGGGGGGTAACCCTCTGGCATCTGCCGGCACAGACTAGCTATTTCCAGTAATTGTGGCATGTGTTCCCGCCACCTCTTTGGCTAGGTGTAACATCACCAGGCAGTTAGTTTGGAATTTAACTCTAGTTGCCATCAGAGAAAGTGGGAGGTGGCCCTGGGAGCAGCACTGAGGGGGACGCTGGGTGAAGGGGCCTGCCCAGAGACAGCTCCAATTCTCTTCTTAATGATAGATGCTGTATTTACTTATCTTGCCGCAACAAGACACCCGATAAACACAGCTCAGGAAAGGAAGGGTTTATTTTGGTCCACAGTTTAAAGGCTCAGTCTATTATGGCAGGGAAGTTGCAGCCGCAGGAACAAGACGTGGCTGGTCACACTGGGTCCACAGTTGAGAAGCAGGAGTGACAGTGCTGCTGTCAGCCTCCTTCCTCCCTTCTATTCAGCCTGGAGCCCAGCCTGTTGAGTTGCCCACTCTCAGGACGGGTTTCCCCAGCTCAGTTATCCCAGACTAGGAAATCTTTTGCAGATAGGCCCAGAGGTTTCTGTATGTGAGTCTAAATCTGTCAAGCTGACAATCAAGACTAGCCACCTGATGCCATTAGCAAGCGTATATTGCAAATGTTGTGCTTAAGGACAGTCTGCGCATGCCCAAAACCACAGGTGCATTAATGGTAGCTAAGGCTTACTGAGGTCCTGTTAGGTGCCAGGCCCTCTTTCACATATTCCATCTCATCCTTCCAACTGCCTGCCTGGAGAGAGTGTTGTTTTAAAGGTACTATCTGCCCCCAACCAAAACAGGGTTTCTTGGGCTGGAGAAATGGCTCAGCTGTTAAAGGCTAGGCTCACAACTAGAAATATAAGACAGGGTTTCTCTGTATAGTCTCAGCCGTCCTAGAACTCATTCTGTAGTCTAGGCTGCCCTCAGACTCAGAGATCCACTTGCCGGGATTAGAGGTGTGCACCACTGTGCCCGGCTAAGATATTCATCCTTTTCAAAATATTTTCAAATTACCTTATAAATTGTGTGTTCTGGAGAGATGGCTCAGAGGTTAAGAGCACTGACCGCTCTTCAGAGGTCCTAAGTTCAATTCCCAGCAAACACATGGTGGCTCACAACCATCTATAATGTGTTCTGATGCCCTCTTCTGACCTGCAGGTGTACATGCAGGCAGAGCACTGTATACATAATAATAAATATAAAAAAATTATTTTGACATTTGGGAGGCAGAGGCAGACAGATCACTGCAAGTTTGAGGCCAGCCAGGTCTTCTGCAAAGTCTAGGGCAGCCAAGGCTACACAGAGAAACCCTGGCGTGGTGCATGCCTTTCTTTAATCCAAGCACTCAGGAGGCAGAGGCAAGTGGATCACTGTGATTTCAAGGCCAGCCTGGTCTACGAAGTGAGTCTAGGACAGCCAAATCTACACAAAAAACAAAACAAAAAAGGTGTTTTGTGTGTGTGTGTGTGTGTGTGTGTGTGTGTGTGTGTGTGTAAGTGTGTGTCTAGGTATGTGCACACAAGTGCACACAAGTGGAGGTGGAGGCCAGAGGTGGGAGAGGAACCTGTAGCTAGAATTATAGCTAGTTGTGAGACACCTAAAATGAGTGCTAGAAACTGAACCTGGGTCCCCTACCAGAGCAGTATACACTATTTATGGCAGCTTACACCTACCTGCCTGTCACTCTAGTTCCAAGAGATATGATACCCTCACACAGACACACATGCAGGCAAAACATGAATGTGCATAAAATAAAGATAAGTTAAACAAAAAGAAATGGAGGCATGTAAAAATAACTTGCATGCATACACACAGCTAGTTGCTGGTGTACAACCAGAGCTTGGACTCAACAAGTATCTCTAGGCTTTATAATAATTTATAAATATTTATAAACACTATAATAATTGTATGTATGTATGTATGAATGTCTCTATCTATTTATTTTGTTTTAAAAATATTTTATTTAATTTTAATTTATGTGCATTGGTGTGAGGGTGTGAGATCTTGGAGTTACAGACAGTTGTGAGCTGCCATGTGGTTGCTGGGAATTGAACCAGGCAGTGCTCTTAACCACTGAGCCATCTCTCCAGCCCACTATTTTGTTTTTTGAAACAGGGTTTCTTTGTGTAGGCCTGGCTGTCCTAGAACTCTTTGTAGACCAAACGGGCCTCAAATTCACAGAGATCTGCCTGACCCTGCCTCCCAAGTGCTGGGATTAAAGGTGTGTGCCACCACGCCCAGCAATAATTGTGTTTGCTTTGTGTGTGGTGTGCAGGTGATGCATGCTCACGCGCTTGCAGAGGCCAGAGGAGAATGCCAAGTGTCCCTCTCTACACTCTCCGTGCTAGTCCCTTGAGATAGAGTCTCTCACTGCACCTGGCAGACAGCAAGCCACAGCAAGTCTCTTGCTTCATCCCCCAAACCCTAAGCAGTAGGGTTACAGGTGTCTGCACAAGCGGGCCCATTTCATTATGTGTGCTCTGAGCACTTGAACAGGTCTTCACGCTTTACCACCAGATACGCTCACGTTCAGAGCCATATCCCCAACCTTCCTCAAGCTTTTGCTCTCACCTCTCACCCTGCATATCCCTGGATTCAGAATCTTCCAAAAGAATCCTCACACTATGCATCTCTTGTTTTAGTTAAGAGAAACAGTTAACACTAACCTTCAATCGTTACTGTGGTTTTTATTTTAATTAATTAATTAATTAATTAATTAATTAATTAATTTTAAACAGGGTTTCTCTGTGTAGCCTTGGCTGTCCTGGACTCACTTTTTAGACCAGACTGGACTCAAACTCACAGCGATCCCCCTGCCTCTGCCTCCTGAGTGCTGGGATTAAAGGCGTGCGCCACCACGCCTGGCACCATTACCGTGTTGTTAATGAAAATAATAGCAGGTGCTTGCCATAAAGATCCCCTATCCCCCCAGCCCACACTTAGAAGTTTAATTTCTGCAGACTTTATTATCCCCCCCTCTTTTGAATAGTAATGCATACCCTAATGCTACAGCAGCACGAATGACAAAGTTATCAAAGCAATGATATTGCCTACAGGTCCCAGAAGTATCCTACCTCCTTTCTCTGGTAGGCATAACAGAATTTTACTGTATTTCCTCACCTTCAGGCCTTTACAGCTGCCCTCTGGCTCCCACAGTCTTTGTAACTTACCTCCTCTGCCTTTAGGCCAGATGACTTACCTCTGCTTGCCGCAAATGCCTGGCCCAGCTTAAAAGGGTCCTAGGCGCAGGGAGACAGCTTCCAGGCCCACCCTCCCAGCTTTGCATTTGGCATGGTCTTGGGCAAGACCTAACTTTTACCGGCTGCGAAATACATAGATCAGTCCCAAGTACCTCGAAGTATGTTACTGGATTGTAATCATCGATTTGATGGATTTAAAATCAAAGAAGGAATCATCTGAGCATGTCTGTGAAGAATGGCCACTAAGGTGATGGTGTCTTGCTCACAAAGCCTCTTTTTGTGTTGGTGTTGTTGAAAACGATAAATTCTAGGTAGGAATTTAAGGGGGACGTTTGGGTGAGGCCTGGAAGGATGCCTGCAGAATGAGTGTTCGCTATTTCTAGGCAGGGGTGGGCGTGGCGGGCGGCTGAGCCCGGTGAGAGGCGCGGAGCATCCCTGCAAGCCTCAGCGTCTGCAGACTGAAACCCAGGCCTTGGCTGGTGGAGGGACCGCGGCTGCAGCGGCTGCGCACTGGCGCAGCCAGCCGGTTCATTTGCGTGTCTCCGCCCCTACGACAAGCCGGTTGGAGGATCCAGGTATGGTGCCGCCCGCCGATTGGCTGAGCTGCCCGCCGCTCAGGCCCGGGAGTGGACGGTTCCTACTGCGGCTGGGCACCGGCTGGGCTCCCGTGTCGGCCCTGCGTTTCAAGCTTGCGCCCGGCCCATCCTCAGCCCAGCTTGGCCCGGCCCCGGCCTCGGAACGAAGTCGCCGCTGCCGCTGGGCCTCTCGCAGGGCCATGAGGAAGCGGCGGCAGGCACTGCAGCCCGCGTCAAGGTGACCAGCCCGGACTGCAGCGGTGAGAGGAGCGGCTGGCGGGGCAGGCCGGCGAGGGGAGGGGCGGGGCTGGGCGGGGCCCTGGGCGCGGGCCGCTGCAGGTGCTGGGGGGGGGGCGGGACCCCAGGCCTGAGGGGTCTGGGCGGGGCCTCGGCTCGAGGGTGGGACCTCGGCTTGGGGGGCGGGACCATGGTCGGCTCTGGTCCCAGGGGCACGAATGGCGGGGGAGGGGGATGGCGGGGGCCGGGGGAAAAGGGCGCAGGTGCGGGAGGCGGGACCTGCGGCCTTTGAGGGGACCTTGGGGGCCTTGGCGCTAGTCGTGGGGCCTCGGGGGGGTCAGTCAGGTCCCAAGGAAGGGAACGAGAACCTGTGTGTGGGTAATCGGTCGGGAAAAGGGCTCAGGTGTGAGGGGCGGGGCCTGGGGCGGTAGTGGGAGGGGCTGCAAGGAGAGTTGGGAAAAGCACAGGTGCAGCGGTCCGGGATGGGGAGAATCCTGTAGGGGCGGGGAGGGGGCGGGGCTGAGGATCGTTGGCAGGTCCGGAAGACCGGCAGCAAGTGAGGAGTAGACTGAGGGTGAGTGGGACCCATTCCAGAGAAGGGAACGCTGTCCTCTCCGCCGCCTTTGGGCTTTGGCTTCTCTGTGGGCTCTGGAGGCATCCACGGTTGCCTTTTGGAGGGGCGAGCCTGGCCCGCCGGTGTCTTTGCTCATTCGCACTAGGATCGCAGCTGCCCTGGTTAATAGGCCGGTTGATTCCCTGTGCCACTCGGAGACCTAAGTGGGGCGCACTACTTTTTTTTTTTTAATCTCCCCTGTTGCTGTTTCAACAGGGCTGGATTGCGGGTGGTTGGCTTCATTGTCTGATTGGCTGTTGAAGAATGTGTGCTCTTTAATAGTAGTAGTTGGTGCGATGCGATGCTCCAAAGGGTTCCGGATTGTTGACTCCTGGTGGGTGGCAAATGCTCATGCAGATCTTCACGGTGCTGGTCTCAAAAAGGTAGTAATGGCAGCGGCAACAGGGTGGTGAGGGCGAAGAGGCGGAACCGGAGCAGCTCAGCTTTTTGACTCAGTGACAGACACCTAAGAGTTATTTTTCCTTTTTGTTCTTTGCAAAATGACCATACTGGTGCCTAATTGTGACCTTCTGGGGGCCACAGGGGAATTACTTGTCAAGAGATGAGACGAGGCCTCTTTGTTGAGAGTTTGGAATTAGGTTTGTGTTGGGGAACTCGTTCCTCCAAACTAGTGGTGTTTTAGATTCTGGTATTTATTCCCTGTGACGTCTTAGAAGGCTACTACAACCTGGGGAGCCATGGTCAATGGAAAGTAAAGCATGTTGCATTGTTGGCTGACCTTTAGACCCCAGTCCCAGTGAGGACTCTAAGCTGATGGATTAGGCCTATCATGGAGCCACTCCCATCCAACTGGATCCTGCCACATTCCAGAAGGAAGATTTGAGGATGAAGAACACAATAGCCCATCATTGGATGTTTATGGAGACAGAAGGGAGAGAGATGATAGGGCCCCTGGTGCCCCAGAAATATCCTTTATCTGCATGTAACCTTTGGGTATCTTGTGTTATCTTACTAGCAACTGGCCACTTTTGTTCCTTAGTTATATGAACAGAGGACAAGGTGGCAGAAGCTTCTTTGCTTGCTTGCATTTGTCTTCAGTTTAGGAGCCTGGGACTTTTGGGGACCAAACACCATGGTGCTAGTAGCTTGCTGCCCTTGGTATGGTGATCCAGTGACATCATGGAGATGTCTCAGGGATAGGCTCTTGTTGGTGGAGCATTGTGTGGCAGGTGTTAGGTCTAGAAGCAGTACATGTGAATTGTTTCTCCCTGTCTTGGACAAAACTATGTAAGTGTCTCTTAGTTATGTCCTTAGTTATGTCGCTCTTCTTATGTCCTGTGTGTAAAAATGAAGTCCCAAGCCTGGTGGTTGGCAATAAGAGCAAATATCAGAAAATGAGATGGATAGCTTTTCTTTCTTCTCATCATAT
The DNA here is from genome assembly GCF_903995435.1 of Acomys russatus. Taxonomy (NCBI): domain Eukaryota; kingdom Metazoa; phylum Chordata; class Mammalia; order Rodentia; family Muridae; genus Acomys; species Acomys russatus. The sequence goes on from NC_067160.1 coordinate 49,934,180, forward strand.
AATATGTGTGTGTGTGTGTGTATGCTTTTTTGAGACAGGGTTTCTCTGTATAACTCTGGCTGGCCTGGGACTCAGTCTGTATGCCAGATTGCCTTTGAACTCAGAAATCCACCTGCCTCTGCCTCCCAAATGCTGGGATTAAAGACATGTGTCACCACAGCCTGGCTAAAAAAATATTTTATTACATTTATTTTGTGTGTGTATTTATGCATGTAACAGTGTAAATGTCAAAGGATAACTTGTGGGAGTCTGTTCTCTGCTTCTACCATATGGATCTTAGGCTTGGTGGTAGGTACCTTTAGCCTCTGAGCCATTTCACTTGCCCTGTAATTGGCTTCTTAATTTGTTATCGGCATGATAACATTCAGAGCTGAGAGGAAACTGCCTAATAGAAAACGGTTACCTCCAAAACCCCTTCCAGCTCTGACTAGGTGGGCAGGCAAATTGACTGGGGCCTCCTTCTGCCCTGTGACTTAGTACTAGCTTTTTACCATCTCAGAGCTTTGCTGTCTTTAGTTGTAAAAAATAAGAACAAGTCTGAATACCTTGTAAATTTGTTGTGAAGAATCAATAAGCTATGTGAAGGCACTTTAATTCCTTGGTACCCAGTTTTGGAACCTTTCTTCTCCTGCGCTGTCCCCTGTCTTCCCAGGGGACAGTTACTCAGAACAGCATGTGGCATCATGCAAGGAGGTGAGGACCAGGAATTGAGGCCTTTGCTTCTTATGTAACCTTGAACAAGTCTCCTTCCCTCTCCAGAGCTATGTTTTTTGAGTGAGTGGGAGAGTGCTGGGCAGTGTGATCCTTGGGAGTGCTAACTCTGGCTTCTGATTGGCAAGCTGAAAATCTTAACATCTTTAAGAAAAGCAGGAAGGCGGAAGCCAGTGACACGTGTTTTAGTTCTTTTAAAAATATCTGTCCAGGGGCTGAACAGGTGTCTCCATGGTTCGGACACTTGCTGCTCTTCCAGAGGACCCGAGTTCGGTTCCCAGCACTTACATCAGGTAGCTCACAATGACCTGTTTCTGAAAATAAAACAGAGTTATATAGACCCTGTTGGACACTTGGTAGGGAGTCACCAAATCTCTGTTGCTGGAGCAGAGGGAGGGCATTCTCTAGGAAGGCGGTCTGGCTGGCTGTTGCTGCTGGTTGCAAGTCTGTAGTTCCTTTAGCCTGTGTTTGTCTGTTGCACAAGAATGTCACAACTGGATGTGGCAATGGACACCTTTAATCCCAGCATTCGGGAGGCAGAGGCAGGCAAATCTGCGTGCTTTCAAGGCCCTCAGAACCACATAGTGAGACCTGATCTCATACAAAGAAAATAATATCACAATGTCATAGTGCAATTTGTGAACTTTAATGTGAAAGGCAAAAGCTATGAAACAGGAAGAGGTTAAATAACAAGAGGGATAAATAACAGTGTCTTATGGAAACCTACTACTGTAGAAACTATATATAGGAGAATATATATGAAATTAAAATAGGGTTACCCTATAACAGAGTACTGATGTGTCACGGGACAGCACAGACTAACAAACAAAAAGTTCAGTTTCAGAAATCAGTTACCAGATTCCTTAAACCCTCAAACATTATAGCCAATGCTATTGGCTACTCTTCAGAACTTGATGTTAAGACCCTATTGTTGAAGACGCCACATACTTGAATCATAGAACATGAAGAAACCAAGTTGGGAACTTCTTTTATTGTTAAGATGCAGATAAGGCCACCGTGGATGCCATCTCCAAGACCTACAGCTACCTGACAGCCGACCTCTGGAAAGAGACTGCGCTCCCCAAGTCTCCTTATCAGGAATTCTCTGGTCATCTTGTGAAAAGCCACAGTAGAGTCTCTATTCAGAGGATCCAGGCTCCAGCTGTGGCTACCACACGGAGTTTTTATACAAGAAAAATAAGGTGAATTAAGAGAGAGAGAGAGACACAGACAGACAGACAGACACACGGACAGACAGACAGACACAGACACACAGACACACACACACACACACACACACACAGAGAGACAGGCAGGCAGGCAGACAGTAGAATGCTCAGCCCTAGATGGGACATCTGTATCACATCCCTCCTCCTAAAGCTCAAGGATCATTAAGGAGGAAGAGGGGATGGAAAGACTATGAAAGCCATGGGTGGGGATGGCTGAAGCAGCAGTGTTTTCCAGACAGAGCAGGGCAGCTGCACATAGGAACGCATGGCAGCAGTTGTGAGAGCATGCACAGCCCTGTGCAAGCCTAAGGCAGACCAAATCCCAGCTGGAAAGAGGAGCTGGCCATGAAGCCCCACCTCTGGCTGAGAAGCTGCTAGAAGGGTGAGAGTCAGTTTTCTTCGAGTATGGTTCTTGGTGTGTTTCCATGGTCCAGTAGCATGCCTCACACCAAGGGTATATGGGTGGCACAAATCGGACTTGATGGATTTAAAACAAAAAACAAAGAAGACAGCCAGGTGGTGGTGGTGCACACCTTTAATCCCAGCACTTGGGAGGCAGAGGCAGGCGGATTGCTGGGAGTTTGAGGCCAGCCTGCCCTACAAAGTGAGTCCAGACAGCCAAGGCTATAGAGAAACCCTGTCTCGAAAAACCAAAACAAACAAACAAAGAGGACACAGTTGAGTGGGTAGGGAAGGGGTGGACCTGGGAGGAGTTGGGGTTGAATATGATCAAAACACATTGACTAGAAAAAAAAAATGAGAGAAAAGGAAGGTGGTACCCTACAATCCTGTCTCACTGCACACTAAACTCATGCAGTGTTTGTTCAATGGCCTTTCTATTGGGTCATTTCTTTTAAATAATGTTTAAATTTTTTTAAGTCTTTAAAAAAAAAAAAAAAATATATATATATATATATATATATATATATATATATATATATATATATTCATTCTACTGCATATATGCCTCCATGGCAGAAGAGAGCATCAAATGGATGAAGACATCAGATCTCATTATAGATGGTTGCTGGGAGTTGCACTCAGGACCTTTGGGTGAACAGCCAGTGCTCTAAACTGCTGAGCCATCTCTCCAGCCCATATTTTAAAATTTTTATCTCAAGAAGTCTAAAGGAAAAAAAAAAAAAAAAAAGAAAAGAAAAAGAAAAAGAAGAAGTCTAAATGCTGGGTGTGGTGGTGACACACACCTGTAATCCCAGCACTCAGAGAGGCAGAAAACGGGCATATCTCTATGAGTTTGAAGCCAGCCTGGTCTACAAAGCAGTCTAGGACTGCAAGGCTATACAGAGAAACCATCTCAAAAAAACAAAAGTTCCACCTGCCTCTGTCTCCTGAGTGCTGGGATTAAAGGGGTGTGCTACTGCGCCCAGCTTAAAAAGCAGTTTTAAAGAAAAATTACAGGGATTGTTTTAAGCAAGTAGGGGGCTCAGATGTGAAGTGTCTTGTCTTGCCTCAAACTGTCAGTTCCTAGTCCTCTCCCTGGAGGCAGCTGCAGTGACCAGTTTTTTTGTTTATCCTATATTGTTTCTCATGTAGCAGATTGTACACCCCCCACCCTCCATGTATTCATTTACTCTAGTTTGGAAAAGTTTCCGGCCTGGGGGAATGCTCCAGCTGGTACATAGAATTCCTCTGCTCCTGTGAGCACTGTTTGCTATCCCTCACCTCCATGGTGCTTACTCCTTCTGGGCTAGCAGCCATTGTTTGGAAGACTAACAGGAGTTGCCCCTTTTTCTTCTTGAGAGATGAAATGGCTTTGGTCCCAGTGAACAGTAGGTTAAAGGGCACTCTGTGCATCTGCATGTGACACAGAACCGAAAGAGAAAGGAAAGGGGATACTTGCTCTTTGGAATTGAGACTTGAGTTTCCCTTTAGCCTGTGATTTGAAGTCTAGCCCTGGCACTGACTGGTTGTATGACATGGGACAATTTATGTTCTGGTCCTGCATCATGGTTTCCTTGTCTGTAAGATGGGTGATGATAATCAGATCTGCCTCGGGGTTTGTGCAGATGAGAGGACATCAAAGTGCAGAGGCAGGCTGTGCAGATGCCTGGTGGGTGCTGTGCCTCACAACTGGAAGCGGATTCTGCTCCTTGCCAGCAGATGCTCACTGGGCAGCTAAAAGTGAGCGTGGAGACATACACAGTATGAGGCACATAGCCATGGCCTTTGAAGTGTTCACTGGCTGTATGGAGAGAGACACTCCAGCCGCTGGTTACAGAGCAGAGTGGCAAGCCCAGCAGTATCAGCATCGCAGAAGCAGGGAATAATGACTTATCCTGGGTGACGTGGGGAGGGATCTCCCCAGCCTCCATGTTTCCTCCTTTAAAAAAATTGTGTTTTGTTTTTTGAGACACTGTTTCTCCGTGTATCCCTGGCTGGCTTCCAACTCAGAGATCCACCTGCCTCTGCCTCTGGAGTGCTAGAATTAAAGGTGTGCGTCACTGCCCGGGTTCATCTTTCCTTCTTTGTGAAAGCTACTCAGTTCTTCACTGCCATCACGTGCACGCCTTGACCACCCATGCACTGAGTTATTGTGTGTATGGCATTGTGTCTGTGTTTCTTTGTGCTCAGAGAAAGTCGGCTCGCTGCTGAGTTCCCAGGCTCTGCCTAGAACAGGCTTCTTCGGTAGTGGCATGATGGACCTCTGTCCAGATGAGTCCTGTGTCCCAACTGTGCTTGCCCATGGTTTTTCTGTAAGCCAGCCTAGTCTCTGGACTCTTCCTAAATCTCCAGATTCCTGAGTGCTTATCCAAAGACCCCAACAAGCTATGGGATTTGGGTGTGGTCGCAACTCTTGCCCTGGGGAGTCTAGAGTGGGCAGAGCTGGGAGGAAAATAGGCCTGAAGATGGGCTGGTCATGTTGCTGACATGTACCTCTGTCCCCACCATCCTCAGCTTGCCAGTGGCTGGGCTGGAGGCTGGAGGCTGAGGGAGAGGACTAGGTAGCCTATAGATTTTAAAAAATATTTACTTATTTGTACATATGTGTGCCTGCATGAGTTTTTGTGCACTATGTATGTGCAGGAGCCTGTGGAGTGTAGAAAAGGGTGTCAGATCCCCTGGGTCTGGAGTTACAGGTGGTTGTGCCCCGCCATGGAGGTGCTGGAAACCAAATTCTGGTCCTCTGGAATAACAACACCTTTTTAAAATTTTTTTTGAGACAGGGTTTCTCTCTGTAACCTTGAACTCACAGTGATCCACCTGCCTCTGCCTCCCTGAGTGCTAGGATTAAAGGCATGTGCCACCACACCCAGCTTGCAACATGTTCTCCTAATTGCTGAGCCAGCTCTCCAGCCCCAGCCTTTGACATGGGCAAGAGGAAGTTGGTTAGATTTGCGGTGTTCACAGAATGTACTTCCTTAACTGTCATTGTGGGCACTCATTGGTCTTGGAGAGGATGTGCTGCTTTCTTCAGATGAGCGTTCCCTGTCCGCTCTGCTGCCTGCTATGGGCTACATGTTGTACCGGACAACAGGCGCCTGGGGAAGATGTAGTCCTGTCCTACCCTGAGTACAAATGGAGGGTGGCTGACGTGATTAACCATCACTGAAGCCATGGGGCTAAGTGGCTGAGCAGATTCAGGCTCTGGAGTAGGCTGAGCTGGGGTGCCGTTCTAGCTGTGCCACAGCCTGTGCTACCCACAGCAAGTGTCTTCCCTGCCTTGGGAGTCTTCTCTAACTCGGGGCTTTGAAGTAGAATACAGTGGGGGTACTTAGCACAGTCCTGGAAGAAAGCTGTCTGGAAGAGCACCAAGTGGTGCCTCTCTGCCTGTTTCTTCTGGTCTTAGGACAGTATCAATGGTGCTAATTGGAAGGCCAAGAGAAGCCAACTGGAAGTCACAGATAGCCCCCAGCCCTCCTGAGGATGCTCCTCCCAGGCTAGTGAGCTGGTCTACAGGGGTCTGCTTTCCCCACTTGCTCAGCTCTTCATAAAGGGTGGTCAGGCCCCATGTCATGGTGAGCACCCTGCTTGCCTGAGTACTGAGCTCTCCCTGAGCTCTCCCCAGGGGCCACTGTGTGGGCTTGTCTCATCTGCGCTCACTGAGGAGAGCAGAGGCTGCAGACCCAGGCCTCACAAGTCTCCTCTTCTGCAAAAGTTCTGTGCTCCTCTGCCAGAGAGGCTGAGGCACAGAGTCTGCACTGTGGAGCGCCTGGCCCCCAGGAAGTGCCCACCCTCCTGTTTTCTGATTTGTGTGGAGATAATGTCCCCCTCTGCATGGCCCTCACAGGGTTTCCAAGAGATGACACTAAGCAGCACATGGTAAAGAGTTTGCTCAAGAGCAACTGTCCATGTGTGCTAGGATGAGACTCTTCATCATGGACTGGTTTCTGGGATGTCTTTTGTGGGGCACCAATGATCACATGTGAATGCCGTGTTTTGTTTTGCTTTGTTTGTTTGAGACAGTGTTCTTCTGTGTAGCTTTGGCTGCCCTGGACCAGGCTGGCCTCGAACTCACAGAGATCCACTAAAATCTTTTTTTATAAGGTTTGAGTTTAAGGTTAAGACAATCATGTAGGAATCGGAAGGAAATTTAGAGGTTTGGCCTTGACAGTTGCAGGTTTCTTGAAAACCACCTCATTTGGAAAGGAAGGCGCAATAAGGAGCATCTTTAAGGCCACGTTTATTGGGTTCAATAACTCTCACTCTTGTAGAGTCTGGTAAGTAGGGCAAGGGAGATCTGCTAGTACAGTTTTGAATTAAATATTTATGGAAAACAAGGTTATAAATTCAGAAGAACTTGTTTTGCTTCTTTGTGGTAATAAAGTGTTATGTGGAATTAATGACTTTTACATTTTCTTCCTTCTAAGTTCTCTGTAACTTCTCCCCTCTTTCCTTCACTCCTTCCTTCCTGCTTGCCTGCCTTCCTTTTCCTTCTTTCCTCTGGGTATTTGTTTGTCCCAGGCTGACTGTTAGCCAGGCCTGCAGAACTGGGAGTAATCCCAGTTCTCGGGAGGTGGAGGCAGGCAGAGATCTGCGTTCGGGGCCAGCCTGCTCTACAAAGTGAGTTCCAGGATGGCCAGGGCTACACAGGGAACCCCTGTCTCAAAAACAAAAACAAACAATAACAATAAAGACAATCTCTGCTCTTTTGATAAGTGGCTACTGTGTGTCTGGGGCCCTGGTGCAGCATCCACAGTGCCGATAAGGACTGTGGCTGCCTTGCTCACTAACAGGTATCTGCTGAGTGAGGAAAGAACTGATGATGAAAATGGACTGATTTGAACCCATGGCTCAGAGGTCCTGCCCATCATACAGTGTTGGAGCGCTTTATCTCTGCCTTCTGCCGACTGGGCAGGGTGGACAGGGTAGGTGTGATGCAGTAAAAGAGTGGAAGCTCAGAGAGGTTAACTGTCCACAGTGAGAGTGGTGTGAGAGAGTTAGGGCTCCTTTGCTGAGGCAGGAGCCTCTTTTTACACTTAGACACCTTAGAGGATAAGCTGATGCTTGCCTTGTGTAGTCACAGGTGAGGTGAGGAGGTGGAGCTGCACTGGACAAAAGCACCTAGTATAGTTTTGCTTGATTTTATATATTTTAAATTCCCTGTCATTGGGTTTGGGGAGTTCAGTTCAACTCAAGGTTGACCAGTGAATCCTGACTTTCTAGGAAATAGTGAGATAGTGATCACTGGTGTGTGTGCTTGGCGCCTAATGCCCAGAGTTAGGGCTGGGTTTTGTGGGGAAGGTTTTGATTAGAATTGTTTGCTGGTTGGTATGTGGCCCTCCCGCTGACTTCAGTTAGCTTTCTTATGTAACTTATCTCTGGGCACCTTTGCACCTAGCACCCCATGGCCTTTGTGCTCACCAGGCTGAGTGTCAGTCTACTGCCCTCCTTCCCAGATGAGGACAGAGACTTTGTCCAGCCCTGACACTCAGTTGTCCAGATTTTTCAGGCATGTGGGCAAGTCCATTGGAATATAGCAATCTTGTGACAGCTGCCAGGAGGTCTTACACGGCAGCTAATGAACCATGTCAGCGGTTAGGGGCTTAGCTCAGATGACAGCCTCTGAGGCGGGGTGCTTTTGGTGATTCGTTATTGAGACTACAAACTCTGTCGGGGTGTGAGGCTCTGCTGTCCAGCCTGTGACAAAACACTGTCTCTGGTCTGTGGCTTCCATCATCTTTCTGGGCTGGGGTAATGGGGGAGCTTCTTAGGCCTGGGAGGGTTTTGGGAACCAGTTTTACCAGCATACCCAGTGATCCTAGAACAGGGAAGAGCAGCCTGCATTTAGGAAAAATCACCACACATGGAGCCGGAATTTGCCTTGAAGAATTTGCTGGTGTCTGTGCATCCTCCTAAGTAGGAAAGCCCAGGATTGGATGACAGAGAAGGCTGAATTGGACGCAGTCAGACTGTACCGGCAGCCGAAGACAGAGGGCAGCCCTGTTCCTCTTTTTTCCCTGTCCTGCCAGCCCATCTGTCCATCTGTCTGCTTGTCTAGTCCTTGTTGGGGCTACTGAGTTCCAGCTCTGTGCTGGCTATGGAGCAGTGGGAACCAGCCCTGTTCTCTGTCTTGTACAAATATTAAATGACTAAACAAAAGCAGTAACAATCAGCGTGTGAAATATTAACTGCAGCCCAGTGTGGTGATATGTCTGTCTTCCAGTCCTTAAGACTTGGAGCCAGGAGGATGCCAGCATGGCCAGTGTTGAAAACAAGGGGAGGGGATAGATGCCGGTCCCAGGAAATGGCACTGTGTGAGCTGAGCTAGAAATCTCTGCCACGTTGTGTCCTAGCTGTTGGTTCCAGGATCCGCTGTCAGTCAGCTAAGCCTGCTTTCTGAGCTGTTGTCTCTCTGGCTTCAGGAGGGCAGCTCGCCTTCTTTCTGCTGCTGAAAGACTGTCAGGACTGGTTCAGCTGGGGATAGGTCCTTGGGAACGGGGGTTTTTGAAGCGTTGGTGAACAGAGATAAGGCGTGACAGAGTGACTTAACCTTGAGTTTTGATTTGTGTGTATTTTTTAAGTAAGTAGGTTAGGATTATATGTATTTATTTTTGGAAGCAGGGGCTTTGTGGTGGTTACAGTTTTTATGGGGTAGGCTTAAAGGAGTTAGTGTGTAATTAAGTATACACAGTACAGGTGTAGATAGTGTTGTCATAATTTGAATTATAACTTTAAATGAAACAATATAAGGTACAGTATGTACAATAAAAGACATTATTGTTTTAAAGTTATTGGCTTGGTATCAATATGTATGGTTTTTTTTTTAGGGTAAACATTTTTAAAATTAATTTTTGTCCAGCACCTGGTGCTGGGGATATGGGAATTAAGATAGTTTTGAAACACTTTGTTTTTTAGTAATGTCACAATATATTAACAAATGACTAATTCTTAGCTATGTTTCTGAGCGTCAACAAACCTCATCTCTTTTCACTGCTTCAAAAACTCCTGTTCCCAAAGACCTAACCCCGACTGAGCTGGTCCGTGACAGGAGACTAGCTGCCCCCTTGCTTCTTGAGAGAATGCGAGGACACTTTGAACTCATCAGTGGCTTTAATCATAATGTGCAAATCTATGGGGTGTGTAACTGGGCTCTACCCTGTGTCACTGCCCGGGGCACCTGCAGTCTGGATGGGCAGCAGACAGTAAATGAGGCATGGCCAGTGCTGAGAGAGGCCACGCAGCACTTCAGGTCTTAGAGAAGGGCTTCAGCTCTCCAGAGCAGGGCTTGGACAGGCAGTGCACTGGGCAGCCACACAGAAGTCTGGGTGAGGCCGGTGTGTGTGCTGAGTGTGTCACTGTAAGAGAAGCTGGGGGAAATGGTGGGTGGAAGGGGCCTTCAGAGGACCCAGCGGACAGCAGGCATGCATTTAGGCCTTGTCCCGGGATCGACGGAAGATGGTTCAAGCCCTGTCACTGCTGACCCTGGTGTAGTGTGGAGATGATGGTGGAGGTGGGGATCAGGAGATGATGAACACTGTTACCAGAGTCTAGATGCAGCTAGTGGGTCCTGATCCTGGCCATGGGTGCTTGCTTTATGAGGCTGAGGTGGTAGGCCCTCTACACGATGATGTAGTGCTAAAGGAGGGATGTCTGTTGACAGGAGATGGCGGGTGGGCCCAGCCACTGAGAAATGGAATGTGAAAGGAGTATTAGGTGGGGAGGAAGAAGATAGTGAACTGGGGTTTGGCCATTTTGAGTCTGGCTAGCCTTGGTGCGGCTTGGTTGGACTGTCCATTGGTGACTGATCACTCATCTGGCACTAGAAGAGACTTCTTGCTGAACAGTGCACTGGGAGCATCAGCGTCTGCCACTGCCAGGGAGAAGGAAGCTGGCACTGTTCATGAGGCTGTCTAATGCCTCTTGGATGGGTCCTTCTTGAGTTTATGGCCCCTGGGGTCTACTGTAGGAGATGATGGGGTTGCTCGGGAGGGCTGTGCGGTAAGCAAGGGATGCTGGGTGCACAGCTGGGGAGTGCCAGCATGGGGGTACTGGAGTACAATGGAAAGGCTGGGGGAGGGGCAAGAGGAGGAGCTAAGAAGGAAGGCCATGGTACCCCTGCCTCTGTCTCCTTCCATCATGGTCTGTCTCCTGCCCCTGAGCTGGGCCCCCTGTGTTGGACAGGGTCAGAGGCTCATTCTCTAATGTGTGTCAGTCAGTCAGATCTTAACTCCAAAGGATTTCATTTCCCTCCGTTGCCCTGAGTGAAGACTCAGGTTGGGTCTTTGGGGCAGTCCTTCCTCTAGTGATAGTTGGCGCCTCCTGGGTACAGAGATCTTTGCCCCTGAGCAGGAAGGCTGCCCCCAATCTGCCCAACATTTTGCGGTCTGGGAAGGACTTGCAGTTTCAGTGGAGAACCTGGGAAGCTGTTAGCAGTTCCCATGGACTGCTGTGGCCTGGGGTGTGGAGCCTTGTGACTTGGAGGTGCACTGTTGGCCCTCACTCCATTCAGAGTCTGGGTAGAGAGAGAAGCTGCTCAGCTGTGGGGTTGCAGAGTGCAGAGGTCTACCCAGAGTGCTGTGGGGGAGAGGAGTGTTGAATTGGTCAAATGGAAAGTTTCAGTAACTCCAAGAACCTGGCTGAAGTCAGTTTACAGAAGTAGCTGATGCTATGGCCAGGAGCCCTGAGATCCCTAAGTGCGCCTGAGGCACTGACCCTGCACTGACAGGTGCAGGTGTAGAGCAGTGACAGGACTGGGCACACTCTCAGGACACAGCTGGCCTGAGTGCAGGAGCTGACTGTTCCAGGCAGGAAAAGGAAAAGTGGCTGTATTGACTGAGCTGAGAAGGAAACAGTGGAGTAGAACCCAAGTCAGAGGGACAGGAGCACGCCTGTCAGACAGAACATGAAATGCCAGGGAGCCCTTGTTGGGCAAGTTCAGAACTGGGTTTAGAGCTGAGCTCAAATCTTACCTTTGTCCAAATACTCAGTCCCAGTGAGGGTCTCTAGCTGGTGGACAGGTGGTGACCTAATCTGCCTGGGCCTGTCTGCTCAGTTGATTTAAATTTTTAAAAATATTTTTTATTTTATTATTATTATTATATGTGCAAGTATATGGTGTATATGTGTGTATATGGTGTATGTACCACAGTACATAAGTGGAGGAGGACAACTCTGGGGAAGTCTGTTTTCTCCTTCCATGTGGGATCTAGGGATCAAGCTCAGAGTTGTGCAGCAAGCATGCACTTTTATCCGCTGAGCCATCTTGCCAATCTTTATTTCATATTTATTGACGTCTCAGTATGTACCCAAGCTGGCCTTGAACTTGTGATTGAGCTTCTGCCTCTGCAGCCCAGGTGCGTAGATGGTAAGCATGCTACAGCTGTTTGTTCGTCTCTAGTACTGCCATAGCAGCAGCTGCCTTAGACAGTCACTGTTTGTAAGGATTCAGTGGTATGCTATAGGGGTAAGATGCTTAGGGCAGTGTCTGCTGCGGGCCAGTGCTTCAGTAAGTGGTGCTTTTGCTGTTCCCATCACCTGAATACTTTTACAGATTAAAAAAAAAAAAGATTTATTTATTATTTATACAGTGTTCTGCCTGCATGCACTCCTGCAGGCCAGAAGGGGACACTGGATCTCATTATAGATGGTTGTGAGCCATCATATGGTTGCTGGCAATTGAACTCAGGACCTTTGGAAGAGCAGATGGCACTCTTAACCTCTGAGCCATCTCTCCAGCCCACTTTTACAGATCTTGCCCCTGAATTATACTCACCAATCGGACACAGGCATGGGGGAGGGGGGTGGGGATGGTGCACATTTTAAATTCCAGCACTTAGGAGGCAGAGGCAGTCAGATCTCTGTGAGGTCAAGGCCAGCCTGGTGTATAGAGTAAGTTCCAGGACAGCCAGGGCTACACAGAGAAATCCTGTCTTGAAAAACCAACCCCCCAAAAAATCTATGGGAACAAAGACATAAGACGTAAGAAACAAGTTTCTTCTTCATGTGTGAGAAGTTAGGTTTTTGGCTCACAGTAGGTAAGGAGCATGCTGGGTCAGAGACCTGAGACAACCTCATGGCCCAAGATAGCTGCTAGAGCTCTGGTCTTAACATCTGTATTCTAACCTAAGACCTTTGAGGCCAGTTGGGGTACAGTGTGAAACCCTATCTCAAAACAAGCAAGCCAGCAAACAAAGAATGGACAGGTAGAACAGACAGAGAAACCTGAGAGATGCACCAAGAGGAGCCCATGAGGACAGTGGCTCATTAAACCAGGAAGGTGTCCCGTCGTCTTTGTTGCCTTCTTGAGGAAGCCAGAGGTGCTCTGAAAGAGGGGACAGCAGACCGGGAGGAGAAAGGACTTGCAAAGGACCTGAGAAAGTAAATCACACACGTCAGGGTCGTAAGTGAGAAATGGTGCCCATGGTTGCTGACTGAGAATACTGGTCCAGGATGCTCGGTTGGCAACCGTGGGCCAGGAGGAAGGAAACAGAGGAGAGATTTGGACAAGAGGGGCCAGTATGTGTCCTCTGGAGTACCTAAGCTGGAGGTCAGGACAGAGAGGTTAGAAGGAGCCCTCAATTTAAACCAGAGAAAGACCAGAGCCTGCAGGTTCTAAGCCTCCTCATGAACTGGACAAAACAGCAAAGATGTTCCGACAACTAACATCTGTGTGAAATTTCAGTTTCAAAGGAAGACTCAGTGTGAGCCATTGCCAAGGGACCCTTCAGAGAAAGGAGACCGTGTTTGTCAGAGTTCATGCTCAGTAGAAGTGCCTGGCAACAGTGGGTCAGGGACATCCAATGTGGGGAAGAAGCAGTGGCTCAGGTCGCTCAGTACCCAGCCACGTTTCATTTGGCATCTGATTGTAACAGAACCCGCTTAAGGTAGCCCAGCACCCACCTTTTATGTGTAGCTTCTGCTGCACCGACGCTAACACCGTTCCTGTGGGAAGATCTGATAGAAGGCATGCTTAGCAATTGGGGGGTGACTCAGCCCCAGAGTCACATGCACAGACATGACAATGGAAAGGGCCAGCAGAGTGGAGCCATTCCAGAACGCAGCCAATTCTAAATAACTGTGACTGTGATTGTAAAATAGAACATGAAATAATTCTTGAAAGAAGATAGAGCATGAAGTCATCACAGTTAGTTGTGTCTGGATATGTACCTCTGGCTCGTGTGGTGCTGTGCAGGTACAGTATGTACCCCTGGGTGTATCCTTGGGGTACTGCCTCTTCACACTCTGTGGAGCAGTTTGCTGGGCATCTTTGTTCTGGTGCATAGTCTTTGGAAAACACAGAGACGTTTAAACAGTTGAATCTTGAGTTAGCATGTGACCTAGCCATCCCACTCTGAGGTGTTTATCCAAGAGACATATCCCCGGACAGAAACCTTTACCTGGTAATGGAGAGCACCAAAAATTCCTATTGGCTGATGAAGGGCTGGAAGGATGCCAGGGTGTGGGCCCTTGAGCTCCATACAGCAGATGCCATGCTAGCACTGCTTCCTGCTGCAGGATGCGTGAGCGAGAGGCATCCACAGTAAAGGAAGGTCCATTGTCGGGTGATTCTGTTTGTGTGAAGCATCCAGAAGATGCAGAGCCTTAGACATAGAAGGCGGATCAGTGCCTGCAGGGCTGGCGAGAGGCCAGTGAGTGGTACCTAGTGTGTGGGTAGAAGGTGTTGGAGGACAGTGATGAGAGTGCTCTGGAGGTAGTAAGCGGTGATGACCAAGCCCCTCTCGAAGTGTGCTGAGAACCACTGATTTCCAGAGGGTTTGTTGTTTTTGTTTTTGTTTTTTTGTTTTTTTTTGTTTTTTTGAGACAGGGTTTCTCTGTGTAGCCTTGGCCATCCTGGACTCACTTTGTAGACCAGGCTGGCCTCGAACTCACAGCGATCCGCCTGCCTCTGCCTCCCAAGTGCTGGGATTAAAGGCGTGTGCCACCACGCCCAGTTTGTTTATTGTTTTTTGAGACAGGGTTTCTCTGTGTAGCCATGGCTGTCCTGGAACTCGTTCTGTAGACCAGGCTGCTCTTGAGCCCGCGGAGATTCTCCTGCCTCTGCCTCTTGAGTTCTGGCATTAAAGGTATGTGCCACAACACCAGGCTGAATAGCAGAGTTTTAAAGAGGGAGTTTGGGCCCTGTAAATTACATCTGTTTTAAAATCTTCATTTATTTAATGTTAGTTATGAAAAAAGTAAAAAAACAAAACCCCAAACAACAGGGTCACCTCCATCCTGCTCCCAGCTTTTGGGCGTATATGTCTCACCTTTGTGTACTGTCTCACAGTTGGGTTGATCTGTCCGTTCTTCCCCACAGTGCTTTAGTGTCCTCTCCTCAGGGTTTTATGAAGAAATGATATTTAAGCAGAAGCGGCAACAATACTACAGCTCAGGTCTGTAAGTTTGAGGGGTCACTGTTGCCCTCCATAAAGAGACGATCATGTGTACCCAGTGACTGTTCCCCTTTATAAAGAGACTGTCATGTGTACCCTGTGAAGGCGTCTTCACCAGAATAGCCAATATGAAGGAGAAATGATGGTAAGACCATGGAGCAGGTAAAAGTCTATCCCCGCTGGTCAGAGTGTAAGCTGGCATAGCCACCACGAAACACTAGACACAACTTCCACCCCCGACTTGGTACCAAGCCACCTCTAAGACTGACACACAGAATGGCAGGCGATGTGTCCCAGAAGCCTTGCTTTACAGTGTTGGCAGCAGCACTCACTCTAATTGCCTAAACGGGAAGCAAGGCCAGAGCTAGTCAGTAATAGGCTGGACAGACATGCTATTAGGATCCCATAGAACAGTGGAGACTCCTTGATGGAGCACCAGAGTCAGAGGCGCCGATGAGCATCAATGCAGCTGGAAAACCTGGGTGAACCACAGCAGTCATTCCATGCAGACTCCAAGGCGAATCCATGCTAACAAGAGCCACAGAGCTGGGCGCCCCTTAGAGGTGGGTCATGATGGAAGGAAGGGTCCAAGGGGCATTTGGGGGGCGGGGCTGGAGGTCCTTACACAGGTGCTGGTCGTGACAACTCCTTGAGGTCTGCCCTCAGTACTGTGTGTCCTTCTGCACACATTGTATTTCTGTGAGCAAGCTTATATAAACATTAGGAAAACTGCTCTCAGCCGGGTGGTGGTGGCGCACACCTTTAATCCCAGCACTCAGGAGGCAGAGGTGAGTGGATCTCAGTGAGTTCAAGGCCAGCCTAGTCTACAAAGCAAGTCCAGGACAGCCAAGGCTACACAGGGAAACCCTGTCTTGAAAAACCACACACACATACACACACTATATATATGTATAGCAATCAATGAGCTGAGGCGACAGAGGCCATAGAGGCCAAGAGCCTGGGAGAGAAGGGGGATGCTGAGGCTGGAGAAAATGGTTTAGACCAGGGGCTATGAGCCCTGGCCGAGCTGACTTGAGGTAAAGGGCCTCATGCCACTAGCCTTCGTCATGAGGATATTCTGAGGACCTGGGGTCCAGGGTCACCTCAGTGGTCAGGTGGTAGTTTCTGCAGAGTAGGGGATGAGGAGGTAGCTGGTGGACAACCAGGCTGCTTCCCAGGCCGCGTGCTGTCCACTGTCACAGACGGGAGAGCAAGCACAAGTGTGGAAGGGAGAGTGTGGCCCAGGGGTTGCTTGCCTGAGAGGTCAGAACAGCCCCAGGCCCTAGGGCAGCCACAGGTTTTAGACATATGTCCTACTCTGAGTTGGGTGGTAGGACGGGGTTGAAGGGGAGCTGAGGAGGACAAGCCAGCTACCCACTTAGAGTGAGCAGGGGTGGAGTGAGGTGTAGGCTGTGCAGCGACAGGCACTTTGGAGCAGTCCTCAGGGAGGGTAGAGGTAAACAAGAACAGGCTAAGCCTGCCGGCACATTTGTAGTGGGATGGCTCACGGGCCGCCTTGTCACCTGTTCTCCCAGCCCTGCCCCTGATCCCTGCAGATCCCTGGCTTTGTTCCGCTTTGTTCTCTGGAGCTCCTTCCTTGTGGAGTTGAGTCTTTGGACTCTGGTTGACTCATCAGATGTATTTTCCAGTGTTTTTCTTCGAGGCCGATTCTCCTTGCCAACCCTGCATCCTGGGTGAGGTGGGAAAGAGAACAGCAGCCATCAAGGATCAGCATCTGTGAGTTTAGGACAGGAGCTGCTGTCTGATATGCTAACATAATATCAGATATCGATCCATGGATAACGCATATGACATTTCAAAGAATAGTTTGAAAATAGACCTCAGCATTACGCTTGGTTTGTTCTGAGTTGAATGGGATTAGAAAAGCAAGTCATAACCCTGTGGGACACTGGCTTTCACAGCAGTGCTCTGCAAGGGGATTGGATGGGGTGTTGTGGCCCGTTGGTCAGGGGTCATGAAGCCCCACTGCTGTTCATTACCTCATCTCCAGCAGGTGCTCCCCGGTGTGGGTGAACCAGCAGGGCTGTAGTTAGTGAGACCACCTGTTAATGCCCAGCTGCTGCTCTGAGGAGGTCCAGGGTAGGGTCTCTGGGGCTGGATGCAGATGCTCTGCCAGTTTGCTTTATCTCTTGGGTGGCCAGAGCTGATGGCTCAGGCACCTGATCAGGACTGAAAGGAGAAAGAAGAAAAGGGAGCCCAAGGTTTCTTCTCTAGTCACTGGCTGTACTGCAGCTGAGGAGGAGAACTTAAACTGACCACAAGTTTCCTATGGCTGAGGCTGTAAAAGCAGCTTCTGGCTAGAGACTGCATGGGGGTCATAAAAGGAGGCTCTTTGATCTGCAGACTGAGCTACCAAACCATGGGGAATCCCAGACCCTGAGGCCATGTTCTATGCTGGAATGGCCTCCCCAGGCACCTCTCCTGGGCCTAACCACTGGCAGTGGATCTACAGTGGATCTCCTTGCGGAGATCTCCAGTAAGCCAATGTGAATTTAAGCTTATTAGTCCTAAAAGGCTGATGATAAAGCCCTGAGCCTGCTAACTTATTTGTGAATCTACAGAGAAATAAGAAATAAGAGAGAGATAGGAAATAAACTACTCATACACATGCATTCAAGAGAAAAGGCTCAGCCGGGTGTGGTGGCACACACCTTTAATCCCAGCACTCTGGAGGCAGAGGCAGGTGGATCGCTGTGAGTTTGAGGCCAGCTTGGTCTACAAAGCAAATCTAGGACAGCCAAGGCTCACAGAGACCCTGTCTTGAAAAGCAAGCAAGCAAACAGGGAGAGAGAGAGAGAGAGAGAGAGAGAGAGAGAGAGAGAGAGAGAGAGAGAGAGAGAGAGAGAGAGAGAGAGAGGATGAAGTCAGGCATCTTAACTTTACTTGAAGTTAAGCTTCCCAGTTTCAGCGCCGTTTATTGTAGATGACCATACTTACACTTCTGAGAAAAGGGTACTACCTCAGAGTCGAAAAAAGACAATTAATCAGGAAAACAGATGAATTCTAAAATGCAACAGGCTACATGTTTTAAATCTAAACATTTCTTATCTAATTATCCATTACATAAGTTCACAGTGAGTTCAGAGTGACAAGGCCTGAAAGTTACAAGAATATGTGACTTATCAATTAGGACTGACCTAACTACACATTATCCAGCTAGCTCTTAGTTCATAATGAGTTCAGGACAATAATTTCATCTGTCTTCCATTCTAAGAAAGATAGTAAATTCAAACATCTCTAGGTAGCTTCATTCCAACTTAGGTTCATGTGAAGTTTAAACAAATTTTACCTATATTTATGGTGAAACACCAGGATTCGTGGTGTCATCTGGAGTGGAGGCTTATCTGAAGCCACAAATCTGCTATAAGGCTATCCTTAGTGAGGCAGCTAGAGGTCCACAAAGGTATTTATTACAGCCATAAACTAACTTTAACTTTTAAAACTATTTGATCAGGATTCCATAATCAGGGATTAATTCATCTGAATAACAAACAGCGTGTCTTCAACAAAATCGTATAGGAAGTTTGCTCAATTAGAGCTGGTCAGTACCCAGAAAGTAACAGTTCACATCAATGCCAGATGTTTTTTCTTTTTGGTTACTTGAGACAGGGTTTCTCTGTGTAATCTTGGCTGTCCTGGACTGGCTTTGTAGACTGGGCTGGCCATGAATGTAGTCCTGGCTGTTCTGGACTTGCTTTGTAGACCAAGCTGACATTAGACTCACAGTGATTCACCTGCCTCTGCCTCTCTGGGTGCTGGGATTATAGGCATGTACCACCATGCCTGGCTCTAATGCCAGATTTTTAGAGAAATGCAGCAAAGCACAATTGACAGGTAGTTCAGAGGTTGGAAGCAATTCTGGGGTACGTCACAATACAGACCTTGCAAATACCGGATCACCTCCAGAGATCTCTCATGCCTACTGGACTTCCCCAAATCAATGGCTCCTGACAGCATGTCAGAGGCTGGAAGCAGTTTGGGGGTGCATCGTGGTACAAGGCCTTTCAAATACCAGATCACCTCCTAGATAGCCCACATGCCTAGTGAGCTCCCTTAACAGGGTGGCTCTTGTCTACCACCTCCCAAATGGCCCTGGTAGGCCGAGGGAGCACCAGGCATCCTTGATCAGCATGTGCACAATGGGGCTGGAGGTTTGCTATGCATGAGGGTCCTACAAAGGTTAAAAGGCTTGATGCTCAGGATGATGGTGGGAGGTGGTGGTGGAACTATTGGAGGCAGGGGCATAGCAGGAGGTCCTTAGGTCATTGCAGGACAGCCCTAGGTGGGGATTATGGGCCCTAGGTTTTGCATTCTCTGAGGCTTTGATTTCTGGCTGAGGAGAGCAGTTTGCCCTACTTTGATGGTCCCTCGGTGGCACTCTGCCCTCACTTGATTTGGACTGCAACCTGTTCTCTTTGTAAATCTTTCACCTCAGGTGTTGTCTTATGGTGACAGAGTGCTGGTTGGCATAGGCCCTCCTTCCCAGAGGAAGCTGTGGGGTTTCCTCTGGTTCTCATGTTGAAGGGTTCCCCATCCATCTCTGCTCCCCCTGCTGCACACTTGTGGTCATTCTTTTGTTCCTGTTGCTGTCAGCTTGGACACTGTCTCCCCTCTCCAGTCGGATGTGTGCACTTGCCTCAGACCAGTTCTTGTTCCAGTCAGCTCCGTTCTTCACCTTGAGCTGCCCCATAGACTGTTGGCTGGAGAGGGCCAGCTCAGATCACTGTGAGTTCCAGGAGGCTCTAGTGTGATGGGGTAGAGGGAACTGAGGATAAGCAGATGGACTGTAGTGTGCTGGTCATTTCTCCCCACTCTTTCCACCGTCGGTCACATTGTGCCTGAGATTCTGTCCGTCCTACTCCATGGACTCATGGCCTAGTCTCATGGTCTTGGCTACACTCCACATCATGCCATGCTCTGCATCTATATCTTTCAGGCTACCCTGCCTTAACTCCTTGGCTAGACCTTCAGACCCTTGAAGGCAGGCCTGTGTCTTGCCCAGTGTCTCTCACATAGTAGCTGCTTAATAAATGTTCCTGCACTGAAACCAACACAGGCTCTGTTCCGGCTCCCAGCTTCCACCCCATTGTGATCATGGCCTCCAGGTAAGGGAAGAGTGGGAGAAGAGGCAGAGTATTTACCTGGAGAAGTGTCAAGATTCTATTTAGATAGGAACAGCCACCAAAACATTAAAGGCCATGACAGGATAGCATTTCCATGGTCCCCTAGTGGCTTCATCTCAGCCTTGCTCCTGAAGAGCATAGGGTGAAGAAGCTATGAGGCCAGCTCTGCTGTGGAGAACTGATACTGCACTTAAACAGGTTCCCTGAAGTGCACCCACCTATGTGGGCTGGGTTCCCCAAGGATGGTGCTGGAAAGATCTGTTGGTTTACCATGTGGGGCATAAAGGGAAGTAGACTCAGTTGAGGGTTTCTTAGAAAGCACATAGCAAGCAAGTGGCATAGTGGGTTTAGCCAAAGTCAGCCTGGCTCTGAACATGGGCTCCTCTCTGCTGTCTGCTGCCATGTTTCACTAGCACTGGTCTCTTGAGAGGCCCTGTAGCCACCCCATTTGTCTGCTTGCTGGAAGGGGTTTTCCAGGCTTGCTAACTCTAGGGCATTTGGGCTGATTTACATCCTTAGTAAGGTCACAGGCTGTTAGCTTATCTCACATAGGTCCACCTTGAAGAGACAGCTTATTGTGAGCAGGGTTAAACACACCCAGCTGTGAGCAAAGTCAGTGCATGGTGAGGCCTTGGCAGAGAGGGCTGTCTTTCTTCCTCAACACCGCCCTCATTTATTCTTGGTGTGGTGCCTTATTTGAAATGTCACTTCTTCCTTTGGCAGCCCTCCTGCAAATGTCTCTACCGCGTGTCCATCTCCAGGCTGACACTGAATTCAGACTTCCCTACAGTCATGGACTGTGTGTCATTCTCCTAGCTGGATTGGGTCACAGTTTTGCTGCGTCCTTGGCTACCCTTCCGAGATACTCAGAAGAGGGTCACTCAGGCATCACCCCAAGCCATGTACTACCCACAGCCCTTTTCTGAGCAAACTTACTGTATGTTTCCACATCTGAGGCCCAAAGGACAGCAGACTCAGGAGCAATGGGATGCCTAGACATGGGAGGGGCCATGTGGGAACAGTATGATCCAACCATTATTTCACCACCTGCTTTGTTTTTTTTTTTTAACCTTTTCTTGGTTCTTTGTAAATTTCACATCATGCACTACACTCATTTCCCTACCACATAGCCCGCCATCCTTGCAACCTCCCCGCCAAAAGAAAAAAGAAATGTCATTGTGGAAGCTGTAGTGTGTCACACTGTGTCCCACAGTATTCCCTTTTGTCCTCACTTCTTTGCTTGCAAATCCACATTGAAATGAGTCTTTGGTCTGGTTTGAGGCCTCTGGTTTCTGCTGCACTATCAATATTGGAACCTCACTGGCGTGCCTCTTAGACACCCTGCTGTCCTGTGTCATGGAGATCCTATAGTTTTGGATCTGCAGGACTGCCAGCTCCTTCACATGCTCCAGCAGTTTATTGGTGGGGTAGATGTTGGGGTGGGCCAATTCAAAGCTCTGGGTCTGGATCTGGGCCTGAGAGGTGTCTGAGCTGGTCAGCCTGCCAACTCTCCTGACCCACATTCCCAAGGTGAGCCCTCCAGCCCTGCTCTGTCCAGCTCATTCAGTGCTGCAGCCAGCAAGGGGCAGAGCCAGCTCTCCTGATCTCATGCCGTCAGGGCAGGCGCACCTGCAACTGAGCAACCAGGACCAGCTCTACTGTGCTGCCCAGGTGAGGTACAGGGTCCAGCTCACCTGCAGCCTTCCTGGGCAATGTGTGCCCCTGCTCCCCAGCTCACTATGGGTGGGGTCAACTTTCCTGCTCTCACGCCTTCAGGGCCAGCTCTCCCATGATGCCCAGGCGATTGGTGGGGCCAGCTCTGCACAGCCCTCAGACATGGTCCTAGGAGGCAGCCCACACCAGGGGCATCCGCCTGGCCTTTGGTAGTAACAGGCCCCTGCTGTGGCAGACATGGCCCTCAGTGACAGCGTAGTCCAGGACCTCAGAGTCATAGGTGGCATCACCAGTTACTCACATCAGGCTGTTCCTTATTACCAGTTCCGCCTCTCTTCATCGTGCACACATCCGCCTTCTTCTCTTTCTCTTCCATTTCTCCACCACTTACCTGCTCATCTTAGTGGTGCCTGGGTCTCTGGGTGTCTAGAGTTGTCTCAGGAATGGTCGCAGGAGTGCTGTACCTCACCCATGCAGTGTGGTCATCTTGGGTGTAGTCTGCCCACCTGGGCCTGCACTATGCTGGACTGGTGGTCATTTCAGGCTAGTTCTCTGTCTGGGCCCCATGACACAGGACTGGTGATTGTCTCGGTCCTCTTTTTATGTTTATTATAAACACTATGACAGAAAGGTGTAGTTACTTATCTAGAACATTCCTTGATTATAAATTTTCTTAATAAAAATAGATTTCCTGTTTTAATTGAGAAAACAGAGGCAAACCCAATAGAACTGATAAACAAAATGACTTCAAAGACCCACGTGGGGTATGAAATATGTAGTCATACTCTCCCTTTCAGCCATGGCCAGCCTCATCTTTCTACTTCTCTTTGTGGTAGATTAACTCATAATTCCAGCCACTGCTGCATAGGCGATACCTATTCCATGTGCCAAACCCAGGCTTGAGCAATACACCTTCTATCCCCCACAGCCATAACTGAGCCTTTATCTTCCTTTTCATAACATTGATAACTTTGTCTTGGTGTTTCCCTTGCCATGTTGAGGGTGCTAGATATGGAACACCCATTTCCTAACTCCCTCACCCTTCCTTTAAAATCCTTACTTAGGCTGGAAAGATGGCTTAAAGGTTAAGAGCGCTGACTACACTTCCAGAGGTCCTGAGTTCAATTCCCAGAAACCACATGGTGGCTCACAACCATCTATAATGTGATCTGCTGTTCTCTTCTGGCCTGCAGGTAAACATGCAGGCAGAGCATGGAGTACATAGTAATAAATACATGTACATTTTTTTTTTTTTTAGTCCTTACTCCTTACAGGGGTGTGTTACAACCTTTCTCTTCAGCCTGTTGTCTCTTAGACAGCTTCCAACTCAGGGCTGCACTAGGCACCACCAGCTGCCTGCAGGCGCTAGCTCCTCTCTGCTTCTGGTATTCTTCCCATCTGTCCCAGCCATACTTTGCCATTGGCATCAGGTACCCCAGGCTCCTGATGTCCCTTTCCTGTGCTAAAACGACTTTCTTCTGTAAGAGCAGCTGGGAGAGTGCTGGCTGTGTGTGGCCTCTCCTTGCAGTCTGCAGATACAACACCCAGGAAAGCAAAACCCTCTTCCTGTCCCATCAAGATAAGACTCTCATTTTCTTGAGATTTAGGGATCTGTGTGCTGGTGTGTGTGTGTGTGTGTGTGTGTGTGTGTGTGTGTGTGTGTGTGTGTGTGTGTGTGTGTGTGTGTGTGTGTCTGTCTGTCTGTCTGTCTGTCTGTCTGTCTGTGTGTTCAACCCTCCCCACCCCCCAAGGAGCCAAGCTGTGCTGTTATGCATTGTGGTCAGATTTTCTCCTATTGATCTTTTGTTTCCATTCTGGGTGCCCCGCCAGCCACGTGCCACTCCTGAGTAAGGCGTCCAGGCGGCTCACATGTCAATTCACTATTTCCATCTCTTTCTGTTACAGCCCTGGGTTTTGAGACAGTTCTTCCTCTGATTTTCCACTCTTTTCAGTTCTTCCACTGACAACATTTTAACCTCAAAAGCCATGCTGTTCAGTTGCAGAACGCTTTCAGCACGTTCGGTAAAGTTCCTGTATGTTCTGTCCACTCCTCCTGCAAGCACCCACTGCTCCGAGGGAGCTTGCTTAGGGAAAAGCAGTTGCCCTCCTAATCCTTTACTTGTTCAAGGTCTGCATAAACAGTAGATCCACTGCCAGTGGTTAGGCCCAGGAGAGGTGCCTGGGGAGGCCATTCCAGCATAGAACATGGCCTCAGGGTCTGGGATTCCCCATGGTTTGGTAGCTCAGTCTGCTCCCTTCCTTGGTCCAATGGTCTTCAGGGGCCATGCCTGTAGAAGGTCCCCTACGAGGGTCCTTTCCTGGCAGCACCTCTGCCCTGGCTCCTGCTAGTGGGCAGGGTGTAAGGATGGCACGATCTTCAGGAAGACCATTGCTGTGGACCACCTGCCAGAGTCCCCTGGCTAGGTGTGTGTGTGTGTGTGTGTGCTGGAA
The DNA here is from genome assembly GCF_903995435.1 of Acomys russatus. Classification (NCBI taxonomy): domain Eukaryota; kingdom Metazoa; phylum Chordata; class Mammalia; order Rodentia; family Muridae; genus Acomys; species Acomys russatus. The sequence goes on from NC_067160.1 coordinate 49,958,183, forward strand.
GCCAGGGGAAGGGGGTGCTGGCTAGAGGGCCCAGGCTTCTCCTGGGTGCCTGCATCCACCCTGGGTCCCACTGAACTTACCCTGCTTGTAGCTGCCATCCTTCCCTGACCCAGGCAGCAGCTTCAAGCTGAACTGGGCACTGGTGGCTCTCAGAGCACCTGGCTCCTCCTGGGGTTTTGGTGTCCTTTGTTGTATGGCTGGAGAACCAAGTGTCTGGGGTGTGATGAGTGGGTCAGCCTCCATCTCCCCTGATAGTGCCCTTCTGTCTGGTGCAGACAGAAGCATTTCAGAGCACCTGGGCTGGTACTGGGGCTGAAGTAACCCTGTGTAAGCCCTGGCCTGCACTTCCCACAGAGGTAGTGTTGATGCACAAGGGGCTCTTCGGTAATGGCCTGGCACCCCATTCTCTAGGTGGCCAGCTGTCCCTGTTGTTTGATCTCACCATGGCTTCATGAGGAGAATATAGTCTGATACCACCTTAAAGGGGGAAAATTGAGCTGGTACAGTGGTGCACGCCTGTAAACCCAGCACTTGGGGAGGCAGAGGCAGGCAGATCTCTGTAAGTTTGAGGCCAGCCTGTTATACATAGGGAGTTCAAGACAGCCAGGGCTACACACAGAGAAACCCTATCTTGAAAAACAACAAAAAGAGGGAAAATTGGAGCCCAGAGGTAGTAGCATCCTTGGCAGCAGCCCCAGGATTCAAACCCAGGATATTGAGTTTGAATGGATGCTGTGATACTGAGCCTTGTCACCTTGACTACACTGAGCTAGGATAGCATAACTTATGGGACAGAGCTCATGGCTGACTCAGAAGGGAGGAGCAGCTTTCAGCAGAGGGCAGGTGCTGCTGTGCAGGACAGAGGCACACAGAGGGGAGTTTGTATCGGACCAGAGCCTTAGAAAGGTGGTAGTGGTGGTGGGGCCTGGGGGTTCATTCTAGGTAGTGGGTCAGCGTGATCAGTCTAATTCCGTCGTCCACTGAATGTGCTTTGGTCACCGCTTGGCTATTCAGGAGGTACTATTTCAGTGAAGAAGCTCATGACCCGGAGGATGGGGACGTATTGGTGCAGCCAGGTTCACTGACACCAGCCCCACACTCTGAGCAACCTGTGTCCACTCCTTCATGAGTCTACCACACTCACTGCTTATGACCTGGCCAGCCCTCCTTTCACCCCACCTCAGGCCTGTGGTGAACAGCCAAATATTGTCAGTTGCAGTGAATTAATTTGTAAAAAAGAAGAGGAGAAGCAGGAAGAGAAGGAGGAGGCCACCATGGTGGCTGCAGCAGTGGCAGCAGCCATTGCTGGGCATGGTGACACATGCCTGTAATCCCAGCACTCAGGGAGGCAGAGGCAGAGGCAGACAGATATATCACTGAGTTCGAGGCAAACCTGGTCTACAAAGCGAGTCCAGGGCAGTCACACAGAAACCCTGTCTTGACACCCCCTCCCCCCAAAAATGAATCATTATACACCTATGATCTAAAATTCAAAGCAGCTAAACAAATTCCACCCTGACTCTGACATCCTAGACCCTTGCTGTTGCCACCCAGAGGGCAGACATGGCTTTATACAGTTGTGCACCTTGGTGAATCTTATTTGGTACTGTTGGGTTACCAGTAGTCATTTAAGCAACTGGCCACCAGATGGCGGCAAATTGCCACTCAGAACTCCTGCCTTCCCACCTGGAGGCTCTCTTGAATCTGGTGAACCACCCTTCAAGTGTACAACTATTCCCCCCCAGGTGTGGTGTTGCTTCGAGAGTTTTTCATACCTATTTAAAATTAGGCAACATTGAAGTGTACAGAAAGATAGAAAATTCAAGGGCATCTGGAGGTTTCTTTCTTTTTTCTTTTTTGAGACAGGGTTTCTCTGTGCAGCCCTGGCTGTCCTGGAACTTACTCTGTAGACCAGGCTGGTCTTGAACTCAAAGAGACCCATCTGCCTCTGCCTCTGCCTTCCTCAGTGCTGGGATTAAAGGCGTGCATCACCACTGCCTGGCTTCTGTGTGTTGTCATCATGTGTGTACATGTGCCATTAGCAGCCTCAAGTGTGTGTGAATGGTGCTTTCTTAGTGAGGTGTGCCTGTTGGAGCCATTCCCTCACACCCTGCTCTTTTGCCTCACTAGTTCTCTTCTTTATCGTGTGTCAGTTGCTGACAAGTGGTATATTTACTGAATGCTTTATTGACTGTTTACTGAGGGGTTCTGTCTTCTTGTTTGCTGCAGCACCCCTGGAATCCAGGATAGTGCCCAATACAAACAAGACTTTGGGTAAATATTTGCTGGTGGATGAGTATGTGGATGGGAGCAGGCCCCTGTGCTGCGGGCATCTTTCCCTGAATGGAAGTTCTGATGCTCTGGACCATCTCAACTGCTGCTCAGAACCTGCCACAGAGATGCAGCCTAACTGGGCACAGAAGCACATCTGTAGGCGCATTTGTCCTGATGTCCTTGCCTTGCTGAGTGCAGCTGGTGCCTCATGCTGTGCTTTCAGGTGCTGTGGGTCTTCATGTTTCCAGGCCAGAAGGTGCCATGTCCTCTAGGAGTCTAGCCAGGGCTCCCCAGAGACCTTCCACACCAGAGATGCTCATTCATCTCCTGCCATGTGAGCACATAAAAGCTTTTCTTGGCTTATTGGCTGTCTTTCATCCTTTCCATGGTCCTTTCTATGCTGCAGTTAAACTCGTTAACTTACTTAAATCAGACCACAGTGGCTCAGTAACAGACCATTTGCCTAGTATGTACCAGGCCCTGCATTCCATCCCCAGAACCACAGGAAGCTAGACAGAGCACAGGCTCATGTGCACAGACACACACACAGACACACACATACACATACATACACAGGCACACACACAGAGGTACATACACAGAGGCACACACACAGACACACACACACAGGCATACAAACACACAGACACACACACAAAGGCACACACACAGACACACACACAGAGGCACACACATAGAGGCATACACACACACATACACAGGCGCACACACATAGAGATATGCACACATAGGCACACACACAGACATATACACAAAGATACACACACACAGACACATACACAGAAACACACAGAGGCACATACAGATACACACAGGCACACACACACAGACACACAGACAGACAGACAGACACACACACACACACACACACACACACACACACACATGTTGGCTACTAGTTCTCTTGGCTTCCTGGTGTTTGTATGGCCCATAGGGAGGACTTTTTCCTTCCAAAATTTCAAACATATGAATCTGTTTTTCTGCTAATGTTTTAATGTTTCTTTTGTCTGTTTAAATATTTCATCCACCAAACATTTATTCTTTTTTTTTTGTTGTTGTTGGTTTTTGAGACAGGGCCTGACTCTGTAGCTTTGGCTGTTCTGGAAACTCACTCTATAGCAGGCTGGCTTTACACTCACAGACATTTCCCTCTGCCTCCCAAGTACTAGAATTAAAGATGTGCACCCCTATGCTCAGCGAACACTATTCTTATAAATATTAGATAAAGGTTTTAGGGAGTTCCTGCCTCCCCAAGTGAATAGTAAATTGTTTCGTTGACATTTTAAAGCGATGTGTCTTCCCTTGCTATAGGAACTGTCGTTGATTGCATAGTAATTCTTAGCCACAACCAGCCCACTCTGCCCCAACTTCCTCCTTGCTGATCCACTCATCTGTTCTGGGGCCTGCTCTTGGCTGTGACTTCCTGACAGAACAGTGTCCTGCTTATTTTACTTTTTCCCCCGTGAGACTTTTTAAGCTACTTTAAATGATTATTTCAGAAAAAAATTTGAATTAGTTTGTTGAGTTCCAAAAGGAATGTTCTTGCATTTGTTTTATTTTTAGATTAATTGGGGAGAATTGATGACTTTATGGTATTGTCTCCATGGGAGTGACATGTCTTTAAATATTTTTAAGAAGAAGATTTAATTTTTATTTTATGTATACAGGTATTTTACCTGCGTGAATGTGTACTGAGTGTATACACTGCTTATGGAGGCCAGAAGATGGTGTCAGATCCTTTGGGATTGGAGTTAGATTGTGTAGGCCACCATGTCAGTGCTGGGAGAGGAACCTGGGTCCTCTGCAAGGGCAGCGAGTGCTTGTAACCACTGAGCCATCTCCAGCTCCTAGAACTCTTTAAAAAATTACACTTAATTTATTTTGTCTGTGTATGAGTATGTATATGTGTAGAGATCAGAGGACAGTTTACAGAGGTCTTCCACCATGTTGGGCACAGGGACCAAACTCAGGTTGTTAGGATTGATGGCTCCTGAACCATCTTTTGCCCTTAAAAGCCTTTTAATAAGAGTTTATAGTTTTTTCAAATGACTTATGTACCTTTCTTTCTTTTTTAAGATTTATTTATTTAGTACACAGTGTTCTGCCTGCATGTAACACCTGCATGCCAGAAGAGGGCACCAGATCTCATTATAGATAGTTGTGAGGCACAATGTGGTTTCTGGGAATTGAACTCAGCACCTTTGGAAGTGCTCTTAACCTCTGAGCCATCTCTCCAGCCCCTTCTGCACATTTCTTTAAACCTTCCCATCCAGGTCTTTTCTGGTTTGTGCTGTTGTGTTTATGTCTGTTTGTTGGTGGTGGAAGGGAAATGAGTTTAGGTTGGCTTGTTTCTTTCAGCAAGGTTTGGGGAGGAGAAAGCCAATGTAGTGGTGCACTTCAGGCGTTGGAAAGCAAAACCAGTTTATGGAGTATGTTTTGAAAATGTCACCTGTCCTCACACACATGTGTACCTTTACACATCTCTCACTCCTGCAGTGCCCTGTAGAATGTGGAATGGGGTTGCAAGAGCCGGAGAGCCAGTTGAGTCACCTGTTCCAGCTCTATTCACAGGTGACAGACACCCTTTAGTGCCTCTGCTCAGGTAGTCTTCCCTTTGTCTGTGCCAGCCTGCCTGCTTGCCTTGTCCCCTACGCATGGCTTCCCCCCTCCTCAGGTGGGGTGCCTGCTACTTGTTATGAGGGTGAGGCCCAAGGACAGTGCTCATGATTGTTAAGGACATGGGTTTCCAGATCCACCATTCTACCCTGGCCTCGTGGTTTCTAGAGGAGGAACTTGGTCTCGGGAGGAGGAGTGGCAGGTGAGAACGAAAGCCTCCATATGAGCTGGGTCATTACCAGGCACCCCAGTCTAGGGCTCTCTGGTTAAAGGGCTTTCTCCTAGGCTTTGTGTGTGGGGAAATGCACCCCTTTACTGTATGCCTTGTAGGTTCAGAATCTACATTGGCAAGGGTCACTGTTTGGAGGCAGGGACACAGTGGGGGGCTGCTTAGGGGGCTTTGGGTGTTGGGAGGAAACTTGGCTACACAGATGCATAGATAAAGAGATGCATAGAGGCTTCTCTGCACTTGCTGGGTGGAGACTGCAACCCCTCGCCTTTAGGTAACGTTGCTTGTTTAGTCCCGAGTCAGATGTTGTTTGAATCATTAGGATCAAGCACGTGATTAAGTGAGGGCTCTGTAGAGTTGGAGAGGGGACCACAGCATCAGATTCCTGATCTAGATAACCACATCCTTAACAACCCAGAAGGGAACCAGGGCTTTTGCGGGTGTCTAGGTTGTCCCAGTCCGATTTCATTTATCTCCTCACTCTCACTTCTGTTTTCCAAAGCTCTCTTTAAAGCCTACGAGCATCCTGGGGCTTCCTCTGTCTCTGGCCACAGCAGGTCTGACTCACTGTGGCCCTGGTTCAGGAGGGCCCATGCTTGTGACACTTAAAATGGACAGTAGTGGTACAGGGGGTAGAAGCAGAGCAGGCTCAGCTCCTCCCCATCAGTCTTCCGCACAGCTTCTGTGTGTGCCTCAAAGACCAGTGCTCCCCGTGCAGTGCCTGAGACAGTACATTCCACTTCACCCCGGATGTGGCTCTTTCCCCTACCCTGTTTGGGATCCATTTCCGTACTTGTTTGCAACATTTGGAAGAAACCATGCTCTTGTAACTGGACATGCCTGGGCGTGTGCATTTTCTTTGAAACAGCCTCCACTGGCTTAGGAAAAAGTGATTATTCTGCCTTCTCCACAGGGTCTGCATTGGCTCGTCTGTCTCACACCGTCCTGTGGTTTCCTGAGCTGCAGTTGTTGAGGAACACTTTGCCTGGAAGGAGCCCAGGGTTGCATCTGGGCTTCTCCTTGCTCTGGGAGCGCCTCCCCCCCCCCACTCCCCCACGACCAGACTCTTGTAGTGAGCAGAGAAAGATGTGGGGTCGGTCTGCGGTTCTGATAGCAGCTGCCACGCTCTTAAGGAATTACATCATGAGAACTGCTTTTGCTCTGGCTCTGTTTGGGTTTCCAGGAGGGTTAGCAGCGAGAGCGTGTTTGAGTGTACATGCAAGCGGAGGGGCAGAGGAGAGTTGAGAGGCAGAGGGGGTGGGGAGAAGGGGGCTTTGTATGTGCAGGCTGATATGACCAAACCTGAAAAGCTGATGCCATCTTCCCCATGGGACAGAGAGTGCAGACATGAAAAGATGGACCTACACATAATAGTTTAATTTATCTCCCCGAGTCACTGTTTTTATATCTGCAAAATGATGTCTTAGGAGGATTGCTATTGCTAGGAAGAGACACCATGACCACAGCAACTCTTAGAAGGAAAACACTTAATTGGGGCTGGCTTACAGTTTAGAGGTTTTGTCCTTTATCATCATGGTGGGAGCATGGGGGCATGCCAGAAGACATGGTGCTGGGGAGGGAGCAGAGATTCTACATCCAGATCAGAAGGCAGCAAGAAGAGAGAGACACTGGGCCTGGCTTGACCATCTGAAACCTCAAAGCCCGGAGACACACTTCCTCCAACAAGGCCACACCTACTCCAACAAGGCCACACCTACTCCAACAAAGCCACACCTCCTAATAGCACCCCTCTCTATGAGCCTGTGGGGGCCATTTTCATTCAGACCACCACAGATGGGTTTTACAGACTGCATGAACGAGCCTTGTCTCCTGAGGCTGGGACAAAGCCTATGCATAGCAGATTGTGGCAGAGGCACTGAGGGCCAGGACTGGAATCCTCTGCACAGAACTAGGGCTGGGGAACACTTAACCTCTGTCCAGACAAGGGAAGAGCAGAGGCAGACAGTGCTGCTATGGCCACACAGGCTCCTCCTCATCTTACTCCCTGTCTTCTCCACTCTCCCCAGTGAGGATCAGAAGACAGAGCCGAGGAAATGAGAAGGGGCCTCTGCTGCCTGTGCTGTAGGCCCCTAGCACCCCATGTTTCCTGTGTGCTCTCATGTGCTCCAGGTCCCCGCCTTCCGTCTCCTGACTTGGCAGACCCCTGCCCATGCCTCATACCCACACTATGGCTCCTCTCAGTGGGCCCATAATGACCCTTTTGATGCCCTAGTTACTTCGTGCTGCAGGAAAGCTGGACCTGTGCCGCTCACTCCTTCAGAATCTGTGTGCACTGAGCTGGGGACAAGGCTTAGAGTTGAGTAGGACTCACTGCTCTTCAGGAGAACCTGAATTCAGGCCCCACCCCTCAAGTTTGTTGGCTCACAACTACCTGTAATGCTAGCTCTAGGATTCAGTGCTCTCTTCTAGCCTCTGGGGGTACCCGAGTATACACAGGGCATGCGTGCACACACACGTGAAATAAAATAGAAATGGAATATACTATCACCTGTCTAAAATCCTTGAATTACAGAGATTCCCAGTGCCTCCAGGGAAACTTGTAACCCTGTTCCCAAACACACACTGCTCCCTGCACTGCTCCCTGTAGCCTACAATGTCTTTCTGTGTGCTTAGCCTGTCTGAGCACTATTTCCTGCCAGGTCCCAGCCCATGGCCTTTTGACACAGGAGCAAGAGTTAGCAGCCTCAGCACCCAGCCTGGACAAGTATTCTGTTACTCTGTCCCGCTTGGTCCTGCCACTCTCTGCACATAGACTCATGTGTTGTTTGAGTCTGTCCCTAAGCTGCCCCTAAGCAAGACTGCTTCTGTCATGGCGAGCCATGCAGGAGTCAGAACAGAGACAAGGGTTAGGCTGTTTTTCTAGCTTCTGCCTTCCATGGAAAACATGGTGCTTACAGGACAAGTGAGGGTGTCCTCTCCAGGTAGACTGGGGCCAGGGCAAGGGGAAGGACAGGTCCAGCCTCTTAGATGGGATGGCCCTGCTCTTTGACCACTATGCTTGGCTCTCTGAAGTCTATTGCTGGCAACCTCCTTCCCAGCAATGGAAGCCCATGATCTCACAAAGCACAGTGACCGCCCCCCCTTTAAAAAATAATGTACTTACTTTCATTTTATGTGTATTATTGTGAAGGTGTCAGATCCCTTGGGATTGGAGTTACAGATAGGTATGAGCTACTGTGTCGTTGCTGGGAGCTGAACTCGGGTCCTTTGGAAGAGCAGAGAGTGCTCTTAACCCCTGACCCATCTTTCCAGTCCCACAGAGCCCTTTTTTATAAATGTTTAAAACTAATTGTTTGCCGAGGCGGTGGTGGTTGCTGCGGTGGTGGAGTGGGCCTTTAATCCCAGCACTCAGGAGGCAGAGACAGGTGGATCTCTTGGATTCTAGGCCAGCCTGGTCTACAGAGGGAGTTTCAGGCCAGCCAGGGCTACAAAGAGAAACCTTCTCCTAACAAACAAACAAACAAAGCTAATTGATTGCTTAGGAAAAGAGAATAGGAGCATGTAAATAGAAGCTTGTAAGAGAAGGATGAAGTTACTGCTACAGTAGCAACATTGACCGTGAGCTGCCCTGGCCTGCACAAGTGTTTCACACGCCCTTCCTGTGCTCTGCTGGGAGGCAATCTCAGGGATGTGTATAAGCCCAGGCCCTGGCAGATTGTCCAGGATTTGAGTGCATGGGGTCTCAGTTTCACAGGAACCCAAGTAGTTCCTACTGTGTGATCCAAGTGGCTTGGACCTCCTGGGCTCTTGTGGCAAGGACATGGGCGAAATATGTGATGCTTAGCCAGTATCTCCCTCAGGATAGATGTGGCCATTGGTAAGAGAGTCCCATCTTCTCCAAATGGGGTTGCCAGCATATCCCTCCTTTTATTGTGCATGCTTGTATATGCATGTGTGTGTGTGTGCGTGCGCATGCGTGTGTGTACACAAGTATGTGCCATGGCATGCATGTGGAGAGCAGATGATAACTTGAAGGGAATCACTCTTCTCTCTCTTCTCTCTCTCTCTCTGTCTCTCTCTCTCTCTCTCTCTCTCTCTCTCTCTGTCTCTCTCTCTCTGTCTCTCTGTCTCTCTGTCTCTGTCTCTCCAGTGTGGGTCCCAGGGATTGAACTCAGGTCCTCAGACTTGTTAGCAAATGCCTTCGTCCATTGAGCCATATCCCTGGCCATGGCAGCATCCTTTGGAAGAAACATGGAGCTACCAGGGCAATTTCAGAGAGTGCCTCTGGTTTGGGCTGTACTCAGAAGGTTGGGGTCCAGGTGTGGTCTCCCTGAGGAGACCCACAGAGCACCAGGCTCATGCAGATAGAGTCAAAGTTCACACTTGGAGCAGACTGGCTGGGCTGGTGGGAGGCCACCTAAGAGTCCTGGGTCCAAACTGCTGTGGCTGAGCTCTTGAACTAGGTCTCGTTTACATCTGTTTTGGGTCCCCTATTCTGGAGCTCCTGCGCCCATCTCGCGGTTCTACTGAAAGGCCCTGCCTAGCCCTTGCCTGGGAGGGCCTTTCCTTGGTTCTGGTCCCAACATTTCCCTTCTCAGCTTGTCACTTGCATGGCAGGCCAGCCAGGTGAGGTTCTCTGTGCTGCTCCGCGTGCTTCACGTATCGTCTTGCAGCTTAACAGTCCCAGGTCCCACATTCCTGGGGTATCCGTGTCACCATCCAGATTTAGAACACTCTTCACCTCAGTAGCACTCTGTGTCTGTGTGCAGTGTCTTGCCATGGGCACTTTTTCCCCTATAAACTTGCCATTTCTGGGAATTTCCTAAAATGGAATCACACTGTACATTCTTTTGCTTGTGACTTCTTCCACTAGCATGATGTTTTTGAGGTTTGATCATGCTGCGGTTTGTGCTAGCATCTCATTTCCTCTCATAGCTGAGGAGCAGCACACTGTGTGGCTAGGTCACACTGCTTTGGCGTTCACTGGATGATAGACATGTGGCTTGGTTCCAGCTCTTGCTGTCAGGAGTGATGCTGTGATAGATAGGCTTCCTCTGTGTGTCTGTGCGAATGTTTTCATCCTTTGTAGCAGATGCCTGGGAATCAGATCAGTGGGTTGCTTTAACCAATCAGGAAGCTGCCAAATTGTGTTCTGAAGAAGCTGTACCATTTGCCTTCTCACCAGCAATGTGTGAAGGTTTCCGCAATGTGTCCCCGCTTCCCCTGCCCCAGACACACTTGGTAAAATCTGATTTGGTTGTTGTTCTAATTCTGGCCATCCTATTGCGTATGAAGTGGTGTCTTTGTGGTTTTAGTTTGTGTTCCTCTGGGGCTTTTCCCTAATTAGAGAATGTGTGCGCGTGCACACATACACACACGCACATGCACATGGACACACTTGCACATGTATGTGGGAGACCATGGAGGCTCGCGGAATTGGATCCCTGAAGCTAGAATTACAGGCAGTTGTGAGCGTCTGAATGGGCGCTGGAACATCCTTCTCTACCTTGCTGTAGTCAGCTGGGTCTAGTCTGGCTGCTCTCACTTGCCCTGCAGGAGTTCTGTGGGCTGTTCTTGCTGTCTCCCAGCCCGTGCCCCTTTGCCACCTCAGCTGGCGGCAGCCATCCTGTGGTAAGCGTAGTCAGCTTCCATTTTGTGCCTAGATCTCCTCGCTGTCCTGCCGAGAAGCTGCTGGTGCCTTTCAACGATCTGGGAGGTGACAGATGCTCTCTGGACAGATGCTCTGTGCATGTGAGCAGTCCAGGCAGAATAACCAGATCTGACCTTCCAGGGGGTCTTGGGTCATGCTGCTGCTGCGGTAGAGTAAGCAAAGGCACTGAGTGTGACCTCAATGGGCTTCAGTTTCCCTCCATAGAAAATGGGCATGATTAGAAGGCCTCCCTCGGGATTGTGTCCACTTTCTTTACCAGCCTTTGTCTTTATTTAGAACACAAAATTTGGGGCCTGTGAGGTATAAATGCACATGTCAGATCTAGCAATCTGCAAAGGGCAGGACAGCCAGGCAGGGGTGTGGGTCCAGTGCTGTCATAGGGCCAAGGAGACAGAATTCATACAGATGTTGGACACTGGTATTTAATCTAGAAAATGCTGCCCTCTTTATGAGCTCAGTCATAGCACAGACATAGCATCTTCCATGGAAGGAAACAAGCATGCTGGCTCTGTGGGCCAGCCTGAGCTTGAAGGCTACCAGGTCACACTTTTCTTTTCAGGTCTCCTGGGTGATCTGTTGGAGGCTGGCATGGTTCAGAGCAGGTTTTTATGGGTACCTTTGCCTTGCAGGACCTCTCAGGCAGGTTATGTCACCAGCAGAGGTGGCTCCGAAGCTCCCTGAGGCCTGGAGACTATGTACAAGAGGAATGGTCTGATGGCTAGCGTGTTGGTCACCTCCGCCACTCCACAGGTACGAAAGCTGTGGGAGGGAGGGGCCATAGCATGGGATCCAGGCCATGAATACAGGCCTTCTTAGGGCCTGCCGCTCTAGGTGAGAGCTCTAGGAGCCAGTCAGCTCTGTGGATTTTGGTGTTTTCTGAAGTTGTTCTTTTCAAAAAAAAACAAATACCTGCCCAGTCCAGCCATGGCAAGTGCTACATTCCATTTTGGTGGCAAGAAGAGATCAGACCTTTCCCAGGAAAAACCGCTGTTGATTATAAATAAGCCATGCATTCCAAAATGAGGTCAGACAGAAGCCAGTCCAACTGGCCCCTGAGCTTATTTACCTTACTTCCTAGGAAATGGATGTAAGGACTGGTGGTCTGAATGGCCTGGGCAGGGACTCTGCATGGGGTCTGGGATTCGTTTTCCAAGCTCAATAATGACATAGACACACAGAAGGAGGGGTGTCATCTGAGGCCGGTGCCACTGTGTCTGGGGTATAGTGCAGGCTCCTCAGACGTGTGGTAAGGCAGCGTTGGGTCTGAGCTTCCCACAGGGGTTTTGAAATGACCTTAGGTTAACTAATCAGAGAGTCCCAGGAAGCAGTTTCTTATCAGTTTTTTAAAATTCTTTGGTTTGCTCTCTAGTCTTGAAATCAAACATACGGATGACTTTAAAGATTTTTAAAAACTTTACTTTAAAATTATATGTATGTTCATATGCCTGCAGTGCACCTAGAGGCCAGAAGAGGGCATCAGATCTCCAAGGCGATGAAATGAATAGGTGATTGTGAGTCTCTGGGTGTGGGTGCTGGGAACTGAACTCCAGTCTCCTGGAAGAGCAGTCTGCACTCTTAACCATTCTACCATCTTTGTAGTCTGGTGGATAACTTTTAAAATTCCCTAGGAGGCCAGCATAGTTTCATTGAGTATTGAGTTATCCTCATCACTGCTGTTACTGCAGATATGTTTGGGGCAACCTTTTATTTGACAAGTACCCTTACCTGGGATGTATCTTGAAGTGGGTCAAGAGTGTGGGTTATTTCCAGGTGCACCAGGGCCGGTCCTATTTCTTTTAAGTTTTATTTAGATTAGATTATCCCCAGGGAACAATGCCTTCTACTTTGAGGATTTTTAAAAAAGATTTATTTATTATTATGTATATAGTGCTCTGGCCACATGTACACCTGCAGGCCAGAAGAGGGCATCAGATCACATTATAGATGGCTGTGAGCCACCATGTGGTTGCTGGGAATTGAACTCAGGACCTCTGGAAGAGTAGTCAGTGCTCTTAACCTCCAAGCCATCTCTCCAGCCCATCACTTAGAGAATTTAAAAAGTGACACCTGTTACATGCCCTAGGCCCCCAAGCCAGCATGTCTCAGGGAAGGAGGTGGTGGCAGTGGTGGTTTCGATTTGTCTGGTAACCTGTGCTGCTACTCTGAGATGTGGCATTTAATAATACGATTTTGTACTTGGTGAGATACAGCAGAGTGAATTCAGGACCTGAGGCCAGGTGGCATCAGCTAATGTGAGGCCAGCATTTGACCTGGGCCTGTGGGCCTGCAGAGCCGGCAGTCTCTTGCCTCCTGAGACCACATTAAGGTCTCATGCAATGTGGGAGACTCACCTACAGATAGCTCAGGCCCAGGCATTGGGGTGGGCTGCTTGTATTTCTGCTCCACTCTCTGACCTCATACTGTTGTAACTATTAGCTTTCTTCGGGGACTCCCAAACACCCTAGTTTCCAGTAAGATTGCAACATTTTCCCAGATATATCCATTTTAAAAAGCAAAGTAAAGAAAAATGAACAGGAGCAGATTCCCTCAGCCCTGCTGTAAGATGGCGGAATGAGCAGAAGCCACAAACTTCTCTCCCATAAGGTGAGATGAAGGCATCCATGGACAGGCACACGTTTGGGTGGTCTGCCTGACAAGGTGCCCAGGTGGAACTTGATGATGCAATCTCTTGAGAGAGAAGATGTGTCCAGCATTTTGCTACCATCCCAGGGGTAGGCTTCTTGAACTCCATCCAATTTGGGGGCTTTCCCCTTGCTTCCCTGTGGGAGGGCCCTGTCCTCACCTTCAGGACTCAGGGACCCTTACAAGAGGGAGTCTGCTCCCTAACAGTCATCTCTCAGCTCACAAGCCAGCCCCATGTGTGTGTTAACCCTCTGACTCAGCTTTCCCGTCTGTGTTGCGACGTCTTGCACTGACTTCAGCTAGGAAGAAGGAAAGGAGAACCGAGAGATGGCTCCACAGTTAGGAAGGAGTGCTGGCTGTCCCTGCAGAGGACCTGAGTGTGGTTCCCAGTACTCTTGTCAGATAACCCATAACTGCCTGTAACTCCAGCTCCAGGACATCTGATGCCTTCTTCTGGCCTCTTTGGGCACCTGTGCACACATAGCACATATACATAAATGAAGTAAATCTTTAAAGATAAAAATGAAAGAAGGTCAACAAAATGGATGCTCTCCTTGGGTCCCTGAGTCTGGAGGCCCATTCTGAGGGAGAATTAGGTTAAGGCACCTTTCTCCCTCATGGGTGCTAGGGACAGAATTGGATGTTGAGCATGCTAGGTGAGTGTTCTGCACTGAGCTACACCCCAGCCCTGGGCTCTGACTCTCTCCTGTCATTACACTGCTGGGCAGAAGCAGTAAGGGGTAGTGGTCCAGCCCATTTTTTGAGGTTCAGATAGAAAGCTGGGCTCACATTCTGGCTTTTGGCTTCATGGGTAAGAAGCTCTGGAGAAGCCAGGCATGGTGACACATGCCTGTGATCCCAGCACTTGGGAAACAGAGGCAAGTAGATCAATGTGAGTTCTAGGCCACCTGGTCTACAAAGTGAGTCCAGGACAGCAAAGGCTACACAGAGAAACCGTGTTTTGAAAAACCAAAAAAAAAAAAAAAAAAAAAAAAAAAAAAAAAGTAGTAGTAGTAGTAGTGACACTGACTCAGCCAGCTTACCGGTGCAATGGGAATAATAGCATGGCAGGCAGAGAATCCCCAAGAACTAAGTGTTCCGGAGCCTCGCATGGAGCCGAAATACAAGCAGCAGATACTTTCCATCGTGTGAGCCTGTCACTCACAGTCTCCAGTCTGGCGTGGTTTGGGGTGGCAGTGACTTCTTTGTCTTCTCCACAGGGCAGCAGCAGCTCAGACTCGCTGGAGGGCCAGAGCTGCGACTATGCCAGCAAGAGCTATGATGCGGTTGTTTTTGATGTTCTGAAAGTGACTCCTGAGGAGTTCGCTGTAAGTGACATGGAACTGGTGGGGACAGTGGCACTGTCATAGGATGTTGAAGACAGTCACTACTCTGGGTTTCTGTCCAGATTGGGAACATCACTTATGTCTACAGTAGGAGAGCGAGTGAGGAATAAACGATGTCTTTGGTTTACAGTTGGCCACCTTGGGAGGCACACACAGTAAGAGAAGGAGCAGGGTAGCACACAGGCACACAGCCCATAGCACACAGGCACACAGCACACAGCACACAGGCACACAGCACACAGGCACACAGCACACAGCCCACACAGACACACAGGCACATAGCCCACAGGCACACAGCACACAAGCACACAGCCCACAAGCACACAGCACACAGGCACACAGCACACAGCCCACACAGACACACAGGCACACAGCCCATAGCACATAGCACACAGCACACAGGCACACAGCACACAGGCACACAGCACACAGGCACACAGCACACAGGCACACAGCCCACAGGCACACAGCACACAGGCACACAGCCCACAGGCACACAGCACACAGGCACACAGCCCACAGGCACACAGCACACAGGCACACAGCCCACAGGCACACAGCACACAGGCACACAGCACACAGGCACACAGCACACAGCCCACAAGCACACAGCACACAGGCACACAGTACACAGGCACATAGGCATATGGCACATAGGCACACGGCACACAACACACAGCCCATAGCACATAGCCCACAAGCACACAGGCACACAGCACACAGCCCACTGGCACACAGTCCACAGGCACATAGCACACAGGCACACAGCCCACAGGCACACAGCACACAGGCACACAGCACATAGACACACAGGCACACAGCACACAGGCACACAGTCCACAGGCACACAGCACACAGGCACATAGCACACAGGCACACAGCACACAGCACACAGCACACAGGCACACAGGCACACAGCACACAGCCCACAGCACACAGCACACAGCACACAGGCACACAGGCACACAGCACACAGCCCACAGCACACAGGCACACAGGCACACAGCACACAGGCACACAGGCACACAGCCCACAGGCACACAGGCACACAGCACACAGGCACACAGCACACAGCACACAGGCACACAGCACACAGCACACAGGCACACAGCACACAGGCACACAGGCACACAGCCCACAGGCACACAGGCACACAGCACACAGGCACACAGCACACAGCACACAGGCACACAGCACACAGCACACAGGCACACAGCACACAGGCACACAGGCACACAGCACACAGGCACACAGCACACAGCACACAGGCACACAGCACACAGCACACAGGCACACAGCACACAGCACACAGGCACACAGCACACAGGCACACAGCACACAGCACACAGGCACACAGCACACAGCACAGGCACACAGCACACAGCACACAGGCACACAGCACACAGGCACACAGGCACACAGCACACAGGCACACACACACACAGGCACACAGCACACAGCACACAGCACACAGGCACACAGCACACAGGCACACAGCACACAGCACACAGGCACACAGCACACAGGCACACAGCACACAGGCACACAGCACACAGCACACAAGCACACAGGCACACAGCACACAGGCACACAGCACACAGGCACACAGCCCACAAGCACACAGCACACAGGCACACAGCACACAGGCACACAGCACACAGGCACACAGCACACAGCACACAGGCACACAGCACACAGGCACACAGCACACAGGCACACAGCCCACAAGCACACAGCACACAGGCACACAGCACACAGGCACACAGCCCACAAGCACACAGCACACAGGCACACAGCCCACAAGCACACAGCACACAGGCACACAGCACACAGCACACAGGCACACAGCACACAGCCCATAGCACATAGCACACAGCACACAGCACACAGGCACACAGCCCACAAGCACACAGCACACAGGCACACAGTACACAGGCACATAGGCATATGGCACATAGGCACACGGCACACAACACACAGCCCATAGCACATAGCCCACAAGCACACAGGCACACAGCACACAGGCACACAGCACACAGCACACAGGCACACAGCACACAGCACACAGGCACACAGCACACAGGCACACAGGCACACAGCACACAGGCACACAGCACACAGGCACACAGCACACAGCACACAGCACACAGGCACACAGCACACAGCACACAGGCACACAGCACACAGGCACACAGCACACAGGCACACAGCACACAGCACACAGCACACAGGCACACAGCACACAGCCCACAGGCACACAGCACACAGGCACACAGCACACAGCACACAGGCACACAGCACACAGCACACAGGCACACAGCACACAGCACACAGGCACACAGCACACAGGCACACAGGCACACACAACACAGGCACACAGCACACAGGCACACAGCACACAGCACACAGCACACAGGCACACAGCACACAGGCACACAGCACACAGCACACAGGCACACAGCACACAGGCACACAGCACACAGGCACACAGCACACAGCACACAGGCACACAGGCACACAGCACACAGGCACACAGCACACAGGCACACAGCACACAGGCACACAGGCACACAGCACACAGCACACAGGCACACAGCACACAGGCACACAGCACACAGGCACACAGCACACAGCACACAGGCACACAGGCACACAGCACACAGGCACACAGCACACAGGCACACAGCACACAGCACACAGGCACACAGGCACACAGCACACAGGCACACAGCACACAGCACACAGGCACACAGCACACAGCACACAGGCACACAGCACACAGGCACACAGCACACAGCACACAGGCACACAGCACACAGCACACAGGCACACAGCACACAGCACACAGGCACACAGCACACAGGCACACAGGCACACAGCACACAGGCACACAGCACACAGGCACACAGCACACAGCACACAGCACACAGGCACACAGGCACACAGGCACACAGCACACAGCACACAGGCACACAGCACACAGGCACACAGCACACAGGCACACAGCACACAGGCACACAGCACACAGGCACACAGGCACACAGCACACAGCACACAGGCACACAGCACACAGGCACACAGCACACAGGCACACAGCACACAGCACACAGGCACACAGGCACAAGCACAGGCACACAGCACAGGCACACAGCACACAGCACACAGGCACACAGGCACACAGGACCACACAGGCACACAGCACACAGCACACAGGCACACAACAGCACACAGCACACAGGCACACAGCACACAGGCACACAGCACACAGCACACAGGCACACAGCACACAGCAACAGGCACACAGCACACAGCACACAGGCACACAGCACACAGGCACACAGGCACACAGCACACAGGCACACAGCACACAGGCACACAGCACACAGCACACAGCACACAGGCACACAGGCACACAGGCACACAGCACACAGGCACACAGCACACAGCACACAGGCACACAGCACACAGGCACACAGGCACACAGGCACACAGGCACACAGGCACACAGCCCACAAGCACACAGCACACAGGCACACAGCACACAGGCACACAGCACACAGGCACACAGCACACAGCACACAGGCACACAGCACACAGGCACACAGCACACAGGCACACAGCCCACAAGCACACAGCACACACAGGCACACAACAGGCACACAGCCACAGCACACAGCACACAGCACACAGGCACACAGCCACAGCACACAGGCACACAGCACACAGCCCATAGCACATAGCACACAGCACACAGCACACAGGCACACAGCCCACAAGCACACAGCACACAGGCACACAGTACACAGGCACATAGGCATATGGCACATAGGCACACGGCACACAACACACAGCCCATAGCACATAGCCCACAAGCACACAGGCACACAGCACACAGCCCACTGGCACACAGTCCACAGCCACACAGCACACAGCCCACTGGCACACAGCACACAGGCACACAGCACACAGCCCACAGCACACAGCCCACAAGCACACAGCCCACAGGCACACAGCACACAGGCACACAGCACACAGCCCACAGCACACAGCCCACAAGCACACAGCCCACAGGCACACAGCACACAGGCACACAGCACACAGCCCACAGCACACAGCCCACTGGCACACAGTCCACAGGCACACAGCCCACAGGCACATAGCACACAGGCACACAGCCCACAGGCACACAGCACACAGGCACACAGCACATAGCCCACAAGCACACAGGCACACAGCACACAGCCCACTGGCACACAGTCCACAGGCACACAGCACACAGGCACACAGCACACAGGCACACAGCCCACAGGCACACAGCACACAGGCACACAGCCTACTGGCACACAGTCAACAGGCACATAGCACACAGCACACAACACACAGGCACACAGCCCACAGGCACACAGCCCACAGGCACACAGCACACAGGCACATAGCACACAGGCACACAGCACACAGGCACACAGCCCACAGGCACACAGGCACATAGCACACAGGCACACAGCCCACTGGCACACAGTCAACAGGCACACAGCACACAGCACACAACACACAGGCACACAGCACACAGCCCACAGGCACACAGCCCATAGCACATAGCACACAGCACACAGCACACAGGCACACAGCCCACAGGCACACAGCACACAGGCACACAGCCCACAGGCACACAGGCACACAGGCACATAGCACACAGGCACACAGCCCACAAGCACACATCACACAGGCACACAGTACACAGGCACATAGGCATATGGCACATAGGCACACGGCACACAACACACAGCCCATAGCACATAGCCCACAAGCACGCAGGCACACAGCACACAGCCCACTGGCACACAGTCCACAGGCACACAGCCCACAGGCACATAGCACACAGGCACACAGCCCACAGGCACACAGCACATAGACACACAGGCACACAGCACACAACACACAGGCATATTTGGCAAAGATTTGGACCGTCCCAAAGCCATCTTATTGCTTACTACACTTTGAGCTGTATGTGTGATTCAGCTCGTCTCCTTTTTGTTTACCCCCACCTTCTCTGTGTTTATGTACCATCTCCTGCAGCAACAGCAGCACTGTTTCTCTCTAGAGAGCCTGTGTTTGATTTCTGGTCTGACAAGGCACAGTCCCTGAGTGGAGCAGAGCTGGCCTCTCCTTTGCCGTGATGCTTCCCTCCCTTGGGGAATGTTGGCTCTGGGTGATGTCAGGCCTGATTCTGAGCATGGGGCCATGTTTCTCTGCAGAGCCATGGCTGTTCCCTGACATGCCCACTTCTTCCTCGTCCCCCATGGTGTGGAGGCTCCATGCCAACTGGAGGGCCATGCCAATAACCAATTATACTTTGCAGCTGTGGCATCCTGGGCTTCCATATTCATTTTGTGTCAGGTCCCAGTGTGTGTCAGAGTTTTGTTTTGAAAACCTAGTTCCAGGCCTGGAGGGATGGCTCAGTGGTTAAGAAGGTTAGAGTGTGTATTGTTCTTGCAGAGGGTCCGAGTTCTGTTCCTACCACATCAGGTGGCTAGGTCACAACTCTCTGTAACTCCAGTACCAGGGAAGCTAACTCTCTGGCTCTGGTAGGAACACCCCGCTAGCCTGCCCCCCTCCCATAATTTAAAATAAATTTTAAAACAAACTATAAACAGCCCTCCTTCCACTGGCTCCATACTCCAGCCTTACTCCTGAGGCCTGCAGTGCCCCGCCTCACAGTGGGCTGTGCCTTCTCCTGCCCCCTCTGCAGCTATGCTCTGGCCATCTTTCCAACCCACACTCTCAGCAGCCTCCTGCCTCAGCCCAGCTCTGCCCTGAGCCTGCATTCACATCTGTCCTCAGCGAGGGCTTTCCTGGGCTAATGGGACCTTCGTCCCTCCCTCTTTCCCACTAAGCTTTTCAGAACAGCTGAGGTAGCATCGTGTCAGCTGATTTATCACTCTGTGTCTTCTGCATTGGAGGGTGGGCTTTTTAAGGACAAGGACTGACTTGTCTGTTGCTTTTTGTGTCCAAATGTCCTGACTGATAACAGGCGCTTATTAAATGTGTGGGGTGAAAGGATTTAGTCCCCAGGCAGTGAGATGAGGCATTTTTATCTGGCCTGCTGTGCTGGTGTGAATGGAGCCCCCATAGGCTCATAGATTTGAGGGTTTGGTTCAAGTTGGTAAACTGCTTAGGAAGGATTAGGAGATGTGGCCTTGGTGGAGGAGAGTGTCACTGGCGCAGGCCTTTCAAAAGCCAGGCCTAGTCTCTGCCTACTGCCCGAGGATCAGGATGTGAGCTCTCAGCTACTGCTCCAGCACCATGTTCGCCATATCTGCCACCACGCTCCTTACCATGATGCTCATGGACTCACCTTCTGAAGCTGTAAGCATGCCCCCAATTAAATGCTTCTTTTTTATAATTTGCCTTGATCATTGTGTCTCTTCACAGCAGTAGAACAGTAACTAAGAAAGAAGTTGACGCCAGGGACTGGGATTTTACTATGATGTTGTGACATATCCACCAGAGAAGACCACTTAGACACAGGTTCAAACCAATACAAAGCCTTCCCTAGCGAGCAGACCTGAGTGCAGCCTGAGCCTTTCTCAGGGTGAGCTTTTAAGCACAAAACCCACATCCTGGGTTGACACACTTCAGTTAGCAAGCATAGTTAGCCAGAAGCAGAACTACAGAAGCCAAAAAGCAGTGCATGTAGGGACGTTCCCAGAACATGGACTTGGATGGCTTAGGTCTTTGTTCTTGTTGTGGACGGTGCTGCTGCCTATGTGCCAGGTGCCAAGGCCTGAGTGCTACTTCCATCATAGTGCCTGTGTGCTAAGGTCTGGGAGCCTGTTACAATGGCAGGCTTGACATGCTGTTTTTGGAGAAATATGGAAGACTTTGCACTTCAGACTAGAAAAGTGGTCGAAGATTATAAACAAGGCTTAATGGGCCATCCTGGTAGGAGCGTGGAAGACAGTGCTGAGGTCAGTGTGTGCTGTGCAGGCCTGGATTTAGAGGTTTCAGAGGGGAATAATAGTGCCTAGAGTAGAGACCTTTCTTGTGATATTTTGGCAAAGAATGTGACCACTTTTTGCCCTTGTCCAAACTTGAAGAGTTTTGGACTAATGTTGGCAGAGGAGATTTTAAGACAGCTTAGTATATTGACTGTGTCACATGGTTGTTAGTGGTCACTCTTATCCACATCCATAATGAAAAGGAACAAGTGAGGCAAACAGAGGTACAGAATGTACAATTGAGGAGAAAAAGAGCAACGGAGAATGTAATGTTGGAGCTAAGTCCTGTGCTCAGGGAGATGAGGAGTTTAAAGAAAGGCCTGAAGCTAATTATAATAAAGGGATAATACCTCACGTTAGGACCCCACCCAGCTAATCCTGCAGCTTGTTAAAAGGAAAGTTTATGCTGCAAAGGAATCCATCAACAAGTAAAAGTTTATGTTAATGTAATTCAAGGAGGGGACCAGATTCCATCCCAGGCAAGCAGAAGAATTTGGCAGCTTTGGCCTTGCAGCTCTGGATTTAGAATCAAGAAGGATACAGGAAAGGGCTTGTGAAATCTTCCTCTTGGAATCGGAATGCATATCCTGTGCCACTGTATGTTGGAAGGATGTGATCTGCCTTTGATTTTACAGGGGTTATATTTAAGAGATTGCCTTGAGTTTCAGAAGAAATTTCATTTGGGCTTTGAACTTTTAAATAGTGTTAAGACCGTGAAAGACTATGGAGACTTTTGAAGTTGGACTGAATGCATTTTGCATTATGTGTGGCTACGGAGGCCAGCGAGTTAGAATGTGGCGGTTGAAATGAGAACAGCCCCATTTCCCTACCAGGCCATATGTTTGAACACTTCTTGCCTGCCTGCTTGCTGCCATAGTCCCTGCCATTACAGTCGTAGACTAACCCTCTGAAGCTGTAAGCAAACCCCTGATGAAATGCCTTTTTTAACTAAGTTGCCTTGATCATGGTGTTTTATCACATCAATAGAACTATAACCAAGATACCTTCTTATAGAGAAACCAAAGCCTTAGAGGTCAACGTTTTTTCTGAGTCGTCTGGCCAGTGCTGGCTCTGAAGATCTCTCCTTCTAATTGTCCACCAGATACTCCCATGATGTCCACTATGGTGGGTTCATCCGTCTGTGATGGCATTTGCTGTGCCAGGTGTGACACCACCGCATATGCTTTTCCCAGTCTCACCTTCATGGAGGCCTTGCACATCAGGTCCAGTTATTTTCCCAGCCTACATTATTATTCTAGTCTACTGAAAACTCAGTACCTGAAGAGGAAGCCCCTTTTTACATGGACTGGGGCTAATTGGCCCTAGTTGAATTACCGAGCAGAGAGATCACTCAGGCCAGCTATGCTTTTTCTTCATCTCTGTCTCCTTTTCCTCTCCCCTCCTCTCCTCTCCTCTCCTCTCCTTCCTCTCCCCTCCCCTTCCCTCCCCCCTCCCCTCTCCTCCCCTCTCCTCTCCTCTCTTCTCCTTCCCTCTCCTCTCCTCTCCTCCCCTCTCCTCCCCTCCCCTTCCCTCCCCTCCTCTCTTCCCCTCTCCTCTCCCCTCATCTCTCCTCTCCTCTCCTTTCTTCTCCTCTCCTCCTCCTCTTCCCCTCCTTCCTCCTCCTTCTGTTTAGGGTTGGCTAGAGGTTGGGAGTTAAGGGTTAGTGGTTTAGGGGTTCATGTTTGGTCACCTTCAAATCTCCAATAACCATGTTAAAAAGGAGAGTTGAACTTTCTTTAGTAAAAGTGTGCATGAAAAATCTCAAACACTCGGACAGTTGGGCAGAGTGGTGCAGGCCTTCAATCTTCACACCCCAGGGGCAGGGCCAGGGGCAGAGGCAGATCGCTGTGAGGTGGAGGCCAGCCTGGTCTACAGAGTGAGTCCAGGACAGCTAGGCTACATAGTGAAACCTTGTCTAAAAAAGAAAGAAAGAAAGAAGGAAAGAAGAAAGAGAAAGAGAGAAAGAAAAAGAAAGAAAGAGGAGAGGAGTGGAGCCCTGGTCTGTGAGAGTGTTGATGCCAGATGAGGGGTGATGAGCGTGTGGGTGTTTTAACTGAGAATCCCAGATCGTTCTGTTTCACCAATAAAGACTCAGGAGCCAGATGTTGTGGTGAAAACCCTGCTAGCTCAGAGAGGCAGAGAAAGCACCAGCTGAACTTCCTACTCAGCTCATGTCCCAATGGAGAAGGCCCATAAGGCTCACTAGCTCATCTGACAGCTGAGGAGGAAAAGGCCAGAAAACCCAAGGCCAAAGGCTTGCTAGCTCAACGCCCAAAAGCCAAGGAACTGAGGAGCTCAAGAGCTAGAGCGCTAAGAGCTAAAATACTAATAAAGCCTAAAGCTAAAATTGCTAAGGACCCCTTCTCCATGTTGTCTTAAATACCCCTCAACTCAGAGTCCCTCTTATTCTTTAATGCCTGTCAGCTGGTTTCTTGTTCCACCTCTTGACCTGGGTTAACGTTATTAAATCCCGTGTACAGATAGCTCTTGGATTAAAGGTGTGTGTTAGGGCTCAGTCATACCAAACAAAAGACAGGTTTTTACAGTTTACAATATCAGGGATCATAATAGAATCAAAGATGCTGCAATGTATGGGTCCCACAGAGCATGTACTGTGGACGTGACAGCCAGCATAGCACGCATTCTGGAGGAGACAGCAATCACCAGAATACAAATGCTTTAGAGGAGGGAATTTTTGTCAGAGTATGTGAAGAGATGCAGATAAAGCCTGAGGAGAATGACAGTAACATCAGGAGGAAAAAAATCTAGCACCAGCAGGTTTTAGGTGTCCTGGGCCAATATTCACATTATTATTATTATTTTTTTTAATGAGACAGGGTGTCACTTTGTAGCCTTGGTTGACTTGTAACTCACTATGTAGACAAGATTGACCTCAGACTCACAGAGATTCTCCTGCCTCTGCCTCCCGAGTAAGTGCTGGGATTAAAGGCATGTGCCACCATGCCTGGCCTCATTCACTACTTGTGTGCATTTGGTGTACGTGGGTATGGAGGCCAGAGGTCAGTGCTGGGTGTCTGTCCCTATTTCTCTCCATCTTATGTTTTGAGACAGGGTCTCTCATTGGCCTGGAGCTCACAGACTAGGCTAGACTGCTGGCCAGGTTTCTCCAGGTATCCTCGTCACTCTGCTTCCCAGCACTGAGATTAAAGATACACGCTCCTATGCCCAGCATTTTATGAGCATGCTAAGGACCCAGGCTCAGGTCCTGGTGCTTGAACAGCAAGCATTTTACCCATCAGTCTATCTCCGCAACCACTGATGTGTCTTGACAACACCTGAGTACAGTTTCTGACTGACAGCCTGAGCTAGGATCAGGACCTGAAACAGACTGTTCAAAGAAACATGCCTCATATGTCATCATTGCCTGGAAATTCTGTAGTAAACCCATAAGCAGATGGCAGGTGGAAAACGACATCTCATCTTCCCATGAACCTGAGTTGGGTCTTCTAATGTCATTGCACACATTCTGCTGGTTCCCACTGGACAGAACCATAGGGGAGATTTCCAATAATCCCTGAGCTGCTGGCTCAAATCTCCTGTTTTCCAAAGGTCTTTCTGCTCCCAGTGTGGTGCAGTGGAGCCGGGTGTGGTAGCACATGGCTGACAACCCCGGTGTGTGTATATATAGTAGGAAAGGGGGCAGTTGTCTGTACTGCCCAGGGTGGAGCTCTGCGCTCTGGTGGCCTGCAGCCTCTAGCCACTCTACCCAGCTCATAAGGACTGGGCCCAAGGTATGCAGATGTCAGCCACCCTTTGCTACCATGGGGAAAGCACAAGAGCTGGGATTCCACCAGGCACTTAACTGTTCTTGGTGCCAAGCTTCCATTGGTGACAGCGTTCCCTCTGTGCCTTGGGAGGGACAGGATGCTTACTGAATCCCTGCTTGTTTCGCTCCCACCTGACTCTGAGGATGCTGTGCTTTGGTCTGTGTTCTGTGCTTTTCAGCAACCCAGCAACTTCAGACCACCTTTAAATTGTGCCAAGAGCTAGCCATAGTTCTGTGCCTATGTCCTGCTCTGGTCACAGGTTACACACTGCAAGTGTTGCCGTTTTTCTCCAGTGTTTTCTTGGTACAAGGCTTTTTGGTGGCTCAGTGTAACAGCCTCTGTTTCTTTCTCCTTAGAGCAACTTTGGCACATGATTGTTCAGCCAAGACAGTAGGCCTTCTGTCCAGGCTCCTGGGCTGTACGCTCATGTGCTAGCTAGTACATGGCGCCTATCACTGTAGCTGCATTAGCTGCATTGTTCATCACCCCCTCACCATGTGCATGCGTGCACAATTTATTATTTGCTACATCAGACATTCTGTATCTCTTATTTTGAATTTCTACCATGTGGACTGCAAGGTCTGAATGTGTCCCACTGGATAGGCTCAGTAGACCAAGTGTCCCAAAGGCCCATGGGTCTCTTTCCTGGCTTGTTCTGGGGCCATGTAGTAACTGACACCTGGCTCCCAAAGGTGGGTAAGTCACAAAGTCACCTTGGCCCTGGTCCCCAGATGAGCTTCTGCTTTTGGTCTCATCAGTGGCATCAGAGTCTGTCTGCTGTTGGGAGAGGACCCTGTTCTTTCCCCTCCAATCTGTGGCAGAGGCAATAGAAATGATGTGGCCATGTCACACTGCCCACATATTCCCAGAGCTGCCTCTTCTGTTTTGATCTCACCAGAGCTGGTGGGATGATAAACAGTTCAGGACCATAGATGGGTCCAGGTGCATTTTGAGTAGCTCTCTACCATGTAATTTGGGGGAGGTAGAGACCAGAAGAGAAGTCAAACTTCCATGCACTACCCTTTATTTAAATTTAAGTAATAGATAGTGTCTCTTTCACACACATTTTAAAATATTGTATCTATAACTTTTTTAAATTAGAAAAGGAATTCATACTTGAAACAAAAAATGAAGTAGCACAAACATTTCCAAGCTAAAATATCAGGCATGTATGTTATGTAGCAGTTATAGAAAAAAAAAAATGAAGATGTTCCTCAAGAAAATAAAAGAAGAGCCAGGTATGCTGGCATATGCCTGTGATCCCAGCACTAAGGAGGCAGAGGCAGGTGGATCTCTGTGAATTTGAGGCCAGCCTGGTCTAGAGAGCGAGTCCAGGACAGCTTGGACTCTGTTACACAGAGACAGAGAAACCCTATCTCGAAAAAACAAACAAACAAACAAAAAAGCAAGCAAGCAAACAAACAAAAATCAAGGAAGAGCTGCTCTATGTTCCAGCAGCACAACACTGTTATACCTCCAAACCAAGCGAAGTCTATATTTCTGCTTATTGTAGCCCTATCCACAATATCCATGGAAACAAACAAGTGATTAATCTATGCATAGACAAAATGGGGCACATGCAGACAGTGAGTTATTATTCAACAATAAAAAAGAATGAACTCTTGTCAGTTGAGACAACACAGGTGGAACCAGAGAGTATTCTGTTAAGTGAAGCAGGCCAGGCTTAGAAAGACATGCACCACACGGTCTCCCTCATCTGTTGCATATAAAAAAGTCAGTCAGTCTTGCTGGGCGTGGTGGCCCATGCCTTTAATCCCAGCACTCGGGAGGCAGAGTCAGGTGGATCACTTTGAGTTTGAGTCCACCTGGTCTGCAAAGTGAATCCAGGACAGCCAGGGCTACACAGAGAAACTGTCTTCAAAAATAAAAACAAAAACAAAAACAACAACAAAACCAAGTCAGTCTTGTGGAAGCTAGGGTGGAATGGTGGCTTCCGGAGGCTCCGGAGGAGGGGAGGGGTGGGGAGAGACTGAGTAGTGGAGAAACACGTTCTGCTGAGAGTGTGGAGGAGCTTGAATGTTTTATCATGAAGAAATGACAACTGTCCAAGAAGACACATATGTGCAACCTGACTTAAATGTTGCACATTGATCACATCGTACCCCACAAATACATAAGGCTTCTGTGTCTCCAGTGTCGGTTTAAAAGCCTCTAACCCTGTATCCCTGTTCTCTTGTAGAGTCAGATCACACTGATGGACATCCCTGTGTTCAAAGCCATCCAGCCAGAGGTCTGTACCATCACGTAATCCCACTGGGGCTAGGGCTGGGGAGGGGTGGGCCTCTGAAGCCTCACAGAGGCTTGGGTTCTGCTTAGAAAACCTCCATCTGGCCCATTCTGGCAGGTAGACTGGCTGCTGCCCCAGTCTGTGCTGTTTAGCCAGTCTCCTTGTCCAGGCTGAGTGCTCACTGGAGAAGGGCATGTGAGGGCTGTGTGTACGGAGCCTTGTCTGTGCTGATCTCACATCCTGGTAGCTGCCTTGCTTCTGTTTTTGAAGCCAGTTGCCACAGCAAACCCTCACATGTTTATATTAAAAGCATATGTGCATTTTTAGAAATGATAAAGGGGGAAGAGCCAGTTTGGGTCTTTAGAAATGAAAATTTCTGGCTATATCCTGAAGTTGGTGTGGAGGTTTTAGTTATTTTACCCAGAGTTCCTTTTCTTTGCCAGCAAGTAACACAAATCCATTTCAGAAAGCCAAAGGGAGACTGAGAGCTTTCCCACAAGGTCCCCCGATAGGGAAAGCTCCTGGGTGTGGGTGTCCCTGCTGCTAGCTTCTACTTCCTTTCTTCCTCCCTCTCCTATCTGCACGTGTGGCCCAATGTGACTTCCAGAAAGGATCCACATTTACAGCTTCTCAGACTGACAACACAGCTCTCTGTCTAGCCCAGTTTAGTCATGTGGCCAGTGCTCAGTCACCTGGCCAAGGGGCTGTGGTCAAGATGAGCAGACACTGCTCATACGCCTGGCACTGGGGTGAGCTGAAGGCTGGGAGATACCTCAAAGGGGCCTGCTGCAGCAGTGGTGTGGTTGGAGCACACCGACCTTTACAGTGACTGCATATCTCAGTGGGGCCAGAGTGGCTAGGCCAAGTGCAAGCCCAGCCTTCCAACACAGGAAAAATCCATACTGCAGGCTGGCTGTAGAGAAACAGTGGCCTATGTTAGAGTGGGCTTTATGCACTAGGGGCTTAGCTATGCATGCTGTTTTTTAATGGTGATGCCATCTTTTTCTGTTTCATCTGAATGTGGAGCCGTTCATTGTTCCTAATTAAAAATTCTCTGCCTCTGGGAGCTTTGCTGCTAGAAGTTGTATGACAATTGAATGAAGGTCATTCTCAGCTGAGTCTCTCTAGATCTCCCTATCTTGCTTTCACTCTGTCATTATTGATTGATTGATTGATTGATTGAGATGTGTATTATGGTCTTAACATATCTCAGGTTACCCTTGAACTTTCTGGGTAGCCAAGGATGACCTTGAACTCCTGGTCACCCTGCTTCTGCCTCCTAAGTTCTGGGATTCAGGTGTGTACACCCATGCCTGGCAGCTGAGGCTAGCTCTGAGTGTGTTCTCAAAACTTTGATCCGGGGCCCCTTAGATATCTGGTGCTTTGTTCTTCAACCTGAATGTCTGTCAGGTGGCCTCACTGTCCAGGTGACTGTGAGAGGCAAAGCAGGGCAGCAGGGTGTCTACCACCCTAGAGGCTCAACAGTGGCCAGACAAAACCCTTCTCCAGGGAAGGAGAAGGTATGGAGGGAGCCTTGCCCGGTGAGATCTTGAGGTTGTGCCCAGACATTAAAGTGCATGTGTTTTCCTTTAAAATTTTATTTTGGAGGTGTAAGTCTCAGAATCACCAGGGGAGTTGTCAAAGCATGGGGTCCCAACTGCTACCCCTGAACCTGATGCGTCTGCCTCTCTGCCTGGGGCCTGCACCTTGTTTGGTGCCATTCCACAAAAGTTGACCAAGTGACCAACAGAAAGTAAAGAGCCAGAGCCAACTGCTGTGGATCATCTGGAACAACCCTAGGCTTGAAGTGCTAGGGCCTATGACAAGTTACCTAAAGATGGAGCCTATTTCTCATTGTCAAGCCATGGTTAGAAGGACCCGGGAGCGGCCCAGCTTCTTGGCTGCTGTTGTTACTGTTTACAGACTGAAAACTGGAATTTTTCTCTTGAGGACGCCTGCCGTGTTGTGGTAGGGCCACCCTGGAGTGGGAAGGGCATGAATAAGGCAGTTGTATGATGTACATTGGACTCACCAGGAAACAGGCCACTAAGAGGTGGATGAGCTCTGAGGGAGCTGGGCTGCCAGCAGGTGAGCAGCCCTGTGGACCAGGCCTTCTGGGCCTGGGTGTGTGTAGAATGAACATGAGCAAGCGAAGTGCAGCTGCCTAGGCTCCCTTGCTGGAGGCTCTGGCTACATGGTTTAGGGTGGGGTGTCCAGATGCACTCAGAGTGAGTAGTCTAGAGCTAACGGTGAGAATCTCAGCAGGACATTCTAAACTGAAGGCAGCGGCTTTGTGAAATCCCAGGGCCATTTACCTGTGCTCTTGCCTGCCTGCTGACTGAGATTTTTCTGAATTCAGCCCCACATAGATAATACAAATAGTTGGGGCCATGGACCATGCAGCCAGCATTCAACTCAGGCTCATCTGCTTGCCTACTGCTGCAGAGCACATGACTTCCACCCATGTCCAGGAAGTAGTTGTTGAGCCTTCCCCAGACCCACACCATCTTCCCCAGTAGGGTGACAGTGCTGGCTATGTCTGAGGTGGTGCTGGGCCTCTGGGCTTTCCCTGGGGGGGGCGGGCATCAGCCTTTCCTCCTTGTTAGCCATTATGCTAGTGACCGCAGATCTCTGCTTTCTCCATGGCCTCGCCCCAACATTAAGGAGCTATATTCATGCTGTCTTCTGACACTGAACATTGTGTGGAATTGGGAAACACAGCTTAATAAAAGCAGCCAGCAGGGCCATGATTCCTGACATTGGAGGTGTCTAGCTGCAGCTGTGGAGAGACTCAGATATTTTAAATGGCACTCAGGAGTGCTTCTGCAAGAATGTTATAGCCAGTGGGATTTATATGCACACAGATGTGTCCTGGAGACTTTGATGGAAGTGGGAGGTAGGAGAGATGTGAAGCCCCATGAAGGACCCAGCTATTTGTGTCCAAGAGTTTCTGGTGCTACTGGGAGTTTCCAGTAGTGAGTGGTACTCAGAGCCCTAGCCCACTCAGACCCTTGCCTCTGTGTCCCTGCCCTCCACATCTGATGCTCAGTGGCCTGTTGCCTGTGTGCAGGTGTGCAGATCTATAGGTGCTGCTATGGTCTGCTATTGGGTGGTGTGGGGTGAGAGTGGGTTCTGGGATGGGCACCTTGTGAGGGTTGCATTGGCTTGTTTCAGCTGCCTCTGGACACACCTGCAGTCACTTGCTTCCTTTCGCGAACTAAAAGAAGGGGGTGCTGTAATGTATCCTGTGGTTACCATATCAGTTCTCTGTGGTGTGACAGGCTACCAGACAGACTGGGATCCAGGAATGGCCTGGCTGGGTGGTCATGGTTCAGGGGCCTACAGGGGGCTGTAGTCAGCTGAAGGTGCAGCAGGTCTGGACACCTGCCTCCACTGTGGCTCCCACGGAACATCTGGTTAGTTCCGGCTGTTGTCATATAGAACCTTCCACAAGGGTACTCAAAGGTCCTGGTGGAGTGACAGTGTTCTTGTGCTATGGTGACCTAGCCTAGAAGTGACCTAGAGAAGCAAGGTAGAAGCCATGACTGCCCTGGCCTTGGAATCCAGGCCTGCCCTTCCCACAGTATTCTACTACACTCACAGATCAGCCCTATGTGAGGCACGTAACCAAGGGCTGGGCCCTGGGAAGTGGGAATCCCTGGGACCATTTAGCACTGCCTGTCACAGATAGTCTATGTGATTCCATGACTTTAGTCATTGGGGTTTGGTAAGTACCTCACCTAAATGTGTGTTTTCTCATTCATAGAAAGAGGATGGTGAGCACCACCCATGGAAAGTCATTTAAACATGGGAAATGTATAGAGACTACATGGCTCAGAGGCTGGGGTTCTGGAAGATTTAACCATCAAAGCTTTAGGACCTGTGGTACATGCTGGGCATTGCACTTAGTGATCAAAGACAACATCACTTAACCCTCAGCTTACCATGGGACAAGTCCACTTACAGACGTGATGTTAAGCAGGAGCCACTTGTCCCAGTGAAAAAGTGATGGGAGCCATGTCCATACTCTTGCATCTGGCATCACTGTTCAGTGATGCTGGTGATGACAGCAATGGCAGTGTGTGTTTGCTCTGTTTGTTCTTGGTAAGCAGTCACTTGTGATGAACTTGTTTATGGGTGTTTATACTTCCTGTGTGTTTCAATCAGTTTTGCTCACTTTCCTTTGCTGCAGAAGCTGTCCTATAATTGGCTGACCTGAAACCTTTGACCGTGACTCCTGATTTGAGGGCTTGATGCTTTTTTTTTTCCCATCAAGGTGCTTAGAGTTGTGTCAGCTTTGTTATTGAAGCCTAGGCAAGACCTTTTCAGGGCTGTGGGTATCCTGTTGTTGGGACTGTGTTTAGAAGTCATTCTGCATGGGAGATGGTAATGCTGGTGTGCCACTGCTTTTAGGCCTTTTTGGTGGATGGAGCCTGGGTAGAACCATTTTCTAAGAGAAAAGCTTCGGCTTCATAGCCAGCTAGTGTAGCTGTTATCCCCTTGGCATCTCTGCCAAGCTCAGTGTGGGTGCCACGTCGACATTTCTCTGCCTCATTGACTTGGGCTTGGCCCTGTGACAAGGCTTTGCCAGTGGGAATGAGCACAAACAACT
Source organism: Acomys russatus (assembly GCF_903995435.1). Taxonomy (NCBI): domain Eukaryota; kingdom Metazoa; phylum Chordata; class Mammalia; order Rodentia; family Muridae; genus Acomys; species Acomys russatus. The sequence continues at coordinate 49,990,590 of NC_067160.1, forward strand.
GTATGGATGCTGAGTTGAGGTGGCGAGAGGCTTGTCAAGCTTCCACTAGGCCTCCTGAAACTCGTGATGTACTGGGAGCCATTGCTCATGGAGCCTCAAGTCCCCAGTGAGGACACTGTGGATGACCTGTATGAACTAAACCTGGGTTTAACCAGCTAATCCCAAAGTTATCCCACCCAAATTAGCTAAGCCACACTCCTCTGCAGGCCCTGAACATGAATGGCATCGTTGGAATGGTCACCTAAGGGCTGACCGTATTTCATAACATGGCATTGTCACGTCTTAGTATCTGACTCAGTCTCCCCAACTCTGATCTACCCTTTTTCTGTTATTCTTTAGTTATCTTGATTTTCCTGTATTTTATTTTACAAAGACATTTTGGTTCCTAATTATATTAGTTACTTTTCCTACATTGTCCTATCATGTGGTCATGTGAGCTCGCACACATGCATATACACACACACTAGGTGAGGTCAGGGGATCTTTAAAACAACAGAGCCATTATCACCATTACCCAGCAGAGCCCTGGCTCAAGCTTCTCGCTTCGGGGCTCTGTTTGTAGTGTTTTCTTTCTTTCAGGCTTCTCACACTCCCTGCTCTCGTAAATCACAATGAGCCTTCCTTCATGAGTTGCCTCTGAGGCCTTCAGGAGAAGGTGGTCACAGGCAGCTGCTCTGGAGGGCTGTACTCTGAGAGACCCTGGTGTAATCCCAGTGCCTGGAACAGTTGCTTTCGGGGGATCTGTACTGAGTGGAGAGGTGTGCTCTCTGGCTGGGAGTGCCATCTCCTGTGTGCTCAGTGGTCACTTCTCCCAAGCAGGGCCTTTGCCTGGTGAGCTCAGCCTTTTGGAGGTTTGAATTTTAAGTGGTTCCCACTGCTGGGGCTGGAACTGTGACATGATGACTTGTGTTCTTTCCTGTGAGGACAACCACAAGGGCCTCACCCAGGACTCACAGGAAGCCTTGCAGATGCTCGATTATGAATTGGCAGAGTGCAAGGAAAGTGGCGGTCACAAGCATGGGACCAGGACTGTGCTGGTCCCTAGTGACTCCTAACAAGCGACTAGTTTTATCAAGAGTTGGCAACTTAATGCAGTTGTAAATTTGTGGCATAACTACTTATAGCTAGGGTGCTGTCGGCACCTGGATGAAATGGGTAGCAGGGTCTGGTTGGATTCCTGGCTGCCAGGGCTCAGGCAGTGCTACACCATGAAGGGGTGTGTCTGCGAGGTCCTGGTGGCTGCAGGCTGCTTAACCTGGTATGATTTGCCATAGCATTTTGTGCCCATAGTATTTATCCCCTACCAAGTCTGTCACACCCACATCCCAGCCCATAGAACCAAGGCTCCCACAGTTCCTCAGAAGCGCCAAGCCCCAGCATTGCAGATCTCTGTTCTTAGACTGAGCCAGAAACGGACATGGCCTGGGCTCCGCTCACCCATGGCCGTATCAGAGTTGAGCTGCTGAGTAAGAACCCCATGAAGCACCTGTCACACCTGGGGTGGGTGTGGTCGCTTCATCCCTGCCTGGACCCTGGGTCTTTGCTTACTCCCCTTTTGTTCAATTTCCTTGTACATGGTATGGTTTTTTTGTTTTTGTTTTTGTTTTTATTTTATTTATTTATTTATTTATTATTTTTTTACTTTGAAAGTATTTTTTTAAATTTTTATTATTAATTTATTCTTGTTACATCTCAATGGTTATCCTAACCCTTGTGTCCTCTCATTCTTCCCTCCCTCCCATTTTCCCCTTAATCCCCTCCCCTATGACTGTTCCTGAGGGGGATTACCTCCCCCTGTATATGCTCATAGGGTATCAAGTCCTTCCTCTGAGTGCCACCAGGTCTCCCCCTCCAGGGGACACGGTCAAATGTGAGGCACCAGAGTACGTGAAAAAGTCATATCCCACTCTCCACTCAACTGTGGAGAATGTTCTGACCATTGGCTAGATCTGGGTAGGGGTTTAAAGTTTACCGCCTGTATTGTCCTTGGCTGGTGCCTTAGTTTGAGCGGGACCCCTGGGCCCAAATCTGCCTATCATAATGTTCTACTTGTAGGTTTCTAGGACCCTCTGGATCCTTCTACTTTGCCATTCTCCCATGCTTCTCTCATCTAGAGTCCCAATAGGATGTCCTCCCCTCTGTCCCAGTTTCCTCGTAAGTGAAGGCTTTCGTGGGACATGCCCCTTGGGCTAGTATGCAGATATAAGTGAGTATATGCCATTTAAGTCTTTCTGCTTCTGGGTTAACTCACTCATTATGATAATTTCTAGCTCAATCCATTTATCCACAAATTTCGGGAATTCCTTGTTTTTAATAGCTGAGTAGTATTCCATAGTGTATATGTACCACAGTTTCTTTATCCTTGTTTTTGTTTTTAAACTTACAACAGGTACACAGGCACTTAGTCAGTGACAGTAGCTTGTGGTCACTTTGCTGCTGCTCAGTCTGAGCTGCCTCTATGTACTATGGATGGGAAATCTTCACTGCTTGGTTATTCAGCAAAGCCTGTGCTGGGGCAGCACCCCGGAAGACACTGCACTTGAGTTGCAGAGTGGCTCTGCATCCTTGCCTGAGCCCTTGGGACTGTGTCCAGATGCAGCCCGCCCAAGGTCTAGGAGAAACCTGCACACAAGGGCCCTTGAACATGGAGTGGGGATTCAGTCTACCTTGGAGGGGGAAAGGGATTGTATTTGTTGGTGAGGTAGGGACGGAAGGAGAATTTGTATTGCTCCTCACTGCTGTGACCACCTGACAAAAGCAACTCAAGAATGGGAGGGCTTATTTTGGTTCATGGCTTGCTGGTACAGCATGGCCGCGTGGAGAGTGAGGCAGCTGGTGTCATGGCATCCGTGCTCAGGAAGAGTAGTGATAAACAGGTGCACTCAGCTCGCTTTCTCCTTTTCACTCAGTCCTGGATCTCAGCCCATGGGCTGGTGCTGTCTTGAATTAACATCGTTAGGCAGCCAGGGCTATTATACAGACAAAACCAAACCAAACAACAACAACAACTCTAGAAATGCCCCTGGAGACTGCCCAGTGGTTTGTCATCTAGGTGACTCTTGCCAAGTTGATGGTGCTAGCCATCATGATCTGAAAAGGGAGTTTTTTCACACAGAATAAAGACAGACAGTATGTGCTGCTCTGCCTAGTATTCTGGGATTTTCTTTCCATCCTCTGTTCCTCCAGGGCATCACCACCAGGATGCTGGCTAGGGACAAGAGCTTCCCAGAAGTCTGTGTTGTTCCGCCACCAGCTGCAACTGGGACAGACTCAAATGGCTGAGTGTCCAGCAAGCTGGGCACAGTTAAACAGGCCACCACAGGCACCAAATTTGGCAAGATGCAGAGCTTCTCTAGATGTCAGCGTCTTCACAGATTTGGGCCACCTCTTCCCATGATGCCCTTTACCCACAGTTGGATCTCCCAGAAGTCAGACTTCCCCCTTTACTCACTCATACATGAGTCCTCTGTGGCAAGGCCAGAGAGACAAGGATGACAGGAGCTTTGCTATAGTCCAACATGAGGTAGACATGCAAATAAAAGCAGATGAGAAGTAACCAGGCCACAGGGCAATGCAGGGTTGGGGAAAGGAGGCAGTGGGTATGTGTGGGGTATGTATGTGTAAGTATGCCAACCCCAAGAGGTCTGGCAGCCCAGATCACTGCAGAAGCAGAACGTCACAGCTCCCATGGTGTCTGAGGGCTGCACAAGTTGGTTATCACAGTGTGCTCAGGTTTCTCCTGAATGATCAAGGCTACAACTCAAGGGACAGGGACCGATGGTGAGGTCCACAGCTAAGGTGGCAAGGGAGGAGCCTGAAGGCCTAGGCACAGCACAGAGCTGAAGACAGGCCCCCTGGGCATCTTCAGGGAGCAAGAGCTTATGAAAGGGGCTGGATGGGTGGATACTCTGGATGGGGCATGGAAGGGCAGAGAGACTTAGGTGGACTTAGCTGCAGAGTTGGAGCTTAGCACTGAGGGGTTTTTAAAAGGAAAATGCTTTTTTCCTTTTCCTTTTTTTTTGTTTTGTTTCTGTTTTTTTAAAGATGTCTACTCTGAGATATAACCCTCTGGCCAAAGAAAGAAGCAGCAGGGTGTGTGTATGAAGGGGAGATAGGAGCTGTGGCCTGTACATCTGGGTAGAGAGGGAAGAACAGGGGTCTGGAAGGTGGTAGGGCCCGCACCCTAGAGTAGGATGGTCCTCGCATAGCTGGGGATTTGGCAGTGTTTGGCCTGTGAAGAGTGAGGTTAAAAGGGTCAGAGGTACGGGCAGTATGGAAGACCAAGGGCAGTGAGAGGGTGACACCTAGATTTGGGTAGAAGACGCTGGGGTAGGAAGGGCTTTGGGGTGCAGTTTGGGGACTAGAAGAACTCTGGTGACTGCATGAGGGTGACGGCTGAGCTGTGGGGCAGGGCAGAGGTGGAGGTGCACATGCCTGGTGAGATGAAGGCCCTGAGATAAGGGCAGGAAGGGGAAGGTCGAGCTGTACTGAAAGGCAAGAGAGGAGGCAGCACTGTAGAGGAACCCTGCGTGAGCCTGGCCTGTGAGGCTGGGAGGGTGAGAACCAGTGTGGCGTGGCCACCTTTTCTGGGCTCCTGGCATTAGGCTAGGCAGGCCGGATATCGACCCTCTTCCTGCCTCACAGTCCGTGGCCTTGGAGAGGAAGGCTCTTGATAGTGAAACAGTGGAGAATTGAGAACCAAATGTTTGAGGCAAAAGGGCATTGTCTAAAGAGGAGGCGGGGCTCTGACTTGATTTCATGTGGAGCTGGAGACCTGACAGCTGTCTGTGGGACACTTGCTGGCAGGAGACTGGGGCTCAATGCAGGCCCACAATTCCCCAGTAGGGGTGCACTGGGGCTCAGGGAGGCGCTGCTGTGTGGGTCAGGGCCTGACCCGCTGGCCTGTTGTCTGGCTGTGTTGCTTGCTCCATAGACATGGACATTCCAGAAGACCGAGATCAATGTTGGATATGGAACAAACCCTGCGTGTCCTCGCTTCCCTTTGGCCCTGGGAGACGGAGGAGAGCTGCCAGCAGGCAGTCGCCTGTGGTGAAGAGCTAGGTTTCGCTGACATCATTGAAACCCCTCTCTCAGGTCATGTGCTGGGCAGTGTGCACAGACCATTTCCCTCTACTTTACCTCACTAAGCCCTAGTTACTTCTTTCATGGATGGCAGAGCCCTCCTCAGCCCTGGCTCCCATTCTCCTTTTGGAGCCAGACACAACTTTCTCTGGCCATCTTCCTGACCTGCTTAGAGCCTTCCCTCCTCTCTGCTGCTCAGGAGGCAGCATCCACGGGCTCTGTGATAGCCAGCTGCCACACCAGCTCTCCTTATGCTCCCTCATTTCCTGCAGGTTGCTCTCTTCTCCTGGAGAGTGCAGATGCCTCAGCAGATGGGGTGCAGTTAGAACCCACTCCTTGAAGACACCTTGGCCCACTGGAATGCATTTGGCTAGTCTGCTGCTCAAAGTCTGCCTCCTTTCTAGATTGTCACCTCAGGTCACAGGCCAAGGCTCTTCCCCCATCGTCTGGGGCCTACCATGGTGCCCAAGCTGTTTGTTGTTCGTTGACTCCATTTAGGGCGAGTGTAATGGTTATTTCCCTTTCCCTCTTGCTGTCCATGCAGCATGGCCTCCCTCTGTGCAAACAGTAGAATTAAGTAGCAGGATAGCCCAGTTGTCCTCCAGTTGAGGCCAAGGCATGGAGAAGATGGCTCCCAGCACAGGTCTCTCTCATCTGCTGTTGCCCCGAGTTCACATTTGTCACTTGCTCTTTGGTCTCTAGTGGTCATTCTGTTAGTGACTCTTGTAGAACAGGGTTCTCAGCCCAAGGCACAGTGGAGCCAGGAGCCAGGTCTGGGTGTAGACCTGGCCAGCAGCGCATCAGAGCTAATGCAGCTAACACTTGGCAACCTTGAGGCTCATGCTTTCTCCTCTCCTGAGCATGGATATGACATGAGTGCTGGTTCGAAACCAAATTTCCTTTTAAGAAAATCAATAACACGAAGCCGAACCTTTGCTGAGCAGCTGTTCTCAGCCACAGGGCTTGGCTCCTGCTGATGAATGTGACTGCAGGGGAGGAGCGGTTTGTTTGGACTCTGGCTTCAGGAGCAACTGCTTGATTTCAGGCAGTTCAGTGGGGGGAGGGAGGACAAATCCTGCTGTCAAGATCTGCTTGAGAAATCTCTAGCTGTGAGGCCAAAGGACAGTGCCTTTCCTATTGGTATCTTCATTTCCTTATCTATAAGATAGCTGCAAGGGGCCGCCAAGATGGCTCCGTGAGTAAAGTTCTTGGTGCATACTGACCTGAAGTGGATGAAGAGCACCAACCCCACAGAGCCGTCCTCTGACGTTCATGCATACGCTATGGTGCATGGTCCTCCTCACATCTCCCCCCCCCACACGCATGCACGCATGCAGGAATGCACACACACAGAGGTGTGGGGAGATAGAATGTGCCTCATAGTATTATGGGTACAGGTGATTGTGTAGGCAGAGGCCCTACAAATCATTTCTTCATTTCAAGAGCAGACAGGGATATAATGATAAAATCCATAGGCCCTGGCATTGTACATCCCCCATGGGTAGGATCTTACCCATCACAGCTGCATCCTTCACCCGAAGCATGGTGTCAGCGTGGCACATGATCAATAGTGGTCAGCACTCAATGTCTGGATGAGAGGCAGATCCCAAAGCATGTCTATCAGTGTGACCAAAAAGTTTAGCACCCAGAGGAAGACTCTATTTTCTTTTTCTTTTTCTATTTCTATTTCTTTTTCTTTTTCTTTTTCTCCTCTCTCTCTCTCTCTCTCTCTCTCTCTCTCTCTCTCTCTCTCTCTCTCTCTCTCTTAAAGATTTATTTATTATACAGTGCTCTGTCTGCATGTTCACCTGCTGCAGGCCAGAAGAGGGCACCAGATCACATTATAGATGGTTGTGAGCTACCATGTGATTGCTGGGGATTGAACTCAGGACCTCTGGAAGAGCAGCCAGTGCTTCAAACCACTGAGCCATCTCTCCAGCCCCGAGGACTTTATTTTCAAGCCACCTGGCCCCTCTGAATCTGCATTTTTCTGATGCTGGCATGGTGACTTCAAAAGACTAGACTGGAGGATTGAATGAGGTCAATTTTTAGTTCCATGAGGCACAGTTGACAAATAACAAACCAAGCATGGCAAACCCATTGACTTGAGTTTTGATCAAAATATATGCCAGGGAGACCACCCTCTGGTCAGTGACGTTTACTGTAACCCCTTTCCCCCTCCATTCTCCAACTTTACTCTGAAAGTCAGGTGGTGTACATCTGTAAAACTTTGCCATTTCAACATTTTGGCTATTCTAGTTTTTGCATTTCTATGTGAATTTCAGACATTTTTGTTTATATTTTACAGCAAAAACCTGCTAGGATTTTGACTGTGGTTATTTTGAGTCCATGGATGGCTCTGGAGAGAATCAACATCTCAATGATGTTGATTACTTGGACCATGAGCATTTACATGCTGGTTTCATCTCTTTTCCTGGAACAAATACCATGGCCAGAGGGAACTCAGAGGAGGAAAGGGTTTTCTTCAGCTTACAGGTCACCATCCACCTTGAAGGAAATTGGGGCAGGAACTCGAAGCAGAAACCACAGATGAATGCTGTTTGCTGGCATGCGCACAGGCTTTTTTATATAGCTCAGAGCCAGCAGCCTAGGGATGGTGCTGCCCACAGTGACCTGGACCTGATTACATCAGCTAGTAATTGAGATTTCCCAGAAGGCCTACAGAATACTTTGATTGCCAAAATAAATTATGGAAGATCTAAACACGTGGAAATACACAGTGTCTTCATTTTAATTGTCAGTTTTGAGGAGTCTGGCGTAATCTGATAGGGAAGCCTCCATTTGAAGAATTGCCTAGATCAGATTGATTTAAAAAAAAATGTTAAATCAGCTTTGTGTTTCTTTTAAGTCCTGCTTGACCATGGTATAGAATTCTTTTGGTGGATTGTTTATTTCATTTTTTTTAAAACAATTTTTGTATCTGTTCATGATAAGGTATATTGGTATAGATGTTTTCATAGTGTTCTTGTTCAGTTTTGGTAAGAGTGTAATATCTAATTTTATTTTAATTATTGGTGTGTGTGTGTGATGTGTGTGGGGATGCGCACATGCTACGGCACGAAGGTGGAAGTTGGAGGAGTCAGGTCTCTCCTTGTACTGTGGGTTCCAGGACTTGAACTCGGGTCCTCAGGTGTGTGCAGCAAGTGCTTGAACCGTTGAGCCGCCTCACCCTGCCGGAGTAATGCCGACCTCCTTCTCAGGAGCAGCTGACCTGGAAGAATTTATATAGAATCACTGTGATTTCTTGCTTTAATATTTTACAGATTTCAGTCTAGAACCACTTGGGCATGAGTCTTCTTTCTGCAAATTTTATTAACTTTTAAGCAAAATGTATTTTTAAGAAGCTGGGGCTGGAGAGATGGCTCAACTGTTTAGAGCATTGGCTGGTCTTCCAGAAGATCTGGGTTCAGTTCCCAGCACCTACATGGCAGGCAGCTCACCACCATCTATAGCTACTGTTCTAGTGGATATAGTGCCCTCTTCTGGCCTCTGAGGGTACTGTATCCGTGTGGTGTACAGACTGTTAATACACATAAAGTCTAAGTAATTTTTATAAGTTTCCAGTTTCCAGCAAAACTGAGCACAAGGTACATAGAGTTCTTACATGGCCCCTACCCCCATATGCAGCATGAGTTAGAATCAGTGAGCCAGTGCTGACTGATACATCATCATCCATTCTGATAAACTGTGTGTCAGCACTTGCACACGTGTGAATCTATAGAGTATACTTAGTGTCCTGAAATTCTGACCCCTCCTCCCCACTCACTGACCCCTCCCCCATCACTCACTAAGCCCTCCTCCCCTACTCACTGACCCCTTCACAGTCGCCAGAGTTTTGTCTCTTCAGGATGTCTTTTAACCTGACTCCAGCGTTTGCTGGTTGCTTCTTTCTCTTAGTGATGCAGTGCTCACTCTCTTCTTAGTGCTCTTAGTCTTCCGTTGTCTGGAAGTAGCATAGTTTATCCCCTACCAAAGGGCATCTTGGTTACTACTTGTCTGGGCAGTTGTGAATAAAGCTTTTATAAATATTCGTCTGCAGGTTTTTGTGTGCAATGAATTTTTAAGTCCTTTGGACAAATGCCATAGAGGGTGATTGTTGCATTGTTCCAGAGAAAGTGTTTTCAAAAGAAATAAAAAATATTTCTAAAAGATTTATTTATTTTTATTTTATGCATATGAGTGTTTTGCTTGCATGTGTGTATGTACACCACATGTGTACAGGTACCCTCAGAGGCCAGACGAGGGCATTGGATTCCACGGAACTGGGGCTACAGGTATTGCTGGCTGCTCTGCTGGGAACGGAGCCTGGGTCCTCCAGCCCTGTCTGGAAAGGCCTTTAGCGGAGGCCCTGCTGCTCGGTGGCTTTGCTAGTGAGCTTTGCTCAGGCTCTTCTCAGCAGGGCTGTGCCTGTGTCCGTTCCTGTCAGCAGTGTGCCAGCTGTTTGCATCTTTGCCAGCAGTCCATCTTGTCAAAGGGTGAAGCAGCAAATGGGAAGTTCACCTGGTTGGTGGTGTCTCTTGCCTTCTGTCATCCTGGCACTCTGATGCTGGCTGCCTTTGTTGCCCTGGTGATCTCCATAGCGCTCTGTTGCTGTTGTAGTGAACAGGATCCATAGAGTCAAAAGTTTTGCCCTTTATTTTCAAAATGCTCTTCTGAGGAAACATAATGATGCCAGTGTATGATTCTAATCCCGAAGGCCTCATGATGGCCTAAGATGCTGCCATGTGCCTGTGTGATGACAGCTTTCCTTGTCTTCCCTGTCACAGTAGGTAGACTCTCTACCTCTTGAAAGGGATGTATGCAAGCAGACCCTGTCCTTACATTTGTGTTCGCACTGAGCCTGGGTCAGTCAGAAGTGTAGACGCTCAAGTTACCTTTGGTTTTGTGCTCGTCCCCAAGTGCTTAGTAATGGAATTGTTTCTCCTGGTCACATGGCACCTGCGTAGAGCAGGGTACACCCACCTCTTACAGATGCCTAAGGGAAAATGGAACCTTATTTTGTGACTAACGAACTCAGCTTGGAAAGGATAGTATTGTAGTTTGCATCTGATTCTATGACAAACATCTTTACCAAAGCAATGTAGGGAAGAAACAGTTTATTTCTGTTGATAGTTCCAGGTCACAGTCCACCACTCAGGGAGGTCAGGGCAGAAACTCAAACAGGAGCTTCAAGAAGAAACCTTGGAGGTCACTGCTTGCTGACTCCCCCACAGACTCATGCTCAACTAGCTTTCCTTGCCCGGATCATCTGTCAACCGAGTGGTACCGTGCACAGTTGGGTTGGGCCTCACATCAGTGAGCCACCGAGATAGTCCTCCACAGACACGCCCACAGGCTAGCTTAATTCTTCATCAAGGCTCCCCTCCGAGATGACTTTAAGCTCTGTCAAGTTAACAGTTAAAACTAACCAAGAGGCGGTGGGGCTGGGGAGATGGCTCAGTGGTTAAGAGCACTAGCCACTTTTCAGAGGACCTGGGTCCGGTTTACAGCACCAACATAACAGCTCACAATTGCCTGTAACTGGATCCAAGAGATCCATTTTTCTCTTCTGGCCTTCATGGACACTAGGCACATGTGCAGGTAAAACACTCATATGTATAAAATAAAAGTTGACTAGGCTATCTGGGGATTTCTTTTCTTTTTAAAAGAGTTTTTAGCAGCCAGGTGTGGTGGTGCACACCTGTAATCCCAGCACTTTGGGAGGCAGAGGCAGGTGGATTTCTGTGAGTTCAAGGCCAGGCTGAACTACAAAGTGAGACCAGGACAGCCAGGGCTACACAGAGAAACCCTGTCTCAAAGAAAAAACAAAAACAAAAACCCCCAAAAAAGAAAAAGTTTTAAACTTCTAAAAATTAAAGCAACAAGCTTCCATATAGGACTTTCATACATATTTTAGTTTAGTCCACCTGCCCCCATCTATGCTGTGCCCTTCTGACTTTCCTCAACACAAAAGCCTTGCTTTAGAAAACCCTTCCAAGCTGGGTGTGGTGATGCACCTCAGGAGGCAGCCCTTGGGAGGCGGAGGCTGGCGGATCACTGTGAGTTCAAGGCCACCCTGGTCTACAAAGTGAGTCTAGGACAGCCACGGCTACACAGAGAAACCCTGTCTCAAAAAAATCAAACCAACCAACCAAACAAACAAACAAACAAAAAACCCAAAAAACCCTTCTAAACTGCTTATTGTACTGCCATGCAAAAAGAAGTCACTTTGAGCCGTGCAAGCCGGGTAGGCTGCAGAGTGTGAGTTGGCTGTGTGACAGAGCTAAGTGGTTCCCAGCAGATGGAAGCGCTTCAAGCAATTCCTGCGTGAGCTTGGGCCCTCTGTAGACAAGCTTGTGTTCCTTTGGTATTCTGAGGCAGGAAAGGACAAGTGGGCTGTGAACTTTTGATGATGGTCCTGGGCAGCTGACTCCTGTTGGCTTCTGTTACCCACATACTGTGAGCATCCATGGAAAGTTCTTTTCCTGCAGACTCTTGGGGAAACTGCCTGTCTTCAAAATGGCAGACAGTGCCTTTGCTGAGCTCAGTTTGACTGCATGTCAAGGCTCCATGCACATCTGGCTCTGCAGTTTTGATGAGGCAATGGGTCTACCTGCTGTTATGGCTGAGCCTGGCACGCTGGCACACACAGAGGGAGGCTGCTGTGGTCCTGAAGACCTGCTTGGAGAGCCATGGTTTCATGGGAGCCGAGCCTGACTGAGTCCCTCTGCCTTCTCGGCAGGTTTGCTTAAGGAAATGGAGCAGAACAGAAGCTGCCCCAGCTACCCAGGAGCTCCCTGGCTCTGAAAGACAAGACTGGCCTGAATCCATTGGTGTGACTTACCTCCCAGCTATTTTTGGTTATATGAATGAGGGAAGCCTTTCAGTACACCATCATGGATGTTGCTGGGAGACGGGTCCTTGAGGCCACGTTGTCCTTGAGAAGAGGAGACTGGGAGTCAGGGGCAGATATTAACAGGCTTTGTACTCATGGGAGGGCAGAATTGCTCTAGACCTCTGAGGGCTATTGCTGCTTAGTGTGCAATGAGGAACATGGCCTCAGACCTTGACTGGGGACCAGCTATTAGTGGGGATGGCCCTAATGTTGCCTTCCTTGGAAGTGGCGGTGGGGGGGGCTTGAGGATGAAGAGATGCTGCAGTTTGGGTTCAACTGCAAGCCCCAGGAGAGGATGCTGCTGTTTGGATGGCGCTTCCGTGTGCTACTGCCTCTGCGTAGAGAGTTCCATTTGCAATCACTTGTTGAAACCTAAACTAGAAATAAGACTGACTGACTGTCAAGGGCCAAGTGTCAAGGAGTGTCAAATGTGTTGGCTACCCAGAAGTTTTATTTTTTTCTTAAAAACTCCAACTTTATTGCATTATTTGTTTGTTTGTTTGTTTATGGGGGGTGGTTGTGTGTGCCAAAGCATGTGTATGGAGGTCAGAAGTGAGGGTCACTTCTTCCACCAACCATGTGGGTCCTGGAGATAGACCTGGGGACTTGGCATTAAGTACCTTAATGTGCTGAGCCATCTTTCTGGCTCTCACTCTCAACTTCATATTTGATAGTAGTGGCCTTTGTAATTGTTTGAGCAGTACTGTTGTAATACATCACACGAAGCCATCCATTGGACGTTTTCAATGTTCTCAGGAGGTAGAAGACCTTCTCATCCCCTTTTTTGAATGAGGAAGAAATTGAAGTCTAGAGAGGATATGGTCATGGGGCTGGCTGAGGTGACTGGCTCCAGGCTCCACGTGACAGATGCCAGTATGCTCTGCATTATAGATTGCATGTTGCTTTTATTGTCACAATTTGAATTTCTTTTGATTCTTTTCAGGAAGTTGATAATGATTTTTGCATATGGAAGAGACAGAGGGAAGGAGGGAAGTCAGGCAAAATGATTATGATCAGAGAAAAGGTATTTCTTTTAAATTACACATGCAGGTGGAGTCTATGTGTGGGGGTCCTGAGGGGCTGGCTTTTGATTGTAGCTTTGTAGTGGCTTCAAATGCCTCTGAGAATTGGGACCTAGTGGGGTCCAACTAGCAAACCTCCAAGGAGGTCAGCCAGGAGAGAAGTGCAGGTGGCAACCAGCTGGGGTGTGGTTAGATGACAATCTTAGGTCTCCAGCATGTTCTATGGGGAAACTGTGCTGTGCGGTTTTGCAGCATGGGTTATGGGGCAGGCTGAGCTGGCTTTGAGGCCCACTTCCACCACAACCTAGGGTTTCAAACAGTTTTATTCCCTGGTAACTAATCTTCATTAGCATCCCTACACATTGGTGATTTTTTTTGTTTGTTTGTTTGTTTTTGTTTTATCAAACTTGACCTCTTGAGGTGCTAGGAGGATGCGATGGTACCATCCTTCAGTCCCCACTCCCAGCCCCTCTGGATTGTACAGTTAAAGCTCCTTTCCCCTTCTCCTTCTTGCCTGAGTGTCTGCCATCATTGCCCAGACTCCTGAAATGGACATATAGGACTTGAATCTCAGGCCTGGGTTTAGGAAGGCCAGAGCTTGCTCTCTCATTCCCAACCAGTTCCTCCAGGGCTCACTTCTATAAAAAACTACCTCTGCTCAGTGTTACACAGTGATACAGACCCCTGCAGGCTCCTCCCAGAAGATCCACTGGTGTTAGGCAGCAGATGGACTCCACTGACAGGCACCGTAGGCCTCACCTGAGAGTTTCTGAGGCAGCCACTGGGTCCTTTGTCCTGTGCTCTGCTCCCTGATGAGCCTTATCCCATGTCTTAGTCACTGTTCTGTTGCTGTAAAGTGACACCATAGCCATGGCAACTCTGTTAAAGGAAAGCATTTAATTTGAGGCTTGCTTATAGTTTCAGAGGATTAGTCCATGATTATCTTATGGCAGCAGGCTTGACAGAGAGACAGAGACTGACTGGCTGGATATGCTTGGGCTTTTGAAACCTCAAAGCCCACCCTTAGTAACATAACTCCTCCAACGAGGCCACACCTCCTAATCCTTGTAATCATTTCAAACAGTTCTATTCCCTGGTAACTAAGCAGTCAGGTATATGAGCCTATGGGGATCATTCTTATTCAAACCACCACATCCTGGTTTCCTGACTCTGTTGCCCTCTCTTCTCCTTTAGAACATCTGATTTTCCTCTTTGTGATGGCAGCTCAGATTCTCCCATGCCCATTGCCCTGGATGTGTCCTCTGATCCCTGAGGGAACTCAAGAAACAAGACAGTCCTTCATGGATGCTTATGGGTGTCTATAACTCCTTTGATGGTAGGGTCTGATTCTACTATTTTTACTATAGTGATCAAAGCTGTCTTCCTCTGATCTGCCAGCTGGTAGGTGAACCCTCCTGACAGTGTTGGGAGCATAGGTTTTCATCTGCTTTTCCTAGCTTGGAACTTGGGCCTTATGACCTTGCTGTTGTACAGTCCTGGACAGTTTGTATCGATTCCTCAAATTCCAGAGTCCAGGCTGGCCTTTCCCTCCTTTAAAGCTGCCACCACCACTTCAAAGCCTGGAAACTTCCTCATTTTGCTTCCGGGATGGGAGCCTGCCTAAACATACGCCCTACCCCATCCGTGGGCAATTACTAATCCCCCAACCCTGACTTGGCTTGTGCTGAAGCCAAGCTATGCACCAGTCCCTCAGACTGGAAGCCGTGTTTCCAGGCTGTGTGGCCCCAACTGCAGGAGGCTTTGTTTGCTTGTTTTCATGGAGGAGCTCCCCAAGCCTTCCCTCTCTTACTCTTTCTTCCTTGGGGGGCCTGGATGTAGGGTTGGAGATCAGAGGGACACGGGGGCTTGGCTTCAAGTGACATAAAGAAGCTGGAGGCATCTGGGCCCAGGCAGCTCTGCCTGACCAGACAGCTCTCATGGCAGCCGGAAGTGGCCAGAGGCAGGACATAGGGTCTGCCATGTCTTCCGTCTTGCTCGTCTCTGTCCCCTTTCCTGCCTTTGTTGGCCTCCTCCAGCTCTCTGGGCAGTGTCCGGATGGCCATTTCCTTCTCTTCCCTCCACCTAGATTTCACATTCTTCCACCCAGAGCTAGTGACCACCCAGTGCAGTCTGGCGTGTGTCACTTAAAATGACTATCCACTTCCCACCCTGTGATGGGCTCCAGAGAAGAGGCGGCACTGGGAGCCAGTGTCCTCCAGGGTCGCCTGAGCCCAATAGGCATTGACCTTGTGGAGACCACCTGGCTCTGAGACCTTGTCCACTACAGTCAGGGCCTTTCATGTTCCTTCCATGCAGGGTTCTGCACAGGGCTGAGAAGGTGGCCCAGGGCTGCCATGGGAACCTGTGGGGGGTTCACTGCAGAGCGAGACCCTGAAGACTGGTAGCTTCCCAGCCATCCCAGGTATAAGAAAGCGTTTGTTTTTATGGGACTTAGTCAGCCTGGCGACACTTGGCTGTCTAGAAGTGAGCTTTCCTAAGCCTCTTGGGATGAGGAGAGGCCCTTCTGGGTGGTCCCTGGTTTTTGTGACTCTGCCTGTGAGTGCTGCTCTAGGTGGTAAAAGCAGCCTCTGTAGGGCTCCAGATTGCCTGCCACCTGGCCCATCTGGGAACTCCTTGAAGGTGAGAGAAGTCCCTTCCTGCTGGGTGGCCATGACAATGCTGTGAAGATCAGGGGAGGTGGGTCTGGCCTGGAGGCTCAGGACATATGTCAGTAGTACAGACAAGGAAGAGTCCTCCTGCGGACCTCAGAATGTCACAGATGTATAGACAAGGGTTATGTTTAACAGAAGAACTGTGTTTCAATCCTTTGTTTAAATCTGGTTTACATGTCAAAAACCATTTTGGTAACTTCTGAATAAATTTGTACCCAGTCTCAATTCAGGACAGCAAAGTTGACTCCCTTTTTAACCCCAAGATGTTTAAAGAGCAAATGCATGTCCATAGGCCTTTGCATGCCAAGTGAGTATTGGAGCTCACAAATGGGTCTGTGTGGAATGGGGAAGGCAGTTCTCTATTCCCTGTTCCCCAGCCTACCTCCTTAGAGTGGTCCTGGCAGTGCTTGCTGCCTGTAAATACTTGGGGTTGCCTCACTGGCCTGTCAGCATGGGCAGGAAGCAGCCAGATAATTTTATGATCCATAAAAGCAAGCAGCAGACATGCTCCGAAATTCACGAGTGTTTGCTTGTCATTAAAGATAGCCTGTGTTGTTTGCCTTCTGACTAGACAGCTGCTGGCAGAGCCCCACCTGAGGGCACGCAGAGCCCCAAAGCCCTGGCCTGCCTGCAAGTGCACTTTAAAGCAAAGCTTTAGTTTATGGCTGGAGACTTTTTTTCTTTCTTGAACATAGGTGCTGTGGACTCAGATCAGCTTTCCTTAGTGGGAAGTGTGACTTCCTGGATCCTGCTCATAGGATGGGCTGCGGTCTTTTGCTTGAGTTTTCCCTCTGGATAGCACTCTTGAAGGGAGGTTATACCCAGTTCTCCACTGTGCAGCAGAGTTGGAACCATTTGCCCGACTCCATCTCCTGCTTCAGAGCACAGCTCTGATTCTATACCTTTCCCTACTGCTTGGACCCACAGCCCTCAGGGTCCAGGCTGTGGCTGTGACCATGGTCCCAAGGTGTCTGTGGAGCTGTGAGGGGCTCCAGGTCAGATGTGCCTCTGGTGTAGGAGTAGACAGAGAGGAGTGGATTTGCTGAGGTTAGACCTTCATCAGATTGAAGTTTGGGTGCCATCTGAAGAAGCCAGTGTACACAGGGATGGATGTCTGGGGTCTTGGAGTTGGAGATTGGGGTATAATTACTACCTTCATGTGGTTGGCTCAGGCGCTCCTGGGCCTCTGTTGGGTAGTGAGTGCTGTGAGTAACATTTGCTTGCCCAGCACATGGGACCACTGGTCAGCCTGCCTGCCTGATCTTCTAGGGGATCCAGAGATAATCAAGGAACCCTTGGTCTAAAGGGAGTGGTGAGAAATTTACCTATGTGGCTACAGAGGCCACATTGAAGAAGATAAAATGAAGGCCACCTGGTAGGAGAGCCAGTACTCCTAGCTGGGACAATTGGCAGAGCATCCTTGAGGGGTCCCATTTGTCTGTGGCCTAGGGAACTGTTGGGTAAAAACAGAAAGAAACAGTGTCCCAGGTAAAGTGAGCAGCTGGAACACAGGTAAAGCAAGGGATAGGAAAGATCCAGCAGTGGTGGATGAAGGGCATTGCTTGACACAAGACTGGTGAATGGGAAGGCCCACTGTGGGGGCTGGGCCTCTAGTTGGCTCGGCCAAGGAGCTGGTGGTTCCTGGGGAGCCGCTTTCTTCCAGCTGGACAGGCATCTGGCTCTGCCTCAGCAAGATTCAGAGCAAACCCACAGCGTTTTGCTTCCTTGGAATTGTGATGTCCTCTGCCTCTTCTGTGGCACACCCACCCCTGGTCATGCTAACAGCAGAACACCTGACCGTCACTGGCACCATATGTGTTCCTTATCATCCTCTGCCCTGCCCCCTCCTTCCACCTGTGTCTCAAAGTGCCTTGCTTGCTCGACTGCCCTCGTCCCTCCCTTGGGCTTTGGCATTTATGCTCCAGAGGCCATTTCTGGGCCCACATGTGCTCCTTCCCTAATGTCCCTTTACCTGTAGCTTTAGTGTCTCATGAGCAGCTTGTTCAGCTCTCCCGTAGCTCCTTCAGAGCCTTTAGCTGCGCCCCCATCTCTAAGATGCATATGTAAGCCACATGAGGATGCTTTCTGTGGCCCCCACTAGCACTGTGTCTCACCTGCTGCACCTCCTCCCAGGCCTGTGTGCTGGCTGTGCAGCCCATCGTGCGTGCTCCCTCAGCCCCATCCTGGCCTCTGACCACACTCCAAATGTGCCCCGAGTAGTATGTTGGGAATCAGTTTCTGTTTTCTCCGTTGAAGGCAAGCAGCTCTGTCCCCGCGCTGTGCAGGCTGGCTGTGTGCTACTGACCAGAGAGGCACCAAATGGAACAGCAGGCTGGGTCTGTGCTTGGGAATGAAGCTGCGCAGGCTCACTTCCTGCCATGTAAACAGTGGTTTCACACCAAGGCAGGCTGATGGCTCTAGTGTCTGAAAGGCTTCAGCACACTTCTGAGTAAGTGTTTCTGTGTAGAGCAAACATCAGAAAGGCTGGTTTTCCCTCTTGCTTTCAGGGAGGAAATGGCTTTTCTGAAAGAGCCATTCCTGCTGGTCTACACAGATGGGGCCTTCCATGGTCATTGTCAAACAGTACAGTCATCAAAACAGCCTCACGCCCTGAAGGGTGTTGTGTTGTGCAGTCATTGCTGGAACTCATCAAAAGCCTGGAGTTATTTCCAGAGGTTCTCTTCTGTCCAGGACTGCAAGCTGTGATCCAAAAGCACGTTCCTGGGGTGGGAGAGGATTCTTTCAGTGTGAGGTGCTCAATGAAACTTACCTTATGCAACACTGTCTAGTCCTGTGGTGCATCCTGTAGCTGCCAGCCGTGACGGACTGCTGCAGGGCTTGGGGGTTGGCCTTAGAGTCCGACCAGCCTCAAGTCCCTGTGCCACCTTTGGGTGTGTTGAATTGTGCCTCTATAAAATGCTTCCTATCTTGATTAATTTGCATATATTATATTGTTCTCTGTGAATCTTCGCTCTCACCCACAAAAGGCAATAGTGGTCTACTCCTCCTACTTCATCATGCCACCCTCTCTCCTCTTGCTGTTATCCTCGCTTGTCTCTCTGCCTCTGTCTGCCTCTGAACCCTGAGTGTGCCCTGGTCATTTGTCCCTGGCCTCCCTCTTCCAATCCTGCTTTCCTGCAGCTGCCTCTCCAGATGGTCTCATCTGCGTCATCTCTGCCTGCATGATGTAGTGCCCAAGCGCCTGGAGCTCCTGACCGAAGCTCAACCTCTCTGTGTTCCTGCACAGTGGGGTCAGGGGTCAGGGGGGTGAAGGGTGGGGAGAAGCTGCTGTGGTGGTTAGAGTAGGGTGGGGTGGGAAGCAGGGTGAGGGCTGGGCTCTGTGCGTATGTGCCTGCTGCTTCACTGTGCATGTGTGCTGCTGTTTCTCTGTTATGAAGTGATGGCTGTGGAGGAAGGGTCACAGTATGGGAGTCAGTTTTCTTTTACCATTTGAGTTCAAGGCATCAATCTCAGACCCTCAGGCTTGGCAGCAATTGCCTTTTACTTCCTGAACCATCTTATTAGATCCTTTTTTCCCTTCAAGTTTCAAAGGATTGGGTTTCTAAGACAGGCTTGTTGGGCTTGGAGAGTCTGCCTATCACTTTCTGTACTGGCCTAAGTTGGTTAGCTTGAAGTATGTCTTCTACAAAAGGTTTAGAGAGTGCACTTAGAAAGTCACATGACCCTGAACCACTGGGTTAACCCTCTCCTTTTTTTTTTTTTAAGATTTATTTATTTATTATGTATACAGTGTTGTGTTCTCATGTACACCTGCACACCAGAAGATGGCTTATAGACGGTTGTGAGCCACCATGTGGTTGCTGGGAATTGAACTCAGGACCTTGGGAGGAGCAGCCAGTGCTCTTAACCTCTGAGCCATCTCTCCAGCCCTAACCCTCTCCTTTTCTTATGTGGTTTTAGTGCACGTGTCAACTAGCAAAGTCTCATCTGGCCCAACACAGAAGGCCACAAGAAGAGCCTGCAACATCCTCAGAAGCACATGCTTCCAGAGATTTTTTTTCTCATCTTCTCCCTGTTGTTAAGCATTTCCTGCAGCGGGTGATGATTAAGGAAACATTGGTTTGTGCAGAGAAGCATGCTGGCTGGGTTGGAATTCCATGGAAACAGTGAGACACACGTTAGATATTGCTAAAACCCAGAGCAATTAATTAGGAGACAAACTAACATCCCTCCTAATGTTCCAAGGAAAGACAGAAAGGGATTTTGTGTTGGGCTGAGAGAAGGCTCAGCAGGTAAGAGCGCTGATGTTCTTCTGGAGGAAGGACCTGGGATGATTCCCAGTACCCTCATGGCAGCTCACAGCTGTCTGCACGTCCATTGCCAAAGCATTCGGTGCCCTCTTCTGGTCTCCCTGGGCACTGGGCGTGCATGCATGCAAAACACCCATATACATGTAAAAAACCAAAGATGTCAGTTGTATGTTGTTGTACAGCACTGCCCTCTGACCAGAGCAGCTGCCATCTTCATAAGACCAGATGGGTCTGACAGGCGAAAGATCATCACAGCTGCCTTGTTGACTGTTGACATTCCCAGTGGTTCTCAGCCTTCCCAATGCCGAGACCCTTTAGTATAGTTCTCATGTAGTAGGACCCCAACCAAAAATTATTTCATTGCAACTTCATAACTAATATTGTTACTGTTATGAATTATAATATAAACACTTGTAATGTAAACACTTTTAGAGGTTTGCCAGAGGGGCTGTGACCCACATGTTGAGAACAAGTGCCCTAGAAGAAGGTGGTGGGACGGTCAATAGACTTTCACCTGCGCATCCAGTCATTTTAGTCAGCATTTACCCTAATTTATACCTGGCCTCATGGTCTCTGGGAGGGCCGGAGAATATCAAGGAGAGGGAGCCCTACCTATGTGCTTACGGGAGCACCATCACCTGTGCTTGTAACCAAGTCCAGTAGACTCATTGCTTCCCCAGGGAGAACTTCCATGGAACTGAGTCTTGGTTTTCCATTGGAAACTTAGAAGGAGCAGGATAAATATGGCCTGGTACCCTACAACAAGAAAACCCTCGAAACATGGGTATCAGCAGTCTGTAAAAGAGTGGGGGGGGGCAGATGTGAGAAGGCCCTTGTGTATACTGTCTTAAGGACGGAAACCCGTGGAAAGCACAGATGCAGTGTGACAGCGGGTTTCCTGTCCACACATACCTGAGATGGAATTGCCTGTGACTAAGGGTCACTGAGGCTGCAGGGACTTGTGCTGTGTGAGCACCACAAGTGTGAGTGGTGTGAGCACATTCCTGTGAAGTGGGGCAGCAGTGGAGCCTGTCTCATGGGCTTCTTGTGAGGGCAATGGGCAAGAGTGAACAAACGAGTGGATTGTGACTTCAGTGCTCTTTAAGGGCATTCTGTGTTCTTCAGGATTTTTATAGTGAACACTACTTACTGGGTCTCTAATCAAGAAAACAAAGTGTTGTGTTGTTTTTATAAAGAGAACATTTGAAAGATGTCATGTTCCATCCTGTCCCCATGGCAGGGTGGAAATGGACATGTGGCCCTGTGGGCTTCCTGTTGGCTTGTGGAGCTGGCCTGCTGGTTGCTGTGCGGTATTCTGTTAATTGGGGACCCTCCTCTGTCACATGGATGGGAGACTGCAGGCCTGTTCTTGGCTGCCACAGGCACAGGCAGCTGGATCTAATTGTGTAGAGCTGTGTGGGACAAGAGCTGCAGAGGGAATGTTTTGGGAAATCTGCATCATCGTGACCCTAAATCTAGTGCATGCTTTCCAGCAAACAGTAGTTACAGATTTGATGAAACAGTAGTGGCTGTGAATGAGTTGTCATTCTATAGAATGAACAGCACTGGAAGCCAAGGACTGAAAGACGCTGCTCCTCCTCACTGAGCGCCTCCCATGCACACCCCTGACTCTGTCCCCGCTGGGTGTCCTCCCACACTGCCTTCTCCTGGCCAGAACCTCCTTCCTTTTTCCTCCTCAGCCCCCAGTAGGTGTTTGCTTCAAGTGGCTGAAGAGTTGCTCCCCCAGGAGACAGTGGGTGTAGTCCTTGTTGTCACCAGGCAAATGTGGGCACCCCCGGCCCACCCTGCTGTTGTTGCTGCTCCTGTTATCAGTGTAGATACCCCCAAGTCCCAGGTGAGGCACCCTCAGTAGATGATCCCATGCTTGCCCAGTGCTTTCCTCCTCCTCCTCACTCCTGCCACCTCACCAGCCACCTTCCTTTTCAGTCACATGGGCTCTTGGTATCCTTGGCCATGTTGAGCGTCTCCTAAACATGGCCTTCATGTGTGCCTTCCTGCTGCCAGGATCCTCTGCTGCTGCACAGTTGCAGGACATGACCCCCATCCCTTCTGATCTCTGCGTTAATGCAGGCCCCTGGAGACAGTCCCTCCAGCTCTACCTTTCCTTCCTCCTGGCCAGTGTTTCCCCCAAACACTTATCTCCCCCACTTACTGCCAGTTTCTTCCCTCTGCTGGAGTTCCATGGACATGGATGTACGTGATGCTTCCATTGCTGTGTCTCCTCCACCCACCCTAACTCTGCAATGAGTCCCTTCATTTTCTGTCTTCTTCATATCCTTCCTTCTCCTCCCTTCTCCTTTCCCTCTTCCTCTTCCTCTGAGCGGAGGAGGAGGGAGGAGAGAGGGAGGGGGGGAGGGAGAGACAGAGACAGAGAGACAGAGAGAGAGGGAGGGGAAGAGAGAGTGAAGGAGAGAGAGGGGCACGCTGCACAGAGACTTGGAACCAGAAAGCATCCTTTAGGATGGACTTTGACTTAGAAATGAAGACAGTTGCTTTTTGCTGTCCTGAGCTCTGGCAGTCAGAATTCCTGTCACTTGCCAGCCCCAAGCAGACACCAAGATCCTCAAGGCTAGGGACCTCTCCAGCACAGTAGCAGTTACTTGGATGCCCTCCCTCCCTCCCTCCCACCCTCCTTCCCTCCTTCCCTTTCTGTTCTCTTGCTTCCTTTTTTCTGGACCCCAGGTCCTTTCATTCCTCACAGCAGCTAGGTTTGTTTCAGGAAAGGGCAGTTCCTGGCAGTTGTACCCGACAAGCTTTTTCTGAGCCCCTAGTAAGCGTCTCACCACACAGACCTCTGCACCTGTTGGAGCCTTAGCCCTCCACAGGACAGGGTGTTTCCTGTGGCTAGCCGGTCATGATCTTCAGATTTCCCATGGACAGTGCAGAGCTGCTTTTGCTCTCATGGGGCTGCCGGTCATGTTTATACATGTGGGTGGGGGATAAGCAGGTTGTGACTTTAGGATAGTGTTGTGTATTTTGGAGTAAACTTAATTTAGAAGCTGATATGCCATGTACCATTTTTTTCAAACTGTAGAGGAAAATCATGATCTCTTTCAGCTGGTTTCTTTCCTGGTTAAGTTGGAGTTTCAGCTTGCTGGGAGACATGGGTTTTCTGTTTCATTCACTTTGTGTATTCTGTCTTATCTCTCATACTTGTTATCACCCCTCTACTTTCAGGAACTGTGGGCAGCTACATCTTTCCATTGTCCAAGCTTTGAATTTCACTTTCAGAACATCATGTCTTCCTTAGGAGGACCTGAAAAAACAGCAAACCAACAAACAACACCCACTGTCACTGCGGCCTGCACTGTTACTCAGTGCCCAGTGGGTGATGAGCCTGGATTGTGTTTCATTATCTGACAACTGCAGGCCACTTTAAAGAGAGTAGCCTTGGCCTATAGTTCTCTGCGGCCCACAGTTCTCTTTTCTCGTTTGTTAATTGCTCAGTGATGAGTATTTGCACATGTAATGTAGTGTACAAATATTAAAATATACTACATTTAAATAATGTATGAATATGTAGAAAATACTAAATGATAAATATATATATATATATATATAATATTCAAATATATACAGTCAGGAATTTCTTGGCTTTGTAAAACCTGGGGTTCAAATCACCTCTTTTCTGTTGTCATTTGCCTTCATCAAGTCTTCAAGACATGGCAAAGCTTTCTGTTTTAATTTCATCCGTGTCATGTTTTAGTTGTCCATGTTTTCTCCCTTCCAGCAGCCTACTGTCCTGCTCCAGGCTGGACTAGCAGCTCCTCAGCCCTTTGCACAGCTGCTATTGTGGGACTTCCTTGCAGTCCCTTGTGGTCAAGCCCTTCTTAGCTATGCTTCCTGAGGCTTAACTTCGTGCAGTTTGAGAGGTGAATGCTGCTGTGTTAGCCACCACATAGCCACAGGGAGGAGTACTTGCCCACATGGTTCCCTTGTGTGCCTGGCAGCCAGCGGCTTGACCTTACTGTTTTATCTTTTCAGAATGTCTTCGTGACTGAGATCATGTGACAGTGTGTGGCGGTCCCTTTCCTTAGCCTAAAGGTTGGCTATGTGCACTGCTGTGGCTGTATTTCCTATTTTGGTTGAGTGGTTTTGGCTTCATGGGTAGACAAGGATTGTTTTCCCCCTCACTGGCTGGTGGACTCAGGGAAGTAGAGAAAGAAGCTGCCATGAAGGTGCACACACACCATGTGGGTAGATGGAGGCCTCAGTGAATCAACACCTTCTGCTGGGTTTGCTGGGGTCCAGCACCTTCCCAAATGGCTGCCTGGGTGAGACACACGGCTGCTCTGTGACTGTGAAGGCACACAAATCTGCCATCAGTTTGTGTGTTACCTGCTCTTTACAGTCCTCTTAGGCAAAGGTTCTCAAAAATCAGAAATGCCTAATTTTTTAAAATAGAAAATTGAATGGTTTTCTTACTACTGAGTTGCAACAATTCGTTGTATATATTGTATGTCTTTAAAAAAATCTTACCAAATAAAAATGTGATTTTGTATTCCTTTCTTTTCTTTTCTTTCTTTCTTTCTTTCTTTTTCTTCTCCTCCTCCTCTTCCTCCTTCTTTTTCTTTTTGGCCTTTTGAGACAGGGTTTCTCTGTGTAGCCTTGGTTGTCCAGGGCTCACTTTGTAGACCAGGCTGGGCTTGAACTCACAGAGATCCACCTGCCTCTGCCTCCCAAGTGCTAGGATTAAGACCCAGCTGTGTTTTCTTTTCTTATATTTTTGGATGTGAGCCTAGCCTTTAACAGTTGAGCCATCTCTTGAGCCGTTCTTTTCTTAAGCAGCATTTTCATCTTCGAGTCCTCTGTCTGTTCTGTGGTTAGGCTTTTGTGACCTTGCTCTTTTGCCTTGTTTTTCTGGTCACTCCTATATCTGGTAGCTGTACTCTCTTTCTCTTCTGTGTGGCCAGGGCGGGACACTGACCTAAATCCATCTTGTCTGAAGACAGGTCAGCTTGATGAGCTTCCAGGGTTTAGAACCCCAAATGCCAGCAAGTGTGGAGATCTATTCTTGGGTGTCAAAGGGAAACCTCAACTGTTCCCTCCTGTTTTCCCTGATGGGTATGCTGTCTGAGCCCCTGTCCTCTGCCTGACTTTTATCCTCTTCTTGCTGCTCCTGGTAGCATAAGCAGGAGTTTCCCTGAGCCTGGCCTCCTACATCTCAACTCCAGGCAGCTGACCCAACCACCTTTGCAGCCTCTCCTGCCATAGTCTTCCGAGGGGCTCTGTTTCCAGGTTAAAAACCAACCAACCAACCAACCAACCAACCAACCATACTGGTTTCCAGAGATACTGTGGAGTCACTCACTGATGGTTGGGCCCTGCCATCCTTGTTCTGCTGGCAGCTGGACGTGTCTTTCTTCCTAGGCTTTTTCTCCTGGGCCGTACCAGGCATTGTAGGAGCAATGTGTCACTCATATCTGTTGCCTGCTTTGGACTCAGTATAGCAGTATCTGTCAGTGGTTTGGGGCTTTGCCACGAGGACAGGTGATAGGCAGAAAGCCAGTTTCAGTCACAGACTGAGCCCATTGTTCTCACCTTTGACTACGGTAGAGCTCAGTGAGTGTGATAGCAGAGCAAGATTCTCACTTGTGTGGGCAGTGACACACGTACACAACCACTGCTAACGTATTCAGAGCCATTAGTGTCTGCTAGGGCGGGGAGAATGTGTGGTCTGGATGTATCCTCTCAGTAGATGGGGCTCCTTCAAAGGGACCTGGTGAGTCCCAGTTCTACTTCCTACTAGCTGTGACCTTAGGTAAGGGGCAGTCTCTCTGAGCAGTGTCTACCATTTGGAGATGACACTGAACCCCTGTCACTGTGTAGATTCAGTAAGTAACACATAAATAAGGCTGCCGGAGCCATGGACCATTTGGCACACAGTCAACGCTGCTGTTGGCCCTGAGTCTCTGCTTCTGAGAGACCTGTTAGCTCATGACTACAGTCCCTTTTATATGCTATAGTCAGCCTTTGCAGTCAGAGGCCATGTAACCCTTTCTGACTTGCTAGATCCCTCAGTGAGCTCTGAGGCCCTTAGAAGCCCTTGCCTAGGCACTGACGTGCTAAGTTATGTCCTGTCACCCAGCTGCCTGGGTGTTTGAGTTGTACTTTGTCATGAGTATATTTTGTTGGAAAAGGGTGAGCATGTTTGTATCTTTCCATAATGATCAGAATTTATTGAGTAACAAGAAAATCACAGGTGACATCAATTTCAATGTCTTCAGTTCACTAAAGTCCAGATTCACTTGGCAGACATAGCCACTGGTTGGTCTATTCTGATCTTAGTTACCAACTCTCAGGTCACATGTTTGTCGTGTTATGTCTGTGTGTGTGCACATGCGAGAGAGACAGAGACAAACAGAGACACAGAGACAGAGAAACACAGAGACACAAAGAGAGACAGACACAGAGAGAGCCAGAGAGACACACTGAGAGCCAGAGAGAGAGAGAGAGAGAGAGAGACAGAGAGACAGAGAGACACAGAGACACAGAGAGACAGAGACAGCGAGAGAGAGCGAGAGCACTCAAGAGTCAAGAAACCTTACTGCATGCAGAAGTAGCAAGCAGATGCAGATACAAGGAGTTACAGGTGGTTAGTTGGAGATGGTATAACCCCGTCTTAGAGTTAGAGGTGCAGGGCTGTGCCTACACTAAGTGAGCCACTTCAGGCAGAGACATCACGTCATGCCAAGTTGAAGCCCTGGGGACAGAGTTGGGAGTGCACTGCCTATTGATGATGTGATGATGCAGGCACCCGATGGTCTGGTGATGGTGGTGCTGCTGTCACTACAGGAGGGCAGGTTTATTATGGATTAGAGCTTAGAAGAATGTCATCCATTATGATGGGAGGGCATGGGAGTGGGAGTGGCCTAGTCGATGTCATCAATCAATCAAGAAACTGAGAAATAATGCTCAGGTGGCTTTCTCTCTTTTCCCTCTGTTTAGTCTGGGGCTGCAGCCCATGGGCTGGATGGACTTTTTTTTTTTTTTTTTTTTTTTTTATCACAGTTAATCCTCTGGAAACACCACTACAGACATTGTCCAGAGGTGTATTGTCTAGGAGAGTGTAAGGCAGTCAAGTTCCCAGTAAAGATGTACTGTTATACCCAGGGCTAGGTTTCCCTTTTATATGACCCAGGACAGGGGCTCGCATCACTTCTTGGTCTGGTAAGGTCACAGTTGTGAGTTTTGGAAGGCTTTCATATGCCCAAGTGTTCCTCACTTAGTTTAATACACTGGTAGGCCATAATACTTTACATTAATAAGCCTGTACCTCTTGGTTTCTGCTGGGCAGATCGTGGTTTGTTTCTTGTGCAAACCAGCTGCAAGGTCATACTGCCCTGGCATTTGAACTCAAAATGGAAGAAACCTCTGTTTTATAAAATAAAGTCATTAGGGCACAGCATAGCCTTAAAGCGACTGTCCTGTTCAGTAGGGAGTGACAGCCTGATTGCCCCTGCCCTGCTTAGGGAAGGATGGAGTCTTGTTACCATGCCTGTCAGCTGCCTGGACAGATCTGCTGTCTGCTTGTTACTCCCTTTTCTTGTTAGAGATCAGAGGCCAGGGCAGTGGTGAAGGTGTGTGAGCATCCAGATCTAGAGCAGCTGCAAGATACAGAGGAATGATGTGAGTAAGGCAGCTAGCACAGTTGCTAGCCTGCAGTGCATGCTTAGGAGGTCCTGCAGCCCACGTTGCCTGACCTGGGCCCTCCTTCTAGGCACTGGGGGTCCTGGAACCCCTTAGACTTGTATCCTAGGCTCTTGGCCCTGCCTGCCCACTGCTCCTTTTCTTGTGAGTGCTGACTTAGTCACCAGGCGGAAAGTGCCAGCCTTTATTCTAATCTTACACATTGTGCTCTCTAGACTTCTGTGGTGTGCGTGCTTTCAGCACTCCTGAGAGTAAAGCTAACTTTCTGCCAGGTACCAGTGGGAATGTCTTCAGGGAGCGATGTCATTCCTGCTGGTGTGATGACAACGATGACGTCTTCTTCTTCTTCTTCTTCTTCTTCTTCTTCTTCTTCTTCTTCTTCTTCTTCTTCTTCTTCTTCTTCTTCTTCTTCCTCCTCTTCTTCTTCTTTCTTTCTTCTTCTTCGTCTCTTCTTCTTCTTCTTCTTCTTCTTCTTCTTCTTCTCTCTTCTTCTCTCTCTCTTCTCTTCTTCTTCGAGACAGGGTTTCTCTGTGTAGCCTTGCTGTCCTGGAACTCACTTTGTAGTCTAGGCTGGCCTTGAACTCACAGAGATCTACCTGCCTCTGCCACCTAAGTGCTGGGATTACAGGCATACACTATCACGCCTGGTTGTGTGATAACTTCTTTATGGGTGCCAGGCCTGAATGTCCCTCAGGGACTTGCTGGCTCCTCTACTGCTTGTCTGTCTCCTGAACCCACTCTTATCCCTCCAGCAGAGGCTGGCTCTGATGCACCCCCTTCCTCAGTCAGACCCCACCCCAGTCTGCACTGGCTCTGCTCCCCCTGTCAGTGGCTTCCTGTCATGGTGCTTTTGTCTGCCAGCTCCTCTGAAAATGGTCCGTGAATGAACTTGGCAGTTTCCCCTTTGTCTCTGTTGTCTTTGTTTTTCTCCTGTCAGAAGGTGGTATGGGAAGAGGCAAGGTAAAGCTTGTAGTCGCTCACAGAGGTGGCATGGTGCCAGTGACATGCCAGCCTCGTGGTGGTCCTGGAGGTCTAAGCTGGCAACTCTTCCTTGAGGTGATGTGTCTTCCACGTGGAAATGCTGAGAAAATGTGAATTGGAGAAGCCTGAAGTTGGAATTAAGCCACATGTGGATGGCTACATGTTGATACTAGCTTCCTATGGCCTGGAGGCTGAGATGCCATGGGGGGGTTCTTCAGGGACGATGTCACTCTTCCCCAGGACTCCTCTTTCAGAGGTGACCTCATTGCTCTCTGCTCAGAGTCATGCCTTTCTTAGGGCATGTCATGGTATTGAACTTCCAGAGCCCTAAGCACAAAATTGGGGGCTCAACTTCTGACTGTGGGGCTCAGAGATTCCATGCCAGATGAGTAAAGACCAGTGTTGGCTCTCACTGTTGCCTCAGAATGCACACAGGTGAGGATGTTAAAAGGAAGCTGTTTTTGTGCAAGTTAGAGATCTCTCTGTAGACAGTGCTACTATTAAACATTTGTCTTTGACTGACAGAGAAAATGTCTAAATGAATCGTGTGTTGCTGATATTTTTATTTACAGCAGCTATGTAGACACACCCTTTGGGTCTAGACCTGCAGAAACTGAGGTGCCTTGTGGGAGCCAAGGGAGGTGTGACCAACAAGGAATGTGGACTCTTACTTGATCTCAGGACAGGGCTGCTAGCTGAAGCCTGTGGCACCTGTGTGGCCACCACCCCAAGCAGCAGGATGTGGAAGGCAAGCATGGACAGATGCAGGTGGGGCTGGGGGCCTGCATCAGAGGGGAGCACCTGGAAGACAGAACTGAGGACAAGGACAGTCAGACAAAGACATGGCCTTCAGAGGGGTTCATGGCATCCCAGTCAGTAGTCGGCATTGCCAGTGTCAGGAGACCAAGGCACGGGGAA
The DNA here is from genome assembly GCF_903995435.1 of Acomys russatus. Taxonomy (NCBI): domain Eukaryota; kingdom Metazoa; phylum Chordata; class Mammalia; order Rodentia; family Muridae; genus Acomys; species Acomys russatus. The sequence goes on from NC_067160.1 coordinate 50,020,102, forward strand.
GCCAGGAGGGAGGTGGAAGACAGTGGAGGATGTTCCACTATGGAGGAGAAGGAAGGGTCGGAGGAGATAACTGGGGTGTGCCAGACATCTGATATTATTATTAGTGCACACCCACATGCAGCAGGAAGGAGAGCTAGAGAGGAGGAGGTTGAAGGTACTAGCGGGACCTCTGGGAAGGCTGAATGATGGGGTGGAGCCAGGTTCTGTGGCCTCTGGGAGGGAGGCACAGGACGCAGGGAGAGCTGCACACGGCACAAGTGTCCTCTTCTCAGCTTCTGTTTTCTGGGTGACACAGGGAGTCTGTGCGATGGAGGACAAGATCCAGAAGATTCAGTCTCCTTTCATACCCTCTTGACCTCAGCCCAGGGTCAGAGCTAGCCAGCCTAGATGGTCTGTGAGTCTAGGGTGTTGGGAGGGCCATGTGCAAGCCTGGCTCATCCAGGACTTAGAGCTGCCAGACCTTCCCAGCCTCAGCCCAGGGCCACACCCCCTTGAGCCAGCCTGGTCCCTTTGGTCAGGGTTAACTTGATCACAATCAGATCAGTTCTATAGCGTGGGCCTTTTCCGGCCTCTGTGACTGGGAGAGTGTTGTTCTTTTCCTTCATGTTTTCCAGCCACACTCCACACAGATGGAATCTCTCATAACTCTGTAAGGCCAAGCACAGGAAGGGAAGAGCGCCAAAGAGTTGGTCCAGAGAGTGGCTTAGTACACATAGTATGGTCTTATTTCATCCGACATCTTCATAAATCTTTCTGTGCTGAAGTTGGGAGGTTCCAGTGCCAAGAAGCTCTCAGACCGCATCTCCTCAAAAGACACCCAAATGCATGCTGTGGGCCAGGCCACACGCCCAGTGTACTAGCACCCTGCTCCAGAATCTTCCTCCTTCAGTCTCCGCTGCAGCTTAGGGAGGTTGCTAACATCCACATCATCCTCAGGGGTGGAACTGATGCCTAGGACCCTGATGACAGGACAGCAGGGCTTGGATGCAGAGTGGGACTTTCTACTTGAGGTCCTTTGCTCAGCCCAGGCTGTCAGAGCAACTCAGAGATAGTGTTGGACTACCCCCGAACACCAGTGTTCCAACCAAGGCCTCAGTGATGTTCAAACCAAATAAATTTAGGGTAGATGTGTGAAGCACCTTCCTTGACTCTCGCCTATATGACATTGGTGAAAAGAGAAATTGAAGCCATTTCAGGACAGCAGTGGGAGGGGAGAGGGAAGGAAGCCCCAGCATTGGAGCTGATACTGAGCAGCTCTTGCCACCCTCACTGTGGTGTGTACCTCCACCCCCGGGGGAGGACATCTGTGTCACGTGCCCACACGGTCTAGTCATCCCATGTTGCCTATACACTACGAGAGTTGAAGTTCTGCAGACATGGACACCATGCCACTGGGGTGTGAACAGCCAGGACGAGGGCTGGTTCTACCTATAGATCCATGCCACCTCCCATCCATGCCACTTCCCATCCATGCCACCTCTCACCCAGGTGTCTTCCCAGATTGTCATGGTGCAGAAATAAGAACATGGGGTCCGAATTAAACACACACATACTCATGCATATGCACATGTGCACACACACACGCTACTGCTACTGCCGTTTAATTTTGAATTCAGGAAACCATGGAGAGAAACGCCATCAGAGATTGAACACTAAGCAGTCTAATTCTGGAACATTGTTTAAATGCACAAGTTTTATATTTGTTTATAGCCTACAGTTTCTCAGCATTGACGTTGAGTTCCCAGGAGAGAGTGGCTTTGCCCTGACAAACTCTAACAGGGCAGCAATATAATATGTGCTTAGTGGTGTGTGTGCACAGTGGGGAGTCAGTGCTGTCCAGGCAGGTGAACTATGCCCTGGCATTGAATGCAGGTACACATTTCAGACAAGGTGCAGACAGCAAGCAGGTGCCCCCATCACCAAGAAACTCATTCAGGCGTGATTCTGAGAAGTGGAGTCATGACATTCTTTCAGGAGCATGGACACTTGGCCCCAGTTTTAAAATGGGAGGTGATAGTGGTTTTTATGAGAAACCCTGCATGAAGGGCCTCTGCTGGGGCTGCCTGTGTGGGGACCACCTGTGTATCTACTGCAGCGGCATCTGCCAAATGCTAGTGTTAATTGATATCGTTGTCTTCAGACTTGGGGTCTAAACTTGTGAAGGTGAGGACTTGACCAGGTCCTGGTTCACTGTCTTCATGGGGGTGACAGTGGCTGTTCACAGATGTGAGGGAGCCAGGAAGAGATGTGTCCCAGCTCCTGGTTGGTTTTCATGTATCCACATATCCAGGCAGTTCGTGTTGTAGCCGCACAGGCTACAGTTTGGCTGTAGCTGGCTTCCCACATGTGCCTGGCTGTGGCATCACTGGGTCCTGAGGTGCTCCGATGAGCACTTGCTTCAGATGCCACCGTCCAGACAGCAAGTTTTTTCTTTGTTTCCACTAGTCCAACTCCCAACTTCCATTTGTTCCAGCCTATTAGCAGCTGATTCTCACTGAAGATCTTTAAGATGTTCCAGGTGTATACTTAAAGTTGTTTATAAGGCAGAGGCCTGGTCAGAATCAGTGGGTCTCAGAAGTTTAGAGAGAGAATGTCCCTCCCTCCCTTCTCTGTCAGAGCACCCCACAGCACAGGCTGGGCATGCTGGGTCTTTGTGGGTTAGCCTTGCCTTGGTTTTCTTATAGCCTCCAAATTTCCCTGGTGGTTCCTAGGTTCTTGGCCTCTTACTCACAGAGATTGACAAAGTGGCAAGGAAACTTTATTGGAGCAAAGTGATAGTACACGTCATGAAAAAACACGCTGTCAAGAGTAACAGCGGCCACATGAGTAGTGATTCAAGGTACATGATTATAATTTGAGGTTTCAAGAAGGAGGAGTTTGGATGCTGAGGGCTGTACTATGGGTGGTTCTCTGTTTTGATTGGCGGGCTTGAGTTATGTAAACTTTCATCACGGTGCATGTCCTTTCCCATGATGCGTTTGATGTTAGTCATCACGGTGCATGTCCTTTCCCATGATGCATTTGATGTTAGTCATCACGGTACATGTCCTTTCCCATGATGCATTTGATGTTAGTCATCACGGTGCATGTCCTTTCCCATGATGCGTTTGATGTTAGTCATCACGGTGCATGTCCTTTCCCATGATGCGTTTGATGTTAGTCATCACGGTGCATGTCCTTTCCCATGATGCATTTGATGTTAGTCATCACGGTGCATGTCCTTTCCCATGATGCATTTGATGTTAGTCATCACGGTGCATGTCCTTTCCCATGATGCGTTTGATGTTAGTCATCACAGTACATGTCCTTTCCCATGATGCGTTTGATGTTAGTCATCACGGTGCATGTCCTTTCCCATGATGCATTTGATGTTAGTCATCACGGTGCATGTCCTTTCCCATGATGCGTTTGATGTTAGTCATGTCTGCCCAATTATGCACAGGCAGGGGATGTTAAATAAGGGATCCTCCCCAAAGTTCACTCAGAGGACACAGTTTGCCTTATTGTTCAGGTACTCACTTTAATTCAGGTTGGATTGGGACTCCAGACTCGTACCTGGATATAATTGAAGTGCAGGAGAAACTTAATCCATTGTTCAAAGAGGGGAATGCCTGCAGCTCCGTGCAGGTGGGTGTTCTAACTTGCTAACAGGTTGCTAGGTTGAGTGTTCAGAGAAGGACATGTACACAGTACATGCAGGTGTGAGGTCTCAGGTGTCACGTGCAGTATTAGAGGAGGGACATTTGCACAGTACATGCAGGTGTGCAGGTGTGAGGTCTCAGGCACAGTCCATACCAACTAGAGTCCAAGGTTGCTAAACTACGCCTTGTGCTTGCCTGCCTTGACCTGACCCCACATGATGGTGACAGGTAAAACTTAGCTACTTTGGGCCATCAAATCACACTGCTAAGACTGCTGGGAAAGCAGATATATGCTCCTGCACTAGTAGTACTTTTCTCTCATGTCTCTTTGGCTGTAGAAGAGATGGGAAGGGCCAGCTTCAGGAAGGAATCCCAGGTAATCCCAGAAGCATCTCTGGTTGTTAAGGGCGTGGCCTGGGACTTTGCCTGAATGCAAGATGATGTTATGTGGCCAACAAAATCTGACATTCCTCAGGTAGATTTTAATTTTAGGCTAGCCCTGGAGCCATATCCAGGACAGGATGAGTCCTGCTGGTTTGAGCATTTGTGCCCTCTCTCAGACAATTTGCACTGTAAAAAGGCCTCTTAGTTCCAGAGCAGCTGGCAGAGTGACAGTAGTAAATATTTGACACAGAAATCTTGGGGAGTAGGGGCACAGTTGTGGGGAGTCTCCACCTCTCCTTTGAGCTACCTGAATGTTAACCTTACCTGTAGACTAGCCTTCTTCAGATCTGGGGAGCTCAGGCATAGCCAAGGCTTCAGCCAGATGCCCTGTGTATTTTGCATCCTGACTGAATTCCTGTTGACACCAACTCTGTTCTTCCCAGGAATTGGCCAGCTGCGGATGGAGTAAGAAGGAGAAACACAGCCTTGCCCCTAACGTCGTGGCCTTTACCAGGAGGTTCAACCAGGTAAGCAAGGTGCCTCGAGTGTCTATCTTCGTGGCAGTCCACTGTGCCTGAAGCCCTTCAGGCTTTCTTCCCAGCCTCCTGAGCCTGGGTCCTGGTCCTCGTTCCTCACTGCCCACTGCTGTCCAGTCTCCAGAGTGAGTGGGGACTTAGGTTCTTGTGCTGGTGTCACCTTACAGAAGCTCAGGGCCTGGGAGGTCAGGTGGGGGAATCTACCTTTACTTTCGCTTCTTGCTTCACTTTTCTGCCTCCCAACTTCTCCAGACTCCAGCATCCTGGCCTGCCCTCCTGCCGTACCTCTGTCCTGCTAGGCCTCCTGTCCCCATGCACTATGCTCTTGGCTCAGGACTCTTCTTTCCTGTTTAACTCTGAGTGTCACTTCTGCAGGGAGCACCCAGCATCTCCCCATCGAACATCCCATTGCACCTTTTTGTTTTCTCCATATGGTCCTCAACTGTCATTGCTTGATGTGTTCTGTGGTGTGAAGACTTGTATGTCCTGTGTATAGTCATGTCCCTACCACCTTGCCAATGTCAGGCTTGTGTGTTAAGGACCCTCAGTGACCACGCATGAATCAGTGAGGGGGGTGCTTAGGAGACACTTCTTGAGTTGTGCTTCCTGTATCCTGACCCTCCCGGCCCCACACGCTGCAGCTCACTTGCTCCAGCCAGACCTCTGGCTTCAAACATGAAGAGACACTTCCTCCTGCAATGTAAAGAGATGGGCTTATGGGAGCAAGCGAGAAACTCAGAGGCAAATGGACCAACTGAAGGGGCCAGCACATCTGATTTCTCCCCCAGAACCCCCAGTGCTAGGCTTCCATAGTAAGCTCGCTCAAGGCTCCCTTTGCACAAAGCATACCTCCACATAGTCCTTTTCTTGGTTTTTTGTTTTTCTTGCTTCTCTGATTTCCAATGATGACAGTGACCTAAAGGTTGCGTAGCTGTGACTAGTGCTCTGGGTGCTGGAGCCCATGTTCCCCTGGGGTCTTGTTTCAGTTGGGCCTTTCCTCTTGGAAATGCCTGGCCCTGTACATCACTGTTACTCAACCTCTTCAGCCTTCTGCTGCCTCTGCATCCATCCATGGACAGCAGAGGCCTCAGATAGATACTGGCTTGTAGTCTGGAGGCCAAGACTGGGCCTGGCCTGTGTGCTTTGTTTGCTTGCTTGTTTGTTTGATGAGGAGCCAAGAACAGCATAGAGATACCTTTGTGCTAGGGGGCCTGTGTGCAAACTGTGTTTGTTTGAATAGAGAAATGACTTGGGAGGCAGAGGCAGGCGTATCTCTCTGAGTTCAAGGCCAGCCTGGTCTACAAAGCTAGGTCTAGGACAGCCAGGGCTACACAGAGAGACCCTGTCTTGAGGAAAAAAAAAAAAAAAAAAAGGAAAAGAAGCTTCAGTGTAGTGGTGTAGTGATACACACCTTTAATCCTAGCACTCAGGAGGTGGAGGCAAAGGCAGGTGGACCTTTGAGTTTGAGGGCAGCCTAGTTTATAGAGTGAGTTCCAGGACAACACAGAGAAGTCCTGTCTTGGAAAAAACAGAACCAAAACACAAACAAAGAAGGAGGAGGAGGAGGAGAAGGAGGAGGAGAAAGAGTCAGAGTCAGATGTGTACACACTGTCAGAGGATTCAGAGTTTCCTTAACAAAACTCTTTGAGTGGGAGCCAACCCCGGCCCCACCTCTGGTCAGCCATGAAGCTCATAGAGGATGGGCCCTTGGGTACTGTAATCTGTTTCACACAGGGATTCCAGGTCATCTTGGCAAGGGCAGTACAGCCCATGTGGCAAACAGTTGTGCTGTGCCTATTTCAGACCAAGTGGTGCTGTGAGCATTCAAGCCATGTTTTCTCAAACATTATGCTCCAGGAAATGCAGGCCCATGGAGAGCCAGCAGCTTCTGGACAGCCTAGGAGTATTAGCTGGAGAACTGGCCAGAGGCCAGCCCTGGTCCACTGCTGGGATTGCTGCCTTGAAGATGAGCTCACTGGTCCGCTTATGGGTGGACCTGAACTATGTGAAGACAGGATACCTTATCAGACTCCAGATCAGAGCTACCTCCTGAGAGCCTCATAAGAATAGCAACAACCCTACGGGGAGCTAGCATAAGGATAACAGAGCGTGGCGTCTGGCAGGTAGTGGGTGTAGGTGTTGCAGAGGCTGTAAGGAAAGTCTGAGGGTCAGAAGGCTAGAAGGAAGTTGCTGGAGCATCTGGGATCCTGGGACCAAACCGAAAACCCAGTGTCAAGTGTCCTGCTCAGCCTGCCTGCCCCTCTGTGGTATCTGAATGTCTAAGGATTTGCTCATAGAACAACAGGGTGGTAGAAGTCCACTAAGGTCACCCAAGGTCTGCTGTGTGTTCCTGCCCAATGGAATTAGTTTACCCTGATCTTTTGTGTTACTGTGAGGGTCTGACAGTATCACATCTGAACCTGCTTCCAGAAAGCACACATATGTGAACTTGTGCAGAGGAATCTTAATTCAGAACATGGCTGCTCTGGCAAGAGATCACATCCAAAGACCTAGGTCTGTGTGATCTGGCTGGAATACAAACAAGCCTTTAATCCAGGAGACAGAGGCAAACCGATTAAGTTCAAGGACAGCCTGGTATAGAACAAATTTCAGGTAAATAAAAGCTTAGGTCTGGGCTTGCATGGTGGTACACGCCTTTAATCCCAAACAATGAAGGTGAAGTTAGTTTGTAGAAGGAAGCACCCACGTTTGAAAGTGATGTCCCCTGAGATCTTAGTAGTGAGACACTGGGCGTGTGTTGCTGCTGGAACCTGGAACAACAGCTGGAACCTGGAACAACAGCTGGAACCTAGAACAACAGCCGGAACCTGGAACAACAGCCAGAACCTGGAGCCTCAAAGCCTTCGCTGGAGCAGTTCTCTTTAGGAGCATCTCAAAGTGGAGCGATGAACAGCTAAACAATACCAAGACACAAAAAGCTCTGCCTCCTGTTTTGGGCTCATATATATATTTCCTCTCAGAGTCTGTAGTAAGATGTGTTTCAGTTGGCAAAGACCAAGCCCTGCACTAGGTGGTTTGTCTTCTAGTGAATAAACATCACCTGTTCTCTCACAAGTCTGTTCCCCATCCCACACTTGGGATCAGAACAAAAACATGTTTATATCCACTATATATCCCCCTTTCTATTAAAAAAATAAACTATATACAATAAAAATAATTATGAGAATTATCCAGGAAAAGTTACATTTACAAGGCTCGGTCCATTTATATTTGACAATCTTGGAGAAATTATTCCACTATCTATCCTATCCTACTGAGTCCTTTCATAGTGTCCAAAGTTTTCCTAAATCACTTTATTATAATTTACATTTATCAACATCTAAACATGTTTTAAGCTCTTAAACTAATGCTTATAGTAATAATATGGCTATCTAGTCTTCAACCCCATCAGAGACTTAAGAAGGAAATATTATCTAATATAAAGGAAATGTAGGCAAGCAACTTCCAAAAATATAGACAAGACAGAGAGAGTTGACTGCCTGGACAGTCACAGGTTTTTCCTCCATCGTTGGGGCATCCAGTCTTCAGCCTGCCAGCTCCAGATATCTGACAGACTGTTCTGTGAAGCAGGAATTTTGAAGGACTGGCCCACCTAGTCTCTGCAAAGCTGGATAGCCACTTTCTCAGTGTCGTACTTGATCACATTTTGGACAGTCAGCCTGCTGTCAACAGTAGAGCTAAGCCTTGGTCCAGTGGCTAGTCTGCCACACTTGTTTCTTTGATGCTCATCATCTTCATTGAAGTAGATTGGAGGTGCTGCTAGGAGCAGATGTATCTCTCTGTCAGAAAAGCCCTTTATTATTAAATGCCATATTCTGTAGGTCTCTGAAGTGTTTGAAGACCATCTATCTATTTATTATAGTGCATAATCATATCTATCCATCTATCTATCTATCTATCTATCTATCTATCTATCTATCTATCTCTTTATCAATCAATCAGCATATCTATCTCAGTATATCTAAATAGACAAGCATTGCTTGTTTCTAGCCATCTGCTTAACCTTGAAAACATATATAAGAAACTAAATAAAGCTTCTTCTGTATTTAACAAGTATATAACAAGGCTACAAATAAGATTTATAGGTGACTAACTACTAACTTGTATCTCCAACCATCCTGAACAGTTTGTAATAGTTGGCTCTCATTAGACTAGACCTTTACATCACATTTTTAAATGAGTTGCATATGTACAAAACATTAAGCAGACATTGAAAAAGAATCTATCGATATACAATATGTATAATACATAAAGCAGAAGTTGAACAAAATGATCTTAAATTTCTATCGATCTACAATACCAATGTAAAATATTTAAGGCTAGTAGATTCAATAATCTACCTTTTATCCTATAGTTCTATATCCTCCCCTTTTATCCTTCCCTTTTCCCTTCTTTCCCTTAACACTAGATAGGATAGAAAAATAAGAGAGAAAGAAGGGTAGAGGGGATGTAGCCTTTGCTAACTTATAACCAACCCCCCTAGACAGTAACAAACATTGGTAACCCACCCAAAACACACACCCCACCTATTGGGAATGGGAGTGTCATGTTCTCAAAATTACTTTTTGTTGTCTGGGGGCAAAAACATCTTTTGGGTACCCTTAGAAAAATAAGATATTGACTAAGTGCTGGAAAAGCTAGCTGTATCTGTTTCAGTCCAGTCTTTTTGGGATCGATCCTTTGGGCTAGCCCTTTTAAAGTTGATACACCTGCAAATTCTTGAGGAAACAGTAGTGGAGGCAGCCTTTGAGGTTGAATCACCTGGGCTACCTGCTTAGTCTTCACTATTATCTGTTTTTTTTTTTTTTTCTCTGAAAATAAGCAAACTTTTGAAAGTATTAGTTAGGTACATTTCTACACATATATGGAATATCCAAGGTGTACAAATTAAAGATAAATGCCTGCCCTATTTTTGAGCATGTATAAGGCATCAACTTTATACTTCTGTTTGAGCTGTAATATCTATGCTGTATGAAAGAGTGGCATGTCATAAGGATGAGGTCCTTAAGATTCCCTTGCTTTATGCACACATTCATGTTTCAGGCAGTAGGAGGTCTTCCCTAGTCAGACCTAATCTTTATAAGTTTTGTCAGGAACCATATTTTTTCATTCCTTGTAGATAGATGAGCATAACCACATCCCCATCTCAAAACTATTGCAGGTTTCCTGTCCACTGCCAACACATCCTTATAATATATTGGTTATCCTAGTTCCTCAGTTTTTTTCTATAACCAAATGTCTCTCAGCTGCTGTTGTTCCTTTTTCATCAACATTAAGAAAATTTAAAGTCAACAAATCATTATTTAATATGTCCCTGGGGGTCTTTATGCTTCCTTTTTGTTTAATAAGCATCTCTTTTAAGGTATGATTAGCTCTTTCTACAACTGCTTGTCCTGTAGGATTGGGTAGTATACCAGTAATGTGCTTTATATTAGAATATGCAAAACATTTCTTCATCTTATTGGATACATATGCAGAAGCACTGCAGCGCATGGCTTCCCAGAGCAGCCTGAAGGAATCCAGGAAATCGTCTAGTCCCCTCTGAGTAGCCATCCCCCTAGAGTCTCTCATATGACCTTCATGACACTCTGTTTGCTTTTTGTTCCCTAATAAGGACACCTCTTCATTCTCTCACTTCTGAGCTTAGACTGTCCACCACCTTGTTAATGCAGTTGTCCAGAACCAGAGAGTGGCTTGCGGACTCAATAGGCTTCCAACACATGGGACACTCTGCTTTCTGTTTCATCCACTCCTTGATACAGAAGGAGCAGAAACTGTGGGCACAGTTCAGGTGACGGCTTTGATGAAGTGTTCTGAGCAGATAATGCACTGTAGCTCGTTCTCCAGCATGTCATTCATGTGCTGAGAGCGTCCTCCTTCTGTGCTTAGGCCTTGTCCTTTTTCTCCTTGGTCTGCTCCAATTCTTTGTTCTTGGCTTGAATGATTTTCTCAAAGTCCTTCTTGCTTTGATTTAGTCCTTCCATTAGAGCCCGATTCTGGAGGTGATGTTCCCCTTCCTGGAAGTCTTCTCCAGCTGCTCCACTCTTGCTTGCTGCTGAGCCTGCTCTGCATACAGCCGAGACTGTAAATCTTGCAGTTCCTTTTCCATCCTCACAATTCTCTTTGAGCACCCCTTTTGGGTCTGCCTGCTTTCCTGTTCCTCTAGAACCTTTACAACCTCTCTGGCTTCCCGTTTTTCTCCATCCCCTTCTGCACACTGGTGCTCGGGACACCTGGCACGTGGAGCAATTGTGGGAAACACTGGCTCTTAGTTACCAGGTGTTCTCCCTTTACCAACGGTGCGTTTTGCTTTCCAAATGCTTCAACTTCTACCTGCAAATTCTCTAGTTGTACTGCCAACTATGCAGTCCTTTCCAGAGAGATAGAATTTACTGACCCTTCCAGTTTTCATATCTTATCAGTCTTTCTTCTCATCTTTTAAAAAATGTAAAACAGTAAAAAGACAAAGGAAAAAAACAAAAAAATCCCTCTGGGTATAAAGCAGGAAAGGGTGGTTCTGGGAAGAAGAGAACATTACAGATTCACTGTAAACAGAAGAGCAGAGGCACCTGGGCCAGTGGGACAGAATGCAGGCTGAGACTCTGCTGGGACAGCTGAAGCGCCCACCCTCCCGCCTTCCCTCCCTCTCTGTCTGTCTCTGTCTCTGTCTCTGTCTCTCTGTCTCTGTCTCTCTCTCTCTCTGTCTCTCTCTCTCTCTCTCTCTCTCTCTCTCTCTCTCTGTGTGTGTGTGTGTGTGTGTGTGTGTGTGTGTGTAAATGAATTTAGATACAGACTTTAGGCCTTTAATGAAAATTAACTCAAAAGAGATAAGATACTTAAACGTGAACCTTTAGGAGACACAGACAGGGAATCTCTATGCCCTCGGATTTGATGAGCTATTAGAAACCAAAAGATGCCTGTGGGGACAGCCAGTAAGTTGGGAATTTAAGACTCAGATTTTTTTTCATTGTGTAAAAGACATGGTTAAAAGCATGAAGACAAAGACTGGGAGCTGTGTGTGCGAAGGACCACAGGTGTCAGCAAATGACCGTAAGAAGAGGTTGCGTGTCTTTCCTCCATGGTACAGAACAGCCACGGCTCTCAGTGGGGCTGCTGAGGAACCGGGGCAGCACAAGTCACTCAGTGTTGGGCATGCAGGATGGCACAAATGTGGTCCAGCAATTACCTTCATGCACCGACCCAGAGGCAAACACACACACACACACACACACACACACACACACACACACACACAAAGAGAGAGAGAGAGAGAGAGAGAGAGAGAGAGAGAGAGAGAGACAGACAGACAGACAGACAGACAGAGAGACAGACAGACAGACACAGGCAGGCAGGCAGGCAGAGACAGAGACAGAGACAAAGAGAGAGACAGAGAGACACGGTGTGTGTGGAGATTAGCACAGCAATCTTCATGGCAGCTTGTTAATAGTCATTAAAGATGAAGGATCTGAGATGACCTCTTCCACAGGGGTGGGCAAACACGTGGGATAGTGTTTACTTAAAAGTAGAATGAGCTGTGAAGTCACACAGACTTAGGGGACTTGTCAGTGTATATTTCAAGGTGAAAGCCAGTGTAGAAGACTACCTGGTGCTTTCTGTTCCCTCCCCTGTCTTTCCATGCATTCTGGAAAAGGTAAAACTACAGAGACTAGATAGATCCATAGTTTGCTTGAGAAGGAGAGGCCTGAGTTGGTGGAGCACAAAGGAGCCCCTGTTGCCAGTTTTGTCTTGTGCTGCAGGGGATTGAAACGCAGAGCTTTTTGCTTGCTAGGCAAGTGTTTACCCAGTGAACCGCACCTCCAGCCCAGATCTGCATGTGTAAGAGGGTGAGGCAATTCCGTGTATGGTGAAGGTGGATATATGGCAGTGTCTTTATGAAACTCCACAAAATGTTAAAGCACCAGGACTTCAACACACACTAACTAGAACCTTCAACTTAAAGATGGAGGGCTCCTAGAGCAGATGCAAACAAAAGACTAGTGAGCACATAACGTGCACACACTCACAAGACTGTGACATGACTTTCTTGGAGGGCAAGAGCGATGGTGCTGACCTGAGTTAACGCTGGGTCACAGGGGCATAACTATACAGAGCACTGTGTCCTGTCTGCAAGTGCTCTTCCAGCAGGCTAACAGTTACAAAATAGTGCTGAAGGATGTGAGCTAGCACTGGACAGCTCAGGTATGCACAGCAGATCCTGGGAACTGGTTTCTGTCTGGTGGAATGGGAATTACAGACAAGCAAAGGGAAAAGCTAGAGCCCATATGCTAATAATGGCTTAGAGTTGGGAATAGCAGTATGAATTCATATGAATTTTACTTAAAGAGTGACCAGGCAGTGGTGCCATACACCTTTAATCCCAGCACTTGGGAGGCATAGGCAGGTGGATCTCTATGAATTCAAGACCAGCCTGGTCTACAGAGAAAGTTCCAGGACAGCCAGGGCTACATACAGAAACTTTGTCTCAAACACCCTCCCCCCCAATCTGTTTGCATAGAGAAATACAGCTGTGACTGTATACATGGCTAATATATGCATACACACACATACACACATACACTGAAACATGTATACATGTACACACACAGGTATGCACATGCACAGGTACACTCAGAGGCTCACATGTACTTATGCACACATGCTCACACATCCTAATGCACACACATTGAACATACAGCTATGCATATGCAAACACTCACACATGTTCACATGAACACACACATTAACACACATTCGAATGCACAGACACATACACATGAGTTCTCTCTCTCTCTCTCTCATGTGCGCGCGCTCGCTTTCGCTTGCTTTCCCCACTGAGAAGGCCAAAAGCGTCAGTAGTCCATTCAGCAAGCTAATCTCAGAAACAATTTTGTTTTCTAATAGTATCATCTAATAAATGAAACCAGAGTTCCTTGGAGAAAAGACAAATTTTAGGACTGGGCAAGGAATGTGCAGGATGAGCCTGGAGCATGTGTAGTCCAGAGAGAGAGCATCCAGACCAGCAAACCAAAACAGTTGGGATGTATCAGAGGTGAGTGTGGCCAACTGAATGCTAGGGATGAATAGGTAAAGTGGGAACAATTAGAGCCACAAAATAAAAGCAGGTGTAGCTTAGCTCCATTCAGGAAGAGTGAGCAAGCATAATTCCACTCAGGAAGAGTAGGCGAGCACAGCTCCACTCAGGAAAAGTAGGCGAGCATAATTCCACTCAGGAAGAGTAGGTGAGTATAGCTCCACTCAGGAAGAATGGGCGAGCACAGCTCCACTCAGGAAAAGTAGGCGAGCACAGCTCCACTCAGGAAGAGTAGGCGAGCACAGCTCCACTCAGGAAGAATCGGTGAGCACAGCTCCATTCAGGAAGAGTAGGTGAGCATAGTTCCACTCAGGAAGAGTGGGCGAGCACAGTTCCACTCAGGAAGAATGGGTGAGCACAGCTCCACTCAGGAGAGTGGGCGAGTATAGCTCCACTCAGGAAGAATGAGTGAGCATTTGTTGTTAATGGGCATTTACTTTTTTTATTTTTATAAACGTTCACCAAGCCAGGTGGTGGTGGTCACACCTTTAATCTTAGTACTCTGGAGGTGGGGTGAGGGGTGGGGTGGGGGGGGGGGGGGTGTCTCTGAGTTTGAGGTCAGCCTGGTCTACAGAGCGAGTTCCAGGACAGCTGGGGCTACACAGAGAAACCGTGTCTTGAAAAACCAATAAAATAAAGTAAATAAATGTTTATAAAACACTTCTGTATTTTATAGGGTAAACCTTTAAAAAGAGAACATGCTTTAAATCTGTAGATGGGCATATTTATGCTTTCTTCAAACTATTTCTATTTTTACTCCCCAAATCACTGTATAATTGTGCCCATTTTCTCTACTCTTTAATACACAAAAAACTTTCCTCAAACAATAATAGGAAGAAGACAGACGTCACAACAGAAAGATGAACAGAGGACCCAAGCAGGCAGATACACATGGCTTATAAGAGTTGGAGCAGGGCTAGGCGTGCAGCTCAGCTGAGTGTTCATCCAGCACACGCAAAGCCCTGAGTTCAGTCCAGGCACCACATAAACCAGGGGTGGTACACACCTCTAATCCCAGAACGCAGGAGGGAAAAAAATTAGAAAAATAACAACAACAAAAATGCCAATTAAAAACTACAAAAACCCAAAAAAACTAGCTCCCTGGATTGGCATGAGAGAAGGGCGAACACACAGTGAGCTGCGTCTGGTGTGCTGTGCCGGGGGGTGGGGGGGTGGGGGGTGTGGAGTGGAGTGGGTGGGGTGGGATTGGGGGCCAGTGGATGTGGTGGGGTTGAGGCATACAAGAACACAGATCAGTTTAAGCTTACTAGTCAGCCCCTGGAGGCCAAGTTCTTTAACTATGCTTTTCACACACATGTTTAATCATTCTGCCTTCGAAAGCTTGTCCTAGGGCCTTAATAAAGAGTCGACAGAAGCATGTGTCTGTCTGAAGGTGTTCAGCACAGTGTTGTTTATCACTGGAGACTTAGAGCGATGACCCCACGGTTTGGGAATTGGCTAAGTGAGTGGTAACCATGGTGATGACAATGAAACAACTCAGATGCTGGAGAAACCTTAGATTAAAAACGTAACTTTTCTAAAACTGCTTGTGATATATATTTAAAATTTAAAGTTTTAATAGGAAAAGCCAACCATGGGTGCTAGGTATGGGGAAAAGAAGACTAGGACAGAAATCATAGTTTGTCACTGTTGGTCTGTGAGCCTGAGCTTGCAAATGACCTGTCTTTTGTGCTTGTCTTTACTTTCTTTGTCTTTTTCATCTGTTAAATGTTGTAGAGAGCAGAAGACCACATACTCTGACCCCATGTACCTTCTTTGCCTGTCTCCGTCTGCGTCTGCACCGTTACAGCCCCTCTACAATGGGTGGTGTCTTAGCTCTTTCCTTTCTTGCTCCACTGAAGTTTGGTGGTCTGCACCGGGTCTTCTGTCCTCACTGCTACACCACACAGTCCTCCCACAACACGGTCAGCCTCTCAGCCGCTCTGGGTCGTGTCGTCCAGGGTGGCACCGCAGTCCTGCCTTACCACAGAAGCTCCTTCCATCTGTTGGGCCCATACTGCAGTTCCCACACTCTGAGCTGCAGCCATCACTACAGCTACCTTCCACTGCAGGCTTTTGTAGGGCTCTAACCCCTTTGTTTTTTCCTCACAGTAGGCCAGATATGGAGTTACAGTGGCCGCCTACACAGTGTAGGGGTCCATGCAACCCTGTTGATTAACTGTTGCCTCAGAGGCGCTGCACACTGTGTGCAGGTCCCTAATCCACTCTGTCCCTTCCAGAATCAGGCCAGGAAAGTGTGTGAGGTTTTGGCATGCAGGAATTACACATATGAAGTATCACACTTGAGGCTGTGTGGCATAGAAACTGCACGTATGAAATATAAGCTCCACAGGCTTCTGTTTGGTGCCCAGAATATAGCTGTCTCTCAGAAGCAACTGGTTAACGTTGGCGTCTGAAATTAATTTTGACAATTCCTTGGAAAAAATGATTCTACAGAAAGCCAGGCATGCCCTGCAGGCAGCCAGGGCTAACTACCCGGAGGCAGCATTCCTGTGACGCTCCTGCTTCATGTAAAGGGCCAGTTGCTGCTTCTCAGTGCCTGATGTTTTCTCTTTGTGGAACAGCAGCAACTTAGTCAGGAGCAGGTGTGTTTGTGTGCAGCAAGCGTCAGGCTGCCCTTTGCTGCCTCTTTCCTCATCAAGTGAGGCGTTTCTACGTCTCACCTTCTTCCTCATCATGCTCATGCTGTGCTGTCTGTCCACCATTTCTCCGCCAAGCTTTCCTGGCTGTCTCGGGCAGGCGCCACTGTCCTGATGCTAATGAGACATAAACTAAGCATTTCCCAGCATTCCTTGAATGGCTGCTTGCTGTGTTTTCTTGTTGTGCTGTGAATCAGCTTCATGCTGATAGACAACTTTCTCATTGTCACCAACAGACCCAGGGCCCAGGAGTCACAAATGAGAGGTCAGGCATGAATAAAGTTCTACACCAAAGCTACCTTCATAGCTGGCCCATACTTCTCAGCCCTAGTTAATGGCAGACCTCTTTTAGAAAGGGAAGTTGGGTGGTGGTGCACGCTGTTAATTCCAGCACTTGGGAGGCAGAGGCAGGCAGATCTCTGAGTTCAAGACCATAGTGAGTTCAGGACAGACAGGGCTACACAGAGAAACCCTGTCTTAAAAACAAAAGCCCAACTAACCAGAAAACCAAAGTGAAGTTTGTTGCAACTGTGCAGATACCAGCAAATCCTCCTTGTGTTGGGCTCAGTTGAGGGTGTGGACTTATGGAAGGTGCGGCCAGTAGACAGTTCCCTTTGTCTGAACATCTGTCCAGCTTTCCATCTGTTCATCCATCCTATAATCCATCTTCTCCCCACATCTGGATCCTTTTGAGCAGAGTCCAGACTGTGTCATCTCACTGCCGTCTGGGGCAACTGCAGAGCTGCCTGTGCACTGGGGCCCAGCATTGCCCTCGGTGACAAGGACAGTGTCTAGTGCTCACATCCCCATGTGTATGCTAGAGGAGGCAGGGTGGGAGTATGGAACCCATCTGGGGTTAGGTACCACATGGCGCTGTCTACCTCATGTGACCTTGAGTCTTGCTCTCAAAGCTGCCTGGCCATATGGAAATCCTGCAGTGGTGGGTGGGTGAAGGGTGATATGGGCAGCCTGGCATTTAACCATTTCTCTGGGGTGTGTGTGTGTGTTTGACTCTACAGGTCAGTTTTTGGGTTGTGCGAGAAATTCTAACAGCACAGACTTTAAAAATAAGAGCAGAGATCCTGAGCCATTTTGTGAAAATAGCCAAGGTAAGTTGTTTGTTTATTTCTCAAAATGTGTTTCCTCAGAACTTTGGCAGATATTTTGCCTTAGGCCTGCTAAACAGGGGTCCCCATCATGGATGGGAGGCTGTAGTCTGACCTCCTCAGTCAGAGCTGTCTGTGAGGTCCACCCAGCTGCTGGTGCCTTGCATGAGCCTTAGAAATATGCCCTCTCCCATCCCATAATTCTGTGGCCAGTTGTTACCCTTACTTGGACTTGTGGTGTCTGCATGTGGCCCAGTGGTTCCCTGGGATCTGTTCACTTTCCTTTGGGTTTTTCCAGTGCTAAGGGTTGATGGATTATAGTTAGCCTCAATACCTTTGGTCTAGTTATGTCCTGCACGCTTGTATTGACAGGGAACCCCACACGTATTATGAGATAAGGCCTGGACCAGTTGTACCTGCTGCCCCTGTTCAGATAGGCTCCATCCATTCTGCTTGCCAGGCCTTCCTTTCCCCTCCTCTCTTCTCATTTCTGCCTGTCAGGCTGGGCCATGCTGTGGCTTTCCTGGATCACGTTAGCAGTACCCTGTTCCCGCTACCTGGGCCTGCCAGACTCTCCACAGTAGCGCTGTTCTACCTAGTTCATGGCTTCCTTCAAGTCACATGTTGTCTTCCCACCTCAATCCCAGAACAAAGCTGCCCTGGACTCAGGCCCTTTGGTGCCGGGTTGAGTGACAGCTGCTGTGCCAGTGTGATTAAAGGCCCTGCCACAGGGCATCGCCCCATTTGCACAGCAGGAAGGAGCGGTGCAGAGAGGTATCTATCCTCAGCGGAGTTGCTGTGCCCTCCGTCCCCAGAAGGCTAAGGGCAGCAATCTCTAGCTCTGCCAGGGGCAGAGGTCAGTGTCCTGTGGAGTCTCTGGAAACACTTGGTGCTGGTTGTGGCTGGGTCAGAAGAGGATGCTGGTCATGCTTCAGTCCTCACACAGTTCCTGTTTGGAAATGAACATAGGGAGCCCAAAATGACCCTCTTTAATCTCTGCCTTCTCCCTCAC
Source organism: Acomys russatus (assembly GCF_903995435.1). Classification (NCBI taxonomy): domain Eukaryota; kingdom Metazoa; phylum Chordata; class Mammalia; order Rodentia; family Muridae; genus Acomys; species Acomys russatus. Next base: position 50,038,553 of record NC_067160.1, read on the forward strand.
TGAGGAGTATCATGTTGCTTGTCCACCAAGAGTTCTGGGTAGTGTCCCTCCCTCCCTGAGCATTGGTTTTCCATCTCTAAAAGAGAAAGGGGCAGATTAGGTAATGTTCCGGAGGCCTTTCCACTCTGGGAGGAGAGTCTTTGGCATGCACTGCAAGTCAGATGCTCAGCTATAACCTCCCTGGGAACATCTCTTCTTACATACAGGAAACATGCTTCTAAATCGAAGCATGATTTTGTGTGGTCATGTCCATGTTTCCAAGTAGAGGCAGAATTGTGGGTCCAGGCCCAAAGTCTTCTCTGTTTATCTTGCCTACTGAGCCGGGCTTTGTGCAAAGTACAGGTGCAGGTGGTTTATCCGCGCTCCCAGAGTATACATGTAGGAGCACAGGCATTTGAGAACATGGTTAGGAGAGGCCTGGTTAGAGGAAGGACCACCTGAGGCTGAAGGTACCCAAGACTAGGTGTGAGGGAGATCAGGGTTCCAGGTCGGGAAGACACAGACCTGCCTGGTGTGAGACACGCTCCGTCTCAGGTGCCACAGATACAATAGTCATCACCCTCAGTTTAACTCCAAGGACACTGAAAGGCAGAAGGCCGGGGTCACTTACCAAAGGAAACACAAGCAGAAGGAGCTGGCCCTGGTCCACAGAGCCTCCTCGCTAGAGCAGGCTTCACTGCCCACAAAGAGGGAGAAACAAGACCTATCTCACCAGCAAGTATGCTTCAGCGTAAGAGACAAGAACATTTCTCTGCCCTGACTCTGGGCTGTGTCTGAGTCTGTGTCCTCTATGGTGAAGTACTTGTCTGAGACTGAAGTGACACCATGTGTCCTCACTCATTTGGACTCTGGTTCAAAGGCTCCCAGGCAAGGGCCTGTCCAGCTGAGAGCCATTGCGCAGATTGACGGCATCTTCCCTGGCCTCCTCCCCATCCAGGGTTAAGGTAATCGCTCCACAAGCTGCCGATGCTGTTGGCACACTGGGATCTTCCCACAGAAGCCCACTGAGGCAGGTTCAGAGGCAGATAAAAACATAAAGGGATTATCCAGTCTCCAGCCATGTTTCTGTCCAGCAGGCTGACAAACCAGATTATGAAATCTGGCAAGTGTTTTAGATGGAGACTCACCTCCTGAAAAAATGGGAGGAAAAGAGCATATGTTTCCTATGAACTTCCTAGAATTTTATTTTCTATTTGAGATATTTTAAGTGTAACTGAATTTCATAAATATGACATTTGGTAACACTCAAGCATGTTTTGTTCTGTTGTCCATGGCAGCAAAATAATGTATTTCATATCTTTTTCCCCCAGAAACTTCTAGAACTCAACAACCTTCATTCTCTCATGTCTGTGGTGTCAGCATTACAAAGTGCTCCTATCTTCAGGCTGACAAAAACCTGGGCTGTAAGTTAACCTTCCTTGGTCTGTCCTTTGATTTTGTTCCCACTAAATGTCTGCATGGCTGAAACCCCAGGCTTTCCCTCATGGACAGTGTGCTTTGTTAAGGACAGTATAGTCCCCGGGAACTAAGGAGCCATTTTCTGGGCATCCCCATAGCCTCAGGGACCCCAGCCCCACTTGGTTCCAGGGAGTGGGGCGGGTGCTGATGTGACTGGGTTTGGAAGGCCTCAACAGATCTTCCTGGACCTGTGGACATCGTCCATGCTGGCTGGGCTCCACATGTGACCTCTGCCCTTGCCTTGGCCACTTTGCATCACTGGCAGGCTCCACATTGCCCTTGAAAAGGTCTGGGGAATTGATGGCTTGCAGCTGCCGTGGGTCACTGGCCATATAGCTCAGAGTTCTCTGGAGAAACCTGTGACCCTCGTGTAGGAAAAAACGATTTCTTTCCTTTTTCTTTTTTCATCCTAAGGCTTTGGATAATTTCAGCTCAGAGGTGGAGTCTGATAGTTATATAATTGAGTCTGTAGGAAAGTTTTTCTGCTGTAAAAATACTTTAAAAATATCTCAGACCTCTTTATCCTCCTTAGCTGGCACAGTGCCTGCCGTGGGGGAAGTAATCACCATTTCCATAGTTCATTAACATTTACCTCCTGGCCTGCTTGGTCCAAAGCCTTTCATGGGGGGGGAGGGGGGAAGGGGGGCACGGAGGGGGGCGGGTACGACACGGTCCAGGCCTTTCAAGACCTGTTTATGTCCCAAGGACTGACAGAACTGTACAGAATTGCTAGACATGTTTGATCAACTCATTTTGACCTTCTCTCTGCTAGTCTAGGGGTGGGCTGTTTCCTACTTGGCTGGCTCAGGGCCTCTAAGACGCATAAGGATTATACTGTAGGAAATCTAAACTGAGCCTTGCTTCTTCTGCTTGTAAGATATCTGGCTGGAGTAGACGAGTCTGAGAAGTGTCAGCCTATACTGGTCAGAGCCTGGGCCTCCTTTCCCATCTGTGCTCTGGACAGTTGGCTTGGAGTACTGGGTTTCTGCCAGTGCTTTGTAGAGCCCTAGGGCCCCTTAGAGTTGTCTTAGGGACCATCCAGAGGTGAAGGAGAGGAGTGAGGGTATCAAGCCGATGACCCAGCCTCCACCAGAGCAGCCTGTTTCCATCTGGGGCTTCTGGGTGAATTGTAGATGAGTGGTGGTTTTGGAGGTCAAAGCAAATTTGGAAGCTACTGTCTCTGCAGTTGCTGCCAGCCCTGTGATTCTAAGGCCATCTGAGCAGCGAGGTCTTTTTTCCCCCTTCGGAAGCTTTTGGACATTCTTTCTAAAATGACTTTTCCATGGCTGAGGTGCTGTTACAGCCTCTTGGGCTGCTGGGAGCCCTGCAGGCACCCAGAGGGCTGAGCTTTGGCTCCCTTGTGTCTATAGACCTTACTGTGGACAGTGCTGTGACCCGCAGTGAAGCTGTAGTGTACCCCAGAGGGTGCTGTTTTCTGCTGGGCTGTGGACAGTGTCGGCTCAGAGTAGCATTAGGACTGTGTGGTTTCTCAAGTGCAGCTCACTGGGCTGGGCCCTGCACTGCAGTTTTGGGTTTATGCTGTAAGGAAAATGAACCCCCACAGTTACTCGGGAAGCCTGGACCAAGCACTCACACAGGACTGCTGGCTCTGCCACCTTGGGGCGTGTGGCTGACAGAATGCAGGGAGCTGTGGTCCCATCCTACCAATGTTCAGGAGACTTGGGGGCTGCAGTTGTCTCTCTTTTTCTAAGAAGCCTTCCCACTGCACCCACAGCTGGCAGGCAGGCTGCTTCCCTGCCTACAGCAGGTGGGAAGACACAGCATTCTAGGGAAGCTGTGCACACTGTGTGGATTATAGCCTTAGCATCCCCAAGTCACTGGGGCAAGAAGTGATTCATTCTCAGAAAAGCTTTTATGTGGCTTTGCTCTCCTGCTACCCAGCTCTCTTGGTAATCCAAGATCATCCTTGGTACAGAGCATTGGTGAACAGAGTGGCCCAAACCCATTCTTTCCCCTCTCAACTGTTGTTTCCAGGCCCAATGGAAAGGACAACTCTGTGTCACTGCACATGATAGAGAAACCTTGTGCCCCACCACCCTGTCTGCCTCCTGCTTCTTCTGCCTCGGGTGCCACTCAGCATGCACTTGTCTGAGCTATCTTGATATCCTAAATTGTATTCTTTTTATGTCTAGTGATGAGATTGACCATAGAAATGTTGCTTCTTCCTTCTTCTCATGTCCCTTGAGCTGGGACCTCTGAGACTCTATGGGGCCACAGGGCAGGCAGGAGCAAGGGGGTCCAACAGCCGAAGCATCTGGTGCTTTCGTAGTCCTTGTTTTGCAAAAGAAGATACTGAGGATCTAGGAGGTGGGGTGGCCAAAGATTCCGAGCTGGTAAGTGCCAGCACCAGTGAGACACTGACTGTTGGATGTTATAGTCTAGTTGCCCACCATGTAGGCCCTTGTGATGGTAGAAGGTGTAATGACATCAGGCCTGTGCTGATAGGGCGATACCCTGCTTAGAAAGTGGGGTTGAGAGATGTGGCTGATCCACTGAGCATGTTTTGCCTGAGTGTTGTCCTTGGGAGTGCATTGAAACCCTGGATATCTGGGAAGCCTAGATGGAAGAGGGCAGTGTCCAAGCAGGAGGCCTGCTGCTTGGCTAACCTCTGTGGGAGACCTTTAAGTACTGGTCAGTCAGACACTAGGTAGGTCAGGGTAGCCAGTGAGTCTGTCTATGCACAGAACTGACTGAAACTGAGCACATAGTAGGATCTAAATAAATGGTGGCTGGATCCATAAACAGGGAGTTATGGTTAGCCTGGAAAAACACAGGCTGTAAGTGACTTATTCCAGAGGAGGTGGGGCTGCTTTGGAGTACTGCTGCCTCAAAGCCAGGAAGCCTAAGCAAGAAACCATACTTACTGGCCAATTCTTATTTCCTGAGTACACATCACCTTGCACCTCTCATTCATTCTGCAGATCAAATACTTACTGAGTGTGTACTCCATGCCAGGCTCCGGGGCTCATGCTGTGCTCCGTGGCTTTCTATGATCTGGGAAAGACACACACTCTTCCCTGGCTGCACAGAGTTAGCAAGGAGTGTTGGTTGGATGCATGAATAATTAGCAAGGAGCATCGAGGCAGGAGTGAACTTAGACTGCAGTAGGCATGGCTGGAGAAGGATGTCACTTTTTACATGGGCACTCGGGAGCCCTCCCCCAAACCCTTTATGCCATGGCTTGAATGACAAAAGCAGGAGCAACCATGGAGGGTGAGGGGCTGGGGATAGCTGGTGCCCAGGCATACCCGGAGAAGGGCCCACAGGTAAGTGTGGCTGGGCTTAGTCTGGGACAGAGGACAGATAGCGGTCTAAGTGCACAGAAGGGCTTTGAACAGGAGATGGACATAGTTTAGGTTAGTGACCTAGATGGGCATCATACAGCCTCAGCATTCCCACTCGCCCATATCCAGTGAGTCAGGGTCACTGAGTGCTGCACTACAGCAGATGGATGCTTCCTCCACCGGAAGCCACTTGCCAGACACTGAAGCTGGCAGATGTGTGGCATTCCTGTGCTTTGGACCTGAGACTCATTTGTCCAGGAAGTGCCACTGCTCTCTATGTCTTTAGCAGCACTATTGGCAACTCTCCTTTGACGTGGTAGAGGAGGCTGAGGGAAGCCTGGCATGCCAGTCTCGGATGACTCTGAGCCTTGGTGTAGATGGAAGTTGAGCCAGGTGAGGCAGATGAGGAGATGGAAGGCCAAGGAAGGCAACGGTGGAAGCCCCTGGTCATTACTCCTGTCAGTGTGTAGGGGCCCGCCTGGAACTGCTTTCCTGGTCCTCCCATCACTGCACAGGAGCCCATCTGGAACTGTTCCTCAGAAGTTCCACACTGTGGCTGGGGAAGCCTGGCAGTGCTGTAGCATTGGGCATTCCCCATCCACCACCTCCTGAAAAGCCTTTCTCCTCAGGCTTAGCCTACCTTTCGCTCTCCGACAGCTGCCTTCTTTTGTGACTGTGGCTGCAGAGGTTCTGTAAGGTTCTGGCCTCGGTCTTCACCTTGCTCTTTCCTTCCTTGGTGAGTGTACCAGCTTGGAGAGCTTCAGCAACAAGTGTGTGTTGTTCAAGCCCAGCCTCCTCTTCTGAGCCCCACACCCACTGCAGTGCCTGCTCCATGCAGCACCAGCCCTGCGATGGTGTGTACCTTTGACCTTATAGATTCAGAATGTCTAAAATCAGATGGGGGACTCTGGAAGAGAGACACTGCCAGGATACCTTCTTCACAAACTGTGGTTTAGACCTTTGGGCAAATGGTAGGCTGAGATGATGAGGAATAAGGCCTCCTTTCCCTGTCTCCTTGCTACCCCATGGGAACACAATGCTGCATAAAATATAGCCACGTTAATATACCAACAAACAGAGCCATACTGCAAGCCAAGAAAAAGAAGTCACCAAGGGCTAAAAATAAAGTGTGAGCTGTGTCTTGGAGCCGTGAGCTGTTAAGATGGGGCCCAGACTCAGAGGGCAAAGTCCCAGCTTCAGGCCCCACCACAGGGGTGCTAGAAATAAACTGCTCACAGCCATCTGTTGTCATGTTACCCCAACAGAAGCTATGCAGTCACGAGGTCCCAAAGGAGGGAAGACAGTGTAATCCTCATCCTTATGTGGCTATGCTTTGGGGTCTGCATGCGTGAGAGGCCAAGGCTACGTAGAAGAATTGAGGGCCCCAGAGACTGAAAGTAGCCTCATAAAGCAGAGCTGCACTCAGCCTCCATCTTACGGTGAGGATGAAAGTAGACGTGTAAAGCATGTTCAGAGCTGCCCAGCACACAGCACTGTTTTCAGCTCTTCTTGGATGCTCTTAGATGGGCTGCAGAAGCTGCCACCCTGAAAGCAGACCCTATTGATTGGTGCCCTGGACTGTGAGTGACTTCCGTCAGTCTCTCTGCTTCTGGGCTTACCAGTCTGTTCTCATCCATGCTGCAGTGATCTCCCACACACACTCACTTCTGGAGTGTAGACACCTGGTTAAAGAGAGCTTTGCCTTGTTCTCCTTGCCCTGCCTGGCTCCCTGTACAACCTTGCCTGGTCAGAGGCCCCACGTCCTGCTGCTCCTGCAAAGCAGCTCTAATCCATGCCGATGCAATCTTTCTTCAACACCTCCAGCGTTATGGTAACGATTGCCTGCCAGGCTTTAACCATCCGCACATCCAGCCCTCTATTTCAGTGATGCTTTTGAATAAAGGGGAGAGTCTGAGCTTGAACCAGAGGCTTGGTATGTGCTCGTGGGTGATGCACCTGGGGTGTGCTCATGGGCACCAAGAACCTAATAGAGGCTTTCTGACAATGGCACCAAACACTGAACGGCTTCGCTCCTCCTCCACAGCCATCTGATCTCAGTCAGCTTTTGCTGCCTCATCATCTACCTCCCCCAGCAGCGTGGCCATTCAGAGCCTCCAGTCATGTATGCGACAAAACCGAGCTGGCCAGAGGAATTTTCTGTGGACACAGCCACAGTCAGCCCACTCTTCCCCTTTTGGTTAGTATTCCCTGTTCACGTGTCTTGGCTTGTGATCAGTGTCCTGTGAGCAAGTTGAGCTGAAGTAGCTGAGAAAGTACAAAATGGTGGTCTTGTAACCTGGCATGGCTGTGACCATGGCCAAGTTAATACCAGACTTTGCCAAAAGACAAGTTTCCCTCCCTCCCCTACCTTTCTGTTCTTATCCAAAACAGTACTTGCTATATTTTAGGCAACTGCTGGCTCCTTAAACATCTCTCAGTAAACCTATCTCCAGGCCACTTTCCCTGCCTTCTGTGGCCTCTGGTGCCTCTCCAGACCCTTCTGTGCTAAAGGTCCCTGCCTCAAAATAGCTTTGTTCATTCCCTCCTGAGCCATCACAAGGTGTTCTCTCCCTTCCTGTGTCTGCGGGCCCTTCTCAGTGCTCAGCCCAGCTGAGCATGTGTAGAATGCCACTCTCAGACCAGCTCACCCCAGGTGAGCTTGGCAAATGTGTCTGTTAGGAGGTAGACCTTTGCCTCCTGGCTCTACATTGGAGTCTTTTGGGGCCTGTCTCCTGAACTTGTCATTGAATAGAATAAAATAAATAAATAGTAAATACATAATGAAAATTGTCCTGAGAAAATATAATTGAGTGTGTATGTAATATGCCTGTAGGTGTGTATATGTGTCCATGCAACTCTTAAAGGATGATTTTAAAAGATAAAATCCTGATTCCTAGAAGTAGAGAATGAGTATTTGCAAAAGATTTTTCTAACTCTATTTAAGAGGAGACAGCGAGATGTAGTAACTGCAGCATGGAAGCCGAGTGCCCCACCTTACAGCCCAGTCAGAGGGTCTGCAGTCATTTCTAGCATGGATGCCAAATTAGTCAGGATTCCCAGAATGAGTGCCAGTGGTAGCTAAGAGACAAACTTTTTTTTCTGTGGACATAAATTTATTTATATGACTTTTCTATAAGTTAGTTTTCTATCTGTTCAGGTTTAAAATAGCCCTAGGCAAAGGCAGACAGCCCAAATACCACTAAATTTCAAAGTCCCAGCTTTTTCCATAGATGCTGTCCATTGCAGTTGATGTGTGGCACTGTGGTATGACTTGGCAGCCTTTTTGTTTTTCAGAAACAGATACTAAATAGCCAGAGGTTTAAAAAAAAAAAAAAAGCTTAAAAAAATCCCAGTTTAGTTCCTTGCAGATTCCGCACTGAGCTCCTGCGTCCACAGGCCCTGTAGTCTTTCCACACCAGGCAGCAGCAGACATTGGAATTGAAGTCAGATTTCAAGCCAGTTTTAACATATCTGGAGCAACAGGCTCTTTGTTGAAAATAGACCCACGTATGAGGAAATGTTTTCCCCTCAAGGCAAAGGAACACAATACCAATGTCCTCGTCCATTGGAATTGGAGGGACTTTTCTTCACCCTCTGTGGAGATGTGGGCTACTTTACCAGAACGAGCAGGGGCTCAGGAGAGGCAAATAGCAGCCCTGAGAGCCTGAGGAGAACAGCAGGGCCCTCCTGCCTCAGTTGTCCTTTGGAGGGGTCACTGGGCAGTGTGAAAATGAGCAATGAGGGACTTCCTTTTTACCTTGTTACCTGAGTCTGCACTGTCACTGAGGCTGGGACTTGTCTCGGTGCTGATAATATGTAACTCTGCTTCCTGCCTTTGCAGTAGAGGCTGCGGTTTTTAGACACTTTGTTGACATGTTACAAAAGAGCGCTGGGGTTTAGTCCCTGCCACAGTGTGATGATGCTTCAGTTTTAACTCACCAGTTTTTTTGCTTATTAAGGCGTTCCTATCTCCTGCTTCCCTAGACTCTTCAGCTCATTTATTTTGGACTTCCTTGTAATTTTAACAGCACAGATTTTCTTTTAAATATATTTTCCCCTAATAATGGGTTTAGCCTACCTTGAGCTCATGTATATCTTGTCAAAAATCCGTAGCCTTGGCTTCTATTCCCTCTATCGCCTAAGGATTATTGAATGCTCAGAAGTTTCTAGTGGACCCGGTTTCCTCATCATCACTGTTACGTTTCTCTCTGTTCCCTTTGTGTAACTGCATTTCAGCTACATTCCTTCTGTGGGGAGGTATTTGGGGGGCTGGGGAGGGAGTGGAGGAGGAGAGCATGCTCGGCCAGCACCACTCTGCCCTCACAAGATTCACCTGCCAAGTGAGGCACAAAAGCAGCCTTACAATACGTTGGCATGATGGCAGGTATCATGGACAATGTCCCAACACTTCTCAACTTGACTGTGTTTCAAAGTCACAGTCTTTCCGAATGGTGCATGCAGGGTTTTCCACTGCAGCAGATGTTTGATGTTAGAGTTTGACACTGATATTATATAGGCAAAGAGATGCTGTAAAACGCCCCCATGTTATTCCTTACCTATTCCGTGCTGAGCTACCAAGTGCTCTGGCCGCCCCAAGCTGTGAGAGCTTTCATCGGCTCCTTACCTTGTCTCTAAGCAGCAGTGGCTGCAATGTGTGTCTCATTTTAGATAAGGATTTCCTTTCCTGAGGCTTCTTATAAATGCTGAATTCTGAGAGACCCTCAGTTCATGTGAGGGTCACAGTTGCTGGTTTTACCTGTAATAAAAGTTTAAAACATGTGTAAGTGCTGTTATTTTCTGAATAAGCAAACCCTATTTTTAAGTACCTAGATCTGAAAAGAATTTTTTATCAGCATAATACATGCACATTAATTAAAAAAAAAACACCAAGTACTGAAAGGCTTATTGAAACCCCACATACTCCTTGCTTCTCCACTCACGGCCCTTCCCACTCCCTCCCTCTTTAGTGGCAACCCTTCCAGGTTGGTGGTTTCTTCTTGGAGTTTGTGCCACAGCTCCACCCATGTGCATTCACTGCAGCTTCTTGTTCTACCTTCTTTAGGCAGTGTCTGCACATGTTAGCTTAGTTTTCTAGATCCAGCCTACACCTGCCTCCAAAAAGCCATCACAGAAGTTCAACCACCTTTGTTGAGTGAGTATTCAGGACTTTGTGACTAACAGTGTGTCAGCAGGCTTCACTGTGTGGTCAAGAGCTAACCCAGGAGCACTCTGTGCTTTCTTGAATAGCTTACCTGCTTGTTCCAGTTCTCTTTTTTAAAAAGTTACAGTACAGTGAGTTGGCTCAGCAGTTAAGACACTTTCAACTGAGCCCAATGACCTGAGTTCAGTCAGTCCCAGAAACCCATATGGCTGACCGCATGTATCCACACCCCAATAGATAAATGTAAAGGTTCCCTTACCGTATTAGCCATCTATTCCCCAGACTCATACATAATTAAAGTTGTTTATTTCTATTACATAAACCATCCCTCATGCTACAGGTGGGCTACCAGGCAGGTCTTCTGAGCTGGTCCGTGTGGAATCCCATAATACCCCTTACTTTGAGTAAGATCCGCTGACTCTTGTGTCCTATGTCCTCTCTTTTCTGGTTCATTGCTTCATTTTAGTAAAGGAAATTCTCAGGTGGTTGTCAAATGCACCATGGGAAAATCTGTGTTTCCTCATTTTAAAGCAACTTCCTGAAAATTCTAATCATGACCTGATCTCCTTTGTAGGCATAGAATGGAGCCATTGAGGGAGGTTAACTAGATCCAGCCTTTCTGAGTGTGTGAGTCCAGTGAGGACGTAGGAGACAGACCTGTATATGGATGATGGAGAACATAGGCAGTGACCTATGTTCTCAGAGATCAGAGAGCGAGCAGTGCGGGCCACTGGAGTCAGCATGGCTCAGCTCAGAGCGAGCAGTGTGGGCCACTGGAGTCAGCATGGCTCAGCTCAGAGCGAGCAGTGCGGGCCACTGGAGTCAGCATGGCTCAGCTCAGAGCGAGCAGTGCGGGCCACTGGAGTCAGCATGGCTCAGCTCAGAGTGAGCAGTGCGGGCCACTGGAGTCAGCATGGCTCAGCTCAGAAGGAGCAGTGCGGGCCACTGGAGTCAGCATGGCCCAGCTCAGAACAAGCGGCACGGGCCACTGGAGCCAGTATGGCTCAGCCTCAGTTTGAGCAGCAGGATTTGACATCTGGATGAATGTAGATGATTCAAATAAGTCCGTGGGGTTCTAGATTGCATGCATCAGTTAAAAAAAGGAAAAGCTCATTTGAGGGCAGCCTGGTCTACAGATAGCTAGGGCTACACAGAGAAACCCTGTCTCAAAACCAAGTAAAACAAAACAAAACAACAGCTTTCTGGACAAAGGTAAAGGCCCTATTTACCTCTACGTTGGGACACACAAGATCACAAAGTGTGTGGTTTTCTGGGTGTGTGTTATTATTCATCTGGCAGATTTCTCATTCTTAAGTGTCCAGTTCAAATGTAACCTCTCACAGGGCATGGTGGTGCACACTTTTATCCTAGTACTCAGGAGGCGGAGGCAGGGGGATCTTTGTGAGTTTGAGGACAGCCTGGACTACAGACCTAGTTCTAGGACAGCGAGACCCTGTCTTGAAACAAAACAAAACAAAACAAAATCAAATGCTGCTTCTATATATGCCTCTTTTTTCAACATTAAAATATTATTTAATTTATGTGTATTGGTGTTTTATGTGCATGTATGTCTGTGCACCATTTGCATGGCTGGTACCCAGAAGAGGGCATTGGATCCCCCTGTGGTTGGAGTTAGAGATGGTCATGAGCTGTCATGTGGGTGCTAGGAGTCAAGCCTGGGTTCTCTGCAAGATCAACCAGTGCTCTTAACCACTGAGCTGTCGTCTCTCCAGCCCCAATATATGGTTCTTCTGGATGATACTTCTCTTGCAGACAGTTCAGTTCCCATCCACGTACCACTCACTTGCCATGCTGCTGTAAAATATGTCTGCCAGCCTCTCCATTGGACCCTGGGTCCCAAAGATATTTGGACAAGTCACCTAGTCCTAGTGCTGGTGAACCTGAAGTTCAGGTGCCATACCTGCCTCCCTTTTGCCTTTGGGTTCACAGAGGTCAGTTGAGTTGTAAGCAACAGTGCTTTCCACAAAGCCAAGAGGACAGTACCATTTCCTGCCCACTTATCACTGTGATGAGTAGCCTGAAGCCAGCCAGCTAAGCAGAACTGCTCCTAGCATCTGGGCAGTATCCCTGCCCTGGTGTGTCCTGAATGCCTCAGTGGAAAACAAAAGCTTGTTTCTTCTCAATTCCCAGCTGCCTCCCCTTCAGAATAGACTTCTGCCTCTCCTGTGCTGTTCATGGGTTGTAGCTGCCCAAACCCAGTGGACTCTCCCATGGCTAAGTCCTTGTCAGCTCCAGAGACCAAGGGTAGAGGGATCTGATAGAGGCTTTCCAAAGCAGCCTGGAACTCTCTCAGGCACCAAGCACCAATACCCAAGTGTGGATTTGCAGGCTGAGGTCCTGGGAGCTGTACTATGTCCCTTGCTTTCCTGGTTCTGACAGCCATTGTTCCACTTCTCTCTGCTGCACGGGGCTGTTGGACACTGGTCTACTTCAATCGGATGGTCATCGCAGGTCTATTTAGTCATTGTCCTTCCATAGACCCTTGGAATCTCAACGCCAAGCTTGGCCAAAGACATACCAAGTCTAGGGAAGCAAGTCTGTCTAGGGCCTCCTTCATTTACACTCCTGGCCTTAGCCACTAGCTATTGGCCTTCCGCTTCAGAAGCTGGAATTGGGGGAACTTCCCACTTAGCCTCATGTCCTGCCCAAACCACACATCCTGGTGGCCCGGCCCCAGCCCCTTTTCAAGCTCGGCGCCTCTTCTAGACACTGTCCCTCAAAGCATCTTGCCATTTTCTGGCACTAGACGTTGAATTGGGATGTGAAGAGTAACTACCCTGTAAGTCCTCAGCATTGAGTTTTAGACTCCAGGAGTTAAGGGTTCTACCCCTTTTCAGAGGTTCAGTGTGCACACTGAGCCATCCTCCCCCTCAGGTCACCAGCTTCACACACCAAGCCCCCAGTCATCACAGAGCTCGCTTCTCATCTCTGGATGTGCCTGCTCACGCTCAGTCTCTTAATCAGGTGCTCTGTAGAAGTCTGCTAGCGGAAAAGAAGGTTCTTTGTGTGAAACACCATGCCCCATGAACTATGACACAGGTTGGGGGCGCACAGGATGTGGGGGGGGGTCTGGAGGGGAGTCCCACGTTGCAGCACTGTCATGTCCTCGTGGCACACCCACTTGAGTCATGTGGTAGTTGGTGACATCTTTCAGCATAAGGTGTGTGGGGGAAGAGGCTGGCTAGAGCTCAGAAATAACCCTCCTGGGGACCCTGTGCTGTTGTAGAGTATGTGTCCCCACTGAGATCAGTGTCATGTGTATTGAAAGAGTTAGCTAGCACCGTGTGGCCAATAGACAAGACATCTCCAGGGCTTGACTCCTGCAAGGCTATGGAACAATGAGGCTGATGCCGTGGAGTTCCCCATCTCTGCCTTTTGAAATCGGTGCTTCTGTCCAGACCTTGAGACATTGTGGGCACACATTCAGGCTTTTCCCTTTGCCCTTTTATCACAGCCCCCTCCCATCAGGTTTCCCCTGCTTAGGTACTATAACTTCTTTCATTCCAGCTTTTGAATCGCAAAGACAAGACCACTTTTGAGAAGCTGGACTACCTGATGTCCAAAGAGGACAACTACAAGCGGACGCGGGACTACATCCGAAGTCTGAAGATGGTGCCCAGCATTCCCTACCTAGGTATGAGTCTCAGCTGTCTTATTTTACTATTATGTTTCCAAGTGACATGCTCGGTGCCAAATAAGATGTTTTTATAGTTTCTAGTTGAGATGTTTCCAAGAAGCATCAGGGACCATGGATAAAGAGGTAATTTGATTGGCTCCTTGGGTTGGAACAGGCTGTTGATGCTTCCAGGGTAGGAACACTGGTGAGGGGGAAACAAGGATGCTCTGTCTTACATCCCTGGACTCTGAGGGCCCCAGGCCCCCAGGCTGTGAGGGCCCCAGGTCCCCAGGCTGTGAGGGCCCCAGGCCCCCAGGCTATGAGGGCCTCAGGTCTGCAGGCTGTGAGGGTCCCAGGCCCCCAGGCTGTGAGGGCCCAGGCCCCCAGGCTGTGAGGGCCCCAGGTCTGCAGGCTGTGAGGGCCCCAGGCCCCCAGGCTGTGAGGGCCCCAGGTCCCCAGGCTGTGAGGGCCCCAGGTCCCCAGGCTGTGAGGGCCCCAGGCCCCCAGGCTGTGAGGGCCCCAGGTCCCCAGGCTGTGAGGGCCCCAGGCCCCCAGGCTGTGAGGGCCCCAAGTCTGCAGGCTGTGAGGGCCCCAGGCCCCCAGGCTGTGAGGGCCCCAGGTCTGCAGGCTGCAGCCTGGATGGGTCATGGTGTCCACAGTCAGCCACTTGCTGGCACATTCAGATCCTCCCACTCTGGGGCCACCTGTTCTAGTTCTCTGGATACTGATTCAAATGAAATCCTAGTAACAATTGCTAAGTTTTCCAGTTATAAAGTACTATCCGTCATTATAGGAATTGGGAGAAGAAGAATGCCTCTGTAGTCATCCACTGAAAGATATTTTGCTTTGTATCTCACTCCTTTCAGCCTGTTCAAAGATCTGTTCACACGTGTCAGATGCCTCATGCTGTGCGTACTGTGTGCTGGGGCTCCGTGCCTCCTATTGGGTTTGTCAGACTCTTCTCTGCTGTTGACGTTTGTGCTCTGTGTGGTGAGCATCCTCAGACTGTAAAGCTCGGCGTGCGTGTGCTTGTGGCCATTGCTACTTGAAAGAGCAGGTGACTGGATCAGCCTCTGTGTACAGAGGACACCTTAGAGGGGTTTTGGGTTTTGAAACAAGACAAGGTCTTGCTGCTGCCGCCACTTCTTCCTCTTCTTCATTCTTTCTTCTTGTTCTTGTTCTTTTTGTTTTGTTTTTGAGACAGGGTTTTTCTGAGTAGCTTTCGCTGTCCTGGAACTTGCTCTGTAGACCAGGCTGGCCTCGAACTCACAGAGATCTGCCTGCCTCTGCCTTCTCAGTGCTGGGATTAAAGGAGTGCGCCACCAGTGCCTGGCAGGCATTTTCATTTCAAATCTATTTTTTTCTCCTTTTTAATCTTGCCAGTTTGATACATGAAAAATGCTGTTTATAGTCTGGTTTTCAGGGGAAAATCTATCTTGTTCTGGTCTGAAAGAGTTTTAATATCCAGAGAAGGACAGCCTTTTCTAGAAGTGACTCCTGATGCTGCCAATTAGTACAGTTATTTTCCAGTACCTTCAGAAACATTTTCTGTAAGTTTTGTATTTTTTTAGAAGCAGGAAACTGTCTATTTGACCAAATCTTTCAAAATTATTAGCATGGAGGCTTTTTCCTCATAACTGTTTACCATAGTGTGGTATGCAATTTTCCTATAAAATATTAACTTCTCTCTATATATGATTTGTTTGTTTGTTTGTTTGTTTGTTTATAAATAAGGTCTTGGATGTCTTAGAACTCAATGTGTAGACCAGGCTGGCCTCAGACTCATAGAGACCTACCTGCCTTTGCCTCCTGAGTGCTGGGATTACAGGAGTATTTGCTTTTTGTGGTCCTTGTTTGTTTATATTGTTGCTTCTCCCCCATACCTCTCCTCCCCTCCCCTCTCCTCTTCTCTTCTCCTCCCCTCCCCTTCCTTCCCCTCCCCTCCCCTCCTCTACTCTTGTCTGCCCTGTCGGGAGTTTGTCTGTTGATCTTCCTAAATAATTAAATTTTAGATTTGGGATTTTTAAAAAAAATCAGTCATATTATCTTTCTGCTTTTGAATTTACTACATTTTCTTAATCTAGGGTGTGTATTTTCTTTTCCACATTTTATTTCCTTTGAAATCGATAATAAAGCATTTTTTAATTGACAGTAATAATCTTGGTGCTATATAAATATCCCTTTTAATCATGACATCCTAATTTGATGGGGTAAGGATATATAAATATATACATGTACATATGTACTTATGTATGTATGTATACATGTACATATGTGTGTGTGCATGTGTGTATGTATGTATGTATGATATATAACTCATAATGCTTTGAGCATGGTTTGAGTTTAGTATTGTAAGTTGCTTCCCGGGCGTTACCCAATATGCGAGGCTTTGCTTTTATTCTCTCTGTTTCTCTTTTGTTCCCTGTGGAATCATCTCCTTTCCCGTTCTCTTCTTCTGGCTTGCTATAAGCTGCCATGTGTCTGTGTTTGGTGGCTGTCCCAAGAGGGAGAGCATGAATGTATAGAGCTCTTACAGCTGGTTCCACTTTGCAAGTCTCTCATCTAGGAAAGGTATTGGTGGTACAAAAGTGTGGGAGAGGGGGAGCTGCTGCCATGTGATTCAGGCAAAGCAGGTATCCCAGTGGGATTAAGAATGGTGTTTTTCCCCCCCAGCTCTCTCATTTATTTTTCCTGAGACATGATTCCATATATTTCAGGATGGCCTTGAAGTTACTACGCAGCCAAGGATGGTCTTGAACCCCTGGTCTTTCTACCTCCATCCCTGCAAGGGCCATATTCTCTAGGAATAACTGGGAGAGCAGTTGCGTGTTGCTTGCCCTCCATGTCTAGCCCTTTGCTATCCCTTTGGCTGTGTAATCCCATTGCATGATCTCAAGAGCCAAGGCACTGAGGTTTCCAGGAGTCATGCAACTTGAAAGTGCAGAGCCAGCCAATCGTAGTGGCACACGCTTTTAATCCCAGCACTCGGGAGGCAGAGGCAGGTGGATCTTTGTGAGTTCGAGGTCAGCCTGGTCTACAAAGTGAGTATCCAGGACAGCCAAGGCTACACAGAGAAACCCTGTCTTGAAAAACCTTAAAAAAAAAAAAAAAAAAAAAAAGAGGAGGAGGAGGAGAAGAAGAAGAAAGAAAAAGAAAAAAGAAAGTGGCAGAGCCAGGGCAGGGTCCACATGGACAGGTCATAAGCTCTAAAATCTCGACACTGTCCTTTCCCATCTCAACTGTTCAAGTCAGCATTTTCCTCCCCCTCCCTTAACAAGTTACCTGTTGAGTCTCTGTGACTTGGGGCATGTAAGTGGCCACTGTCAGGGTCATATGAAGTAGATGGATTGTTCCGCTGTTCCTGTGATGTGGATAGCAAAGCAGTGTTGTCTTGGGGCTTCCTAGACCCTCAGTCAGTCTACTCTGGTCTCTGGGACCCTTGCCACTTAGCCTGTCTGGACAGATCCAGCCCTCCCTGTCCCGGATCACCTTTCTCTAGAAGGTGTTTTACAGAGGCTCCCTGAGTCCTCTGCTTGCCTGTTCTGGCTCTGAGTAAGCCTCTCATGTGGTCATGTTCCTGCCCTTCAGCCTTCAGATGGCGCCATTCCCCTGACACGGTTAGGCTGCCCTTCTCATCTGGAAGCAGAACAACCCTAGCACAGAAGGGGCAGAGGAGAGAAGCAGGATGCGTCTGGGCCTACTGCTTCCTGTTCTCAGGATGGAGTGACCATGGGCACTTCACCATGTGCCAAAGATGTGCTGAGGCTCAGGGCCTCCCTCCTCTGCTGTCTGACCTCCATGGGCCCTGCTGGTTGGATCCTCTTGAAAACCCAACCTGTCTAGAGTGGATGTGTTTATCTAAATGGGAGCAGTTATATAATCCCAGCAAAGGACAATACAAGGGAAAAAATGTCCAAGCGGTTTGTTTTCCCCTGGCAGAGTCTCATTACAGTTCTCTTCCAGGGTGGGAGGAGAGACACTTGGCCAGCCCCTGATGCTCCAGGCTGCGCTGATGATGCCTGCTTCCTGCTGCAGCAGGTGTCCATCTCTATCCACAAGGGTAGCTTCCCTCTCTTAGCCCTCTGAGGAAGGTCTGATCTTAGCCTAGTCCCCGAGACTCTTCCCGGGTGTATGTGTCACACGTGAAGCCAGCTTCACTGGTCTTCACAGTTGTCCCCAACTTAACCCTGCTCTTTTTCTCCTCCCCACTTCAGAGACAGCTGGCTGCACTTTAGTATCCTGAGTACCCCAGAAAGCATGATTTAAAATACTGAGGGACTGGAGCAGTAGCTCTGCCAGAGAATGAAGGTTTGCTTCCCAGCACCAACATGGCAGCTCACAAATGTCTGTACCTCCAGCTCCAAGGGATCCAACTTCCTCTTCTGGCCTCCGAGGGCTCTAGACACACATGTAGTGCATAGACATACAGGCAGACAAAACACCTGTACACATAAAATAAATTTAAAAATTAAAACAAAACATTGAGAGAAAAACATATTAAAAACAAAACCAGACTTTGCGTTAGTTTCTTCCAAACTGAAATAATTCAGGGGAATGGGCTGGCCGCTTGTCCCTCAGTTTATGTCATGGCTCCTCCCTCAGCACATGGTTCTGATGGACACGGGAAGGAGCGTGGGGAAGAGTGCTGGAAAACGACGTCACCACTTCTAAGTCACTGTCTTGATCTAGAGGTATTTGGTTTTTCACTACTCGTTGTTCCTTCCAGAAAATAACTAAATAAAATGAGGAATGTGATGGATTTGAAATGTTTTTCTGCTGATCTCAGAGTACCATAGCCATGTGGAAAATTGTGTAGTCTCAAGGAACAAAGAGCCCGGCATCCTGGCAGCCCTGAGGAGCAGAGCACCCCAAAACATCCTGGTAACTTACTCGGACCTTGAGTGCATGAAGGAAAGTTCTAGAGCCTCAGCTACTCCTTCAAATAAGCCAGGCCTTCCACTTGGAAAATAAGGCCCTTATTTTTAAATTCTGAAGTTTAGAAGAGAGGCAAGTTCTTTGTAAG
This sequence comes from Acomys russatus, assembly GCF_903995435.1. Classification (NCBI taxonomy): domain Eukaryota; kingdom Metazoa; phylum Chordata; class Mammalia; order Rodentia; family Muridae; genus Acomys; species Acomys russatus. Next base: position 50,057,137 of record NC_067160.1, read on the forward strand.
CAACTGGGTCAAGCGGCCAGAAACTAAAAGAGCCTTAAAAAAAAAATCTGTGCCCTCAGATGCCCAGTATCTCCTAGAACAGCAAGTGTCCTTAATGGACGCTCTGGTGGGGTCAGTCACACCTCACAGACTAGCTCTGAGCACTAGCTGTGTGCAAGGAATGAGAAAAGAGCTGAACATTATGAGGTAGACGCAGAGCGACCCACCTGGGCTGGGATATAGAGCAGGTTTTCCAGTGAGGAATGGAGCCTGCCTGGGTGCAGGGTGGGGGCTGAGGGCTCCTGACAGGCAGCAGCTGCTTATGCTAGACCTCTGAGTTGGGGAAACATATTTGGCAGAAAAACTGGCTGGAGAGTCAAGAATGGGGGCAGGGAAGTGTGTCAGAAGAGGCGGCTGGATGGGATGGAGGGAGCAGATCCCCGAGGGGCTGGACCCAAGGAGTGGGGAGCCGAGGCTGTGACCTGGCTGGCTAGAGGCAGTGGGGACTGGGAAGCTTTACGCAGAGGCACTGCTCTGGGTTTGCATCGTGCATACATCTTGGTGACTGAAGCACACTGAGTGGCTTCCAGGGAGTCTGGCTGGAGGAGAAAAGACCTGCCAGGGCTCATGTATAAGTGTGTGATGAATCACCGCTGTTTAGAGTCCTCGGCGTGGGGTGGGGTGGAGGATGGGGCTTTACAGACTGCTCATCTGACAGCAGAGCCTTAGAGAGACCCAAGGGCAACTGAGCACAGCCCTTGACCTCGTGGAGAGCCACAGCCTGGTCCTGGGCCTTGAGAATTCAGGTGTGCTGTTGACCGCACTTCCTTTTATAGAGGTGAAGGCGTGAGCATGGGGTGCAGACAGTGCTTGCAGAGCTGAGGCACACTATCTACCCTCAGAGACATTCCTCTGAGTAGCCATTACCCCAGCGCATCGGAGGTAGCTGTGGGTAATGAAGCTGACTCCGGCTTGACCAGCGCTGAGTGTAGTCTCTTTCTTAGTGTCCAGCAGGGAACGTTCCTCCCACACGCCGGAGCCCAGCCTTTTCTCAGGTCCCCACCCTGTGTGCTTCGGAGAATCCCCCAGGAACACTCATTTGTTCCATAGCTCCTGCCCAACAGTTGCTGGTGCCACCATTTCCCTGACCCCTCCCCTTCTCTTTGTGTGGTTGCCTCCTGCCTTCCTGCCTGCCTCAGCAGGGGCAGCAGGTCCTAAGCGTGGAAAGGGGCTATCAACGCCACAGAGAAGGTCTGAGCTAGATTTGGGGATGCCATGGCCCTCCATTCTCCTCTCTGTCCCAGCGGCCACAGTCCCGCAGGGGCCTTGACGTCTGTGGCTGTCCTCCTTCCCCAGCTGGGAGACTGTTTAAACATGTTTCCCCTTCCTCAAGGCAGGCATCCAGGCCCGCCTGGGATCCAGCAGGGAGGAAAGTACTTCCTTCTGACCCTACACTCAAGCAGACATGATCTCACAGGTACTTTTCCATTGTTTTGTGGTAAGCTGCATATTGCTTTAAACCACTCCTTTCCAGAAGGGAGATAATTACTTTTAGTTGTGTAGTCTCCAGATTTGGTACCTTCAAAATTAAATTTCTTCAGGGCATTGCAAGAGACCAATGTATATCATTAACTATCCCCAATTTATAAAAGAAAATACCCCACAATTTGACCATGGCTTACACAACCATAGGTCAGGTGAACACCAAGTTTACCTGAGCTCATGCTGGGTCCACCCAGCCTAAAGGTCCTTAGTTCACCACCTCTGTCTCCATGGAGATAAACACTGGGAGGAAAACACAGAGGTTAGGAGCACAGCCCCCAGGCAGGTTGGCCCCCTGCCAGGCTGGGAGGGCCTTGAGGATGAGGTACCATTAGCTTTGCTCTGGGTCAGGTTTTGTCTGAGCCCACAACATGAAGTAAGGGCTTAAACATGCTGTGCTCTGGAGGGCATTCTGGTAGCAGGGACCTGGGTTCTCATTGGGGCACACATCCCTCTGACTCCTTTAGGCTTTGGCTCTCCAGTGAGGAAGTAACATTAACAGTCGGCACATAATTCTTGTGACAGGTGCTTGATGTTGCTTATCTGAGTCACCCCAGCGCCTTGCTCTGAGGCTCTATTTTTAGCTTATTTTGCAGCTGTAGGGTATGAATAAGGTCAACAATAGAGTGACACTTAGACAATAAATAGGTAAAGACTGTCCACTTCTCTTCTCTTTACTTTGGGGTCACCCATCCTGCAGGACTCCAGCCCCTATGTGCTCTCCAGTCCTATGGAGAAGCCCCTGTGGCAAAGAAGCAGATTCTGCTTGACTGATGTCTCTGGAGAAACCTGAAGCTAGAGGCATCTGCCTCAGACATGCCTACGTCCCAGCTCCGTAGAAACTATAAGATAAGGGTGTTCTTGTGAGCCACCAAAAGTTTTGGGGTGTGTTGAGGCAACATTGAGGAGGTGGAGGTAATTGGTCACTACATAGCTTCCGTATACCTCACTTTGATGGTTCTTAGTGGCGCTGTCTATATTGGAACAAAAATGAGTTGCCACTGTGTGAGACCATGACGTTAACAGGGCAGTGCCCAGCCCCTCCCCAAAGCTAGCTTGCAGGGAGACGTTCTACAGGTAGATGGACCCAGTTACTAGCTAACACTGAAGACTAGGCCAGCTGTAAATAATGCCAAGGTCAGGACTGCTGAGTCTGTAGGCTGTAGGACAACTGGCTCTTGATTGTGCTGGAAAAAAAAAAGAGGCAGGGTCCAATGGCTTTCATCCTGGCAGTGTTGTGAGGCCCAAGAAACAGTGAAGTCTCTTCCATCACAGCCCCTTGCTACTGTGTGCCCACTATGCTAAGGTAGAGCGCACACATGTATTCCTGATACCTGATCAGCATGTTCTCATGCACATTGGTGGTGGGAGGAATAGGAGCCGCTTGGGGCCCTTCCTCCTTGGCTGTAGGGCTATGTGCTATTGAGGCTCAGGAATCAGACTGACTTGTGTATTCAAGTTCGGAGTGTCTTAGGCTACACATCACAAGCATCCCTTAGCCTCAGATTTCTGTGTTGAAGAGACGGTGGTTACAGCGTCCACTTCCTCCAGTTGGAAACACTAGAGGCATTCACATGGAGGGTACACAATAGACAGCAGATGGCGTCAGCCTCGGCCAGAACAGAAGATGGCAAGGAAGACCCCAGAAGTGGAGACCTTCTTCCTTCTTGCATCCACAGATTGAGAATCAGTGAACCTGTGAAGAGCAGGTTGTGGCCCTTAGGACACTGCTAGGTGCCATGTCAGTGACTCAGCTAGGCCTAGAATGGTTGGGTGCTGTTTTCAGGAGAGGATGAGGGTCAGCCGAGGAGGGTCTGGGGACCAGGACCCCATCTAATGAGGAGCACCATAGCATCCATCTAGCGGGTATCCTGGAGCAACATTCCCTGGCGTCTGCATTCATTCCACCCCACTGTACTCGCTTCCTCTGTCCAGGCGTTAGCGCTGCCATGGAGCCAGGATGCCTGTTGCCTGGCGCTATGCTCCCAGCCAGGTAGTGAGAGTAGACTGCACATGGATGCCCAATGAGGAACCCAGAAAGACGCCCACAGGAAGGGGAGAGAAGTGGAGCAGAGAAGGCTGCCTCTTGCTTCTTGAAGACTTTCCAGGCAGCTTCTGGTTCCTGGCCCTTATGAGATACCTCACGTCCTTACATAACCTACCTATTAAATGTGCTGGCCTTAGCCAGGTATAAGAAGAAACCAGCCTCATTTTTCCTCAGTGTACCTTTCATGCCTCTCTGTGGAGATTTTATTTTGCTTTTGTTTTTCCCACTCACCCTACCCCCCAGATGAAGGTGAGAACTAGGCAGGCCCCTTAATCTCACCAACGACAAACCCAGTCCTTCTAACAGTGCTCTCATTCCAGACGGTTCTAAGTGGAGATCAGGTCTGAACACCTACAGCCTGGCAAGACACGAGGTGGGCTTCTTTGCTGGATTTGGCTAATCCAGCTGCCCCTCACCAGTCCACAGTGTGCTCTGGCCCTTGGCATGTGGGTAGGGAGGTGTCTTGTGTGGTGGCCTGGTTTTCATCCAGAGCTTGGGTTGGGTCACTCCACCCCCACCCCCACTATGGTATTTCCCTTTTCTTCTGTGTACCTCCAGCCCCCCTCCTTGAAGGTGGAATGCTGCTTCTCCTCTACGACCTAGGGTTCTGCCCTGCCCCTGCCCCACCAGGCTACACTTCTAGCCCTGTGCTCCCCTCCTCCCTGCTTTGGTGCCTGGGCCTTTACACTTGGAGTCCAGTCTGAGAGCAGCACCCCTGTTCATCCTAATAGTTCCTGTTGCTTAGAGGTCCTGGCTTTCACAGCAGCTGCCACCTTCCCCTCCCTGCAGTGCTGGAGGACGCTCCTTCCTCTGGGGTCTTTTCCCTTCACTGAATACACAGATCCTATGAGGACATGGGGTGTTGCTGCAGAGTCCATTTCCAGACGCCTCCTTGCAGAGTGGTCTCACACTTGCTCTGGAATGGGTGGTCTTAGGTAGTGGTTACTTTGTTTTTGGTTTCTGGACTCTGAGGTGAAAGTGCCACAGTTGGGCATGTTTTTGCACATATACCAGCCCTTTGCCTCCTCTGGATTCTCTTATGTAATAAGACGGGGACAGGTCAGGGCTGGGAGATCAGGGGGCACCCAGAGGGCTTGTGCACTCACACCACCATTGCATCCAGAAAGCCTGAAGCTTGTTTTCAGTCTTGCTCAAAGCAGCAGCCGTTGGGGAGTGGCTTCTCCATGCCATTCAGCTTCGCTGTTCCAGGCTGAAACTGACACTGAGGGGCAGGACGGAGGACTGTAGATGGTCTTGCCTTTTATCCATATCTGCAGATAGGTGAACCCACCAAGGCAGAGAACTCTGCAGTGTTAGAACTTCCGTAATTGTGGGTCTGCAGAGGCCCCACCAGGTGAGGAGTGTTAGGCTCTGGCTGGTCAGAGCCCAGGACACTGCCTAGCTGTGTGTGCACACTGGCATTCAGGCTCATGAGCACAGCCCCACCTCCTGCCTCCAACCTGCTGCTGGAGAGCCGACCTCTCCTCCCGGGTTCTCTTGGGAGAACAGGCTGTGCATCTCGACAAGCCTCACTCCTTGGCTTTTCACATATCCAGCATGTGGTTTGAGAAAGGCTTGGCTTGGGGGCTAGGGAGGTTACTCAGTGAGTAAGAGCAGTTCAAGAGGACCTGCGTTCAGACCCCCAGTACTCACTTAAAAGCTAAGCAGGGGGGCCTGGAGAGATGGCTCAGAGGTTAAGAGCACTGGCTGCTCTTCCAAAGGTCCTGAGTTCAATTCCCAGTATCCACATGGTGATGCACAACCATCTATAATGAGACCTGGTGCCCTCTTCTGACATGCAGGCACACATGTGGGCAGAATACTGTATAAATAATAAATAAATCTTTTTTTTTTTTTTTTTTAAAGCTGAGCTGGGTGTGGTGGTGCACTCCTTTAATCCCAGAACTTGGGGGGCAGAGGCCGGCAGATCGCCGTGAGTTCGAGGCCAGCCCGGTCTACAAAGTGAGTCTAGGACAGCCAAGGCTACACAGAGAAACCCTGTCTTGAAAAACCAAGAAAAAAAAAAAAAAAAAAAAAAGCTAAACATGGCCACAAGGGCCTAAAATCCCAGTGCTGGGGGTTGGAGACACATAGCTCCCAGGAGCTCACTGGCTGCCACTTAATCTAACAAAGCAGTGTACTTCAGAGAGAGGAAGACACTTGACATCCTCCCCTGGCCTTTTCACACATAATACACACACACACACACACACACACACACACACACACACACTACAACATCATGTGTGCATACATGTGTATACATACAAACACAGATGTGAAAGCTGGCACGAGGTTTGGGAGGAATAGTTCGCGCCATGGCCTGGTTCATTTAGATCCCAAATGCTGTGGGGAAATGGCTGCTTCACATTGCTCAGTCTGGCCTTCCACACCAGAACTCTCTTTTTAGGGCTTTGGCCCCAAGATCAGGGATCAGGAGCGTTGAACCTTGTTTTCCACAGCCCTGTCTCCCCAACCCCACTCCATGTGTGTGGGAGGTGTGGCTGGCATCTGCATCAAGGTTGGGACATTTTCCTGAGGCAGTGTCCAGCTTCCACAGTCACCCCAACAACTATGGGAGGTGGGGACAAGTTAAGAACACATGCTTGGTGCCTGCCTGTCCCTGTGCCTTCTGGGTGGTCTCTGTTGGAGCAGTTCTTGCTCTTCGGTAAGGTGGGAATGCTGACCCCTCGCTCTCTAGTGTATGAGTCCATGTCTAAGCCCACTGTAGCTTTCGGGAAACTCCAGACTCCTACCCCAGCTTAACTTGTAGAAGCATTCCCAGGCTGATAAGGACTGCTGGGGCCAAGAGTGTATATGCCATTGTACTTGAGTCATTTTTTATTTCTGTCCATAGACCAGAAGTAAATATTTCTCTGTGTCTTATCAGCATGCATTTTTTCCATCTTTACAAACCCAAGAGGTAGCATGTGATGTTTTATCCTTCATTTAGGGTACCACCCTGTTCTTACTGGGGTGACATTTTTTTTAATCCATTGGCCACTTGTGATACCTAGGTTGGTCATAAATTTTACCAAGTTTTCTGCCATAGTGCGTATACTTCTGCCTCTGAGTGTGGGTGCAGCATCAGTATTAACCCTGTATTTGCAATCGACATGCATAGTAGCATATAGCACAGAGGTGGCTTTTGTTCAATAGCAGTCGTGGTCATTTGCCCTTGGTTTCTTTATGGTGTTAGAAGTTCCCACCATGCCTCGACTTGCCCTCTCTAGTCTGTTTTACAAGGAGACATCTCTGGCAGGCAGCGTGGGAGCCTGTGGCAGCAGTGTGGGGGGATATGGCGCCTGCACTAGTCTTTGAGACAGCTTGGCCTGGGACAATAGACCAGCTTGGCTACGGGAAGGCTGGGAAACGGAAGGCCTGAGCCACAGTTGAATACACAAGAACAGCTCCCAGAAGCCTCTGCTGTTAATTGTCTGGCCTATGAGGAGCTCCTTGACATCTGAGACTTATCTGGAAATAGAAGCTTGGCTGCAGAGAGCTATGCTGGCCAGAGGTCCCTGGGCATGGGACTCCTGGTAGGGCAGGCAGGAGGGGTGTGGTCTTGATGGCCTGTGTGTGCTAGATGTTGCATCTCTTGCTCTTACTAACAGACGCTCCAGGAGCGTGTTCTAGAACAGCAACACACAGTGCGGGGGCATCCATGCAGCACTGATGGCTTTTATTGCAAATTTGTGTCATTACAAGGATAGTCTGGGAATATATTTTAAAAAACAACAACAACAAACCTCCCTTTTATATATACACGGAACATGCTACATGGTACACTGGGAGAAATGCTGAGGTAATAGGCATGAACCAGATGTGGACAGTACCAAATGCCCCACACTTCACACACCTGGCACATGTGCCCACTGGGAGGGTCTCACTTTCTTGACTTATCTGCTGCCCCTGGCGTGGCAGTCATCTGGTAACTGTAAGCCCAGCAGGACTGGGGAGACCACCATGCTGTGCTCACCAGCAGCCCCAAGGGCATTGCAAGGCATGCAAAGTAGTCAGTTTTTCTTTGTGTGGCTTCATCTTCTGGGGCGGTATGTAACATGGAAACGGGGTGCAGATTGTTCCCCATGAGTACAGGACCTCAAATCTGCAGCTGTCTGGGGGTCCCCACATGTTGGCCGTGACCTCTTTCCAATGGAGTGTCTCTTGCAAGGCAGGGCACTGTTTGTGTGGAGGTTAAAATTCTGTGGAGGCTAAAGTATGAATGTAAGGTGCAAGAGTGAATACAGGTCTATGTGGCCGCCACTGTGGCTTTTGGCCTGGCCTTCCCTTTCCCAGCCGGAACCTGAGCCCAGACCATTTCCTCCCCAGAGGCCAATTAATTGTGCCAGAAATAAAGGGTCTGTGTGACAGAAGAGGAGAGGCCAGGAAGAAAGGAGAAGAGGACCCTGGGCCTCCAGTGAGCAGCCGCAGACTAAGGCACAGAAGGTGCAGCCTGAGGGGACGACTAGACGGAGGGATGCTGAGCTGTCCTGAGAAGGGGAAAAGCTAACAGTCGATCAGGTGCTCAAAGGGGTTCCAGAGAGAGAAGGCCGGGAACCCCTATGTGGGAGGTGAGCTTGCATTCATTCTGGGAAGAACCCAAAATCAGGGCTACGTGGCTTTTTCTGTCCTTAGACAAGGAGAAAAGCGTTCTCCTAAGCGTAAAGCTGTGGCGCTGGCGTAAGCCTCTGAGAACTGAGTATAGAGAAATTCTGTGTATGTGGAGACCCATATGTATATCTAGACATCCCACGTGTGATATGTGTCTAAGCACACATGTGGTGGCTCGTATGCATGCCTATCGTGTCTGCTGGTGTTGACAGTTATGTTTTTATTGGAGGGACTTAACTGATTGAAAGAATCTGCAGTTCTGCCCTGTCCTGGGACATGAGGGGCTGTCTGGTGTGAAAGAAAGCAGGAGGGACAGAGAACACTGTTCCTTTCCATCACCTGACAGAGTGACTTTAAAGAGCCAAGTCTGGCACCCCGTCCTCCCAGCCTGAGGTCGCACAGCTGGGACAGCTTCTGGCAATGGCCTTGAGTGGCCAGACAGGGATGCTTAGTGGAAGGTGTTGGGATTGGGCCGAATCATCATCACAACTTTCTTGAGTGAGTAAGATCCTCCTCGGAACTCGGCCCAGTAGACCCCGTCTTGGTATCGGCTCCGGTAATGGCCCCCACGGTACCACACCCCATTGAGGTTGGAGTGAGCACAAGCATTGTACCACCATCCTCCCTTCTGATAGTGGGCACAGTTTCCTGTAGGAGAGAAGGGAGTGAGGAGGGTTTAGGAGGTTGCCGCATCTGCAGTGTGTGTGCTCGGGGTCTTTCACAGGACCCTGAGTAGGATGCCTGCCGTTGCTGCTTACCGGCCATTGTGTTTTTGTCGGGAAAAGAACAAAAATAATGCCCCCACATAGGACTGTCACAAGAACGAACGAGGGCCATGTGTAGCCCTGGGCTGGGGTCCACTCACAGACAGCCCTGGAGGAAATGGAAGTGGCCTGCCGTGGCCTGTGGAAAGGGAAAGCAGGTCTCTGACAATTCTTAAGAGTTGAAAGGGCTGGATAAGAGTCTTTCAGAGAGATGAGGAACTGTTTCAGATGAAATGCCCCTCTTGGCCTCTCCAGCTGAATTCCATCCAAATAACTTTTTGTGCTATTTCATAAAAGAGGGATATTTCCATGCAACCCTTGGCATTGTCACATCGCACTGCATTTTAGTGCCAAGGACAAGCAGTTCAATAGTAAGTGTGGGCAAGGTGCAAGCAGGCATGCAGGGGCAAGGCGTCCCACAGAGGGAGGACAGAAGAGCTTGGTTGGGGTCTGGTCCTAAGAGGGGACCCCTTCCTCAGGGAGGGGCTGTCTCCAGCAGAGGTCATGGGAGGAGGAGTGAGGAGGCCACAGCTGGAGGCTAAAGCTATGGGCCTTAGCCAGCCCCAGCCAGCCCGGATTTCCCAGAGTTTTTCTTGAGGCTTCTGCTGTGCCCTGTCCTGATACCATCAGGACCAAGTGGCTGTGCTGCATTGGGCAAACAGGGAGAGCTCCCACCAGCCTCCCTCTCTATACCCTGGCCCTAGCCCTAGCCCTATACCCCTGGCCCCATCTGACCTTTGCCTTACTCCTAAGGACATGGTGTAGCCCCATGTCCTAGCATCAGGCAAATGAAGGCCACTCTTCTGCCTTTTCTGAAAGCCATTGTAATTTTGGCCCAGAGAGTCCCCACTACAGAACAATGGCTGAGTCCCTGGGTCCTTCCAGTGGACTTAGTTCAGTACCAGAATGGCCAGCTGTGTCCCTGTGGTATGAGGACAGGCGGGTCCTGTCCCGTCTGGCCCCTGAAGTTGTGAGAACTGTGCACTAGAGTGTGACTGCCTTGGGGACAATTGTCCCTGACTTAGTATATAGGAATCAGGGATTGCTTGAAGTGCAGTCCCTGCTTGAGACAGCCCCCAGAGCTCAGTCCTCAAAGGGACAAGTCCACTCTCAGGCCAGGCTTAGTTGGGAAGCTAGGCAGGATGGGCTAGGCCTGTCTGGGAAGCAGACAAAGACTCAGTCCAGAGGTAGTGTCAGCCTCCGGAGCCCTGGGCCTTGCTGACTTGCCGACCTATAGGGCCTCTGGGCCTCATGAAATGTTCCTGGGTGGAGAACATGGTTGTGGGATGTCTATACTTAGAGCCAAGCTAGACCTGTGCATCTTGGACTTCTCTGTATTCTCCTTTGTTTCTTGTTTAATCAAGACCTGGGCTTGAGGATGTAACCAGGGGCAAATGACATCTCCACCAGCTGGTTTCCTCTTAGTGGCTTTCTTACAGTACTGCATTCGCATTACAGGTAGCCAGTAGGAGAGTCTCTGAGAATACTCCTCACCTTGCTGTGTGCTGCATCCTAACTTGCAGATTCAGCATGCTGAGGGTGCATGACTGAGTGGATGAGGCCAGCACTGCAGTGTGGAATGTGTGACCCAGCCTCAGGGGCTGTGAACAGTGTTTCCAGACAGCACTGAGAAGCCTGTAGCCTGAAGCATGAGTGTAGCCCAGGGCAGCCCTCTACCGTCCCTTTTTGTAAGTGCCACTTGCAGTCTGAGGGCAGTGGGCAGAAGAAAGGGACAGCTATCTGTCATTGTGGCATCCTCTTGCTCCAGTCCTGGAGTCAGGGGCCCTAGTGCTGATGGATCCCCGATCAACACTTAGGTTTAGTTCTACTTTTCCTACCTGTGTAGACATCATGGTCCCTGTCCAAGGTGGTGAACTGTTTGCCGTTGTGCCAGGTAAAGGAGTCGCCCGCGTTGCCGTGATAGCGCCCCAGCCGCAGCTTATAGTACTCGCTCTCTGGCTCCAGTCGGAAGCTAGCATATTCTGCAAAGACCTTTCGGCCAGACCAGTCCTCCATGGTTACGAGCAGTTTGTAGTTGCCTTGGTTTGTCAGCCAGTAGATATTCTCCAGGCCCAGCCAATATTCGCCGTCGATGTTCCCAAACCCTTGCTGGGGAAGACCCAGGAGAGCGTGAGTGAGGAGTCAGTGTCCCAGCACTAGTCAGACTCCCGTCCCTGCTACCCGTGTATCAGGCTCTGTGACTGGGTAAGCCACTGAACCTTTCATCCTCAATCATGTACCATACACACATCTGAAGAACACGTTTTCCTTCCATCATGTGGGCCTGTTTCTTGTCCTAACCTGTGGATGCTATAACTTTTCAAAGTCAGGAAGATGTGGTCGCTTGAGAGCCTGGCATCCAGAGGTGCAGCCAGCATTGCTTAGACAAGAGCCATTGCCCCCCCCCCCCGCCTCAGTTGCCTTCTCTGGAGATGGGTTGTGTGTGCGGGTTGTATTTAAGCTCTGGCGTAGACAGCTGAGAGTTGTGATAGGCATGTGACATTCACCTGGGCCCTCCTAGGTTTGAAACCCAGTAGTTTTGTTACTCATTTGATATGTGCTTTGGGGCATCAGCTGAGCAGTGGCCCCCAGAGTCTTATATGTGCTTCTCAGAGCCAGGTACCATCAGTCTTCCTGGGATGGGTGAGCACTTGCTGCGTTGTACCCACCTCCATGAGAGAGTGGAGGAGTGCAAGCAAGGGCGCCCTCAAGGCTAGGCTTTGGGGGAGGGACAAGCAGGAGATACAGGCTGCCCAGGGCGAGCCAGGATGGAGGAGATGGGAGGAGCTGCTGCAGGACTACATGCAGAGGCATTGGGGCTGATGGGAGGTGCAGCTTTAGGCCTTGAACCCTCGCCTGCAGTTGCTGCTTTACCATGCTGTGGCTGTAAGCCTGTAAGGTGACTTTGTAGTGATAACTTCCTCAAGGGCATACACAGGAGCTGCTGCAGCAGTACCTGACACAGGACAGGTGTCCCCTAACCTGAGCTGCTCATGCCATCCTTAGTGTCCCCTCTTGGTCCAGAGCAGGGTGAGAGGTGTGGCAGATCCCTTGCACTTGACTTACAAGAAGCAGCATTTAGTATCCTGGGAACTGGGAAACCCAGGGAATGGATCTCGCACTTAGGGCCCAGTTTTTGTCACTGTTTCCTACTCGAGGCTTTTAAGGAGCGTCCCAGGACCTGGAGCCTTGGGACCTGCTCCTTGTGGCCGTTAAGAGCAGATCCATCCCAAGGCTACACAGAGAAACCCTGTCTCGAAAAACCAAAAACCAAAAAAAAAAAAAAAAAAAAGACAACAGATCCATCTTATTGGAGGCCCTGACTGGGAGATGCTATCTCTAGTCTGTCCTCTCCTGAACAGCAGACAAGAAGGGGCCTGGCCTTACCACTATAATGGCTTTGCAGAAATGATCCTGTCCTTGTTTTTCTAGACTGGGGGTGGACCAGTCACCTTGCAGGCAATGCATACAGGCCCTCTGGTCTCACCTTATAGGTCTCCCAGTTCCTGAAGAAGTTGACGGAGCCATCCAAACGTCTCTGGATGACAGTCCAGCCCCCAGGGTCATGTCTCTGGTCGCACCACACCTGCATGAGGCGGTTGGTGTTCTCAGGCTTTACCAGGTAGATGGAACTGGTGCTGTGGCCATCTTCCAGGGCCTGCAGACAATCTCTCCATGGGCCTGTAGACACAATATGTGTATGTTACAATTGCCTGCTGCCTGGCTGCACCCTCGCTGTACTCCAGACAGGCATAACCTCCAACAGAGGTAAGAGACACTGTTTGCAGGGGTAGATCTTTGTTTCCTAAGTTTGAGAAGTCATGTGCTATAAAAGCACGTGCCCAGGCCGAGAGTCAGGAGGCCTGGACTGCAAGCCCCACTTTGCCCTTGCTCCCTCAGTGACCCATGAGAAAGGTTATGCTCTTCTCCTGGCCCTTGGTCTCTCTTGTTTGTAGACAAGAGTCACATTTTTCTCCTTCAGAGCTGTTAGGATAATCTTTGAGTGTTTTTTTTTAAAAGTCATTTCCACTGGTGCAGTGAGATGTGGGCCTACCGTGCATGGCCACACTCATCAGTGCTGTGTGGGCTCCATGCTACACTTTGCCAATTCAGTCCTTGGCTCTTCTCACCAGGTGACACCAAAAGGGTCTAGGGGCCTGGATAGCTGCCACGTGTCTTTCAGCCCTGGCCATGCTCTCTCTCTCCTCCAGCGATTTCTTCTGTTAGGACATTAGTCACACTACAAGAAGGTGCAGGCTTGAGTCATCAAGGTCCAGTGAAGCTGGGTCTTCCTCAGTGCTCAGAGGAAACTTCTGGAGAGTCTCAAGGCCTGCCTAGTGGGCTGCATAGTTTAGATAATCGTCACACATTGCTGCATACTTTTAAAAACACCCTCATGACTGAGAACGGTTAAGAGAAATGTGCTAGGGTGCCGGATTTGCTTACTGTTTTGTATGTTCATTCCACAACTGTTTGATCACTGGTACACACCTGTGTAGTGGTACACACGTGTCATCTTAGCACCTGGGAGGTGGTGGTAGGAGGATCAGAAGTTTAAGGTCAGCCTCTGCCACAAATTGGGCTCTAGCTAGCTTAGGTAATAAGATCCTGTCTCAGAAAACAAAAATAAATCAGCGATAAAGGTAGCTATTAGGGCTGGAGAGATGGCCCAGAAGTTAAGAGCACCGACTGCTCTTCCAGAGGTCCTGAGTTCAATTCCCAGCAACCACATGGTGGCTCCCAGCCATCTATAATGTGATCTGGCGCCCTCTTCTGGCCTGCAGGTGTACATGCAGATAGAGCACTGTATACGTTATCATCATCATCATCATCATTATCATCATCATCATCATCATCATCATCATCAATCTTTTTTTTAAAGGTAGCTATTAATTGAGTCCCAGCCCCCTTAGGGGTTAGCCTGGGCCTTGAGAACTCAGGGCAGTGTAGGCCATCTCTGGTGGCCAGGCTTCATGAGCATTCTTAGCTATAATTCTGGCAGTCTTGTCTTTCTCCCTCCATGGTGGGGAGGTAGCCCTCAGTGGTGGGTTCACTCAGTTTTTCCTGCACAGCCCCAGCTTTGCAGCTCCCCGAAGGCTGGCACTAGTCTACTGTGATGACTAAAGCTTGGACTTGGGTAACTTTCTGGGCCTTGCAAGCAGCGTGGAGCACCCCACTGAGCACCTGATGGGAACAGGAACCATCTGCTCCTTTGTCACTCTCCTGTGCAAGCTCAGTTGGATGCTAACTGCCAGTACATTCCTTTCCTCATTCTCTAGGGGGCTTCTTACACCCTTAGCTTTTCCCTGCACACAGGACAAGCAGGTCCCCAAGTACTCATCCTGGGAAAATGTTTGGCACACATGTCGTTCCTTCACTCCTTCCTTCCTTCTTTCCTCTTTCCTTGCTCGTTTCCTCCTTCCCTCCCTCCCCCCTTTATTCCCTGATGCCACTTCCTGCTTTTGCTCACCCCCAGTTTCCGTCCTGGGGAAGGGGAGGCCAGACCTTCAGAAGGAACATTTAGAAAGAGAAAAAGGTTTTCGTTATATTTGGCCCAAGCCCCAGCGACTGAGACAGAGAATGAGACTCTGTCCCTGACAGCTGGAGCGGAGCACTGGTGGCGTGGGAGGCCTCCTAGCTTTCCACCGGGTCAGCAGGACAGGGAGCCACGTTAATGAGAGTACTGGGATAGAAGACGGAAGGGAAGGAAGACTACAAAATAACACCCACCAAAAGCCAGCAGCCAGACCTCCTCCTGCACAGCCACCCAGCGCCTGGCGGGGGACGGCCGGATACAGAGGCTGCTCTTGAAGGGGGTGTCATGTAGGTAGGCTTTGGAGGCAACTGGAAGTGTGACAGGTTGGTCTCCAAGCTACCAATCTGTGGTGCCTTACACAGTCCAGCCTTGCCTCTGCATTCTTAAAAACTGGCTTTAAATTTTTAATTTTATTTTTTTTTGAAGACCAGTATTTTAGAATGATTTGAGGTCTTTAGCAGTAAAATCTCTTTAAGTGGTAAGACTTTATAGAAAGGCCTGGGAGATGGCTCAGGAGGTAAAGAGCTTTTCATGCACACAAGGACCTGATTCAGCCCCCGGTTCCTGTGTAAAGCAGTGTGGTAGTGTGCCTCTGTGATCTCAGTGCTCCTGTGGCCAGATGGCGATAGAGACAGGAAAAGCCCCTCAAGCTTATGGACCAGCTAGCCTGACACACACAGTGACAGGCAGGAGAGACCCTGTCTCAGGCAGAGTGTTAGGCAAGGTCCAGTATCCAAGGATGTCATCTGACTACCACATGCATGCCGTAGTGCCCACACATACAAATATGTGCAAATATCACACATAGAGGCACACACACACACATACATACAAATACAAACAAATATTACATACATACATGCAATAAATAGTTTACTGAAAGGAAAACACGGACTTTTATAGCTTTTGAAAATGTTTCAGAAGGTAAGTGGGTCCTTGAGACCCTCGCCTAAGAAAGGCCTGACCACAGCAGCAATAGTAACAGCCCAGCGCTGCAGCCTGTCAGAGCGTTTGCTGTGGCCCAGTCTGTCGCAGGCCTTGCCTGTGTATTTATATTGCTGACTCTTCCCATGTGCCTGAGAGATGGTTGTAGTCTCCCCATTTTACAGGTGAGACCTTAGGGGACACCCTAAGGCTAAATGACTCCTGGCAGCAGGGTGGTCTGAGGCTCCAGATGGTCTGGGTGGGAGAGTGTACACTCAAATGCACCTTTCTTTCTCCCCAGCCAGACTGGCCTTGATAGAGGCCTGGCTCTGGCCTCAGCATCCTGGTGACCAGATGTGCCAGATCATTAAACCCTTTTAGTTTTGTCTTTGTTGGTAATTTGGGTCTTGTTTTGATTTTTCCTACATTACTAACTGTGTCTTTTGCCTATTTTGCAACTATTTGGTGTCTTAGGATTCTGAAGGTTTTCTTTGTGTGTATGTGGCAGGCCTGGCTGATATGCCCAGCCTTCTGCAACTGTGGAGAGGTTTGAATGGTGGGGAAGCATCATTTCCTGAAGTCTGTTCGACACGCAGGCCACCAGGTTGTTAAAGAGCTGAGGCTCTCTCAGAAGCTCTCCCCCAGAGCTTCACACTCAGACGCATCCCTGTTACTTAGCTATGTAAGTGAGAAAACAACATTATCAGCATAAGTGGCAAATGAAAACCAGTCCAGATAACAGACTGCGTTGACGTGGCACCAGCACGTGATGAGAAGCCTCTATGTAACCAGGGATGACACAGTGGCTGACACCACAATGAGGAGTCAGTACTGTAACATAAACAGCTCGGTGACAAATGTGCCATCATCACACTTGGGTAATGCCACAGAAGGCCAAGTACAGCATCCAGTTTTGGGTAAAGAATCTGGGGAAGGAAAGGTATGAGGTTGGGGAAAGACTACTGGTGTGGTGCTTGGAGCGTTGGGGTCAGATCCTGGTTGCTTTTCTTACTCACAGTGTGACTTTAGGCAGGCTCCTGCCTCAGTTTTTACCGTTATGACACAGGAAAAGAATACAAGCCATCCCGTGGATCTCAGCTCCAGGGCTGGGTGAAGTCTCTTCCCTTAGGTCTGAGCTTGATATGCGGGAAGTGCTTCAAGCTGTTTACTCTTGAGTTTCTTAAACTAAGCATATTTTAATACACACGTACGTGCGTGTATGTGTGTGTGTGTGTGTGTGTGTGTGTGTGTGTGTGTACACGCACGCGTGCACATGCATGTGTCTGTTAATAGGTATTTTCCACTAGGCACATTTTAAAAGTCAGAATTAGTAAAAGCCACTAAGCTGCACTGGAGTTGAAAATGAGAATCTTCTTTGTTGGCTGCAGCTGAATGTTCAAAGTGCAGTGAGCGAATCATCTCCTGGCGCAGAGCAAGTGCTGGGTGCTGTTTGCCTTGGCTCCCCTTCTGAGAGGTAGCTCTGCCCGTAGCACCAGGCCAACACTAACTCGGCGGCACCTAGGCTCACCTCTATAAAGACCATATTTACACCACAGTCAGAATGTTCCACATGAAGAGCAGCACGCCTGCCATGCAGATCAGTTCTGTTTGGTTCCCTAAAGAGGGACAGGGGTGCAGGAAAGGTACAGAATTGAAGCCAAGGATGGGGAGGGAGGGATGCTGGCCACGTGGGACTTGTAGGCCACAGGCCTTGTTACCCTGGGATCAGCCCTGGGAAATTTGAAATTATTTGGCTAAGAGTAACTCAATTAATTTATGATTGACTCTGATTTCTCAGCAAATCACCTGGGGTTGATTGAGGTGGTGGTCCAAGCCCTGATCTCCTCTCTGGCATTTCTGATGGAGACAGCATAGGTACGAGGCACACTGCCACCGTGAAAAATGGGGAGTACTTCATTGCTTGCCTTCCTGGTAAAGGCAAGTTGAGGCTGGAAGCCAGGCCAGACTCAAATGTACCATTATCTTCTATGTCCTCTCTGTAACCTGAGGATGACCAGCCTCAGCTGGGTTGACCCAGGCCCTGCAGCTGGAGGAGTGGTTCTTATCAGGCAGAGTGCAGTGCCCACACCAACACACCCAAAGGATGTGGTAAGAAGCAGAGCCTTTCAGAGCTGGCCAGCAGTCTGGGGCCTTAGGCTGAAGAGAGGAACCTGGGGCCTGTGGTAATGTCCCTGGGAGTGTTCTTGAGAGTGCTGTGGTCCTGATGTCACCCTAGGGTTCCACTGAGATGCCTTCCTTGTGTCCTAGTGGTATCCTGTGTGACTTCAGTTCTCATTCATTGCTGGTCCATCTCCAACAGAAATGACTAGATATCAAAATTGGATACTAAAATTGCATCTGGAATGTCCTACTCAAATTTACCCATTTAATGCCACCCTGGCCAGTGGCAGGCCCCTGGATGTTCTGAACATGTCTGAAGACAGACCCTAGTGGGAGGAACAATTTGTCTGATAATGCCTGAGTCTCATTTTTTAAGAAGTTTGGCAAAATCATTGTCCATGTCCATCACCCTCCGTGTCAGTCGTTGTCCATGTCAGTTGCTGCCCATGTCAGGGGTTGCTTCTCGGTGAAGCAGAGAACAAACAGTGGCCTAAAGATGGGAATAGTCTGCAGCATGCCAGAGCTGTTGGCATGTGCAGGCTGCTTCTGCCTTGCAGTGGGGGTGGGAGTGCAGGTGAACTCCCTGTGTCCTCCACACCAAGGACCTAGGGCAGGGAGCTTTGAGGAGTTTATTAAAATGTTTGAAACATAAAAAAAAAATTCTTACCAGTGCTCAGATGTGAAAAGAAAACTAAAACTAAAAATTTACTAGCCTATGATTAAATTCTACAGAGTGTACCAGTCGTCCTGTTGGATTCATTGGTTGTTAACTTCCGCCTCCAGAAGAGATGTTATTACTCTGAGAAACAATTTGTAGGTTAGATTTTCTCAAGAATTCCTGAGCACGCCTGATGTTTGCTGAGAAATCAGAGCCAACCATAAATTAATTGAGTTATTGCTGGCCAGATAATTTCAAAAGCAGAATTACTCAAACTCTATCAAAATTGTTACAGTAAAAATTATATTGGATGTGTGAGGGAAGCACGCACAATGCGTCTGATTCAGATCCAGGCCTCCCAAGAGCTCTTAGGGGCCATTAAGGGCTTGCAGGGGCCCCATCCTGCCTGCTGGACCTCAAAATAAATAATACCGCTCTACTGAACTGTCCAGTGTTAGTATCAGGCTGAGGAGAGAGGTGAGCTTGCTTAGGAAAAGGGTGGGGCTCAGGGTAGACCTCAGTGGTAGAGCCCTTGCCTAGAGTTCTTTGGTCCCTAGTTTCAACCACCAACCCTAGAGGAGGAGGAAGAGGAGGAGGGAGAACACACACACAGACAGAGACAGACACAGACAGACAGACAGAATTCTATGCTAGCAGAGTCCTGGAAGTCTCACTGTGCAGAGGTCAGCACCCTTCTGGCCTCAAGGGTCAGGGAAGAGCCATCCTTCTCCAATGTTGCTGTTGGTAGCCCCCAAGGCTGCTTAAGTGAGGTAGTCATTGGACTGAAGGGCTCACAAGTTGACATCATGGAAGAATTTATTAGACCCGGGACTCAATCCACAAATGCTGAACAAGTGGCCGGTGGATCTGTGGTCAGCCAACCTATGGACCCTTTCCGGGGAAGGGGCCAGCTTTATTGGCTCTTCTTAAGGAACTCATGTTGGCTTTCCCTGGTCACCTTTTATCTCCCACATGCTCACAAAACCCTCTTTATCCCATGTTCTGCCATCTTACCCTACGGCTGGACTGCAGGCCACTTAGTATGTAATTTGTGGCATTTTGGCCATTTTCTCTGAGACAGGGCATTTGCCTAGCAGTGGGCCTGGTCTTTACAGTTTCCTGACCATTGCTGATTATAGCAGAGAGCATGTCTACAGGGCCTCAGCCCTTGTCACCTCCCCTAGAAAGCCTTTCCCAGCCCTAAAGGCAGCTTTATCCTGCCTAGGCTTCCTAAATGCCCTTGTGTTTATCTCTTGGAATATAGCACTAGCAGTCACTGCCACATCTCAGAGAGCCTGTCAGCAGCCAACCAGATGACTCTTGTGCCATTTTATCCTTTCGTCAGGGCAGCTCAGGTTCAGAGGCCTGTGACTGGCGCTCAGGTCTGTCTCTGGCCCAGGTTCCTCCTGTGTAGTGTTGTTGCTACCATGCAGTCAGTAGATGGCAGTGGGTTCCTGTGGGAGCAGCCATTTTCTCAGGGCAGTGAGTCTGTGGTGAGCAGACATACACAAGTCCCTCCACGTGCCACCTGCCTTCACCTGTCCCATCTTCATAGGAATGTAAGCTGTATTTCCTTGTCATTCTCAGCTTGAGAACTTTCTGAAAGCAGAGACCTCTGTGGCAGATGGTCATCTGCATCTAGGCCAAATCCTAAAATGGGAATGTGGAGCAGACCATGTGTAGTGGAGGCCCGTGAGTCTGAGCAGTGCCACATGCTGCCTTTGCTGGTCTCCTAGAAACTGCCCTTAGGGAAAGTTACATATGCTGCTCAATTTCGACATAAAAAATTTAGTTACTCTCATTTAAACTAATATCTGGTTTTCCTATTAATCTTTTCCTATGTGTACAATAATTTTAACATAACATTGTGTATTTAAAAAGGGCAGAGGGAATCACTTTTTTAATAAAGAGGGCATAGATGACATAAGTGCTCAGGTTCAGCAGACCCGTCTCCTCTGAGATTCAGGTAAGGGTCACCTGGTTTATTGCCAAGGCACTCTTGATCCCAGATTCACCTCAGGGAGGGTGAAGTTGAGTAGCAGTGATGGGAAGTCAGGGAAGGACTCTCTCCAGTGTCCCATGAGCAGGTCCCTGCAGCCCTCCTTAACAAGTGTTTATTGTTACCTGTATCACACGCCTTGACCATTGGGCTCAATAGTCATATTGGTTTAGCCACTCAACAGTGAGGGACCAGCTAGCACAGCTCTGCTTGCTTTCTCCTTTCAAGAATGGATTTGGCAGCCTGCCGTGAGGACTGTACAGTCAACCAAGTAAATTCACCACAGTGATCTGTTTGTGTAGCTGGTAAGCTGGCCACAGATGCCCAATCTCCAGGATTTTCTCGATTACTTCTGGCTTGCCAAATGCCAAACTTTGGGATTTCCAGGCCCTGAGATGCCAGATGCCCAAATTGTCACAGTAACAAAGTTGATAGTTTATCTCCTGCAAATAGCCAGGGCCTCCAGCCCACTGTCGTCCTTGGAACTCGGCTGAGGGGTGGAGGGAAGCTGTGAGTCACACTCGGGCTCCTATGATCAGTTCCCCAGACCTCCAGAGGGGGAGGGGAGGTGCAAGGAAGATGGTCCTGGAATTGCCTGCCTCGAGTGGCTTCTATTTAGGCAGAAGCTAGCAAGGAACACGCTGAAGTATCTGTTGCGAGGAATTTTGGATATTTTAATTCATTTAAGAAAACATTTTAGGAAAAAACAGTATAATACAGGGGAAGAACACACATTCTGGAGACAGGACACCAGGGGGGGTTTCCTCTCAGTCTCTGCAGCCCCAAAGGCTAAGTCCAAATCAGACCCAGCCAGTCCCCCATCACCTGCAGCATCTCATACACACCGCCATACACAGTCACCTTGGAATAGTCCCTTTTCTCTGCAACGATGTAAACTGAGTCAGTTCTAACCACTGTTTGCTGGGGAGCAATGGTCTACCATGCATAGTTCCTATCTAGGGGGACTCCACCTAGGAAAGTGGGCTTGGCCAACCTGTCCACGCCACAACTCCAGAGGCCTAGGATGAAAGGGTGTCGTCACGTGTGCCTTGAATTGTCTATGAAGCAGTGAGACCCTGAGAGAGAGAGTCATAATGCGCAGAGCTAACATGTAAGGAGAGCAGGGATAGGCCCAGTTGTCTGTGAAAGGCTGACGTATCACCCCAGGGTGTGCCCAAATCTGACAGGACCTAACCGCTGCATTTACCTGAACCTTCCCTAAGACCCATGCCCTAGCCATCAAGTACACGTCTTGGTTTCTGAGGACTGAGGTGCTTCCCTGCCTGGTATGGCTGCAGCTGCTGTGTCTGTGTGGCACTGTAAGGTTCCCCCAACCCAGCCCCCAGCAAACACATGAAACAATGACAGAAGGCAGGCTTGTGTAGCCAGTGCTAAGTCACGTGTTCCTAGAACAGTCTTCCCACACTGGTGCCTAAGGTGCTCCCAGGATGGCTAGCTTTAAATGTGGCTGACTAGCCTTGTCAGTCCCAGTGTCCTGGGAATTACAAGTGCAATGGTCCTTCTCCACTCTGCGCAGACAGGGAGGCCATGCTAGGGGCCAAGGCGCCTCCCTCCACACCTTAGCCTCTGGACATTAGGGCTCCTCTTTTATCCCTAAAAAAGCCGATAAATAGGAGAGGAAGGAAATAGCTAGAAGAGCCCATGCCTATTGGGGGTTTTATTATTGTTGTTATTTTAAAGTTTTTTGAGACAAGGTTTCTCTGTGTTGCCTTGGCTGTCCTGGAACTCACTCTGTAGACCAGACTCACAGTGATCCGCCTGCCTCTGCCTCCCCAAGTGCTGGGACTAAAAGTGTATGCTACCATCATCCCCTGACTGCATGTTGGTTTTTAAAGACTTCTTTCCAGCAAGGCCATGCTGAACTACTGGTGGCTAGGAGTACTGTCATCTCCACAGTGGGCCTTGTGACCAGAGACTGGCATGTGGCAGCTACTTGGGGTAAGCTCAGAGCCTATCTTCCCTTCCCTGTGCTTCTTAGGGAGTGACCTCTGAAGCCATCCTCTGACAGTAGCAGGACCCAGCAGGCCTCCCTGTAAGCACCATCTAAACCAAAATGTCCGTGATCTGGCCAACCCTGAGGGAGGTAGGACAGTGCCTGGGTGTGAAACCAGAGAGGCAAGACTAGGAACTACCTGGACCTTCATCCTAGCCCTTCGCATGTATGCCTGGCCCACAGCCAGCCTGCCACTGTCTGACTGTGCCTGGGAACAAGTCCTGAGTTCAGCTGCAGATACGGAGCTGCGCTGCTGTGGCCTTCTGGGGAAGGGCATGCCGATTCCTGAGCGGCCACAGCAAGCGGACAAAACATCCCCTGAACTTGCCAGAGGGAAGTCAAAGGCTATGATGGCCTGAGGGCAGAGTTGTTTAAGTGTACAGGTGTTTCTGGCTGGCCCATAGCAGCAAGTCAGGGCTCTGTTGGGAGAACAGAGGGTTTTTGTCTTTCAGGACCAGAACTTGCCTGAGGGGGATGAGAGCTGATAAGCACGCTCTGCCCATTGGTTGGACCAAGGCTCAGTTCTGGAGACCCTCTGCTCTCTCTTTCCAGTTCTGTCCAGGCCCAGGAGAGGTAGGGCCTGCCACCGCCACCTCCTCCTGCTCTGCCTGCCCTGGTGTGGACCCTCGGTGGTGAGGTGACCAACGTTTAGGGAGGTTTTTCTGACACACAGAGGAAGAGAGAGACAGCGATATTAGAGTACACATAGGTCATCTCTTGTGCCTTCTGCTTCCTTAGATGGTCCAGGGGGTGAGCGTGGCCCTTAGGTTCAGCAGATTACAGGTGCCTCAGCCAGTGCTGGGATGCAAACAGCAGGGCCAATGCCATTTGAGAGGCTAGGAGCAGGGCTGTGCTCCTCGGCCTTTGGATAGACCCACTTCTGTCAGGGGCCAACTTGTAACTCCCAGGCACACCAGAGGACATGGGCTTGCCACCTCAGTGACTCCATCGTCTTCTGGCAGACACTGAGCAGGCTGGGGCACTCTGGATAGAGGCCAGACAATGCTCATTGTATCCCTGGTACTTTGTTATGCCACCTTCATAAAGTCTCACATTGTTCCAGAAATGTTGGCCCTTCCAGAGAAATGTCAGACCTGCTATATGGAATTTGAGGCACAGACGTGATTGGGGGCAGGGTAGCTCCTGGACACCTTTATACGTCTGCTACCTCCCTGTAACCCCCGCCCCCCCATATCGAGTTCCTGGAGACCAGGGACCATAGTTTTCACCAAGTCAAAGGAAGGCCCGGCAATATTGGCAACTCCCTGGTGACCTCATAGCACATTGTGTTTCACCACATACTCCGGTGAAGTTGTGACTCTGTTTTTATCTCATTTTAAGAAAGAGTTAAAAAAAAAAAAAAAAAAAAAAAGGACCTTTGTACATTTATTTTTGAACTCCATAGGTAGAGAAGGCCAAGGATGACCGTGAACTTCTGACCCTCCTGCCCCCACCCCGAGTTCTAGGATTTCAGGCACATGCCACCATACCTGGTTCTATACGTTACCAGGGACAGAACTCAGTGCTGAGCTGCATCTCCAGCCAATTTAAATTTAAATTTAAATAATTTAAATACCTTTCTCATGGGCAACTAGGGAAAAGGTGTGAAGACACATGCAGATGCAGGCATTTGTCCCTGTTTTGTTCTCCCTCAGGAATGTCCTGAGATGGCTGAGTTAGAAACCAGAGATCCCAAGTAGAAAGGAGATTGGGTGACTGTGACACTAGCCTGGCTGCAGGCAGGTCCGAGTCTTCATGTGGTGTCCAAGGGCAGTCTCCCCTCTGGGTATTCTGTCAGAACACAGTACATACCCCACCCTGTCTTTGACCTCTGATATAAAGCAGGTGTGGGTGCAGATGGCATTGAGCACCAGAGCTGAAGAGGAACTATTTACTCTGGTCTCTTTGTTTTAAGATGCAAAGCCTATGATCAAAGAAGGCTCGGTTTACCTCGGGCCCAGGGCCACACACACATTCTGTGGTATTTCATGTCCTAGAACTGTCAGCTGGGAACAGATTAAAATAAAGCCTCCCCCGAGCCTTAGATGAGGAATACAGGGACAGGGTAACTTGCCTCCTGCCCAAAGCTCACCAGTCAACCCAGGGCCGTCCACTCCAGCCTACCTCTCTACCCTCATACCCAGTACACGTCTTTCTTTCAAGGTGCTATGGCAGGTGCTGTGCCGTGAGCCTAGCTCCCACTACCCCCACTGGCCTGTCCATCCTTGGTCTGCCCACTTGCCACTCTCATGCACACAGGTTCAGCTCAGTAATTTTTTTTTTAAAGATTTATTTATCATGTATACAGTGCACATTAGATCTCATTATAGATGGTTGTGAGCCACCGTGTGGTTGCTGGGAATTGAACTCAGGTCCTCTGGAAGAGCAGTCAGTGCTCTTAACTGCTGAGCCATCTCTTCAGCCCTGGTGTTTATTTTTTGAAGTGTGAAACAGGTACAAAACAGGATCTCTTCAGTAAAAAATATCTCCTTGCCAACAAAGGAAGTAGTGCCCTCTGCACAGTCTCATGTTAACTTTTGCAGAGATGAATTCAGTTAGCACATGTGGACAATACCATTGCCTAAGATAAAGATGAACCCTGGCTCCAGAGATGGGCGGGCCCCTTAAGGGGAATCCTCCAGCCCAATCCACTTATACTGAGGATTGCCAGAGTCTGAAGCAGAGGCCCATCTCGCCCCAATCATCTTCAGCTTGTGACCAGGTTACTCAGCCCGTCCCTAAGGAGCCACAGGCTCAATCAGGTGACTCTGATGAAGAGCGTAGTACAGTTTCTTGGTTCCCCTTCCCTGGGTGTGCTGCCATGGACCCCATTCTTCCCTAACAGTGTCCCAGGAATCCCAGTTTAGCGCGTGTGCTGAGGGTGTATGGACACAGCCTTGTTAAGATCTCAGCAGCAGCAACCAAAGGAAGCCCGTAGTCTTTGGGAAGAGGTTCTTCTGGCCCCCAGGCCCTGTGATGCTTTAACTTTGAATGTACTAACACTCTTCCACTGGCCTGCTGCTAACCAAATGACATTTCCAGAAAGTTAGCTCTGGGCTAATACAGGTATGTGAGCCCACGGGGGAGACACCCTAGTCACCAAGACATGGCAACTGCAAAGCCTCAGAATATCCAAGCCTGAGCTCTTCTCTCAGAGACCAGAGCTGGCACACACCCACAGCTCCCAGCTTCCACCACCTTTTTGGAGTGCTCCACCTACCGAACTCCACAGTCATCCCAGGAGCTGCTAGTGGATTATGCAAGTCCTGGGCTGGCCTCAACTGGCCGAGGCTCTTCGCCCAGTGTGCGGTCACAGCTGAGGGAAACCTGGCACCTGGCTCAGAGGCCCATGTGAGCTGGGCTCCCCAAAGGACTTACCTGATGGCTTATCAGTGGAAGACGGGAGACTGGTGAGGGCAGGCATGGTCGGCAGAGGTGGCGGCAGCACCTTCAGATTCTGGTCGCTCTGGATCTCGTTGGTGGAAATTTGGTTGATGATGCGGTTATAGGTGGGTGGGTGGTAGACCCGAGGTGGGGAGGCTGGGGGTGGCTGGGGTACGGGCCTGGCTGCAGGCACTCGCTGGCAGTGCTCCTCCAGCTGTGCAATGACCTCCGATTGGTTATGGGCCAGCATTGCCAGGTGCTGGAACTTGTGCTCCAGGTCCTTGTACTTGCTAGCCAGCTGCAGCATGTCCGCTGTCTGGTTCAGGATCCTGTTCTCCAGCTGAGAGAGCTCCAGCGCGTTGTCTCGCTTGCGAATGATCTCGTGCAGGAGCTGCATGTACAGCTGTGTGACTCTTGAGTTCATGTTGCGGCTCTCCTTGCGCAGCAGCTTCACCTCGCTCACAATGCCGCCGTCCACCTCCACCAGCTGCTGCAGCGTCTCGATCTGCCGCTTCTGCTTCAGCAGCTCGTTGTTGAGCAGCTCCAGCTCCTGTTTGTGCACACGGTTCTCCAGGTGCACCTCGGGCTCCTTGGAGTTGACACAGATGGCACCTGTAACCCGCTGCTGGGGCACAATGAAAGTGTAGGTGCACTTGTCCGGGGACTCGCCTGCCCGCTTGTACCTGTTGAGGTAAATGTACTCTCTCTGCGAACCATCCTCTGTGCCCTCAACATCCTCCTCTGGGCCTGTAGCAGCTCCGATGGTGGCCAGCAGTCCAAGCCACCAGCAGGTCATACACAATGGCCTCATGGTCCTTGCAGTGTGCTGGTTGGTCTTTGTGGAAGCCTGAGAGGGGAGAAATGAAGTTAGTGACAGCCCCATCCCTGCCAGTGGCCTGTGCCAGGCAGGACATTCCCCAAATACATTTTGGGGAGGCTACGTTCCACTCTCCTGGAGTCAGAGAGAGAGAACAGTTGTCGTGGAAACATTGGAAGATGGTGAGGCCCTGCAGAGGAGGAGCGGAAAAGGGATCTGCCACTCCCAGAGCCCAAGAATTTGACACTGGGTGTGGGAGGCTTGGGGGAGTTGTCAGTCTTTCTCCCTGCCTTGGGACCCTCTGACCCTCACAGTTCTGTGTTCACCACTCATATACCCCTGAGCTTACCCCATGTCCTGCCCATCAGCTCTATGATCTCAGCCCTGCTGGACCCAAGTTCTGTAAGGGCAGGTACAGGGCCTTTCTCAACCTCTTGTACCTAGAATGTAGCAAGCGTTCGCTAAATGAATGAGCTGCTAGACACAGAATGGGATATGTTCAGTTAGTGGCGGACAGTGTCAGAGGAGGATGTGTCTGGACACGTGGCTCTGCTCTGTGTTTTAGCCAAGCTGCAGAGCCCCAAACAAGAAAGATACGAGCTCTTCTAACCCCACATGCTTGTAATAGCCAATGTCTTCATGGCCCCGCTCATTGCAATGTGATTAAATCGTGAAGGAGCAGAAGTTAGGCATGTGTCTCCAGCTTGTTTCTTGGGCAATATATCCCTTCGCCATGTGTTCACCAGACGACGTTATGATGTGTCAGGCATTGTGCTGGATGCTGGGGATATGGCTGCCCTCTCGGGGCATCCTCATCACCAGAGTTCCCAAGAAATGTAAGAAGGGGCAGTCACGTGTTGAGTGGGTATGACAGGGCCCTGACCTAACAGAGAGGTCAGGAGCACTTCCCTGAGAAAGTGACCTTTATCCTGACTCTTGAGGGATGAGCAGGAGCTAGATAGGCCAACAGGGATGTTAGCATGTGCGCCATCCCTCCTCCAGGCCCCTGAAGGGCACTGGTCCAGCAGTCTTCCTGGTCTGACCCCATTTTGTCATGGATTTCCTACACCCCTGCCACTGTCTCTCTCTTGACCCTACAGCCCCTCTCCGGCTACTGTTCTATTTTCTCTTCCACCCTGTTTGGCAGAGCCCTCCAGAGAGCAGCCCTCACTCAGAGTTCTCAGATAGCTCTCCTCTTCCTGTCCCCTCTTAATCCTACCCATCAGTCTCCGCTCTCTACCCACCCTGCTGCCAGTGGTCTGTGTGCGCCTACCATTCCTCTTCCTCCCCACACCTCCCTCCCTGCTTCCTCCCGCCCCCTCCCCAGTTTTTCCTGTTAGTAAATAGCAACTGTTTAGTCACTCCGGCCACAGCCCTCGAAGTCAGCCTTAGCTCTTTTCTGTCCCCAACCCCCACCTCTAATGCACCACAAAGGGATGACAGCCATAGCTTAGAATGGCTCCCCAATGCCCCTGCTGTTCTCTGCCTTCTCACTGTCACCTATACTCCTTGCCTTCACTGTGTGCCTGGATTATTTCAGTAGTCCCCTAACACACAGCCCTGTCCCTGCCACATGACAGCAGAGGGGTCACTCTTCAGTGCCAGACCTCCAGCAGCTCCTCACCTTAAAGTGAAAGGTGAGGATTCTAGGACCTCCCTGGCCCGGCATCTGTTCCCTCTGTTCATCTCTGTTCCTTCTCTGCTCTGTCACTGCCACAGCAGCCGTCCTGGCCTGTTGGCTGTTCCTCAGGCTGTGAAGCCCACTGAGGACTCAGCTCCTCACCTCAGGCTGCTCATCCCTGTTTCTTTGTTGTCTCCTTCTTTCCCCTTCAGGGCTTTGCTCAAAGATCATCTTCTCAGTGACCGCTCTACCTACGGTTGTGACCTTTCCACCATCCCTCCCCACAAATGGTAGCTTCTCTGGGGGAGTCAGTTTTGGTCCCTGTACCATTTTCAATGTCTGCTGCCTGACCCAGAATCGAGACACTTGTTCACTCTGTGGTGATGGGGTAAAAAGACAGTCACCAATAGCTGTGGTGCAGTGGAAAGAGCTGTGGAGACAGAGGTCGCAAGCAGGGGAGCCCATGAATGATAGAGGCGACTGGCCCGTGCAGTAGAGGTCATGGGCCAGCTTCACTGGTAACATCTATAGCAATCACGGATTGAATGCTGCCATGGCCTGGGCCTGGCTGCTGCTCTGTGTTCTCACAGTGCCCTTTGATGGCAGCTGCTCTGCTTCTTAGTTTTCACAACATATGTTTTTATCTGTGTGTGTATATGTAGGGGCACAAGTGACCTAGCATACTTGTGGGGATCAGAGGACAACTTGCTGAGTTCTCTCCTATCATGTCTGTCCTGGGCATCAACCTCAGATCATCAAGCTTGCTGGTAAGAACTCTTACCCTCTGGTCCATCTCAGCAGCCCTAGATACTCCTAATTCACATCCCATAGCAGGAACCTAGCACTCAGTGCTCAAGTCTCAAGATAACAAGACCAGAAGGTGGCACAACCAGAACTCGGCTGGGCCGATGGCTGTTAGCAGGTGAAAGCTATTAGTGTCACCACGTATGCGCTACACATTCATATCCGCTGAATCCTGGCAGTGGCACAGTATCCCATGCACGCTCCTTCTGGGACTCCCTGGCTGCAGGCTGCATCATGGACGCCTCTGCAGATCAGCATGAGCTGTTTTCTACCCAATTCCTGAGCTCATGCTTGGTTCTGACACTCAGAGGTGGCCTGTTGGGCCAGGCAGAGAGGGTATTTAATGGAGAGCTGCTCCCTAGAGGGGTGGCACTTCAGTGGAAACAGGCTGTTTGACAGTGTTTGCCTGGTTTCCAAAGCTTTGGCTTCTTGGGAGCTGATGGCCACACCCCCACTGAGGAATGGGGAGAAGCTGGGCTCCAGGCTAGGGTGGGCCCCCTTGCCACACCTTCTGTGGGTAGCTCACCTGCCTAGTTGGTGACAAACACCTCTGTGCTATGGCCAAGAAACTGCCAGAATGTCAAGGAGGCAACATGGTACCAGAGAAAAAAAACTTGATTTCTAAAATTCCCGAGTATCTGCATCGGAAGGTGACGCTGTCCCGGGTACAGTCGTTCTGTCTCTTCCCAAGTGTGGGTCCTCGGTGCTCTCACCTTTGGGTTTGAGGTCCTGAGGACTGAGCACCTCTTTTATGAAATGGGGTGTTAGCCCACATTGCACACTGGTAAGGAAGCATGAGTGTAGAATGTTGTGGCGGCCACAGGGGGGCAAGCACAGCAGAGCACCACTGAGGAGTGCCGAGAACGGCTGTATGTGGATAGAGGGTCATAAAGCCACTCAGACCAAGTTCTGATCCTAGGCACCTGCCCAGTGTGAGCGGCTGGGGACACACAGGTATAATCACTGGACCCCGTTTCCTAAAAGAACATTGTTTGCCATCATTAGATTAAAAGGCAAACCAAACTTGACAGCCACTGCTCACACATGTTCTGACCACGGCAGAGCCCAGAGTCCGTTATTTGGGTTGTACCTGACTTAGAGGCGAGGAAGTAAAAGCTCAAAAAGATGTGAAGTCACCTGCTCGTGTCAGAGCCAGTCAGTCACCAAGTGTCCTGGCAGAGTCTGGGCTTCCAGCTCCATCTGCATGGGCTTGATCTTGGTGGAGGTCTTAGAGTCTTGTGACTTGCAGAAAAGAATGCAGGGAACAGAGGCTCCTGCAGGGGCCCACATCCTGGCTATAGGTAAGCCAGCAGTGCCAGTGACCAATGGAGACACTTGACATCTAGGCAGGCAGGGTGCCCTGCTAGGGGCATGAAGCAAGCAAGAGCCCAACTGGACCACCGAGTGCTTAAACAGGGCATGCTCCCTCGTGGCCCTCCAGCCTCCATAGCAAGCATTTGTTTTCCCTAAGGGTTCTACCCATCCTCTGCTAGTTTGGCAATTCTGAATGGGCAGTGATGAGTCTGTTTACTTTTGCTTTCTTGATATTTATTCAGCTAATTGCATCTCAAGAGAAGTAACCTCCCAGCATTCCAGCCATCTTAGTCGGGAGACTAGCTCAACTCCAGGCAAAGCGCCCCTCCTCCCTTTCTCCCCATGACCAACAAAGAAAAGCAAACCCAACTGTTTTCCTTGGCTTGGAAATTAAAATAAAAACACCGATCCGAATCGCTTTTCCACATTGTGTGGTGAGGAGTTTCCATTTGTGCTGGGCTTCCCTCTCCCCACCACCAGGGCTGCAGTGACCACGTGGCAGCATGGCCTCTGCACATGGGGAGGTGGACTCCCTGGGCTTGGGTCTCACCCAGACTCCAGTGGGCTGCATCTGTGTGTCCCCAGTTGGCCTATGTGGTGGGGCCACACACTGTGTGTCTGCATCCCTCTTGCCATCGCACACTGTAGCCCAGGGATTGGGCTACTTTGTGGGAAGAACCGTCGTTTTGGTCATAAAGAGCTGCCTCCTGCCCAGGGGCAGAAGCTACTGGCCTGGCATGTGCTTCTGAGTTCTTACCACCAAGATTAGGAATGAAAAAAGTTCAGATAATAAAAATAGCTCCAGCCAGTTGTTTCTGTGGCCCACGCATACTATGTACACCATGTCATTGAATCTTCCCAGAAGCCCTTTAGGAAGGGCCCATTGCTTCAGCGCAGTCATGTAGCCAGGTGCTGGGGGCCCACACCCCTGTATCTTAGGTAACAGCATTTGACTGCTGAAGTGCTGAGGTGCTTTGCCATTCTTCGGAGGCACACTTACGGCCTTTGTGGGTTTGAGTATTTCTAGTGTTCTTTCCTTTTCCTTAGCTAGGGTCACATGTGTCTCAGGCCACCTCTGCATTCCCTGTGAAGCTGAGGAGCAGTCCTGCCTTGGGCTCTCAGGAGCAGGGGTTAGAGGCATGTGCTTTTGCCCTCATCCCTCTGCAATGCTGGGGATTAATGAGTACTAGGCAAGCACTCTGCCTGCTGAGCCTTCTCCCAGCCCCAGCACACCTATCCAATTACCACAAAGGTGCATTCAAGGCTAATAGTTGGGGAGGGGAGGGGATAGCAGAGCCAAGGAGCAGATACACCAAAACCACCAAAGCACGCCTACTCTGCAAGTGCCAGTGTGCCAGGAAACCCCAAGAAGAGCCTTCTGATCCTCTGGGCAGGAGGAGGCCAGGGGTGCCCTTGGGGTCTAGAATGGCTCTTGGGGTGCTTTCCTGGTCAGTCCTGGTTGTATGCTTCTGGAAGAGTGCATTGCTCCACCCTGGCAAGCACTGCAGTGCCAACTGTGAGCACAAACGGAAGGAGGCATCCCAGTCATACTGGAGACCTGAGAAGTGGCCTCTGCCAAGGCCACGAGGCCCACATGTGCCTGGCAGGCCCCTGTCCTCCAGCTCCTGGGAAGCTAGAGACTCAGCTATACTGGAGTGAGTGTGAAGGGAGATGGCAAGTCCAAAATCAGGACAGCAGAGAGCTCAGCAAAGGCGTGAGCACCAGCACACAGTTATTACTACAAGAGCTGCAGAAAGACCTGGCATGCCTGCAGAGTGGTTCCCAATCCAGCCACTCACCCAGGATGGGGAGGGAAGCAGCTGCACAGAAAGGCTCAAACCAAGAGCCATGGGGTTGAGTATGTGGCCAGTAGCACTGAGAGTAATGGCTGTCCTTTGTTGTGCACATGCGTAGTACCCCCACATACTCTGTCTTATTGGCTTTCACAGCTCTATACATAGACAGCTCCAGGTACTGGTTGGCCTGCCTGAAGCTGGTTGCCCTCTGTGATTATTATATGACTCCTGACCTAGGAGACAGATCACACCTGCATTAGGCTACTAGGAAAGCCCAGGCTCCACGGTGTTAAGTGGCTTGGAGTAAACATCAGAACCAGATTTGATGGACCCTGCCAGCCCCATGTCCTCACTCAAAAGTCACCTCCCCACAGTAAGAATAAGACTTCTGTTTGTCTGTCCATATGTCTTTCTGTCTAATGGCCAAGATGCAGTCGCTTCTTACTATTGACCAGATGAGCAGACTTGGCTTTCAAGTCAACACAAGGGTGAGTCTTGTTGGGTGTTACAAAGAGCTTCTTGATCCCGTGAGTGGGGAGACCCCAAAATGGACACCGCAGATGAGCAGTGGCAGCCTGGAGAAGGAACTGTGCATCATTTGTCCTCCATGATTCACCCCCAGCCCGGAGGCCAGGGAGGGAATAACCAGTCTCCAACTGCCACCCTTCCTAACCCGGGATCCTGTGAATCATCGCTCACTAGGAGGCCATGAGGGGCCCAGGGAGGCTGCAGCCACCTCCCCACTTCCTCAGCGTAGCAACTGTCAGGCCTTTCAGAAAGGCCCTCTCCATTCAGCCTGCCATCCTCCACTGGTTTAACCTTCCCATCTACCAGTCATTATGTCTGCCCCTCCATCCTGGGGTCAGCTCTACTGTGGGCGACTTGGACAGATGCAGGAACCAGAGAAGCAGAGAGGCTTGGATCACATCCTCCAGCTGTGCCTGGAGAAGTGATGGGGTGTGGTGGTGGTGGGGGAGCTGCCTGATGTCCTGGGCCCTCGTGCGCATGCCACGGGTGAGCTGCTGGCTTCCAGGGAAGGCTGACTGTGTGGAGGCGGGCTGTGGTCACACCGTGAGATCATAGGGGATGTGGTTAGGCCTGGGGAGCTGGGCGCTTGTGCCTGGGGGGATGAGGATAGTGCTATTACTTTTTCTTGCTGCATTATTTGGGAACCATTTTGAGATTTCCCCAAAGTCCACACACCAAACCCTCTGTGCCAGGAGTCATGGTGAGCTGAGCAGAGCAGAGGCAGGGAGTGTCTGCAGAAGCCATTTGAGAGTCCGGCTTCTGAGTTGGCCGCTGCACTTCCTGCAGTGCTTAGTGTGCTCTGGAGCCCTGGACTGGGGGCCAGGGCAAGGAGGGGTGTCTGAGGACTGCACAACACTGCCCTAGGCAGCTTCTCTTCTGAGCCCAACTGAATAGCTGACACAAAGGTCACTCCAGCCACAGGGATGGGCTCCTCCATTGAGCATCAGAACAGTGCCTTCTCTTCCCCCTCACACAGCAGAGGCACTACGTAAGCAGGGACTGTGATTATCCCCATTTCAAAGATGAACACACAGAGCTAAGGGATGAGGACAAGGACCAGGACCAGAGCTGCCAGATGGTGGGGCTCATCTCCAAGCCAGCTTCCTTACCTACATGCTCCTGAGTGGCTCCCTGCATCTGGGTAGACTTAAGACAAAGTCTCACATAGTCTTAAGTGGGCCGGGAGCTGGCTAAGGCTGGTACAGCCATGAAGCTCCTGGCCCTCCTGCTGGGATGTCAGGCCCTGTGGGCCAGCATCCAGTTTAGGAGGTGCTAGGGAATTAAGTCCAGATACTTGATGTGCTAGGCCAGTGCACTACCCCTTATTTCACTCCATACCACTTCCAGGTCTGAACAGAACTCAATGGCTTCAAGTCAGCATCCTTACATGCATCTCTCCTTCACATGCTCTCTGCCTGGAGACCCTTTTTCTACAATCCTGCCTGGTATGTATCTGTCTTCCTCTCTAAGGTGGCCTCTTAAGGCCAGTTCTCTGTGAAGAAGTTTCCTCTCTACTCCAGCTTGCAAGAACAGTTATCTCCACCCAGCACCCCAAGCTCAGACTGTGCTAGCTGCCCAAGGGTGTAGGCTTCTTAGAGTCCCCTCAGAGGGCCCAGCTCTCAGTGCAGCACCGGGGCATCTAGACACCAAGGACTACGGTTTTTCCGTGTATTTTCCTGGCCAGTCGTGAGAGATAGAGCAGGGGGGAAAAGGAGATGATGCCCCTATGCCCAAGGGGTCTACACTCGCAGGCAGGTGGCAATACTCAGGAGAGCTAAGGGGCCCCGTGACCCAACCAGGATGGGCACTAGATGAGGTGAGTCTGCAGGGAGGGGACGTGCCCAGATGATACCTGGGCTGAGCAGCATAAAGGAGCAGTGTATCTCCCAGGGTGCATGGCCTGCTTCATTGAGAGCCAAGCCTGAGATTTGCCTCGTTGCTCGTGGACGCACCCATTCTGCAGGTCTCCTCTGCTGTCTGGGTGGGTTTTGGACATTCATTCAACAGGGCAGAGGCGACACAACCTTTCATGGCAGAGGTTGGAGTAGGATCCACCCCTGGCAGGGCTCTGGCATTCTGGAAGCCAGGAAACTCTGGGAGGTGAAGCTAAGCGCTCCTTTTGGGCTTTTCCATGGTGGTCTCAGCCTGCCTGTTTGAGGACTGAGTGACAGAGGCCAAGTCTCTGGGGCTGCTGGCCCCAAGACAGGCCGGTTTTACCGGGAGTGGACCTGCACAATGGCTCGATTGTCAGAGGCCTGGCTCCACACCCAGCATCTTAGCATTCCTGTGATCAGAATGTGTCTCACTGTGATGTGTACATGGAACAGGATGCTATAAACCCCCCCATCAGGAGCAGGATACAGGTTGGTCACAGAAACTCCCCCAATAAGGTTTCTGATATGTCTTGTCTATCACCACAAACTCCAATCTGCCTGTGGCTAATTAACCTCTTTGTGTTTCACATAAATTTCCAGAAAAGCTCCTCTGCTCTATCCATCAGCTCTTTGTGGCGATTTCTACTGCATAGTTGTGCCAAGTGACTGTGGGCTGGGCTAGAGCAACACAGGCTAGAGCTGGGATCCTTCCTTTTGGGCCCACTGATGAAGAGACCATGGAAGAAGCACTGTGATCCTGAGCCTCAGTTTCCACTTTTGTAGAACAGCACTGCACATCTTGGGAACCCTCTGAGCTCCCAGGGCCACCTCTTATGACTCACGCCACCTGTGCGGTGTTGGTGGGATTATTTACCGTCTGCCTGCCTCATCCTGGTGGGCTTAGGTTCTACACAGTAGTTCCACCATGTACACTCTTAAGTTGAGAACATTCCAGATGAGGTAGGCCGTGATTCAGTGAGAGGCCAGAAGCTGACTATATCTGCCCTTCTGGGAGACTTCTGTTTTGTTTGTTTCCAGGTGTCAGGGACTGTTAGGTGTGGCCCAGGGTAGATAGTGAACACAGCAGCCCTTACAGATTCTCCCAAGTAGTGGTGAGAGAATATGACTGTCGGAACAGCAGTGTTGTCAGGTGGATGAAAGCTTACCCAAGGCCCTGCCCCCCACATGCAGGGTGTGGAGCGTGGTGTCAGGCTGTAGGGACAGCATGGGGCATGCAACCTCGCCTTCTCTGCTGCATATGTGGCTCCACAGAGGAGGTAGCATGGAAACCAGGGAAGCACCTGTTCTCAGAGGGATTGAGGGCAGCAGCAGCGGACTCGACTGCCAGAGACACAGTGGAATCGGGACAGGACAGATTACGGCACCTTGTAGAACAGGATGGAAGAGGGCATATATCTGATGTGCAGGCTTTGAAACCACAGTCCTAGGCCCAAGTCCCATGGATCACATAGCTGTCACCTTGGGCAAGTTAGCCTTCCTTCATCTGAAAAGGGGGTGCTAAAGCCAGAGCCTGTTGCCTAGGGTGGGAGTAAGGGCAGAGTGAGGCAAAGCCCTGCTCACTATCTCAGTGGGCAGCTTTGTACATGTTTGTGGGCCTCTTGCCTGTGAACCCACAGCCATGCTGGCCAAGTCTCCAGAGCTATACTTGCTGCCTATCTATCTCTGTCCACTGTGTTTGCCCTTACCCGGTAGTGATCTCTGTTAGCCAGGTTCACAGTCACTCAGAAGCTTTGTTTTAGTCGGAGCCACACGCTGAGGCCAGAAAGCCACCAACTGCACACTACAGCAGGAAACCTTCCTCATCACCCGCACTAGCCTGGTCTGGAAGCATGTACTTCACAGCTGCTTTCCAAATGCCTCAGAGAGCCCAGGAGCCCTCTGCCTCTGGGCTAAGATCCGCTGGTGTCATGTGGCACTTGTCCACTGTGCCAGGCTGTTCTCCGCCCGTCCCTCTGTAACTTCAAGACAGCTCCATTTTCCTGTCCTGGGGTCCTAACAGGTGTGCCAGTAGGCAAATCAGTAGCACCCAAGGATGTCGCAGGGTAGCACTCTGCCTGTGAGGTTGGTAGTGGAAATTCTGGTCTCTTTGTATGTTCCCTTAGAGTGTACTTCTAGGATGCAGAAATGCTACAGGTAGCCCCAAGTCCCAGCCCTAGATGCAAACTCCCACCCTCTAATAAGTTCCTCCCATTGTGGTGTCCCCAGCCATGAATCGTAATATAAATAGCTCATGTGTAGGATATCCGACATAGGGACGTAACCCCCAGATTGAGCGCCATTGCCTTACTAGAATGTATCCAGAGCAGAGAGAGAATCGGGGTACTTATTCTCCCCTGGGCAGAGAACCCTGATGATAGGGTTCTCAGTAACTAGTAACTAGAGTTTTTAGAGGTTCTGTATACAGGCACTGGGCTGAGGACCAAGGTCTCATGTGCTGCCACTAGAGAGCTGTGGTATATGACTCAGAGTGGCCCTGAGGTCATGCGCCAGGCTTCTTCATCTGTGAGATGGAGGTGGTTAGGTGTGTGTTGTGGGGTAGTTGCAGGTGCCTGCTCAGTGCTCCATTTCACAAATCAGGAAACTGAAGCTTAGAAAAGCTATGGTCTGCCACTGAGCTGATACTCAGTAGCACTCAGACGTGGAGCTGGCTCAGTCTCCGCTGGACTGGGCTTGTACTTGGGAAAACCCATGCAAAGAGTCCTGACTGAGCCAGCTTCCTAACCGGTACTCTCAGTCTTCCACCCACCCCTGAGAAAGGGAATCTTTTTCTGAGTAGCCACACTGGCCTCTGGGAGCTTGCCTAATCCCACAGCAGAGGCAATAGCTGACCCGTGACACAGATGTCACAGCAGAGGGGAGGGATCAGCAGAGAATTTCTGTTTGGAAATGTTATCTCACGCTGAACGAGTGAGTGAGCGAGAGCTTTCAAGGGACTCCGTATGTGCACCGGCAATGCCCCCTCATCAGGCTGCTGAGAAAGCACGTCCTCCAGTTTCTCCGCCACATCCTGCTGGTTGGAGACCCAAGGGCCATCTACTGTGTCCTTGGGCACAGAGGAAAGTTAGGGCAGCACTTTGCCCCAGTCCTACTGACAGAAACTTGAGGGTGACATGTTCTGTCCTGCACAGGACGCCTCTGCTCCTGGCCCGCTGGAAACCTGTGAGCGGGCGCTGCCTGGCTCGGGGCACTTTCTAAGCAGGGGCTCCCACTGCCTCAGGTCTGCATTCACTCACATTTGCTTCTGCCTTGGCACACCCTCTAGCCTGGGTATGTGCGCAGGAGTCCTAAGCTTAAGCATAACTTGCCCAGTCCTCCGCTGCCCTGCAGCTCTCAGCCGGCTGCCCTCAAGTCCACACCGATGTCCAGGCACATACCCAGCTACCACCTGGTTGGTGTCTTACAGCCACTATGGCTCACCCCAGAGGCACTTTGTCTGAAAGGGGTGAGTGGGGCTGACCAATGAAGTCCTCAACATCCCAGCCCCACACGCCGGTGCCTCAGCAGCACCCTGCCTGGTCACAGGCTTGGTTTGGCACCAAGCAAAAACAAGGTATGACCCCCTGTGGGGTCCAGCTGCATCCCCACTGCTGGAGGAGTCAGGACTGCTCATCCCTGGCCCATCTCAAGACACCCTCCCCTGACTGCTGCAGTTGCGAGCTGCCCCTTACCTCTTCTCTCCTGCTTGGCTCTGGAGCAGCGCTTCACATGCTTCCCGGTGCCGTCAGTGGGGCAGCCTGGCCAGGGCCTCCAGGAAGGGTCCTGAGTCTCAGGCTGGACTGGCCGCTGAGCTGGCCTCTGCTGGCAACAGTCAGTGCTCTCAGAGGCTCTTAGGGATGGAGCTGGCTGGAGTTTCGCTGGGGCTGCTCCCAACCTGCTGTTCCTCACAGTGTGGCCTGCAGCTGTCTTGGTGCATGCCCCTCGCAGGTCCTGGATCCGACAGCACCACTCAGGGCTTGGGGTCCATCCCCAGGCCCACTGCAGCAGCCTCAGTTGAACTCCCAGGCCCTTTGTGGAGCCTTTACATGCCGCCAGAGGAAACTGTGAGCACAGCCTGACCCTGGTTGGCTGCAGGCACTTCTCTCCGCCCACCAGTGCAAGAGGATCCCCCAGGCCCCAGAAAGGCTCCGGGCCTCCCCTCAGCTCCAGACAGGGGCGGGCCGCCTGGTGATGTCACACTAGCTCCAGCCCCAGCTGGCCCAGCCCCTCCTGCCCGGTTTGGCGGCCTGGGCGGGCCCCCTCCTTCATTGGCACAGGCAGCCTGGCCAGCTCTGCTCCTGGCTCACCCTCTAGTTCCACTCCCTGAAGCCTGTGATGTTCCTGGGGTGCCCTGTGTAGGCGCAGTGCTTCGACTCAGGTAAGGGGTTTTGAGCAGCGTCAGCTGTGCAGGCGGCTGCTTGGGAGTCCATTCCTGTGGATTGCCCTACTAAGCTCCTCTGTACCCTTCTCCAGAGGCCACACTCTCAAAACCACTTCATCCCTGCAGAAGGCTAGCCTGAGGCAGTGCATTAGGACAGTAGCTGGCTTGGGGGCCACACTGTAGGAAAGCCCTTACCTGCTACCCAAGTCACAGCATAAGTGAGGCACCTACCAACAAGACTGCAGTAAGGGTCCTCCAAGGTCACCTGGGAAGGTCCTGTAACTGGGTCAAAGGTAGTATGGGCTGGATGGACGTGTGGGCTGGATTCCAGTTCCATGTCTCTGCTGTGTGACCCTGCCGGCCTCAGCGTTCTCAGCTGTGAGAACTTGAGGGGCTGTTCAGTGAACAGATGGTGGAGTCCGTGGGAGTTGTCAGTCCTGGGGTTGGCCGTGTAAGTGGTAGTTTCAAGTAGAAAAGGGAAAGGTGACTTTGATGCCCAGGCTAACATCTTTTAGATGCATCAGACCTGTGGAGCTGGTCAGAGGAAGGCCAGGAGGCTGCTGGCATCCTGCAGGGATGCAGAGGGGGAGCCCTCAAGTCCCACACACAGGCCCACCCACTGCTTGATGTTAGCAGTGACTTCTTTGAAAAGCTTAGTGGTGGTGGTAACATTTAGGTACGAGCTAGGAGGGAAACCTCAGTGGGCCTCTCTTACTCCAAGGTATCATGAGACATATACCTGGCCCCTAGAAAAACTGAGCCACATGGTTCCCTTTCCCTGGACTGCCTGCCACCCTAGCTTCTCCTCAGCCTACCTAGCCCCTCTCTTTTTTCTGTCAGCCCCTTTCCTTCTTAGAAGAAGCTATACACCTTATGGGACACCATTAGCCAGAGAGCTGGACTGGACAGGAAGTCTTTTCCTACCATGGGATGAAGATGCCACCACCCTGATTTCTGCCTAGGACCTGGCAGGGTCCTGTGGCTGAACACCACTCCTGCAGCTGTGCCTTTGACAGGTGGTGGTCACCATGTTCTGCAGTGTGAGACACAACACACTGAGAGTCTGCCACCCTCTCACTTCCAGGGTGTGTGTATGTGTGTGTCTGCGCGTGCGTGCGTGCATGCGTGTAGGTACTGCTGTTAGCCAAAGTCCCTGTCCTCTTAACAGCAAACACTCGGGCTGGGAGACAGACCACTGGGTCTAGAAGTGCTGGGTGGTAAGTAGGAGAGAGAAAGTATAGGGAGGAAAAGAGGTCTCTGAATAAAGTCAGGGGTCAGAAAGGGGGTGATGGTATTGTTAGACTACTTCCTGCTGATTAGGGGTGTCTAGTTCTTTGGGGCAAATTTGATCTTCGCTATCAGGATATCTAATTTATTTTACTTGTTTCTTCTTTATGCACGGCTTCTTAATAAGTCATGACCA
Organism: Acomys russatus; assembly: GCF_903995435.1. Classification (NCBI taxonomy): domain Eukaryota; kingdom Metazoa; phylum Chordata; class Mammalia; order Rodentia; family Muridae; genus Acomys; species Acomys russatus. The sequence continues at coordinate 50,097,274 of NC_067160.1, forward strand.
CAACCAACAACTCCCCTGAATGACCATCAGCCAGTAACCCCACCTCTCGGGGCCCTAGCATTTATGTACCCTCTGAAAAGTCCCCAGAATTCCAAATATCACACAATCACAGAAACTATGTGCAGGTGGCAAAACCATGCCTCTTCTAGAACACGAGGCAGATCATAGTCAGCTGCTGCAGAGCAGCCTCATGTCCCCACATCTGGCATTAAAACAAAGTCATGTTCTTATAGTATTTCTTTGTTTTTTAAAGAAACCAAAGTTACAAAATTATCACTACATAAAGACAGTATGGTAGATTGCTTCCTCAAAGATGGCCCCAACATCCCCCAGGTTACCCGGAGACCCTTACACTCCTCCTATTGAGAGATGGATGTCCATGCTTTGTCCTCACAAAATCCATACGTGGTACTGATTTGTACTGGCAACACCAGTAGCATGAAGTAAAGGCACCTGATGTCCAAGGCCAGAGAACAGGTGATTAGTTACAGGCAGGGTGACATCTGCTGTGTTCACTGGGACACCCTCTCATAGAGCCTTGAGCAAGCCAGAGCCCGAGATGTTCAGGGGTCACAGCACATAACAGATAGTATCCCCCACCCCCTGCCAGCCAACATGCCTCCAGCCCCTAGCTACCAAGTTACCTCCACCTGCATTTTATTCTCAACCATACAGTCTCCCTGTCAGTCCAGACTGTGAAGGACAGAGAGAAGCCGTTCCACTGCGGCACATCTGAATTTCTGGCCTACAGCTCAGGGAATTGCTGTAGGGGGCTGAGTTTGATGATGTTTCTTAGACCACAGTAGTAACTAGAGGAGACACTGGTTGTGTACTATATGTCGCTCTTGTGTTTTGATGAACCTGGCTCCTAGTGCATGGGCTGGCCTCAAACTCAAAGTCCTCCCACCTAAGCCTCCAGAATGCTGGAGTTACAGCCACACACCGCCACATCCAGCCACAAGGTGTTCTTTCAGTGGAGATGAAGAAGAGCATTTTGGCTGAGGAGAGTGAGGCTCAGTTATAGAGGTGGGACTGACTCTATCCCAGGGAGCCAGTAGCAGGCTTTAGGCTCCACATGCCTGGGATTCTCTGTAAAGGGCTCCTGTTGAGGGCTCTGCCGCGGCAGGATCTCCATGACACAGGGTAACAGCAGGATGACCAGGAGGCCCAGTGAGGATCCACTATTGACGGTGTCACAGAAGCCTGAGCCCTTAAACCAGACCAGTACTCACTATGATGAACATTTGCAAGTAAAAATGTATGGACAGAGGGATATACTGTGGGGACACACCGTGACACTCCACAGCTTGCGTGATGAGATGTTTTCTATGCTGTTGTTATTGTGTTTGTGTGTGTGTTTTATTTTGAGGAGGGAGGTTGCAAGCGTGAGGGGAGGATATGAGGGCGTGAGGAGATGAGCGGGCCTGGGTGCATAATGTGAAACTCAGGGAGAGTCAGTACAAATTCTGTTGGAATTTGAAAGAAAACAAAAACAGGACAGGCAAGGTCACAAGACAAAGGTCAAGAGAGCAGAAGTGCCCTGAGGGCCACAAGGGAAGTGCAGATGACCTCAGCACTGCTGGCCTGTCAGTGGTGGCCTAGAGGGACAGCAGGAGCTCTGAGAGGGCATGCTTCGTCTTCTGGCCTTGTCTGAACAGGGGAAGCTTCAGCTCCTTACCTTGGAGGTGTTGTCAGCCGCTGCCCTGCCTACTTGTAAAGGGCTCCCTGCCCACCTCCAACTGTGGGAGTTGTCAGAGGCAGGGCACCTGCTGCTGTGCTGCTCTTCTGAGAGTGTCTGGGTTTTGGCCTTCATTTCCTGACACTCTTGAATATGTTTATAATAGCCATTTTCAAACCTTCGTCTTCCAAATCCAGTATCTGAGTTTGTTGACTCCTCGTGGGTGCGTGGGTGGGTGGGTGCGTGGGGTGTCTTTTTTTGGCCCTTGATCACGCATCTCATTTTCGTGCTTGTTTGTGTGTCTGTAGATGTTCACTATGTTGAAGTGACTGTGTTTTCCTGTCAGAACATAAGTTTTATCCTAGCCAGCAGTTAAATCACCTGACTAGCATTTCAGGGTTTGTTTGTTTGTTTGTTTGTTTGTGTTTTGTCCCTAACCCTGTCTTGTGGGCTTAATGTAGGATGCAGCCTTTGGGGTCCCAAAAAGCCTTGTGTACAAAGCAGCTTTAGCTTGGCAGGACTCAAACTCCAAACTCCACCCTCCAACAACTTGCTGAAATCTCTTTCTTCCAGCCACAGCTTTCACTTATGGTCCCTGGAGTCTCCTCACATGGGATGTGTGGTTTAGGGCAAGGGAAGGATTGGAGGGGAGCTGTGCTGCAGTTGTGGGGTTTCCCTTCATGTAACTCTGCCCTTCTTGGTGTTTCTCCCCTCAATCTCCAGCCTCAAAGCCCAGCCCTTTTCATGTCTTCCTGCAGAAGACCATAAGTCTGTTCAGTTCACGTCTGCGCTCTCACTGCCACACCCCAGGAAGTGTCCTAGTGTGCCCCCCTCCTTCTAGAGCCAGATGTCATCCAGCACCTCTGGCCTGTTCCTGGGGCTTCTGACAGTTGTTTCATATGCGTTCTTCAAAGCTACAGCTGTTGTGGTCCTCTTGCCCCTGCTGGTGCCCATCATAAATGCGGTCATATGATGCACCTCCATCTGGGGCCTGCCTCTCTGATCCTGGTCAGAGGAATCTGTTGGGAGATGTCTGTCTCACAGAACCACTGAGCATTAAGAAACAGGAGATGCACGGCCTTCCCGTGCCTCATTAGAGAATCATGCTGTGCATTCCAGAGACATTGTTCACTTTCCTGTTTAGACCTTGACTGGTCCCCAGCTTATAGTGCTGTTGGAGCCTATGGGAGGTACAACTGATGGGAGGAAGTTAGGTCATTTTTGGTGAAACATCAAAGTAAGTACTGTCCTCTTCTCTTGAGTTTCCAAGCCACCATAATGTAACAGGGCTTCTCCACCATGATTTCCCACCATCTCATGCAGCCTTGTTCCTCCCCAAAGCAAAAATGACAAGCAGCTATGCAAGGAGTCCATTCGCCCCAGTAAAACCTTTCCTTCTGATAACTTAGCTTAGCTGTCATGTCACAGGAACAGTAATCTCTGAACCTGTGAGAGGGAAGTATTTCAGGTCTATTTTACTAATAAGCAGCCTGGGGCTTGGCTCAATGGGGCCTTGACCCTGAAGAAGTGGAGCTGAGATTGAGCCTGCGTAGCCAGGAGGAGCACGTTGTCCTGGAACAAATGGCACTTCTTCAACTCCAGGGCACGCTTCTTGTTTTGAAAGCTTTGAAATTAGGATGCTGCTCCCAGCTGAAGGAGAGTAATTAGGAGAGTCCCCTTAGCAGTACCATTTTGTGGGTTTTGTTTGTTTTGTTGTTGTTGTTTTCAAGACAGGGTTTCTCTGTGTAGCCAGGGTTGCCCTGGAACTTGCTCTGTAGACCAAGCTGGCCTCTGACTCCTAAGTGCTGGCATTAAAGATGTGTACTACCATGCCCAACTTTTACCTGTCTTTGTTTCCCCAAAGTATTTATCTGGCTACCCTCCCTCCCTCCCTCTTTCTTTTGTTTGCTCTTTTTCTTTCGTCTTTTTTTTTTTTTTTTTTTAATAACTAGTTGCTTCTTACCACGGCATGGCATATTTTAAAACTGAAGACTTGGCAGGTAGAGGAAAGTATGGCAGCTTTAGGCCGAGAGGCTTCAGTGAGATTTCAATGAAAAGGCAAAGCCCCTCCTCCAGTCCTGGTCAGCTGGGCTTAGAAGGACCCAGGAGAAGGGCTAGGCTTCAGGAAGCTGTGGGATGCTGCAGCCCTCATCCACCCAGACACAGCAACACAGCTGACACCAGCCAGCTGCTCCCTCCCCTCCTGGAGCCCTGTGCCAGTCCTATGACTTTGTTCTCTGGCTCCAATGAACACAGTCTGAAGACTCGGGCTGCAGAGAGGTTCTGTGGCAGAGTACTGTCCAGTGTCACCGGGGGTATTCAGGTACCCCAGAGTTGTGTTAAAACACTGAACAGACCCGTGCATCCAGCCATCAGAATGGGCTGCACACTTGGTGTGAAGCAGCTCACATGTGACCCAACTCATTCCTAACTTCTCCATCCACATGTCTGGGGACAGAGTCAAAGCAGTGACTGTTCTCAAGGGTGATGTCACCCAAAGACCAAGCATGCTCGTTATTTATTCAACAAATAACATTGGTTAAATTTTATTTTAAATGATTGGTTAAAATTATTCCCATTCAGTGTAAACTTGAAAAATAGTCATTCCTGAAGTCCAGTTTGAGACAGACAGCATGATAGGCAGGGCTGGGGGCCACTACAGCCCCCACTCTTACACCCGCTAAAATCCTGCTTGTGGAGGACTGTCAGGCTCCTGCCAACCTTGTTTACCTTTCTGGGACCCCAGAGGCAGTTGGGAGACAAATGAGGGCATCTGGCAAAAGCCTGATAAAATAGGCTCCCCAGGAGTAAGAGTGGTCACACAGTGGCCAGTGCTGTGTGTTGGGTGGGTGTCACCCCAAGCCTGCACCTCAGCTTGTAGATTATCTGCGTTCACCAGAGAAGCCTTGGCTCCTGGGTCCCAAGGAGTGAGTTGTTGTGGATAATTAACCAATTGGATGAAAAATGACAAGGTTGTCTCTAAACACCCATGTTTTACAGTTTTCATCCCTTCTTGTTAGGCCTTCTGCACAGAGCCACAAGGACACACACAGCACGCGCTCACTATGTAACCCTGCTGTTCAGATGGGGTGACTCAGCCAGGCTCAGCAGACTGGCGTTAGTGTGAGCCCCATAACCTCAGGCAGCTGTGTTTATTGTTGCTATGCTCACTCTCCCTAGCTAACAATGTCTTCTTGCCCCAGCCCCAGCCAGTGTCTCCTGCTCCTGCCCAGCCGAGGTACCAGCCACCTGGTAGTGCTTTTTCTAAGAAGCACCAGCTTAGTCTGAAGGTCCTGGGGGAGGACCCAAGATCCAGTGCCTGCAGCATCTCTGCTCTTACATAACTGCTGCGTTCTGTGTCACACTCACGTGGGCCTGGCCTGCTGGGAGGCCTTCCACGTGGATGAGCTCACTGCATCCTGTGAACCAGCCCTTTCAGGAAAGGGTCTCCCACTGTACCTGCTGAGGCGGCTTAGCTCAGTGAGGTTTGGGTTGAGAAATCATATAGTCAGCAGTGGCCAAGCCAGAATTTGGATCTGGGTTCCTGGAAACCCAAAGTCCACACTTTTCGACAGACTTTCCATCAAGGTAAAGTGGGGCAACTTAAGGGTGCTCCCAACTCCCTGATTTATTTTTCTATGGAATAGCTGTTTTGTTGCTGTTGTTTAAGACAGGATCCCTATGTAGCTCATGTTGGTTTGGAACTTGCTGTGTTATAATCTTTCTGCTTTAGGCTTCTGAGTGCTGGGATTATAGGAGTGTGCCACTACACCCAGGTAGAATAATACTTTGTTGGTTTGTTTTGTTTCTTGAGACAGAGTTTCTCTGTATAACCGCCCTGGCTGTCCTGGATTCGCCTTGATAACAGGCTGGCCTTGAACTCACAGAGTTCTGCCTGCCTCTACCTCTCAAGTGCTGGGATTGCAGGCATGCACCACCACCCCCAGCTAGAATAATACTTTTAATGCCCAGAGTTAGTGCCAAGATTGAGCTGTGTAGCTGATACATAGTGGCTCAACTGATTTTAGAGCCTTTGTGCTTATGACTTTAGTGAGTTTAAGATTAGTATTCCTCAGATGGTTCAGAGTTAACAGAAAGCCATGCACACACAGTTGGATGGACCCTACCCCCAGACTCTATGACTCAGTAGATCTGGGATGTGGCCCGAAATTCAGATTTAGTTCCAACAAGTTCACAGGAGCACCAGTGAGCCGCCCTGCTGCTGAAGGTCACTTCCTGTACACAGAGGCTGGTCAGCACCAAACAGGAAGAGTGTAGCTTGGTTTCTAGTAGTTCGTAGGAGCTGGCTCCTAGGCTTCCCCTCTTGTGATGTCAATGACTCTGAGATGAGGAAACCCACCATGTAAGACACATGGTGATACCTGGCCTTTGAACCAGGATCCACGTAACTGATTTTGTCACCTGTTTCTGATTTCTAGTGATCTTCCTGGTACAGACCAGGAAAGGAAAGGAAAAATGACTGTGCCACAGAAATCCCTCTTGCAGATTAGTGTGTATCAGCTTCAGGGTAGGGCTTGAGGCTGTGAGGGCAGGCTTGCTGCATTTTCTCTCCCAGGAGACTGGAAGGTCACTTGGACCACCTAGTTGCCCCTATAAGTCTCCAGTGGCCATCCCAGAGCATAACCTACGCTAATGGGCAAGGAAACTAAGGGCCTGGTGGCACAGTGCTAGAGTCATAGGGATCCAGGTTTGAACCCTGGGCCTCTCTTGCCAGCTGAATGGGCCCAGAGCAATAGCTTAGCATTTGGGTCTGCATTTCTCTTTTTCCACATTAGGGGTAGAAAGGACACCTGTGTTTTATGAGGCTGGCGTAGAGTGGCATGACAGAAGGTGGGTACCGCAAGTGCCTCCTTCCCCCAAACATCTTGGTTGTATTATCTCACCAGGGAAACGAGTATGCTGAGTGGAATGTAAGCTATAATCTCTTGAGCCCAAGGCTGAGGTCCAAATCCCCATCCACCATTTACAATCTGCCCCCTTCTTCCTGTCACCTCTTCATCTCTGTGCCCTCTGTAAGGCAAGGTGTAAGGCGCCAGCTTACAAAAGTGCTTGGCCACTGAGGACTTGTGCGTTCCAGATGCCTCACTGTGCCTGGGCTTCAGTGACCTTGGCCCTGTTCCCTCCATAGATCTGCAGAGAAGGTAGGAAGGGGCCCATAGGAAACAGCAGCAAGGCCCTAGGAAGAGGGCAGAAGATGAGGACCCAGTATATCCCAGAGGCCTCCCTTCTCTCTGCCTCACCCTCAGCCCTGTCCCTGCAGAGAGTTGAGCAGCCTAGCTGGGTGTGGCCCTGGGGACAATGATCCCCAAGCTCTGCTGCCTCCCTCCACACAGCCCTGGCAAGAGCAGGGAGTCGCACACTCACAGGCGCTCAGATGCTTGCTGAGGAGGCATCCTGCAGGTGTTACCCACTTTTTTGCTACGTGCCAAGCTAGAAGTATTCCCAACACAATAGGTCTTTTAGGGACAGACTCCACAGTGCCTTTACCCTGAGCCACCAGCACTGGCACAGGATTTCAGGGAAGACTCCAACACTTCAAAATCTGCCCTCTGAGACCCTCCCCACCCCCTTTTCCACAGAACCCAGGCCTTCCCTCTGTGCACAGAAGCGTCGGGTAAACAGAATGCTTGAGCTGTGACTTGCTGGAAGGGGTGAATCCCAGCTGACGCCCAGAGGCTGAGCCTATTTTGGGCCTGGTTTCTCTCTGGCTGAGGTCTGTGGTCAGAATGCTCATCAGCTGCTGCCGCTCCCCCTAACTCTCCCCACTCCTGCCCTCCCCTATCTCATCCCCTGGAGCCAGCACCTTACTACAGGCTCCAAGGACTGACAAAGCTGGTTTCAGGTTCCTTTTCTGCCTGAGTGCTGGCCCAGCCAGGCCTGCTGCCTCCACTGCTGCTCCGCCTGCGTCTTAGGCCTGGGACCCACTTAGTGCCCTTGTCCTGTGTCCTTGTGAATACTGTGATTCAGCATGCACACAGAGGAGCTTCACTCAAGAAAGAAAGCGTTCACACTGCCGCGCAGCTTCTTCACCTCTGTCAGGCATCTGGAGCAGAGTTTCCTGCTAGCCAGCTGCCTTCAAGGATGATGGCTACACCCCCACCCCCACCTCCATACAGAGGGGTCTCTCCTTTTTTTTTTCTTTTTAAAGGCCCACGGTCTCTTTTGGGTTGCTGGACTAATTGCAACTTAATTCTGTGTTTGTAACACCTCATTAATAATATTATCAGCTAAATGTAATCCTGGAATTAAGAGACTATCCATTCAGCAAAATGTATGTTGATGGACTGGACCTGCCATTGCATGCAGCACCATGCGAGACTGCTCGGAAAGCTGGGAGCAGCCTGGAGCACACTGTGCTGGGGTTTGGACCCTCGTCCCACGCAAGACTCTCCTTGTTCTTTTCTCAAAGCTCTAATGAAATATCTGGCAAAGGCGGACTGAGGGAGGAGGCGTTTGTTTTGGCTCACAGTTTGAGAGAACACAGTCTACGGTGGCTATTCTTGGTTGTCAACCTGATTATAACTTGATACATGGAATTAATAAAAGTCCAAAAATGGAAAGCACACCTGTGAGGGATCTTTGCTTAATTTGAAGTAGGAAGAGCCACTTCTATTCTGGATCTTTGAGGTAGGAAGACACGCCTTTAATGCAGGTCTTTTGAGCTGGGGACAGACATGCCAGAAAGACATAGCTTTAACTGGCCCACACCCTCTGCTGGCAGCCTGTATATAAGGACGCGGAGGAAGGACGCTGTATCTCTTTGCCTGCTTGCCCTCACCTCGCTAGCAAGTCCGTTTCTTCACTGGCATTAGAGCCTACTTCTTCAGGATTTGAGCACATACTGAAGAACCAGCCAAGACATGCAGCCTTGTGGACTGGGCAAGCCGGTAAGCCACACCCCTCCATGGCCTCTGCATCCGCTCCTGCATTCACTCCTGCATTCACTCCTGCACTCACTCCTGCATCAGCTCCTGCATCAGCTCCTGCATTCACTCCTGCATTCACTCCTGCATCAGCTCCTGCATCAGCTCCTGCATTCACTCCTGCATCAGCTCCTGCATCAGCTCCTGCATTCACTCCTGCATCAGCTCCTGCATTCACTCCTGCATTCACTCCTGCATCAGCTCCTGCATCAGCTCCTGCATCAGCTCCTGCATTCACTCCTGCATCAGCTCCTGCCCTGTTTGAGGTCCTTTCCTGACTTCTTTGATGATGAACAGTGATCTGGAGATTTAAGGCAAATAAATCCTTTCCTCCCCAAGTTGCTTTGGTCATGGTGTTCATCACAGAGATAGAAACCTGAACTAAGGCACAGTCCCTTAGTAGTAGGATTGCAAGGTCACGTCATATCCCCAGGTAATCAGGAGGCAGGGAGAGGTGGACTCTGTGCTCAGAGCTTTCTGATTTCTCCTTCCTCCTGAGACCAGGACAGCAGGCAGTGCAATGGTGCCACCCACATTCAGGATGGTTCTTCCCTCTCAGTTACGCCTCTCTGAAAACTCCTTCACAGGCATGCCCAGAGGTGCCGCTCTGAGACTCTCTGAGTCCAGTGGCATTGGCAACAAAGATGAGCCATCACGGTTACCTCTCCTCAGCTCTGCGCTGCCTGTGAGTCATGACATCAGCCATGCCCACCATGAAGTTGATGGTCACCCTGCACCAGGTGGGAAGGGACACTCTGCGTAGAAAAGGAGCCTAGGAACATCACACAAGTCTCGGCTGGGTCATAGGCAGAACTGACTCAGAGCTTCATTGCTTTATTGTGATAATATACTCTCCCTCTGTAAATCTGTGCTGCTTGTATTGTGTTTTTTAAAAAGTCTTTTTTAACAAGCTAACCAAAGCTACTGAACAGCTGAGACTGTACAGTGTTTGTCACAACAAAGCCGGAGTATTGCTTCCTGCACAGACCCCGGCTGACCAGAAAGAGCTACAGTGGCTCAGTTCAGGGACATAGTCCATTAAGAGCTTGAAGCATCTGCCCACATGGCATCCATACTCATGAGGCAGGGAACTGCACATGCATACTCAGTTTACTTTCTCCCTTTGTACACCCCAGGATCCCAGCCAAGGGATTGTTCCACCCACAGTGGGTGAGTCTTCCCACCTCACTTCATGTGACCAAATGTAATGTAATGTCACTCCCCCACATGCATGCCCGGAGACCTGTCTCCCAGGCAGTCCAGATTCTGTCAAGCTGACTGGTAGCATGGACCATCACAGAGAGCATCTGGGAGGCAGGGAGTAGTGTGTTCATGTCCTCCCAGTCCACCTCCATATCTGGGAAGGAGGGAGAGGAGGGAAGCTGGCACCTTGGGTTTTACCGAACATAGAAACTGTTGTTTCTGGTGTGGGTGTTCTGGAAGCCTATAGGCGAATGGACTTGAAAGGACTTGGGCAGCTGGCAAGAGGCAGCCCTGTACTCACTCTCTAATTCTCTTGTGGTCTCGCCAGGAGACCAAGATCCAGCTAGAAGTTACTGTAGCTCTGCATGAGGGAGCACAGAGACTGGCAGAGGAACTGTGGGAGCCCACCCCAGTCCAGAGAAGAAATCAGAAACCGCACCGTGAGTGGAGAGGAAAGGGGACCCAGCTCCCCTTTGGTGATGGAGGGGTCAGGAGAGACTAGTGCAGCCTTAGAGCTGGATCACTCACCGCCTGTATGGAGCCCTGACAGGAAGGGCCACATGCAGCAAGAGCTTGTGAGTCTAAAGGGATTAGAAGGGCCCCCAAGAACCAGTGCAGCAGACTTGGTGAAGGGCAGAACTGTTTTCCTGGACCCCTAGCTCCTAGGGCTAGATGGCAGGTGGGGGAGGGGACAGAAGGAGAAGGGCCGTGAACTTTGGGTTGCATTTGGGTCGAGTTTTCAAGTAAACAGGGCCAAGCCTTACATCTTGAAGTTTTGACACGAGAGTCTTATGATAATAGAAAGTGATGGCAAAGTTACAGAATCCAGCCTACATTTCATTTAGAGACCTGCGGCACAAAATTGAAAAGAGGACACTGGCTACCCAACACAGCTGGGGGCAGCATGCATGGGAAGAACAAATTATTTCATGTCTGTACTCCTGGTGGATACAAACTTAGAACTTGTGATGTCCCAGATCATTCTCTGTCACACCCCCACCCCCCAGCCCCAGGTGGGGATACCTGGTCTGGCCACCTGAACTTCTCACATTTGTGTAGGGGCCTGAGGTTGTCCAAGGAGCCTCTACCAGCTAGTTGCCAAAAAGAACTCCTACCCCAGAGGCAGGTAGATCGCTGTGAGTTCGAGGCCAGGCTGGTCTACAGATGAGTTCCAGGACAGTCAAGCCTACACAGAGAAACCCTGTCTCGAAAAAACAAACCAAATCAAAACAACAACAAAAATCCTAAACAAACAAAACAAGAACTCCTACCCAACAGCAACACCCAAAGGAACTAGAGCCTCTAGCCTTGGCACCTGGGAGCCCTAAGCAGTAAAGATGACTTGATGCTGGAAGAACGAACAGCAGAGAAGGAGCCTGGCTGGGAACTCAGTGGGCATTTCTAACCTGCTCCCTTTCTGGCCAGCTGCTGGGGCCTTCTCAGACCTCCTCTCCACCCGTTTCTGGCTCACTGCAAGTATTACAGTAGTGAATGCCCCAGCCCTCCCAGCCTCACTGCCTGCTTATGTAGTGATGGAAACAGTCCCCAGGAGAGAGTAGGGTTATCATCAGATAAGAGCAAGAAAGTGTGAGGAATGCTGAGCTTGCCTGTCCCCACAGGATCCCATATCTGTGACGTCCCCGGTCATCATCACTTGATGAGTCTAGGGAAGCCCTGGATTTCCAGGTGAGGCTCCTTTATCATAATCACCAGTGTTGGCTCAAGTCAGCCGTGCTTTCCCCTGACCCTGGCAGACAAGGTGCATCATGGACTGTTGATCCTGCACCTGTGTTCTTACAGCCTCTTCCACCCTCTGGTCATCGTCCATGGGGGCAAGAAGTGGTGACTTTTGAAGTAGAAACTAGTAGCCTTCAAAGTTGAGGTTGTCCTCAGGGCCAGCAGTGTGCTGTCTTGGCTTGCCCTGCCTCCTAGGGAAGTTTGGCCAGGAGGTGGCTTGCACTGTCCTCTGATGACACGAGGCAGGTTGGGCAGGCAAGAATCAACAAGCCACTCCATGCCCTTGTGCCCAGGCAGTTGCTGACACAGCCTGTGGCCATAAGTAATGGCCAAATGGCCATTCCTAAGCTGTTGTCTTCCCTTCCAGGGCCAAGGCCTACTCTCCTGGCCCCTTGCAGGCAAGAACCCCACCAGCAATTGCATAAACACTACTGAGCCCGGCCTGCTACACAACCTTCAGGTGCTGAGAGCACCAGGACCAGCTCTGCTAGGAGAAAGTGTCTGATGGCTAGTGCCCTGGCCCACCGGTAGGGACTCTTTCCTGGGCCACTTGTAACTGACTGGTAGGCTAAGATGGGTGGACCAGCAGAGCAGGCAAAGGGGTGAGAAGAAGACCCTGCCTCCACCGGGACCTGGGCTGACTCTGATACCATGTGGGCCCTGCTCACCACTTCCAGGTGTGGTGCCCAGCTTGCCACCTTGCGCCCTGACCTCTGGCCTCCTCAAAGGCAGGACAGCTTGTGGGCAGAGTCAGGAAGAGCACAGTGCATTCAGGACTGCAGGAGTTCAGGGTCAGCCTGTGACTTCTGCTAACTGTCTCCTTAAGTTTATTTTATTCATATCTGTTTGTTCAAGCAATTGATGAACTTTTTTTTTTTTACTGCATATAAAATAGCACGAGTCTACATTTCTCTTCCACCTGCCACCCTTTTGTAGAATGCACCCACACTAAAAGGCCTGTCCCCACACCTGGCACAGTGACTCCACATACTGGTCACCTCAGTACATTACTGTCATGGTCACCATGGCACTGAGTCCACAAGAGCAGAGGAAAGCTTCGTGCCAGCTCCTCCTTCCTTCCCAGCCAGCTCATCCCTATTCTTTTTCTTTTCTTCCTGCTGAGAGAGTTGGTTTTGGAGCATCTGGAAGGCAGGGAAGTAGTTGAGTCCCTGACTGACAGGGTCAGGTGCTCAGGCAGTATCTGTCTCCAGGCTCTGGATCCATGGCACATTTATGTAAAGTCCTGTCCAGACCCCGGAGTCCACGCCCACTTCCTGGGGCCTTCCCTGTGCTGCCGTGTCCACCCTGACTGGGACCCTTTCACCTGCACTTAAGGGCAAGTGCCCTGGAGCCTTCCACCAACGGTATTCTGGGACCACAAAGAGCGTTTATGTCGCCACGTGTGCTTCTGTGAAGGACTGAATGCTGAGACTGAGTCATCCTCAGTGACAGAATGGTGGAAGAACTCACTCTGTTATATTTCTGGAATGATCATAATTTCCCCATTTCATCAAAAATGCTTTTTAGAAAAATCTTTAAAAATATATGATAGAGATACTGAGATAGACAAGCAAGGGGCAGCTGAGGAGATCCAGGGGTGGTATGGTGCGAGGGGCCAGAGACAGGTAGTGGAGTGGGGGAGTAGGAAAACCAGTATAGACAGACGGGCAAGTGCCTGGACAGTGCATCAGGAAGGCAGGCGCCTGTGGAGACAGCAGCTGGGCGGTAGGTGGAGGCAGATACAGGGAAAACCAACTCCAACAAAGGGAGTGAGGACGCAGAAGGGGACAGACTGTGCTGTGGACTACGGGTCCCTCCTGAGGCAGACCAGGTTCTGCTCAGGCTATGGGTGTTTCTTCCTACCATCCTTTGGCAATCTGTGCAGCAGCTGGAAGATGCCCCTTGTGATGGACACACAATGGGGCTTTGCTGGCTGGCACCAGCACAGGAGAAGTGCCTAGGCTAGGTGACAGTTGGATTGGGATTCAGGTGCCGAGCCTGCCATAATTCTTAATCTCCATTGGGAAGAAAATGAGAAAGTGAAGTCAAGCCTGAGACGTCCATCCAGATTGAAATGACTAACTTAGCCTTTGAAACACTTTTAAATTCACAAGATCATCCAACCAGTAGCCGTGGAAAGCTGCTTCCCTCCCTCGCTGTCTCGCCTTCTTGCTCAGCAACCCTTAGGGGTTTCTAGCGCTAGCTTGCCTTGTAACATCGAGCACCCCATGCTGCCAGGGAGCCCTGTGTGATCTCAGGCCAGGGGCCCAGAGTTGGAGTTTCATGGGCCAGTGAGATTTTAAAAAGAAACTTTGGGGACTCTCAAGAGGCTGCCAGGGTTGGTGTCCCCCCACCCCTTTGGTTTTGTTCGTTTGGTTTTTGTTTTGTTTTGTTTTGTTTTGGTAGGGGACCAACTCTCAGTTCTCATAGTCATTTCCTGGGGAAGGAATATTTTGACACCAGATCGTAAACAGGACATAATCTGAAAAATACAGTTGTCTCCCTACCCCGGTCCCCACCCCGGATGATTGGCAGCCATTTGCTACCACATTTTAAAGGATTTATTTTCTTAACGTATTTTAAAAACATATTTGCTTTAATTTCTTTTTGTGGCTGTCAGGGAACAGCTTCATGGTGTCAGTTCTCCTTCTGAAACTTCCTGGGCTCTGGGAGTTGGATTTAGGTAGCGAGACACATGTGGCTACCGTGAGCCTCTTCACCACTGAGCCATCTTGGCACCCCTGAAAAAGATTTTAACTAGCATAACATTTCACCATGTTTGCCTTTCATGTAAGGATAATGAGACGCTGTCCGTCAAATTTGTCATTTGGGGTTCACTCACAGCCCACTCTAGTGCCTGGTATTTGTCACAGTTAGTTATAAAGTCCAGCTTGGAATGGCACTCTTGGTGTCATCAGTTTACAGCCTGGTGCACACAGGCCACGGGCCTTCCCTCTTGTGTCCCCCAGTGTTGTCAGGCTAGGGAGAGTTAGGGGTCAGGCTAACGGGTAGGGTGCTTCTGGCTGTGAGCAGAGCAGACTCTTCCTCCCTGCCCCCCCACCCCCCTGCTGCATATGTGGAATGGGGTGCCTCCAAGAGGAAGTAGACAGACTGTCAGCTGTCCTGACTGACAGCCTGGGTGCATGGGCCCCAAGCTCTGAGTGTATGGGCCCAAGTGTCTACAAGATTTGGCGATCAAAACCCCTTAACTGTCTGGGTGATGGGACATGTAGCATAGAAGCATATTGTAAAGAAGCAAGACCAACAGGGGGCACTACACAGTGTTCTGGAGGATCAGGTGGGGTTCCTCTATACACCTAAGAGTTACTGTGAGCCACAGGCGTTTCAGGAACATGGTGGTCAGCCAGTTCAGTAACCGATCAGAGGGTGTGGCGGTCCCCATATTCAGGGAGGAAAGTACTGTTCTTTAGAGCTTTTGCACTCTTTGTTAGCAGGGTGAGTGTGAGTGCATGTGATTGTGTATGTGAGTGTGTGCTACTCTGAATGTGTGTATGTGTGTGTTGACACCTCAATGAGAGTGAGGCTTACATCTGGACGGTAAACACAGTGACTGCAAACAAGTTCATTGTAAAGGTGAACAAACAGCTGTGCCCGGTGCTGTAAGACATTTTAAAGCACTTAAAATCCCACCCCCTACAACCTGCAGCTCCCACATTCTGTCATAGGCTTTCAGCTTTCATTTTCTTAGCTGTTTCCCTGCTGTTTGACATAAAAACATCTCCAGTTTTCTGTTTTATTTTTGTTGTTAGTAAATTTTCCTATACTAAATTACCTTTGTGTCTAAGATGTTTTCTTCTCCCCTCTCTCCCCCACATCTCTTTTTGGAATTATTTCCTCCGAGTAAGTTCCAAGGAGTGGGATTACTTAGTCAAAAGATACTGGTTTTTTTGTTTTTTGTTTCCCCCCCTTCCCCCCCTCCCCCCGGCTTTGGAATTCCTAGAACCCTCCCCGAAGGGCTCACCCACTCACCCTGCTGTCAGCTGGATTTGCGTTTCCGGTTTCGCCACAGCTGCCCTAGCTCTCTGTGTTGGGCTAGTTTTCAATTAATGATGTAATGGCTATTACATGGCGGGTTATGTTTTTCCATTTGCATCTCATTGTCCCTTTCTCTGCTCAGAGTTGCTGCACTGTTCTGCCCTGGCTGCATGCAATGATGCCATTGACACCCCCAGCCTCAGGGCCCTAAGGAATGATGGGCATTCTTCCCTGTTTGGGTGGAAGGCATTTGGAGAGAAAGATGGTTGAAAGATGTTTAAACTGTAAATAAATTTGGAGACACCTCTTCTTTGGTCAAGGTGGTCCCAGCAATGTACGCAAACTCTGACTCTGAGAGAGAGTTTGTCTCATCTGAATTCCAGAACACAGAAGGTTACCACATGATGAGTGATTAAGGCAAAGATGGAAGGGTCCCCACCAAAACCAACTCTTGTCTTTCTAGGCATGCCCTGATTATCAAGGCAGAGTCTCTAAACTGGGGGCGAGACTCCTGATGACAAAGTCCCCTGCTGTATCAGTCCTCCAGGGAGCTGGCTCTTGAGCATCAAGATAGGTTGGACTGGGAAAGGGTTAGCTTGAGGTGAGTCCTAGTGCCTCCAGGGACCTCCATTGCCCAGTCCTGGGTATGAGCTTTACTCCTTCCATGCGTCCTCTGTGCCTCACATTCTTGTGACTGGAAGTTGGTCCCTCCACGTCTAAAGGGCTTTTTCTCTTCAGACAGCCTCAGCCCAACAGGACCCACATGAATGGGCAGCACAGGAGCACCCACGCCGAGCTTCTCAGGGTGACGCCTATGTGACTTTCTTGGTGACTTTAGGTGACATTGCAAGCTCTCTTACTTTGAAACCTGTTTCTCCTTATGTGATTATCATGGCAAATCCACAGTTTCACAGAGAAACGCTAAGACAGTAATAGCAGCTTGAGCCGACAGTCCAACTCTGGGTGTATATCCCAGAGAAACACAGCTCAGGCATTGAACAGAGCCACAAGGACTTGCTCATAGCAGCACCATTCACAGTGTGAAGCACAGAAGTACCAAGCACTGAGGATGTGCCGAATGCCACCAATGGTGAGTTTATGGCATGTGTGATTTGCCTCTCTTAAGATTACAATCATTGGGGAGGGGGAGGCTGCAGAGACAGCTCAAAGGTTAAGAACACTTCCTGTTCTTACAGATGACCAGGGTTCGATTCCCAGTACCCACATAGTGTCTCATAGCCATCTGTTAAGTCAATGTCAGGGAATCCAACTCTCTTCTGACCTCCATGGGTACCAGGCACACATCTGATGTACACACATATATGAGAGCAAAACACTCATACACTTAAAGCAATGTAAAATGCTTTTAAAGAATACAATAATGCTGGGTGCTATGTTGGCAGAATCAACAAAGGATCTGTAAATGATGGAAACAGAAATAATACAAAAAGAATGCAAGAGAAACCTTATACTCCAGATGGGATGTTTCTGCCTGTAAATCTGCTTTTCAAGAGAGGGCCACCTTGACCTTCAGAAGGACACCTACTCCATGTCCAGCACTACATAAATGCTTGTCTGTGGGCTCCCCTGGCAGCCTTCCAACAGCCTTTGCTCCCCCCATTTCACAGACCACAAAGCTGACCTGAGAGCCAGGAGGTACACTCACTCACCAGGCCCTGTGACACCCCGCATCTGGCACCCAGGCTTCCTCCAAGGTTCCCTGTTGGAGTGTCTCCGATAAGTACACAGTAACTTGCCTACTCCCAAAGGCTGCAGAGTCGTCCTTTTAATGCCTGCTTCTAAGACGAGATGACCATAGTCAACAGCTCTCTAGCTTTCTGGTTCAGCCAGGAGGGCTGCATAGAGGGACAGCAAGTTTTTCTGCTCTCGGGCAGCCTCTTATTTTGAGGCAGGGTCTGATGTCTGCCAGCTGGGTCTCACTCTCACTATGCAGCCAAGTATGACTGTGCTCTCTTAGCCGCTAGGACTCTAGGACTGCAGGCGTTCACCACCATGGCTGGGGTGCTGGGAAGTTAGTGCAGGGTCTCTTGCATACTAGACAGGCACTCTGTCAGCTGAGCTGTACCCCCATGCCAGCAGGCGTCCTCCTCACCCCACCTTTGCCTTGCCTCTCAGACTAGAGAGAGAATCCTGGGAGTTGTCAGCTCTCTGTAGGTGCTCGTGAACTCTGATGCACTCATAGATAGAGTGGCTGCTCCTGTGTGAGATCGCAGGCCTGACTTTGCCCCTGGCCAGGTTTGTGGTTTCAGACATGTTATATAACCTCCCAAGCCTTGCTCTCCTCATTTGGAAAGTATATGTAATGGCAGGGACTGGGCACGGCTTCCCCTTGTTGCTGTCACAGTTTGGTCAAATGATGGTCCTTGCCGTGCCATTGCTCACCGCCTGGCACCTCTGAGGGCCCCACAGAAGCAAGGGCTATGCTGGCCTGAGAAACACAGTGGGCTCCTCAAGGCATACTCGTTTACCTAAGAAGGGAGAGGCTCTTAGCAAGATGTTTCGGAAGTATAAATGCTAACAGATGTTCCTTGATGCTGCACAGCAGCTGCTGGTATATTTCTCATTATTGTTGATTTATTGAAAACTATGCAATGTCGCGATGCTCATCAGCCTATCACTGCCCACGCCACTGTGTAGGAACCAGGTCACTAGTGACACAATACTTTCTGAGAGACTGCAGCTTAGGAATAAGCACATTTTGTCGGGGGTTGAACAGTTCTCTTTTAGGTTTGGTGTGTGCAGATTTTCTCTTGTTCTCAAGACTAGAATTTTCCGTTCTTATGTAGGAGGACTCCCCATCTGTGATCCACAATGAGGTGCTTTCTGTATATCCCCATGGGGCCAGCTCCATGCTGGCTGTGGGGCTTTCATGGAACAGAGAAAGAATACATACAGGTATGTTCTTAGTGACAGACAGACATGGCAGGGTGTCTGGTGGTCCTCACTGTAGCGTATGAGGCTGGCACAGAACTTGGCAGAGACTCAGGGAATGGAGTCTGCTTGGTTCAGCCAGCTGTTTGGTGAATGGGAAAAAAAAAGTATACATTAATGAATGAATGAATGAATGAATGAAGTGCTGTGTGCCAGACAGCCCTGGTTTTGGTGCATCTCAAGGGGGAAGGGCAGGGAGGAGTAAGCTGCTGTCCAGTCTGTGGACAGGACAAGATGTGGGGCTAAAGAAAGGAGGGTATGTTGTGGGGAGCAGGAGCTAAGGCACGTGTCCATTCTTTGCAGCCTAGGCCTTCCATTTCTACTGATG
The DNA here is from genome assembly GCF_903995435.1 of Acomys russatus. NCBI lineage: Eukaryota > Metazoa > Chordata > Mammalia > Rodentia > Muridae > Acomys > Acomys russatus. Next base: position 50,116,112 of record NC_067160.1, read on the forward strand.
CCACTAGCAGCACTCGGCAGCACTGAGCTGTGCAGGGCTGGGGAGGTCTATACCTTGCTTCATTTCATCCTTGCCCTGCAGGAGAGAAGCCCTCATCTCTGGCTCCCTACTCCTGAGGCCAAAGCATGGTCAGAGGGCCAGTGAGTGTCCTAAGGCCACTGGACGTAAGCCAACACAAGCCCGCAGGAGCTGGCTCTTCCCGTAGACCTCCTGGCTCCAGGGCCCCACCCTCTCTAGGTTGGCTTCCCACTGGCCACTTGATCCTGGAGCAGCTGCTGTCTTTCATGAGCCTGGCTGGCCTCCCACTCCCAAACCTAGCCTGTTCATTGGCCCCCACGGTGTCTTGCTGTCAACTTGCAGTACTTGAGATGAGAGATCTCCCAGGGCTGTGCTATGAGGTACATGCGTGGCAGTGCAGATCTCTGAGTGGAGGCTCTTCCTGAAGGAAGCCTTTGAGTCTGAATACCTGCGCCCAGCAACCTGGAGGAGCCAGGCCGCAGAAGCCAGCAGCAGCACTAATTCAGCCCTGGCTTCTGAGCTTTTAGTTCTATACACACTTGGAACTGAGTTGTAGGTCCTGTGCTGGCCAAAGACATTTCCAGTCCCCAGAAGGGTTCCACCCTCCAGAACCTGACTCAGGATCACACAGGTCAGGGACCACATGGCATGGCTGCAAAACTGGAAGTTCATGACTGAAAAGCAGGACCTCTGGAGCCACTAGCCCTGGCCTGCGGGCGAGCTGAAAACAGGACTACGGCCAGGCTGGGCCAGAGCGTGCCTCCTCTGACTGTTGGCTAGGGAGACTTTGGAAAACTCTGCTGCCCTTCTGAGTCCGCCCTCTGCAGGGTCACTGAGGGTAACGATGCTTCCCTTGTGGGCTGTCAGCAGGTCCACTAAGGAGACAATTCTCTGAAGCTCAGGATCTGGTTCAGGGCTGCCTTGTGACACAGAGTCAGAACAAAGCAGAGTAAAGCAGGGCTGCCTTTGGATCAGCTCTTCTGCTCCAGAATCAGACCTGAGGTCCAGTTAGGTCTGCCACACACTCACCATGTGACCCTAGACAAGCAACTTACACCCTCTGAGCCTCATTTTTCTCTTCTGTTAGATCCAAGACTCCATGAGATAATGCAGGCATGGGTCTCAGCTCAAAGCCCCAGCTGCTGCTTCCTCCCTCTGCTCTGAGGCTGTGCTATTGATATGGGATGTTCCTTTGAGTCCTGACTCTCCTGAGGTCCCTGAGTGTCGACCGCGGTCTTTCCAGCTCTGTGCCCCCTGCCACCAGTGACTCCTCCCTCACCATGGCCCTGCGGTGGACTCTGAAGGTTCTCAAAGACTCTCCTCTCTGGTGGCCCCCACACTGATACCACACTGTTGTCAGCCTCGATAGGTGCTTCCTGTAGGGTGTGGGCAGCAATTGGCACACTCTTGCTGTACATGTGTGACGTAGGCAAAGCACTGTTGCCCCATCAGAAACTGGCATTCACAGAATTGGCCTACTTTGTATGCAGCGACATCCATCCTCAGAGTGTACCATTATCACAGAGATCACATGCAACCCTCATAGCTCCCAAGTGCTTGTTTTATGACCCAGTGGTATGCGCAGCCTTCCAGCCTCCACAGACCTGACAAGGCAACGGACCTCAGATCTGATCTGCTAATGGCAAATTCAGAAGCTGATGTCAGCCGCCTTGGTCTGCAGTGAATTATACCCTTCCATGGATTTATATGGAAAAAGTGAGCTTTGACCACATTTTATGCTATCGGAAATCATACAGCACTACTTTGGGTCTTTATACCTAAGCACCATAATTAGTAAGGGAAAATATTTTTCTTCTTTAAAAAAATCAAGCCAGGTATGGTAGCATAGGCGTACAGTCCCAGGAGTTGGGACGTGGAAGCAGGAATGGCAGCGGTTCAAAAAAAGGTCACTATCCGTAACGTAGCCTGGCCTATATGAGACCTTGTCTCAAAAAAATAAATAAGCATATAAATAAACCAAAGAATTAAAGCAACTGGCACATCACCCAACACATACTATCACTCGTAGATAAACGATCCTTCCTGCTTCTTCTCACACAGGAAGCAGCTGGAAGGACAAGTATGGTCCTGCCAGTCTGGTGCAATATGAGTTCCAGTTGGAGCAAATCAAAGAGAGCCCCAAAACTTGATTGGAGCGCCAGGGGTCACCATCACGGGGTTTTAGGTTTTCCCTTTTCTCTGGACTTGTTTATTCACTGTTGGTTTTATTTTAATTCAGATGTTTAGCCAGTATGTGCCTAGGGACAGGGCTCTTTCCTGGAACTGGCTGAGTTCTGGTGGGGGACAGGCCGTGCCCTGGTCAGCTGTCTGTTCACAGGCCCCCAGTTTCCTCATGCAGGTTTCTTCCCTCGACCTTTTCCAAGGCACTGGAGTGACTTGTCAGGTTGGCCATCCATACCTGCCACACACGTTCCTTCCCATGGTCCCAGGCGGCTCCTTGTTGCCTCTGATGTTAATTGTTTCAGTTCAGAGGTTGCTGTTTGTTTGTTTGTTTGTTTGTTTGTGCGATGCTAAGGATCTAACCCCAAGTGTCATGCCTGTTAGAGCAGGCACTGTGCCACGGAGCTGTTCCCCTGCCTTAGTTCTTAAGTGTGCTTTAGCTTTTTGTTAGGGTTTTTTATTTATTTAACAGTTTTACTACAGTTTCATCCTTGCCTATCCTAGAAGCCTTGTCTTCTTGCACCACATTTCTAACACTGTATCCTAGAGCTTGGACCAGGCTGCGGAGGGCCGGATGCACCCTGCTTCTGTGGCCTTGGCTCGCTGCAGCCCATGACTTGCTAGTATTTTTCCACATCCCTTTGTTGGGTTTTCTTTCCATGGACTGTATCCTTGGATGTGGTGAAATCTGTTGGGCTTTGAGGTTTATCAGCAGACAGGCATTTGGGTTTCCCTCTGGGCATACTCCCATCCTCTTCTGCCAGTAGCAACCACAAGTGCATGTGAGCAGAGGGAACACGCAGCACACCACAAGCCCAGGTCAGCTCCTGCTAGGCAGCCCATTGTCTCTGCCCAAGCTTTTCAGTCTTCCTAGGCCTGAATCCCTGAGGCCAGGGACAACAAGCCCAAATGATCTCCCTTTAAAGAGACAGGGCCCAGAGTTGCTCAGTTTCTGTCCTGTACATCTGCCCTAAGCTCTGTTGAGCTTATTTGTAAATTCTAGCAATAGTACCTCCCACCCCAGTCTCAGCGAATGAGAGGCCTCTGTCTAGTGACAAGCTAGGGGAGCCTCTGTGAGGTGTCAGTTACATATCTCTATCCCCTCCTGGAGTTGTTGTCACCGTTGTTTTCCACGTAGCTATACCAAGTGTCCATTCTGTCTAGATCCTGTGGCAGCGCCTTACACGTGTATCATCTCCCTGAGTCTCCACAGAGGCCTGGGAGAGCTTTGGGCAGCAACGGAACCAATCATAAACTAGCAATGCTGGAGCTTGAACACAGATGCCTGGTGCTCCCACACCTTCCCTCCGGTGTGTGTGTGGAGTTCCGAGTGCCAGACATATCTGCAGCCACCAGTTCCTGCACTGGAATCCTATGTGGCCACTGTTCTCAGCACAAGTATCCTCTGATGGAGGCGGTGTTAACACCAAACCCTACTGGGACAACTGTATGCCATAAGGAGGAGGGGGAATGGGGTCAAATCGATGCAGGATAAAAGGACAAAGAAATAGGACAGGGTTCAAGGAGGGTACCAGGGATCCAGAGCCCAAGAGTTTAAGTGTCTTGGGTCACTGTCTAAGAAAATTGAGTTCCCAAGGGGGGACCTAGCCAGTGGTGGCTCAGTGGCAGAGTAGCCACAACACTAGTTTCTTTGGGTGCCCCCTGCTGGTTGGGTTGCAGACCCTGCCCACAGGAGTGGGCTGGGAAGCAAGGATAGGTCTGGGCCTGCTAGATCTGACTGAACAGCAGCTGCTTCTCCGTGGTGCTCTGGAGAAGGGTGGGGCTCACGGAGATGGTCCTGCCATACTGCACCCCCCAGCCACTGAAAGTGGCTTTCCTAAAACTTTCCGGAGGGGACTTGCATGTGTCCTGTCACTGTGAAGAGCCACAAGTAAGTGAGTACAGGCAGAGGACCTCAGGAGGCCTCCCGGGACACTGCTGTGAGATGGCTCTAAGGAAGTAGAGATCAGTTTGGATCTAGCTAGACCTCCAGAAATCTGCCCCTCATTTCCCAGAGAATGCAGGGAGATTGATGACGGAGGCCCAGAACATGGGGTCGGTTACAGTCTCCATTGAGTCATGAGTAAAGCCCACAGCTTTGTTATTCTTGGTGTACTTAAAGGCTAGGCACCAAGTGGCCACAGATCTGTGAGTGTATTAGGGGAAATGGAAAATACTTTGGCCACTAAAGCAGCCGTCTGTGAGCTCACTCTCTGGCTGGGATCCTGATGGCCTGGGACGTTCGGGGAGCCTTTCTGTGCACAGTAGCAGATCTCAGAGCCAGCGCTGGAAAGACACGCTTGGGAGTGTTTTCCTTGGCACGTGGCAGCCTCCGTTCTACCCAGTGTAGACACAGGTTTCCGAGGCTTTTCACTTTGGGAGTCATCTTTCATTTCCTTTGATGATGTTTGCACCTCTGGATGCTCTTTATGGCACTCAGAGAAGTAAGGGCGGTTAGCTTGGAGGTGACAGGGTGGCTGTGGAGAGGGATGCCGCCAGTGGCAGCTAGTCTCTTCCACCCTGAGGTAGCAGCATGTGTACATAAAGCCTTGGCGTTGGCCCCAGGTGGATCCAACTCTGTGCCCTGCTCTGTCCACCTGGATGGTGGGTCTGAAGAGTGTAGAGGCAGGCTGCACACTGCGCATGGCGTCCCTGCTATAACAGAAGGACGGTCAGCGGAGCCCAAGAGCAGAGACTAACGGGAGAGAGAGGCAGTCTGTGGGTCAGCAGTCCATCCGAGAGGCTGCAGAGGCAGCCCAGCAGCCAGGAAAGCCTCTCTCTACCGAGGAAAGGAAGGAAATTGAGAAAGATCCCAGATGCAGGCAAAGGGGGGGTGAAGAAGGGCCCCTGTGGAGAGGCCATCAGCAAATGGATGTGGTCCTCCAGCCACACCCTGATGACCAAGCCCTCGACCAAAGGCTGAGGGTGCTCCTAAAAGTCTCTTCCCAAAATGTGCTCACTCCTTTATTGGTAGGGGCAGGTGTGTGCTCTTTCAGGTGACCTGTAGCATGCATTTCAGATTGTGTAAGGTGTGTGCACTAATGAGGACACGCCCTCCTCCTCATTCTTCTTTCAGGACTCATGTAACCCAAAGAAACTAGAATCATGACATCTGAACATCAGCAGGGCAGACATTGACCTGGTAAAACTGAGCTTTCCCGTCTAGCAGTATTATTTATTTCATCTCTTATTTACATCTGATTTTATGTCCTTGAGAGTCTTTATGAAATTCTTTCATTCTTGGAAAAATTCATATTCTCAAATATTTTGATCATATTTACCTGCCTTATCCAACTCCTCCCATATCTACACCCACCTCCTTACCCACCAAATTCTGTGTTATCTTTTTAAAAACCAATCAAGTCCACTTTGTGCTGCCTAAATAATCTTGCATATAGAGCTATCCAATGCGGTTGAGCTACCAAGGACAACACCACCATGAAGAAAACTGTCCCCGCCCTCAGCAGCCATCAGTTGCTGATAGCTCTTCAGCCAGAGCTGGGCCTTTGTGTCTACCTCCCACTTCAGCGCTGGCATTTTGTCTGGCTTGAGCTCGCCAAGTCTTCTGTGCGTTCTTACAACCGCTGTGAATTCAGGTGAGGGGCAGCTCTGTGTGTCCAGAGAATGTGTTCCATTGTAGTTCACTCCCCCCATGACTCTTAGAGCCTTTCTGCCCTCTCTTCTGAGGTGATCCCGGAGCCTTGGAGGGAGGGGTGTAATACAGGAGTGACAACGTTTAAAGCTGAGCACTCCACAGCGGCCTGTTCTCATCATGTTGGCCAGTTGTGGGTCTTAAAAATGTTTTACTTTGTTAGTTTTGATTTTACTCATGGAAGTTTTGTGTTCTCACCTGAGAACAGGGAGACCGAGAAAAGACAGAGAGGGAGCATGCATTTACTTACTTAGCATGTGTGTGTGGACCCATGTGGGGCTCACAGGACAGCTGCCGGCATGGGTTTGTTCCAGGGATGGTGCCAACATCCCATGAGCCATCTCTCCAGCCCCACTCCTTTATTTCAGTAAAATGGATTATTCAGAGAAGGAGTAATAAGCCTGGAAATTTTCACATTTAATTTTAATAATGTGGTAAGACTTCTCTACCTAGCGTTTATGTGTATGCATCTGCTCATTTCTTTTTGAGTATACTTGCAGGTGTTTGGTATTTTTTGCCGTTCTGTTTTTCCATTACATTTTCCACATGACGACTGTTGGGTGTAAGAATGGTACTGGGGTTTTAGTTTGAGGTGTACTCTATTCTTCAGACTAATGTTTCTTCAGTTGGTTATCCTAAGTCGTCTCATTATAAACTGCTATGATAGCTGATCACATTATTTGCAAGCAGAGGCAGAGCACTGTGCACCTCTCATTACTTCACATGTTTGTCTTGTCCCGTTGGCTTGTGCATATGATAAGTTCGCAGACACGCTATACTTGTCCCTACTTATATTTCAATATTAGGAATACTGTTTGGTTTTCTTTTACTTTTGTTTTTGTTTTTGTTTGTTTATTTGAGATAGGGTTTTCCTATGTAAGTCCTGGCTGTCCTGGAACTCACTGTAGACCAGGCTGGCCTCAAACTCACAGAGATCCACCTGTCTCTGCCTCCTGAGTGCTGGGATTACAGGTGTGCATCACCACCACCCAGCTCTGTATAGTTTTCTAATACTCATCTCTCATCAAATTGAAGAAGTCTGCTTTACAATGCATTTTTAAAAGATGTATTTATTTATTATGTGTACAGGATTCTGTTTGCATGAACACTTGCACACCAGAAGAGGGGGTTAGATCATATTATAGATGGTTGTGAGCAACCATGTGGGTGCTGGGACTTGAACTTAGGACCTTTGGAAGAGCAGACATTGCTCTTAATCTCTGAGCCATCTCTCCAGCTTTACAATGCATTTTAAAGAATGGAATTAAAGGTGTCAAAATCATTTCAACATCTCTTGAGATCACATGATGTAATAAGATTGTCCTCTTGAAATAAACCTATCTGGCTTATAGGTATTTTTGTACTTTGATTATTTTATGAACTTATTTGAAAATATTTTTATTTTAATTGTTTTGCATGTATGTTGAGACATGTTCATGTATGTAGGCATGCATGGTAGCTAGAGGTCATTATCAGGTGTCTTCCTCAGTTGCTCTCCACTTTGTTTTTGAGGCAAGGTCTCCCCATGAATGTGGAGAAGCATTTTAGTTCAGTTAGGCTGGCTGGCCGTGAGCTGCAAGGATAGACCTGTCCCCATCTCTCCAGTGCTAGGATTGTAGCTGTGCACCACCACACCCAGTTGTAATCCGGTTCTTTTGCTTTCATGGCAAGCATTTTATTGACTGAGCTATCTCCCAGCCCTTCTTTCTTTTCATTCTTTTTGTAAAACATATTTTGCTTTTGATAATATAATATAGTTATATCATTTCCCCCTTCTTTTTCATCTTTTCTTCCCTTCAACCACTCTCATGTACCCACCCTTGCTGTATCTCAAACTCATGGCCTCTTTTACTTTAATTATTATTACACACACATACACTCATTCATACACAACACACACCCAAACACACACATACAGCCCCTAAGAAACACATACACACACACACACACACACACACACACACACACACACACACACACACACACGGCCTCCAAAACATACACATACAAGTAATCTTATGTGTACTAAGGAGGGTGAGAACTTGCCTGTGGCTCTAAGGATAAATATTTAGAAAGTAGTTAGGGATTGTGCTGGCTTAGTAAAGTGGTGGTTGTAGGTTCTCCTCAAAGGCCTGGGGACATGACTTCCCCTTGCTGAGCTGGTCTTAAGTGCAACTAGAGAGCTGTTGGTTACCCCCAGGCATGTGCCACTACTGCACCCTTAGGGTTATCATGCCATGCTGGCCAGAGCTGGGTGGGACTGTTGCCTGCTTCCCTCCTTTGGGAGATTTCACGGTGCCCTCTGGTAGCAGGAAAGCTAGTCCTCTGGGAAGAGGCTTCCGTGTCAGATCCAGCTGGAGTCCTCTGGGTCCCGTGTCCTAAGTGTATAGTGTTTTCAACAGTGGGGACTTACCTTTCACCTCTGGGGGGCAACCAAGGGCAACAGCAGTAGCCTGTAACATTTTGGGAATCTCTTGGACATCCCCGGCCAACAACTCAAAAGAGGGCTTTTCACACCTGGTGTTGGTCTGTGGCTCTGTGGGCTGCATTGTCATCTGACCTCTTTTCATTCTTCAGGTAGCACCAGTGTCCCCCTTTTGTGCTACCCTTGCTAGGCTTTACTACAACAGATATACCACTCCTAAAAAAAAGAAAGAAAGAAAGAAAGAAAGAAACTCTAAATAGTTCTGGCTGTCTTTGTGCGAGGATGCTGTGGACATAGTGCCCAGGCTCCTCTGGAGGTCTTGTGGATGAGTTTCATTCAGCGAGTTGGTTTCCAGCTTCTCAATTATAGCAGCTTTCTTGTTGCTAAGATTTTCTCTCTTTTTGGTTATTACAAAGGTTTTTTGGTTATTGAAAAGTTTGTCTCTTCCTGACACAATTTTGAGAAGACAAGCTTTTTCTCCTAAGCATTCATTTCACCTATCTTTGTTTTCCTTACTTTTGCATGTCGTACATACATGTAGACAATGAAACACGGTCACATCTACTCCCTTCCCTGCCTTCAGCTTCTTTTCTTCCCCCAACACAGCCCCTGCAATTCCATGCCTTTTGTTGTAGTTGTTTGTTTTTTGTCGAGATAGGGTATGTCTGTGAAGCTCTAGCAGTCCTGGACTTGCTTTATAGACCAGGAAGGCCTCAAATTCAAAGATCCACCTGCCTCTTGCCTCCCAAGTGCTAGGAATAAAGGTGTGTGCCACCACGCCTGGCATATTCATGCCATAATTTTAAAGTGGCGCACTGAGTTCATGTATGTGCATGAGTGGCCCATCCACTGGAGCATGGGAAACCGACCAGTGACTCCATCCTCAATAGAGAGTGATCCTCCTCCCCAGCAACCACCCCTGCCAGTCGCTCCTCGGTGTGGTGTGGAGCCTGGCGGTTGGTCATCCACCCCCGCTGTGGCAGGCTTTTGGCTAGCTTGGTCTCATGTGGGTAACTTCAGCTGCTATGAGTTTATACACCATAGCTGTGCATGTCCAGAAGAGAGCAAGTCACAGCTCTACTCTCTGTCCTCTTCTGTGATGTGCCTGAGCCTTGAAGGTGGTGCAAGGTGGAGATGGGGGAGGGAATTGATACAGATAGATGTCTTGCCTAGGGCTGAATACTCAGCCTCTCTCTCTCTTTAACATGATATTTTAATATTAGTGGTGAATTTCACATAATGCACCCCAATCATCCTTACTTCCTAATTCTTCCAGACACTCACTCCCCCAACCCACGGCTAAAAAAGAAAAACCTAATTTGTGTTGTTCATATAGTCACTGGAGCATGGCCAAAGACCCTTAAAGAAAAGTGAGCCCTTCCCCACCTGCAACTCCAGAAGCCATCTGTTGTGGAGAGCTACACTTGAGTATCCTTACCACAATGTTTACACATCCTCTTTGATGGCTTTCTTCTAGGGTGTTACTTTTGGGGGGGTTGTCACAGAAGCCTTCTATGTCTCTCTTTCTCAACTGTGATTCTGCAGGCATCGGTACCGCTGTAGAAGACACTTCCTTGCCCTTCACAGTCAGCAGCAGCATGGACTGTAGACATCCACCTGGCCTCTGGCGCTAGCACATTCCATGGGCCTCAGCATGGTCTCTGGTAACAGTTTGGGCCACGGACACCGGCATGGTGCCCAACAGCAGCATGGACATCAACATGGCTTCAGGTGGCAGTGTCTTATTCTCACACTGACGTTCTCCATCTTTCCAGTGATGCCTGTCCACTCCAAACAGAAGCTTCTGGGACCAAGGCTGAAAGGAGCCCGGGTCTATGGGTAGAAACATGGATATTTAGAAAGTATTTTAACTTCCCTGCCACATTTGGGGTCACAGCCCCCTCTCATCCCTACTTCTATGCCAGTCTTTCTTATTTCATCTCCCCCTTATTCATATGTATTGAAGACTTGACTGCTTTATCTTTTCTTCTTCTTCTTTTGTTTGTTTTTGTTGTTGTTTTTTGAGTCAGGATTTCTCTGTGTAGCCCTGGCTGTCCTGGACTCACTTTCAAGACCAGGCTGGCCTCAAACTCAGAGATCTGCCTGCCTCTGCCTCCTGAGTACTGGGATTAAAGGCGTGCGCCACTACCACTTTTTTTCCCCTAGATTAAACTTCACTTTTATTTATCACTTCTAATTTTAAATTTTTATGGGCCAAAAGATAGTTCAGTGAGGAAAGGAACTTGCCACCAAGGCCGGCCACCTGAGTTCCATCTTCAGACCCACGTGGCAGGAGCTGAGCGCCCACTTCTGCGAGCTGCCCTCTGACTTCCACATGCATTTTGTAGTGTGCACATGCAGACACATATACAGAAATAAAGAACTGTAATTTAAACTTTTAGTTGTTTCTGCTCTTGTGGTTTTATTTGTGCTCCTTTTGTTTTTCTATTTCTATAAAACAGTTTCCCTTTTTAGCTGAAGTGTTAATATAAGTATTTTCAGCTGTATTTCTTTTCTCAGTTATAAGACTTTGCATCGTATGTGGATAGTTTGTGATTTTCTTTCTTTCTTTTCTGAACAATTTGGTGGATTTACCCCCTCTCTTCAGTATAGTTATTTTCTAAAATTTGTTTTCATTCCCAGGGCAGAGGAGGGAATGGAATTGCTCCAGGCCCACCAACCACATGGGTTCTGAGTGTGGGAGGTAGGATTTCTCCCAGAGGAAAATCAGGACTGTTTCCAGAAGTTAGGAGTAGGGTGTTGGGCAGGCCAGCACGTCAGCTTCTTTTCTTTTGCCAATAAAGTTACTGAAGGATCAAGTGAGATAGTTTACACAGCACAGTGTCCAGTGCAAGAAAGTCCGATAACAGTAAACAGATAGGGGCCTCCCCTCACCCTTCCGAGTGCTGATCCGAGCCAGGCACACACTGTGCCTTGTGGCTCTCTGGGGTCTTTCTGCTCACTGTCGTTGGCCTCCTCACACCTGTAGAGCTCCAGGTCCTACTCAGGGCGTGAGGAAACCTGAGTCTGTATCCTCACTTCACCTAGGGAGTCTGGAGGGGATGTGAATCTCCCACACCCCGGGGTTCTGTCCAGGCTACAGGACTTTGTCCACGTGCCTTTGTGATCACTAATGAGGCCATGTGCTCAACTAGAAACCATGGCTTCTCCCCACCTGACACGTGACTGTTCGTTCAGGCCCCTTGCTGAAGGCCTGGGAAACATTTGTCTCCTGGCTGTCTGAGGCCACAGACTTCCCATAAAGATCACTCTTTAGATGAGGATTCATGCTGGAGTCCCCAGTTTGCATGATAGATGTTAATTGGCAGGCATTAATTAATGCAGTCATATCCATCCTCTCAGGGAGCCGGGGTGCCCGCAGACAGTGGGTCTGCTCAGTGCTGTCTTCAAAACCAACGCAAACCACGCAAACTCTAATGAGCAGGCACTCTGTTATTTCTTTTGGAATTTACCAGGGTGGTTTGTGGGGTGGAACCACACAAGTGTAGCTCTGGGTGCCAGCTCCTCATTTCTGAACTCTGAAAGTCATCTTTTCAGGCAGAGCAAAAGGAGCGTGGAAAAAAGTCTTTCAGATTTTGAAAAGAGAAAATAGAAAGCGGTAAAATGGAAAAGTGGCATGCTCTCCTGCCGGGCAGGTTTCTTTTCCCCTCGACACAGCAGAATTTTCCATATTGAAAAGATAGCTGTGTGAGAAAAACCAAAACCAGACCGGGGCTGGAAGTGAGACAAGGCGGCCATGAGAGAACAAGGACACAGTGAGTCGTCCCCGGCTTGTGGGGCGCTGGGCCAGCTGTGGACGTTGGCTCAGCTGGGCTGCCTGCTCCCTGCTTGCAGAAGGCAGGGCTTCTCTTAGGAGGCATCTCCTTTGTCAGCGGGTACAAAGGTGGCACAGGGCAGACACGAGGACTAGGGAACCATTTGCCTCAAAGTGGACACTGGGGCTGTGCTGGCTGGCCACAGTGCCCCCAGGTGGCAGGCTGCAGCTCCACTCCTCACACCCCCAGCGTAAGCTGGCACCCTCTTCTTGTGCCAGCCCATGCCTCCCAGACCATTCCCCTAGCACTACTGTCAAGACAGGCCCAAATTCTCGCCCCTATCTACTCAGAAGCTGTGGAAATTTGGCCCACTCCTTTTTCCTCCTAAGCCTCAGTTTTTAGTACAGTGTGGGCAATGAGAGTAGGGAGTTGCAAAGGAGTCCTAAGACCAGCAGCACCCCACCCCGCCACCTCTATGACAGACAGTGGTGGTTCCCATCCCATAAGCACCCCCTCCCCACGTCAGTACCTCACAGTCTAGCCTGGTCCCTTGGCACCTCTCATCCCCACTGCAGCCAAAGCCAGTGGCTGGTCCAATTACTGTCTGTGGTAGTGGGCCAGCAGCACAGTGTCATCTGCTGCAGTCACTGTCTAAACAGGAACAGGAGCCGTACTGTCCCAATCCAGATGGGCTCCCAGCACTGGTCCAGCTGCAGGGTGGTCCTGTGTGGCTGGTATCTGGGTACCTACCATCCATGGTTATGGCAGTTGTAGCCAGACCGTCCCTCCCATGGACATCCCTCCGCTACTCCTTGTGGGGCTGTGTGGCAGAGCTGGCAGGGCCCCCAAGTCTGGGTGGGCCACTGATGTAAGACCTGAGACAGATGTGCTCAGGCAGGCCTGGTATGTGTAACAGGAGGGAGTAGCCACAGCCCCACTATGAGCCCCTCTGGAGAATGTTAATCCCAAAGTAGAAAAGAAAAGAGCCACAGCCTGGGCTCCCTTCCCCCGGGTCAGCTGTTGTACGGCTCCATCCTACCTCATTGGCTTCCAGGTACTGCAGTGAAAAGAGACTAACAGCATGGCGCTGGACAGAGCTGTGAGTGAATCCTGCCTTGGCCACTGTCCCAACTATGTGGCCTAGGAGAGCAATGCAGCCTTTTCTGCCTTCTGTCTCTTGTCCACAGAAGAGAGAATGTGGATTCATGGTGGCAGCATTGTCCTTGCACAGCAACAGTCTGGCCACATCTAGACCAGGGGGTAGTGAGTGCTTAGTAAACCTGGGTCAGCATCTTTTTTTTTTTTTTTCTTTTTTTTTGACAAGGTCTCATAAAACTTGGCCTGGTCTTGCCTCACACTCACTAAGCAGCTATGTTTGACTATGAATTCCTGATCCTCCTGCCTCCAGAGTACTGGGAATAAGGCTCAGGGCCACACTGTCCTTTTGGTGCAACACAAGGGAGTCTCCAAGTAGAGCTGTGTCTGAGCAGAGCCCACTGTGTGCTTTGGAGACCAACAGGATGACTCCAGGGCTACATCCCAGCAGAGCTGCTGCAGATCCCAGTACGCAGTGGCGAGACTATACAGCCCTTTATCTTTTCCCAGCCTCCTTCTCCCACGGGTGATGGTCAAGGAAGGGACAGGGCTTCACAGCAGACCCAAGGAAACCTCAGTCCCCTCCTCCTGCTCTGCTCCTGGGCTGAGCTGCTGCCCGGCCTCTGAGTCAGCCAAGCTGGAGTCTGCACACTGCATCTGGAACCACCCCACCCCATGGCGTACGTCCCTCCACCCCCGCACAGCACCGGCCGATGCTTTTTGTTGTGGTCTCAGCCATAATGGGATTTTCAGGATTGCCACGAGTCCTCAGGGAGGTAACTGAGTTACATTTTTTGAAAAGGAGGAGGAAAACACTAAGTTCAAGAGAAAGACTAAGACTGTGAATTCAAACCCACCACCCTTAGAATGTTTACTCAAGGAAAATTATTACCAATTATTAAAAATTGGAAAACAGTGCCATCAGAAGGCAAGGAACGGACATGGCCCCTGCGAGGAGTGCCAACAGATGCTTCTGTGACTTGATGGTTTCCCGGAACAATGTGCAGCTATTTTAAAAGCAGATGAGTGACTCATGGTACCCGGGCCCCCGAGGTCCTCCGTGGTGGAAGGAAGCCTGTGTCGGAGGAGGAAGCCTCGGTCCCATCTCTGTCGCTTTCCAGCTGTGTGGCCTTAAGCCAAATTCACATCCTCTCTGAGCTTCCTTTTCCTCCCTTACAGAGTGGGCGTTTGGAAGGATAAATCAGAAAATGAGCATGTCCCTGGCGTGGTGGCGCATGCTTTTGATCACAGCACTCGGGAGGCAGAGGCAGACGAATCTCTGTGAGTTCCAGGCCAGCCTGGTCTATAGAGCAAGTTCCAGGACAGCCAGGGCAGTTACACAGAGAAACCCTGTCTTGAAAAACCAAAGAGAAAAAAAAAAAAAAAAAAAAAAAAAAAATAGAGTGTTTCTTCAAACAGATTGTTTTGCAACACAATTATGTATCATATGAAAATATACAATGCATGAAAGACATAACTATACATATGTAAGATATAACATAATATATAACTCATTTGTAATACTTGACATTGGTCAGGGTTTAGTGTATAAACATTTTGATAAAGTTAACTTATATGTTCTAAAGCTAACATCATTTTCTGACTATGAAAGTCCCTTTAGGGTTTACTACATTTCAAATTATTAAATGTAGAAATTTTTATATTTTTCAAAGGTTTATTTTTGTTATTTTAAATTATATGTATGTGTGTACACACTGGGGCATGTGCATGTGAGTTTAGGTGCCACAGAAGCCAGAGGAAGCTGGAGTCACAGGCAGTTGCAACCTGTCTGTCATAGGTGCTGGAAACCAAACGTGGGCCCTCTGCAAGTGGACAGGCATTCTCCTATTCATCTTTCCAGCCCTAGAAATCTTGAAAGCAAGGGGAGCACCTCTTGGTTCTGGCTGTGGGCATGGAGGATGTCAGATGCCTGCCTGCAGGCTCCTCCTTCAAATACAGAGCTTTGGGCACACTGCATTTCATAGAAGTATTGTTTTTGTCTGAGTTGTCAATGCTATGCAGACAGATTTTGTTTTTTTAGTTTAGATCTATTTTTAACTTAGAAGTTTCTTATGTGCGTGCTTTCCAGGGGTTGTGTTTTTTTCTGTACTTCATTCCTAGGTGGAGCATGCTAAGGTCAAAGACTGTGGATAACATGGCATTGACCATGTTAACTTACAGGGCGTTCCTTTGGGGTGTAGCACTCCTGGCTGGTTGCAGTTTGTTTGTTTGTTTGTTTGTTTTTCAAGACAGGGTTTCTCTTTGTAGCCCAGGCTGTGCTGGACTCACTTTGTAGACCAGGCTGGCCTCAAACTCAGAGATCTTCTTGCCTCTACTTCCAAAGTGCTGGGATTAAAGGAGTGTGCTACCACCACCAGGCAGACATAGTACTTTTTAAAATTCACTTTTTATCCCTGGTGGTTTCTTGCTTTATGTGTTTAAATGTTGTGTTGTCTCATGAATAGAAATTTGGAGTCATTGAATCATCTCCATCAAGTCTGTTTTCATCCATGTCAGTCATTTCTCTTTGTCTTGATCATTTTTTCTGTCCTCAGTTCTTTGCATTGCTTCTCCTGCCCAGTCCCCTTGTGTTGGCATTACTCATGGAGGGCTCCTGGAAGGACACTCCATCCACTTCTCTCTAATATCCCTAGATAGTCTGCGGTGTGGCTTTGTAGTCAGTCAGCTGATAGCTGTGTAGAGGTTCAGCCTGAAGAGCCAGGCCCCTGCTCGTTCACCTTCTCACACAGGTGACTTGTATGGAGACCCCACCCCCACCCCAACCCATCACTGGCCATTAGAGTACCATTTTTGCATCATGCCTTGTTTCTTGTTAAGCATCTCAGAAGACATCTCTGCCCACCATTGGCTTTTGTACAGAGAAGTATCTCATTCTTAACTTCTGTCCATTCATTCATAATTGTGTGCATGTGTGCACACATGGGGGCAGATAGACAAATAGGTAAATAAACAATTACAAACCACAAAAGCTGTTCTCCTGGGCATGGCAGCTTCAACTTAGTTATTACACTTCACCAGTCATTAAAGAGTGGGCTACTATTTTCCATTTGGACAATATGTACAAAACCTTGTTGTTGAAGACTGCAAATATGACATGCTAGAATCTTCCAGCATCCTTTTCGGTCATTGCTCAAATCTCTATACAGTTGAGCATGAGAAATGAGTCAGTCAGAATTAGAATTCAAGTCCAAACAGTATGTTCAGTTTCCACAAGTTGCCCTTTATGCCTTCTTGCAGAGGGCACTGTTTAACTCCAGGATTCGTAATACAGCCTACCATAATGAGAGTCTTCTCTAATCCTAGGCATCTACCTTCTGGATTTGATCTACATTGACTCTGCATACCCTGCTTCTGGCAGCATCATGGAAAACGAACAAAGATCCAACCAGATGAACAACATCCTCCGGATCATTGCTGATTTGCAAGTTTCCTGCAGCTACGGTTAGTTCCTTAGTGCTAGAACTGTGAAATATTGGATTGTTGCAGCCTGGACCCAGCACTTTGGCCACCAGAAAGCTCCAGGAGTCAGGTTAGCCCCACAAAGCTCCACATTGTGGTATCTTGAGCTTCAGACATGGGCTAGCCCTTTCATACATCTCCAAAGACTCCATGTACCAGATGCTGCTGTTGCTTAGTTACACACGAGGAACACAGTCTGACCACTAGATTACATGTCCAGTGAGTAGCATGTCCCAGGTCTGGGTGGCTCTGTTCCATTTATCTATGAAGAGCCTGGTGGGCTCCCAGATGGCTCTAATTCAAGTGAGTGGATTTGGGTCCAGATTCCTTCTGTATGTAGCTCTTCCATCTGAGTCCCCTCATAGGCTCTGCACTGGGCTGGCAGAGGTAAGAAGAAAGAAGCTGATAAGAGCAGTTTGTTGGCCAGACTGACAAAGGGCACGCATCACCTCTGCCACAGGAGGTTAGGACCTGTAGTCTAGCTGTGGACCTAAATAGAGATATTTGGTAAGCAACTGGCTAGGCTCTACTGCGTATGGCAGATGCAGAGAGCAAGCACAATGGCAGGTGCCTGGAACACACAGGGAAGCTCACTGAGAAGGATGCTGAGTGGGCCGTCCACGTGGACACCAGTTTTATACAAGACCGTGACCTTGGTGTGGAGGCTAAACGTGTGTGAGGTACCCTAGTCCTTTGTGAGAAGGAGCAATGAACCAGGCAGGGAGTCCACAGCGACAGGGAGAATGAAGAACAGAGCTGCAAGCTGGCCTCTCTGCCTCAGGTTTTCACAGCATGGGGGGTGTGAGAAAAAAGACAGTTCTACCTGCCATACAGGGTGTGAGACCACTGGCTGCTTCTGCTTGGGAGGAACACAGGGAGAACAGCAGTCACCACATCTCAGGGAAGGATAGGGTCCACAGCGTAGGCCAGCTCTCCTCAGAGGCCTGCACTGCCAGAGCGGCATGCTTGTTCTGCAGCCTCCAAACACTCTCAGTGTTCTTCATAGTCTGCAGGCGCAGACCCAGCCTCAGAGTCACACGGGGAACAAGTCTCAGTGCCACATCTTGAAAAGTCCCTTTCTCCTCGCTGTAGATTGCTCATGTGTGAAAACAGGGCCACACCCAGTGCCTAGCCTCCAGTGTGTCCCAGAATTTCCCAGAACCCCGAGGAGGTGCATCCTTGTCACTGTGTGTAGACTGTGCCAGCCACTATCAGTTTGGAAAGCAGGTGCCACTGTCCGCATTTCAGGGATGATGATCCCACCAAAGACTTAGAGGGACCTTCAGAGCCTGCTCCCTCTCTACAGCCTCTCTCCTTGCATGTCTGCCCCCTCTTCTTAGGAGGAGTACATGACAGTCAAAGTCTAAGGAGAGTGAAGTGGCTAGGCCCAGTGGCTCCAGGAAGGAGATGACACGTGTGGGACCGGCCTCACAAGCTAGAGTTAAACCTGGCCTTGCCACCTCTCAGTGATATGACCTTTGTAGATTGCCACCACCTCTCCTATGTATGGTGGGAACAGCCTTTTCCTACACAAGACAAAGTGAACAGATGTCTGTCACATGGCACAGAGCTGCCATCCTGGTTGGACGTCTGTGCTGGCTGGGATGGCCTTGCGTTCACGACACACAGAAGGAGGCTACCCACTATCATTACTGGAAGTCTGTTTGGGCTCAGGCCCATGATTCTGTGTGCTCTGGGGGCCAGGGCTTCACCTTTCCCCAGACTTAGCGTCCGCTTGATGTCATTCTCTATAAGGGCGGAGCTCAGGCCTGATCACCCTCCAAGGTCTGACCCCAAGGGCAGCCCAGCCACATGCCCCCAGGTGTGTCTGTATTAGCATTCCCTGGGCTGTGGCAGAGTCAAGCCTGTGAGTCTTGTCCCCGCTTTTGCAGACCACCTCACCACCCTGCCGCATGTGCAGAAGTACCTGAGGTCCGTGCGCTACATTGAGGAGCTGCAGAAGTTTGTAGAAGATGATAACTACAAGTAAGTCCTTGTCCTCCCCTGTCGTCCTCAGCACCCAGGTAACGGCAGGTGACCTGGTGCCTCCTGGAACTGGGAAGGAGTGGCCTGAAAGGCTCCCGTGCCCCATCACGCAGCCCCTCAAGCCCCACAGATGACGGAGAGAGTATGCCCACCTTTCCGTGTGGCCTGGGAAACACACGTGAACTCTACAGCCAGGTGTGGGGCGGGGTTGGCACTTTGGCTTTCACAGGGCCCCTTGGCACTGTATGAGAAGGCCAGCTGGTGGTATCTTTAGGCCATTGTTCTCCAAGGTCCTGTTTCATCAGCAGTCACGGGCCTCTCAGCCCTTTGCAGCCCACAGTCCAGCTCTAGCCAAGGGCCCCAGGCACAGTCTCAATGCTTCTGTGAATGGATGTACCTCTCAGGCCCCAGGCCGTCCAGCTCTTCTTCCTTCTGTGCTACTCTGGTTTGCAGTTCTCCCGTCATTGGTGGCACCTGAGTGTGTACCCTGCATTGCTCAGTATCTAGAGTGAGAGGCTGGGTTTGTTTCTAAGTCAGTTCTGGCTTCCCATCTTGCCTGGACTGACTCTCAGCTCAGTGCTTTCCCACATAGCTTGACATCCAGGCAAGCCTTGGCCATCTGGTGATTGGTCATTTGCCACCAGAGTGCCATTGTCACAGAATCTTTTTCACATCCCATCTCACTGGCTGCTTCTGCACACTGTGGTTCCCTGACTCCACCATCTAGTGCTCGTTAGTCCCTTGCAGCCTTGTGTCTGAAAGCCTGATCTTGTGTCATCCCAGTGTGAGAAAATGGTCCAGAACCATAGCTCCTAGTCACTTGAAGATTTTGGGAACAGTTGTTAAGGCATCCCACCTGGCCACTGTAGCAGCTGTGGTTCAAAACTCTAAGCTGTGAATCCCGGTCATCAGAGTGGGGCCTGGAGATGCCTTCTCTCAGCACTCCACAAGAGGCTCTAATCGTCGTTGGAAGCACAGACATCCTGTCCTCGCTGTTGCTATGCCTTCGTTAGCCAACATGAACGCAAAGTGGTGCAAAGATGTGATCTCGCTCCTAGTAATGGGAGGCACAGAGGTCACTCCCCACTACAACAGAATCTATCACGAATGGAGCTCATTTTATTTACAAAGCATTTGCTGTTCCTGAAGAGAGGCTTGGAGTGTGAAATTATTCCCACTGAGGTTCCAGTATAATGTTTTCCATTCGTGTACCCGTCTTGCCATTAAAGAGACAGTAGTTTTTCATTAACACTAATACACTTTAAGGAGAAAAGTGGCCTATAAATACTTGTGAACATGAGACAATCCTTGGACAAGCTGCAGATTATGAGTAATTACTCCTTCCATTTTGAAGAAGCGGAACACCACCCCCACCCTTCCCCCCCCCCCCCCCCCCCCCCCCCCCCAGCCCTCCGCACTAAACAACAGTCACCCGAATGCTCATAAAGGCTCTTTGTTGGGCCAAGCCGGGCAAACCCAGGGAGGAGGCCTGCCTTCCTGCCCCCAGGCCCCCAGCCATGGAAAGTCCTCTTTCTAAGGAGGTCCTGTTTCTGAGTGGCAGGAGGCAGGCAGGAGCTGTGACTGTACCAGTACTGAGAGCTGTGGCCTGCTCACACCTAGAAGTAGGTCCTCAATGCCCAGGATGCAAGGACTTAGGACACTTCTAATACCTTGCCATCATCTGCCTTGAGGGAGACCCCTACCAAGAGGCCGGGCCTGTATCGTCTCCTTCTCAGCCATTAGTCTGTTATCAACTTAAGGAAAATGGCCCAGTGTCCACCACTTAGAAAGCATGGCCACTAGCACGAAGGAAGCAGGACTTTGAACACTCGGGTGGGTAGACGCATGACCGCAAGGACAGACTCCACTCAGTTGGGTAACACTGCCATCCTTGCTGTTTGTGATTAAACATCTTACATTTAATTCAACCAGATAAAAAGGGAAGTAAAATAAAAGGGGAGGAATGATCACTCTTCAAGTCATCACTTATTTTCTGCGAGAGACATTGTCCTCTGGAGCTGCAGAGAGCGCATTGTTTTGTTTTTTGGTTTTGTTTGTTTTTTGGTTTTTTCAAGACAGGGTTTCTCTGTGTAGCCCTGTCTGTCCTGGACTTCCTTTGTAGACCAGGGACCTCGAACTCACATTGCTCCGCCTGCCTCTGCCTCCTGAGTGCTGGGATTAAAGGAGTGCGCCACCACGCCCGGCTTAGCCTGGGTTCTATTGCTGCCATCAAACATCATGACCAAAAAGCAAGGCTGGGGCGGGGGGCGGGGGGGAGGCAAGAAACGGGTTGATTCAGCTTACACTTTCACATTACTGTCCATCACCAAAGAAAGTCAGGACAGGAGCTCAGCCCGCTTTCTTATAGCGCCCAGGACCCCAGCCCAGGGATGGCTCCACCACAGTGTGCTGTGTCCTCTCCCATCAATCACCAAATAAGAAAATGCCTTACTGCTGGATTTTATGGAGGCGTTTTCTCAATTGAGGTTCCCTCCTTTCAGATAGCTCTAGTTTATGTGACAACTTGACATGAGACACAGGAGTTGAGTTCAGTTTCCAGCACCCATACAGGCAGCTTACAACTCCCTGTAACTAACTCCAGCTCCAGAGGGCCCAGCACCCCTCCTCGGGCACTTTCATACACATGCACATCGCCACATAGAGACTCACTCATAAACATAGTTAAAAGTCAAGATTAAAAAATATTTCGTAAAACATCTTTTGTAAGACTCAAAGTGAGCCAGGAAAACCATGAAGAGGCCTGAGTCTGGGTGTTTCCTGTGCCCAGGTTGTTACTGTGACTGTCAGCTGCATCAGGTTATAAAGAGGACGCAGCTGGCCCCGCCCCACCTGGGCGTCACCATCCTCCAGGTTTTTGTTAGTTATGTTATGTTTGGACCCCACTTGCTGAATGCGTAGCATGGAAACCATGCTCAGGAATCTAATTCCTACAGTCCTGCTTTTAATGGGATTCTCTTCTTACCGCCTGTTGCTCCTCATCCCTTGAGCCTTTATTTTAAATCGTTCCTTACTTAGCTGGGTTCATTAGGAGGTGGGGCCTGGCCTCCCTTGAAGAGCTGCTTATTCTGAGCTTGGCCTCCTGGGTGACCGCCTTGCTTTTCCCCAGGCCTGTAGACTCGGCTTGGTAGGCTCCTGACACTGGGTGCTGCTGCTGGCAAACTCTTAGAGCTGCCTGGGCTTTCCCATCTTGCTTTGCCTGGTGAATGAAGTCCATAAAACTCAGAAGCTCAGCAAGAGAAAGCCTCAGCGCAGAGGCTCCCACACCCCGCAGTGTGCCTTCCCTGCTGCAGGCCAGCCCCCACCCATTATACCTTCATCTTCTTCCACACTGGTTCTTGGCTTCCATCCTCCAGGGCTCCTGTGTCGGGTGCTGTCTTCCCAGCAGCTGTGAGCAGCTCCTCAGCCCCCAGGTGATGTTTTCAGTGAGGCGTTCGGCCAGCCCTCTCTGGTTTCTATCGTTGGTTTGGTCCCTTGTCCTAGGAATCATCTGATTCCTGTCTTATCACTTTAAGAAGTGTGGGTTTCATTGAACTCGCTCATGTTCTGCTCAGAGGCCACCTCCCAGGCTGACCTGGGGGTCACACTCCCCTTCTTTCTTCCCCTGTGTGAGGCAAGGTCTTCTGCGTTGCTGGACCACTGTCTCGCTGCCATTTGAGAGACTCCTGTCTGGCTCCCCTTCCACATGTGCAGAGGGGCTGCTTTCCCTTTCCCCCAGCAGGACAGGAGGTTCCCTTCATCTCCCAGGCTATCTCCATGCCACAAAAGGATACCATCAGGTGGCCAGTCTGGTCCTCCGGAGCCTACATTCCTTCATAGTATCCCTGCCTGCCACTCGCTGGTGTCATGAACTTAGCTGAGGGAGCTGCATGGCCTCCTCCTCCTCCTTGCTTTCCTAGGCAAGCATGGGCCAACTGTTCATTTCACTCCATTTCCCTTAGCTATTGCTTAGTGGACCCAGAGACCCTGGGAGGCATCAGAGGGAGGCTCCCACAGTATTCTTGAGTCCTCTGACCACTCTACTCCTTAGCAGCCACCCTTGTCCCGACAAAGCTGTCATCCCTCCCCATCCCAGGGAAGACCCGGGCCTCTCTGACCTTTGAAACTCTTTGGTTTCAGGTTGTCACTCAGAATCGAACCAGGAAGCAGTTCTCCAAGACTAGTCTCTTCCAAGGAAGATCTTGCAGGTATCATAACTTCCTCAAGTGGTCCAAAACCACTCAGCCCCAACTTGGCTGCCAAGCTAGGCCCTACATGGAGCCCAAGGACACAGTGGGGCTCACTGCATGGCGGGCTCAGATGTCCCTGCTTACAGCCCCTTCCCCCAACCTGCTGGACTTCTGATAATGTGGGACCCCAAGATCAAATCCCTAACTTAGAAGCATGCACTAAGTACTGAAAATGCTGTGGGCTTCCCCTGGACCACCCTGACCCTTGTCCTTCAGCCTGTCCCCACACTTGGGATTATGTGCCTAAAGGGGTACCCAAAATGCAATCAACACATTAGATTTGTCACCTCTGAGGGAGACATACACTGTCACCAGAAGGAGGAGCCTAAGATCTGCTGTCAGAGCAAGGCTCTTGCTTTGTCCGTCTCTTTCTGCTCCTCTGTAGCTCTTATAAGATTGTCATGATGCTGGGGTGAGCATAGGCCTGTCACTTGCTCTGCCCACATCCGTCCACTGTCAGAGTATGTTTGGTGTCAGCTGCTTTTTTGTTAACTGTCATAACAGTGGCCAGCTCTGGGGATAGGATGGGGGCTGATCAGTGCTGCTGTCTGGGGGGATGCTCGAGGGGTGTCTAGTTGCACACTCTCCCGGTTGCAGCCCTCTGTCACTCCAGCCTGGTTTCTGAGCCACTGCACCTTAGCCAAACAGCTTTATCCCCCCAGGCTGTGCTTTCTGTATGTAAAATGGAGCTAATGACACCGTCATCCCAACAAGAGAACACTGAGATGCTGTCCAGGTGCCCAGCATCAGAAGTGTGTGGGAGTTAACACCTGGTGCCCACCATCCCTCTCTCCAAACTCCTGGCTGGGCTATGTGGATTGGTAGGACTAGAACTGCAGAACTCTCAGGAAACAGTGTAGGGGCTTCCAGCCTGCCCCATCCCCACCCCACCCCTGCACAGCCTCTGTCCTGCCTCTGAGATGCCCCTTGGCTCGTTGTTTGTGCCAACTCTGCTATCTGGGTGGAAATCAAGACTCTTCCTTGCACCCCTGGGCTCCCCTGCTCATGAGCCTTGGAAGATGTTGCTTTGCAGCCCTTGGAACCATCAGGGCTGCTAAGTTAGTGCTGCCCACAGTTGTACTTTTCATGGCCTCTCCCAAACCCCAGTATTACGTGCCTCTTGCTTCAGCCCCCATCCCTAAAAGCCTACTGTCTTCCCCTAGCAAATGGCCATTGGCAATGGTGGTTCAGAGAGCTATGGTCCTGGGCAGGTTTCAGCTTTGCAATCTGTCCCTACTCTAGCCCTCTCCCCAAGCAAACTGCCCTCTGAGATGCTTAGCACTGCATACTGCACCTGTGAAAGGAGTCCAGTATACACGTCACTCACAGGGCTGCTGCTAAAACATGTGCGGAATCTAGCCCAGAGAGTTCCCATCGGGACAGCTTTGCCACAGTGTTGTTGTGGTTGTCAGTGTGATTCTATCACTGAACTAGCCTCCAGGCACTAGCCAAATGACACTGCCGAAGGCCCCAGTTGGGCCTGGTTTCACTGGGGCAGCAAGCTCTGGACCTCAGATAGACCCAGCTTGTTTCTGAGTAGGATGACATACGGCCACGCACATCCCACATCAGCCTGTGTGTGCAGCTGCAGACTTGAGTCCTTGGGATTTAGAACCCATGGCCTGCAAAACTTGGTATCCTTCCTGCCCAGCCTCTCACAGGGCTTTGTGAGCCTACATCATACGCTTACGTGGCCAGTAGTCTGCGTGGCCATCTGTGTATTCATTTGCCTTATGCATGTCTTCTCCGACAGAGTAAAAGCCCCCAAGAGACAGGTTTAGGTGTGGAGTTTCTAGAGCCTGGTATACAGGGCTCTGGGTGAATCAGCTGCCTCCCATTAGGACTAGCCCTAGGGTTCCTTGTTGGGCCCTACAGGCACCTGTCCTTGAGAGCAGCTCCAGTGTGGGCTGGCTGCTGACTCAGCACAACCTTCCAGGGAAGTGCTGAGCCCAGCAGTTCCTGCTCCACAGAGGGAGCTCAGCTCAAAGGAGTGTTTTCCACCAACCTTCCTAATCCCTGGCTTCAGCCCCAAAACAGGATGTCAGGGTTTATGTTGATCACCAGAGAGCTGGTGACTTTCTAGAAAGCTGGAAGCCTGTCAGTGACTCAGGTTTCCCTCTTGAAGCCTCAGAGGAAAGATAAGGAGTGCTGCTGCAGCGTGGGTCATCGCACCCCAGGGGTCAGCTCCAAGGGAGCCTTCTGGGCTCTGGCAAATCTACAGGACTCAGGGACAGGAATGCGCCTCTTGCAGTCCCAAGAATGGGAGGAACGTGGCCTCCCTCCATTCCTCAGGAGGGGCTAGGCTCCAGCTCGAAGCTGTGCCCAGCAGTTAGACACCCCCACACTTGCCAAAGAAAAGCCCTTAGATGTGCACCTTCATTTACACAAGGCTCTTAGGCTGCAGATCTATGGATGACCAGCACTTGCAGGGGCCCAGCCTCCTGGAGCTCATGCCTTTGCTGGGAAGACCGGCAACAAAGGGACAAACAGAAAAGGGCAGGCATATTTGGAGCCCAAAAGAAGCCAGTGTGAGCAGACCAAATGGTGTGTACATGAGGGGCTATCTATGCCCCTTCTAACCAGCTCCTGGCAGGGACTGCGATACCTTGACTCTGCACAGACAGGAGCAGCCACCACCTTCTCAGGAGCCTTGATGAACATCAGCAGCAGCCTATGAGCTACAGCTGTTCTCGTAGCCTCTGGTGGCACTAGGTTCTGCCAAAAGCTGCCCCCATTTTCCTCTGGGGAATGGCCATGTGGGCAGTCTGACCCCACAAGGAGACAGCGAGAAAGGAAATGGAGGAAACGGGCTCAGTTTCTGATCTGTGGAGAAAAAAGGCAGGGACGCCACACTTCCAGTTTCCCTCACCGTGTACTGCTGTTTATATAAATGAACTAATATTTTCCTGGAGAGGAAAAAAAAAATCACACGTAATGTTGATAATGTTGCCCACCCCGACCCCAGGGCAAGTGATGTTTGTGTGTCCTGGAGCTAGTAAAGACCATTCCAGACCCTGCAGGCTTCCCCCGTGTGGCCTCCCCTGGGGCAAGTCTCCTCTGGATTCCAGAGCCATGCTTGAGCCTAGGAACACCCCAGCCCTGGCCTCTGGCTCTGCCCTCTCAACCTTAAGGCTGATCTCCTGCACACCTTTCTGCCTCCATGTTCATTACCTGGTGGCAAGAGCCCTGCTGCCAGGCCAGCCGCCTGTATGCAGAGCCTGGCTGCAATGTCTCTGAGCTGTGGGCACAGGCTGGCTCACATGGCAGGGCTGCCAAAGGAGTTCCCTGAGGCTGCGCCAGAAATGCTGCTGCTGGCACAGTGCCTCTCGGGAGTGTTAGCTCCTGGGCCTCTCAAACAGGCTCTGATGCCATCTACATGAGAGACAGAGACCTGAGTACCACATTGGGAACCCAAGGGCCCACATCTAGTCCCTGTTCCAGTGCTGCCTCAGAACTTAGGGCAGAAAATAGCACTAATGTCACATGCACGTGCTGTATGTCAGGGTGGACAGGGCTGGACTGGAGTCACTTGGAGGGGTTGTCACTCACACGCCTAGTACAGACTGTGGCTGGAGCTGGGCAGCAACAGCAGCAGCAGAGAACAGCTGCACTCTTCATGTGGCCAGAGACCCTCACATTCCCTGGAGCAGTCAAGGGCTTTGTGGAGCACTCTAGGAAATTTGCATAAGGGAAGCCCTCCAGCTCCTCCTCTTCACTACAGATGACCTGGCTGAGCAGCTTTCCAAGCCTGCTCACGTGTTCACTGGGTGTACCTAGGCCCTGCCGGGTGAATCCCCTGGGCCTCCCGCAGACAGGTGGGCCTTTGCCAGTCATATCTCACTCCCATTCTGTAGGTAAAGACCATGGGGCCTTGAACACCTGCTCCTCCTCCTCTACCCCCTGAGTGCTGGGACTGCAGATGTGTGTCATCACACCCAGTGTCCTGTTGATGCATTGAGGCACACAGGTGTTGGTAGGAATCAGAACCCCAAACTTTATCTTGTGTTCAGTCCCCTTGCCTCATCCAACTGGGCTGCTTGAGGCCTGGCTGCCTGTGGCAGCGGCAGGGCGGCCTTCTCCCTCCTCACAGAGCAGTTCTCCAGATCCCTCGTCTGCTAATCACAGCCCCGTTTGTAGCAAGGCTGCTGCTGTCTTGAGGTACGACACCCTCTAGGGGGCCGCTATAAAGCTGTCATTTCTCCAGGGCATTTCCTTGGATGTCCTCAACCTTGAAAGATAACAAATGTACTCCTGGGCCTCAGAAGCCCCTTCAGAGTCACCTTCCCATCAGCAGCTTCCTGCTAAGATCCACTCAAACCCTCCACACTGAACCAGGCGTTCTTACTAGAGCCATCTCGTCCACAGGAGGCCAGAGTAGCCCCTCATTCTAACACACATGAGAACACAGTTTACCCCTCTGTGGCCACCACTGCCCTCTGCTTGCAGTCACCTGTGCATCCCCAGCACCGAGTGAGACACTAACTCTGCCTGGCCCTAGTGTGGAGATGTCTTTCAAGGCCGTCGTGGTCTGTGGAGAAACTTTGAAATTCATGATGAAGAGAGAGCCTGGGCAAGAGGTATGGTTTTCCTCTTTTAACGCCCTCCTCTGCAACCCTTTCCCATGCTCAGAATGGGGTCCTCTGTGAGAGCTCAAGCCTGATCTCTCCAACTCCATGGCTATGCCGAGGCCCAGGCACCTTGGGTTCCAGCAGCTCCCAAGCATCCTTGGTTCCCACTCTCTGTGGCCTGTGAGTCTTCACCTCTAGCTGCAAGGAGAGCACAGCGTCACTTTAGCCCAGAGATGACGAACACTGTATCTAAAAGGAAATGAACTGGCCCTTCTGCGCAGAGACAGATCTTGGCTCTCAGGGAGACCCATGGGAGCTGCGTGTGTGAAAAGTAGAACGTGTGTGAACATGGAAGTGAGAGGCTCCCAGGCCCCACCAGAGACCTGGCTATAAACGAGTTTGCACACAAAAACTGTAGAAGGGCCCAAGAGCTGCAGGGCTCTGGCAGACCCAGAAGGGCTGAGTCCTGGATCTCAAAGTAGGGCTCTCTGCAGGAGCAGGGGGGCAGGAGCAGAGGACACTAGGTCCTTCAGGTGGGTGACAGCTCAGCCTGGCCACTCAAGGCTCAGAGTTGCACTGGCCAGAGCTCCAGGTGGCACAGTTGCAGTGCCTCAGGAGGTGCACACCCAGGAGGGGATGGCATGAGCTCCATCCTGCTGGGGCTAGCGGCAGGACTGGAACCCAAGCCTATGGCTTCAAGTTACTACTTTCCCCTCTGCCAAAGCTGCCTCCCATTACTTTCCAATGTGTGAGACTTGGAAAGCCCAGCTGGAATGGGACAATGCTGGCCCAGCGCAGGACCTGGCCAGGAATCCCTGAGAAGAGGTCCCTTTGCCCACAGTGTGCTCTCCTGCAGCCATGCCCATCTTTCCAGTGGCCTCCATATGTTGCCCACACTGGACTTGTCCATGTGCCCCCAGGTCTGTGCCCTGAATACACATTGCTCCACACAGGGGTACACTCAGCTCCCTCCACATCTCTGCCTGGCCCACCCCTGGATGCTTCTTACATATATCTCCCCCTCAAAACCTGTGGCTTCCAATCATGGCCACATCCAGTTACTCTCCAGCCAGAGGGCCTTTCTAAGATGTGGATCTGAGCACATCACCAGGCCTTCCTTGTGAAACTCAAGGCTCTGCTGGCTATTCCCCTGTCCTTTCCTGCTGGCCCTGCTGGCCTTTCCCTCTGACCCTTTGCACATGCTGTTCCCTCCACCTTTGCCATTGCTTGTGCCAGGCTCTTATACCAGGCAGGATGTTGAATCTCCCAGAAGTCTTCTCTGATCCCTCCTATGTTCCCAGAAGCACTGTGACACTGTAAGGCTTACATAATGTCAGGTGAACAAAGCGGGTACCGTTAGTTCTGGCAGTGAGCGGATGCTACATTAGAGATCATCATTATCCGCATTTTTGGTCCTGCCATGCTATTGGCAGAATTGGTGCTCTTGCCATATTGATGATGACTGTCTGCTATCAGAGCCTGTGTTCCTGCTGGGTGCAGACACCTGGTTGCCCCTCTCTCCCTCCTGACTGTTGACTGTTACCCTCATACGAGCAGAGCATCATGATTTTTCCTGTCTGTGAGGTAGTTGATCTGGGCTTCCTAAGAGAGACATTGTGTGTTTAACTCTTTACAGGGAAGTGACAAGGACAGGACCCCCATCCCTCACAGACATAGATCCAGGGCTTAGAGGTAACCTCCCATGGCCACTCAACCTGTAAGCACAGAGACAGATGAGGCAGGCCTCCCTGCCTCCAGGACCAGAGTCCCTCTCTGACACTGGACATCATCTGGGATCCAGGCTGTTAGTAGAAGACCGTTTGTTGTTTTGTTTTCCTGTTCCAGTCAATGAGTGGTCTGTTAGACAGTGTGTTGGTTTCTTGTAATGAAAACCAGACTCCCCCACCCCCCAACATATCTGGTTGCCTACAGAAACTGTCAATTCTCATATGGCCTAATAAAACTGCTGAAGAAACAGCCACTTAAAGAGCTTTAAAGATTATTCATGGAAAATTTATGCTGAGGAAAAATAGAGCAATCCTTTGAGATAGTCAAGCCACACGGTCAGTTTTTCCAGCTGTCCATGCCATATCAGACTAGGCAGTGGGGCTTGTACTCTGCTTGTGCAGACCAGAGGCTCCGCCCATCACCACCCTACCCTGCCTGAGGACACAATCAACAAGCTTGCCAGCCACCCAGCTCAGAAGGCACGTGTCCTGGCACTGCCACATGGGGGCCACCCCCGGCTTAGAGAGGCAGGAACATGAGGCCTTTTTGGTAGCAGAGCGTGTCACTTACTGGCAGAGAGGCCCCTCATCTGGGTCCCAGCCGAATAGAAATTCTTGTGTTTCCGCGTCAGACCTAGGCTGTTGGTCAACAATGCTGGGAGAATGTGGAGGAAGAGGGAGCTGAAACCTAGAGCCAGAGAGCAGCAGCAGCAGCCCTGACAGGGGCCCAAGAGACCAAGGCTCTTCCGCTGCACCCCTCCCCCCCTGCACACTCCCCAGCTGGTCCAGGGGCATCTGAGGCCAAGCATGCCTCCCAAGGCTCCAAAGCAGAAAGGAAAGGGGTGCATCCAGGTCTAGCCTGGAAAGAGACTCCAGAGTTGAGGGGGAGCAGCCAAGGTGACTCCGAGAGGCTTGTGAGAACTCAAAGCATGAGCAGAGCTAGAAGGCAAGAGGTATGTGGAGCCAAGTGCGAGTGAGCACCCTCAGAGTAGCTAGGGGAAGCAGTAGCCTGTGTCCGCCATGTGGCTGTGTTACATCTCTAGGGCTCCCCACCCCCTGTACCAAGTACACTGGAGTCGGTGAGCTGGACATAAATGGCTGTCTAGTGCTGCTCACAACTGGAAATCTTCCCAACACTTGCACTCTGAACCCTGACATTCTTCCCCAGCCTCTCAAGCCTGCTGCACGCTTGAGTTTGGATCCTGCCTTTTGTACGCAGCAGATCTAAGCCTGCCTTCCCTTCTTTCTAATGGGGCTTGCAGCACAGCCCCAAAGCACAGTGCCGGGTGTACAACAGCCTGTCCCAATTATCGTGGTCATTTCTGCCTCAACACCCGGTCCTCTGGGCGCCTCGTTCAGGTCTCCTGCAGAGGATCCTTATGATTTGGCCTTTAGAGAGCATGGGCAGGGTGGGAGCCCAGTGACTCAGGCAGTGGGGCTGTCACCTCCTATGGTTGCTGATAAACAAGGGCTCCACCCTCTGGAATCTTCTCTTAGGGCAAAAGCAAAACAAAGCAGCATGCTGTTCATTCCTCTGGTCCTCTCTGAAGCAGCTGCACCAGCTGTCTCCTCTGGGGCAGAGGCATCCTGTGTCTCAGAATGTAGACCTCCCCCAGGGTACATCAGGGTCACCTGAGAGCCTGGGCACTGATGCCCAGATCCCCTGTGATCACATAGGCACAGCCTCTAAGCCTGGCCTGCTCCTCAAGGCAGATCTATTGTATCCTGCTGTAGAGAGGCAGACCGTCAGAGCAGCCAGTGCCAGCATGCAAGGCCAAGGGCACGAGTGTGGACAGAGGCAGAAGTGCAGTTTCAGCAGACCCAACTCAAGGCCTTCTGTATATCCCTGTAGGCTTGTGAAGTCCAGGAAGGGCCTTTGCAATAAGGTTATGCCCTTGGTTCTGCTCTTAAGGATGTGTCATCAGCCAGCTGACTGGCAGAGCTGCCCTGAAACTGGATCTGGGCACCTCAGGCCTTCCTTCTGGGAGTTGGTGACACTGGGAGGGAAGGGTCAGCATCTGATAGGTGAAAGCTGCTGTAGGCTTCATGTGATCCTTGTCTATCCGTAACAACTCGGGAAAGGTGCATACCCCAAGCCTAGAGCCCAGTTCCCCTGCGCCTCTACCCTACCCTTGCCCAACAACTCCTGCCATCACTCTTTCTCTCTCTCTCTCTGTCTCTCTCTCTCTCTGCTCTTTTCATAGGCCCCTCTGCCGGCTCCAGCTCAGCCAGGTTCCGCCGGAGGCCCACCTGTCCTGATACATCTGTGGCTGGCAGCCTCCCGACACCGCCAGTCCCCAGACACAGGAAGAGCCACAGCCTGGGCAACAAGTGGGTGACTGAGCAACCCTCTTCTGGTCTGAAGGAGTCCTGGGTCCTTCCCCTTCCTTGTTTGGGAGTTCTTGAAGTTCCTATCAGCCGCACTCTTCTAAGGCTGATGTGAGCTTGGGAAAGCGGAGGGTTAACCGGCAACACAGTCTGTATGCTACCAGCAGGAACCCAGAGTCAGAGCTAGTGAAGAAGAACTGAGTCCAGCAGACACCAGTGGGTGTACTCAGGGCAGCAGTGGGTGTCTCAGAGTACATACTGGCTCACTGGCCTTGTGGGGCTGGCAGCTGGGGGGCAGGTAGGTCCTCAGCATTGCTGGGGATAGCCATGCCTGTACCTCATGGGCATTGGTCACAGGTCCCAAACTGTGGGCACCCTTTCTCCCATCCTCTTCCTTTCCTTCCCTCCCTCCCTATTACTTCCATCCTTCCTTCCACCTGCATCTTAGCACTAAGGCACAAATGCCATGCCTCTTGGCTGGCCCTAGTGGAGCTCAGAGGCAAGAGGTGGAGAGCAAAGCTACTTTGGGTCCCTGCTCCCTCCTCTTCTCTAGATATTTCCACATACCTATGGATACCATCTCACTGAGCCATGTGGACCTCTGAGCAGCTGCTGCCATGCTCATTGTGGGCCCAGTAGGGGTCCCAAAGCTCAGGATAGCCCGCCTGCCCTTCACCGTGGCCTCATCTCACAAGCCTCATCATCATCCTGGGAGACAGGCAGGCAGAAGCAGCATTAGTCTCCACTGACAGAGTGAGAAGTTGAGGCTCAGGAAAAGGATGTGACTTGCCCAAGGTCACACCATGAGAAGGGGCAGAGCCTGGGCCTCCAATGGGCTCTGGGCAGAGGCATTTCCAGCAGCCTGTCCCTGGCTCTGGCCCCAGGGCCAGTGCGCCACTGTGCTCCTGGGATAAGGAGCTCTGCCTTGTCTCTTCCTCTCCGTTTTCCAGTATGATGTGTCAGTTGAGTGTAGTTGAAAGTAAGAGTGCAACATTTCCATCGGAGAAGGCCAGGCACCTGCTGGACGACAGCGTCCTAGAGTCCCGCAGCCCCCGCAGGGGCCTCACCCTCACCTCCTCCACCGCCATCACCAACGGACTCTCCCTAGGTAAGCGGCTCTGGCCTGTACACCAGGCAGGGCCAGCAGGCCCAGTGTGTGCTCCGTGTCTGTCTTTGTACTGTCACTGTACTGTGCCCAGTGGCCCCCTCACCCTTAAAGAGTGGCTCCCTACAGGAGTCTTTGGCTGCAGGAAAGAGCCCTGGGTTGGCCTTCTCCTTCTGGTGGTCCCCAAGTGGACAATCAGGTTGACAAGGGAATCTGGACTTGAGTCCACTTCAACCCTCTGAAGCCAGCTGCTACCTTGGTGGCATTTATGTCCCAAGGGGAGTCCAAAGCCGTGCTTGGAGCAGTAGGTGGGTGGGCCAATGCTTCCTGCTGTGTGCTTATCTTTACCCAGAGGAACCTGAAAAGAGGATGGAGCTGTGAGCTTTAGGGATGTCTTTATGCTGCTGGACCCTGGAAGGGAGCTTGTGTCCATGGAGTTTCATGGGCAGGGCTCTTGATGTCAGCGGGAGATGTCGACATTAGGACAGGGCTAGCATGGAACTGCATTCAGAGATCTCAGGTCATCTAGAACAGGTAACACTAGCCCAGTGCTCCGTCTTCATGGCCTTTGCCTTCCAGTGTGCCTGTGTGTTTGTCTGCTTTAAACAACAGAGAGTTCTCCCGGGGCTGGTGGTGGGTTGACACATTTGTGCAGCTGTGTTTGATCCAGTGAAGATAGTGGGGCAGAGGTCCAGGAGCTAGAAAAGCAGGCAGTAGGAACACAGGTGGGCACCGCACGCCTCATGTCCCTGTAAAGCTAGGCCAGTCTTAGGAGTCAGGAAGAGTTGCAGGCCAACTCTTGTGACAAGTCTCACACCTGCTCTGTCTTCAGAGGACGCAGGAGGAAGTGTAGGAAGTGTGGACAGTGTGTCTTAGGCTCATAGATGTGGCTTAAAAGAAGCGGTCCAGGCTTCTAGGCTGGGGAAAGGCAGTCAGGCTTCCTCCCCAGCCTTCACTGTGCTCTCCGGAGCTGTTCCCTCCAGCCTGCTGGGGTCCACTCAGGGACCTCATCTTAGAGTGTATGATGGGACCTGGGTTCTTATGAGGGCCCATGAGTACACAGTTGAGCCCAGAGCAGCAGTTTGACATCCAGGAAACTTTGAGCTGTGCCTGAGTCTGGGCTGCTGTTGCTGACAGTGAGTCAGGTGCTGTGCTGTCCGGCATCCAGGGGTGATCACAAGGTTGTTTGGCTCTTGTCAAGTCAGGGAACTCAAGAGATTTTTCTGTTTAAGCTGAAAGCTGGGGGAGGGGGGGTGGGGGGGGGAGAGCGTGCATTTGCATGTGCACAATGCCCTAATGGAGGCAGTGCTGGGCTGAGTCCCACCCACACAGCAGGGAATGGGAGCCCAGCTCAGGCCAGAGCTCCTCCCTGGCCCTTCCCCCACTGTCAGTCTTAGAGCTCTCCCTGGCTGAGCCCTCAATTTGAGAGCTGGCAGAGGCCAGGCCCACAGATGCACATGCCAGGAGGGAAGCAGGTGCTCACTCACCCTCAGGACAGAGGCCTGGTGAGCCAGGGTGCCCCACTCAGGTCCAGCGGCCCATGCTCAGCTCCAGAGTGTGGGCCTAGAGGAGAACAGGAAGGTGTGGGAATCCCAGTGTGGGCTTGGCAGTGCCTCAGTGGCCAGGGGATTGCAGTGGCCCTCCTTGGGGTCTCCTGTGCAGGCAGATGCACCTAGACCAGCCCTGACCCTGGGGCAACAGGCAGATGGACCTTACAAACCAGAGAGTAGGCAGTGGGAAAGAAGCAGAGGGCACTTCTGAGAATGGTGGGGCTGGTGTTCTGTGGACCTTCCCAGAGAAGAGACCGATATAGCTACAGAAACTCAAGTCTTTTTGTGAGCCACAGGGTAAGGATGCCGTGAGCCCGGGGACCGGGGTCCAGTGACCAGGAGCCCAGGAAAACAGGCCCCTCTCTTGGAGGCTGCCACGCTCACTGATCTGTGTTCCTTTTCCAGGCAGTAGTGAGAGCTCAGAGTTTAGTGAAGAAATGTCTGCAGGGCTGGAAAGGTGAGTGTGGCCTCAGCAAGGCCTCCCTCCCTCGGGAAATCTCAGGGTCCAGGGAGCTGGAGTCAGTGTGCCCCACCCACACTTTATATATGCACAGTTACACTGCCACACCTCTGTGTGTACACACTAGACAGAAATCTCATGCTTGCACGTGCACACAAGCAGACACATTCACAATTCCCTCACACACTCGTGCATATGTGGGTGTATACACAGGCTCCCCTCCTGCTCCCTCCCTTCTTTCGTCAGCGGGCACCCAGAGCCCTTGCTCCAGGCCAGCTCCAGCCGCCTGGGGGCCCACTGGGTCAGCAGTGTGAGTTTTGGACCTGGAAGCCTGAGACCTGCTTCAAGTCTTGAGATGGACACAGGGCCCCCTCTGGTGATATCTGAGAGTATTGCACCAGTGCAGCCTCAGGTCTTGGGCATTTTCTAACCCAGCTGCCAGGGGTCACTGTGACTCCCATCAGCCCATCTGCCCCAAGTATCTACGCTCCCACCAGGCTCCAGTCAGGAATTCACCCACAGCGTGTACTCCATGTCCCAGTATGTCGGGCCACCATCAGGAGTCCAAGAAGACACGGCACTGCAGGTGGTGAGAGGCACTTGGGTGACTCGAGGTCTGATGACACAGGGAAACCCAGTGATGA
This sequence comes from Acomys russatus, assembly GCF_903995435.1. Classification (NCBI taxonomy): domain Eukaryota; kingdom Metazoa; phylum Chordata; class Mammalia; order Rodentia; family Muridae; genus Acomys; species Acomys russatus. Next base: position 50,151,354 of record NC_067160.1, read on the forward strand.
AAAATGTCTCCAAGATGCAGGTTCCCACTGTCTTTCTGGATAGGTCCTCCACCAGTGCCTAGGGGACTGTGTGTATCCATGTGCTTTCACAAGTACACACGCACAGTTTCATAGCTTTATGTGTCCATGTGCACAGAGTTATACCGTCTATGTGTAGACATGGCCATGGTTACACATTCTTACATGTGCGTATGCAGACAGTTACAGACTCTCACACATACATATCCACACTTTACATGTATACACACATACTTCCACTCATACATGCATACATACTGTTATACCCAATGCTCACACTCAGTTACATATGCACAATTACACTAAACACAAATCTCACACTTAGGCATGCACACAGGTGGGCACATTCTTAATTCACTGTGGGTATCTGCATTCACATGCATGCTGTATGCATTACACCAAACAAAGTACACACATAAGCACCTGTGCACACACATGCTCCTTCTCTGAAGCTGAAGCTGAAGCTCCTGTAACTGAAGTGTCCAGAAGAAATCATCCTGTCTGCACACTTTGCATGGGGCAGAAAGGCTTGTTGGTGGCCCCGGCTGAATGCTCGCTGAGTGCCAGGCTCTGTCCAGACACCGCCCATGTGCAGACTCTCCGCAGCCTTGGTGCTCCTCCGTAGCCATGTAAGGAGGACCCCACAGGTCCCAGCCTGGTCCTGGTGGGGGTTCCTGGGGACACCCTGTAAAAGAAGGCTATAGGCACCCCAGCACCTCCGCTGGCCATCATCCAGTGGCACATGTAGCATTAGGCATGGTGCTGAGAGCCGCGGCAGCGCACCTGGCCCTGTGTGTCCCTCCTGTGTTTGTCCTTCCACTCATTCATTCCTTCTTTCACTCATCAGTCACTCAGTAGCTGTTTAGTTAGCTCTGCTGCCTGTGTGGTAGCCACAGAGGCAGAGGCTGTGGGCCCTGTGAGTGCGGTGACTGTGAGCGGTGCCAGGAGGAAAGAGGGTGCCAAGGGGGCACTCATTGCCCAGTGTAAAGGATGTTGTATGTGGCCGTGACCACCGCAGGCAGCAGTATGTGTACGATCCAGGTCACTCGCATGGACTCTCCTCTGAACACTGGCCTCCTTCTGGCTCTTGTATGCATGTGCCCAGCGCTGCTTCCAATAGCCCCTGAGCTGCCCTGCACAGAGGGCACCTTGGCCTACTGTTTTCTTGGCTAAGGAGAGCAGGAGGCTACTTGCTGTAAAGGTGTCAGTGGGGCTATGATTGGCTCTCATCAGGGCCTGATCCCAGGCAGTCCAGAGGAACAAGTAGCCAGCTGACCCTCGCCCATGGCCCAGCTATAAGTCTGCTTCCACCATGTATCAGCCCTTGTGCCTATTTCTAAGAGAGTGCTCCCCAGAGGCATGTGAGCAGTCTGGGCTTTTCTGTAGACTGGGCACAGCAGAAGAGCACCTTTCTGTCACTTCACAGTTCTGTCACCATCTTGTCACTTCCTGAACCTCCTTCACCCTAACCTTCAGGCAGCCAAATGCTCAGCCCCACTGGGTCCTCTGTGCACTCCCAGGTCTCCTCCAGACCACATGCCCCTGCTCAGAATAGGGTTGTGGGTTCTAGGTGCACCCTGGCTGGTCCCAGAGGCTAACATCTGCCAGAAAGGACCTCCCTCCCAGACCCTCCCAGATACCGTAAGGTTCCGTGCCGCTAGAGCAAAGGCAGAAGATGTGGGGTGAAGGTGCAGAACTAGGCTAGGTCCACAAGAAGCAATGAAGGAATGAGGAGGTTTGGGGGCATGGCTAGTGGGAGGGGGCACCAGCGCTCTGCCCACAACATTTGAGCTCAGGAACTACAGTCTTCAACAGCCTAGCCACCTGACCCATAGCCCCCCAAGGCCTGGTTATGAGTTCTTCCCAGGCCAGCATAGAAAAAGAGCCAGACGCCAGTGCAAACAGAGACAGACCCAGAGCCGTGTGCACACATGTGTGCATGCACACATGCTCTCTCTCCCTCTCTCATACACACACACGCATACATGGCTCTGGTGGCCTGCGGGCTCAACTGAATTATCTTTCATGCCTCAGTAAGCAGAGGGGCAGTAGAGCTTTCATTGTCCAGCCAATGTTGGGGTCATTTGGCTCCATCAGTTTATATACATAGGGTCCAGCAGTAGTCCTTGAAATGAGACAGAGCCTGGGCCACATGTGCCCAGTGTGTCCTAAAGGGGCATTTTCAGGTATCCTGAGAGCCATGCACTGCTGCAGAGGCACCGGTCTCTGTTCTTCTGGACACTAGAGTGAAATGAGGGAGCTAAGGGGACTCACTTCTGTGTTACTCACCTTTCCACCCCACATACATACCCGCCCAAAGGCCTCATGGCTAGAGCCAGGCAGCCACACTAGGGGAGTGTTTGTTGGCCATTTCTTAGCTCTCAGGATAAGGTATCATCCCTATCCTCAAGGCCCAGAGTGGAAATGAAGCAGTCTTACCACAGGGGAGTGGAGTGAGGGTGTAACCACTCTCCTGTGGCTTTGTCAGACACCCCCGACCTGCAGGGGCAAAGGTAGAAGGGAAGCCTCGCTGGACACGCTGCCTCCCTGAGGAGGAGAGAGCCCTGCAAGCCTGTATCAGCAGTGCTAAGTGGGCATTGGGCCCATTCTAGCCAGCCTCAGGCTCTGGAGAGCTGGCAGCCTCAGGGCTTGTCCAAGGGCCACTTTTATTCTCAATCGAAAGGCAAGTTTGGGCGCTAAGATGAAAACAGAAATATCGGCCTAAGTGTCAAAGTGCATTTCAAAAAGAGGTTCATAAAGAGAAATGAAATCGGTTAAAGAGGTGAGGAAAGACAGAAATATGAGAACACACAGCATCGTTGGCCTTGGTTGTCTCTGCAGGATTTTGAGGCCTTGCCATCCTCGCATTTTCCAAACTTGGACAGTGTGTCAGTTTGTCTTTTCAATCCAGAAAACTAACTAGCATTTAACACTCCTAAAGAAGACATCCTCAGAGATGGTCATTGGTGGTTTCTGAAGAGATGAAATGTGTTGGTGTTAGAGTCCATCACAAATCCTCCCCGACCATCTTCCCAGCCAGACATTGCTGGGCATGAGGTCATGGGCCACTGGGGTGGGCAGTGATGTACCAGACTAGAAGAGAAGGGTGCTCAAAGGATTGAGCCCCTCAAGTGGAGGAAGATAGAAGAGAGGAGGGGCAGTACAGCCCCCCCATCCAGTAAAGGGGTTTTCCCTCCCTTTAGGAGGTGGGGACACAGAGGATTCATCACAGGGTCCTGGCACAGTAGCTGTCCAGTGGGGTGACCTGTGTCAGCTGCAGGTCCAGGCAGCTTCTAGAGGAGGTGGTGGTTAAACAGACACTTGAAGAGTTTGCCAAAGTGGATCCTGGTGAGCATTTGCGAGGGTCCTGGGATGTGAGGATGCAAGGTCTTAGGTCATGACCTAGGGTGGGAAAAATGGCCCATGAGTGCTCAGGGTTTCTGGGGGCCTTGTACAGGAGAGAGGGCTCCATAATATGCCCTGTTATCTGGAGACAAGGAAGCATAATATCAGGGCCCCTGGTTTGTCTTGAGTCTCAGTTCCTTAACTGTGCAGTAGGGACACATGTGCTCAGCACTTGGCACGTGTGTAGAGCTACTGCAGGAGGAACTGGTGCAGACTCCTAGCTGTGTGCCATCCTGGGCACTTCTGCCCAACAAGAAAGCAGCTGCAGGCAAGGCCTAGGATGTGAGCATGCCTCATGTGGCCATTCATGGAGTCTGTATGGACTGGGACAGAGGCGGTTCCCACCAACTGCTACTGGCTTCTATGGTGGCACTGGTGTCAGAGGGCCCTCTGAAGGTAGTTGGCCTGTGGCTGATGGCAGGTGCCATGGAAGGTGTCTGATACAGTCTCTGCCCTGAGTGAGGTTTCCTCTTGGTCTTGGCAAATGGGATCACCCACCAACCTTCCCCTTACAAGAACAGCCACCAAGTAGAGTCATAGTGACAAGAGAGTGCCAGGTCTCCACCCAGAACAGTTTATAGACATATATGTTCTTTCTTAGGATCAGAGGACTCCAAGAGATGTGTTAGGGCATCCCAAACCCCAAGTTTTACAGTATTTGGAGATAATTAGCCCCAGCTCTGGAGCAAGGGATACCCTCAGTTGCAGCCCATCTGTGTGAGTGACAGAACTCAGAGGCCCGGGATCCCAGGCTCACTAGGGCTCCCTGAATTCTGGCTTCCCTGGGTTTGTGTGGGCTGGGCTTCCCAGGCTTACAGGGTGGCAGCCAAGCTGGTTGATTTGCCAAGCTGATTATTTGGTTCTGTGAAGACAGCGTATCTTGCTTCACTCCCTTAGAGGTGAGTGAGGCTCCCGGCAGACTGCTCTGGAGAGGAGGGCGCAAAGGGATCTTGAGCTGCAGCTTGACCCTGTCCCTGGCCATAGCAGTCAAGGCTGGGTCCAGTCAGTCAGCAGCTGCTTCTCATCTCTGACTCTTTCAGAGCCAGTGTCCAGTGATGGATAGGCATCCTTACCTCTGCTTGTCCTTCCCGGTGCGTCTCTGTGGTGCTTGCTGTTCCGGCTGCAGACCAGACTTCTGAACCTCTTAGGACACAGGGTATCGGATGCCTCACAATGCCTAGGCTCATGTGATGGCTTTACCCAGTCGCTGAGCCAGGTTTCCAGCCTGACCGCCAAGAGAGAAGCCTGGCTCTGATTTACACTTGGTACTCAGTGAAACACACAGTGTTTTGCAAGTATGGGCCCTGAGAACTCCTTTAGTGACCCCAGGATGTTGCCCAAAGAAGGGCATGTGCGCAGGGAGAGCAGTTCTTCAAAAGGCTGCAAGAAGGGCTGTCCCGGGGCTCGGCAGGAGTCAGGCTGACATTTCCTGCCTACAGACTTGAAGGACTCAACAGTCAGCGACCCAGTGGAGTAGCAGTTCCTCCAAGGCTGGCCGGGGAAGTAAGCACTCTTCGCACACAGTACCATGGGGGCTTTTCCACGGATCACTCCCAGTGGGGTTTTGTGAATTTGAGACAGGCTGTGGGGTGTGGGGGATGACAAGATTCCTAGTTGTCATCTAAGGTGCTCCACCTCCTCTATGGGAAGCCACCTTATGAATTTCAACTCGGAGATACCCACAGCCTGATCCAAACCTAGGAGCCGCTGCCTGGCTCAGCCCAAGTGCTCGCGAGGCCAGCAGCCACAGGTTGCTTGCACCCGGGCTTCCTCTTATAGTGTTGTGGCCTTGGGCAAGTGACTCCCCATCTTCGAGCCTTCAGAGTTCTTCTCTATGAGGCAGGACTAGGAACAGTGCCTGCCTAGTAGCGCTCTGTGGTTAAGCGAGACAGTGAGTGAATACTGCTGAGCACATTTGCTGCCACCCACCATCTCATCCTCACTCCCACCATCCTCTCCACCTCCTCCCTACCAGCCACAGCAGCAGCCACTATCTCATCTTACCACCATCACCATTGTCACTGTCTTATAAACCCTGTGGGATAAGGTATTCTGTTTGGTTGCTTGCCTACCTCTTCCCTAGAGCAAACTTCCCATAAGCCTCTGGTCTGGTATACCTCACATCCATCCCAAGAGGGAGGGGTCAGTTCTGAGAATGTGTGTTCAGCTTCATGTTCTCAGAATGATCCTAGGGGAAATTCCTGTGACTCTGGAGTTGGGGCCCCATAAGAGAGCTCACGATTTCAGGGCTCATTAAATACTGTTGTCCATTTGTTCTGCATTTTGTGCCATTTTAGGGCAATGAGGAGGGGCCAGGCTGTCTGGTTCCTGTGGTGCATGATCCTGGCTGCTCCAAGTTGGCTCAAGCCTCCTCTCCCAGCTCACTGGGAGAGAATGGTAGCCACTGCCTTCTCTCTTCTCCTAAGGGGAGGGGAAAGGCCACCATTATGCTGCCCTTTCACACCTGGGATTGCCTCATGGTTCCAGGGACAGGCTGTGGTGTCCACCCTGTGGGACAGTGAGGCCCTTCACCCTGTGGCAGAAGCAGGCCTTCTCTGTGAACGCTTGCATCTCCATCTCAACAGCAGGCCAGCATCTCCCCAGGCCCCAGTGTCCCCATCCTAAGTGGGCGCGAGAGCAGCGCCCGTTCTGTAGGGTTGGGTGGACGTGCTCTTAGAAGCAGGTAGGTGGCACATTGTGAGCAGCAGACGAGACAGCGACTCTGAAATGCGGGGCAGCCCCCTGGAGAGCACAGAACTGAGAAGTGCCCCACCCGACCTAAGAAGAGCCTCAGATCTAAGAATTTTCTGGATGTTTAACCTCAAAGACATGAAAACAGCCATAGGAGCTGTGACACTCAAAGCAGCAACACTTGTAAAAACAGAATGTCAGCAAGGTCCCCACACATAATTTAGGTGTGGTCCCCGTGCCCAGAGTAGGCCCTTGCATCTCTCAACTCTAAAAGGTCACGTCTCCTGGCACAAGGTGGTGGAGGTTTGAGTCAGACAGACCTGGAGTCAATCTTTGCTTATGCCTTGGACAAGCAGATCTTCATTGCTGTGCCTCAGTTTCTCCTTTTGGGAAGGATAATAGAACAGTACTTGGACAAGCATGGTGAGAGTGAGCACAGTGGCCTGGTGTACGTGAGCACCCACCACCTGAGCCTCTTTGGTCTGTCTGTGTGACCTCAGTGAGTATGGTATCCTGAGACTCTGTCCATGCACAGTCCATCACCCTGGACAGGAACAGGTAAGAGAGGAGCCAGGCTCACGGGGAGGCCCTGGAGCCAGAGCCCTCAAGTTCCAGAGGCCTCACACATAGACCCCCTTGGAAAGGGCCTGAGTGCCAACTGCCTGCCAGCCCGGACTGCTTGGGAGAAACTGATTTCAGGATGCTCCCTAACAGATGTCCATTCCAGCAACATGTCAAGGACGCAGCCCCAGGTGGTCTTACAGAAGGGGCAGCTCCCTACCCTGGCAACTTGCGACAGTCTTACCTTTTCACCACCCTAGAGCAACAGGGAAGAGACCTTCAAGAAGATGGTGAAGGGGCGGCTGCTACTCCAGGTAGGAGTCCTGCTCAAAAGAGGAAGGAGCACATCCTAAGCATCAGAGAGAGCTACAGAGGACAGTACTTGAGAAACCTCTGTGGTCAGAGCTGGCTCCCTCTCCTCATGCCGCTGGCTAGGGAGGACAGCTGCCTTGGAGAGCAGTTGTTTTGCAAGGGCTGAAACCCATTGTGTTCGGGACTGGACCTGAGTCAGGGATCAGGCCCCACCTGTTAGCAGTTACAGCGGTGCATGAGTCTCAGGAAGAGGTTTCTCGGCATGCACCCAGCCTGCTGTGGATGGAAGAGAAGGGAACAAAGCAGCCGCTGGGCTGGGAGTTGGACTTTGCATTTCCTCTTGTAAGTGCTACAGCAGGGCAGGGTCAGCCTGTGGCAATCCTGAGACCAGCTGCTTTGAGAACTTGGGGTAACAAGCACTTAAAGAGGAGGAGCTGATAGAAGAGGAGGATCGGGAGCCACCAACACAGATGACCAGGAGACCCAAGATGGCCATCAGAAATTTCTTTTTAGCTGGAAGACAGAGGCCCAGTCGTGCTATGGTATTCATGGATGCAGTGAGAGAGGCTGTCCCCATACCACACACACTAGCATCACTGGCAATAAACAGCAGTCTAGGCTGGCTGTGGACAACAGAGCGCATATGGACAAGAAGTCTAGACTTTGTCTGACTATACAGTTACATCATCAGCTGGCCATCAGGCAGAGAAGCTGTAGGTGGGGATAGAAGGTGCCTCGGAGTCAGAAAAGCACAGAGCAAGGCAGTGCCTGCTCAGTAGCACATGCCCTTGGAAAGGTCCCTGATTCAGGAACAGGTGAGAGAAAAGCCAGGTCAAGCCCACGGGGAGGCCCTAGAGCCAGAGCCACCGAGTTCCAGAGGCTGTTTTAAGGAGACTGGAGCCAGCAAAGAGCCAGTTAAGAGGTGCAGTGTAGCTTTGTGATCCGGAAGCACCCTGGTGAACAGGAGTGCTGCATGTGACGTGGCCAGATGTGCACGAGTGCTCGCTGTTCTATGCTGTGTATGCTTTTAACTCAGACCCTGCGGACAAGGTGGCATTTCTTCTAAACAGCTCAAACTCAACATGGGAGAACCTGGAAGAAGGGCGAACAGCCAAAGTGTTGATGAAATTGTCCCATGAGACCGACCCAGGAGCTTTCCCAGATGGAGACTCTGTGGGACAAGGTTTCCCTGGCCATGTGGCTCCAGATATGTCTCAGATGTGCTTATTGTGGGAGCAAGGAACCCAAGGAGGAAGAGGGGAGGGGCTGGGCTGACCCATACTGTCTGGGGTGCTCTTGACTCCTTAAGGATCAGCTGGTCTTTCCAGACTATGACTAAAATTCACCCCCTTTCCTCTGAAGCAGGGGACGTCTCTATGCCACACTGGGGCCCAACTGGCGGGTTCCAGTTCGGAATTCTCCCAGAACTCGGAGCTGTGTCTACAGGTATACATTTGTTCATTTTCTCACTTGACAGATAGCTCTGGGGTGTTTCCCTGTGCCAGATGTGTCATAACACTGTCCCTGGTGCTCCAGCGACTCCAGAGAGGTATGAGTCCCTGTGGGAAAGAGGAGGGGACCATCAGAGGAAACAGTACAGGAAGAATGATAGCAGTAAAGGTGACTGGAGAGGGGACTCACGGGGCCAGAGCTCCCAGGCACAGACTGTGGGGCTGGGAGGCAGTAGGAGTAGGTGGCTCAGGAGGATAAGACGCACTGTGTTGTAGGAAACCAGGGAGGGGGTTCAGATGAGGTTGGGAGGTGGGCAGGGCCACACACAGCAGTGGGAGCCAGACAGGGGTTTGGTGGCAAATGAGAACTGGGTGGATGGAGAGGATATGGTAGGAGGCAGGAATGGAAGCAGGAACCAGACAAGCTGTCATCTAAAGGAAGATGCAGTGGCTTTGGTGGAGAGATGGGATGGACAACCAGACATGGTTAGGACCTGGGACCAGAACATCCTTGCAGAACATGAGTAAGGGAAGAGATTTCCCCAGGGTCTGACCTCACTACTGGCTTGGTGACCAGCTTGTTTGAGCGAGGTACCTGTGGACATCCAATAAGCAGGAACACGAAACTGAAGCACGTGTCAAGACTTGGACATTGTCACCTATGACAGTGCCTGATCTCAAGGGAGACAGGGTGAGAGAAAAGCCAGAAGAAAAGGGGGATAGAATGGTAACATGGGACTTCTGTGTCCCCTTTCCGCTGTACCCTACTATGTTTGCACTCTCCTGATAGCATGAGAAGGGGCTGCCAGAGCTGGGCTGCAAGGGCCCAGGTTTCTCAGGCATAAACCACACAGACATGAGCATGGGGAGCAGCCAGAAGGAAACAGAAGGCAGAGTGTGGTGTAGTACATTGGTGAAAGTTCTCCGAGGGAGCCTACCCTACTCTTTAGTGGGTCTGGCCCAGCCCTGAGAGTCCTCTGGCTGTGGTAACATCCTAGAGGCACTGGGAGTCACAGGGAGTGGGAAGGGCCCAGGTTTCAGCTGTTCTGGGGCCTTATCTAATCGACAGTCTCCCTGCAGCCCCACGAGCCCCTGTACCTGTACTGTGGGAAGCTCAGCCACTGTGCCCACTATGGAGGGGCCTCTGAGACGGAAAACCCTGCTCAAGGAAGGCCGGAAGCCTGCAGTAAGTCACACACGCATCCATCAGAGGCAGTGTGGGCTCAGTGAGACCTGCTGTGTGTGTGTGTTAGGGTTTCTGTTGCTGTGAAGAGACATCCTGCTGACCGCAGCTCTTATAAAGGAAAACATTTCATTGAGGCTGGCTTACAGTTTCAGAAGTTTAGTTCATTAGCATGGTGGTGGGAAGCATGGCTATGAGCAGGCAGACATGGTGCTGGAGAAGGAGCTGAGAGCTCTACAGCTAGATCTGCAGGCAGCAGGAGTGGGCCACACTAGGCCTCAAGTGAGCATATGAGACTTCAAAACCCACCTCCACAGTGACAGCTTCCTCCAACAAGGCCACACCTGCTCCAACAAGGCCACACCTCCTAATTGTGCTACTCCCTATGGGCTAAGCACTCAAACACATGAGTATTTGGGGGTCATGCCTATCCAAACCACCACACCTGCCAACCAGACTCCTAGCCCTGGCTGTACCGCTGAGTGGGGGAAGGCCTCAGTTTCTCTACCTGTGACTTAGGATAAAACTATGTTTCCTCCTGGAGGCCATCTGTGGCAGAAAGCCAGCCTATGGGCATGGAAGCAAGCCAGAGCCACAGTGGTGGTCTAGACAGCTGGTGAGGCCTGGGTGGGAGTTGTGCAGCTACAAGAGGCTGCTGTGTGGTGTTCCATGTAGACTTCCTCATTCCATGGCAGTGCTAGCAGCATTGGGGAAAGCATGGAGACAAGGCATCATCAGGAGGATCTTCATGCCTGCCAGCAGCCCTCATGTCAGACTCATGCCATAGCCGCTGTGACCCGACATGGCTGCTGCAGCTCCTTGTGTGGCAGCCTCCTCTTCATGCTGCCTGGCCTCACTGCGTCTACTCTGCCCTCCTGTCCTGCCCACAGAGTTGTCCAGAGACGCTGCCTCTTGTGAAGATGCCAGGCCCCTGTCCCCTGCCTCTGTAGGTGTGCTTAGAGTCCCTGCCTCAGTTAGATGATGGTGGAGGTGGCGAGCTTCTACCCAGCTCTGGCTACACTCAAAGGCCAGTGTCAAAAGGCCTCCCACAGCATGGCACCCATGTCAGTCTCATCGTGGACTTAGTCCCTCTCCATACCCCACCCACATGTACATAGTGGGTCATAGGACAGGCTGCAAGAGTGGTTTTACAGTTGTGTCCCAGAGATAACACTCAGGTTTTCAGATTACAGCGCAAAGCACGTTCGCCCACTAAGCCATCTCTGCAGCCAGGGACTAGGAAGGGAGTGGAAGATGTCTGCATTCCTCACAGACAATACAAATGTTTTGTGAGCCGCTTTCGCTTTAGCATGTGTGTCTGCTGCTGTGCCTCCTGTGCTGTCAGTGACGGGCTGACACCCAGCTCTTCCCACTAGGAAGAGGACCATACCATGATGCCACATGACCTGTTCCTGGGAGACACTGCCCTCTCCTTCCAGAATAGGGTGCTCACACTGATGTTGCAGACCTGAAAAGTGCTACTGAAGGTCCCAGCTTAGCCCAGCCAGCAGAAAGGCCTCAGAATGCAGCTCTCAGTCTGTCCAGAGCAGCCTGTGGCATGCAATCAGTTTCTAGGTAGCAGCTTGACATGTCTTTTTTTTTTTTTCCTGGTATGCCACTGGGCTCAGCTCCCCTAACACATAAAATTTACGGCCTGAGGCACCTTCCACAAGGTGAAGAAGGGAAGGAGAGAGAGTGAGGAGAAAAGATATCCTGGACCTGGGTAGAGATGGCACTGCCCGGGGATGGCAGAGAGCCAGAGAAGAGGAGGCCTGGGCTGGCATGCATGGGGACCAGGCAGCCCGAGGCCGTTCCCCTCCCCAGTATCCCCACTCTACCTCCCCTTCTTCTGCAGCTGTCCTCGTGGACCAGGTACTGGGTTGTACTCTCAGGATCTACCCTCCTTTACTATGGAGCCAAGTCCTTGCGAGGCACAGACAGAAAACATGTAAGTCTCCTGAAAAGACTGCCCATGTTGGACTTCCTAGTGGGAGTGACCCCTATGGCTGCAAGGGTTAGGGTGGGCAGGACACTTGTCTGACCCATATTGGTCTCCCTTGCTGAGGGCAGGGTGTGGGCCCAAGCCTCCCAGCTGTTTGTTGCTCTTTTCTAGTATAAATCTACACCTGGCAAGAAGGTCTCCATCGTAGGCTGGATGGTGCAGCTGCCTGATGACCCCGAGCACCCAGACATCTTCCAGCTGAATAACCCTGACAAAGGTGGGCGGCAGACTGGGCTGGCATCTCTTCCTTCTCTGACCAGATGTGTACCCCCAAGCTCTGGGAGCTTTGAGATCACCATTTTCCCTTGACACTGGGTTTGCATGCACCCAGTCTAGTCCTTCTTGCTGCTTAGATTGCAGTTGGTGTTTCCACTGAGCAGTGAGAGTGGCCTAGCCTTTGACTTAATGGGTCTGCCCTCTCTCAATCTGTGTCTTGAAGTAAAAGGCAACCAGTGTTAGATGAGGCAGAACCTTGGGACGAGAAGGGTCCTGGGTCCTGGCTTTCACGGTTCTTCTGACATAGTTTTACTATAATACCACACAGTGTCCAGATCCAGGGACCACTCAGAAGAATCCGTGTAACTTCCAGAAGCTCCAACTTGACCTTCCCCACTCCCCTCTCAGTCCTTGTGAAAAGGAGGGAAAGGTTCTGGGACCATCCTACCCAGAGACCTTCTCTTCACTGACATGACCAGCAGTCCACAGCCAGCTTCCTTGGTACCCCAAGTTACCAAACAAAAATCCAGCAGCAACAGCACATGGGTTAGACGCTTACTGGAACAGTGAATTCTGTGCATGCTCACACCATAATAGGAGTGTTCAAGTACAGAGTTCAAGCAAAAACAAGTCATCTGGGGATCTTGCTAAAGCTCAGATTTGGGGTCTGTAGATCTGACTAGAGGCCAAGGCTATGCATTTTTAGCAAGTTTTCTGGGAAGGATGATGGGGGTACAGTCCAGAGGACTACGACTCTCATATTCTCATGATTGCAGCTGAGAAATAAGGGCACCCAACCACCCCAGGGAGCCCTGCGGGTAGGGAGGCGGTGGACTGTCTGCTCCTCTGCTCTACACTGGTGTGACTGGGTGTGTCTGCTACACACCTGGTGTCCTTACTCTGGTGCCACTGGAGTCTCTTCCTCAGTAGGTTTGGCCAGGGCCAGTGTGGTTTTCATTACAAAGAAAGCAAGCTATGCCCATACAAGCTCCACTATGAGCCCTTGTGGCCTTGAAGACCACAGGCCACTTCTGTTTGAGCCTAGAGTAGTAGTCCCCAATCTTCCTGATGCTGCAGCCCTTTAATACAGTTTCTCATGCTGTGGTGACCCCGGACCATAACATTTTGTTGCTATTTCATAACTGTAATTTTGCTACTGTTATGAATCGTAATGTAAGTGTCTGAATACCAACCCCCAAAGGACTCGCCACCCCCAGGTTGAGAACCACTGGCCTTGAGGAAAGCAGGGTCCTCAAGCAGAGGGAAATGTGACACACGGTCAAGGAGCAATGCCAATGATAGAATTAAAGGCATCTATAAACTGGACATGAAAAGTTACATCTTGGTCTTCAGTGACAAATAATGTTGTCATGTGACAAATAATGAGTATCAGAAGGTAAGAATTTCAGAAATACTATGGGTTTTGTCCCCAGGAGAAATGATACGTATTTTCATAGTATATGTGCTTGCAGGTGTCTCAGAACCTCATTGGTGCTCCTCTTGAAATCCCAGTGTGGTTCTTGCCCTGATACCAGCCCTGGGTTGTAGGTGTGGACACAGGGACACATCCCACTGTAGTGTGCTGTAGTGTGCCACACTCACTGAGTCTAGGCAGTTTAGTACTGAGTCTTGGTATTGGTGGGCCTTTGTGTTTTATCTCACACGTTTGAAAATACTGGTTTGACAAGTGCCAGGAGCGTGGTTGTTAAGGCTCCCAGTCCTAAGACCCTTGCCCTGCCCGTGTTGGCTCACCCCGGCTACGGCCGCTCTCCTTACTCACACCCCACAACACTCAGGCCAGCCCTCCGTGTGTCCTTCTTAACCAGGGCTCCTCTCCTCACCAGGCAATGTTTACAAGTTCCAGACGGGCTCCCGTTTTCATGCGATTCTGTGGCACAGGCACTTGGATGACGCGTGTAAAAGCAACAGGCCTCAGGTAACACCCCAGATCCTGCCTGTCACCAGCCCTTACTTCTCCCCTTTCCCCTCAGAGCCCACCAGTGCTGCTCCCAGGTACCCACTCAGATTCCTCCCATGAGTCAAGGCAGCCTTGACTCATCCAAAGGCCCAGGTTTGACCATATCACCGGATCTTTTCCGCTAAAGAAAATGCCACAGACATACCCATAGTGAGGTGTAAAGTGTGACACCATCCAACAGTTTAGCTCTAACATCCACTTAGTTTGTCTCCCAGAGCTGATTTCATTGTAAAAATCCCAAACTGACCAATAGGGCTCTCTGCCCACTACCTGGGAGAGTGCTAGTAACAGCTGAAGGACTGAAGGACAACCGAGTGCCAGGCAAGGCTGCGGGACCTAGGTCCTGGCTTAGCCTTTTCCTCTGCTGCTCCCGCCCCTCTCCTTGTCAGCCATTACTCAGAAGGCTTCACAGGCAGCCATTGGCAGAGTCTTCCCATGCCCCTGTGATGTAGGTTTCTTACTGTCTCCATTGTGCACTGAGGAGCCTGAGGCTTGGAAGTGAAGGGCCCCTGTGAAAGCACCATAGTTAGTGAGTGGTGGAGGCGGGGTCCAACTCGGTTCACACGATTCCCAACTCTAACCTTGTAACTCCTGACTGAGAATCCCTGTTCACTGTACAAGAGAGGACAGCCCCTGCTGGCCAGGCCTGTGACAGGAATGGCAGCCTCCACCTTAGCTCGAGGTGGCGGTGAGTTGCCGCTCGCTGCTCCCTGCATTGCCACATGGGCAGCATTGATACTGTAAGGAAGCTCAAAGTAAACTGCACTGGAGCACTTTGACACGTGGGACTGCGGGTGCACTCACTCCTGTCCTCAAGACCAAACACTAAAGCACGCTCATCGGGGCACTGTCCATGAAAGAAAAACACCAGAAACCTTCACCCTGCCGGAGATCCCTGAGCAACACAGATAGCTATCAGCAAGACAGTGGCGGGCTAAGGGGGTCCAGAAGGCATTGGCGTAGGCAAGGATGAGCTCATTTGTTTTTAAATGTATGTGAGTATTTACTATATGCGTATGAGCGTATTCATGTAAAATTTCTAGTGCTATATAGAAACTATAATTCTATACTTTTATAGTGCTTACATATATGCACTTACCTGTGAAATAGATAAATAGACAGACAGAGCCATTTTCAGTGGTGCTGAAGGTTGAACACAAGGCCTCAAGCATGCTAGGAAATTGCCCTGGCACAGCTTACTTAGACTCAACACATTACATCAGTGTCACTGCCCATCTCTGTGATGGGAATACCTGTGACTTGGACCCATCTTAGGACAACCACGGGGAACAAGAAGCTGACGCTTGAGCAGGGTTGCTGCTACACTGATGCAGTAAGGGGAAAAGCGGCGTCTTCCATTCCAGACTTGTCAGCCTTGGTCTCACACAGCACACTGAAGCTCTGCAGCCATCCACAGGAGGCCCCAGGACCTGTGTGCAAGAGGCCACATGGCTCCAGGTCCACCCAACAGCCTTGAGGAAAGAGACAACCTTGGCCAGGAGCAACAAGGGGAGCCCTGAGTGAGGACACACTCAGGGGAGTGACAGCAGCAAGAAAGCGTAGCAAACACACGTGGCAGACCAGCATGTTGTCATAAGTAGGATTTCATGCACTGGCAAATATGGTACGCCATGGCAAAGTTCTGCCATGTATTTGTCTCCAATTTTTAGACCTAGGTAAAGAAGGGTTTTCTTTTTCTACCTCATTTCCTCATTTCCAAAGTGCTGTCCACCAAATAGTCATACTCTGTGTGTCTAAAACACAGGGACAACCTCTGTACGCAGTGGTAGAGGCTTACTAAAATCAGTCACTCTGCACCCACGAGACAGCTTAGGGAGGACACAGAAAAGGCTATTGCAGAGGTGTGGCCTTCCACATGGAATCTGTGATGAAGACTGTTTCTATTTGCACATCTTAAAATTGTTTTTTCTGACACTGACACTGAATCTATTTAAGCTTATTTATAATGTACGTGTAAGATGCAAACAACAGCAGTAGAGCTAGGTGTGGCAACACTCAGGAGGCTGAGGCAGGAAAATCATGGGGCCAGCCTGGGCTACAAACAACCAAACAAGGCAACAGCAGTAGAAAGACACCCAGATACCCACTCCAGCCAAAGCCTAGGACCAACCCCTCCACGGGCCCTGAAACCTTCCCCTGCCCCTTAGGGCAGTCTCTCCCTCCCCATAACTTAGTCCCATAACCCATTTCCTCTCCTGATGAGTGTTACTTCCCTGCTTTATTTTATTGTAGTCCCGGGGCTCAAACCCAGGCTTCATCTGCTGGGCAAGTGCTACACCAACTGAGCTACACCCCAGCCCCTCCTTTACAATTTTAAAACCTTTTTAAGTAATAGAGCCATGCCCATAAGTTCCCTCCCGGCACTTGCTCCTCCACACTACAGTCTTGAGGTTGAGCGATACTGGCACATGTGGCTGCAGGTCACTGCTGTACCACTTTTCTTTGTCAGTTCTGCCGATCATCTCAGAACCAAAGCCCTGTTTCTTGCTCCCCTGAGTTTTGAGGCTATGAACATTCTCGGAACTGCCTCCTGGTGCAGTGATGCATCTTTTTTTCTGATTTCTCATTTTAGTGAAACTCACACCAAAATGGGTTTGGTTTTTATGAAATAATGTCTAATCAAACCTCCTAGAACCCCAAAGTAGTGCCAAGGGAGGAAGGTCAGAGCTGGGGTCTGGAGGCAGCCACAAGGGCAGGGAAACGCTCTGACAGGGGCGGCTGGCATCCTCTGGGGGAAGGAATTGGAGTTCTTGATCTCCCCTATTTCTTCTTCCTCCCGTGCCATTGCCTACCTTAATGACATCCCCCATTCCTAGGCTGGTTTCCCCTCAGGGACACTCACCTACGTCAGCAGGACCATCCTCCACACCCCAAGCTCAGTTAGTTGCCTTTGGCTCAGATGGTGGAGAATGTGGGCATAAGTCCCAGCCCTGGTTCTGACTCTGTGTTTAGCCTGTCTAAGCCTCAGTTTCCTCATCTTCATACTGGGGATACTTCTAGCATCTGCCTAGCAGAGTTCACATGAGGACTCCAGCCACAGTGCATATGAAGCAGTCAGAGTGATGCCTGGCACATGGCAGTCCCTCCTCAGTGGCAGCTATCATTGTACCCTCTGTCCCTCTCCACACTTGCATGGAACTACCCTACCCTGTCTGAGGGTTGAAACTTTGACCAGAGGGTGAGTTTTCTCTTCTAGGTACCTGCAAACCTTATGTCGTTTGAATGAGTATCTGCAGGCCTTGGCATGACCGGAAAGGCTTCTGAGAGCCTAGCCTAGGCCTGGTGGAGGAGAGCAGCTCTGGACATAAGCTGTGGGCCAAGGCACTGGAGCCTCATAGCTGGACTCGAGGAACATGACCTGCGGCCTCACAGTCCTGGATGGCTCCCCAGTGTGAGATCCACCTGTCAACCCACAGCAGCTCCCCACAGGGTGGTTGTCAGACCCCGGACTGCACACCCTATGCCCCCCTCTGGGCCATTGTCTGTCCACCAGCTGCTTCTGCATCAAGGGAGCATTTGACCCATGTTGGGTTCTCTGTACTTTCTGCTGCACACAGAGTGGATGACATTAATCTTTGCGAGGGCTGGAGAGCAGAGACAGGCTGCTGGACAGGCTTGTTACACCCCAAGTGCACGGGCCGCTCACCCACGGGGCTGCCTCAGATTTTGTATACCCCCCCCAAAGCATCCTCTGCGTGTGTGTGCCGTACATTCATGCGTGTGAGCGAGTGCGTGTGAGCTCTCTGAGAAACATACATTTTGGCACAAGACTAGTGACATCACACACTGACTGACTTTGAGGCCCTGCTTTAGTTCCAGCCTTGTCCTCTAAGAAAAGTCTGAAGGGAGTCTAGAAGCTCCATGTTAAGGTCCCTTGAGTTCTTTTACTGTAAACAAACAATGCCTTAAGTCGTGTCTTGTTTTCTGTTCCTATGGGTGCTATTCATCTGGATGGCCTGTTCCCTGTGCCCCAGGCCCTCCTGAGGCAGAACCAGTCTCAGACCCACGGACTGGGCACTGGCCTGCTTGCTCCCTACCATGGACTTTCCTGGTGGGCCTGTGGCCCTCCTTATCTCACCCACTCCCACCATGCTGGTGTGGGAAGTTGGGGCCTTTTCTCCCAGCAGCTTGGAGGCCCCCACAGTGATCAGTGATCAGTCATATAGAAGTGACACCACCCCATATTCCCCCACAGGGCAAATTTTGCTCCTGTCTTCTCACCCCTCTGCCACCACTGCCAGGGCCGGCCACACTGATTCCTGATCACACAGGGAGCTGAGCAACACAGAGGCCTTAAGGTCCTTCAGTCTTGCTCTTAAATGTAGTCACCAGCAAGTTCTCATCCAAGCCCAAGGGCCCCATTGTTGATGACCAGGTGACAAGAGAGCCAAACCCTAGGGAGTGAGGTGTCCAGCCTCTGCATTCATGAATAAGGACCTTTATCTGTCACCTTTTGTCATACATAGGGTGACTCTCATTTTGTACATTTTAATTCAGGCATATTGCTCTTTATCATCACTGATGTCTCTGCCCCTCTTCCCCTTCCTCTTTGAATCTGGATACCCTAACCCTGAGAAGAAAACCCTCAAACAATTTTCTGGAAAAGGCTGCATTTCTGGGTTCCTGTGGGTATCATGGTTTTACACAGTAACCTATCATCGAATCATCCCAGCGGTAATTGGGAAGCTCCAAACATCAGAGCCATGGGCTTACCACCACAAACCCCACCACCACCTTGCAAACACACGGTCATGCTTCTAGTGTGAATGACTTGCCCTGCCAAGTAGTTGTCACCATGGTGGTACATTTTGCTGTACCCTGAAGCTACCCTTCCTGTGAGCAGAGCCTGGATATTTCCTGTCAGGTGGTGAAGTCGATGCCATCAAACCTTGACCACAGCTGCCTTGCACATCCATCCACACCAGGGGTCCAGGTGTGTGCACCAGATTCTACCAACATCTCTTCGAGGTAGAATCTAGAAGATGAATGACAGTGCCAAACAGCAGACACCTCCAACCGGAACCATGCCATGGTCACACTCTAACCTACACCACACCTGATTCTCTGCCTGTTAACTTCTAAAAAGTCAGAAGCTGAGATAAAATTGCAAGACCAGAACACCAGCTGCTCGTTTCCTTGAGGCTTTTCCACTCTTGAGCTTGTTTTAGGATCTCGCACGTGCACTACCAGACATCAAAAGTCCCAGAATTTCAGTCCCACTCAGATGAGTTTCTGCCCTTTGCTTGTCTTAGCTGCTGCAAGTGTTTTCTTCTGGGTCTAATCTGAAAAGAACACAATCATAATTATTTTCAAAGTGTCTAATCTTCCCCCTAATTGAAGCCAAACTCCACTCCCAAAAGCATCCTTACCATAGACTCCCGAAGAACTTGGACTTTGTTAGTGAAAAGCTTTGTAGGACTCTTGAGAGCCTTAGAGGTGGCAGAAGAGCCCTGGAGATGGAGTTAAAAGACATCTGAGTCTCCAAGCAGGGCCGACGGCCAAGCATACAAGTCCCCAGTGCTGGCTTGTCACACGGGCGGCAGGCGAGGTGGCCAGGTCAAGTGACAGGCAGAAGTCCTTTGATGGATACTCTTTAGCCTGGAAGAAAGCATTGTGCACTTCTGCTCCACTGTCCATAGTGCATAAATACTGTGAAACTGTTGAGGTGTGGCATGCACTGCCCTGCAGACAGACTCTAGCACCCCAGAGTGAAAGCTGTAAAATGCTGTCTAGAACCTGCAATGGGCAGCTCGTAGTAGTGGGAAGTCCTAAGAAGAGACCACTCAGTCACAATTCTGTTCCCCAGTGTACAAGTTTTGTAGCTCAAGGTCAGCCAAGCGCATGCTGGCAAGCAACATGTCTTGTGGAGACTGACCTCCGTGGGAAGCAGCAGGGACTTTGTCCCACACATGCTTGTGGGAGATGTGGCCCCTCCCCTGACCAGGTGCCATCAGGCACTTGTTGGACTGAGATGCTGAGCAGGTGAACACAACAGAATTGTTGACGAAGGACCTACCTTGTCTTGCCAGAAGGATCTCTGATATTTCTCCTCCTTACCAAGACAGCCAGTGTTTCCCTCATGTTAATCTCACCTCCCAAGCCTAGCACAGGTGTTTGTGGAGTTGGGTTGTTGTTGTTTTGGTTTTTTTTTTTTTTTTTTTTTTTTTGGTTTTTCGAGACAGGGTTTCTCTGTGTAGCCTTGGCCATCCTGGACTCACTTTGTAGACCAGGCTGGCCTCGAACTCACAGCGATCCGCCTGCCTCTGCCTCCCGAGTGCTGGGATTAAAGGTGTGCGCCGCCACGCCCGGCCTTGGGTTGTTGTTTTTTTAATACCATTTTTTAGATGGAAAATGATCTGTAAAACTGGGAAGCCGTTTATAAGCCAAGACTGCTTTATTCTTCAAGTGGGATCCAAAGCTTTGCACCCACATTGCTGATGTTTGCAACAACATTTTGCCAAAAGCACAGCCTCTCTTCTTATGTGTGACCCTTAAATTGGCCTATGATATATTGATGTGTAGGGTGACTTAATGTTACACAAAAAACACTGCACAAAGCCCCTTTGAAATTGTATTTATTGCTTAACCATTCATTCATATCTCTAGTGAGTTCTTCCTATATGCCAGGCTCTACCCAGAATGAAACAAGACAAATCAAATTTTGGCCTTGGTAGAACTTACCAGTCAGTGAACAAATAATTCCCACCCCACACACCTACTTCGGCAAGACCCTGCCTCTCCCCTCCCCCTGAATACAAATCCTGTATATTGGTTCTTCCAGAAAGACTTCAGACTAAATGGGCTTGTTGTGAGAGTTAGTTAAGCACTAGCCTCCCCACACTGGAGGCTGGCTGGCTCTGAGCAGCCAGATACAGAACTGTGCTCAAGAATGGTTACAGGGAGTATGCCAAAGGCAGAAGGAGAGAGTAGGGTCTGAGTGCTTGCAGTATTCACAGCCCCCACCCCCGGCCCTTTTAGTCTGTAGCTTCAGTGTTACGGTCAAGTACAGTGTGAGTGGGAGCTGCGTGTCTTTGGGAGCCAAGGACTTGGACTTTGGTCTGCCTTGTAACCTGCTGCTACAGAAGTGTGTGTCCTGTGGACAGCCCCAAATTCCCACTCTCAGCAGCACGGTAATAGGTCACCTGTCCATTTTGGAAGGACTGTGATCATTCAGTAATGAAATAGTAGTAATTCATTTATTAGTGAGCTATACTCTTTTAATAAATTTCGTGCCAAAATGCATGGTTTCCCACTTAGCATTCAAAATGTTGCATAGAGAGTAGTTTTTTATTTCTTACGTGTTCTTCCAAGTAAATGGAAAATGAGTTCCCACATCTTAGTTTGTTTCTCGTTAAATCTGCTGCATTTCCCCAAGCTGTCTTTTTTCCCAGCAGACCCTGCATGCATTTGTGTGAGGACTTTCTCTAATATTTGTAAATTGTCTCACATGCAATAACCACTGAACATCATCCCTCCTCCTTGGGATTCTTTAGATTTTTGGTGAAGTATTTTGTTACCTCAGTCTTGTATCAAGTTGCTGTATTTTTCAGCTTGTTACACTGATAATAATTGTTTCGCTAATTAAATACTTTAATGTACATACATCTTTGTTTACTTTGAAATTAAATGTGTTTTCCAATGAATATTGTTTCATTTATTAGTGTCCCATGCAGTCACTTTGGCAGGCAGTTGCTGTGCCACATGTAGACATGGAGAAGTTACAGCCTGCCCAGGGCCCAGGTAGCACGGAAATAGACAGAAGGAGGGAACAGGGGCCGTGTCGTGGGTCTCACAGAGAGGAAGGCAACGGGTCTGGAACACCTAACAGGACAGAGTGCCTTGGTAGTTTCATATCAGAGGTTGCAGACCGTATGGAGGCTGGCAGTAGGGGTGGGGTGGGGTCAGGGAGACAGGACAGGGTGCACTTGGGGAAAATCAGGCACCCTGGGCTTACTGAGGGATGACTCCAGCCAAGGTGATACCTGAAAAGATACGCTGGGAGGAAGTCGTGCTGCTAGGCAAAGAAACAAACCCACCCCAGTTTGACTAAAGGTAAAGGGAAGGGTGTGAAATAAGGTTGCCTAGTAGTTATCCATGGCAAGGACCGAGAAGTAGAAAGTCTGCTCTGCGTGTGTGTGTGTGTGTGTGTGTGTGTGTGTGTGTGTGTGTGTGTGTGTGTGTGCGCGTGCGCATAAGGGGGGGTACATTAACTAGAGAGCTAGATTGTGGATCCCAGTGGCAGCTCCCCACACACCCGTTCCTACTCTGGTCTCTGCTTGAATGTGCACCATCAAGGGATACCAGAACCTCATGATCACAGTAAAAGGCCCTGATGCACAAATTTAACCCAAAACTCGAGCAATTTCCTCCATGGGATTAGCTTGTAGACATGTCTGTAAGGTTTTGTTTGTTTTGCTATGGGAGCGTCCGGTCTACTGTGGGTATTGCTATCCCTGGGCGCGTGGGCCTTGGCTGGGTAGGAAAAGAAGATGAGCAAGCCAGAGGAAGCAAGGCTGAGAGCCTACATAGTTCCTGACTCGGTTGCTGCTCTGGCTTCCCAGATAATGGAGTGTAACCTGCAAGCCAAATAAACCCCTTCTTCCCTAAATTGCTTTTGATCGCTGTGTTTATCACAGCAGCAGAACTCAAACTAGAAGCAGATGGCGAAAGCCATCCTTACTTTTACTCAGATGAGTTCCCATACCCAACTACGGTGCAATCAATGTTCAAGGACCCTGAGATGATGTATCTGACTCGGGGAGGAAATGAGGGGCACGTGTGGTGGTGGTACTGTCACAAAGTTGGAAGATGATGACTGAAAACCTGAACCCACTACTGGTAGCCAGCAAAGCTTCAGCTCCCTCAGCCTCACTGTGTCAGACACCACAAACAGCCACCAGGAGACAGCAGTACCTCCCTTTGCTGGCCGGTTGGATCCTGAGGTAGGGCAAACTCGTGGTGGTCCCCAGGTTAGCCAGGAAGACCCACAGCGCCAAGCACCCCTGAAGTGAGGAAGAGGCGACATGGGCGGGGCTAAATGGGCGGGGCTTTGGTGTGGGCGGGGAAGCTAGAGGGTTCTTAGGGCAGAGTTACCAGGGTCTAGAGACACTCACAAATACAGACCTCAGCTTCAAGGGAGAAGAGGCGGAGCTCCGGGGTTGGGGGACCATACCTGTGGGCGGGACGTGGAGAAAGGCGGCCCCCGTAAGAGGGCGGTACTACGATAGAAAGGACCAGGAGGCGCTGAGGTGAAGAGGGTCGGACGGCGTAGCCAGCGAGTGGAGCTGTGGTGTGGAGGGCCGCCAGAGCGCTCTGTGGCGGAGGGGTAGGTGGGCAGCGCCTGGGTCTATGGGGATGGTGAGGAGCAGGTGTGGTGGGCCCTGGACCTGACGAAGTTGAGGACCCAGTAGGCGTTGGGGGCCTGTGTGCGCTACACAGAAGCGCGGGGTATGGGGGCTGTTGGGAGAATCTCGGGAGGGGTGTGGCTGGAGGCAGGGTGGGGCCTGCACTGGTCCGAGGAGGGCCCAGACAAGGCGATCTGAAGTTCGGGGCGTGACCTGTTCCCCGACTAGGGCATGGGGTGGGTTGGGTTAGGTGGTGGGGCGGGGTCTTGGCAAAGCTGAAGGGCAAAGGGACTGACTAGATGGGGGTTTGGGGTGGGGCCTGAGTCCACTAATAGGTATAGGAGTCTCCTAGATTGGTACTTGGGGCGGGGCATGGGCGGAGCCTGGGCGCAGCCGAGAGGAGAACCGGCCTGGTTGGGGCGGGGCAAAGGCGGGACAGGGGCGGGACCTGAGCCTCCGCTCAGGAGATGGGCTGGGTTGGGGGGGGGGGGGGGGCGGAGCCTAAACCTAATTGAGTAGTGAGGGGGGTATCTGCTAGATTAGGGGCGAGGCAGGGGCGGGGCCAACGCCTCAAATGGGGCCTGAGAGTGAGTTCGGTGGGAGAACAGGGCGGGGCCTGAGGCTGGTTCCGAAGAGATGCGGCGGACTTGGCTAGGTGGAGGCGTACCTGCTAGAATTGGGGCGGGGCAGAGGCGAGGCCTAAAGCCAGAGGCGTGGTAAGGGGGGGGAGCCTGCTGGAGTAGGGGCGGGGTCTAGGCCCCCGAGGGGAGAATGAGGGCGTGGTTAGGCTGTAGTTCGGGGCGGGACAGAGGCGGGGCTTGAGTCCGGTGAGGGGTGCGGGGCGGGGCGTGGGCTGCGGCGCGCGAGCTGAGCGTCCGGCCGAACACCGCCGAGGCCCGAGCCCACCCGAGTGTGCCCGAGCCGTCGGCCCCCGCCCGGGGCGATGGAGCAGGAGGCCGGCGGGGCCGCCGCTGCGCTCCTGCGGCAGAAGAGGGCGGCGCTGCGGCGCAGGGGGTGCAGCTTTGAGAGTCCCAGGTACCGTGGTCCCGGAGGGGTGCAGCCTCGAGGGGCGGGAGCGGGGAGCAGGGCACGTGGGGGGGGCGGCGGTGTGAAGGGACAGAGCGTGGCGAGGCCGCGGCGTGGGAGGGAGTCGGCACGGAGCCTGGTGGAGCGGCCGGGCCACGCTGAGGGAGTGCCCAGCAGGAGGACTGGGGACCTGTGTCCGGCCAGCAGATGCTGTGGACGTCCGAAGCCACGGCCCATGACAGGCCCTGCACACCACGGCTCAGGGAGGTCTCGGGCTGTGCAAAACGCGAGCTGCCCGCTTCTAAATGCTCAAGGACAAGGTCGGAACCCCTAAGCTCCCAAAAAGATACCTTTCAGGTGCCTCTTGCTCTATCTAATCCATCCTCGCACCTCAGGTGCCAGGGCACCTGCTGCCTCTGGCCCCGCCCATCTCTGGCTTGCGGGGTAGGGGGCGCACCCTGTATAGTTCCTAGGTCCCCTTCTCTTCCCCCAGGTTGTCGGTGCCCCTCCCGGCCTTACCTTCCTTAACGGGCGAGCCCTCCTAAGGAGCCAGCCCGCCTTAGGAGAAGCTTGACTGCTGCCGGACACGCCCTTCCCTCTGCGGCTGATGCCAGTTACCTATCCCCTGCTTACTCCCTTGTAACTTGAAGTGGGTCCTGCTTCCAGGATGCTTTCAGGATGTCTCCAGCATTACCATCCCGGCCAGATTTTCATCATCATTTTTCTGTAATTATGGCCTTAGGAAGGGTATCCTGAAGCCAAACCCCTCCCCCCCCAACCTACTGATGCTTCACCCCTGAGGGGTTTTTCATTGCCACAGCCTGGGTAGGGACAAGGAGAAGGGGGAAAAAATGTGGGACTGTAACCTCCCCTGAGGTGGAAAAGAGAGTTCATTTGCTAAGGCACAAAGCCAGCCAGCCAAGATCCTTAATGGAAGGTGTGATGCCCTTAATTGGCCTTTCTGAGACTCAGTCCTTGACACACCCTGCTCCAACAGTTCTGATGAGAGTGTGAGGAGGAGGAGAGAGAGAGACCACAGCTGTCCTAGTAACCTGCTCCATCACAGCAGCTAGCTCAGGCCCCGCGGGCCCATCACCAAGTCTGGTGGGCTGGTCACTCCTCCCTCAGGCTGTAGAACGGCCCATCCGTACTTTTTGAAACTTGAACTCTAGGCTTAGCTCTGTGTACTCAGTATCTGGGCATCTTCCAAGAAGGTCCTATATATTGTGTGGTGAGCCGCATGTCACCTTCCCCTTGGACGGGAGACCCAGACAGCTAACAGTCTCTATGGCTAGAGCGTGAAGTATAAAAAGAGGTAAAGCCAAGAGGCCGGAGCAGAGAGAGTCTCTCGGGTCTGAGGCAGAACTCTCCGACATGAGAGGATGGTTGCTTCTGTAATACAGCTTGTCCAGTGTGGGAGCCACGGACACCTGTGGCTGTGGAGCACTTCGCTGAGGCACCGAGTGTTGAACTGTGCCCAACTGTCAATGTAAGTCACCTCCTTGACACCAGCACTACCACCACCTCAGTCAGATTTTCATAATCACTAGCTAACTGGCTTTCTCAGACTCAGTCCTTGACACACCCTGCTCCAGCAGTTGTGAGGAGAGTGCGATGAGGACTGAGAAATGTGTGTGCCCGAGTGGACAGTGCCAGCTTAAAAACTGGATTTCCCTCCCTTTGTCTTCATGACCAGATTCTTCAAGGACTAAATGACTTCCAGGCCTCCAGGGTGTTTTTGTTCTCTGACACACTGTGACATTATCTTGTGACCTGTAAGAATATAAGGATTAACTCTTTTTCTTTTCTTCTAAAAAATAATTTGTTAAATGAAAATGCAAGAAATATAAACAGGATAATTAAATTACTTTGTTGTTTGTTTGCTTGATTGATCGTTTTTGAGACAGCTGTCAATATATAGCCCTGGTTGGCCTGAAATTTTATATCTAAGCCAGGCTGGCCTTGAACTCACAGAGCTCTGCCTGCCTCTGCCTCTCAGTGCTGAGTTTAAAGGCATGTGCCACCACACCCAGTGGATCATTTATTGATTCATAATCCTACTATAGGTATAATGTGGACTTTTTCTTCTACATGAATATTTATCATTTTAATTGGCTTTTTCACTTAACACATCATAGATATTCTAAGAAATACTTAAACATTGCCTAAGAAAAATTTTCTTTTTTAAATTAATTTATTCAGATTACAACTCAATTGTTATCCCATCACTTGAATCCTCCCGCTCCTCCTCCTTTCACCCTATTCCCCTCCCCCAGGTCTATGACAGAGGGGGACCTCCTCCCCCACTATATGGTCATAGGCTATCAAGTCTCATCTTCGTAACCAGCTTATTCTTTCTTTGAGAGCCACCAGGCCTCCCCACCAAGAGGAGGTGGTCAAATATGGGGCACCAGAGTTCATGTCAGAGTCAGTCCCTGCTCTCCACATAACTGTGGAGAATGTCTTGTCCATTGGCTAGATCAGAGTAGGGGATAAGAAAATTTTTCAGTTGCTTGTGTGATCACGTACTGTATGGATGTCCATCTTTTACTATTTTCACTCTTCCTAGAGATGCAGTCAATCCATGTGTAGTCACTTCTGTGTGAAGGCATCACTGGTCTACATGATCATAAAAGTGAAGGGAATTAGGAGCCAGAACCAAGGAGCCTCCTACAGTGTCCTGAAGCACCATGCCAGATTGCGCCCCTCAGCACTATTATATTTGCCAAAATGCCTCGTCTTAATTTGAATTTCTTTATTTAGTAATGAGGTATTTCTCATAATTCATAATTTTTATTTATGTTATTTGTACGTATGATCTTCATTTTTCTTTTAGAATAATTTTATTTTTCCTTATAGAATTGAAGCTCTTTTTATTTATTAAGAGAATTTTTTTTTGGTTAAATATGTAGCAGTTATTTTTCCAGTTACTTATTTGCCTTCTCACTTTCTGTCTGCTGGTGGTGGTAGTGGTGGTGGTGGTGCTGTTGTGTGTGTGTGTGTGTGTGTGTGTGTCTGTGTCTGTGTGTCTGTGTTGACTATTGTCTTGAACTTTAGATCCATTGATTTCTTCCTTGTTTATGCTCATGTAAGAATCCCTTACCTTAAAATAGAAAAATAATTCATCTACAATTTCTCCATGTTTAATTCAATTTTAAAGTCAGCACACAAAGTAATTCTCTATTATCTTTGCTGCTCTAAAAACGACTTCCTTAATTCAATAATCCAAATGACCTCACAATTCTGGCTGGGTGTCAGAGCCTCTTGTATACATCTAAATCTGTTAGGTGCATGGTTCCTTCTGCCAAGCCCAGTGATCCAGAAGGCCCGCAGCTGTCTGAGAGCTCTATAGCTGCTCTCGAAACACAACCAGGAATGAAAGCCTTGCCACGTCCGTGTGCCTCGGTTACCTCTCGTGACCAAGTGTATCAAGTTCAAATGTCTCGTGCCATGGTTAGGCCCTTAGTGAATAATCATCTTGTCATTGTGTGTGTTTACGTGAGTGCACACTGGTGTGGCATTAGTTTCAGCTTGTCAGTGATAACCATTATGCAAACACAGCAAGCTAATGAAAGTGAAGGAGCAAGAAACGGACCAGGCATGAGGCATCATGCTGGTAGGTAGTGAGGAAGACCAGCTTTGTAAGGAGGCATCATAGAAGACACCCGTTCTGTTAAACAGCTTGCCCTCAACGTGGCGTTCCCCATGACTTTGTAGTCGGGCATATCAGATGGTGTTTGTGCACATGGATCTGAGCTCACGGTTCTGCCTTTTCCAATCAAGCGTGTGAATGTCAGAGAGTTGCTTTAGCCCTCTATGACTCTTGGTTAATGCATTTTTAAAGTGACCTGTATTGATGTGAGCCTTAAGTGACCTAGCATGTGCGAAGCGCTCCCCACAGGAGTGTGGGAAGCATTAGGACTGACAGCTGTGGACAGGATGATTAACTTTCCTAGGGAAGTTCTCAGCCACATCCACTTTGTGCAGAAGACGCTAATAAGCAGGTACATGGTATTTTAAGACTCTGTTGCTTTTTTCCCCTCCACTTCCTAACAATCAAGAATGACAGGTAACGACCCTGAGTTATTTTAAATATTCTTGAGTTGCTGAGCTGTGTTGAGCAGTTCATAGAGGCTGAGCTTTGCACGAACTGCAGTATTTGCAGGGTTGCCTATCAGGGTTGAATTTACCAGGTGATTTCTTTCCATTTTATTCCACCTTTATTCTTTGAGAATTTCATATGCTGTATTTTGATCATATTCTCTCCCAGCTCCTCTCAACCTCCTGCTTCCTATCCCTCCCACCCTGAAAGCCAGTCTTCCGTGGGAGTGCAAGAAACTTTTCTCCAGCAACCTCTGTAGTTGGTCAGCTAGATTCTGCATACTCTATATAAGCTCAGGGAGTCTTTAATTCTAAAGTAAGCTTGCGCATGCACACGTGTGTCTGCGTGCATACGTGCGTATGTGCGTGCATGTGCGTGCATGTGTGTCCATGTGTATGAATGTGGTGACCAGAAGACAGCCTCGGGTGCCATTCCTTAAGAGACATTGTCCTTTTGAGTCAGGGTCTCTCATTTACCAGGAGGTTACCAGTTAGGCGTGGCTGGCTGATCAGTAAGGCCTAGGGAACTGTCCATCTGTCTCCATCTTCCCACATGTTATCTCATCCGGCTTTTTTACATGACATCTGGGCATTGAACTATTGTCCTTATGCTAATTCAGCAAGCATGTCACCAATTCTTTCTCTCTAGCCCTAATCAAAACCACTTTACTAGAGAGCAACTTTGTTGTCTTTCCTAAGAGCACTGTTGAAGCTCACCTGATCCTTGCCACCCATCACTCACTTTCTGTCTGTGTAGCCACTTGTCGTTCTAGTGGCCCGCCCACGGTTTGAGTCCAGGTGCAAGGTTAGATTAGGTGGTTCTTGCTTCTGGCTATTCAACTGTAATCTCTATTGAAATCCTCTACTCCATCCGGGACTAATAACATGTCATTTCTGATAGGGTTGTGAGGACGTTCTAAAATATCATCAGAGGCTATGAATGGCGAGCAAAGAGAAGTCTTGGCTCATGAGGCTGCATAATGCTGGGGAGGAGCAAGCTTTGGGAGTAGGTGGTCAAGGTGTTTCAATAACGCCATCAGCGTCTTCATTTTCCTAGTCGACTTTTGTCCTAGTTTGCTTTCGATTGTTGTGATAAATTCCACGACCAAAACCAACATGGCAAAGAAATGGTTAATCTTACATTTCAACATCACAGCCCATCATTGAAAGACATTCAGGTAGGAACTCAAGCAGGAACCCAGAGGCAGGAACTAAAGTAGAGACCATGGAGGCTGGCTCGCTTCTAATGGCTTGCTCAGCCTGCTTTCCAGGATCTGACACCACTCACAGTGGGATGGCCATCACACATCAACCATTAATCAAGAAAACATCTCACAAAATTACCTATAGGCAAATCTGATGGAAGTTTTCTCAATCGAGCTTTCTTCTTTGGAGATAACTTGTGTCAAGTTGACAAACACTAACCAATTCAACTTTTTTCTCAAGATAGGAAAAAAAAAAGTTAACTACTATAGTTTTACTTTCTTTTTTCCTCCGAGACAGGGTTTCTCTATGTTATCTTGGCTGTCCTGAACTCACTTTGTAGACCTGGCTGGCCTCGAATTCTCAGTCATCCACCTGCCTCTGCCTCCCGAATGCTGGGATTAAAGGTGCGCGCCACCACGCCCGGCCTAGTTTTACTTTCTATTCCAGAAATATACTCCTCTATTCTCAGTAAATGTCTGGAGTGTCCTTCACTGGCTAGAGACATCCTTGAACCAAATGGTCAGACCTGGGTCATGTATGCAAATCAGACCCGATGGGTAAATCGCTTCCATTCATAGTGACTGAGAGGTAGTGACTCCCCGGAGGAAAATCACAGTGCTCTTTTCAGAAGGAAGTGAGTACTAGGTTGACCAAGGTGCTGTTAGATCTAGGAGGACTTCCTGAAATCCAGGTGTCTGGGTGCTGTCCACAGTGGGGTTGGTGCTCTGATTTAGTTCTTGTTCTAAAAGACTGTCTTACTTAGCGCAGTGACTACATCACAGCTGCTCAGTGTAGCCACCGTGCCTCAGAGCCCCCACTAGACAGAAGAGTTTGAATTGTGAGTGGAAAACATAATTTTGTCCTGTTCCAAATATTGCTCTGTACATGAGGGCCTCCTCGTTAGTCATGCAAAAAGCCCACGTCTCCAAGAACAAATCTGAAGCCAAAACAAATGGTTTCCTGTTCCTGTTGCTTTCCAGGCCAAACTGGGTTCTGAAAAGAGCAGTTATCCAGTATGCATATGCAGTCACACTCTCTTCTTCCATATGCTTTTTTTTTGACTCTTGGATTTTGTTGTTGTCATGTTGTAGAGGCTTTCTGGGTTGGGGTGGTTTTGTTAATGAAGACTTAAATGGTGCTGTCTTTGCAGTCTTTAGTTCCTCTATATTATGTCATCGTTCTTTTGTTTGTGTCAAGGCCTTAAGTATTTAATCATAAATAAATCTGCTGCTGTTGGTTTTCTTTTGGATAAACAGCAGTCTTCTCAGGAAAGACTGTGAAAAGCCATCTTGCATTGGGCCAACATAATGGGCTCTGAGGGCCAACAGCAGAAAATGAATTTTCATATCTGTCCTCCTAAGGGCAGGGGAAGCAAAACTAACTTCTATTATTCACTAAGATTTTAAATTAATGCAAACCAGCTTCCTTTCTTGGAGGAAGACAATAGTTAAATTAGTTTTGCTGGAGAAGGTTAATATGAGAAATTAGGTTTGGCCGTCTGGTTTCCAGAACTGAAGATCTGAAGAGAGATGAAATCTGGCGAACAGTGCAATAGGAAGATTGCTGGGAAACTCTAAAGCAGCATGCAGGTGGGGGTGGCAGCTGGGGTGGGCTGGTATTTCTAAACCCTTAGGATATGAGAGGACAGAGAGCAGGTAAGAACTGCGTTGACTGCAAAGAGCCTTAAACGCAAAGCTGTTCACTGTGGGGCTGCTTGCTGGCAGAGGCTGTTTAGAGTACATTATCAGTCATTTGTAGCCAACAGAAATGTGCTGCTCACAGTTCCCAAGGCTTTGAAATCCAAACTTAGGTTCTGAGTTGATTTTGTAAGTGATGGGTGCTTGTCTCGCAGAGACAGAGCCTTCTAGAGGTGTGGTCACATGGTAGAGAGGCCAGTGAAGCCAGTTGGCTCCTTTGCCTCTTTTAGGAGTTGTGCAGACGAAGCCCTGGTGCCTGACTAGCCTCTTTATACTATCTGACTGGGGTTAAATTTCAGCACATGAATTGAGAGGACTCAGGAGAGACACACAAACATTCAGACTGACAGAAGTTGAAACATAACAAAGAAAGAATTACTGGAATAGCAGGTGCGGTAGTGCACTCCTGTAATCCCAGCACTCGGGGAGGCAGAGGCAGACGGAGCTCTGTGTGTTCGAGGCCAGCCTGGTCTACAGAGTGAGTCCAGGACAGCCAGGACTGCACAGAGAAACCCTATCTGGAAACCCACCCTCAAAATACCCAAAACTAACAAACAAAAGAATTACTGGAATAAAGGTTAACAAATGTGGAACTCAAGGATAGCAGATACTTTAGGAAACTATTGTAGAAGGGATATATAATATGGTTGAAAAGTTTCCAGAAGACTTTAAGGAAATAGTATATATATCCATAGGGCTGAGGAGATTATTCAGCAGGCAGAGTGCTTGCTGGGCAACTGGGGACTCAAGTCTACATCTCCCGTCCTCCAGGTGGCACGGAAGCCCATCTGCCACCTAGGTGACGCTGGCTAGCTCAGCTAGCAAAATTGTCAATCTCTGGGTTCTGTGGAGAGACCCTGCCTCAGCATGCAAGGCAGAGAGCAATCCAAGGCATCCAACATATACATATGTATGCACACACACACACACACACACACACACACACACACACACACACACACACATCCCGCAAGTGCAAACATATTTATATGTACCACATAATATACATACATAAATAAAAATCATATGTGTAGTTTATACAAAGAGGAGTGGTTTTTTTTTTTTTAATCAAATTAAATCACTTAAGAAGTGGCCTCTAGGTGTGAACTCCTGTGGGTCTTCGCTGCCTTTGACAAGACTTTTTTGTAATATGGAGGAGATAATGACAGGAGACAGTTGGAAACAACCAATAGTCACCTCTGCAGGAGTGGCAGGATGTTAAAAAATTCATGTTTTGTTTATTTTGTTTTTTGTTTTTTTTCTTTTGTAAAGATGTTTATACTGGGTGAAACCTATCTAGGATTTGGGGATAAGGAAAGGGTTTCATCTATTAAAAAAAAGAAAAAAGAAAAGAATTTAAAGAGATAATGGCACCCTTTACACATTTGAAAGGATGGCATATGAAAAAGGAGTGAGGCCCACTGGGCGAGTGGCCCTGAGCTCCATCCTCCAGCACAGTGGGTGTGAGGTCACCGAGGGAACTCGGGATGAAGGGCTACCTAGCAGCCAGAGCCTCCCCCAGCAGAAATGGCTTTAAGATGTGGTTAAATTTCGTCCTTGGAGATGCTACAGCACCATAAGCTAGACTCTAGACTCCAATTTCTCAACCATTTTGCCTTTTCAGCATACTTTAGGACCCAACAGTGTTCAACAGACTTGAAAAGACTCAAAACAGTGTCAGTCAAGTTATCAGTAGCAAGAACAAAGTGTGCCCTCTCACGGTGGCCTGGGAAGTCTGTTGTGTCCTGTGTTCCGGTTCCCACTAGGGAAGTACTTAGTGCTAGAAGCAACATCTCTCTTCTACTCAAGGGCTGCACTCCTGTGTGTTCCCATAAAAGTACACAGTGTCTTTCTGCTGCTTAAGGAGTTTGAACATTGTTCCAGTCAGAAGAAGTCTATAACCGGCCCTACCCCACATCTGCTTTTAAGCCAATCTGGCAAACACTGTAACAATCCAATCTGACAAACACTGTAAAGGCCAAAGCAACAGTAACTGGTTGCAGATAACAGAACCCACCCTTCCCAGGATATGCAGAGGGAGTTAATAGGAACACAAAGAATTACATGTTTATAATGTCCTTGAAGGGGCCGAGGGCTGGTTGGTCTGTGTTCCTGGAACTCCTCTGTGCTCCCTGTGATGCTTTGAAGTCATCAAGAAGAAAGAAGAAAGATTCTACTTCATGATAAGAAGCCAGTGGGGAAGGAACTAGGGCTAGAGGGCAGAAAAGAAAGTTTTCCAAGGATGTGCAAGCTCCTGGGTTTGAATTCCCAGCACCACAGACGCCCAGTAACATAGCTAAGTCAACAGATGGAAGCTTCTGCTACTGTCTTCGCTAACCACAGAGCCCCCACTGCCCACTCCGCCTCCATCTCCACCATCGTTACCGCAGCTTCAGAAAACTCTGGAATAAAAAAGCAGCTGATGTAAAGCGATTAAATAAATAAATCAATGAAAAACAAAAGGTGACCGAGTCCAGATCCACAGAACCCCTTCGCTGTCTGCAGAGCAAAATGATGCCCACGTCTCTGGTTCTGCCTGGCATCATTCCAGAGCCTTTCTGGAATGCCTCTGCTCTGTAGAATCTAAATCATGCCTGAACTCTAAGCACAGAAAAAGGGGGCATTTCCGTTTGAACCCTTACAATGTAAGGGAGAGGGCATGAAGCAAGTGACCCCACTGTGCGTTTTAGGCAGCATCTCTCCTGCCATTGCATCAATAGCTTGGAAAACCAGTGGTACCCCAGCCCCAGATGGGTGACTGGCATGGGCTTTCTAGGCATAAGATATGATTGCATCGCACAGAAGGAACTGAACACATGAGCACCTGCCTCGTTTTTCTGACCAGAGAGAGGCAGTGCCTGCCAGCAAGTATATCCTAATGTCTCTTCCCGATTCAAACCTGGATTGATGTGCCATAGATGTGTCTGCTCTGTGCATCCAGCTCAGTCCTCACAAAGCAGCTTCCTGCTGAGAGGCTAGTGAGACAGTGGAGCCACGTGACCAAAGAGATTGGAAAAGCCTAAGCATCCTGCCAAGTTTTCCCTACTCAAATGGAATTTTCTGTGCTCTTGGCATCTACCTAGTCATTGATTCGTTGGACAAATTGCTCACACAGTCCCTCTGTGTGCCAGGAGTGTGGAAATGCCGTGAACAGGCAGGTCGGGTTCCTTCCCTTATGGAGCTGACATTCGAATACCATAAGATAGACCACGTGCTGGTAAGCAAATGCGTGACCAGAACAGCTTCATCATGAAGAATAAAAAGGCTCTGAAAGCCGGATGTGGCAGCGCTCGCCTGTAGTCCCAGCACTCGGGGAGGGAGAGGCAGGTGGGTCTCTGTGAGTTCGAGGCCAGCCTGGTCTACAAAGTGAGTCCAGGCCAGCCAGGGCTCTGTTACACAGAGAAACCCTTGTCTTCAAAAACCAAAACCAAACAAACAAAGCTCTGAGATAAGTAACTGTAGTGGGAAGTAGGGGAATTTGACCATGTCCATGGATGGTTCATCCACTGTTGCCCCAACTAGCTCTTTAGGGCATACTGCTCATGTCAGCCCAGACCCCAAAAGCTTGGTTTAAAGAGAGGCACAGATCCTGATTGACATGTGTTAAGGTTTTCCCCAGTGAATGGTCAGAAGCAGCAATGTGTGAGATCATAGATGCTTGTGGGTGGGTGTGCCTCCTGTAGTTCCTTAGGCTCCTAGTGAAACATGGCTGGCCATCAGTGATGAGTGTGGTGTGGCTGGCGCCAGGCTGGAGAGCAGAGCTGAGGCTGAGCTGTCTTATCAGTGCTAGCGCTGCCTCCTGCCAGCGGAGATGCCGCTCCTGTTGCAATTCTGTTTTTCTGTGATGTCAAACTGTCCACATCATGTGGCCTCACTATGCCTGCCCATGCCTGCCTAGCTGTGCATACCATCTGGATGAAGAGAAAGGTCCAGAATGTCACTGAATAAATGGTAGGAAGGTTTGAAAATAGCAGATCTGACCCTCTGTCCACCCCCCTATACACATAAAGCAGCCAGGCCCATCACAGAGGGTCTCTGTGGAGGATTTTCCATAACAGGTGGATCCCTCTTTGGGTGGGTTCACATGTACTTTTACTCAAAACTGTCACTTTAAGTTATCTAATATATCCATAAAGACAAGAGAGGCTCAGTGGTGCCCTAGCACTTTGGGAGCAGAGGCAGGCAGATCTCTGTGAGTTTGAGGCCAGCCTGGTCTCCAGAGTGAGTTCCAAGACAGCCATGGCTACACAGAGAAACCCTGTCTTGAAAAACCGAAGGAAGAAAAGAAAGAAGGAAGGAAAGAGACACAGACATAGGAGGTGTAAACTGAGGTAAACACCTGCTAGCTCAGCAAAGTAACTTTATTTTCTGAACTATATACAAAATATCTATTTACAAGCCTGACTGTACAACTAGACTACAAGTTCTTTAGAAATCTCTTTCTTTCTGTGTTTCTACCTAGCTAGACTACCTTTTTCTTGAGCTCCTCCAAACCCACAAGGGCTCCTCAGCTCTTTTTCTGTTTTGCCTGTGTCCTGCCAGCTGCTTCTCTGTTGCTCCTCCATAAAGGCCCTGTCAGAGGTCTCTAGCTTCTCCTCTCCGCCTTTGTCAGGCTCAGCCATATCATGGTGGGGGCGCTCCAAGCCAAATAAAGAGAGCCCAAACCATCTCACCATTATGGTGGGGTACCTTGAAGCCACCCAGCTGACTTGACTTTGGGGTCATAGAGCAAACACCACAAGACCTCTCCCAAGCAACTTGCCTTAAAATAGGCAGAGCGTCGCATTCTTTAGCCTGTGGAGGCTTTCAGCGGCTCACCCAAGCTGCATCTGACCAATGCAATATCGATTTAGGCTCTTATGTTTGCTAACAATTAGGTTTTCTATGTACAACAATCAAGTATCCTGTAACACAAAACCTTTAAAGAAGTTCAGATTTAAGCTATGCTTATCTTTCATTCAGCCTTTTCTCAGGTGAAACTACCTCTTCTCTTAGGACCCCCACCCCAGCATTAAAAGGATACCTTCTAGCCAGTCTTGCCCCTCCAAGTCAAATGTAGGGGCAAGGACTTAGGCCCACAAAATGTTCTTGTTTATTTCCCTCACATTAGGTAGGACAGGAAATGCCCTTGTTTCTTTCCCTGTGTCCACACATACCAGCAAACCTCCAGAGTTACAGTGTAGACTTTGCCTCTTGTCTTAGTTTGGATACATTTTCTTTAATTGAACAATTTTGCTTATTTCTGTGAGTTCTGCCCATTTGCCAAGAAGTTCTTCGATTGAATATTCTAAATAGAAAATAAAGATGAATTATGAGTCAGGTGTGGTGCATACCGTTGTTCCCAGCACTCGGGAGGCAGAGGCAGGTGGATGCTGTGAGTTCAAGGCCAGCCTGGTCTACAAAGCGAGTCCAGGACAGCCAGGGCTACACAGAGAAACCCTGTCTCGAAAAAAAAAAAAAAAACAATTATTTTCCAAGGATAAGGAAACATACTTTTTAAAAATAAAGATATGAAAATAAACGAATGAGCAGATTAAAATGAACCATGACAAGACAGAATCCAAGTAGCTTGAAAGAGAACTGAAACACAAAAAGAAACTCGTGGGTAAAAAGAGAAATGTTGTTTTTAAAAGAGACACTATTTTCAGGTTTTTAAAGTAAAATATTTAAGGGACTAGAAAGGTGTTGGAATGTTCCCAATAGTATAAAAATAAAAAATCTAGAGAATATCCATGCAGTAGTTTATCTCTTTCTGTAATATTCCACATCTGTATTAATGTGTAAAGATGTTTAAGATGTTGGGTGCAAATAGAAAATTAATCACAGTAAACAGAAATAAGAACAGTCATAGGATGTTGGATTGCCCAAGCATTTTTTGTTAGGTATAGATCTGAGACTCCACCAAGGATAACAAACTGTTATTGACACTCAGTCTTTGAAGTGGCCTTAGAACTCTCTACCATTTCTGTGTTCTCTACCTTCTCAGCACACCTCCCCCATCCGCAGGGCACCTCCTCACACCTGCAGCTGCCTTGCCTCCCCTCCAGAGGGCTCTGTCGCTGCCACTTGTAGCTGTCCTGGCTAGTTTTATGTCAGCTTGACTCAGTGGAGAAAAATGCCTCCATAAGATTGCCTGTGGGCAAGCGTGTAGTGTATTTTTAAAAATTAGTCATTGGTGTGGGAAGGTCCAGGCTGTAGGTAGTGCCATCCCCAAGCAGGTGATCTTGGAGTGTATAATAAAGCTAAGCAAGCCAGTAAGCAGCACTCCTCCATGGCCTCTGTATCAGTCCTCGCCTTGAGCTTCTGCCTTGACTTCCCTGGGGAATGGATTACAAGCTGTAAGATGAAATAAACCCTGTACTCCCCATATTGCTTGCTCATTGTGTTTGTCACAGGATTAGGAACACCAACTAATACAGAAATTGGTACCAGGAGTGGGGCATTGACAGAGCACAATGATGGTGTTTCAGGGAGGATTGTGGAAAGACTAGAAGCCATGGGGAAGCCATTGAGTGTTCAGAGCTTAATGAGCCTGTGTAGAAACTTAAAAGATAACGCCAAGGGGTACAGATGATGGTGACCTGGCTGTGAAATTTCAGAGGGAAGTTTAAGAGTTGTTTCAGTACTGTAGGGACCACTTGATACTTTGTGTTAGAAGGCAATGGTGCCCTATTGGCTGGAGCTTAAGGGTCAGCTGTAATTAACAAGAGACAAGCACTACTGAAGTGAAACCTTTGCTTTATGGGCACAACTGATACTGATGAGCTGGAGCTGAAAAATTAGCAGTAATTAAGAAGAGACTAGCAGCATCTAGGATTGACCTTTCCTCAATGTCAGCACACAGAAGCTGTGGGCCAGAGAGGGTCGGGGCTGTGTCTCATGCTGACAGCAAAATTTGTTCATGTGTAAGAGCCTCTCAGCTGGTATTGCCTTTGAAGACATGAAAGTGTAACATGAAATTAATAAATCAACAGTTTTTCTTTAACCCTTCTAGCTCCCAAAATAATTGACACAGAGAGACTATGATATATTTTATAAGCTTTAAAGCACTAGACCAGGGCAGATATCAATCCTCTAAGCTCTTTAGCTATCTTTCAGCTACATACCCCAAGTTGCTTACGAATAAGTCATCCTGTCTGGGCTGGATCTGCTCCATCAAGCCACGTGTCTTCCTCCTCTTCTTCCTTCTTTCCTCTCCTCCTGCTACATCTTCAGCTTCTCTCCCTCCTCCTGCCTTATGGTCTCTCCAACCCCGAGCCCAGGAACCTAAATTCTGCCTACCTCTCTTTTGCCCAGCAACCTTATTGGCCAATCAGGGATAATTGGGGAGCAAAACTACACAGCATCACTTGGTTACATGCTCATCTGGGGTATAACCAGATCTTAAGGAGGGGCAGTAGCTAACAATTAAATACAAAACAGTACCCTCTGACCAACCCCAACATGAGAGGGCAGGGAGGGCAGCTGAAGCGGGGTGCTGAGAGAGGCTATTGGTGAAGGTTGCAGCCTCAGTTACAGTTGACGCTAGCCTGAGCCTAGGAGAAAAGCTGTGCTGTGTGTACTGTGGGCGGCAGAGCTGGAGACATGGAGCTATACCCAGAGGATCCTGAGTGAGTCCCAGACCTCTCACACTGATCCTCACACTTTTCACACTGTTGAAGATTGTAACTGCTCTGTTTCTTCACTCTTAGAATAAGAAGGTATTTAACTTATTTTATTTATTCTACTGGATCCCACAATTAAGACACTGAAATTTTAGAGATTTTGGAGAGACTTTGGAGTTTCTGAGAGATTTTAGGTATTTTAGAGAGACTGTGGGTGTTTTAGAAACTTCAGACATTTTAGCGGTGCTTGAACTTTTTTTTTAAAGATTTATTTATTATGTATACAATGTTCTGTCTGCATGTATGCCTGCCTGCCAGAAGAGGACACCAGATCTCATTATAGATGGTTGTGAGCCACCACGTGGTTACTGGGAATTGAACTCAGGACCTTTGGAAGAGCAACCAGTGCTCTTAACCTCTGAGACATCTTTCCAGCCCCGGTGCTTGAACTTTGAAAGACTGTATGTTTTAAGAGACTGAACTTTAAAATATTTGTTTGTTTTGCTTTTTGAGGCAGGGCCTCACTATGTAGCTCTGGCTGTCGTGAAACTCACTATGTAGACCAGGCTAGCCTCACACTCATAGAGATCCTCCTGCCTCTGCCTCCAAAGTGCTGATTAAAGGCACTGTTACTATGCCTAGCTAAAGTGTTAAATATTTAAAGACTGTGGGGCTTCTAAAGTTATACTATGTTTATATTATGATGTTATTATGAGATCTTGGGAATGAACAGAAAAAGAAAAGTTATTGTTTAGTGTTGTATTGGTGTGTCAAGTTGACAGAAGTCAGTTGTCTAGTTTTATATCAACTTGACGCAAGCTGAAGTCATTTGGGTAGAGGCATTCTCAGTTGAGAAGATGCCTCCATAAATCTGTAGTGCGTTTGGGTCCAGACCATTGTGGGTAGAGTCATCCTGGGTTGGTGGTCCTGGGCGCTGTAAGCAGGCTGAGCAAGCCATGGGAAGCAAGCCAGTAAGCAGCACTCCTCCATGGCCTCTGCATCAGCTCCTGCCTGCATTTCTGCCCTGACTTCCCTGGCAGATGGGCTGCAACCTGTAAGAAGAAGTAAACCCTTCTCTCCCTAAGTTGGTTTTGGTCACAGTGTCCTGTCACAGCTACAGAAACCCTAATGAGACAGTGGTCCTCAGCCAGGGACTGAAGCTGCCGGGTAGTGGTCAACCAGCTCCTTATCTCGGTAGAGACAATTTTAAGGCATCATTTTTTTTTAAGTGACTTATATATGGAATTTTATATCTTCAACTAGCCACATTAAAAAGAACCCTAGCTGGGGAAATAGCTCAGTCAGTAAAGTATTTGCTATGCAAGAATACGGACCCAGAATTTCCAGCAGTCATGTGAAGAGCCAGGTGAGCCGGGTGAGCATGGCAGGCGCACCTGTAATCCCAGCTCTGAGTGGTAGAGCCAGGAGGATTCAGGGCTTTTTGGCTAGCTAGTCTTACCAAATCACTGAGGTCCAGATTAAGCATTAAGGTAGAGAGCAACAGAGGAAGACATCCATGTACGTGGATGCACATGTACACACTTGTATATGTAACATACACACACACACACACACACACAAGTTCAACATGTAATCAGTATGAGAAATTATCAGTGAGATGTGTTGTGTGTGTTAGCTGTGCTGTCTTCCAGAAGCACTATATGCAGACATTACACCTAAGAGCTCCCCATTTCAGTTGCTTAGTAGCCAGCTGTTCCTTTATAGGACTTTGTGAACCTGAAGCTTCACTCAGTTTCCTGCTGCTGCTCCCCTCTTGTTGGGCTTGGAGAGCACGTTGTCAGCCTTTTGCATGTGAGTATGATCTTTGGAATGGGAAGAAATCTCAAGTGTTTGGAAGTCTGCCTTATTATTTATCTGTTGTTTTAGTGCTAAAACAACAATAATGTCTGGCGACACTGAGCCTCAGAGTGGGGCTGTCTCAGCCACACTAGGACCTGAATTTATATTGGCAGCACCCATCACAGCATGCACCCGTCCTGGGAAAGCAGAGACGGGAGGATCCTTGGCCCTCCTTGGCCGTCCAGTGTAGGCACACAGTTGAGTTCCCGGCTCAGTAAGAGACCATGTCTTGAAGCATATGGTCTGGGGTGCTGGAGAGATGGATTAGCAGCTAAGAGTGCTTACTGTTTCTGCAAAGAACCTGGGTTTGGTTCCCAGCACCCACATGGAGGCTCACAAATGCAGTCACCAGCCATACACATGGTGTCCACGTATATATGCAGGCAAAACAGTCACACACACAAATAACTCTTTAAGGGGAGGTATAGAGCAACTGAAGAAGCTCCCTGCTATCTGATACCAACCTCTGGCCTCCACACAGTCCTATACACATGTGAGTGTGCGCGCGCGCGCGTGCGCACACACACACACACACACACACACTACGCGAGAACTGTTCACGCACCAGAGTAGCCCTTTACCTCCTGCCTCACAGGAGAGGCTTGAGCTCTGATGTCCCCTGAGCTGCTGTAAGGTACACAGGAGGCTAGTGGACTTGCAGGTCAACTGTACAGCACGTGGCTTCTCCAATGCAGAAGAAGTGATGGGGAGAGCTGATTCATCTCTTACAAAGAAGGAGCACCAGGGTCTTAGCAAGAGAAGAGTCAAAGGGACAGGTGGCGTACAGGTGGATCTGGATTCCTTTTGCATTAGACATAGGTCTAGAATGACTTTTTTTTTTAAGCATCCCTCAGTCTGGGACTGGCTTAGCACCTTCTGGAGCAGCTGAGACAATGCCTGTCTGATTCTAAATACCCAGAGGAGATGCTTCCCTGGGCCTCCAGACATGCAGCTCCCTGTGGAGGCCCCTTCACAGATGCCTCTGCCCTGGCCCTCTAGTCCTCCTGTCTTCTACCTCGTCACAGTCTTTCAGCTTAAAAAGCACCTCTTGACCAGATGCTGTTAAAGATTGCTCTTTTATGTTCTTAAAGAAATTAAGAAAATGGTTTATTTTGAACCAGACATGAGTGACCATGGCCCCAGAACAAGGATTCAAGCTGCCTGAACGACATGTTCTCGCTTCTTATTTTCATTTTTCCATTTCCCAATAGCTGGATTCAGTTGGCTTGTCTGTCTTTCACTTGAGGTCGAGTGAAGATGCTGCTAGTTGAAATCCCTCCAGTCAGAGGGAGCATTACTGCTGCCTTCCTCGCTGCCTAGCCCCTCCCTTTCAGAACTGCCTGTCCCACCTCCCTCTCTGTGGCTGCAGAGAAAGGACAGCACACCTCAGGAATATACTTCTCAGTGCACAATCCTATGCACAATCCATTTGTCAATTCAAACAGGCATGCGCCGTTTATATACTAGATGCTATCACTCCTGAAGTGGGGAATTTGGCTCTTTGTATCTAGTTTTGTCAGTCTTGAGCCCTTTTTATGGCCATTCAGGACTTAAATTTTTTTAGATTCATTTATTTTATATGTGTGTGTGTGTGTGTGTGTGTGTGTGTGTGTGTGTGTGTTTTGCCTGAATATATGTCTATGCACCATTTGTTTGATTCCTGCAGAGGTCAGAAGAGGACACTGGATCTCCTGAAGTGA
The DNA here is from genome assembly GCF_903995435.1 of Acomys russatus. Taxonomy (NCBI): domain Eukaryota; kingdom Metazoa; phylum Chordata; class Mammalia; order Rodentia; family Muridae; genus Acomys; species Acomys russatus. Next base: position 50,193,730 of record NC_067160.1, read on the forward strand.
CAAATGGTTGTGAGGCACCATGTGGGTGCTGGGAATAGAACCCAGGTCCTCTGCAAGAGTAGCAAGTGTTCTTAACCACTGAGCCGTTTCTCTGTCTCTTGTGGCTGTTTAAACTAGAAATTAGATGAACCAAGAGTACTTCTGGACCACGGTAGTGATGGCCTTAGACCGCTGCTAGTCTCCCAAAGCGCTCTAGACATAGCTTTACTTGCTCAGGCAATACTGCCTTTTGTATAAAGGAGCTGGTAATTTTTTAAAATACCCACTGACTCTTTAGCTATAAGTTGTTCATTACCATAACAAGATACTGTTGGCTGGGTGACTTTATAAAAGGAGTGTGGTTTATTTTGGTTCCCAGTTCCAATTAAAGTATGAGGGGCCACCTGGTGATACTTTTCTTTCTGGAAGAATCTTGAGATTGTGCAAGGGTGTGTGTGTGTGTGTGTGTGTGTGTGTGTGTGTGTGTGTGTGTGTGTGTGTGTATGTGTACATACTAATGATCTTGCTCTCCTAAGACAGTTGAGGTTCAGTTATGGGGGCTCAACACCAGTGACCTCATCTAATCCTAACCACTTCTTGAAGGCTCTGCCTCCACATGCTGCAGTCAGAATACCACCACCTTTTAAATACTCACAGGGGGGATTAAACTGCAACATATCAACCCTTTAGGGGTACCCAGTTCATCTCCAAATCATGAGAGATCCTTTCAACTGATTTTTTTTGGGTGACATGGTCATAGTTGAGGGATGCGTTGGGATTTGGACTGACCCCAAGCAGTTCCTCCACACCCAGATGGCTGAGCAAAATACAAACAGGTCATGATGTAGCTGTGCTGGGCACCTGGGCCTTTACTGTACCTTGGTGCTCTCCTCTTTGATGCTCTTCAGACAGGGCGTCCTTTAATCCTAGCACTTGGGAGGCAGAGGCAGGTAGATTGCTGTGAGTTTGAGGCCAGTCTGGTCTATATAGTGAGTCCAGGACAGCCAAGGCTACACAGAGAAACCCTGTCTCAAAAAAAAAAAAAAAAAAAAAAGACAGGGCGTCCTTGGGCTATGGTGGGCCTGCAGCCTTCTCTGGTTCTCATCATCGTTCCCCTCTCCTTCAGCACAGCACCTCAGCCTCCAGGCCCACTGATGGATCCACTGACCAAGGGGTCCTGTGGGAGTCAGCTGGCTCAGACCCTCCTCTGGAAAGCCAAGTCATCTCTCTCCTTCGGCATCCAGCCCCTTCAGACTTGGCCAACAAAAGACCCTGAACTAGAGTCCCAGGTCAACCTGTAAGTAAGTAAAAGAAGGACTGTCTTGCTGTGGCCCTTGCTCACATCTCTTCACACGGGGGCAGGGGGAGGGGCTTGGGAGAACGCTCTGCTTCTGAGATGTCTCACATATCTGGCGCTATGCACTGGCCATCTAGTGTAGCCAATCCTTGTATCAGGCATGGTGAGCCGAGTGGCCTACTTCCTGCCTTAGGGGACTTACACTCATAGGCAGATGGTCACTCACATGTGTTGTTGGAAAAGAGAGTTCTAGCAGGCGGGGAACAGTGCCAGGAAATGGGTTATCTTGATTCAGTAGCCATTCAGGAAATGTTTCTGTGTGCCGGCAGCATGTCTTCCCTACCCTTTCAATATCAAATTGTATGTGGAAAGAAAGGAATAACTCCAACACAGAAGGAATCCTAGTGCTAACTGCAAACTAGCTAACACACCAGTAGACTCTTAGGTGCCTTGGGGTTGCCATGTGCTTTCTGGTGTGGTCTTGAGTCCCAGGCCTTTGTCACAGGATGTGACATTTGTTGGATGAAGGTTGGATGAAGGCGTTATGGGGAGGGGAGCTTAGCTCTCCACAGGAATCAGTGACGTTGAGGTGTGATGATGTGACTGGCTGCAAGACAGAGGGAACGCTTGGCTGGTCCAACACATATTTATCAGATTTGCTGTACCCAGTGCTTTGGGGAAGTCAAGAATGGGTAGAAGGCATGGATCAGACTCATCCAGGAAGCCGAAGGAACAGCTTAGGCCTGAGATCCATCCCCAGGGACTCTGGGATCTGGAGAAGATGCAAGGGAGTGTTTCCAGGTGCCTGCCTGCAAGGAGCTCACAGCTTATCCAAGGAGATAGAGAAGCATCGAAAAGTGTTAGTGGGGGATGAGGAAGGATGAGCTCAGCCTTGTGGGAGGAGCTCGGTCAGGCAGGAGATGGGTACCAAGGCTACTTGGCAAATGGCACAGAAAAGGCTTACATCCAGGAAGGTGTGTTCCAGCATTGTTGACAGGTGATAAATCAGCCATTGTCAGACTGTCCTGTGCATGACAGTCACCTATGGAGAATCTACAGAAGTCTCCACTGTCTCGCCAAAGTTTTGATGTTTAGAATTGGTCACAAGCTCCAGATGATTCTCAGGTGACCAACATTGAGACAATTGTAGCCACCTGAGCTGGCAGCCTCAGGGGCCCTATTGGCTACTATGGTAAGGGGTGGGATGGACCTATATGGCTGTCACTGGGTGAACCACATTGCTAATGGGGTGGCTGGATTCCCCTGGGAAGATCAGCTTAAGCCCCTGGGCCCTGGTGGAGCTGCAGAGTGACACCTCTTGAGTTGAGAGCCTTCACTGGCAATTCTCCATCACCACATAGGAATAGGTGGATCAGGCCAAGGACTGCAGTAGACTGCAGACCAGACTCAAATGTGAACCCACCTGGAGTCCTTTGGAAAGCAGGCTAGAAGCTGTTTCTTTCTTTCTTTTCTTTTCTTTTTTTTTTTTTAATTCATTCATTTTACATGTTAATAGTTATCCCATCCCTTGTATCCTCCCATTCCTCCCTCCCTCCCATTTTCCCCTTACTCCCCTCCCCTATGACTGTGACTGAGGGGGATTTCCTCCCCCGTATATGCTCATAGGGTATCAAGTCTCTTCTTGGTAGCCTGCTATCCTTCCTCTGAGTGTCACCAGGCCTCCCCATCCAGGGGACGTGGTCAAATATGGGGCACCAGGGTTTGTGTGAAAGTCAGTCCCCACTCTCCACTCAACTGTGGAGAATGTCCTGTCCATTGGCTAGATCTGGATTGGGGTTTATTGCCCGTATATTCTTTGGCTGGTGTCATAGTTTAAGCAGGACCCCTGGGCCCAGATCTGCCCGTCATAATGTTCTTCTTGTAGGTTTCTAGGACTCTCTGGATCCTAGAAGCTGTTTCTTTATGAACCACCACCATGTGTGGGCTGCTCACTCATAAACTCATTCATTTAGCAGGTATCAGTCACCTGTGTGCAGGTGTGTGCATGGACAGTTGCCTAAATTTGTTCTCCTATTTAGTCATCACAAAAACAAGCAAACAACAAACAGCCAGTTGCCTGTTGTCAACTGTGCTTTAGACACAAGGAAAGGAGGTCAAGAGGCTGTCGTTGTGATAGTGGGGACTTGATCATATGTTTTTCTAGCCAGTGCCAACCAGCTAACCTTGGTGCATCAGGGAAAGATCTCTGTGGGGCATCAGTGTCCCTGCTCACTCTGCTAATATCAAGCACTGTTGGTGGTGGACATCAGTGGAGTTAACCAGGACAGTGCTGGGTATCTCTCAGGTACCAAGAGACCTGTCCTCTACCAGCAAGGGCCTCTGGTGAAATTTTGAATGTTCCCTTTGCAGTGACTGGCCCTCAGTTAGGCTTACACCAGTGCTGGTCACTTGGGTGTTTGGGGGACTTCCCTAGGTAGGTGTGGAGAGAGAGGCCATGTGTGGGAAGGTGAACATCACTAAGGCACCTGAGGGGTAGGACACCATGAGCAGTCTGGTTTGGCTAGTAGTGGTGAGGCAGAGACTATTCAGACTTGCACACCGAGAAGATGATGGCTGCAGCGGGCAGCTAGGCCTCAGGAAGAGGCAGGGCAGGGTGTTCTAGGAGGCAAGGTCAGCTGGGCGAGGGTCAGACAGGACAGCCCTGGAGTGTGTTTGAGGGACGATGTGTCCTGCCTAGCTTAGTTGTCAGAAAGTAACAGGAAGTCTCTGGAAGGCCGGAGTGGGGACTTATGGGGAGACGGCGACTGAGTTTTAGGAGCATGTGCGTGGGACTTGAGGCAAGCAAATGACGCTTTAAGGGGTGTGTAGGAACTAGTCACATCCCAGTGTATTCAGTGAGGAAGTCAGGAGGCTGATAAAAGATGGACTTGAGATGTCTGTCAGTCAGTTGAACATCACAGAAACCCAACTCGGATTAACTGAAGCCAGGAAGAAGGGTGGGAAGCTTCCTGTAGCCAGGCTGATGACAGCAGCAGGTCCGTGCTCTCGTCAGGGTGGATTTCTCTCCTCTCTCACCTCCTACCTTCCACCCTCCATCCCCAGTTCTCCCTCTTTTGCCTGCACATTTTCGCCTGTTCAATGTGCTCCCAGGCAGCCCAGATTACCTTTATAGCTTTGTGACTCCAGGGAAAACATCTCCTCCCCAGTTAGAAGACTCTGGGGAAAGGCTCTAGTTACCCAGCGTGGGTCACAGGTTCTTCCTGGTCTCCCACAGAGTGTCCATCATTGAGGGTCAATGCGATAGTCCTTACCTCAGGAAGCAGAGCAGCCTTGGGAAGAAAAAGGCATGGCCAGGAGGCAAGAGGACAGGATGCAACTGGGTCATAAAAGCCAGTGGTTGAAGAAACCTAGTAATCTCACCATACATAACTGGGGAAATTTTCTCAAAAACATAGATCATGGAGTCTGTTTACTGGGAATTCCTAGAGATGGGAGCCAGGAATCTGGGTGAAGGTGACAAATGCAACACAAGTCTTGGCAGTGAGAACTGTTTGACTATGTTTATGAAGAAGCCATGACACATCTCTGAGAAGCAAGGTATGCTGGGAAAGCAGAGGTACCACTTTCTGGGGTGTTCTTCAGTTTTCCAACTTGACTAATCAGACACTGAGGTAAAATTTCCTCACAGAGGCATTATAAAGAAGCTGTCAGCAGGATGGCCATTCTGGGCTTTGCTCCCTAAAAGGACATCAGTCAGGAGGGAAGAAGGTAGGATTTGGATTTGGATGCCCTCCATTGTCTTCTGGCTCCTGTTGGTCCAATAGGCTCTCTCCCATCGCAATAATAGTGTACTTCTGAAAAGTCTGTAGCATGGACTCAATTCTCTCCCAGGACTTAGTGATAGCTTCCGTTTGATCTTTTAATGAAATTACCATGTATTTGAAAGTTTGTCACCAAGACATACTACTGAGCGATAGTTTTTTAATACAGACATAAAAAAATTAGCATTCAAAAGCTTTGAAAGACCACATGCTCCTGATGAAAAGCTCCTTTGTTTTAAAACACAGCACAGTGGTAAGCTTCTTGGTGGACAGTTAGGGACACTCTGTTCCCCTTCTTTGTGATTTTATGAGAAAGGGGGATATAAGAGATACCCTAAACTAAAGTGACTACACAAAGAGTAGTAGCCCTACGGGTAGAGTCAGCAGAGAGTGTGACTAGAGTGTCCACTGAACTGTGCCCAGTCGTTGGGGAGACATGTCACTCAGGAGTTCTAAAGTGAGCTTATTACATTTAAATCCTTCCCACTACAGGAAGAGACCAAGCTGCTCACGTGAACCCCCCCCCCCAGGATGTTCCTGCTCTCTCTTAGATCTGCCACGGCTTGTGGGGCTTGTACTTTATTTTGCCTCCTGTCTCCATTTGAGAAACCCACCCGAGTCTTCTAGAGGCTGGTGTAGAGGCCTGTCTATCTGCGCCCCGTGGGAGCGTGACAGCCATGAGACAATAGTTCCCCTGGCCACCACCCGAGCAGCCATCTGTCCCTCTACACATGCATCTCTCCCCTAGGGTTGTTTAGGAGTCTGGACTTGAGAGGAAGCAGAAGGAACCTGTTTGGCTATAGAGCTTGGCCTATTTTTTGCAAGCGAAACCCTGACAATAAGGAAATTCGTGTTTCTATATCCATCTGCCTGACTCCTGTCGCTCCTTTTCTAACAGCAGACATGGCGGAGAGGAGGGCGAGGATGGCTTCCAGCCTGCTTTCTGCCCCGTCTTACTCACTTGTCGTTCCCGATCTGCACTGAATCCCTGCACATGCAAGTACCCACTCATATCGGTGAGGTGACAGGAAGCCAAGAGGCCAGTTGGGAGGCTTCCATAGTGATGCAGGTCTGTGCTAAAGGAAGTAACAGACACAGTGGAAATAACAGAGGGAAGGCAAGACACCGGCAGGGACTGCGGAGTCCACAGGTGCATGCTGCTGTGTCATCCATAGAAATACCAGAAGCCATCTCACCAGAGGAGGGGCTGGATAAACATGACCCTCTGACTCAGTGCAGTACCGCACAGTCATAAGAATGCAGGAGCCTTACTGGATTAGGAAAACGTACCAAGGCACACCAAGCAAAACTGCAACAAGGGTATGAGTAGGGTTGTGCACATACTGATGACTTTTTTCCATGGGAGACTCATTCTTGCCACACTTGGGTTTCCTGCAGACGGCAAAGTCCCTGCGCTGTGTTGACACTGTTGGCTTATAACTTAACACATCATCTCGAAACCATCACAAAACCTACGTAAATGCTATGCAGATGTGTGCTGCGCCCTATTGCTTAGAGAACGAGAAAAGAGAAAGATCTGTACATGTTCAGTATTGATGCTGAGAACATTTGCAGTGGCGGGGGTGTATATATTTACAACCCACGTTTGGTTGAATCTACAGATGTGAACCTGCAAGTTCAGAAGCCTGGTTGTAGCGTGCTGCTATTTTTATCAAGAGAAGGAAAGGGCTGGGAGATGGGTTAGTGGGTCAAGCACTAGCCACACAAGTGTAGTTCAGATGTAGGTGTGATGGAGCAAACTGCCTAAAGTAGCCAAATCAGTGAGCTCTGGATTCAACTGAGAGGCCTCACCTCAATATATAATAAGGAGAACTGTAATGGAAATTTTGGGTTCTTTCTAAACTCAGTTATGTTATGTAAATACGTTTTTGTTTTAATCCCAAGTGTGGGGTTTTAGTTTGGACTTTAGTATGTCCACAGATGATAATTGCCTCGTGTGGGGCATGGTCTTTGTCAGCTGGTAATGGCCTGCCTCGTGAGGCATGGAGAAGGGCGTGGTCTAGGACTCTGAGGGAGAGTAATAGGAGAACCCGGAGAGAGAAAGTGTGGCATGCAGTGGCAGCATGTGGCATGTAGCAGTTGAGACCAGAGCCGGACAGTGTGGAAGATAGATGGAGAGAAACGTTTCCATGCAGCTGCTCAGAGGAGGCTGCTTTCTGCATTCGCTGTTGATGGAGATTGGTATTGTCCCTGAAAGAACACATTGACCCTAAACAGCCAGGAGAAGTACAGGGGTCTCTCCCTACCAGCCTTCTTTCTCTCTTACCTAGGATTAAGGTGTTGGTGGAAGGGAGGAAGAGGCTTCAATACCTCAAATAAAATAAGTTGTAGAAAAGCGCATTAACAGAGAGTGGTTGAAGAAGATGTCTGATGTCAACTTCTGGCCTCCACAGGCATGCCCACACACTTACACCCACATATGTGCATATATCTGCACACGTGAACATGCGCATACATCACACATGTGTGCACACGCGCGCACACACACACACACACACTCAGAACAAGAGGCAGGAGGGCAGGCACAAATGCTCAGTGTGTAAAGTGTTTGCATAAAGTCCTCAAAGTTTCTTCTGGCCCCCACATGTTGCCCCCTCAAACATACCAAGACACACACTAATGATAAATTAAAAGGGAGTGGAAGCAGGTGGGTTTGTGTTTCCCTGCCGATGGATGTGTACAGCAGTGTGTCTGGCAAAGAGATGAGAAGCCACCCGTGCTGCTGTGGGTGGGGCAAGTGGGGTACGGGAAGGGAGATGCCCATTTGCATCCTTGTGTTGCTGGGCTTTGAAGCTCATACACACACACACACACACACACACACAAACACATATACATATATATACACATATACATATATACACATATATACAGATACTGTCCTACTGTCCCATGGTGCTGAAAAGTTAACACAGTGCTTGGTGACTAGGTAGACACTGACCTTAGATGGCAGGACAGAGGGTGGCAGCCTGGCTCATGAGATCAGGATAGAGTCTGATTTGGGGTGTGTTGTGTTTGGGAGGCTGTTCAGCAGTTGAGAGTTACAGTTTGCAGATGGGGGAATCTGAGCTGGCGGGGGGGGGATGCTGTGAGGAGATATATCAGCACTGAGGTCATGTTTGCAGCCTCAGGAGCAGTGAAGTGCCCAGGGAGGGAGGCGGCCTGAGTTGAAGGGAACGGTAAATCACTGACAGTGACATGGAGTTAAGGATGCTGCTGACTGAAGCCCACAAAGCTGCTGCTTTGTGTGACCTAAAAACAGGCAAGAAGATGGCCTCGCTCTCTGTGAGGACAACCTGGCCCCTTTCTGAATGCCCAGAGCTCAGGGTTGGGCTCTGCAGCCCCTGCAGGAATAACCGTCCGAAGCTCCCATTTCTCCCTAAGGAGGTTATGCCACTGCTAAGAATGGCATTCCTTTCCCTATTCGAGACTCACTTTTTCCAGTTTTATACTCCGTAAGGACCAGAAACCCATTGGGGTGCTGAACTCAGAGTACAGAACCAGAACATCATAAGGACACGATGTGAATACTGAGCACGTGCAGTATGCCTTTTTAATTCAGTGGCTCTACCCCACATCCCCACTCACATGTACAAATCAGGATTTGCATATTTAGGAAGCGGCTGGCTTTTTCTTGTTGTCTCTTAGAGCAATGCATGGTCTTAGCTTTAAACAGGTGTGTCTCCTCCATTTCTGTGTGTTGGGTTTATCTGTCTACTCTGAAGAACATCCTCTCTTCTCTCAGACACCCTGTGCTGCCAGCTTCCTTTTCTCAGGAGAGCCCCTGCATCAGAGCGGATTAGAGGGCAAGCATTTTGGGAAGCACTTTAGGCTCATTGTTTGATCTGTAAAAGCACCAAGAAAGAGTTAGCTGCCTCCCCCACGGCGGTGTGTTGTTGGTGTGCCTGGGGGAAATTGAGCACAGATCAGCCGCGTAGATCTAATCCAGTCCACACACTCAAAATATATCTCCCTCCTGCGTTACCTCAAGGCAAGGCTCATGTCAGTTCAACAAACTGGTTTTTTTGTTTTGTTTTTTGTTTTTGTTTTTTGTTTGTTTGTTTGAAACTACAATGTTGGTATTGACTGTGAAAGGATCACACTACGCCACTTTGGCTTAAGGAATATTTTGAGCTGTGAGTAACTGAGAAAAAACAAACAGAGGAAGCTCTCTCCCTGCCTGTCCTGAAAGCAGGGCCTCCATCTCCCCTCCTCTCTCTGAAACCAAGAGGACAGCTGTTTTCAAAATGGAAAAACGAAAGCATCAGCTGAGCCTGCATTAGCCAACCTTACTGGCAAGCCCTGGCTACCGTCAGTGCTGTCCGTGGTCACCTCTCCAGCGTCCACTGTGGACGTTCCAAACCTCTCTCCTTTTGTCTCGTCACTTCGCTATGTAGTGCTTTTTGTTAGAAGTGGTCCCCAAACCTAGTAGCTTCTTTGGGCTTTCTTCCCTTTCCTTTCTTTCGAACCTCCATCGGTATAAAAGTTAGAAGTGCCTTTTCTAGTCTCATTGCTCTGTCTTTGGCCACTTCAGTTCTCAGGCACCAAGTAGAGAACATAAGGAGTGGTGAAGGGAATTTTCCTCCCCTGATATCTAGATACTTTCTCAAAGTATTTTAGACTATAGCAAAGTTTAGCCTTCTCCTACATTTCCCACAAAGATGCATTCATGTATTTTTTTTTTTTATTGCATCCAAACCAGACACCATCATAAGTGCTCTCATGTGCCTCATCTCATTAAGTTCAGCAGGAAGCACTGTGCTGAGCATTTGTCGAATTAGTTTATTGATCAAATCCTGTTGCCATCGCTGAGGCCCATGAAGGGCCTGCTTCTTGTCAAAGGTCACAGAGTGAGTTGCTTGTGGGCCAGACAGAGATGAGTAATTATCGGGCAGCCTTTATGAGCTTCCAACTCTCTAAATGTATATTTATTATTTCATCTAAGTCTTGTTTCCTAGCTGTCTGTTTCCTTTGCACGACTTCAGATTTTTCATTAAGCTATAACGTGTATGCATAAAATACCAGAACCCTTTTTTTCCCCCTGAGACAGGGTTTCTCTGTCCTGTAACTCACTCTGTCAACCAGGCTGGCCTCAAAATCAGAGACCCACCTGCCGCTGCCTCCCAAATGCTGGCATTAAAGGCGTGTGCCACCACTGCCTAGGGCAAACACAAGAATCTTAAGTACAGCAGTTGGGTTCATTTTGATGGTTGGAGGTGACTGAGTTTTTAGTGTGTCAGTCGGCCTCCAGTTGCATTGCCTGCTTAGGAAAGCCACCAGTCTCAGCACTAGGTTTGTCACGAAATGACATTTGGTCATTGTGATGGCTCTTGCTGCCTTTTCTTTGTTCCATCAAACATTAACACCTGAAATGTTTAGGAATTTTGGTTTGGTTTGGTTTGTTTGTTTTGTTTTAGATTACTCTGAGGGACTTACACAATTTTCATGTCTGAATCAAAAACAGATTTCATGTATACACTGTGCAACTCAGTTCACTCCAGCCATCTGTGCAGTGGTGAGCACAAGGATTGTCTTTCTGGGCCTGAGCCTAGAGAGGGCTCTGAAATGGTCTGTTTTGTCCTGTCCCATCCTTGGTCACTTCTGCAATGTAGCTGACCTCATCTCCAGTGACTCCCAGCCATAGAAGTGACCTTACTTTGTTTTGTGTGGCCCCAAAGGACTGGTGTCTTGCATACATGCATTCATTCATTGACCCAGCCACCCATTATTTAAACAAACAAACAAACAAACAAACAAACCCTACTAAGGGCTAACTCTGTGCCAGTTGCTATGTCAAATGCTAAGGATTCAACCTTGAACAGAAGTAACAGGTAGAGAGAGAGAGATGTTAATCAAATCTCTCCGTAATTTCTAGCCCAGGGAAAGGGAGTATGGAGAAGGTAAAGTCTGGAAAGGACACTTTAGGCCCTAAGGCAGGAAGAAACTCAGCAAGCTGAAGAGGGAGGACGGCTGTGTGGCTGGAGGGCTGGAGGGAGGGGCGGGCAGAGCCAGACTAGACAGGTGGCCGGGGGCGTAAGTGATGGCGAGGAAGTTTAGGAAAAATGGAAGGGTGTCGATGTAGGCCCAGCTGGCGGAAATTAAGCTGCAATGGATTTCAACTTGATACAGAGAAAACCTGTTTTAGCAGGAAGACTGGAGCCCCTAAGGGCACAGTATGGATAAGGAGAGCTTCTGAGGTAGCTGGTAAAAGGCACTCAGTCACAGGGGCTGCGTTGGACACCAGATGGTGCCTGCGTCTCTGGACCTGGGAGTCTCTGGAATTCTCCCCCCACCCAAGGAAAGGAGACAGAGAGGGGTGGTTTGTGGGGGTTTTATAGAGGAGGTACCTTGCATTGGCATCCAGTGGGTGAGGAAGGAGCCTGGCCGTGTTTCGCAGGCAGGCTGTGATAGCATCGTGGATGGAATATATTTTTGTTAAAATCGCAGGTGCGTGGATCGCACTCCTGAAGCTGCATATCAGGGAGCTGGCAGGGAGAGCCGGGCATCTCTATATTTAGGTGGAAATACTGGTAGAGAAACTTTAAAACTTTTGCAGGAAAAGAGGGAGACTGCACAGCCTGGTGGTGAATTTTATATGTCAGAAAAATTAAGACTACAATGGAAGATATTGAAAATATCTTGGTTCACATTTGAGATTTTTTTCAGCCCAATCAATGATGATACCAGGAACAAAAAGGAAACTGCTGTCTGGAAGGTTTCTGTCATTCCTTCATTAAGAAAGAGTTGGTGTTCAGAGGATATAAACCCTACAGAGTGATTAGGAAAAGATGGGGCTAAGAGGTGTGAAATAGGGAGCTCAGAAAAGGGATGAGCAGTGGCGCACGCCTTTAATCCCAGCATTTGGGAGGCAGAGGCAGGTGGATCGCTGTGAGTTCGAGGCCAGCCTGGTCTACAGAGTGATGGTGGAAATAGAGAACCCATTCACACAGCTTGTCTTTTGACATATGCCCACTCCCCCACACACCATGGCACATGCACACACACACACACACACACACACCGTGGCACATGCACACACACACATACACACACCATGGTACATGCACAGTCACACACACACACACACACCATGGCACACACACACACACCATGGCACATGCACACATACACACACCATGGCACATGCACACACACACACATACACACACCATGGCACACACACACACACCATGGCACATGCACACATACACACACCATGGCACATGCACACACACACACACACACACACCATGGCACACACACACACACCATGGCACATGCACACACACACATACACCATGACACATGCACATACATATATACACATACACACACCATGGCACATGCACAGTCACACACACACACACACACACCGTGGCACATGCACACACACACATACACACACCATGGTACATGTACAGTCACACACACACACACACACCATGGCACACACACACACACCATGGCACATGCACACACACACACACACACACACACACACCATGGCACATGCACAGACACATACACACACCATGGTACATACACATACACCAATAGGTATAAATAAATATAACTTTTAAAAAGTTACAAACCACAGAAGTGTCTGACACTGGACGGTGGAGATGCTGTCACAGGACCAGGTGTGTGAATTAGAGCCACAAGTGTACCAATACAAATCTCCTAAGCATGTCGTTCAACAAGAGAAGCTACTTGCAGAAAGATATGCATGGTAAAATGTCCATTTGTGTCTCAGAGTGTGGCACTCTGTTTCTGTGGGTTGTAGAGCTATAAAAATAAGGGCTGTGAGTAGATACCTGCTTAGTTTACAACGCATCAGAGGAGTGAAGGGTAAAAATGGGGCCAGGGAGAGGCTCACCCGTGTTTTAGGTCTATTTATAGTATTCATTGTGTAATTCTCTTTTCTTTCTTTCTCTCTTTCTTTTTCTTTTTTTTTTTTAATATTTTATTTTAGTTTTAATCTATGTGCATTGGTGTGAAAGTGTCAGATCTTGGAGTTACAGACAGTTGTGAGCTGCCATGTGAGTGCTGGGAATTGAACCCGGGTCCTTTGGAAGAACAGGCAGTGCTCTTAACCACTGAGCCATCTCTCCAGCCCCTCTTTCTTTTTCTTTTCTTTTCTTTTCTTTTTTTTTTTTTTTTTTTTTTTTTTTTTTTTTTTTTTTTTTTTTTTTTTGGTTTGGTTGGTTGGTTGGTTTTTCGAGACAGGGCTTCTCTGTGTAGCCTTGGCTGTCTTGGAATTCACTCTGTAGACCAGGCTGACCTTGAACTCACAGAGATCCACCTGCTTCTGCAGGTGCTGGGTTACAGACGTGTGCTGCTATGCTAGGTTTTCCTGTGGTGAGCTCAAGTTCCTCTGCCTGTGGGGGAGCACTTTGCCCACTGAGTGTGCCCCTCCAGTTTCAGATGCAGGGGTTTTTGTTTGTCTCTTTTGGTATTTTGTTGGTGATGATCTCTTTTGTTGTTATTGTTTTGGGCTTTTGTTTTTGAGATAGGGTCTCACTGTGTATCTTCGTCTGTAACTTGCTATGTAGACCAGGCTGCCCTCAAACTCAGTGATCTCCTCTGTCTCCCAAGTGCTGGGGTTAAAAGTATGCACCACCACTCACTTAGATACAGGTTTAAAAATTTTTTATTTGTATATGAGTTTATATCTATTGGCATATCATGTATCTGTGCCACATACACACATATATATTATACCTATCTGTGTGAGTGTCACGTATCTGTGGGTGCCTTTTGAGGCTTGAAGAAGCTGTCAGATTCCCAGGAACCAAGGTGGTTGGTCATGAACCACTTATATGGGTGCTGGGAGCCAAACTTGGGTCCTCTGGAAGAACAGTAACATCCTTAACCACTAAGCTATCGTTCCATACCTACAGGGTTTTTGTTTTGCTTTATGTTTTAGTTTATTTTATTTATTAAGTGTACAGTGTTCTGCCTGCATGTAACTAACACCTGCAGGTCAGAAAAGGGCACCAGATCTCATCGTAGATGGCTGTGAGCCACCATGTGGTTGCTGGGAATTGAACTCAGGACCTTTGGAAGAGCAGCCAGTGCTCTTAACCTCTAAGCCATCTCTCCAGCCCTTGTTTTGTCTCATTAAACGTTTCTTTTCCTTTGAAGTGGGGTTTTGCTAGGTGCCTGCAGTGGCTTTGAATTGCTGAACTTAAGCACTTTGCTTGCCTTAGCCTACCAGGAAGCTAGGCCTCCAGGTGTGTACCACTGTACCTAACCTTTAGTTAAATTCTTTATTTTGGCATAGAATCATAGATTTGTATGCACTTGTGAGAACTAGCACAGAGAATGCCACTGGAAAAATCTTGCATGACTAGAGTACAGCATCTCAGGCAGGAAACAGTGATGGAACCCACTGGTCTTGCTTAGATTGCCCCAGCTCTACATTCGATCTCATGGGTAGACGCCTATGTCCAGTACCACAGATAAGAAACAAATAGTTCCATCCTCAGGGGTGGCAGCGAGATAACCAGAACCAGGAAAAAATACATACACACACACACACACACACACACACACACATTGCCAGGAGTAGTGGTACATACCTGCGATCCCAGAACTCAGGAGGTGGAGACCGAAGAATCAAGAGGTCAGCAATATCCTTAGCTACATTGTGAGTTCAGGACAAGCCTAGTCTGTGTGAGACGCTGTCTCTAAACACAACTAACAAAGAAAATGATATGTAAGTAGAAGTGTATTTAGTGACTCCTTTGGGGTTGGCTAAATCCACGCATCATAGCGCCCTAAAGAGCTGTTCATGCTGTGCATAGTGGGTGCATTTCCTTTCAATTGGTAAGTGGTTTTCCAAGGTGTGACTATGTTACGGCTTGTTTTGGTCTTTGCCCCTGTGAAGACATCTGAATTGTTTCTAGTTTGAAGCTATAATTAATAAACATAAACTGAATGTGTTTTACACAGGTTTTTGTAGGCATAATATTTTCTCTTCCAGAATAAACCCCTCACAGTGTAATTGTTGGATTCTATGGTAACTGCACATCTCATCTCGTGTCTCTTCCACAGTGAGCGAGTGGCCTAGCTTCCTCACATCGTCTCCAGTGTTTGCAGTGGTCAGCACTTCCCATTTCAGAGCTGCAGTTTTCAAGACTGTAGAGATTGTTAGTGAAACTGATCTGGGTACATGTCTTTCTCAAAACTTAGTGGACACATACATATTATGTGAGGTATGTATTTCACAGTGTTCAAGAAAAAATAAAAAGAGGACTAGCAGGCTGAGGAGCTGACTCCACAGTTAAGGGCATAGTCTGTTCTTCTAGAGGACCAGAGTTCAATTCCCAGCACCCACGTGACAACTCGCAATCATTTACAACTCCAGGGCCGGAGCATCCAAAGCTCTCTCCTAGCCTCTAAGGGAATGCACATACATGATGCACATATATCCTTGCATATGAAGTGCCCATACACATTAAAAATTTTAATTAAAAATAAAAAGCCCTGATTTTTTGAATTCATTCACTCTAGGAAATTTCCTCCTTGCTTCCTACTTCCTGATTTCTTCCAGGCCTTCACTAGAGGAATTCTTGTTTGTCAACATTAGAAGCTAGTGTACAGTCACGTCTCTGCTCTTCTGTGTCTCTTGATGGGTCTCAGAAAGCGAGACAACTGGTCTTTTGAATATCGTGCTATTTTGGTAGCTGTTGTTAGGAACCCTGAACTCCTTCCAGGCCTCAGTTTGTAGCCTGGCACCACTGAAGAGTTTATTCGGCCTTCAGTGGGGGATCCCTTCATCTGTGTCCTGCTGTGTGCTTGTCAGGGGCCCTTCGGCCCTGTGTTGGAGCTCGTGACACTGAACTCCCGTACTGAGCCTCAGAAAACTGCCGGGCGTTTCTCACAGACTCTCTTCACTGGCCGAGGGAGAGTATTTATTGATGCCAATGGTTTTAACCATTGACTGGGTCTGAGACTCATGGGAACCTGGCTGCATGGGTCTGGCCAGTCATAAGGGCTGACACTGTTCTCAGGGCCAGTGGGGCGGGTGGGGGGGGGGCGGGGGAAGCTGCCCCTTGGGAAGCACCTGTCTCTCCTTGTCTCCTTGCTCAGTCTTAGCAGCTCTTGACTCTGCAGAGGGCCTGAGCCTACTTTCCAGGAATCTAACTTATGTAATAGCAGCTGCTGTAGCCTGTGTGGGGAGCAGAAGGCTTTGCTTCCATCCTAGGCCATATGTAGAGACTTAGCATGGAGGTCCTCCCCACTGTTCAAGCTTCCAGAGCGTGATCCGGCATCCTTACACATCAACTTGCCGAAGCAGAAGGGTTTCTATTTAGAGCCTGGGCAGCATGGCAGAGGGAATTGGAAGCTTCCCGTTCCTGTCTGCACCTGCCTGGCTCCAGTGGCCCGCTCTAGCCAGGCATCACTTGCCTGTTCTCCTGTCACAGCAGCAGTAGGGCTTGAATATCTTCTACCTGAAGTCACCCCTACTAGGCCGACACTCTTAGGGAGGAGATGGGTGCTAAAATTGGTACACTCCCCTCGGTCTGGTCCCAGGAAGCCTGCTGCTTGGACCAGGCTCTCTCTAACTGATGCATGACAGAAGAAGTTTTATTTGAAAGTCTTTTAAAGGTTAATTATTTATGCCAAGCTCTTCTTCCTGGATCTCTCTAAAAACCCAAGAGGAAATTGAGATTAATAATTGAGGCAGTAATAATAGCAAACATTCAGATGAGCTTTCACGTAATAAATGTCAACTTAGCATACTGGCTGCTTTTCCTTATAGAGTCTTTATAATCCTGCTAAACAGGGAATATCTTCACCCACAATTTAAAGATGAGGGAACGGGTCTTCGGAGAGGCTAGGAGCAGGGGGTGGGGGCAGCAGGGCTTGGAAGGAAGGCACTCACCTCCTCCCTTCGGCAGACCCATGACCTAGGCCTGGTGCTTCCTTATGAACATGCTGTACATGGTTAACAGGTTTTCCAGGGATTCCAGGAGCATCTGGGAGAGCAGTTTCTAAAGTATCACCTGTGGACCACCTGCAGCAGAATTCCCTGTGTGGCTTCTCTGGCTGGCAGATGGGCTGAACAAGCCTCTGGAGCCAGAACCAGGGGATCCACATTGTTAGAAAGCTCCCCTAGGGAGTCAGGTTGGGCGTTTTTGTGTATATTAAGAATGTGGAGTTATGAGTTACCCTTAGACCAACTATAGCGATTCATGAGACCACTACCAGGAATGACAATGTGGTTGTTTGTTTTCTTTAGAGGGCCACTAAATAAATAGTTGGGCTTCATAAGCCATCAGGGTTTCTGTTGGAACTACACAAGTCCACTGTTGTGACGCCAGAGCAGATGGGCACTCTGCAATCAGTGGGCGTGGCTGCATTCCAAGAACAGTGCTTTCAAAGGAGCCAGGGTGATAGAGTTACCCTGGTCTGTGTGTCTTCCACAGCTTCCTCTACAGAAGTGACATTACATTTCTAACAGCTAGCTTCAGAGCTTGCACGTGGTGGGAACTGGACATGAGGCCTATTGCTTGGGTTTTAGGAGGCACTCAAAGCAGCTATGTCAGAAAGCCCCTCCTCCCCAGATACTCAGCACAAAATGTTATGGGTTATGGTGAGCCTAGTGGTACAGGCCTATTATCCAGATATTTTGGAAGCTGAGGGAGGAGGATCCAAGTTCAAAGCCAGCTTTAGTAACTTAGCAAGACATTATTCCAAAATAGAAAGTTAAAACAACCACACAAAAAAGTACTTGGAATATAGTTTGTGGTAGAGCACTTGAACACATGGGGCCCTAGATTCAATCCCCAGTACCAAAAGACAAAAAAAAAAATTTTAATTAAGTTTATAAAAAAAAGCCTTACTGCATTAGATATACCCAGCACTTAGTGAGCACAGCCTAGTGAGGCTCTTTCTCCTCAGAATCTTCCTGTCGTTACTTAAGACCAAGCCTGAACCCTGTTGTTGCTGGATGCTCTGTGGTCCTCTCCATTCCCGCTCCTGGGTAAGGGAAAGACCACAGACTGTTGACAGGAAGTGCTCCTGCTTAGATCCGGACGAGGTGCCCATGACCCCCACCACATTTCATTGGCCAGAACACTTCTTGCTTGGGGTATAGAAACTGATGTCGGAAGCCTCTGAAATTCTTGCTCTCTGGAGTCTCTGTATTTCTATCATTACTTAAATCTATGATTCTAGCTTGCTTTTCTGTAGCTGTGGTTAAAAACAAAACAAAAAACAAAAATCTTTAACCGCAAGCAAGGTAGGAGGGGGAAGGGTTTATTTCAGCTTCTAGTTCCAGGTTTCAGTCTATGGTAGAGGGACATCAACACAGGGACTCAGACAGATCAGTAACTTGAAACATGAACAGCAGAGGAGCTGCTTGCTAGCTTGCTCATGGCTGATGCTCAGCTAGCTGGCTTCCACAGCCCAGCTATGGGTGGTGTCTCCCACAGCAGGCAGGGCCCACCCCAATCAGTCATCAATGAAGACAGTCTCTCCCGGGCCTGATCACAAGCTAGTCTGATTGAGGCAGTTCCTGTGTTGTGTGAAGTTGAAAATGAAAACACACCAAAACACCCATGTGGTTCTTTCTAGAACCTGCTTTCTTCCCTGTGAAAAAAACCAGAGGGCACCAGCACATGACATCACTGTGTCAGGTCTAGTTTCTGGGAGCTACTGCTTCAGAGGGCATGTGGCCACCTTCTGAATTGCTGTAGATCTCACCTTTACCCAATACTTTGCTGTTATAGAAGGCAGAGCAGTGCCTTTCTAGCTCCCAAGACTAGGTTCCTTTACTTCTGTGTGTATGCTAAATCTGGCCCACATACTATGTCATTGTGGTCATAACACCCAATGTAAGACACTTACTGCATTTTCCAGCATATAAAAAGATTTTTTAACCCCTCCCCCGAAAATTCTGTGCCGAAGCTGGGGATCATCTTATACACTGGGTACTTAGCTGCAGCTTGCTTTCTATGTATGGCACACATAGTGTGTGTGTGTGGGGGGGGGTGCTGACCACTGCAAATACTGACGAAGATGTGAAGAAACTAGACCATCCACTCACCATGAAAGAGACATAAGATGAGATATTTCATCTTCAGGTTGAGTGTGGAGTGCACCTTAAAAGGGCAGTGTAGGCTGGCACTGCCCGTCTGCTGGCATTTAATAAAGCACTTGGCTATCTATACCCTGCCTGCAAATAGACACATGCCCGAGTCTACTGCACAGGGTGTGCTTTGAAGAGGGGTTGTTTTATACAGCAAGTATATTCTAAACTTTATATTTTAACTGGAAAAGTTAGGGGTCATCTTATACACCCAGTCATTTTATACACTGGAAAATATGGAACTTTGGTAAATGTGTCTTCCATTCCACTTCTGATGCCATCCACACAGAAACAGAGTCCTAGGTTTTTTTCATCTTGAAGTCCTGCCCTGCTGCAGGCTTTAAGACACACCCACCCTACTACACCAGGAAGGCTATTGACATGGACTTCCAGGGTGTGGGCCTTCAGGTAGTATATGCCACTTTTATCCCATCCTGTTTAACTAGAGCTAGTTCGCATGGTCTCATGACGAGGTGAAACAAATATGGTCCAACAGTAAGTCTAGAAAAAGGAGTAGGTTTGTCAGTCTAGCACACAGCAGTGTCTACCTTTTAGGCCAGGCCTGCCTAAATGGAG
This sequence comes from Acomys russatus, assembly GCF_903995435.1. Lineage (NCBI taxonomy): Eukaryota > Metazoa > Chordata > Mammalia > Rodentia > Muridae > Acomys > Acomys russatus. The sequence goes on from NC_067160.1 coordinate 50,213,483, forward strand.
AGACTGGAAAGGCCCATCAGGGAAAAAGGCAGTGGGCAGCCTGCCTTAGGACTTAGAAGGGGTGCTGTCAGGCCCTCACTAGGAAGATCTGGATGATGCACGCATGCTTACTGCATATCCACCCCGTGCCAGGCAGGGACTAGGAACAATCAACGTTCTTGGTAGAACTTTGGGTGTGGTCTGCCACTGAGAACCCTTGTATGGGGAGGGGGGGATTTCTGACATAGCTACTTTGAATGCCTCTTACAGTCCACAATGTGTGCCCTAAGCCTGGTTCTCACCATGAGCAAACCCATTGCAGGGTACCAGACGGAATGTAAGCAGAGGGAGGAAAGGGCAGCAGAGAACAGACATCCTATAGCTGGGGCTTCCTTGGTCATTTTCAGGGGATACTGTTGCCCCTCTGTCGTCTAGGGAAGGTAGGCCCTCTAGGGTAGCATAGAGTCATGGGACTGAGAGGTGTCATTTTTGCTGTGTCTGCTTACTGGCTGTTGACAAAGATAGGGAGCCAGTGCCATGCCTAGAACTTCTTCAGTGGTCCTGAAGATATCCCATGGAGAGGCACAGAACACCTCTCTTTGCTTTTTTCAAATCAGGAGTTGTTGAGCTTGACCTGCTGCTGATATTGATTTCATTATGGCTCTGACTGAAACCACAGGCAGGGTTGCAGTCTGGGCAGAGCATCAGAGCATCCATTCTGCCTGCTCTTTGCCATGCAAAGACCCACCTCTCAAGGACATGTGCTGTCCCATGGTGATCCAGCCTTCCAGGAAAGGACCTTGGAACCAAAGTGCAGGGTAAGGACAGTGTCTCCAAGAGTGTTTTCAGACTGCACTCCAAGAATGGGCAGAGGCTAGACCGTGGTAGAGCACAGAGGGAAGTACTTTTACTCTCTCTTAAAAATACTTTTTGTGTTTTGAGTAAGGGGAGAAAAGCATGTCCATCCAAGCAGGAAGGTAGCCTAGGCACCCCCTTCCAAACTGTCTTCATTGATATGCCACATGTTTTCAGCTAAAGGAGTAAGGGTGAGAAAAGGTTAAATTTCTCATATAAGACTAATTCAGCCATCTCTGTGAAATGGTGGAGGCAGAATACCATTAGACTCTAATCTCATTTCTCTCATGCTGTCTTTCTTGGAGCCTATCAGACAGTGTCCTGGCAGAGAGTCAACTCTGAGGATGCTGAGCATCAGAGTCAGTCTCTTCCCGAATGTGCCAGGAGGTCTGTAATTTAGACAATGTAGCTACCTTGTAAGGAAGGATGAAAAGGTACCGAGCGCACCTGTCTCTGCATGTGACCGGGCCAACTAGTCTGAATAGATGAAACGTGATTCTTGCAGAATTTTTGTTTTCTGTCGTATTAGAGCTCTTTGCATGGCACAGTCAAGGCAAACTTATTAAAACTGCTTGTGTTGTAGGGGAGGGGGGGCTCTGTTGGTTTCATGGGTACTGTGCCGAGTCCTTGATAGACTAAGTGGCCAATTAGATATGTGTCTTTTGAGAGGGGAGCTGTGCATGCAAGATGCAAACGCAGTAGCAATTTCCATCTTTATTCTAATTGCTCTTGGACCATGGCATGTGAGTTTGCTTATCTGACTTAAGCCTGTTTGGGTAGGGATGGAGGGGGGTTGTAGGGAGTATTAGTTGCTGCCAGATCAAAAATAAATATACTCGGATGTTAGATTTTGTATTTCTCTCTCTCTCTCTCTCTCTCTCTCTCTCTCTCTCTCTCTCTCTCTCTCTCTCTCTCTCTCTCTCTCTCTCATATGTTACCACATAAAAAATTTAAATGCTGGGGGAGGGAGCCTATGGGGGTTTGGGAATTTTTGTCTCCTCCTTAAAATACAGCCTTAAATGATGCTGGTTATTTTTATGTTGCATATTCAGGACAAAGAGACTCTACTCTTTTAAGCAAAAGATAATTGCAAGATCTGGTTCAGCAGCTTTGTCCCTTGCCTCAAGTTCCTGCAGGGCTGCCATTCCCTTCGGTAATACCGAATGAAATCATAAGCCACCAATAGCTTTGGGAATTTCAATTGGTTCCAAATGAACTAAATATTTAATTAAATCATTGCCTATACTTCTAGGGATGACTTGGACGTTTTTCCTTTTGACTGAGAGCTTCATGAAAGCCTGACTCTGCAATGGCTGCTGGGTACGGTGTCTGTTGCAAGGAGGCTCCCCTGCAGTGAGGCGCCCGGGCACTGCAAGCCTGTTCCATAGCAGCCTTTTTTTTTTTTCTCTCTCTCTCAGAAGGTGTGTAGCCAGATCGCTATGTATAATACTGATGAAGCATTTTTGTTCCAGCTCTGTCTCAGAAGACCTAGGCTGTAGACGTGGGGATTTCAGTAGGAAACATTATGGATCTGTGGAGCTGGTAAGTTAATACTGTCTATTCAGTAGTGGCACATTGATTCAGACTCAGGGACGATTGCCAAGCTTATCACCCCTTTTGTTGTATATCATTATTAAACTGTGAGTGCGGTGTCAAGATTTAATTTGAATCAGTAACTGTTGAAAGGTCATGGTCATTTAATCATCTTTAGCTCACTTCACTGCTACGTACCTTTAATCTCGTGTCTTCCAGTTTGTTAAAAATATATTGTGGCTTGGTATTTTCTCTATTATGCGGTGCATGGAATTGTATTAAGTAATTTGTAAATGGAATAAGGTAGCATTTTATTTTTATATTATCTTGATCCTGAAAGTTTACAGATATATTTTTAAAAGTTTAATGACTGTTGGCATTCTGATTCTGTCTCTGCTTTCTGGGTGTGGGATAGGAGTTAGAAAATATAATTTCCTGTTATAGGCCTCTTAGTTGGACTAGTCAATAATTGTAACAGATGATTAATGTCTAAAATGAAAATATCTAATTTTTTTATAACAAGGGACATTGGGGTTTGTGATATGATTTTTTTAGAGTGTGTATTCCTCTTAAAAGAGGGAAATGAAATGAAAGAATTGATAGACTCAGTCTTTTAAGATAGGATTGTGATCTAGTCTTCCAATTGGATGGGATTTGAACCAATTTTAGAAAATGTGCTTTAAAACTGTACTGGTGGTTATTAGTGATCATAATAGAGGACATTAGCCCTACTGGTCTGTTGATTAAAAATGAGTTGTTTCTGTCGGGCAGCACAATAGGCAGGTACCCGCTGCAGGGTTTAACTAGGAGAGCAGTTTACACCAGAGTTGAGTACCAGTGGCCCTCTGATTCTAAGCGTAGAAAATAGACTGGGTTGTGTGCCTGGTCCAGGGCTAAGTATCTCTCAAGTATAAAATAAGTGAAAGGTTTGGTCCTTGTTCTCAGGGGCTTCCTATCCTTCAGCTAGCAGATTCGATGCATCATATGAAGAGTATAGCCCCATCAAAGATACATCTGTTGACTCAGTGCCTGTTGTGTCAGTCATTGTCAACACCTGGTCCTCTGGCTCAGACCACTGCCTCGCCTTAAGGAGCCTGAGAATGAGTATAATTCAGAGTAGAAAGGCTAGAGAGAGATACAGCGAAGGCAAGATAAGAGCTAAGAGAAGGGAGGGAGGGAGCCACCCACCCTAGTAGGGAACTTCAGGGAGATGGCTTGGAAGGCCTCATGGAGGACGGTGGAATACGGGAGGATGGCAGAGAATAAATGGCAGATATTCTTGACAATGATGCTCCACAAGAGCAGTGAGCAGCAAATGGCTCTGCCCAGCAGAGGTGAGGCAGCATGGAGTAGTGGTAACAAAGTGAGCAGGCCTTGGCTCCCATCTCCACTCCTCTACACAGCACTGCCAGTCATCAGTAACGTAGCTTGAATGTGCCGACGTGAGATGTCCATGTGTGACATTTCCCCGCACAGGCTCTGACGTCTTCCCGGCTTCATCATTTACTAATGACATGATCTTGAATGTCTCTTGTCCTTAGTTTTCTCATCCATAGAATAGGGATATCAGCATTTTCTTCTCTAGCGTTGCCATGGGGATAAGATACGACAGTGGCCCCCAGCACTTAGCACGTTCCTGTTGACCTGCCACAGCAGTGAAGCTGGAACTCAGTAGCAGAAGTAGAACTTCCGTAGTCAGATGAAGACTGGGCTTGGTCCAAGAAGTGGTCTGGAGCCCTCGTGAGCAGTGAGAGTGGTACTTAGAGAAATATGATGGGAGTGACAGGTGAATGCTACAGACTCGTGGTGGTCACAGAACACCACAGTGGTCCTTGAGGGCAGCCGATGAGCTGGGCAAACACCAGAATCAGCAGGAAAGCTATCGAGGCATGGACTGCTGGGTTACAAATGCTGCAGATCTAGAGTTAACCCACTGTCTGAGTTTTTGACGTTTGCCAGATTGCCGTCGATGCTGTCGGCCCCAGGACACACCTGGAGAGCCTCAGTCACAAGTGTGAGTAGTGACTTGACAGGGAAGCTGATGGGTGGCAAGTTCTTCAGCCATTTGTCATCATTTTCCTCTGAAGCTGTGTGTGCCTCCTCCTAAAGTCTTATAAAGTAAAATTTAAATAGGGCTGAGAGATACCTCAGCAGTTAAGGGCATTTGCTATTATTCCAAAGGACCAATTACAAGTCCCAGCACCTATATAGTGGCTCACAGCCATCTGTAACTCCTGCTGCAGGGGATCCTACTCCCTCTTTTGATCCCCACAGATAGCCATATATGTGGGCAGAACAAGCATATAAATGATAAACAAACAAATAAATTTTAATTAACATTTAAATATAAACATTTAAATTTCAGTGAACAGTCTCATTACCTTGTAGCAAGTGTTTTTACTTCTCTCCAGCACCCCTGCCCTTTAAGGCTATACACCTCAGTTTTAAAATAATCCACTGAATTTTGCATTATACTTTTTTTCCATTTTAATATTTTGTAAATATCTTCTATGCATGCCATCTTCAGAGTCACCACTTTGATTTGGTTGTGACGTGATGAACCATTCTCTGTGTAGTGTCTCCTTCCTTTTGTGAAATTATGTTGTGACTAGTTTTTCCTCTTCAGAAATGACATCCACCCTTGTGGTTGGGATGGCTGAGGACAGTGAAATGGACAGAAGTCCAACTTTGGGATCTAAAGGTCACTTGAAATTGGGACTCTTTTTTTTTTATAAAGAAGATGATGTCTTCTCTCGCCTCAGAGTAATACAGTACAGTTGGTATCATGGAGGGATTGGTTCCAGGACTCTCTTGGATACTAAAATCTGAAAATGTTGAAGCCTCTTATATAAAGTAGCATTTTTGCCTATATCCAACATACACTAAGTCACCTCTGAGCACTTTTAGTACCTAAAACAACATAAATGCCCCCAGATCCAGTGGTTACTGTATGTTAGATGATGACAGCAAACAGTTCACACGTGTTCATAAAAGACAGCTTTCTCCTAATATTTTCCATGCAGTTGGCTGAACCTACTGATGTGAAGTGTCCATGTGTGGTGATCTACTGTGCGGTTAAAAACACCCTGATGTGTATGTTCGGTGTTTATCAGGAAATGAGTCTAGCTTTTCTTAACCTGGTATGATGACGTTTGTGGGGAACCACAGAGCTTGGACTTCAGAGAGGTGCCTGGACACTGAAAGTTTAGCACACGTGTTGGCTTTAAACAACACAGCTATAGAAGTCTTTGGGCACAACTAAGCGTGGCCATTCGCATGAGTAATGAGGGCAGCCTTAGGACATCGTTGCACAGGTGTCGGTGGACAATACATTTCATAAGAAACGGGAAGCCTAGGTCCCTGGAGATGAGTGGCAGGGTTCTTTAGCTTCTGTCAACAGTTTTTGAAGACTGGCCACATTGACCTCAGCGGTGCCCGGGGTGACCCAAGCTTGTCTCCTTCCGGGAAGCCTGTGGGTGAGCTGCAGGCAGTCTGGCTCCACTGCGGGGTAGCTCGCTGGAAGTGTCCAGGAAAGTCCCTTTGGCGAAAGGAGGGCCACACAGCGGGGCCTCCAGGGACAGGAAAGCCGTTTCTCTTCAGTCTGCATGATGCCCCATCTGGTCCTCTGCTTTTCCATCCCACCCTTCCCTCTCCAAGCCAGCTGCCTTTGGTGGCACGTCACCTCTCCAGTCCCCTTTCTTTTAAGAGTTTTACAGTTACATGTCTTTGATTCGTTTTGAGCTAGTCTCTGTATACGTGTGAGCAGAGAGCTCGCCTTCACTCTTACATGCGCACGTTGGGCTTGCCCAGCACCATATCAGGCAGACTGTTCTTTCCTCCTTTGGTAGGTTACAGCACCCTTCAAACGCAGCAGTTGGCTGTATATGTGAGTTAATTTGGGGGCTTTCTCTTCTATCTCATTGGTCTGACAGCAGAGTGATAGTCTAAAATGTTGAGAACATGGAGTCTTTTCCTTCTTGTTTGCCCATGTGGTTCCCTTTACACCATTTACCCTTATGACCCACATGACCCTTATGAGACCCTTACTCCACCTTGCTCAGCACCCCCACTCCACACCGACCCCCTGCTGTTTGGTTTGCTAGTAGTTGACTTACTCTCTCCCCTCTCACTCATTACAAGTGAGGTAGGATCCATAGCTGTCTTCTTCACTGTTGTCCAAGACTGGCATATGCTAAATTTTCATACATTTTTATTACTAAATTGGTGTCATTTTCCCAGTCTCTCTGGATCACATAGGCTCCCACTCTTAATTCCCACCAAAGTGTCTCTCTCTCTCTCTCTCTCTCTCTCTCTCTCTCTCTCTCTCTCTCTCTCTTTTCATTTTTTGAACTTGAGTTTCAAACTTCAAATAGAACAATCACAAATTCATTGCTCCTAGATTAGGTAAATATCAGGGTAGTGGGGTCATTTGATACAAAACTAGCCTCCTAGAACCATTCCCTCAATAAAGTTTATGGAGAGAACAGATTTTCTCTCAAGAGGACATGGAGTCGGCAGTATATTGCGAGGCAGCTCAGTATGGAGAGTGCCTGCTGCGTGTGCCTCCAGGTCTGAGCTCATGTGCTCTGCACCTCAGAACAGGTGTGGCAGCACACACTTGTAGCCCTGGCATTGGGAAGCAGCAACAGGTGAAACAGGAGCTCACTAGCCAGCCAGTCAATGGTCCAGTTTCAGTGAGGCCACCATCTCAGAAAACAACACACACACACACACACACACACACACACACACACGCGCGCACACACACACGAGCACACACACATGCACACACACATGCACACACATACATATGAACCGCAAGATGGATCCACATCGTTCCCTCATGCAGTGTATTGTTTCGAAGCATCTCATGCAACTTGGTTTCTCTACTAGTGCACTCTTAGCCCTGCCACTTTCATTCGTCCCATTAGCAAGGATACAAATTAGTAAGCCTCCCCCAAATAGGAATCCTGGCTAGTTGGTTGCTCATATAACCCTGTACTAAGCACAGTAATAATATTGATTGAATGAATGAATGTTCTAGCTTGAGAGAAACTACGGAGCAGCCTAAGCCATGAAAAATAAATAAAGGAAAAGCGGAACCAAGCTCCTTTGACCACCACCAACACAGTTAGACTCCTTAGCTTGCTGTGCATCCTGCCTCAACATATGCCATTTTTCTTCCTGATGGATTGCGAGTCCAGTCTCTCCTGGCAACAGTCCAAGCAAGGCACAGCTATTACACCATCAACCATCTCTCATGGCTTTCTACCGAAATCTGTCAGGGGCAGCAAAAGATTGTTTGTAGCTTTTATTGATCTGTTCTTGGCCTTTGACTGGATAGACAGGAAGCTGATGAGCTAGAAGTGATCAATGGTATAAGTGCAATATAGACCTCTGCCCGGGACAGCCCAGCTGCATATTGGCATGCACCCCTGCCTCTTGGTGCTTCTGAGAAGTCACACATCTACAAGTGATTTCAGATTAGCATGAATCCGGCTAGAATGTGGTCCATTCCTTTTTGGCATTGTGTCTTGGTGGATGAACTCACACTCTCTGCCATACAGGAAAGCAACAGATAAATGCTTCTCTCTGAAGGTGATGAGGGCTTGTTGTTAGGGACTTGGTGTGACCTCAACAGATGTCCTCCATGTGTGCATGCTGAATGGCTGGCCACACACTTGTTCCAAATCGGCAGACTTTCACTCGGACTATCCTCAAAGGTTACTTATTGTTCATTTTGTGTGTGCGTGAGTGTGAGTGTGTGTGTATGTGTGTGTGTGTGTGTGTGTGTGTCCATGTGTATAGAAGCCAGAGGTCACCATCAGGTGTCATTCCTCAGGTTCCACACTCCTTGCTTTTTAATTTTAAGACAGGCTCTCTCACTTTGCTGGGACTCAACAATTAGGCTAGGCTGCCTGGCCAAGGAGCCCTAAGACTCCTCCTGCCTTCATCTCTTCAGAAGTGGCTGTGGGACTGAAGCACATGCCTCTATGCTCAGCTTTATTGTTGTTGTTGTTATAAAAATTTTAGAAAATATATTTTGAGGCTATTTCCCCTTCCCCAACTCCTCCCATATTTCCCCCACTTCTCTGCCTACCTAACATCATGTTCTTTCTTTCTCTTTCTGTCAAAAACAAAAACAAAAAATGAAAATTAAAGCAAAAAACCCTTAATAAGACAAATATACCAAAACAAAAACAAAGAGTGCATGCATGCGCGCGCGCACATACACACACACGGAGTTCATGTTATGTTAGCCAATTACTCCTGAGCATGGGCCTGCCCTAGAACGTAGTTAATATATATCCTAACACTCCACTGGAGAAAACTGGTTTCCCTTTCCCAGCAGGCATCAGTTGCAGACAGCTTCTTGCTTAGGGGTGGGACTTTGTACCCACATCCCTTTCTCAGTGCTGGGATCCTGTCTGGCTTGACCCTGTGCAGGTCTTGTGCTTGCAGCCACAGTTTCTGTGAGTTTATGAGTACTTCATCCTGTTGTGTCTAGAAGACACTGGTTCCTTGGAGTCCTCCATCATTAGCTCTGACTCTTCAAATTGTTGTGCCGTCTTCCATATGTATTTCTGAGCCTTGGTGGGATGGGTGTGATAAGTCCCTCGCACTGCACATTGTCCGGTTGTGGACCTCTCGTTTCTTTGCTGTTCCTTTAGCAGAATAAGAGTAGAGTAGGTTTTCTCCTAGGGCCCAGAACCTCTCTGGTCTTGTATCTTCTATTCTTGACCACTTTGGCCATGTCAGATAGGGATTCCATCTCACGAAGTGGGCCTTAAATCCAATATGAAACAAAGAAAAACATAGTTGGTCAGTCCCATAACATTTGCACACCATGACCAGTATTATCTTGTACACCAGTTGCTTTTGAAGGTCATAGGGTTCATAGCTATGTGATCCTGATGATTTCTCTTCCCCTTCAGTAGTGGGTCAAGTACCGTCCAGTACCATGAATACGACCAGCAGGGATGCAGCTCCTAGTTGGGTACTAGCTCAGTTTCTCCATATCCAAAGGCATAATTTAGTAATGTCTCCAGCAATAGGACTCTACCACTGGGTTGTGGAGGGAGACACCAATACCCTTGACAATAGCCTATGCTCTTTGGAGTCGGGGTGTCTGTGGGAGCCCTTTGTCCAGTAACTCAGCAAGATAGCCCATTCTCAGCAATGACATAAGACATCTAGTTAGATGGATGCCTAACTTCTTAAACAGGACTTCTGTGGATCAAACTCAGACCCTCGTGCTTGCATGGGAGCACTTTTCTGGCCAAGATATCACCTAACCCTCCCTCAAAATTAGGGGAGAAGTCATTTGTATTTTTTTTTCTTGGGCACAGATATAAACTACACTCGGGGACAGTTCTACAGATATGACCTTTTGCTAACGGGGGACCTGCCTGCTGGCTCAGCACCCCAACAGCAGTGTTGTTCTCCATTTGGAGCTGATGCCTTCTGCTTATGGGAATTTTTTGGACAACACTGTATTCCATGTGGCATGACCAAATGGAGAGATTAGAGATGGTAACATCATATCTTTCATGAACATCAAGAATTAAACCTTCTACAAATAAAATCCCCACTTGGGCAGATGTTCTCCAGTGTATCTGGCTTATGTCCAAGTCTTATGCAGCAGGTCAGCTCCCTGAGGGACCTCAAGACACATATTGGAGTATTCACCAGCAACGTAACATGATCTAGCCTCTCTTTGTAGACAATCCGTTTTGCCAACTTTGAAATTTTACTGGGCTGTTTTCTGAGAATAGCACTGGAGGGACCTTTGGCTGTGTACGCATGAGCACGGAGCTAGCTGTCTTCTGTTGTGGCTATTAGTTTACTGTTGCTATTATTAGCTCTAACATTTATTAAATGCTCACCATGTGCTATGCTGAGTTTTTGAGATGCAGTTGCATATTGAATGTTCACAACCAGATGAGGTAGGTGTTGCTTGGCTGTGCCTCCTTCTGTGGATGCCCAGAAAACATGTGTGAATCCCAAGTGGGCCCCCATGTACTGATGATGAGGTCCCAGACCTAACAGATGGCAGAAGTGACATTTAAACCCGGGTCTATGTCTTAGTCTATAGGCTTGTATTCTGATAGTAACAACCCATAATTGTTATTCCAGTTCCCAGGGCTCCAACGCCCTCTTCTGGCCTATCTGAGTACTGCATGCATTTGATGCACAGTAAAGGGGTTCTCTCTTTGCAGTGGCTTCCAGCAGTTCAGAGCTGTTTTTGTGGCTTACCTCTTACAACACACATGCTAATCTTACCCTCTTGTGTTCAGATCGATTACCTACCTCTGATGTCCCCTTGTGTGCTCTGTGCCTAATTGCATCCTTTGACTAAGATATATCTCCGTACGCTGTCTCAAACCCTCTTTAAAACATGAGGTGGGGTGTAAGCAAAACTGCATTTTCTTCATCCAACCCTGAACAACGCAGTCCTGTTTCCCACTGACACCTGTCTCGTGTGCTAAATGGCTTTGACTCTTGCTGCCCCAGCAACCACCCTGCTTTTCTCACTGTATGATTCTATGACTCAGTTTCCTGGGACCAACAAAAACATGAGATTTAGCATAGCACCTGACCAGCCATTTGGTAAGCATCTTGAGCAGCTAGGTCTGGCTGATGACATGGGTAGCTGGGGCGCAAAACTGTACCAGTAGCTGTACACACACCATGTAAGAATACCAGATGATGCCACCTCCATGCCAACAGGTCCAAGGAGTAAGAGGCTCGCTGCCTTCTGTGGGCCGCATGTCACTCATGCTCCTCCCTCAGGCCACAAGGCTTCTCTCCTGTGTGCTCTGGTTTCCCTCCTCAGGCCATGCTCTCAGGACCTCTGTGGCCACCTTGGCTCAGCTCCATCTCCGGCTCGTACAGTTGTGTGGTGTTCTTTGGGCCTTGTAGCCTTTACAGTGGTAGGATATGGTGCCCTGCTCTACCTTAAGAGACTCTTTCAAATCATGATCTATATGTTGGTTTGTTTTTCATTTCATAACTGGAGATATAAACTGCAAACACTTTGCTTATTTGGTTAATTCTTTGGTTTTTTTCTTGTTGTTGTTTTGTTTTGTTTTGTTTTTCGAGACACGGTTTCTCTATGTTATCTTGGCTGTCCTGGACTCACTTTGTAGACCAGGCTGGCCTCGAACTCACAGTGATCTGCCTGCCTCTGCCTCCCGAGTGCTGGGAGTAAAGGCATGCACCACCATGCCCGGAGGTTAATTCTTTGGTACAAGAAATGGAATAGAACAGCTTCCCATCTTGACTGTGCAAAGTTCTTGTGTTCTCTGAACAGCCTTTCATACCACCTGCTGGATCATAGCCCTGACCTCCCCCATCTCGTGTCCTGGTGTGTTTGCTCCTTCACACGTCCACTGCAGGCCTGTGTCTACTCGCAGATCAGCGGCCGTGGTTAGCAATGTGGAACATCAGTTGTGACCATGAGCAAATGTTTTAAAATTATGTTATGTATGTGTGTGTACCTACTTGTCTGCACCACACGCATGCAGTGCCCTACAGAGGCCAGAGAGGGTGTCCATGCCCTGAAACTGGAGTGGAGGTGGCTGTGAGCTGCCCCATGTGGGTGCTGGGAATCAAACCCTGGTCCTCTGCAAGAGCAGCAAGTGTCCCTAATCGCTGAGCCATCTCTGTCACTGCAGCCCCTAAAAGCAAATCTTTGGCTTGATGGGACTATGTGATTGCCTTGTACACTGCTCTGATGGGGAGAAAGTGTTTTCAGTTCTGAAAGTTTCAGAAAAGCCCCACGTTTTCTTCTGAGTTTATGTGGCTTGGCCATCAAGTCTGTAGAACTTGACAGTATGTCGTGAACATGCAGAGTGAGAACTCCTCTCTTACATCTTACAACGCTGCTGAAAAATGGGTGGGGAGATGCCTTTGCCAGCCGTTCTTCGAGTGGACTCTGAAAACAGAGCTGTGGGTTCTCAGAAGCGGAGGCACTTATTTGGTGTATTAAGTGGCCCCTGCTGGCATCATGGGACTTGATGCCCTTAGGCAAAGACCCTCTTCTTTGAGCTTCCTCCTGATCCTGGCCACACCATCATCTTCACAGGGCGCACATAGCCATTCCACAGAGAATAGCTTTGATACCTCTTTGGTAGAGCTGATCCGCAGTCCTTTGTGTCCCCTTTTACCTACTAAGTAAATTTAGCAGCAAAACTCATGACCAAAAAAAGTTCAATGTCCCCCACCATGACTGATGTATTAGAAAAGTCCCACAGTTTCACACCCCAGTTACTATTATTTGGGGTTTATGATAAATTACTTTACCCTCTTAATAAAAGCAGATGATCTGGGGGGAGGGGGCATGTGTTTTTTTAGCCTCTGCTTTTTAGTTGGTCAGTTGAAGTTCCCATGAAATAGAGTCTTTCAAACATATCTCAAACTGAGCTGGCTCAAGAGCTGTGAGTCACGTTGGGAATACACTCCAGCCATTCTCTGAGCTCTCATTCTGGGGCACACAGCAGTCCTGGGATTTCCCTCCTTGCTTCTTTTGATGCTGCCCTTCTTGCTCCCACCCAAAGTGGTCCTGACAAGAGCACCAAAGGCCGTCTTGCTATTCACATCAATGCACATAGCCAATGCCAGTGGTCTTTTGGGTGCTTTGTATATGCAAATTAATCGAAATGTCACAAGACCCACAGAGTGGATCACCCCATTTTACAAAAGAGATCACTGAGATTCTGAAAGGTAGCTAACTGGCCCATGGTCTCACAGGTGGTAGGTGACAGGCTGCCCACTTCCCCATACACATACTTTGTCTGCAGTCAACTATGTTTACTTGGAGCCAGAGATACGGCTTGCTGGTTAAGAGTACTTGCTGCTTCCAGAGGATTCAAGTTAAGTTCCCAGCAACCATGCTGGCTGGCTCACAGTCACCTGTTACTTGTCTGGCCTTTGCAAGCCCCCGCATACTAATGCACACACACACACACACACACACACATACATGCCTGTGCACACACACATAAATAAAATAAATAGTAAATCTTTAACAAGCAGCAAAATGCTATGATCCTACATCTTCCCAGCACCCTTGAACTTCACAATACCTAACACTTAACTCTGCACTCTGCTTCTGTATGTCTGGAGTGGACATGCATGTTTTTTAGGAGATTCCATTTTGAAGGTGACTTATACTTCCGCGTGTGCTGCCTGCCTGTTCTCCTGAAGAGGTAGGGTAAGCTCCGAGCAGAGATGCGTGCTTCCCACAGTCCCTTTTGGGTGCCATCTGTTTCATTTCCTCTTCCTTTGACCTGGCTCTTTTTTTCTGGCTCCCCTGACTTCTAAAAGATTCCATTCAAAGGTTCTCCATCAGATGAGACCTGGTCTGACTGCCATCTCAGCTGTAATTAACAGGAAGCGTGGCCTCTGCTTTCCTCATTGCTGTTCAGATGCTTGCCCTCACGTACAGCTCTAACAATATCCTGATGCTCTCAGCCAAACAGGTACCAGCATCAGCACCATGCTCCTAGGCAGTAAGGTTCATGCTTAGCCTCATGTTCCAGGGCTTCTACAACCTTCTCTTACCTGTCATTGAGCCTTAACTCATGGGGCCCAGGATCCAGCAAGCAGATCTCTACTTAGGATTATCACAGCCTGTCACGTCTCTTTATATTTTCCATCCTCCCAGAATGCCCTTCTCCACATTGCCTCTGCCAAGTCTCAGCTCTTTCATGCACCCTTTCCTGGTTATGCTAATGGACCACTCCACCTTTCACTCTTTGGCACCTTGTATCTCTTTGCATTCCTCTCAGATGCAAGTCATATTTTGCCTTATAATTATTTGCAGGTATTCTTCACCTTGCCTAGCATGGGGACTACCTTATTCACTGTATCCCCAACAAGCTCCAAGCTCACTGCCAGATGTCCAAATACTGGCTAGAGCATCAGTTCTGCTATTTTAAAAAAATCCAGTGTCTGATTATTTCTTTCCACTACATCTCATATTAGTTCTTACTTTTGTGCATATGCATATAGGCATAAAAAAGTGGATATACTTCTTAATATCCTTCTATGGTTCTGAAAAGCATATATGCTGGCTATAGGAGAATTTGAAATATACTGAAAAGGTCGGGCGTAGTGGCGCAGGCCTTTAATTGCAGCACTTAAGAGGTAGGGACAAGTGAATCTCTGAGTTCAAGGCCAGCCTACAGAGTCAGGACAACATAGAGAAACCCTTTCTCAAAAAAAAAAAAAAAAAAAAACCCTAAAACAAGAAAGAAAAAAGAAAGGAAACACACTGAAAAGCACAGAGAGGACAATTACGTCCATCTTTAGCATCCCACCACCTGTGAGTAGTTGCTTCGAAGATTCAGTGTGTGTCCCTCTAGCAGTCACAGTACCACACAGAATGGGCGTCTGTGTTCCCTTCTCCTTTACTTAAAAGCGAGTGTCATCTTTAGAATACACAGACACTCCCCATAAACAGCATTGTCTCCTATCTAGATCTCTTATTTCTTATTTAGCCTAATTTCATTTGCTGGCTGTGACCTTTAGAATAAGAATCAAGGTGCCAGAGAAATTAGTTAGTGAAGTGCTTGCTACATAATCCCAAGGTCCGTCCCCAGCATTTAAGAAAAAAGGGTGGGCATTGCCCGTTCCTCTGTGCTCCATGACAGCTTCTTCTTTCTCCCTGAGCGTGGTTCACTTTGTCCCTTTTCATGCTGTGGTCAGCTTCTAAACCGAGGCCTGTTCCTGCTTCCTTTCTCTTTTACTGTGTAAGAAAGAGGGTCTCTCTGTGTAAACCAGGCTAGCCTCAGACGCGTGATCTGCCTGCCCTGTCCTCCCATGTAGCTGGAAATACAGGCTAGCGCAGTTGCCCCTAGATTTGCTGTTTGGGTTTTCTAAAACTCTTTTCTTTCCTTTCCCCAGGAAAGCTCTTCATCGTCATCTGAGACACAGGGGCCTCCTGTCCTATCCATGTGCACGGGTTTGTGAGCTACAGAGCTCGCTGTTGTAAAAAGAACATGTCCTCTCACCCCCTCAGGGAACAGCTGCTTTGCTGCGCTTTCATTTCAGCTTTATAGTAAAGAGAAGTTAAAGGCATGCATTCTCTCGTTTTATTTTCATGATCGTAGGTAGCGTGTCTTCTTGGTTCCTGTGTTACAGGGTAGTTGTGTTGTTTCTCTTCCTACAGAATCCTCAAGCAAAACAAATCAGCTCTTCAGGCCTTGTGTCTTCAACATCCAGAACACACCTCGCCCTCAGACATCACTGCTGCACGGGCAGCTTACACAAAGCTTCCTCATAACTTCCAGCACCTAGCTGGAGTTTGTCTTATAGCGCTCTGCGATGGGGTGTGGTTGGCAGGGCCTTCTTCTGTGCAGATCTGAACCAGTGGCTCTGGAATTCACATAGAACAGGGGATTTGGTTGGAAGAGGGGTATGAAAGTAGTGTTTGCTCAGTTCCCTACAAAAGCTTGAGAAAATGCCAGCTATCTAAAGCCCACAGCAAGAGAGACTATAAAGAATATTGCCCCTGTCCAACCATCCTTTGTTTCGGGCAGCTGCTTGGCAGGGTAGCGGAACTGTTGTCTCTGAGGCATTTACTGCAGTGCCCTCTCTGACACCCCCTATTTGTGGTGCTTTCCTGTGAAATCTTTTCCTTCCCCCACTTTCCTGTTTGTTTTCTCTTCCGCTTATAAGCAGTCACCATTCATTAACTGGCCTATTACAGAGACCACACGGACACCTTAGTTCATCCTCAGAGAAGCATGTTACCTTGCTCATCTTTGTCACCAGCTCCGTAACACAGAGGTCCTTTTCCTAGTCCTGCCTCCTTATTGGCTTCTTTGGAGCATCTTCCAGCAGCATATGCCTCCAGCAGCTGACCCTCACGCAGATGGTGCCGTGTTTACCAGGCGATCACACAATCAAAGCACCATGTCTCAAGGCAATTTGCTGTTGAAAGATTGTGCCACAATCACACAGAGTGGCTGTGTTCTCATGTGACTTCAAGTGCAAGTACCCCAAGCAATAAATGATCCCTTAGTGCTCAGCTGTTGAGCTTAACCAAATGCCCTTGACTAGGTGACAAACCCAAGAGGCTGTGACCTCTTTCAGACCTTTGGGCTCATGCCTTCCTCCCACAGCTTCAAACCCAGTGATGCCAGTGTGAATTCTACAAGTGCACAGGGGTGCCAGGGACTCCTCCGTCCACACCGCTGAGTCTCCCTGCACCTCTCTGCTCCCCGTGGTAGTGTAGCTTGTGTTCTGCACAGGGCAGCTTCCTACTTGCTTCTCAAAGCATCCTCTGGGTGAACTTCTTTCTCAGGTTCTTGACCCCTCCCTGCAGAATCCCTTTTCCTCAAAGGTCTCCTTGATAGTGGTTAGAAAACAGCCCTGCCCCATCTTGTCCACTGTTTTCCTTCTTTCTGTCTGTCTGTTTGTTTGTTTGTTTTATTGGTTTTTCAAGTCAAGGTTTCTCTGTGTAGACTTGGCTGTCCTGGACTCACTTTGTAGACCAGTCTGGCATCTAACTCATAGCGATCTGCCTGCCTCTGCCTCCTGAGTACTGGGATTAAAGGCGTGTGCCACCGCACCTGCTCAGCTTCTCCCGCTATTTTCTTGAAGGAACACGAATGTACTAATAAGCAGGACATTTGTAATTAAAAGATTACCACCCAACTCTTTAAGTAGTTGCATGTGGACAGGTGCCACGGCAAGCATGTTGAGGCGGTCTCCATTTCTGCCGCTCTTCTGTGTTCTCCAGGCTAGCTGGCCTGTGAGCTTCCAGGTGAGTCTCCTGTGTCCTCGAATCTCTCCATAGGAGTGCCTTAGTGCAATACCGAGATGTTGAGCTCCCTGGCTGCCAAGCTTCCCACATGGCTGCCTTGTTCCCGGTCCCAGCAGAACAGGACTGACAGCAAGGAGATGGCAAGAACAGAAGGGGACCCCACCCCCACCCCAGAGCATGCCTCCTTTACCCCTCCCTGCATGCAGTGGACACAACCGAACAGGAGATGAGGCGCTCGGCACCACTCGTGGGTGCAGCATGGCTCCCTGTGCCCACTTTTCTGCCTACCTCTACCCTTTCTTCTGTTTTTTCTCCATTTATTTATTTATTTAATAACTTCACATCCCAATCCCAGCCCCCTCCCTCCTCTCCTTCCAGTCCTACCTGCACATCCCCTCCTCCAACTCCCCCCTTGCCTTCCTCCCAGAGAAGGAGAGGCCCTGCCCAGTTGGGGATCAGTCCACCCGGGTATCTCAAGTCACAGCAGGACTAAGCACATCCTCTCCCATAGGGGAGTGACAAGGCAGCCCAGCTAGGGGAAAGTGATCCGATGGAAGGTAACAGATTCAGAAACATCCCCTACTCCTATAGTTAGGGCACCCACATAATGACAGAGCTGCACATTTGCTACATATGTGTAGGGGACCTAGGTTCAGTCTGTGCAGCTCTCTGGTTGGAGTCTCTGTGAGCCCCCATGGGCCCAGGTTAGATTACTCTGAGTCTTCCTGTGGTGTCCTGGACCCCTCCAGCTCCATCTATTCTTCCTCCCACTCTTCCACAGCACACCCCAAGCTTGGCCCATTGCTTGGCCTTGGGTCTCTGCATCTGTCTCCATTAGCTGCCAGACGAAGCCTCTCAGAAGACAGCTATGCTAGACTCTTATCTGTATGCATAATGAGTATCATTAATAGTGACAGTGGTCTGTCCTCTCTCAGAGGGTGGGTCTCGAGCTGGGACAGTCACTGGTTTGCCATTCTCTCAATCTCTGTTCCATCTGTGCCCCACACTTCTTGTAGACAAGACACATTTTGGGTTAAAGGTTTTATGTGTGGGTTGGTGTTTCCTCCCTCCACTGGGAGTCCCACCTGGCTCCTTAACACCCATCCCTTGGAGTCTCAGCTAGGGTTACCCCCATAGACTTCCAGAAGCCTCCACTGTCCCAGAGATGCCCCCCTACCCCCTCCTTCTCTCTCCACTCAGCTGATCCTGACTCCTGTTATCCTCCCCACCCCGTTTCCCACCCAGTTCCCTCCCTCCCTCTACTTCAGATGTAGATTTTTACTTCTATTCCCTCTTCTGAGTGAGATTCAAACATCTCCCTTGGACCCTTGGCTTCTTTGGGTCTGTGGATTGTAACATGGTTATCCTGCACATACCAATTCTGTCTTTCTGGGTCTGGGTAACCTCATTCAAGATAATATATGCTAGTTGCATCCATTTGCCTACAAATTTCATGATTTTCTTGTTTTTAATAACTGAGTAGTATTCCACTGTGTAAATGTTCCACATTTTCTTTATCCTTTCTTTGGTTGAGGGACATCTGGGTTGTTACCGGTTTGTGGCTATTACGAATAAGGCTGCTGTGAACATAGTTGAGTAAGTGTCCTCGTTGTGTGGTGCAGCATCTTTGTGGTATACGCCCAGAAATGGTATAGCTGGGTCTTGAGGAAGATCTATTTCCAATTTTCTGAGAAACGTCCATATTGATGTCCACAGTGATTATACAAGGTTGCACTCCCACCGGCAGTGAAGGAGTGTTCCCCTTGCTCCACATCCTCGACAGCATGTGCTGTCACTTGAGTTTTTGATCTTTGCCATTCTGATGGGTATAAAATGGACTCTCAGAGTCATTTTGATTTGCATTTCCCTGATGACTAAAGATGTTGAGCATTTCTTTAAGTGCTTCTCGGCCATTTGAGATTCCTCTGTTGAGATTTCTCTGCTTAGCTCTGTACCCCATTTTCAATTGGGTTATTTGGTTTGTGGGATGCTCCCCCAAGGCTACCCTACCCTTTTCATTTATGTTTACTGACAGTGATGGAGAGAGACCCCAAGAATGAGCCACATTTCCAGACTCTACTGTTCTATTGATACAAAGCTAAAACTTTCTTCCCTTCTGAATACTTTCTAAGCGCTGTGTGTGTGTGTGTGTGTGTGTGTGTGTGTTGTGATTTGCATATAAAACATCAAGTGAGTCTGCTTTCTTGACCAATGTTTATAGTTTTATAAGCCTGCATATATTGAAAATCATTTCTCAAAGGTCCTGTACCAGAATAAATTGCATTATAGCTGCAAAATAAATTGCATTATAGCTGCAGAATAAATTGCATTATAGCACTGGAACCTTCCAAAGCTCCCTCAGGCAGAGCTGGTCTCCATTTCCTCTGACTTCCCTTAGACAGCACCCTGTGCTGGCTTCTGTTGTTATGGCATTTAACCAGGTTGGGTTGTGATTTATCTGTTTATATGTATTTGTCCCTCTCACATGCCCCCCAGTAGGGTTGAGGTCCTCTAGGGCAAGAACTGGGTTATATTTATCTTTATTAAGTGCTGAAAAATATGCTCTCGCCATTTTTCACCAGATATACCAATGTTTAAAAAGATCTTCCAAGATTTTAAATCATGCATTAAGGCAGTTTCACCATCAATAGAGTAATTGGTGCTTTAATAGCAATCAGAACATCTTATATTAACCATCACCACTATACTATGTAATATAGAAGTATTTGCTACATGCCTGATATACCCACAAACTATTCTGGGCTTCTTACACATTTTACACTATTGAGTTCTCACTACAAGCCTAGACACAGATATAATCTTCATCCATTTTACACACATACACAGTACTTTTTTTTTTTTTAAGTCTCATTAGGTAGCCCAGGCTGGCTTCAAACACTCCATGTAGCCCAGGCTGACACTGAACTTGATTTTCCTGCCTCTACCTTTTGTTGTCATCACTTTAGAGATATGGAAAAAAGATTGATCCCTTTTTCCTCCCAGGACCACAAAACCAACAGATATTACACTTAGATTTGAACTGGTCAGCCTGGCCCTTATAATACATACCACACATTTTTTTTTAAAGAAAAGAGAAGAAATATGAAATACTATTTTTAAAGATGTACTTTGCATAACCTTTTGAAGTTTGTTTTTTCTAAGTGTAATGTGTTCCAATGGTTTATACCCTAGATGCCAAGTGCACAGTGCAGGCTGAACAAACCAAGAGCTGCCATGAAATGTAAACCACCAGCTCAGAGTCAGAGTGACTAAGAACAGAGAGATTTTTAGTTTTGAAGAAATATGTATTTGCACTAATTTTTAAAAGGTTGTCATTCAATTGGCTTTAATTTAAAACCAATAACACTTTTACTAACTGGTAGTTAATGACATTTTATTCCTGTTTTTATTTTCTTTTAAAGTAATTAAAAATTTTTTGCAAATAGATATTGTGTAAATAGAATTTTTCCTAAAGTCAAGCCTGTAATAAATACATTGCCTCATTTACCCTGCTCGGCCAGCTCTTCCCCAAGAGAGCGGCCCTGCTTGCTGGAGTACCTGGCTGTGTCACTGCAGTGTGTGGCCACCGGGTTTCTCAGAGGAGCGAGGCCACCCCTGCGGTAGTGTCCTCACAGAAGCCGTAGTCGGTACAGTTACTGGCTTATTTGAATTTCTCCTTTTAGTTTTCTCTTTTGCCTAGAAAACTGTCCATCTCATTAAAATTAGCCTTTCTTTTTGGTGATTGAATTCCCTTCACTTTGACAGGGCACATCTGTCTTCCTTTTTAAGCAGGATTTCACTGTAGTGGAGCATGGTGTTACGATCCTCCTGCCTCAGTTTCCAAGTGCTGGGATGATAGGTGCATACCACCTCACCCACCTGTCCTTCGCTTTTCAGTACCCACCTCAGTCTGTCACCTCTGTTCTTCTGACCTTTCCCTGCCCCCCACCCCCGCTTGCCTTGGCTGTGCTCTGTGAGCCGTGGTCCTGTCTTCTAGAGGCAGATGCTGGGGCCCGCTTCTCACCCTCTTGCGTAATTGCTTAAGAGTCTGAATTTTCTTATGCCTGAAACATCTACAGCGCCACATGTTGTGACTGTCCTCATTGTCGTGGCTGTTTAAATCGTTCTCAGGTCTGCTATTCCTGTTGAAGCCAAGATTTTTTTTTTTTTTTTTTTTTTTTTTATCAAATGGGGGTTTTGAATTTCCATTCGCTTCGCTCTTTAAACAGAATCTCTCATTCAGCTGCATTGTACTGAAATAGGATCTGCACAGTTTTCACAGCATTTTAAAGAATCTTTCTCTCTTATGGGGCTTTGTAGGATTGCCGTGCTACTGTTCAATATTAGCTCCATATTTTAAAGTTGAATAAACGCTTTAGGAAGTTGTGCATCTATGGACAGCCGTGGAGGTACAGTTGTAGTCCCAGCACTCACATGGTTGAGGCAGGAGGATCATAAACTCAGAGATAGCCTGGGCTGCATAACGAAGCCGGTATGCTCTTCACCCTCTAGCTGCACGTGCTCTGGCGCTTCAGCTCAGTTTCCATGTTTGGAATCGTGAACTTGTCACAGGGTGAGTGATTTCCTCCCTCCTCTGGCAGAAAAAGTGAGCTGAGACCTCATGGCTTCACTCTCCCTCACATCCAGCTAGCTACCGTGCGTGCCTGGGGGGCCGTGCTCCCCACACTCAGGCTCAGGATGATCGTCTCATCTTTATATGAGCGTCTGTGACCTCTGTGGCCTCGGAGGTTATTGCTAGAGGCAGGGAGAGGGCCCAGGGGGAGGCATAGCCCTCCTGAAGATGGAGGAAATCAAGTCAGATGATCAGCTACCTCATGGGAAATGCAGCCCGGCCTTGGGTCCAGATGGGCTATGGCACCGTGGAAGACGACATGAGTGGACCTGTGTGCCCTGGGATGGCCTGGAAGAGAGGACTTCTGGGTTGTGCTGTGAGCATTCCGAGCCATTCCTGAGGCCAGTCTCCTAACAATCTTCTGTGCCAGGCTTTCTGTGCTTTTAGTAGGCCAGACCAGAGGGTAGTGAGGAGTGGCTGAGATGAGGAGGGTTACCTGGCAACAGCTTCTCTACTGTGGTGAAAGACTTCTTTCTGCAATACTGGGGCTTGGAGTCCCTTAGTTTGATGTGACATTCTTCATAGGCTCTAGCCGGCTATAGAGCAGGGACAAGGTGGGCCACTGTGCATCCAGCCTCTAGTAGGACCTCCTTCCCAGCCACTACTCCACCTCATCGTCTGGGAAGCCGCTGTAGCACATGCTCAGTGGTATTTGTTTAAGCCCACAAGAGTCTCTGAGGGATTCCCCAGGCTGACTTCACATTGCACTTGTTCATCGGGGCCGCTTGCCTTTTCCTTCTCTTTGGTCTTCCCCGTGTGTTAGACCAGTAGACTGTCTGCCATTTCTCACCTGAGCAATGAGCCTACCATGCCTCCCAGGGATCGGCTCCATTTTCCATAGGATCTCAGCATTCATCTGTTGTTTATAGATGCCCAATAAATACCCACTCTGCAGCACACAGTGGACTTAGCTCTGCAGATGCAGTGTTGACAGCTGTCGTTCTCCTTATGGGGCATAGTAAGGAACAAAGGCTGTGCCCAAGGAGAGACCGGGTGAGATCACATAATCACAGGAAAAAATATAAAACACAGCTTTACTGAATGGCCCTTCACCCAGGAGGTCAGGGAGGGCATCTTGAAACAACTCGGGTGGATGGGAAGGAGGAGCCCAGGCATGTGGCAAAGGAGGGAAGAGGAGAGACAGCAGAGAGGCGGGGCTGTGGCCACAAACGTTGGGGATGTATCAGATCCACCTGCTACTAAGAAGAAAGCAGTGATACATGGTGTTAGATTGGTTAGGAGGCAGCCACAGGCATCCAGGTGAGCCGTGATGGTGCTCTAGGGGAAGGTGGTGATGGGAACACTGCAGGGTGAGAGGGTCTTTTTTTTTTTTTTACTTTTATATATACATTTATATTATTATACGTATATACAATTAACTACATACAGAAAGAAGGACCACGAAACAACCAGGCATTATATAAATGTTACATTCCTAGTGTTTTGCCTATTTGTATTTGGCAACCTTGGAGAAAGCATCTTTCCTATGTTGGTGAGGCTACAACTCTGAATATAAATCAATATATATCATATTTCATCTCTATCAACCTAAAAACTTCTATCTAGACCTAAAAACATCTTAGCTCCTAAACACTAAGCTTAACTTTAAAACTAAGCTATCTGGTCTTCAATCCAATCAGGGGGGGGAAAGTCTTAAGTGTAAGATCTGAATCGTCTTTCTGGTTTTCATGGCCCTGCTTCAGAGGAAACTAACTCCTCCAACCATTAAATCGTGAGGTATGATCTTCCTTTCTTCTCCTGCCTCTTGTTCTAGTCTCAGCAAAGGGAAAGGACACAGTTGCCTGTGCCTGGCAGTGTTGGGGTGTAATGGGAAACATTTACGTTCATTCTGTGGGTATACGGCTGAATCACTCTTCACCCACATTCTCCGTGAGGCTCGCGTGGCCAGGACTTTACCAGCTTGTATTTCAGGAGCAACAGTGAGAACGAGCAGCCTCTGTCCCTTCCTCAGTGAGAACGAGCGGCCTCTGTCCCTTTCTCAGTGAGAATGAACGAGCAGCCTCTGTCCCTTCCTCTACCCATGGAGACATTGTGAACTGATGGTGGTGCTCTGCACTTGCCTGCCGTGCCCTGATGTGACCCCCAGACACCTCATCCCACAAGCCCCTGCAGCAGCCCTGCTGTTCCCTGTACTTGTAACAGTGACTGAGTGTCCTCTGTCCATGGAGACACTCGCACTGCTGTCTCCCCTGTGGGAATGGCGGAGTCCCTGGAGAGCCAGTCTTATCTTTCACTTGTTCTTTGTCACTAGTTTGTGTGTTTGTGTGTAGGGACACGTGCCATGGTACACGTGTGGACAGGAGGCCAGACAACAACTTTGTAGACTCTTTTTCTACCTTTATGTGGACTCTGGGACTTGACCTCAGGTGACCAGCACAGGAGACAACTCTCCCCACTGAGCCATCTCTCAGGCCCGTTCACTCGCAGTTCAGAAGTGGCCTCAAGGACCATCTGCCCACAACTCACCCTTCTTTCCCGTGCTATCTGCAGCTTGTGTCTTGAGCACACTCTATTTTTATAATTTGCTGGAAGGACTCAAGGAACTCACTGGCAGCTGATATCACACTTAGTTTTGTGACAGTCAAAGGACACAGACTCAGCACAAGCCAATTCTAAGGGAGTCTAGCATAGAGCTCCAGATGTCCTCTAGTGGAACTCTGAGTAGCCTAACTGTGATGTACACAGCACTGCCAGAGTGGTTGGATGGCTGGATGGCCTTCTAGTGAATTTGGTCACATGGCCTTCAGTCCCTCCAGAGGGAAAGCTAGCATGCAGGACCTAAAGCCCCCAACATCAACTACATAGTACTTGACAGTTTGGCTTGAAGCTCTTAAGAAAAGAGGCACTCACTGTCACTCAAGAGATTGAGACCTCTGTTTGGACAAGGTGAAATTCCATTGCCTGCTCTGTCTTATGACAGTGTGGGATTATGCGCTGCCAGCTGCCAGCCACAGACATAGACACCGTCCCTATGCAGGCTTGCTTTGGACCTCATGGGTGAGGTGATGCTGAGAGGATAGCTGCCAGCTTCTGAGGCCTGGCTGCCATTGTCACTTCCCAGCTCTGCTTTGTCAACTAATCACGTAACTTTAGTTGTGGATTTTAGCCTCCTCTTCATTAAAACTGAGATTAATACTAGTGTCTGCTTCCTATTGTTAGTACATAAGGAAGACGAGATAGTGTGTGCTAGGGGCAGAAGAATACATGCTATATAGGAGCACATAATAAAAGCTGGATACAATTTTATATTTGGGGTATTATTCATTTATTTATGTAATGTATATGAGTGTTTTCCCTGCATGTATGTATGTGCACCACATGCACACCTGGTGTCCACAAAAACTTGAAAAGGGCGGATCCCCTAGAACCGGAGTTACAGATGGCATTTGTGAGCCATCTTGTGTGTGCTGGGAACTAAACTTGGGTCATCAGCAAGAGCAACAAGTGATCTAAACATCTGGCTATCTCTCTAGCCCCTCTTTTGGTTTTCAATTTTTAGATTTTAGTTTGTGTATTGTGTGCCACGTGAATACCTCATTCCTGTGGAGGTCAGAGGAAGATATCAGATCCCCTGTAACTAGGATTAACTTCTGAGCCAGCTCTCCAGCAGACCCTGTCTCTATTTTTTAGGTTTCGGTTTTTGTTTGGTTTTACGAGAGAGGGTTTCCCTATGTATCCTTGGCTGTCCTGGACTCACTCTGTAGACCAGGCTGGCCTCAAAGTCACAGAGATCTGCCTGCTTCTGCCTCCCTGAGAGCTGGGATTAAGGGTATGTCTCACCACGCCTAGCTCCCCATTTGATTTTTGAAGCAGAATCTCATTGTGTATCTCTGGCTAACCTGGAACTCTCCATGTAGACCAGGCTGGCCTTGCACTCAAAGATCCTTCTGCCTTTTATTTTCATATTTACCATGAGAAAAAAATTCTAATTCAGATCCTTTAATGTGGTGAAATTTGCTGGTATGGGGTGGTTCTGAAGATGTGTCTTTATTTCACACCTTCATGTCACTTAAACACGGGTGAAAGTACAAGGTAGCTGTCATAAGAGGTTGTATCCTGGTGTGGGAGTGAGCCTGAGTTAGAGGTGAGAAGCGCCCCCTGGGCAAATGTGTTCCTGGGCAAATGCGTTCCTGGGCAAATGCCTTTGAGATGCAGACATTGTTGGCGACCTTTGCTGTAAACTGCAGGTAGATTTTAAAAGTGTACATATACCAGTTCCCCGTGCTGCTTCTGAGAAGGCCGAAGGAAAACATCTTGCGAGTAGCTTAAGGACTGCTAGGCCAAGCTCCAGTCTCCTTTCTAGCACAGAGCTCCCTAAAGGCAGCCTCCTGGCAAGCCGCACACAGCTGGCCTTGAAAGGGCCACACTGGCCTTCCAGAAACTGTTTAAAACTGAATGAAGCACAAGCGCTTTCTCTGATGGCTGTGCCTTGAGTTCATGCCAGCCACTAATTGTTCTCTAGGCTTTCCTGGGAAGGTGGCTGAGCTTGGGGCTTGGCTTGGAGTTCTGCCATCTGCGAGCTGCCACTTGTCCACGTGTTTTGTGCATTAAGATTGTTTCCCAACGGACCATAGCTGTAATGTTTTTCATCGAGGTGGGACTTACTCTCAGACTTCCTAAGGCCTTGGGGCTCACAGTAGACTCTGCTCCCAGGCTGGGCCCACCAGCTAGTGTCAGTAGATGGGCCGCACGGGAACTCTGCCAATGGAGGCCCGCTACCTAACTGAACTTTCTTTCCCCTCCGCCAGCTTATTTCTAGTGATGCCGATGGAGCCATCCAAAGAGCAGGAAGATTCCGAGTGGAAAATGGCTCTACTGATGAGGTAAGTTACTGTGTCATCACCAAGCTCTTGGCTGTAGCAGTGGACAGCGATACCATGAGCACAGACGAGTTGCATAAACTGAGTCGGGAAGGGACAAATAAGATTTTTTTCCAGAGCTTTTCACAAAGCAGACATGAAGGGAAAACACCATCATGGAGTCATAGAAGATGCTGGTAATTCTACATGTCCTTTCAAAGATTGTCATAAAGTCAGGGAGACATATGAGATTGTTCTGCCCACAGCAGACCAGAGGGAAATCCACAGCCCCTTTAACAAATCTTGGCTTCTCTAAGGATGAGACCTCCTGCCTCCATCTCCTCAGAGCAATTGGATTACAGGTATGAGTTCGGGCAGTAGTGGGTATTGAGCTCAGGGTTTCATGCATATTAAGCAAGCACTCTGCCTGAGGTACATCCCCAATCTACAATGTAAACATTCAATATGTATATCTCATGGAGTCAGGGTGATTACAATATTTAACTGGAGCTATTTTAGTTTATTTATAGTGCTAAGAACAAGCTCAGGGCCTCACAGGTTCCAGGAAAGTGCTGTACCATTAAGCTGCCCTCCCTCATGACCCTGAACCTTTAAAGTTGAAGTCCTCACAGCTTAATGCAGGACACTGGGTA
Source organism: Acomys russatus (assembly GCF_903995435.1). NCBI lineage: Eukaryota > Metazoa > Chordata > Mammalia > Rodentia > Muridae > Acomys > Acomys russatus. Next base: position 50,240,729 of record NC_067160.1, read on the forward strand.
TGCTCCACAGAGCCATAGAAGAAGGAGGCCTGGCTCGTCCCTTACGGGAGATGCTCTGAGGACTATGAGTCCCCTCTGTCTGGCAGTCCAGCTCATGAGACTGTTGCTGAGATGTGGGGCAGCATCAGGGTGTGGTAGGTGGCTTTAGGCTCAGACAGACCTGGATTTAAATTTCAGCCTACCACTATTTTATGACTTGGTGTCTCTGAGTCAATTTTCAGCTGACTAGGATAGAGCTCTGCAGCACCTGGCCTCCCCATGAGCAATCCTGTGTCTGTTCTTAAGCACAAGAATTTGCATAGTCCACATTGAGTGTAATCTCATTAACACATCCCACAATTACTAATTGTCAGGAGTTCTGTGACATCTTGATTCTGTCACCTGTCTTATTAGCTCACCCACTGAGCAGCTTTATGTCTCCTTCAGATGTGCTTGTCCTGCCATCTGTGTGTTCATCCCAGTTATTAATTAAAATGAGCATTGCCTTGGGTGGACCACTGGGGACCTCCCTCACTGCTTCCTGGTATATCAATTAGTTGATGGCAGAACAGAGGGGGCAGTCTTCCAGCCTTTTACACATTTACCTTTGTCAGCATGGGAAGGATTGTCCACAGTTTGGGGACATGAAAAGCCAGTTTGGAGGGAGAGCAGTTAAAAGCAAAGCGTGTGTCATTTGGCTAGCAGTTCTTTGGGGGCGAGGGGTATTAAGCAATGTTGAAAATAGGGGAAAACCTAGAACAACCTCAGTTTCTATCCTGGAGATTGGCCGTGAGCTACAGCAGAGCTGCACACTGGGATGCTTAATTGTAGAATTATATTCTGTTAAATGGGAAGAAGTTGGACTAGAGAAGAGCTCAGTGCGTAACAGGACGTTCTCTGCAAGCGTGAGGACCCAAGTCCTAATTCCAAGCACACGCGTCAAAGGCATGGCTGCGTGTGCCTGTAGGCCCAGTGTTAGAGGACAGAGGGGGGTAGATCCTGAGAGCTCACTGTTGGCCGGCCTACCTGAAAGCATGAGCTTTTGTTTCAGTGAAAGACCCTGGCTCAAATAAGGGGGGAGAGCAATATAGGTAAACACTAGAGGTCTCATTCTTGCTTTTACATGCAGACACACAAGGACACACACTGCATATGCACATCTTTTCAACACACCACACACACACACACACACACACACTACATATATACCCACACATCAGAAAGTGCAAGTATATACTATCACAGAGGAAATATTTAAGTACTGGACATGAAAGCCAGTCCAGGATAATGGAAAACACATTATGCAAGAACATTTCCAAAAGGGCAAATAAGAATGTAAAACTGTTTGTTTCTGGGGCTGGAGCAATGGCACAGCAGTTAAGAGCACTTGCTGCAGGGGACACAAATTTAGTTTCCAGTACCCACATCAGACAGCTCACAACCTCCTAACATCAGCTCCGGGGATCCATTACCTGTGGCTTCTGCACTCGCATGTAAATCTCCACACACCTACACATAATGAAAAATAATCTTTAAAAAATATCCACACTTCTGGGAAATGACAGTGAGAGGTCAGAAAGCAGTTGGAGGGCCTCAGCATCCTGCCTTCTTCTCTTCTATGAAGGCTGTGGGAGCTGTGAACTCATGATCCTCCTGCCTCCACCTCCCAAGTGCTGGGATTACAAATGTGTGCCACCAAGCCTGTAATTCCAGCACTCAGGGGGCAGAGGCTATTGGATCGCTGTGAGTTCGAGGCCAGCTGGTCTACAAAGTGAGTCTAGGACATCCAGGACTACACAGAGAAACCCTGTCTTGAAAAAAAAAAGAACTTGAACAGTTATTAACAAGAACAAAGTAGATCTAGATGTTCTAACATAGAAATTTTTTCTAGATTTTTCTCCCTTTTCTTTCCCTTCTTCCCTCCATCTCTCTCTTCCTTCCTTCTGTCTTTTAGTCTCACATGCCTCAACTTAGCCTCAGTCTCCCTGTGTGACCTAGGCTGTGACCTAGGATGTGACCTAGGCTGTGACCTAGGATGGACTTGAATTGATCCTCCTGCCTCTACTTTCCAAATGCTGGGATTACAGGCCTGTGCCACCACACCTCGTTCCTGTGGTTCTGGCAGTGGGACCCATGGCATGCTCAGCAAGCACTCCACCAACTGAGCTGCATCCCCAGGCCCCGGGGCATGGTTGGTTTTTTTTTGTTTGTTTTTTTTTTTAGATTCTTTTATTTTATGTGTATGGTGTTTTATCTGCCCATATTCATGTGGGATTCAGTGGGATTTCAATAGTGAACAACAAAACAAAAACACGACTGGGCGTGGTGGCGCACGACTTTAATCCCAGCACTCGGGAGGCAGAGGCAGGCGGATCGCTGTGAGTTCGAGGCCAGCCTGGTCTACAAAGTGAGTCCAGGACAGCCAGGGCTCTATTACACAAAGAAACCCTGTCTCCAAAAACAAAAACAAACAAGCAAACAAAAGTGTCAGTATGATATCTACCACTGCTGTGTATATGTGTATGTGTGCGTATGTGTAATATGTGAATTATGATAAGTGTGTGTGAACATGTAAAGTAAACACGTCTCTGTAAATACTTCACAAAGACCCAGAAGTATTATAGCCAACTTTGTCGCATGGTTTTCCGGGGTGAGATGTGGAGGGTGGGGGAGAAAACATTTTAAGTTTTGTTTAGTTTCACTTTTTTGCAATGAGCTTATATTTATGTTTACAATTGTAGTGCTTCAGTATTATTATTTTTATGTTGCTGTGATAAAGTTTATATATTATGGTTCCTGAGGAAAAGAGTGCGCAATGGCAGGAAACATGGCAGCCGTAGGCACTGTGCCGGGCACAGAAAGCTGAGAACTCACATCCCCTAACGAGGACACCAGAGAGTCAACTGGAAGTGGGACAAAGTTGTATAATCTCAAAGCTTGCTCCCAGAGACAGACTTCGTCCAGCAAGGCTGTTCCATCTAACCCTGCCCCCACCCCCACCAACAGTGCCAGTAACTGAGAACCAAGCGTTCAAATACCTGAGCCTGCCTGCAGGAGACATTTCCCATTCCAACCAACTGCCACAGTCATTTAAAACTAAAGAGAGAGTCTTTAGAAGAAAAAAGTCCAACCTAATGCATGAAATTTAAAGTTAGCAGTTTTTTTCTAACCCAGCTAGCTCCAAGGTAAACGAGACAGGAGCTTTAGCTTTATTCAGCAGGTTTCTATGCACAATGACTGAGCACTATTAGTCTAAATTATTATCTAAGCCAATCTAGCTGCCTCCCAGCCAAAATCCCCAAGGTGCTTGCATTTTATGGCTTTCTCCGATGCAGCTGTTTTCTTAGTCTTTCTCCATAACCTCTCTCGTGGCCTCCTTACCAATCCCCTTGCTGGAAATGAAGTCCAGCCCTATTCTCTCTCCTGCTCAGTTATTGGCTGATCAGTTTTATTGACAAATCAGAGAATAAATGGGAGCAATATTTACACAAACTTGAGGCAGGAGATTCTTAGAATAAACCTTACAAGGCCATATCCAGATTATAACCAGATATGGGGACAGAGCAATCAGCATTTGAATAATATGTGGATAATCTTTACATAGGGCATAATAACAGTATGGCAACACCAGCCTGCCTTGTCCTGGTGTTATCCCAGCAGTGTGGCCTGGGATGTGATGCTGGTTAACTATGCTCATTCCTCTGTCAGCCTCACTATGGGGAGGATTCTGAGCACTCACAGGCATAACATAAAACCTTGGTCTTATTTGTAGCCTGAGAATATATGAGGCATTCCTGCCAGTCAAATATTTGGAGACATTCAAGCAGAAAGAGAAGGAGAGAAAGGGAAGGGAAGGGAAAGGGAAGAAAATAAAAAATGAAAAAGAAAGATTCACAGGTTCCACCTAGAGTGCTCTGGGGAAACAGGTCAGAAGTACATGTTTCACCACACACACACACACATACACCACACACACACACACATACACCACACACAACACACACACACACACACACACACACACACACCAGGCTTGGAAGCTCCAGGAGCCTACCTGTGTTCTCTCACAACTCTCTGGAAGCTTTCTAGGTCTAAGGCCTTGACACCATGACACCAACCTCTATGGAGTTGGAGTGGCTGAGGCCCACTCCCTGGCCTGGGTGTCTCTTTGTTGGGTGGGTTGAGACCTGAAGCTGGCCAGTGTGCCCCAGCATCCTGCCTTAGCTGTATGGACCCGGCTGCATAATGGAAAGGTCTGTGGAACAGGAGTGCTGCCAGGGACTCAGGGTTAAAGACAAGTGAGAGATGAATCATGCAGAAATCCCCCAAACAGCAGAAGCCAATTCACTGCTGCTCCTGAGTCACCCCAAAAGGCTGAAACAAAGAGGAAACACCTGAGGTAATCATAGTTACCCTTTCCAACAAGGAGCGCATAGGCAGCTTAAGTACATTTATCTCAGCGAGCTGAGGACTAGCGTACTGTTCTGGCTGGGTTTGCAGACCCTGAGTCTATGAAGAAGCATCAGAGAGCCGTAAGATAAACAGTGTGTTACTGAAAAAGCAAGGAAGGGAGGACATGACGTGCTTCAAAGGCCAGTGTCACAAAAGACAACTCTGAAATGTTCTGAAGGGAATCCAAATGAGACACAGCCTGAAATGATCGTGTGCTAAAGGCGGGAAGTGTTCATCAGCTCTGAGTACGTGGACAAGTTCGGAATACAGATGATCATATATTGTCTCAGTGTTAAATGTATGGAATTGATAAAGCTGAATTGCAGGTCTGCTAGTGTAGCTTAATGGGTGAGTGCCTGCCTGGCATACAGAAGGATCAAGGTTCAAGTCGCAGCACCAGGAAAAAGGCTATGCAAAAAAAGACCCCTCTCCTGAGAAACATACACTGAGGTGCTTAGGGAGAAAGAGCTTTCGCTTGTGCAACTGAGGCTTCAGTGGCTCAGGGAAATACGTGTGTCCTAGATAGATGGCTCTGTTGGTACAATACTTGAACAAACATGACCTGAACCCAGATCCCCAGCACCTAGATGGAAAGCCAAGAATCACAACAGGCACCTGTAACCGCAGCACTGGTGTGGGGTTAGAGACAGATGAATCCTTGGCAAGCCTGGTCAATCTGTGAGCATCAGGTTCAATGAGAGACCAGGTCACAAGGGGTTAAGTAGATAGTAGCATCGACATCAGGCCTCCACATGAACACGTACACCTGTTCTTCTTTAGGTAAGCTTAAAATTACTTCCAAATAATTAATTATATATGTAGAAACATAGCTTTTGAGGAAAAAAATCTTAGGACAAAACAAGAAACTTTAGACAGGTGGTGGTGGTGCACCCCTTTAATTCCAGAATTCGGCAGGCAAAGGCAGGCAGAGCTCTGAGTTTGAGGCCAGCCTGGTCTACAGAGTGAGTTCCGGGACAGCCCTGGCTACACAGAGAAACCCTGTCTTGAAAAAAAGTTTTTAACTAGTGGGTTAAAATCCCAGGGCATTTTTTTAAGAACACAAGAGATAATGTAATGGCTATGATTTTTTAAAACAGAAGCAAAACCCATGTATGACTGAGGAGCTTCAGCCCCAGCTCTGCTGGTCAGCACACCCTCGAGCAGCAGTCAGTTTCTTAATAGACCTGTGTTGGTAGTGGTTCTAGACAAAGGCAGCTGGAAGGTTCTGCATGCAACTTGGCATTTAGAGCACTTGGCAGATGTCAGGATGCACAGAGCGATGGCGCAGACGGCTTCCTCGTCTGCTTTATGAGGCAGTGTGAGCCTAGAAGCATGACAGAAGCACATGCATAGAAAAGCCAGCAGATGCCCTGAGGCACAGCCATGACACCGCCATCTTTTTTAAAGTCCAGTGGTCTGTTCAGAGCATATACCATGACCTAGTAGGGAGGTTCAGAAACCTGAGGCGAGTCAGTGTCAGAAGAGCTATTGTGATGTAGCGTTCTCCTCCATTTAATCTGTTCTACAAAGATCTGGCAAAGAAAAATTTGGAAAGGCTCTTTGTAAATTCAGAATTGAAGAAAATCTCCATTTGATGAGAACTGATCACAACCACCAAGAAAGTCGTCCAGGCATGTCAGAATCACCGCGCATGCTCTGTACGGTCTGTTTCCACACATATGCAATGCAAGGTCCTCAGAGCTTCTCTCCAATAACTTGTAACACAGTCTCAGCCCAGCCATCAGGATCCACCTGCTCATTGTTTAATGTGCAGATAGAAAGAGGAGCTGGAGAGATGGCTCAGAAAATCAAGAGAACTAACTGCTTTTGCTGAGGACCCAAGTCCAATTCCTAGTACCCACGTGGCCACTCAGAACTGCTTGAAACTCCAGCTTCAGGGGATCTAGTGGCCTCTTCTGACCACAGTGGGCATCTGTACTCACATCACACACACACACATGCACACGCACATGCACACGCACACACACGCACACGCACATGCACACGCACACACACACACACGCACATGCACACGCACACACACACACGCACATGCACACACACACACACGCACATGCACACACACACACATACACACACACGCACACGCACACGCACATGCACACATACACACACACACACACACACACAAAGAAGTAAGTGACTCTTCTAAAAAATAAAATGGGAAATGACAGACTGTTCAATAATTAGGTTTGGGTGAGTTGACAAAGTATTAGTGCAAATTGATCTTTAATAATATATATCCAACAAAACGCTACACAGATGGCAGTGAAGTATGAGAGAACAGCTGTAATGTGGTAATAAGTAGCCTTATTCGTATGGTATGAGGAAGTCTTTCTAATACAACACTAAAACATTAGAGCCACACAGGGCAAATCTGAGAAATTTAGAACATCCCTGAAGCCAAAACTGCCATAAGAACAAGTTTGGAGTAAAAATGTAATTAGAAGAAGTGGTCTGTACTGTGTTTCAAAGGTTTCAAAAATGATTTTTAAAATACTACACAATGCCTAGGGAAACAATACAAGACATAATAGGTAGCCCACAACAAGACTCATAAATGCCCAAAACATATGAAGAAAGTGGGTTAAGGCCATTGTCATTTAAGTAGGTTAATTCTCAAGGGAATGAGCGCCCAATAAAAGAGTGAGTTCAACCTAAAAGAAGTGGGCCAACGAGATAGCACAGTGGGTAGGGATGCTGGCTGCCAAGCCTGACAACCCAAGCCAATCCTCACAACTCACAGAGTGGAGAGAACAAGTTGCCTGACTTCCACACACATACATATAGCGCACACATATGTGTCACACACACACACACACACACACACACACACACACACACACCACACAAATAAATAAATATAAAATAAGAAAGGATGGGAGAGGAGAGGTGACTCAGTGGCTTAGAGTACTTGCTACACAATCATGACAACCATGGTTTGGGTCCCAGCACCTACTAATAAGATTGGCACCCTGTATATGACAGGAGGTCACTGGGGCTCGCTGACTTGCAGCCTAGATGAGAAAATGCAAGTCTAGGTTGGGAGAGAGACCCTGCTTCAAAGGAATAATTAGAAAGTGATAAGAGAGAGCATCTTAAGATCCCTCCTCCCTGGCCTTTGCTCACACACCCACAAACACACATATAAATAAATATCAAGGGTTTTTGCTGTTTTGTTTTGTTTTTTGTTTGAGAATGGGTCTCTCAAAAAGCCCTCGCTGTCCTGAAGCTCATGGAGATCCTCCTGCCTCTGCCTTTCAAGTGCTGAGATTAAAGGTGAGGGCCACTATGCCTGACTTACCAGTTTTTAAATGAACATAGTGTTCAGCCTACCCACTATGCCAAGGAACACAAATATAAACACACTGAGCGTATACCCTTGAACTAGGCATGGTGGTGCACGCCTATAATCCCAGCACTCAGGAGGCAGAGACAGGCAGGAATGATAACAAATCATGAAATATGTAGGATTTCCTTTGCTAACTATGTTTTTACACACACTCTTCAGTGATATTACACTTAACAGCCCTATGCTAATTTGTTATGTGGACATAATGTAAGTGTTTAATGATTATAGTAAACAGTGTGGTTTACATCTAATTCCACATGTGCGTAATTACTTGTCCAGTCGATTCTTCAGAATACATTCTTAGGAGTTGAGTTGTTTTGCCAAGAGGTATGCTCTTACCAGGGATCTGCTGACCCAACCTGTAGGAGACTGATACATCTCAGTTCCAGCAGCAGTGGCTGAGGGCACTGGCATCCCTATACCCTTGCCATTTCTTCTTCACAGATTAATAGCAAAGATACATTTTTCCCCCAAGACAGGGTTTCTCTGTACTGGACTTTGTAGACCAGGTTGGCTTCAATCTCACAGTGATCCTCCTTCTTCTGCCTCTCCAGTGCTGGGATTACAAGTGTGCACCACCCCCACCCGGCCTCATTCCATGTGGTTAAGGGGAAAAAAAAAAAAAAAAACAGCATGGTGGCACATGCCTTGGGAGGCAGAGGCAGGTGGATCGCTGTGAGTTCGAGGCCAGCTTGGTCTACAAAGCAAGTCTGAGAGCCAGGGCTACACATAGAAACTTTGTCTTGAAAAACCAGAGAGAGAGAGAGAGAGAGAGATCGGCTGACCTGGGGGCAAGGTGTTAGTCAGAGTTCTCTGAAGCAACAGAGGTGATGGAATGAGTAGCTATCACAAGGAGACCCATTAGTGTGGCTTACACCATGTGCTCGAGTGCTCCAGTGATGACTGTCTGCAAACTGAAAAGTCCAGGTATGCTGCGGGAGGCCTGGAGGGTTTCTGGAGGTCACTGGTCTTCAGGGTTCAGATATCAGCAAAGAGCAACAACAGTGGCAGCGGCAGTGGCAGCAACAGGGTAGTTGATCCATCAGCAAGATGTAAAAAAGCCTTTTCTCTTGGGGCTCCTTTTTTCAGGCCTCCACCAGAAGGTGTCTTCTTCAAATAACCTAACCGAGAAAGCCTCCTGCAGGTGTGCCCAGTGGCGTGCCTCTTAGCTAATTCCAGCCATCATATATACAGAACATGAATGGCTGCCTTTTGATGGGGTTATTCGTTATGTTTGTTCATGTTTTCCACACCGACTACATAATTATTAAGATGCATTTGAAAATTCTACAAAGCAAATTAACTTAAGATGCTAAGAAATGCCCCCTAGATGATATGTGCTGGCCATGGGGTAGCAAGAATTGGCGCCCTAGGTATCCAGGTACCCTGATGCCATAGATCAGAGAAGGGAAAGACTTTACACCTGTTAGAGCTGGCTTCACTCGTTTTTATTTCTGCACCCTGGAGATTTCTAGAATGTTTCTGTGATGCGACATTCCGTTGAGCATCATTGCTGGTGAAAATATGTGGTTCCAGCCTGTATGTGTGTCCTTTTAATGGTGACATTTCTCCTTTCCTGGTTCTTTGTCTTCTGGTTTATCACTAGCTTCACGTTCTCTTTCTAAGGACACTTTTTAGTGACACAGCTTTGCTTTGTTTTGTACAGAATGCAGCTGCTCTGCCAGGCGCTTGGCGAAGAACAGACGTGCACTTAGAAAACCCAGAGTACCACACCCGGTGGTATTTCAAGTATTTTTTAGGACAAGGTAATTAAGCCATTCTGGTGACTGAGGGAAGAAATGAAGCTGGAAACTGCATAATTTCAGACACCCTTTATAAGTAAATGAAGTAATTCAAGGACAACAGTTTCAGGGCACTTTGAGTGAACGTCAGTGGTGAGCTAGCTTTGTAGGCTGAAGGCTACAACCCAGGGCTGTCTTGATAGTGGGTCACCCTGTTTGTGAGGAGTGTTGTGGGGCTGGGGTTTTATTGCTGTTTTAATCCCTGGTAAACAGGGAGCTAGCTCATCTGACTAAATCCTTCAAGAGATAAGAATTCAGGATGGAAAAAAAGGCTTTAACTTCACAAGGTCACGACCTTATCTATATGAGTTCTAAGCCTTTAGTTTGAGACCATGAATGAGGACAAAGTTTCCCTGAGCAACCTCCTGGCCATAAGACTGTGGCTTTACCCTATTCACTTAACCAGTTACAAGTATGTAAGCACCACCAGCTGTCTGGCACAGCAGTGGGGTACAGTGCAAAGTGAGCCATGTGCCCTGCCCTCGCAGAGCCTACAAACATGGTTCTGCTCTCATTAGCTTAGAACTTGGACTTGGCTTCTCTGTCTGTAAAACGGGGCTGTTCTAAACCAAGCTTCCAGTGAGATGGACAAGAACATCACAGAACTCGGTGCCTAACACACACCAAGAGGCTCAAGTGCTCATCAGTTTTAGACTGTACATTTAGAGAGAGCACATGGAAAGATGGAGAGCAGGTAGGTGTGTCACTAGTGCGAGAGGGGGCTGGCTGAGAATGGAGGGAAAGAAACCTATGTGAAATTTGAAATGGCAGAGAAATGCCGTGGGACATCCATTATAGAACACGATGCTCGAGCCAGGAACTGAGTTGCAGGGCTCAGAGGGTCAGAGTGATTGCTCTGCGACATGAGGACCTGAGTTCAAATCCTGAGCCCCATGTAAAAAAAAAAAAATCTGGGCATGACTGAATATACCTGCAACACAGCACTGGAAAGACAAACATAGGTAAATCCTGGGAGCTCACTGGCCAAAATGGAGACTTTGCAGTAAAGCTGAGATCAACAGGAAGTACCCTCTCTCGGCTTCTTAAGTGCACAGACAGGCATGCACACCAACACACCCATACGTGTGCAACACACACACACAACAATGTGCTGCACATAAAAGAAAAGAAAAACTGTTGCAGTATTCTAAAAAGTTCCGGTCTGGCCAGGAGGGTTTATTTAGGGCGCTGGGGGAGTATAGTTGCATTTACAAAGAAAGAAATGTGCTAGTCATCTCCCCGTGACTGTGCACGCAGCGCCCACAGCACTGGCTTTACAGCTAAAGGGTGGCTGTGAGTTCGAATGCCACCAGCATCCAAAGAGGTAATGCAAGCCTACCTCAAACTGGTTTAAACAAGAAGGAATCAAACCATAAAGTTTGAAGCCGACATAGTCTACATAGGAAGTTACAGATCAGCCCGGGAAGGCCCTGTGGTTAGTGGCATCAACAGTTCAGTGATGTTAGCGGCCTGGGTTCGTTTTTTTCTGCTTCCCAACCTCAGTGTGATGGCTTTGCCCTCTTATGACCATACAATGGCCGCAGCAGTTCCACACATCGCTTGACACTACAACATCCAGAGGAAGGGGCTGTCTTTAGAGTGGGAAGCCTTTCCGAAAGGTTCTTGGCAGGTTTCTCAGCCTGTCTCGGCCAGCGCTGAGTCACGTGTTCACTTCTGAACTACTTGCTGGCAAAGGGATGTGGGTGCGTGGCCAGTGGTCAGTTCCTACCCAGGCCAGCACCTGGGGGCTGAAGGAGCCGGCTGGGTCCTCACTGCCTGCCTCTTCTCCAGTCCATCAGAACTACATTGGCAACGATGCAGAGAAGAGTCCCTTCTTCTTGTCTGTCACCCTTTCGGACCAGAATAATCAGCGTGTCCCTCAGTACCGTGCAATTCTGTGGCGGAAAACAGTGAGTACCTGACTTGCACTTGTCCTCTGGTGTTACCTGATCGGCACACATGGCGGGAGGGCCTTGGCGGGTGACTCCTGTAGATAGTTCAGAAGTCACTGTTCTGAGCTGCAGTCTCTGAGCTCTGGCTAACAGCAGCTTCTCCGTCTCTAAGCCAAGGTCAGACACAGCCACTTCCTAAGTCTTGGCCTCTGGGAAGTAGCAGTGTGCTCTGTAGGGCATAGTTCATGACTCTTAGCTATTACTTATGTTGTTGTTGCTGTTTTTCAAGACAAGGTTTCTCTGTGTGGCCTTGGCTGGCCTGAAACTCACTCTGTAGACCAGGCTGGACCCAAACTCAGGCAGAGAGTCACCTGCCTCTGCCTCTCAAGTGCTGGGATTAAAGGCAAGCACCACCACCGTCTGGCTACTTTTAGGGTTTGTTTGTTTGTCTGTTTGTTCTGAGACTGGGTTTCTCTGTGTAGCCTTGGCTGTCCTGGACTCACTTTATAGACCAGGCTGGCCTTGAACTCACAGCGATCCACCAGCCTCCACCTCCCAAGTACTGAGATTAAAGGCCTGCGCCACCACACCTGGCCCTTTTAGGGTTTTTTAATGACGATGGTGTTTTTGTTTCTGTTTGGAGGTTGGAGGGTAGGATATGGAGGTTTTCTTGTTTTTATTTAAGATAGTCTATTAATCCTGGTGATCTTCAAACTCCCTCTGTAGACCAGGCTGGCCTCCAACTCACAGAGATCTGCCTGCCTCTGCCTCCTGAGCACTGGGATTAAAGGTGTGCACCACCACACCCAGTGTGTTTATTTTTACTTAATGGTTAGTTTGTTTGTTGAGATAGCGTCTCACTTTGTATTCATGAGCTTGCTATGTAGACCAAGTTGGCCTCAAACTTCAGAATCCTCCTGCCTCAGCCACCTGAGTGCTGAGACTATAGGAGTACACCACTACACCCAGCTAGCCTTATCTATTTTTATTTTTTTAATTATATTTTTATAACTTTATGTGCATGAGTATTTTGCTTTCATGTATATCTGTGTACCACATGTTTGCCTGATGCCCAGCAGGATCCAAAGGGGATGCCAGATCCTCTGGAACTGTAGTTACAAATGTTTATGAGCCATCGTGTGGGTGCTGGGAACCGAACTTGGGTCCTCTGGAAGAACAGTCACTGCTCTGAACCACTGAGCCATCTCTCCAGGCCTGACCCTGGCTATTTTAAGTAGTGAATGCTGTGGACTGGCCCTCCTTTTGGTTGTATTGGAAGAGCAGATGACTGTTACCTGGCTATAGCTGTATGGTGTCCCCAGCATCAGCCAGCCACAGCATCCAGCTGCTCTTCTGGAATTTGTTTTAGGGTCCTTATGTGCTTTCATTATATCCACTTGCTAAGCTGATTCATAAATGTTTTTCTATTAATTCTTGTATTAGATTTTTTCATAACATTTTCCCATTATTTTCTTCTTTTCGTATTATTTTCTAGGATCATTTTTACACACAGTATGATATATGATACCTTTGTAAAAGCATTATGTATACACATATACACCCATATACCTACATGCACACATACATATACACACCCATACCCTTACACACCTACATGAACATATACACGTACACACACCCCTATACACATACATGCACACATACATATACACACCTGCACCTCTACACACCTTCTCGCACACATACACACCCACACCCCTACTCACCTACATGTATATATATATACTCACACCCCTACACACCTTCACGCACATATACACACCCACACCCCTACTCACCTACATGCACACATACATATACACACCTGCACCCCTACACACCTAAATGCACACATACACACCTATATGTATATTTACACACTCACACCCCTACACACCTTCATGCACATATACACACCCACACCCCTACTCACCTACATGCACACATACATACACACACCCGCACCCCTACACACCTACACACATACATACATATACACACTTACACCCCTACACACCTACATATATAGCAATATAGTAATGACTTTAAATGACCTAGAAAGAAGGGCCGAGGATGTGGCTTTGTTGCTAGGATGCTTGCTCAGCATACATGAAATCCTGTGTTCAATCCCCAACACTGCATCAACCAAGTGTGGTGGCACCTACCTTTAACCCCAGCACTTGAGAATTGGAGGCAGGAGAATCAGGAGTTAAAAGCCATCCTCATTTATCTGCTAAATTTGATGCCATTTTGGGATATCTCACAAAGGAAAAAGCCAAGAAAAAAATTTTAGGAACCACTACTAGTCAACAAATTATGATTAGGTATTTCTAAAATAGTAATAAGAATAAAACCCAACCTTTATTGTGCAGTTACTATATGCTAGATCAGTGGCTCTCAGCCTTCCTAATGCTGCAGCCCTTTAATACAGTTCCTCATGTTGTGGTGACCCCCCCCCAACCATATAATTATTTTGTTGCTACTTCATACCTGTAAATTTGGTGCTGTTAAGAATCGTAGTGTAGGGGCTGGAGAGATGGCTCAGCGGTTAAGAGCACTGACTGTTCTTCCAGAGGTCCTGAGTTCAATTCCCAGCAACCACATGGTGGCTCACAACCGTCTATGATGTAATCTGATGCCCTCTTCTGGCCTGCAGGTGCACATGCAGGCAGAGCACTGTATACATAATAATAAATAAATTTTTAAAAAAGAATCATAGTGTAAACATCTATGCTATCTGATGGCCTTAGGTGACCCTATGGTTGAAAACTGCTGTGTTAGATACATTCTTAATTGTCCAAGCCTCAATAGCTGCTATTGCAATTACAGAAGTTAAATGGCCTGGCCAGAGACCCTCCCAGTAGATGACATACAAAGTGTATCCCAGGGCTCAGTGACCCAAGCCATCACCACTGAACATAATTACTTCTACACATAAATCTTTGACTTATGGCGTCTCCCCTCGGTGTCCTCACCATGTCACATAGGCACCTGACACATAGTCACAGCTCCAGAAGTATGTGTTGACCAAACAAACAGATGACACCAGGGCCCAGCTTAACAACTCTGTGTGCTGCTGCCTCCGTTTAAGTCAACTTCTCTAGTATTTTCAGAAAATTTTTCTGCTTTTGAAGCAAATTTAGTGTAAAATCTTTTTGGTGTTACTCATGAGCTTAGTCCCAGCAGAGGCGTGTTCATAATAGGGGACTTCAGTGGGACCCAGGCTTGCAGGGACAGGTGCTGTCCACTGACTCAAAAGAACCAGAAGGACCAACACGTCCCCTCCCCATGCCACCACCATAAATGGGGCCATCAGCCTGCTACCAGCACGCTTACATGATGAGCAGAGCCATAAAGAGTCTAGGAGACCTGGAGGGTGGGTGCGCGTGTGTGCCCAAAGTGTAGTCTCTGCCCATTGTCCCCCTAGTGAGAAATGACAGTGCCTTCATCCAGAGCCCCTTATCTTCTGCACCAGGCAGGTGATTTTCTGGCTCTTGTTTTATTTATTTAATTTTGGTTTATTTTTGCTCATTACAGCATCCCAGGCCCTTTGCTTTCAGGGTCCTCTTTGGGAAGACTGTCCTTTTGGGCAAAGAATTGGACTTTCCCTTTTCCTGCTCCTCTAGCAGTTGATATTTAGGTCTATGAGGAGAGGGTTGAGGCCTCATGACAGAAGTTTACACACAAAATTAATCACACACAGTAGGATGCATGCCCTACCCCTTGACTCTGGTATAGAACTGGTTGGTCCCTTCTGGATTTTTAGGTCACAGGAAAGCTTGTGTTCCTAAATTCCATGGGTCTTAGTGTTTGACCCTTGTGAAGCTCCTCTTTGGCTCAATCTCAGGACTCTGCTAGCCTCTGGACCTCATCTCTACAACTCACCCCAGGGCTCACCCCTGCACGTCATGGCCTTAGGCCCATATCTGTATCCTGCCAATCGTGCACGCTGGCAGCCACTGCTCTTCACGGTGTCTCCCCAGGGACCACCTTGGCCTCAGACTCCTGTGAGAGGTCTTGCCTGGGAAGCAGCATCTTGCCCAGTGCCACATCTGCCATCAGGGCTCACGGAGGGATCTCCGCAGTGTTTCCCCATGCCCTCAGAGCCTGGCGTCTGACCCCTTAGCCCGCCTTTCTTCCTCCTTTCCTTCCTTCCCACTCTTCTGCCTTTCCTGGATGAATTTACTTGATATCCCATCTTTTTCTGGACAGTCACCTATGTCCTTATCTTAGATGGTTGCTGGCTATTCAGGAAGGGGGAGGGTGGGACAAAGGCAGGTGAAAGATGGCTTATTTCCATTTCTGAAGCAATTGTCTGTGTTATGTATAGACTGTGGGTAGCACCCTCAAGGGAACAAAGCCAATGAAGGTGCTGAGACCCCAGCAAAGGGGTCAGGGAGAGCTTGCACCAGGAGAGCCAAAGGATAAACGCTGTCGGCACTGGCTGCTGAGTATCTAGACAGAAGGAACAAGAACTAACAGACAATAAGTAGCTCTTTGTGAGGCTACTTGGCCACTATTAGAGAAGTGCAGAGGTGAGATTTCAGTCCCCAGATCATTGTGAAAGCAGCCCAGGGCTGGCCATCAGGAGTATTAGTCCCCTTCCACTGAGACATGTCCATGCCTTCATCTAAAGCTTTCCTATAGGTCCTAAGTTGTGGGTCAACAGCAGGTAAGTGTTTGCTCCTAGCTGCAAATGGGAATATTGAAGGGAGGTAAGAAAAACAAAGCTGAAGTGTTGACAGAGGCCAGTTACTAAATTCCAGTAACTGCAAGCCCAGGGAGCCCAGGAACTGCACAGTTCTGAGGTGGGACAGTGTCCAATGGAGGGACATCCTGTGGATGTGGGAATGCCCAGGCCTGACTCAGGTTAAAACGCAATTAGGGTAAGTAACCCTGCTGTAAGCGGTCCTGTCTGTGAGTCTGGGCTTGGTTTTTGAGGTGTTGGGAATGGAACCAGGGTAAAGCAGGGTAAAGCAGGTGCTAGCTATGTGCCCAGTGCTGTGCTGGATGCTGGCTAAACACATAGTGAAGATTTTGATATAGAGATGACTCAAACTCACCGTAGAAATTCCATCCAGGTAATTCGGCAGGTGAAAAGAGGAGGATCAAAGCCTGTCTGCTCGGAGAATCATCATAGCACCCTCTGGGAGTCTCTGCAAGTGCACACATACACACTCACGCATGCATGCGTGCATACATGCATCATTACACGAACCAGGTAATGTCCAGCTTGTACGTCTGAATCTGCACAGTGCTTGCCTCTGGTTGCCTGATAGGTACAGACACAGGCCTCCGCTTATGGCAGTCGGTGTTTCCACCAGAAAATGCAGAGGGGTTTCATTTGAGTATTGACTCTAGAGAGCTAAGCTTTGTCAGGTGGTAGGGAAGAAAGCCACAAGTCCAGAGTCTATAAGCCCTGGGCTCCTGCCCACATAGTTACTAATGAAGGTGTTACTGTCACCTGTTGGCCTTCCTGTGTGGATAGAAAAGTGTCCTGAGACACAGGAGCCCAGGAGCCACACAGCTCTGAGAGGAGGCCTCCTCAGCAGAGGCATTGCAGCTCCCAGGAGAGGGTATCCCCAGCTGTGTGGAAAGAGCTCTCATGGCCTGTGGAGGAGATGGGAGAGTTGGGTCTCTTGTATATTGGTCAAATGTCTTCTTTACCAACAGAGATTACAGGCTTGAAAAGGCAAAGAAACTCTACCCCCAGGCCCTTAATCTTAGCTTGGACAGACAGGTTGGTAGAAGTATCCCACAACACACAAAAAAATAAGTATTTACTTCTTCGCTCATTTCCTGCAAAAATGTCCCAGCCCTCTCTAGTTGTTTACGATGCCAGTTTTATGATTTGCCAGAGTTACACAGAAGGCTTTAAATAGGTACTGTTTGATGAGCTCATCGCTCTCTGTGCACAGCAAGCCCTGCATTAGTGGCGGTGAGAGAAGACATCAGCTGATCTGGGCTGGGTGGTCTGGACACAGGACTATTCAGGCAGCTCCTTGCTCCTATTCAATAGATAAGAACTTATCCAAACCCTTCCAATGATTTAGTCACAACGGGTTCTCATTTTAAAATGAGAAAGTGGCTTTAACTAAGCCAGCACAAATAATGTACACATTAAAACCTTGCTGGAAGACTTGGATGGTTTCTAATTAAAAGGTCTTTGACCTGGTTACAGGTACTTGAGTCTCATTGAACAAATGGAGACTTTATGGATTTTATTTTTTAATCTTATAATCTTTGACCCATATCTGACTTTTAACTCAGAGACCAGACAAGTCCCCTGTGAGTGGGTTGGGATGGGATGGTCCTTGGGTTTCTGTTAGTCCAAGATGATAATAGATGTGGAAACAGGAAAGGCCTCGGTGTGTTGGCTCACACACATGGAGGCTTCAGACCATGGCTGGCTGCCCGTGCTCTGTGGCCTGTGCTGAGGCAACCCACACACTTCACAGCAGGATCAGTGGAGCTAGAGGACGCTGCTCACCTCACGGCTGCTGGGAACCAAGAGGCCAGGTTTCTACATCCTATTTGAGATCACACCACCCCCATGACATGAGACCTCCCACTAGATCTAGCTCTTCTAAGCATCCAGCACCTTCTAATGGTGCCACAGACTGGCAACACAGCCTCTAACACGTGGGTGCTGGGTGTTTTGTACCCAGACTGTAGCAGGTGGCTCAGCTGTCCACCATAGAACCAAGAGCTGAGGCACAACGTGGTGAAGGGCAGAAGTGGGCACAGGAGAAGGAGGGCTGTGGTCAGCTGGAGCAGGGTTCCTTTTCCCTACATAGGATGTTTATTTCCACACACTTAAATAAGGCTGAGAAAGAGTAGGCCTGGCACACCACAGTGAGCAGGTGTAGGTCTTCCGAGGTGAAGGGTGCCAGACTCATCGCTGATTGATGCTTTGATTCTTCCAGGGTACGCAAAAAATATGCCTTCCCTACAGTCCCACAAAAACGCTGTCTGTGAAGTCCATCTTAAGGTGAGTACCCAGGGCCAGAGGCCCACAAGTTGGAGGCCTGTATGGATTTGTGTGCTCCTGGGGCCCTGCAGTCGCGTTCCATGATCAGCACGCCAGGCACTTTGTCAAGCCGGGAGTTCTCTCCCAGAGTCGTCAAGGCAGCCCCACCTGACAGGTGATGAAATGGAGGTGCAGAGAAGGAAAGCCAGGGTCTCGCAGCTAGCATCCTGCCCGTTGGGTTATGGATCCCAAGCACCTCTCTATGCTGTATTCTTTGCCTGCTGCTATGTTTTGTTTTTTTTTTTTCTTGTGTTCACTTGGATACTCTGGCTTTAGAAAGAAAATCAAGAAATCATTTTCATTTTATTTTCATACTTTGAAATAGAAACTCAGATGTCAGCAGAGGCTCCCTGGGGGTGGGGGGGGGTGTGCTTTATTCTTCACTGAGCGGTGGCGAGTGAAAAGAGTGGTACATCTGGCTCCTGCCCTGGCTTCCTACCTCGCTCTCATCTCTCTCCAGGCCTAGGGAAAGCTGCCACCCAGATAGAGCCTGTCTCTCTGGCCTCAGATACAATATTGCACCCTACAGACAATAGCTTCTTTGTCCGACACTACTGCAGCTTTCCCAGCATTTTCTCAGTGACTCTAACTCAGCTGCATGAAGCTGACCTACAGTTGCCTCCATGCCCTGATGAGGAGTCAGGGTAAACCACAAGATTTAAGCCTGGATCTCTATGGCTCTGGGGTTTGGAGGGAAGTGGTATTTATATACATATATGAAATTGTCAATGACAGAACAATAAATAAGTCAAAAACAATGTGGGAGATTAGCGAGGATGCTTGAAAGAGATGTCCCCAATGACTGCCGCTCTCTCTGCGTGAGTGTTCTGAGGGGACGGTCACGCCTGGCAGTTGGTGACATTGGTGGATTCGCTCATTCTTCCTTCACTTGTCAGGTGCTTCAGAGACTCCACCATGGTTTTTCTAGACAATATTGTCTACCTGCTCCAGAGAACTGTGCCTTACTCTCTATTGCTTCCGTCCCGGCCTCAGTGGCTCACTCTGTCTGCTCTGTTTCAGTGCCATGAACCTGGACAAGTTTGAAAAAGGCCCTAGAGAAATTTTTCATCCCGAGATACAAAAGGTAAAGGAAGCTATGGGGCTTCGTAACTTAATGCGTGGGTTCAACCTCACCTTGCCAGGACAGTAGGGCAGGCTACCCAGGGAGAAGGAAGTATGGCATTGTAATCAGGGTCAGATTGTCAGGTTTAAATATAAATATATATATAGGAAACACATTATATCACTAATCAGTTATACCCCTGCTATGCAGCTATAATTAATTTAGCTCTGAAAACTTAGAAACTGTAGCCATCCTCACTAGGATGGTAGTCAACACTGGCAAGGCTGTTGCAAGGAGGAAGCTGGAGAGGCAGGCTGGAGCTGTGTTTAGGAGGCAGCAGGGATCTGTGAGCAGAGTGAGGCAAATGAGTTCATTTGTGGGAAAAATAGCTCAAATGAGATGTGGGAGACTGATCAGAGCGTAAACATTTTTTTTTCTGTATACCTTTAAGGTAAGCTTTCAAACTGAGGCCATTCATTGCCTTATGACTTAGCTTAACACAAACATACAGAGTTGAATATTC
Source organism: Acomys russatus (assembly GCF_903995435.1). NCBI lineage: Eukaryota > Metazoa > Chordata > Mammalia > Rodentia > Muridae > Acomys > Acomys russatus. The sequence goes on from NC_067160.1 coordinate 50,260,843, forward strand.
TCATGCCTTTGCTTTCATTTAATTTGTGAAATACTATTTGTTTTGATTATGGGGACCAGGATGGTAGAAGGAGAGAACTGACTTCTGCAAGTTGTCCTCTGATTTCCACATGTGCTCCAAAGTACCTGTGTGCATCTTACACACGCACACGCCAACTAAATAAAGCAAAAATAGGCAAACAAGGGGCTGAAGAGATGGCTGGCTCAGAGGTTAAGAGCACTGCCTGCTCTTCCAGAGGTCCTGAGTTCAATTCCCAGCAACCACATGGTGGCTCACAACCATCTGTACTGGGAGCTGATGCCCTCTTCTGGCATGCAGGCGTACATGCAGGCAGAGCACAAATAAATAAATAAATACATCTTTTAAAAAATAAACAAACAAATAGTATTTGTACCCTGATAGAATAAACTCGGGCAAAAACTAGTGCGTTAGAATAAACTAAGCAAATTTAAGCCATGCTATGCTTAAAGTGACTATAGCAACGTTAAAAACAAATTCAAATTATAAATATATTAGTAGCAGTATGCGTTTAGTACTTCATAATACAACTTGGATTTTTTTTTTAAATATAGGCTATCACCACATGGCCCAGGCGACCCTAGAACTCATTCTGTAACTCAGGTTGACTTCAAGTTCATGTTTTTCCTGTGTTAGCCTCTGGGGTGCTGAGAGTAACAGGCATGCACCCCCAGATCAGGCTATGAGAGCATTCCTAGTTCTTTCTTTCCAATTACCTCTACTAGCCCCACTCAGAAGACCCTACCCCAAAGACCTGGGGGAACTCTCTGTGGTGCCCTGTCTCTCGGCTGCTGTGCTAGCCCATCCTAGCTGCCTCTCTCCACAGAGTACGGATGACCAGACGAGAGTCAGCCTGCCCATTGAGGTCACCATTCTGTGCCTGCTTTCTATCAAAAAGCTATTTCATACACTCCTATAATTGTGTTTCTGCTTTTTCCCTCTCAGCAAGGAACGCTCATGAGCCTTCCTGGCCAGCTCCCAACAGTTACGACATCAGGGCTGCTGCCCAGCTTCTGCACATGACCGTTAGAGACCTGATAGTCAGGGACCCACAGGATGATAGAAGCTGAACCAACCTCATTATGAGCAGGAATGTGGCTGGTCCTGTTAAAATGATTCCACTCTGCTTCTGCTTGCTACGATGCAGTGACATTTTTCTTAACCAAAATCCTTCCAGGAGCAATGTGTGTGATTAGTTGGCTTGTGGGAAAGTGGGAAAGTGGGCATCTGTGCATTATCTTCCTGCCTCTCAATCACTGTTGATTCTAGGTAGCTGGAGCTAACATTCCTGATGGCCAGGGATCATCTAAAAACCAGAACTAAATCTGAATGTTTAAAGCATTTCTTGTTTTGTCTTGTTTTTAAGTACATGTAAAATTGTACACTTTTTTTTTGTTTGTTTGTTTTTGTTTTTCGAGACAGGGTTTTTCTGTGTAGCTCTGGCAGTCCTGGACTTACTTTGTAGACCAGGCTGGCCTCGAACTCACAGCGATATGCCTGCCTCTGCCTCCTGAGTACTGGGATTAAAGGCATGCACCACCACTGCCTGACAAATCATGCACTCATAAATCTAATGTTTGTTTTATTTTTTTAAAGATTTATTTATTATGTATATATTGTTCCTCCTGACTGTACACCTGCGTGCCAGAAGGGGGCACCATATCTCGTAGATGGTTGTAAGCCACCATGCTGGTGCTGGCAATTGAACTCAGGACCTCTGGAAGAGCAGTCAGTGTTCCTAACCTCTGAGCCATCTCTCAACCCCCATGTTTGTTTTATTTAACTTAATATTAGCAACAAACTAGTGATCAGAATCCAAACTCCACAAAGACCAAACCAGGAGCTGGCACAAGTTTGAAGACTGATTTCAGATCCCAGAGCCCACTTAAAGCAGTAGCCATAATCCCAGCACTCCTGCAGCAAAAGGAAAGACAGAGGAAGTCTTCAGAGGCCTGTGGGCCAGCTAGTCTGCCACACACAGTGGAAAACAATAAGAACTCAGCATTAGACTACGTGGAACGTGAGAACCACCACCACAGCTTGTCTTCTGACATCCACATATGACCTATGGCACATACATACATATATACATACACACACAAACATGTATACACAGACACAAAAATCCATCAATAGAACTATATTAGGAAACACCAAAAAATAAAAAATAATTAAAAAAAAAAAAAAAAAAGGAACACCATTGTTGACATAAAATAGGCCTCCCAGGCTAAATTTAAAAATTGGAAAACAACAAAAAGAGACCTAGTTGGTACTCACAAATCCAGAAATGAGAGGTTTTTTAAATTTTTGAATGCTGGCGAGTGGGATACTGGTAGACCACAATGCCTGTTAGGAGAACCCACTTATAAACAGACAGAATCCAAAACAAGGAAGCTGCAAAGGAAATGTGACCTGGCAGCCTGTGGCCTCTCTCCTGCCACCAGGGCTGAATGCCGGGACTCTGGAGACGCCTGGCACAAGGCAACTCCCACAGCCCAGCCACTGAGGAAAGCCCTTTTACCAGACCAGGGGCTGGTAGCAAAATGCCCCAGTTCTGAACTGTCCTGGACTAAAGGCAGTTGGAAAGTCCCCCATAATTGTGCCCTTGCAGGCGTCAGAAGAACCAGGCCCCGTGACCTTAACCCAGGCCCTGCTGTATCTCCAACTCCTTGCCTGCAGTTCTGGAGTGACTAGTCTGCATGGCAGGGTGGTTGAGAGCAAAGGAAATTAAGGAAGAGAATATTTTACAATGAAGTGTGTAATGACGTGCAGATATGAAGTGTGTCTGTCCCAAAGTATAAGACACACAGCTGCTTTATTTTTCCCCTAGGATTCAGATGGCTGAATTCTGAACGGAAGAGCCCTTTTGTTCCAAAAAAAAAAAAATGGAGGATGTCGTGTGCCTCGCATACTTCTTTAGGAATTGTCAGCATCCCAGTTGACAGGGAGGATGAGGGTCCCTTAGCCTCTTCCACCTATATCCTGGTCCTCTTCCCTCTGTTCTCACTGGCAGCCATGGCTTTCCTGGACCCACCTTCCCTACTGCACTCACCCAGGGATACTTATCAGAGCCTTTGGCCTTGGTATCTGTTTGCCAACATCTTCAGACATTTATTATGAAGTAACTGAGCGTGGGAAGGGAAGCTGAGCCGAGGTTGTGTGAGAGGCATCGCCCATGCTCATCCTGTCGTTCTCCATCGTGACGTGCACTGGGCAAGATACTGGTTACCCTTGAGCCATGGGTAAGGGATAGACACAGATAGGTCAAATAATTTGTACACAAGTGTATTTGCAGGGAGCTGAGCAAGGACTCAAAGCCAGGATTCTTTAGGGTCACCACTGGTCCATGCTGATCTCAGGAGAGGGCCCAGCTGGACCACCATCTTGATCCTTGCTATCGGTCTTTGACACTGGTGTTTAATTCTCTATGTCTCGATTTTATCTGCTTACTAAAGGGGTGTTTTCTAGAAGCAGTAAGTGTACATTGGTTTAGGAAGGGGTGAGCAAGCACCTATCAGAGACTTTTCTGAGAGATGTGAGGCCCAGCCAGAGTTTTCTTTTCTATTGTTGCTTACTTTTGTTTTTGTTTCCCTTATCTATTATTTCCAAAATGTCATAATATCACATTGTGTGAGTATGTAAAGGTTGGCTTTCACAGAAAACCAAAATCCAGTATTTACCGTGATGTATAAAGCGTAACTTCTGAATCTTTGCTTGACAGGACTTGCTGGTTCTGGAAGAGCAAGAGGTAAGAAAAACATATTTGTTCTCTGCCCCTTACAGCCAGTGTCAGCCCCCTTCGCTGTGAACTCAGCCTTCTCCCTGAGCCAGACTTCTGTGCATTTGCAGTGTGAGCTTGTTCTCACAAAGAGGCCTCACTGAGGGGGCTTTCCAAGGTCTCCTGCAGAGTTTCTCCAGACAGCTATCTATAAATAGACAAGCATACTTCAATTTGCATACATACATGAATATATTGTAAAGAGGTGCTTGTTTCCATCCAAGTAGGGTGGCTGCGCAGTAGCTACACACTCTCTTGATACTAGATGCCAAAAGTGTCTGCGTGCTTCATTCCGTTACCCCCATTTTAAGTGTGTGTGTGTGTATGTATGTGTATGAGTGTGTGTGTGTGTGTGTGCGTGTGCACACATGTTTGTGTGTGTATGTGTGTGAGAGAGAGGGGGTGGGGCAGAAATTTAGCATGTTATCAGTAGGTAACTGAGTAGGGGAATGATGGTTTGTGCGTATTACCCATAGACAACTAGAAATATCACTTGTCTAGTTGCTTGGGTCAAACTTGATAAAATCCTACCTCCTCCTTATCCCTGATACCCCAAGCCTAATCCATCACTTCACCTAGTTGACAAATCTTTATAAAATGTCCTGAACTCAGATGTGCCTCAGTGTGTCTGTCATGAGCACCAGCTTCACTGCTGGCCAGATATCTATCTCTCAGCTCTGTCTCCTTCCTAAGGGGATGTTTGCTTGGAGAGGCCAGTGTCCCTTGTTGGTGACTTGGGAGGGTGAGCAGAGGGCATCATTCATCAGAGCAGTTCTGAGAGGTGAGTGGCCCAAGCATTCCCACCTAACTCCACCGCTCCTCAGCTGGAATCACTCGGGAACACTGTTCATCCTAGTCCATCCTAGTGATAAACTGGGAGTTGTGACAATGGGCAGGAAAAATGAACAAATAAAAATTTAGTGATGTTCCTGAAAAGTTAGCTACTTAGTAGAATGAAGTTGATGACCTGAAACCCATGTTTTATTCGCTCACAACTGCACAGACAGGCATCTCCACAAGAGATATGGTGCCCTGTGCTGTAATACACACAGGGAAGCCATGGAACTGTGAACAGGCAGAACCCTATAAATATGGAAGATGGTTTGTCTTGGTCAGGGTTATTATTGCTGTGGTAAACACCATGACCAGAAGCAACTCGGGAAGGAAAGGGTTTGGTTGGCTCACACTTCCACCTCACTGTTCTCACTGAAGGAAGTCAGGACAGGAACTCAGACAGGGCAGGAACCTGGAAGCAGGAACTGATGCAGAGGCCGGAGAGCGGTGCTGTTTATTATTGGCTTGCTCAGCCTGCTTTCTTATGGAACCCAGGACCACCTGCCCACAGTCACAATGGGATGGGCCTGCTCCCACCATCACTAATTAAGAAAATGACTTACAGCCAGATCTTACGGATGACACAGGTGGCTCTAGCTGTGTCAAGTTGACATGACACCAGCCAGGACACTGTACAAGCAACAGCATCAAGGAACCAGCTGTGCTGCTTTGAATAAGGCCATCCTTTCTCAGGTCCAGTGATCCTTCCGGGTTTGTTGCGACTTTCTGCTCAGATTTTGCTTTTCTCAGAAGGAATATAATTTGTAATATTAATTCCCTAGATAAAATTAGGACTAGTGGGCTGGAGAGGTGGCTCAGCAGTTAAAAGCACTGGTTACTCTTGTAGAAGATTTGGGTTCAGTTTCTAGCACCCACACAGAGCCATCTGTAACTTGAATTCCAGGGAATCCAATGCCCTTTTCAGGCCTCCTCAGGCACCAAGCACACATGTAGTACGCATACATTCATGCAGGAAAACACATATACATATAAAATAAAAAATATATCTTTTAAATTTAGAAATAGTTTAACTTCTAAACAAATAGAAATGACAAATGCAGCCTGTTTCTATGTCTGAGCCAGACTGTGTCTTGTGGAAATCAATGTCTATAACCCTCCAACAGGCAGCTCCCTCCAGACTGAATGTGGGACCTGGAAAGCTCCCTGCATCCCTCAAAATGCAGTGCTCATGAAGCGCTGATGCGCTCAGTGACTTATCTCAGTATGGGCCACGGGGGGCTGCAGCTCAGTGGTAGAGCATGGGCCTAGCGCACATGGTGGGGCCCTGGGTTCAGTTCCCAGCACCAGAAGGTGATAACTCTAAACAATCTGTTATGATGGGGTAGCCCTAGGTCAAACCACCTCTCCTAAAATATGACACAGCTCCTTATGTTGACTGACACTTTGACTTCTGAAAGTAGATGAATGCTTTCTGTTCATCCTGGGCATCATCTGGGACGCCTCAGGCACTGGGTTATTTCAATGGAGACCTAGAAGTTTCAAGATCTTAAGAAAACAGCACATTTCCAGGAATTTCCACCTGAAGCAGAAAGCTTTATACAGTTTCTCATTTAACCTGACCTCGAAGTATAAAAATCTTCTGCCTGAGTACCTGCACACTCCCCATCCTTCTTCCTCCGTGTCCTGTGACTGATAACATGCCTTACAATGCCAGCCCTCCCAGGGTCTCCAGGGCACTGGAAGGATGCTGCCAGTCTCAGAACAACCCCATGGAGTTTCATCAAGTTTGTCCTCTGACATCTCTGCCTGTGCTCTCAGCTTTGCTCAGTGTAGACCTGTCCTGAGAACACTATGTCATGCTGTTGGCAAGAGTCAAAAGTCAAGAGACCCAGAGCCCAGCTCCACCTGCTATTTTCTTAGGACCAGCCTTGGCCAACTCTTCCCTGGACCCCCCTCATCTGTGGACTGTGGGTCCTCTCTGGTCCTAACGAGCTGCTAATACACGCGATCCTTCTGTGCTGCACTTTACTGTCTGTTGGCTCAGCTGGACCCGATCCTGGGCCTCCTGGAAGCCTCCCAGTTAGTTCCTTTTGTCCACTGGTTTTTAGAGTCTATTTCCTGCAGCAAGAAAACCTCATGGAAATCTTTTTGGTACAAATTTCCAAGCCAGATACCAGACCTACTGAGCTGGAAACACTGGGTTGGGAGCCTGCGGTCTCCTAACAACCCCTTCAGGGCTCCCGGTGCCTTAAACCTGCAGACCAAGTATAGAGGGCCACTGCTTCTGTCTTTTCCTGGTTATTCCAAAAAGGCTGTCTGCTAGACTACAAATCGCTATGGTTGCTTTTTACGAGGATCCAAGAACAGAAGAGGTGCCAGCATCTTGGAGACATGTGATTGCTGTCATCACTCCAAAGGGGAAGAAGAAAAGTGATGGCCATAGAAGCCCACAGCAGGTAGAAGTCCCTGACCAAACTACAGATTTGGGGCTGGAGAGATGGCTGAATGGTTAAGAGCAGGTATGCTGTTCTTTCACAGAACCAGAGTTCGGTTCCCAGCACCTTACATAACCTATAACTCCATCTTAGGGGTTCCAACACCCCTGGCCTTCACAGGCACCTGTACCATGACACAGGCTGCCACACAGACACAGACAGACAGACAGACAGACACACACACACACACACACACACACATAATTTAAAATAATAAAAATAAAACTTTATAAATCTACCCAAAAAAGCCAGGCATGGTGGCATATGCCTTTAATCCCAGCACTCAGGAGGCAGAGTTAGGTAGATTGCTGTGAGTTTGAGGCCAGCCTGATCTACAAAGCAAGCCCAGAACAGCCAAGGCTAACCCAGAGAGGCCCTGTCTCAAAAAACCAAAAACCAAAGCAAAACAAACCTATCCAAAAGGGGCTGGAGAGATGGCTCCGTGGTTAAAAGTACTAACTGCTCTTTCAGAGGACCTGGGTTCAATTACCAGCACCCACGTGGCAGCTTATAACTCCAAGATCTGACACCCTCACTCAAACATACATGCAGACAAACCACCAATGCACATTTTTTTAAAAAATATTTTTTTAAATCTACCCAAAAGTAGCCACCTGATAAAAATCAATGCTCTCTGTCCACTTTTGCTGATTTTCTTGCTGCTTATGCACAGTCACTGGTCGCGTGCCCATCTTCTCCATTGTCACCAGCCTTTTGCTCTTCCCTGCAGACTCAGTAATGAAGTGTGTAATCCTAGGGGAGACAGACACCTGTGCATGTTCAAGAACTGCAGTGGGGGTAGTAGTGTAAGGGAGCGAGCAGTGCTGTGGCGGGGGAGCGCTGACAGGTGGCCTCTCTGGAAATTACCACCAGAGCCGAGGTTTGCCTGGGAAGAGCATCACCCCACCCCAAACGGGGGCAAGTTCTAGGTATTTGGTTAGGGAGAAGGGTGTGTGTGTGCGCGTGTATCTCCCAGCTGTACTGGGGACAGAGCAAAGTTTAGAAACACAGTCTCAGATCTGGGCTTTCAGATTCTTTTCTTCTCTTTCATCATTGTGCGCATGTGCCGTGTGCATGTGTTGTGTGTGCATGTGTGGGTTCACATGCACACACAAATGGATGCCTTAGGTTGATGTCAAGACTCTTCCACTATCCCTCTTCTACCTTATTCACTGAGGGAGGCTCTCCTAGTCAAATGCAGAGCTAAGGATATCCTAATCAAATGCAGAGTTCCCTGATACATCCAGTGTTGCTAGTCAGCTTGCTCTGGAAATGCCCTCTCTCTCCGCCTTCCTGGACTAGAATGGCAGGCACCTTGCCGTACCACCAGGTATTTATGTGGGCTCAGAGGATCTGAATTCCAGTTCTCTAGTGTGTGTGGTGAGCACTTTAATCCCTGAGCCATGAGCCCAGGCTGGGTTTTCAGACTGTTAGTTTCACCATTCCACTTCTGAATCCCAGCATTCTGTGTTGACACCGCCCTCCCCCCCAAGCCCTGTCAGCTAGCACCCTTGCTACCCACATCTTGACTGACCGACAGCCGTGTAATGTTGAAATTCTTCCAACAATGGACTCATTATTAAGTTATTCAGACATATACAAAGTACAGAGCGTAATGCACAAATCCTCTGCCCAGATTAAGGGCAGTATCTTTAAAAAACATAAGAGTTGAGGGGCTAGAGAGATGGCTCAGCAATTGAGAACAGGTAGTGTTCTTGCAGAGAACCCGGATTTGGTTCGCAACACTCAAAACTGCCCGTGACTCCAGCTCCAAGGGAGCCAGTACTGTCTCCTGGGCTCTAAGGGCACCTGACCTCCCTCATGTGGTGAATATAACCACATACATACAACATGACAATGAATATGGCAACACATACAAGCACATAAGTAATAACTAAGTCTTTAAAAAGTGACAGCTGAGACCCTACATCCTGCCTCTGACTCCATCTTTCTGCTAGCATCACGCATTGGCGTCTTGTCATTTCCACAGGGTCAGATTCTATCAGTCCTCCGCAGAGCTGAGAATTATAAACTCAGACTGGGAACAGCCGCTGCTTGCTTGGCTGGCTTTGTCTTTCATTTGCACATCTGGACTTGTTCAGATTACATGTCTTCAGGAGCGGGGGAGTGAGCTTTCCCTATAAATTGCCCACAATTTCCATATCTATTTCTGGGAGAGCCTGCCAGACTTCAGCCTAAGACTGTTGTGCTCGGCTGAGTTACAGTTAGCCCCCCTGCTCTTCTGGGAACTGTTGCTGATGGATGGATCAGACCATGGGGCCAGCCCCACGGGTGCCTGTGGCCATTGGTCAGCGGCACCATGGTGATCCTGCATGGGCCTCGCTCCTCCTGGGGCCATGAGTAGTGAAATCACAAATGGATCAACTGTTACAAAATGGATCACCCCATCTGTAAGCTGTTTGTAACCTACAAAAAAAAAAAATGAGTGACTCTTGTTAATATAGGTCAGGGTGGGGCGTAATGGGAGGAAAGAATCCCCAGATGTCCACAAATGGCAAACACCATAGCTGATAACCACATGCACTTTTGTGACAAAACTAACTTGTGTGCCTTTTGCTGTCTCCTTGTAAGGGCTCTGTGAATTTCAAGTTTGGGGTTCTTTTTGCCAAAGACGGGCAGCTCACAGACGACGAGATGTTCAGCAATGGTAAGCCTCTCCTCTGCACCCCTGCTGAGGGCAAGCCTGCCCTCCCTGCCTTTCCCACAGCTGAAACTGAATGTCTGGGCAGCTTAGGAACTCCAGTACCAGGGGACAAAAGTGTACAGCTTTAGACGGCAGCTCCTGGCCGCTTTCACTCATTTGCTAAGTACTTTACATCTCCCAGCGTCCACCAGTCCCTGCAGTGGGCCCTGGAGAGCACAGCCGGGGGTGGAGTGAGTTTGGAGAATCTGGTTTCTACAGAGTGCAAGATCTTTCCTTGCTGTTCCTGGTTGGGTGGATATAAGGACAGTATCCTCTTCCTGTATCTGTTTTCTTCCATGTTGCAGCCCGGTCTGTCATTGGGCAGAGCAACAATAGCGCTGTAGCTCTTCAACACTGCATGCCCACATCTGGCTCATCTGGCTCTGTTTTCCTGCCCTGTGTTCCTGAGGGTTGTACGTTGTCCTTATGGCCCCTAGGTAGAAGGCGGTGTGGCCTCATGTTTTGATGCTGTTCGCATCGACAGCACCTCATTGTCCGTTGATTTCTTTACGGTTAGAAAATGGGGACCAGAGACCAGCGCTTCCCTCACTCTATGCCTTTTCTTGCAGAAATTGGAAGTGAAGCTTTTCAAAAATTTTTAAATCTCCTTGGTGACACCATCACTCTAAAGGGCTGGACAGGCTACCGTGGCGGTCTGGACACCAAAAGTAAGCTTGCCCCTTGTCAAAATCAGACAAATTCCGTTGCTTATACCCAAGAGAAGGTGAGCGAAGTAGAGATTATCCTCAGTATGACACGAGTCTCTGGGCACAACCTTGGACTCCATTGACTTTGTAAGACTGATCGGCCCTTGGAGCCCACAGGAAGCACCAGGAGACATGGTCAACCAAGACGTAAACGAATGACATTTCCACCAACAGAGGACCGCGTCCGTTGTGGAGACTCATAAGCTCCTACCACCTGGCAACCTAGCGACTAGTGCAGTTTGCCTCAGTGAGGGTCACAGAACAATACCTTACATCACAAGTCTCAATCAGCTGCATTTGCCAGCGAGCACCATCTGCACACCACGACCGTGCTGGGCTCAACATGGTGGCTGCCTTGCTAGGAGCCAATCGTCCCCCGGACAGCACCCGTCACGCGGGTAATGGTTATGAAATAGCTTGGCAGTCAGTGCTCACAGGATTCAGGAGGCATAGAGAGTGCCGCAGGCACTTTGCCGACTCTGGGGATTAGAGAAGCCTCTCTGAGGGAACAAGGGAGCGATGAGTGGGAGCTGTTGGAGAGTCTTGAGAAAAGAATTTCAAACACGAAGCATCTGTAGAGTCCCCGAGGCAGGAAAGACTGTGGAGTGTCATTTTGAAAACTAAGAGAATATCTTTCTGGCTGGAAGGAACAGAGGGACCAAGGAGGTTGCAGTACAGACTAGGGAAGGGAAGGGAAGGGGGAGCCCTGCAGGGAGTTTGAGATCCCTTGGCACATCACTAAGAGGAAAGCAGTGAGGTCCCCTTAAAGCAACCCCATGGGGAAGATAATCTAAAGAGAGTGGCCCAGGAGCCCCTGGAGAAGCAGATTCCACAGGGGAACAGCAGGCTGGCAGGAAGACAAGCGCACAAATTCCAAAGCCTCTGAGGAAGGGGACCCGGGAGCCCATGGTATTGGAAAATGGTGATGAAGAGAAAGAAGGAGTCTCACCGGGTCCCTGGGTCCCTGGGTCCCTGGGTCCCTGGGTCCCTGGGTCCCTGGGTCCCTGGGTCCCTGGCCTGGTGGAGCTGGTGGAGATCTGGAGCACTGAAAGGGAAGCTTGGGGAAGTAGGAGGGGCTAGAGGGAGACTAGATGACAAGTGCAGACTTGTCCCTTAGGTCAGCTTCTATCTGATGGACATTTCTAGCATTTTCTTGTGCTTCTATGTCTGTGGTTTAGTTTGATCTCCAGTCAAACCTCAAAGAAAGTCAGGCAGGTGGCACAAGGCCCCTCTAGCTGGTATATGAGAGTTCCTGTCCAGGTGGCCTCACTGGGAGCCTTTCTTTCTGGCAGCCCACGCAGATTCGAAGCATAAAAGCAGTGTGTGAGGACCACTGTGGAAAGGCCTTAGCAGCTTAGAGGTGGTGGGCGCGGCCCCAGCTTCCCTCCGACAAGCTTCCTCATGTGTGTGCTGGGCTCCTGAGCACCTGTGAGCTCATCGCCACAATTGTGGCCCTCAGCCTCACTGTAGCGGTCCTGGCCGCTGCTGAGCCCTCTGATAACCCAGGTCTTCTGCCAGGTTAAGCACTTTGCAGGGACCATCTTCCTGCGTCTTCCCTGCATCCATTTTCAAGTTAAGAAACAGGACCAGAGAAAAGTAAGATGACTTATCAAAAGGAACACAGAGATCTGGGGAGATGACTCCATTGATAAGTCCATGCCATTCCAGCACCCCTTTTAAAAGGCCAGCTGTGAGGATACATGCCTGTAATCCCAGCCCTGGGGAGGTGGAGATAGGAGGATTCCTGGGGCTTCCTAGCCAGCCAGTCAAGCCAAATCACTGAGCTCTAGGTTCAAAGCGAGAGTCTGTCTCAAATAGATAGGCACGCAGGCAGGCAGGCAGACAGACAGACAGACAGACAGACAGACGCACGCTAGGGAGGTGGCTCAGTGAATAAAGGTACCGGCTGCTCTTCCAGAGGACCTAGGTTCAATTCCCAGACCCTCATGGCAGCTCACAACTGCCTGAAACTCCTGTTTCTAGGGCATCTGATGCCCTCTTTTGGATTCCGTGGGCACTGCATACACATGGTGCATAGACATACATGCAGGCCCAACACTCAAATTCATAAAATACAAATAAATAAATCTTTAAAAAAAATAAAGGTTCGTCTTTGTTTTAATCCTCCAAGCTTTGGATAACTTACACAACAATATATAACCAATATATTGCTTTAAATCAGTCAAACTTGAAGAAAAATAAGGTGGGGCTCAATTGAAGAAGACACTGTGTATAGACCTCTAGACTCCCCACATGTGTGCACACACATACCAACACAAAGTAACAAAGCTTTCTAAATTAAATTATAAAAAAAAAAAGATAATGCCCTTAAATTCGGGGAGGGAGAACTCGGGTCCTGGTTTGTCTACCTCCAGAGCCCGTGCCTGTAATCACCATTCAGCTCCTCAGAAGCCTTACCTTGGTTTTGCAGGCATCAGAGCTGCATCACCTTGTGTGAATTGTATCCTGGACCCACAGCCACAGGATGGTGAGGGCTGCAGCATGGGTGGCAGCCTTGGGAGAGGTAGAAAGTTGACCTCAGCTGACGTGCTCCTGCTCACCAACGCTGACAAACCCAGATGGCCTTAGAGAACGCCCTGTGAAGTGCATGCTTTCGTCTGCATGCCCATGTGGACCTGTGCCCACTGACCGTGTTCTTGTGTTTTACAGATAACACCACAGGGATCCACTCAGTCTATACTGTGTACCAAGGGCATGAGGTCATGTTTCACGTTTCCACCATGTTGCCGTATTCGAAAGAGAACAGACAGCAGGTGCGTTTGAGAACACAGACCGTCAGGGGTGACCGAATGTGGGCTGGGCATTGGCATGATCCATGCAGTCAGAGATGAGGTGTGTTACTGGGAGCGCCACTTGAGTTACTGCTACCAGTTCAGGCTGCTTTTATAGTCTATGTGTGAGCAGGAGACAAAGCTTAGGAAGCCCATTGTTTCTGCCTCTGTCATCTTCAAGACAGGACCAGAGATAGCGGTGGATCTGTGTACATACATGTGTGACTGTGATTTCAAAACCATTAGTCTATGTTGCGTTGCCATAACAAAATACCTGGGGCTGGTCACTTTATAAAAAAAAAGTAGCTCAGGGTCATGTAGTTTCAAGAGCACTGGTATTTTCTGGCCTTTAGCGAGACCCTCATGGTGGTTATCATGTGCTACAGATGTAGAAGAAATCACATGGCAAGCAGGAATCATGAGAAATCCAGCTTAAGTTACAGATACACCTAAGTGAGCAAGAATGAACCCCCATGAGAAGAACATTAGCCCTCCCAAGACTTCATCACTTCCCACTAGGCCCCCTCTTAAAGGCCCCACCAGCCCCTAGCAATGCTATGCTTCCAGCCCATGGAAGTGGGAGACCTGCTCAAACCACAAGGAGGCACCTTGCAGACTGTCCTGTATTTGACATGTCTTCTCCCTGCGACCTCCCAGTGTGCCTCTGGCCCTGTCAGAATGAGATTCTGGAACATGAAGTACGTTGATATGCTAGCTAGTTTTATACCAACGTGGTACAAACTAGGGTCATTTGAGAGGAGGGAGCTTCACCAGATTGGCCTGTGGTACATTTTCTTGGTTGATAATTGATGGGGGCAGCTGCTCACTGGATGGTGTCACCCCTGGGCTGTTGGTCCTGGGTACTAAAAGGACATAGTCTAAGCAAGGCACAGGGAGCAAACACAAGCAGCACTCCTCCATTGCCTCTGCATCATCAGATGACAGAGTGTGACAGTTGAAGGTGGAAATAAACTCTTTCCTCTCCAAGCTGATTTTGGTCAATGGTGTTTTGTCACAGCAAGAGAAATCCTGACTAAGACGGTTGGTTGTGTGGTGTTAGAAGTGGTTTTCAGATTGATGTGGAAGGTAACCAGGATTGTCCGCATGGGCTGGCCATGCTGGGAACATCTCCCCAGAGTTCTCCTTATCCACCACAGAGGTTGGCCGTTTTCAGGAGAAAAGTGTCAGCCTGTTGCAATTTAGATACAACAAAGCTATGGGCTGCTGGGGCTGGTTTTGGTTTTAATGTGGATAAGCATTTTGCCTGTGTGTGTATGTGCACTGTGGTGCACATGCAGAGATCAGAGCAGGGAGTCTGAGTTCCTGTGGGTGAAGGGAGGGATGACTGTGAGCCACCATGTGGGTGCTGAGAATGGAACCTAAGTCCTCTGCAAGAGCTCCTAACTGCTGAGCCATCTCCCCAGCCTCAGCTAATCGGTTTTGACTGATGAGATTTGGGATGTTAGGCTTAGCCTGCGTAAGATTCTTACCGCATCATTATGCATTGAAAGAAGGCATCTGCATGAATAAATGTCACTGAGATAAGAGGACAGTTGTTCAGCAAAGAAATACAAACTTAAAGGAGGCCAGAAAGGTTTTTTGAGCACATAAAATTCTGATTCTAGTAAGAAGGAAAGGCGCACAGCAGATCAGTGCCCTAGGGTGGTGCTGCAGCACTGGGAGGTGGAGGAGGTATTTTGTGGGGAATGTTGAGGGAGGGAGGAAACAGTAAGTGTTGTTCTGTGGTATATCGTGGGTCATGGGACCATGGAAGCCTTGAACTTGTTCTTGTTTTAGGAGAGCTCTGGTCAGGGATGTTGAAACAGGAAGCACATGCACCCGAGGTGTGCTGTGTGCAAGATGTCTTCTCTGGTTGGTTGAGAAGACCCAGGGCTCCGCTGCTGCCTCTTCATAGCAGCTGGAGCTCTCAGGGTCTCGGGACCATATGAAAAGGATAGACCATACCATCTTCTCTGCCATCCTGAATGCTCTTGACCTCTTACAGTTCAGCAGTAGCATCTGAAAACTTACTCTGGGCATTGGGGTTCAGGGGTGGAGTGCTTGTCTAATGTGTGAGATGCTGGCTTCAAGCATCAACACCAACACCCCACATTCAGCAAACAAGCTGCAGTGAAATGCCTGGCAGTGTTCTCCCCGACTCCCAGCATTCTCCAGTGCTGCTCACATCATATGACATGGAGCAGCAGCCTTGTGTGGATAAGCCATGTAGTGCAGTACATGCTCTTTCCATATTATTTAGTGTTATGTGTATTCATGTGTGTGTGCCTGGGTACATGGAAGTGTACCATGTGCATTCAGGAGCCCACAAAGGCCAGAAGGTGCACCAGATTCATGGAACTGAAGTGACATATGATTGTGAGCCACTACATGGGTGCTAGGAATTGAACTGCGAAAGCAGTCAAGTGCTTTCAACCATTGAGCCATCTCTCTAGCCCCAGTATATGGTCTTTAGACACTGACATCTAGTAGTTTTTATTATTTTCAAGGGTTTGTGTTATAGTGTATATCTCTGATTCATTTTGTTTGTTTATTTTTATTTGTTTAATTATGTGTGTGCCAGAAGAGAGCTTCAGATCCCCCCGGAGATGGAAACATGAATTTTTATGAGCCACATGTGTCAGTGCTGGGAACCAAGCCTGGGTCCTCTGCAAGAGCAGCATGCCAGTTACCCACCGAGCCATCTCTCCATCCCTGTTGTTGTTTTTGTAGAGACACCGTCTCAAATAACTCAGACTGGCCTTGAACTCCTGCTCCTCCTACCTACCTCCAGAGTGCTAGAGTGCTTCATTACCTTTCATGTGTATGAGTGTTTTGCCTGTGTGTGGTGCCTATGTGCACCACATGTATGCAGTGCTCACAGAGGCAAGAGGAAGGCATGGAATGCTCTGGAACTGGAATTATAGGCATTGTGAGCTGCCTGGTGTGAGTGCTGGGAATCGAACTCAGGTCCTCTGCAAAAGCAGTAAGTCCTCTTAATCACTAGGCTATTTCTCAGGCCTGGTTAATCTATGTCTAATTCTTTGAGAAACCACTTACCATTTCCCGAGGGGCTACACCATTTCATGTTCCCGTCAGTAATACGCAAAGGGCCTGGTTTCTCCTCACTCTGAGTGTCGATTTGTTGTTTTACACTCTTTTCCTACTAGTTTGCAGTGGCTGCTCATGTTGGCTTGCTGCCTCCAGTACTGAGTCAGCCTGAGTTCCTGTATTTATTATACATTTACATATCTTCCTGAGAAATGTCCATTTGCTTTCTCTACTGTTTATTTAAATGAGTCATTGTTGTTATTGAACGGTAGAGACTCTGTGTATTCTGGATACTAACTTCTTACAAATGTTCATACATACTACTTCTCTTCATCAAGCTGCATTTCCCTCTGGTATCCTTTGGTCCCTAGAGGTTCTGTTGTGATACACTCTCACTTATCTCTCTTCTGTTGTCTGTGCTTTTAGTGTTACCCAAGAAATCACCTTAGTTTCCTCATTGGCAAAATGGGAATATATGCCATGACTCAGCCATGGGAATATACACCGTGACTCAGTCAGGGAATATACACCATGACTCAGTCAGGGAATATACACCATGATTCAGTCAGGGAATATACACCGTGACTCGGTCAGGGAATATACACCGTGACTCAGTCAGGGAATATACACCGTGACTCATTCAGGGGAATATACACCGTGACTCAGTCAGGGGAATATACACCATGACTCAGTCAGGGAATATACACCGTGACTCATTCAGGGGAATATACACCGTGACTCAGTCAGGGAATATACACCATGACTCAGTCAGGGAATATACACCATGATTCAGTCAGGGAATATACACCGTGACTCGGTCAGGGAATATACACCGTGACTCAGTCAGGGAATATACACCGTGACTCATTCAGGGGAATATACACCGTGACTCAGTCAGGGGAATATACACCATGACTCAGTCAGGGAATATACACCGTGACTCATTCAGGGGAATATACACCGTGACTCAGTCAGGGAATATACACCGTGACTCAGTCAGGGAATATACACCGTGACTCAGTCAGGGAATATACACCGTGACTCAGGGGAATATACACCATGACTCAGTCAGGGAATATACACCGTGACTCGGTCAGGGAATATACACCGTGACTCAGTCAGGGAATATACACCGTGACTCATTCAGGGGAATATACACCGTGACTCAGTCAGGGGAATATACACCATGACTCAGTCAGGGAATATACACCGTGACTCATTCAGGGGAATATACACCGTGACTCAGTCAGGGAATATACACCGTGACTCAGTCAGGGAATATACACCGTGACTCGGTCATGGGAATATACACCATGACTCAATCAGGGGAATATACACCATGACTCAGTCAGGGAATATACAGCCTGACTCGGTCAGGGAATATACACCGTGACTCGGTCATGGGAATACACACCGTGACTCAGTCAGGGAATATACACCGTGACTCATTCAGGGGAATATACACCGTGACTCAGTCAGGGAATATACACCGTGACTCAGTCAGGGGAATATACATCGTGACTCAGTCAGGGAATATACACCATGACTTAGTCAGGGATCTACTCTCCAGGACTTTATGGTATAGAAGAGAAGACGGGAAATATAGCCAAGAATCATTAGCACACATAGAGGAATGATCCACATAAGAATGACATCATGGGGGCTGGAGAGATGGCTCAGTGGTAAAGAGCAATTGCTGCTCTCAGATGACCAGAGTTTGGTTCTCAGCACCCCCATTGGAAGCTCACAAAATGCCTGTAACTCCAACTCTAGGGAATCTGGTGCCCTCCTCAGGCTTTGGTGGACACACACACACACACACACACACACACACTCACTCACTCACTTAAAAACTTAATGCCTTCACAAAAGTCCTGTAGATGCTGAGGGAGAAAGAACATGATAGCTAATAAAGCTCAAGGAGGACTTCCGGGAAAAGGTGCCATTTGCCTGAACTCAAACAGTAACCATGTGCGAGATGTTTGGCCACATGAAGCTAGAGACAAGCTAAGTTGGCAAGCACAGACCATGCTTTGTGTGTTTGTTGCTATGCAACAGCCACTCCAGAACTCACCAGCTGAAGACGGTTGGCTTCTTAAGGCTCTAGGTGCTGACGGCGCTCACCAGGCAGGTCTGTGAGGTTCTCATCCATTGCAGTCAGCCAGCAGCTGAGCTGGGATCATTCAGAGGCTCAGCAGGGACACTGGTCAAGCTGCCCTACTGCACAGCGTGGAGCCTCCAGGCCTCTGCTGTGGCCCTGCAGTGGCTTCCTCATCACACTTCTGCCCTGGCTCGCGACTCAGAAGCATATGTTCTGAGAAGGAGGGGGGCAAATTGCAATTGGCGAATTTATTCTCCATTTATGCATGTGTATGTATACCTACATGAGTCCATTTTGTAGCATGTGTGTGCAGATGTCAGAGGAAGTCATAGGGATCAGACCTCTGGAGGCAACTAATGTGGGTGGTGGGCACCAAGCCTAGATCTGTAAGAGCTGTAAGCACTCTTAACCACTGAGCCATCTCTCCAGCCCCTTCTGGTCCACAGTCACCTTTGCTACAGTCCATTCACGACTGCAGCGTTCAGCCAGCCAGAGTGCAGGTAAGAGCAGACAAAGTCTACCTTTCAGTGAGGGGCAAGCCAGAGGACAAGTGGGCATCCTTGGTCCGCCATCGACCCAGCACAGGGACTCACAGGGATCCAGCAGAATAGCAGTTACTCGGTTTGAGCAGATAGGTGAAGGTTGGCAAACTGGCCTGTTCCTGTTCCACTGGGTGCAATGTTGCTGGCGTACACAACCCACTCACACATTCTTTGTGGCAGCTGTTGTGCTTTAAGAGCCCATGTGGCTGAAAAGAGTCCATACAGTCTACAAAACTGCAAAATTCACTGTCTATCCCTTTATAGAAAAACAAATGTGTCAACTGCATATCTAGGAAATCATTTTGGGGAAAACAAGTAGACTCAGATTAGACAATGCCATTTTATCAGAGCGTTCTAATTAGCTAAGGTGAGCTGGTAGTGTAGGTCAGCGGTGCGGCACTCGAATAGCCGGCCTGAAGCCCCAGTGTGGGTGTGTGCGTGTGTGCATGTGTGCATGTGTGCTCTCTCCCCGAGACTCCCTCTCTCGAGTCCAGCCCAGGGATGAGGAAGCGTGGTAAACATGGAGGGGATGGAGGCCCTGGGCCCTCGAGGAGGTGTCAGCTGAGGGGCTGGCGGGAGAGGAGGTGTCAGCTGAGGGGCTGGCAGGAGGCAGTGAAGCTTGTGCTGGGGGAGGACTCCAGGCAGCTTGACAAGGCCACGCCCAGGCTGGGCTGTGTAATGGCCGTGGTGGGTTGCTACAGTGTCTTAACTGAATGCGCCTTGCTGGAGTGACTCTTCTCATCATGTCACTTACGCTCATCACAGGTGGAAAGGAAGCGCCACATCGGGAACGACATCGTCACCATCGTGTTCCAGGAAGGAGAGGAATCTTCTCCTGCCTTTAAGCCTTCCATGATCCGTTCCCATTTTACACGTATCCTGGGTCTTCATAAATGCTCCAGCTCAACAGCCTCACTGGACCTCACAGGACATGTGATAGACCTGTGGCAGATGTGTGATAGACCTGTGGCAGATGTGTGATAGACCTGTGGCAGATGTGTGATAGACCTGTGGCAGATGTGTGACAGGCATGTGGTAGACGTGTGATAGACATGTTCTGATGGATTCTCTGACACACACCATTGGCCAATTTTGCCTAATCACCACATTTTTCCTTCCTCCTCTCCACCCTCTGAGACAGTGGGTAATGACTCTCAGGGAATTGTTTTATTTTGCTTTCTCAATGTCATACACACATATAATGTACCTTGATCATACCTCCATCATCCTCGCATCCTCCTCCCTCTGCTGATGGTCCCTTCTTCCCAACTAGCCCGTCTCTTACTTCCTCACCTGTGTGTGCTCCACTGTATTTAACCAAGGTTGCTGGAAAAGCAGTGGGAAACGGGAATTCATTTGAGGAAAGGCAACTTAGCCAGTGGCTGCACCACTGAGGAATATGACTCTTTGTGTCCCAGGGATCATGGTGAGGCATCATGAACCCCTCCCACCACAGTGGGATGTCGGGCCCAGTCCGTGCAGGTGGGCACCTGGGCTATGAGTTTGCATCAGTCATGCTCAGAGACAGTATTTCAAAGCTAACTTCTGGGGAAGTCTAGAACTTCCAGCCCCACTGCCACAGACCCGTGGGTGCTAGGACTACAAGCACACACTACCACACCCGCCTTCAACTTTCAGGATGTCTCCTCACTTCTCAGGAAGCCTGTGAGATGAAGGGAGCTTCGTGTTTTGTACTGGCAATGAGTGAGTTTGGAGAATGAGTAGTGAATCCTCTAGAAGGTTGACCTCAAGTGTAAAATCTGTTGCTGTGTCCCTACAGCTCCAGCACACTGAGGCCTGGGCAGGAGGATCATGGGTTTGAGGCCAGCCGGAGCCATATAGCAAAGCCTCGTCTCAAATGCAAGCAAAAATATCTAGTCATGATGGCTCACAGCTGTAATCATGGCACTTGAGAGTCTGAGGCAGGACATCACCGTGAGGGACTACCCTAACCCTGATAAGAGCTGCTAACCTGAAGCATGAGGCATGGTAAAACTGATGGTGTTCGTATCCCCTAGTCCTGCTCAGCTCAGACTGCAGATGCTGGGGATTGGGGGATGGGGTGGGGCACTGGCCTTCTCAACAGTGCCAGACAACCCCAGGGCATGCTCTGCCAGACCTTCAGCCATTGCCCACTTGCCATGGCCACAAGCCCTGAGAGCAAAACTCAAGGCAGTGGCTCTGAAGAATGACCACAGTAAATAAAGGACACCTAGTGGGCATCCTGCTCCCAGAGGCCCCACTAAAAATATTCGGAGACAGATTACTGTACCTCTGTGTCTGTCAATTAAGCTGCTCTCTAGATTCTGGCTTGTCTCCTGGAGCCAGACAACAGAGCTTGCAAGGATGTGTTTAAAAGTTGAAATGGCCAGATTTCTTCCACAAGGCTAGAGATCGTAATGGAGGACACATATGGATGTGCCGAGGGCTGCCAGCTTCAGCCCGTCAGCTGTCAGAGCAGGGCTGCCAGTGAGAGGTGAGGGCGGCGCAGAGGAACACTTGTGCTGCCAGGTAGTCATGCTGTTTGCTTTTATTTCTGAAGAGTTGTGTTGAGATTGAAGGCCTGTAACAGATCGCATATCCTTCTTTCTTAAACGCTGGATGGAGCCCAGGCCTCCCACGTGTTCGGCAAATGTTCTGCCACAGATCCACACCCTGTGAAGTTGAGCTATTCTGGACACTTCAGGCTTCAGCCCAAATAGTGCCGACTCTGCTTAGAAGCTGCCACCAGCTACCTCGGCTTGTCCTCAGTGGCTGTTTTGTCTACCAAAGGCAGAAGGAGAGGGAAGGGGTACAGTAGAAACATGGTGACTGTTTCCTCATCTCAGAATGTGTGAGATGAGACAAATGAGGAACCCTGTCAGGATCAGGCTCTTGTTTGGGTTCCAGGCAGGGGAACAGCTCCTGTAGTGCTGCTGGCTACTCCGCTGCTTAACGCGTTCACTTACAGGCTTCCCTGACAGGATTCCGTGCAGGACTCGCCTAACCTTCTCCCAGCAGAAGAGCACACAGATGCCAGCCCAGACACAGTGTGTCCTCCTGGGCTGTCTCTTGGAAAGGGGGAGGCGGGGTTGTCCCGACATCAGAGCAGCAGGTGCCCAGACGCGGGAGGCCTGCTCAAGAACACTTGTGCAGCAAGCGTTTCTGGGGCACAAGCGGTCAGGGCTGAGCATCAAGGGTGTTGACGAGTTGCCTTGACTGTCCTCACAGATATTTTTGCCTTAGTGAGGTATGACCAACAAAATGACAATTACAGGTAGGTGATGACCTCGTCCTTATTGTTCTAATTTTAAAATTTGCTTCACGGTTGGTATTAGCTCTCGGAGGGTCCTGAGGTACTTTCCTTTGCATTTATTAGACACGGTCCCACCTTCTAGAATGTCCTGCCTCTTTCTTCGGGAAAAATTTTGCTCTGTGTAGTATTGCCATGCGCAGTGGGCCCAGGGGTCAGGGTTAGTTTGGTATTTGTACTTTATGGGGAAATTTTTTTGTTTGATCTTGGTCAGAGTGCCCATCACCTACTAGTCCTTCTGTTTCTCCGATTATTAGAAGGCTGTTGTGAAAGGAATGTCAGTTTCCACCATTTAGAGGAAGCAGGTTAACCTGCTAAGTCATTTACTGACTTCAAGGATTTGTGGGAAGTGTTTCTCCTCAGGCACCATGAGCCCTGTAGAGAATAAGAGAACACTTACCTCTGGCATGCTCAGCAAGCCTTGAAATACAAAGCACCCGGCCCAGGATGCAGCATCTGCTCAGGGCACCATGGCTGCTGTTCAGCCTGTCCATAGGCTGGTGGATTAGACCCTAAAACTTGGCCTCTCCCCTGGAAGGGAACGCCCAGAGGTGGCACAGGTTCCTCAAGGATGAATTTTCCTGGCATATTACACATGTCTCTGGACACATTGGATTGCAAAAATATTAGTGATCATTGAAGAAAGGAACAAACTAATTCTGGAATGTTCTTTACATAGGCTGAAAATATTTTCAGAAGAAAGTGTGCCACTTTTTGGCCCATCCTTGCCATCCCCACCGGTGTTTACAGACCACCAGGAATTCAGGGACTTTTTGCTTGTGAAATGTAAGTTATCATTTTTAGATACTTTTGTCACTTATTCCATATAAGAATGTGTTGTTAGCCCAGCATGGTGGCAGTCACCTTTAATCCCATCACAGAGGCAAGCAGATCACTGTGGGTTCGAGGCCAATGTGGTCCACAAAGCAAGTTCCAGGACATCCACGGCTACACAGAGAAACCCTATCTCAAACAAACAAACAAACAAAAGAATGTATTGTTGTTTAGACCACTCACGTTCTGTTCCCCCATGGCCTGTGTCTAGTGTCTGGTAATGTTAAGTAGGTTTTCTTCTGGGTCCTCATCTGCTTCTAACATCCTGCCGCCTGCTTCACAGGTTACCCACTTTCACCACTCACGGTGCCAGGGGGCCTCAAATTGGCCTTTCTGCCCTGGATTCTGAGTCTCTGAAATTATGTATCTGTGTCTGGGATAAGAGTGGAGGTAGGGGAGAATTGTTATGATACTCACTTAAAGCCAAGGAGAGCTTCCGGGTTGTATGTGTGTGCAGGCGTGGGGTGTGAATGAAGTGAGTGGAGCCTTCCCACCCTAAGCCAGTGGGCCAGTGAGCCAGTGAGTGAGCCAGTGGGCCAGTGGGCCAGTGAGCCAGTAAGCCAGTGGGCCAGTCAATGAGCCAGTGAGCCAGTGAGTGAGCCAGTGGGCCAGTGGGCCAGTGAGCCAGTGAGTGAGACAGTGAGCCAGTGGGCCAGTGAGCCAGTGGGCCAGTGAGTGAGCCAGTGAGCCAGTGAGTGAGACAGTGAGACAGTGGGCCAGTGGGCCAGTGAGACAGTGAGCCAGTGAGTGAGACAGTGGGCCAGTGGGCCAGTGAGTGAGCCAGTGGGCCAGTGGGCCAGTGAGCCAGTGGGCCAGTGAGTGAGCCAGTGGGCCAGTGAGCCAGTGGGCCAGTGAGCCAGTGAGCCAGTGGGCCAGTGAGCCAGTGGGCCAGTGAGTGAGACAGTGGGCCAGTGAGACAGTGGGCCAGTGGGCCAGTGAGTGGGCCAGTGAGTGAGCCAGTGTTCATGCATCTTACCTCACCAGTGACTCCCAAGGCCCAACTCTGAGCTCCCATCTCCTGTATGACAGAAGCTGGCCAGCCCTCCTCAGAACATCCTTGGATGTTGTTTCTAGAAGGCTCCTCAGGACATACTGATTGGAATCAAATCCCTTGCCTTCATATACTGCTGACTCTTTGTAGAAGCCTAGTCTGCCAGCCTGGAGTCCCGGCAGTGCCATCCAGCCTGAGCCCTCTACAAGGAGGCCAGCTCTAGTCTTCTGCCAGGCACGCAAGGGGCCGCAGCTGCTTCGCTGGCATCCACCTGCCCCTCACACCCACACACAATGCTTAATTTTGTCACTGTTGCCATGTAGTTTGAAAGAATTTGGGAAAGCTCCTGTCCTCTCATTAAGTCCATCTTGGTCACCTGTCCCCAAGGTGGCATTGATTGAGCCCAGGACCTCACAGAACCTCACATTAATACCTGCTGCTCAGCTTCTAGTCCCCAGTCTCCTGAGCTGCCTAGTGTGGTCAAAACTGGTACTGAAAGACATACTGTCCTTCCTTCCTATTCTCTTTTAAAGGTGTGTTTAAGTGCATATGCACGCGCACGCGCGCACGTGTGTGTGTGTGTGTGTCTGTGTGTGTGTGTGTGTGTGTGTGTGTGTGTGTGTGTGTGTACACACGCGCACACACCTGAATATACATATGTGTACCTGAATGCTGGTGCCCATGGAGGCCAGAGGAGAAGGCATTGGCTCATTGCCCTGGAAGAGAAGTTATGAGCTGCCTAATATAGGTCCTGGGGATGGAGCCCAGACCCTCTACTGGAGCAGGAAGTGATGCCTTTTTTTGAGACAGTCTCATTATGTAATCTTGGCTAGCTTGAATCACTATGAAGACCAGACTGGCCCTGAACTCACAGATCTGCCTACTTCTGCCCCCCTCCCCGCCCCCGAGTACCGAGATTAAAGGCATGTGCCACTAGCAGCAAGTGCTTCTTAATCCCTGAGCCATCTCTCCATCTACTCAGTCTGTCTTCCTTCGCCCCTACGTGTGAGTTCTCCATCAACAGCCACACAAGTCCCATGTGGTATCTACCCATTTCAGTGGCACCTGAAGGCATGAATGTCTCTTAACTCCAGGCACCAGATATGTCCCACTCTCAGCCAAGCTGGCTGAGAGTGCTCTCCCTCCCAGACCCCTGCAGAGGTCTCCACATGCTTTGCAACATTCTCCTGGTGGATAGAACCCTCCACACTGTCAGCTCCCAGCTTTGGTCCACAGCAGGATCTAAGAGAAATGCTCTGCCCCCAACATTAGAAGCATCAGGCTGCAAAGCCACTTGGCAAAGGTGATGATTCTGTACCTTTCTTCATTTTCAAAACAAACAGGGAGCAGTTGTTAAAACTAGCAGCCAAAAGGAAGGAAGGAGCCAGGCACAGTAGATGGGTGTTCTGTAGGATGCTGATAGCACAGCTGGGGCCCCAGGGCCCATAGTGCTTTAACCCCAGATTATTTAGAGGACAAAGTTGTAAGGGGAATCCATACATCAAAATGGAATGGCAAAGCCAGGCATGGTGATCCATACCTGTAATCCCAGCACTTAGGAGGCACAGGCAGGAGGATCTCTGTGAGTTCAAGGACAGCCTAGTCTACAAAGTGAGTTCCAGGACAGCCAAGGCTACACAGAGAAACCCTGTCTGGTGGAGGGGGGGGGGCAGGATCTCTTCTCTGCTCTAGAAGCTTCCTGTCCAATAAGAAAAGGGAAGATAAACATGCCTACAGTAACAGAAATTTGTACTTTTGGGATTTAAATTTGAAGCATTTTCCATGAAAGGAAGGTTAGATCAATGGTAATACTAGTCCATTTAGTCAGCTTTCACCATGGTGGTAAGACACCTGAGAAAAGCAACTGAAAGGAGGAGAAGGCTTGTTTTGACTAATGCTTTGGGAGCCTTCCGTTGTCACCAGGCTTCAGCACTTCAGCACTTCAGCACTTCAGCACTTCAGCACATGAGGTGAAGCAGCAAGGCGTGATGGGGGGAAACTGCTCACCTCATGGTAGCTAGGAAGCAGGGAGAGCAAGAGAAAGGCCAGGGGGCAAGATCCATCCTTCACGGGCACTATTCTGTGACCTGCTTCTTCAACTTCCTGTGTCTCCACAGCTTATCAATAATCAAAGAATTAGCCCACCAGTAGAGGAGTTTGGCCACTGATGGAATCAGAGCCCTCATGACCCAAGATAACTCCCAATGGTTGGCTCTACCAGGTGGGGCCATGCCCCTGACATTTTTGGGGGGGGAGATGCTCCATATACAAACCATAATGCTAGTGTTATAATGGCAGGTGACATTCACTGACTCTTCAATAGCAATAAATGACTGCAATGCCCCTTTTCACTTG
This sequence comes from Acomys russatus, assembly GCF_903995435.1. NCBI lineage: Eukaryota > Metazoa > Chordata > Mammalia > Rodentia > Muridae > Acomys > Acomys russatus. The sequence continues at coordinate 50,287,295 of NC_067160.1, forward strand.
TTTTAGTAATTAACGGTGAAAAAGCCACTTTGGAAACCCCAACCTTTGCCCAGAAACGTCGGCGTACTCTGGACATGTTGATTCGCTCCTTATACCAGGACTTGATGCCGGATTTGCATAAGGTACCCAGGTTTCCTTTCTCCTGTGGGGCTCCTGGAGAGCGAGGGTCTAGCCATGAGCCCTGGGGAAAGCTGAGTTCCCATGGTGCTCGCTGCCTAGACTGCCCTGAAGCCACCACAGCTAACATTCTCCATAAAAAAAAAAAAGAGGGTCATTGAGTGTCTGTGTGCAGGAATAAATAATCCTTACAAAGCCATAGCCTGTGGACATAAGATAAAGATGGGCACAGAGTATAAAAGTCAGCACCCTGGACAGCAAAGCTGCTTCCTGGTGGCGCTGTCCTTGGTGCTAGTCTGGCAAAAAAAACACTGATACTGGGGAGAGAGAAGTGAGACCAAGTGCTTTCTTGGGCTTTCTGGTGGCTTTCTCTCCAGCCCTATAATAAGATACTGAAACTGGTGTCTTTGCTGATGGAAACCACTTTGTGTGGGATACTTTGTGGCCCAGAACACTGTCTACACTGATGAGGCGCCACCCTTTCCTGTCACCTCCAGCAGTACATGCACTATCTTAGGAGGTCTTCAGGCTAAGTATGAGGTCACCAAGAGAATAAAATCATTATATGAAAAAGCATTTTCCTGGGCCGGGCATAGGTAGCACATGCCTTTAATCCCAGCACTCAGGAGACAGAGGCTCTGTGAGTTCAAGGCCAGCCTGGTCTACAAAGCAAGTCCAGGACAGGCAAGGCCCTGTCTCAAAAAAACTAAGAAAGGGAGAGAGAGAGAGAGAGAGAGAGAGAGAGAGAGAGAGAGAGAGAGAGAGAGTTTTCCTGAAGCCAGTGAGATGGCTCAGGAGAGAAAGGACTTGTCTCCAAGCCTGACAACCTGAGTTTGCTTCCAGCACCCACATGGCAAAGGAAAAGAGTCCCCCCACAGGCTGTCCTCTAACCTCCACATTCATACTATGGCATGTACACACACACACATGCACATACTCACATATGCATATGTAATTCAATTTTTTAAGTTTTCTTATTTAACAAGGAAGCACAGAATAAATGAAGAATTTTCTTAAAATTTTATCATTCAGCCAGGCGGTGGTGGCACACACCTTTAATCCCAGCACTTGGGTGGCAGAGGCAGGCAGATCTCTGTGAGTTCAAGGCCAGCCTGGTCTACAAAGTGAGTCCAGGGCAGCCAGGGCTACACAGAGAAACCATGTCTTGAAAAACAACAACAAAAAAATTACGATTCATTCCTAAGCTCCAGTAAAAGTAATTAATTTCTGGTTATGTATATAAATGAGAGGTGTCTATCACCCACCCAGGAAGACAGGCTATGAAAATGAACTGGAATGTACTGGCCTCTTCTTTCTCCACATGACACTTTTATAGTACCACTTGACTTTTGTCTGGTCAGTGCAGTGTAAAAATTCCCAGGAAATGACCAGGCCAGCCCCAGAACCCCACAGCAAATCTTAATGGGTCAGGGAAAGCTTCAGAGAGCCTACCATAGTGACTAATGATGTTCCTCGGGGCTCAGCTAAGGAACTATTACCCATAATTGAGTCATCTAACCTATCTTCTACCCTTCCACTTTCTATTAGTGATGCTAACACTACCAGTCTCTTTATTCTTCTGTCTCACCAGCCTCGGTGAGAGGCTGTGTCTGCAAGGTCCCCAGTTGGGTGGAGTAGCCAGTGCTCAGCCAGGGCTTGATGAGTGCTTCAGAGGGAAAGGCCAAGCACAAATGCTAAATACCCTCTCTCTCTGCAGCACTCACTGATCTCCAGTGCACACCTGGGAGACAGGTATCGGCCACACAGGCACTCAGAAGCTAACCAATAGGGCCCAAGGGCCACACAGTTCCAGGGTACAGCTCCCATGGAATTCAGTGTGCTGGGTGAACTGGCATCCTGGAGCTGTGTGGCATGGTGGCCTGGGTCACAGTCAATGAAGCTGCTGGGTTGCCTGGTCTAAAGGCCTGTTCTCAGCGTTTACACAGTTCTAGCTGTACTTATCTGGACTCAATTCCTGTGTCTGCCACAATGCTAAATGAATGCTGGGAGTAGAAATAGTACTTTTTAGACAGACAGGGGTGTGTGTGTGTGTGTGTGTGTGTGTGTGTGTGTGTGTGTGTGTGTGTTAAGAGATACCAAAACAGACTTGACAACTGTCTGAGGAATCCCAACCTAGTTTTTCTTTTTCAGAACATGCTCAATCGACGATCTTTTAGTGATGTTTTACCTGAGTCACCCAAGTCCGCACGGAAGAAAGAGGAGGCCCGCCAGGCCGAGTTTGTGAGAATAGGGCAGGTGCGTTTAATTCCGAAGCTCCTGAGAAGTATGGTTGTGAGTCCCTCCATGCTGGACGCCTCACAAAGATACTTCTTTTTTTGTTTTGAGGGGTTTTTGTTTGTTTGTTTTAAGACAGGCTTTCTCTGTGCAGCTCTGGCTGTCCTGGGCCTCACTCTGTAGACCAAGTGCTGTGACTAAAGCCAAGCATGGTGGCGCATGCCTGTAATCCCAGCACTCAGAGACAGAGGCAGGCAGGTCTCTGTGAGTTCAAGGCCAGCCTGGTCTACAAAGCTCTAAACAGAGAAAGCCAGTCTCAAAACACAAAAGACAGACAAACAAGTGCTAGGATTAAAGGTGTGAGCCACTAACATCTAGCTGAGGCTTTGCTTTTCTTACCATTCTAGTGCAGGTTCTTGTACCCTGATAAACACATGACCAAAGGCCGCCTGGAGAGAAAAGGGTTCACTTCCTCTTCTAGTTTACATCACTGAAGGAAGTCAAGGCAGGAACCTGGAAGCACAAACTAAGGCAGAGGCCATGGAGGAGCACTGCTTACTGCCTCGCTCTCCATGGCTTGCCCACTCTGCTTCCTCATACAACCCAGGACCGTATGCCCTGAGGTAGCACCTCTGAGAATTGTGTGCCCCCCATATCAGTCACTAATCCAGAAAATGCCTCACAGAGTTGCCCACAAGCCAGTCTGGTGGAGGCATTTTTTTTTCAGTTGAGGTTCCCTCTTCCCAGATTACTCTGGCTTGTGTCAAGTTGACAACAACAAAACAAACAAACAAGACTGTAGTAGACAGACAAGTGGGGTGTCAGCAGCTGTGTAGATTTGGTTCACTTTGCAGAACAACTGTGCCCTACTGCAGGGGGACAGCTCCTGCTGTCCAGGTCATTCCCAGCAAAGGAACTAAGATCTCTCAATAGCCTACTAAGCTATTTTGAGAATCACCAAATTGACCGCTCCAACCCTCCCCGACCCACAGCACAGCAGCATAGGGCAGGGCCTCCAGTAGCAGGTAAGGTCCAGCCAGGAGCAGAGCACTAAGCAGCAGAGCAAGTAGCAGGGGTGAAGTCCTGTGGTCAAGGACAACTTGGAGATAGAGGACACGTTTTTCAAAATATGCATCAGTCTTTGTTGAAGACAACTGGGGCTTGCAAGATGGGTTAACAGATAAGGAAAATTGTCACCAAGCTTGGCAACCAAAATTCGTTCTCCAGGACTCCCATGGTAGGAGAGAACTGAATCCTACAAGCTGTCCATCCGTCTTCCATATAACTCCCGCAGGTTGTCCTCTGGTTTCCATGCTTGCACCATGGCATGTGTGCGCACACACATGCACGCACATACACACACACACACACGCACGCACGCACATGCACATGTGAAATAAATAAGTAAACATAATATTTAGAAATCTTAAAGCTAAATGGCTCCTCCTTTCAGGGACTCTTGAGCCATCAAGATTGGGAAGGACCTAGGAGTCTGCAGTTTTCAACATTCTTAGATTTTGAAATCATGGGACTGATAGAGACATCTTACGTGCCAGATACAGTAGGTGTAGTTTGGGCCCCAGCCCTGTGACTGGGACTTCCCCATCTCCTTAGAGGACCCTGCAGCTTCAGCCCAAAATTCCTCTTGACTCATTGCTTTCTCTCAAGCCTTAGTTGTTTACCCTGCTGTTCTTCACTGCCTGACCCCAAACCTTCTGACATCCCTGTTCGTCAGGCACTGAAGCTCAAGTCCATTGTGAGAGGGGATGCCCCATCGAGCCTGGTGGCTTCAGGGATGTGTAAAAAGGAGGTGAGTGCTTGATACTTCCTCTGTGAACTGTGTGCTCCATGAAGTTATAGAAACAGTGAGGGCAGGAGGATGTCTCTTTTAGAGTCCTCAGGAGCCCAGATCATGTGACAAGAGCCTCTTTCCTGGGCACTCCTGCCTCTGTGTGCATAGATGGGCAGAGCGCGGGCCAGGCCTGTTCAGCCAGGAGGTTTCCCAGCCCTCCCCAAGCTTCATGTGGATTCACGTCACATGACCTCAACCCAATATAAACAGCAAGATTCTGGAGCAGTGACTTTTAAAGTGTGTCCAAGTCAACTCCAGCCTCTAATCCAGTGGTTCTCAATCTGTGGGTCTCAACCCCTTTGGGGGTCACATATCAGGAATCTACACTACAATTCGTAACACTAGCAGATTACAGTTATGATGTGGCAATGAAATAATTTTGTGGTTGGGGGGGGGGGTCACCGCATCATGAGGAACTGTATTAAGGGAAGTAGGGTGAAAGAGGGAGGGAGGGAGGAACAGAAGGGATAACAATTGAGATGTAATCTGAATTAATTAATAAAAAATTAAAAATTTTTTAAAAAAGAAAAAGATCACAGCATCAGGAAGGTTGAGAACCGCTCGCTGATCTGATCCAACAGCTTGGGAGTGGGTTTGAAAGGTTGCTGCCCTAGTTTCATTTCTGTTGTGGTAATAAAATATCCTAGCAAAAAGCAACATAGGGGAGCAAGGGCTTATTTTAGCTCACAGTTCTAGGCCAGCGCTTCACTGTAGAGAAGCCACAGTGACAGGAGCATCCATCCCATCCACAGTGAACAGAGAGCGGTAACTGCACACAGGTTGGCTTGCTCGCTCGCATGTGCTCGGTTTGATTTCCCCACTGTGGTCCAGGACACCCTGCCTAGGAAATGAAGCTGCCTCTGTCAATCCACAGGTCAACCCAGTGTAGACAGCTCCTCACTGTGACTCTCTTCCCACATAACACTGTTGTTGACCGAGTTGTCCATCCAGTGCTTTTCTAGCTAGTCCTCACGGGTTGCTCCTCAGAAGTGCGTGGGTGAGAAACCTTACATAACGTATAGCCACATAGCCAAGCAGCAAGGCCTGTAGCCTATCTACTTCTTAGTATTACTTTTAAAGGCAGGGGAGGGAAGAAGACCTTGGGTCTTCCGGGTGAAGGCCCCTTTTGCCTCTTGCAGGGGACACTTTACTATTAAGACTCAGTTGGTGAGCCTTGTCCAGCACCCACTTGATAGCTAACAACTCTCTACCACAAACATGCAGGGGATCTAATGTCCTCTTCTGGCCTCCAAACACCCTGCACGTACACAGTATATGGACATACATGTATGCAAAATACCCTTACATGCAAAAATAATAAAATAATAGTATTTTTAGAAGTCTCAGTTAAGGGCTGGGGTGATGTCTCAGTGAGTAAAGTTAGGGCCTGAGTTCAGATCCCCAGCACCCACAGACAAGCCCAGTGTGGGGGTTCATGCCTAGAACCCCAGTGCTCAATGGGGTCTCTCTTAAGCCTTGCTGACCAGCTAGTCTAGCAGAGCTACTGAGCTTAGTGTTCAATGAGAGACCCTGTCTTGGAAAGCAAGTGGATAAGCAACTGAGAAAAGACATCATGATGTCAACCTCAGGCCTTCTCACACATCTGCACAAGGAGGCAGACACACACACACACACACACACACACACACACACACACACACACACTCCATTGTTCTGTGGTGGTATTACCTAAAGTTCTGATTTCAATGTCTGTCTCCCTAATTACATTTTTTTTTTTTTTTTTTTTTTTTTTTTTTTTTTTTTTTTGCCTCCACATTTTCAACTCCTCTAGCTATACACTGCAAATTAGAATTTCTAGGCCTCTTCTTGGGAAACAGAAGACCTGTCTCTGTGTTCTCCTTTCTCATTTAGAAAATGGATTCTCTAGGCCATCTCTTCAGAACAGTGCAGGACCCATCTTTGCAAGCCTGAGGCTGTGGGTGTCCTAAAGGGGAAGCCTGCTCCTCACTCAGCAAGGGATAACACACAGTGCTAGCTCAGCCCTGGTGATGCTCTTGAAGGTTCCCCAGCCTTCTTAGGACTTAGAGGGCGTGTACATGTCTCTACTGGGCATTATCCCCTACAAGAACAAACGCGGGTTCTGCTATGTCCTGCTGCCCAGCTGGGTTATGTCAGACCCTTCTGTCTAGTTGAGAATAGAAGTGAAGATACAAGCCTTCAGCTTGTCCCCAGGAGCCTAAGATTTCCAAGAGTTCAGGGCATGGAGCTAAGAGGGGTATCTGAAAGTCTGATGAAAATATTAACATTTCTTAGCAATAGGGATATAGCTCTGTGGGAGGGCACTTGCCTAGCATGCAAGAGGTCTTGGGTTCAATTGCTAATGCCACAAAAAGCAAAAACCGCTCACAATGCCATCTGACTAAGACCCTAGTAGGCACTGCCTGCCAACTGCTGGCCTTCACACCCACCTCAGGGGCCATTGTGAGGGAGAAATAACCTTATCCCTGAAACAGAAATGAAGCTAAGGTCCCAGGAAGTGTTCATGCAGCATGACATTTCACACAGGGACCAGAAAAAGTGTCCATGTGATGTAAACATGCCGCATGGGGACCTGGAGGTATTTCATTAGCAGCCTTCACTATTTTCCTACAAAGTGTGTCCTATTTTTTTCCTTAAGATTTTGTAGCTGTATTGTGGGTCAATAAGCACCTGTATATTAAGACAATATCAACCTCTTGCATTTGAATGACTTAATGATTTTGCTGAACCAGCAACACAGAAATCCTAACTTTTTTTTTTTTAATAGTTTTATGGGACTTCCTTTTATGCTAAACCCTCTTTAAAAAAAAAAAAAAAAAAAAAAAAAAGTAAAAAGCACCAATTGGCCCAACTTCTAGGTGCCCAAAGAACATCATGGTCATATAGAGGTCAGAAGTGGTGCCAGAAATGCAGGATGTCACTGCTTTCCTATGGCGCCCGTATTGGAAAAGAGGTTTTCCTCCTTAGGAAGGGTAACTGAGTCCAGGCCCCGTGTAGCTCCCGAGGTCTGGAGCACCTTGTTGTCACGGAGCATCTGTGTTACTGTTTCAGGTGTCGCACTCTGCACTTCCCCTTGGTGGGACACGGTGTGTTCTTCCTGGTACACTCACTCTCCACTGCTTGTGTTGCCTCACAGCCTTGGGAGCCCCAGTGTTTCTGCAGTAATTTCCCTCACGAAGCTGTGTGTGCAGATCCCTGGGGCCAGGCCCTGCTGGTTTCCACTGACGCCGGCGTCTTGCTAGTGGACGGTTAGTGAGTAGCACTTCTGCTAATGCCCTTCTCTATGTGACGTAGACTTCTGAGGTGGGTGAGTGCCAGTCAGCGCCTCTAGACCATAAATGCCTGCCTGGTCCTCGGGAGAGTTAGCCACATTTGATTTTCTAATCAAATTAACCCCTTGTTTCAGACCAGTACTCCAAGGGGTTATATTTTGTGCTCAGCATGCTGGGAAATTCAATCCCCTGCCTCCCTGTCTCGAATCTGTTCCTGGATATTAAGCCACCTGCTAAAAGATTCTTCTTCAGCAAGCACTCGTCATGGTCCCAACACTTATCTGAAGTGAAAAGGGGCATGTACTTTGCATCATTCTCTTAGGGGACATGTGCTCTGTGGAATCTTTTTTTTTTTTTTTAATCCTGAATGGGGGTGCTGGAGAGATGGCTCAGAGGTTAAGAGCACTGGCTGCTCTTCCAAAGGTCCAAAGGTCCAAAGGTCCAAAGGTCCAAAGGTCCAAAGGTCCAGAGTTCAATTCCTAGAAACCACACGGTGGATCACAGCCATTAATGAGATCTGCTGCCCTCTTCTGGCAGGAAGGCATATATGCAGGCCGGACAATGTGTATACGTCCTAGATAAGTAGTAGATGAATCTTTTTTTTTAATCCTGACTGGAAAAAAAAAATGTGATGTCTAAAACACATTATATGAACCTTAAATAAACTGCTTTTATGGATATGGAAGCAGAATTTTTTTGGCAGGAAAACAAATGCTACTCGGTATTAAATGGCACTTTCTGACAGCCAGATAGACCACCACAGGTCAAGTCCTTGGCCATGGCGCTGATGGGCTGTAGACTCCTGGACAGCAGGAAGCACCTGTAGGTCATTCTAGGCTCCTGATGAGCAACAAAGGAGCTAAGCAGTGGCGTCAGGTCTCCTGGGACTTCTGAGGGACCACAGGCACTAGAGAGGCAGCAGCTTTAGAGACACACCCATTGGTGAGCGTGGCTTGGTGGCCTTCCCTCTCTACAGCAAGGCCTGTTGGTCCCTCAGCCCTCTGCCTGCACACTCGCCAGGTCCCTGCTCTGTCCCAGGCCCTGTGCCAGGTGCTTTCTGCGGGGTGACAGGAGGCAGACTGCTGTGCCTGTGGCTTTCCATGTGGGTCTTCATCATATGCCTGTGACCTGACTGTATCTATGACTAATTTAATGAAATGCAGGTGACTTAAACTCCACCATGTTTCCCATAACCTAACTATATCTATAACCGATTTAATAAGATATCGATAACCTAAAATTCATCCACTCAGAATTTAAATCCTCAATTCAAGAAACTCTGTGATGTGAAGGAACTTGAAGGTGAGGGGTACAGTTCAATCGTAAAGCGCTTGCCTAGGATGATAAGGCCTGAGATCCCCACCCCCATCCCAAAAAGAAAACCTGCCTTCTCTGACCCTCTGGCCTCAAAACACTGAGAAATCATCTAAAACACCAGGGACGATGTTCATAACTGTGAGGAGGGGATAGTGGGCTGAGGTAGCCCCTTGTGCTCAGTGGCTGCAGCTGGCTCTGGCCTCATTAAAAGGCGGTTGCCATCTTCACCATGTTTCTAGTAGTTAGCTACAAGCTCACAAAATCCTTAGATTTTTGCCAAAATGCAACCAAAAATTTCTTTTTATTTTCAAAACTCAAAACAGCCCTTAGATATTTAGTATTTTGATTTTATAGATGAGGAAGCAGAGGCCTGAAGTAACACCATGGCCCACGTGAAATCACGTGGCTGTTTGGTGGGGCTGGCTAGAGCCAGGTATAACACCAACTTAAACACGGTCAACTCTGCCAGCATTTCTGGTTTGTCCTTGACACTCACTTCCAAAACCATAGTCCTGAGTAAATAGGTGTGCAGGATTTTACCAGCAAGAAGATGTCTAATATTCTGTAGTTTTCCTTTGAAATTAAAGAAAGTATCCTGTGTCAAGACTAGATATAACTTCAGAGAAGTAGGGAGCGGGTGAGAGGAGTGGAGTGGGAGTCAGCAGTTGGGATGTATTGTATGAGAGAAGAAAAAAAATTAATTTAATTTAATTTAAAAAGCTTAAGATCCAAATAGAAATTATCAGGTCTTTTCTGAATTTGTGCCTTTGGATCCAGAGTATAATGGTGGCGTTGGTGAAAAGGCTGTTGTGATTTCCAGGAAATTCCTTTCTGTCAGCCTTGTGGCGGGCATGCAGGCTACTCCTCTCCTGTCCTAATTGGCCAGTGACACCCACGCTTGGCCTTTGCAGGAAGGAGAAGCCCTGAGCTTTCCTTGTGTCTCACTCTGTGCCATCCTTCGGTTACTCCTTAGCTTGCCTTCTGTTTGGTGATCATGTCAAAGACTGTTTTTTTTGTGAGTCAGTCTGTCTCTCTCATTTCAGGCTGACTCCTGCTCTAGCCCATGAGCTTTTGCTTAATGTCATTAGACTTGCCCTGGAGAGCCTGTGTCTTTCAAGGTCATAATTATTAAAAAGTCAGGCCCCTCTGCACGATGAGTGCAGCAAATCTTGCTTTAAGGGACTGGTCACTGAGTAACTAGGCCGTCACCTTTTTTGTTTTATGGTAATAGAAATGCCCTCTCTAAAGACTTTGTCTTCATATCAAGATTATAAAAAGGAACAATTAATCAAGCAGCCACTAAATGTGCTACTTTCTCCTGTCCTTCCCTTCTCTCTGCACACAACCCGTCTCACTGAGGAGTGGATGGGGAGTACGTGCTAACCCATACTGGACTCAGCAGTACACAATGCACGTCTGTTTCCAACATACAGGGAGGGGCTCCATCCTTCTTGGCTCCACTTGTTCAAGTAGTGGCCTTGGCCACATCTTCTGAACTCTTTAGAGCATCTGGTTCCTTTTGGTTAAATAGGAATATTACAATGCCAACCAATTCTGGCAAACGGGGCATCTATATTAAAGAACATAGGAAGCGTCAGGATCTGGTACCTACTAAGCCCTTAGTGAACATGACCTGCCACCCCTCACGCAACTATGCAGGTATTCACCCAGATATGACAGTACTGGAGTGACCGTTCCATGTTCTGAACAGACAAATCCTCCTGGCAGAGCTGCTAGTATTGGAGGAGGAGGAAAGGTCCATAAGAGCCACACTAGAGGACCAGAAACAAGCTCTGTGACTAAGGGGACAGGGACAGAGCCTCCCAGGCCTACTGCAGCTGAGCCACTCTCCACTGAGGGTGTTATTGGCCCTGAAGACAGAGGTCCAGCCCTGCTGGGAGTCAGCCAGAGAGGGATCACCTCCCAGCTCTGTTCCTTTCTCTGGAAGAGGCCTGAGCCCCACACCCATTGCACCTAAATTATAAACAAACCAACCCAGGCCCACTGCAAAGCCTCGAAGAGTAAGTGCAGATGAAGAATAAGCTGGCCACTTCAGCCTGAAATGTCCACACCATCCCTGGTGCTCTCAGCCTTTTCCTTGTACAGAAGAATAGGAGTAACGATTCTCTCAGCTAACATAACATGCCATCCTCTAGAAGCAGCGTAGACCTTGCAAGTTCCCAATAACCTCAAAGTCAAATTCTGTCCGTAATTGCCATGTCTTGAGAGGTTCACTCACCTGAACTCTTACTGGGTGTTTTCCTTTAGTGTCATTCGTTCCTGCTATTTAGACAATTTAACTGATACGTCTCTCTCTCTTTTTTTTTTCCTCTAAAAAAAGATATTTCAGCAGGCGTGGTGGCACACTCCTTTAATCTCAGCACTCAGGAGAGGCAGGTGGATCTCTGTGAGTTCAAGGCCAGCCTGGTCTACAAAGAAACTAGAGAAGTCTAGGACAGCCAGAGCTATTACACAGAGAAGCCCTGTCTCAAAAAACTAAAAACCAAAAACATAAAATAAAATAAAATTGCGATCTGAAAAAGTATTAAAAATGTATAAGCAGGGGACTAGAGAGTTGGGTCAGACGTTAGGAGCACTTGCTGCTCTTCCAGAGGTCCTGAGTGCAGCTCTCAGCACCATGTAGGTAGCTCAGCTACCACCACCTGTAACTCCAGCTATAGGGCATCTTAATCTCTGGCCTCCAAGGACAGCTGTACTTTCATGCATGCATGAGCACACACGCATGCGCGCACACACACACATACACTTATACATAATTAAAAATAATTAAAATGGTTTTTAAAACATATAAGCAAACCAGGCTGTGGTGGCACACGCCTTTAATCCCAGCGCTTGGGAGACAGAGGCAGGCGGATCTCTAAGTTTCAGGCCAGCCTGGTCTACAAAGTGAGTCCAAGACAGCCACGGCTACATAGAGAAACCTTGTCTTGGAAAACAGAATGAAAACAAAACAAACAAGCAAAAAACACATAAGCAGACCACTGTGGATACATGCAGAGGGATACATGCTAGGCATAGGATATGTTTGTACTTATTTTAAATGTAAAAAGAAATATTAAATTTACTTTCTTGAGAAGTGCATGAAATAATACAATATACGACACCTTCTATTACAACATTAACAATAAAAGAAATTGCTACTCTTTTCCCCCGGTGGTGTTCAGTCTTTCGCTACATCCCTAGTAAATCTAGGGATGAGGGGCTGGAGAGATGGCTCAGTGGTTAGGAGTATTGTCTGTTCTAACAAGTACTGAGTTCAATTTCCAGAAGCCATATGGTGGCTCATAACCATCTGTAATGTGATCTGGTGCCCTCTTCTGGCTTGCAGGTGCACATGCAAAATCTAGGGATGAGACTGTTCTTTGGTGACACCAACAAGAAAAGTGTAGCTTCCTTTCATGTCCCTGTGGGTATGCCTGTCCCCATAGAGAGCTCCCAGGTAGAGGGACAGTGCTTGAGCTCCTTCTGAGACCCTATGGGAGCTCTAGAAGCCGACCGCGTCCCTGACTAGGGAGGCTCAGGCCAGCCCCAGGCGTGCATCACCGCTGGTGCCACAGAGTAACCCGGCTTCCCTTGCAGACGACCTCCCGTCCGTGCCTGTGTTCGACAGAACTCTGCCTGTGAAGCAGATGCACGTGCTCGAGGCCCTGGACCTTCTGGTTCTCAGAGCAGACAAAGGTGCTGCCCCTTAGACAGCTGCTGGGGAAGAGCAGGAGGGCGGGTGGCCCACTGCAGCTGCCCCCGGGGTCACTGGGTGTGTAGGTCGTGTCACCGTTCCTTTTCCTGGTGTCAGTGCTGTGATCCTTTGGTGGGATAGTGGAGGGAGGGAGAGTTTGAGTCTCCCATGATTATGTCGAGGACGCGTGCAATGGGATACAGTTTCTTGCATCCTGGCACACTTCCCAGCCCTTGTTTGCACGTCTGCCCTGGGAGTCTCCACAGGCCATCTGACGTCTCTGTGTAATCCCCTCTGCCTTCTCACCATCACCAGGGAAAGATGCCCGCCTATTTGTCTTCCGGCTAAGTGCGGTGCAGAAAGGCCTTGATGGCAGGCAGGCTGGAAGGAGCAGATCTGACTGCCGAGAAAACAAGCTGGAGAAAACCAAAGGTGAGGGCTGGGGAGTAAGTAACTCGGCATTTGGAGTGCATGCCTGGAACATTCTATCCCAGGACTGCATAAGCCACCTCTGGCCACATAGTGAGTCTGAGACACTGTCACAAGAGAAGAAAAGTTATTTCTGTTAAAATGTTCAAGCTACTGAAAATTACAAATGAACAGTAGGGAGCCAAAGAAACGGTGCCTCCTTTGTGGTGAAAAGAGCATGAGAATCGGGGTACAGGCCAGGGGGAGCACACTTGCCCTAGGGGGAATACCAGAACTGCCTAGATGGAATCTCAGCTTCCCTGAGAAGCTAGAAAAATAGGAAAGCAGGTTGAGGATGAGGAGTTTCAGCCCTCGGGTGAGTTCAGCCCTCTTAACTACTCTGTAACAAAAGACACTTTGGGACTTTGGTTCTTGAGTTCTGGTCAACCTCTACTTCAGTTCCTGTTGTGCAGTGGATACAAAGGCAAGCCCTGGGACTGGAGAGATGACACAGTTGTTGCTCTTGCAGAGGACCCAGGTTCGACTCCTGGCATCTACATGGCAGTTCATAACTGCCTGTAGCTCCTCTTCTGACTTCCTCAGGCATCAGACACACACACACGGTGCACACACACATGCAGGCCAAACACTTACACACACTGTCTTAGTTACTTTTCTATTGCTGTGCTCAGATACCATGACCAAGGCGACTATAGAAGAAAGAATTTATTGCAGGCTTACATTTTCAGAGGGGGAGTCAGTAACCAACATGGCAGCAGGCAGGCAGGCATGGCACTAGAGCAGCAACTCACAGCTCATCTCTTGAGACAACCACCATGAGGCAGAGAGATGGGGGGGAGGCCTTTGGAAACCTCAAGACCCAGTGACACACCTCCTCCAGCAAGGCCACGCCTCCTAATCCTTCCCAAACAGTGCCACCAGCTGGTGACCAAGCACTCAGATATATGAGCCATGAGGGCCACTCTCATTCAAACCACCGCACACATAAATAAATCTAACACAAATACAAGTAAATAAAGCTAAGTCCACACGCTGTAGAATAGAGGGGGCTTGCCTTGGCTAACCTTGTTTTCATGTCATCTTGCCTGCTGTATTTGTTATTTTTCTCTTTGCTGTGACCAAATATCAGACAAGAAGCAATTTAAGGGGAGGAGCACCTATCCTTGCTTACAGCTTAAGATGGGATATGGCCCGTTGTGATACAGGAACATGCAACAACACTGCCCATCTGCTGTTCCATCTGCAGTCAAGAAGCAGAGTGCTAACAGGAAGTGGTAGTGGGGCTGGGCTGCAAGACCGACCCCCAGCGACTCACTTCCTCCAGTGAGGCTCCATCTCCTTAAGGTTCTGCAAACTTCCAAAACAGTGACACCAAGCCGGGGACCAAGTATCCAAACACATGAGCAGGAAAGAAGCATTTCAAATTGAGCACCACACCTGGTATCCAAAACACAAGTCTGTCCCTGAGTTAGGCTTTATTCCAAAGATTCTTAGGAACTGTTCCCAAGGTCCCCAGCCTAGGGTCCTCCAGCCCTCCCTGCTCGTGTTGAATGTCACCCTTCCTCTCCCCAGGATGCCACCTGTATGCTATTAACACTCACCACAGCAGAGAACTGAGAATTGTGGCTGCGATTCGAAACAAGCTGCTTCTCATCACAAGGAAGCAACACAACAAGCCAAGTGGGGCGCCAGGCACCTCGGTCCTGTCTCCCCTGTCGGAGTCTCCTGTTGAGGAATTCCAGTACATCAGGGTAGGTTTGCTGTCCAGCTTGCTGCTCTCTTGGCCCGGTGTTAAACTGACTCCCGCTCTGGTCCCAAGCCTGTCCCACTGCTCAGTAGCCTCTGTGCGGCCCCAGCCTCCGGTGCCCTTGCTTGCCCAGACATCTAAGCCATGCCATGTGCTCAGGCACAGTAACCTGGACGAGTTCTGGGCATGTGCACACAGCAGTGGCCCTGCAGAGTCTCTCTTCCCACAGAGCTTGCCTTCTAGTTGAGCAAGAAATACCTGATACAGACACTGAGGCTGCACATGGTGGCATATGCCTTTAACCCCAGTCCTCAAAGGCAGAGGCAGGTGGATCTCTGTGAGTTCGAGGCCAGCCTGGCCTACCGAGCAAGTTCCAGGACAGCCAGGGCTGTTACACAGAGAAATCTTGTCTCAAAACCCAACCTCTCTGACTCAAAAAACAAAAAACAAAACAAAACAAAAAAAAAAACCCTGAGAATTACAATTAAAAGAGGATGTAGGTACAGAGGGCAGTGGGTAAAGGCTAGAGTGAGGAGGAACAGGCCGCCACCTATGAACAGACACTCAAATGAAGCAGGAGTGGGAGGAGCAAGGCCCCTGAAGCCTCCTGAAGGCACAGTCACGCATGAATGGCTGGCACTGAGGAGACAAAGTGGCCAGTTCAGGAGATCTGAGAGCAGATTGCCTGTGGCCCGGAAGCCGAGGCAAGGACTTTGCCTCTGGCTCACAGGAAGGTAGGAGGAACTACTGGAAAGTTCAATATACAGAGGCGGAATGTTTTAAAACAGTACAGTGACACTGGTGGCGAGGAGTGCCAATCAGGAGACCTGCTAAGAGCCAGAACAGGATCCAAGCATGCTGCAGTGGTCTTGGTAGCTGGAAAAGTAGAAAGAGGCTTAGGGCAAAGCTGTCCGCCAGCCTGTGTCTGCAGCACGTGCTGATGGGTTGAGGTCAGCCTCAAGACTGAGGCCTTCGGAAACTTCCCTTCCCCATCATCCCACCTCTCCTTAAGGGCAGGGCGGCGTGGGGTGGCGGGTGAACCTTTAATCTCAGCACTCAGGAGAGAACCAGGCAGGTCTCTGTGAATTTGAGGCTAGCCTGGTCCACATGGCAAGTTCCAGACAATCTGTCTGTTCCGGGACAGCCAGAGCTACATAGTGAGACCATGTCTCAAAAAAACAAAAACAAAAACAGCTTCAGCTACAGCTCATCAAACTATAGAGCATGCTCAACGTGGGCCACTAGAGCCAACTGTTGCAGCAGGCAAACTGAGGCTCAGGGCCTCTGGAATTGTGCACATAGGTTTCTGTAGCCATTCTGGGGACAGAACATTTGGACAGTTATATTAAAGCAGGTTAAAATCTTGTTCTAATTGAGTGTCTGCCTTCTCAAGGCTAATTCCCACCGTAATAAAGATCTGTGTAGAGCAGTGTGGTAGTGCTCTGAAGTCCAATTCACAGAGTTCAAATCATAGCTTTACCACATGTAAACGTTGTGACCATAAGCAAGGGCCTGACATGGGGAGCCACAGTTTCCTCCTCTGTAGAGTAACAGCATACCCACGTCCCGGGGTTGCTGCAAGGAGTCAGTGAAAACACTGCATGGTGCGTGCGAAGCTCTCAGCCAGGCGGTCAGCAATTATTAGTTACTACGTCACAAGACAGAGCGTGGAGGTGAAAGCCAACTCGACAGTGAAGTCAGATTGTGAAATTCTTTCCTGGCCTCCGTCCCTTCCTGCAGCCGAGGTCTGAGACTTGAGGGGAGATTACAGGAAGGGGTCCCGCCATCCGCAAAACAAGGCTTTGCTGTGGCCAGACAGGCTGGACTCTTGTGGAAGAAGAGACAGGCAAGCAGAGACTATCTGAAGATGGGTGCTGTGCCCTAACTGTTGCCCCACTCTTCCTCACCTGCACAGGAAATGTGTCTGTGTGACTCCCCAGCAGTGATGACCTTAGTGGATGGGCCAACAGAAGAGAGTGACAACCTCATCTGTGTGGCGTACCGCCATCAGTTCGATGTGGTAAATGAGAGCACAGGAGAAGCCTTTAGGCTGCACCATGTGGAGGCCAGCAAGGTAAGCTGACAGTCAAAGGAACGGGTCAGTCAGAAGAGAAAGCAAGAGGTTGTGTCTTGTAGTTTTAGAAACTGTGGTATGGCTTCTTTAAATTTACATCCTCTAGTCAGGTGGGGGGGGGGGCGCTTATTCCTACAGTTCTTGAATTTGCGAGGCTGAGGCAGGAGGATCCCGAGTTCAAGGTTAACCTGGGTTACAGAGTAGTTTGAAGCCATGAGATCCCGCCTCAAAATAATTCTAACTGACGTGCCATGCGTCTGTATCACACGATGCCCCCCTTAGGCTGGGGCGCATGAAGCTGCCTTCCAAGGGCGGAGTTTATGGACTCCAAAGGGACAAGGAATGGGTACAACCCAGGCAGGCAGTGACAGCCCAGGGTCAGCTGTGTCCCAGACCTACTCTGGAAAGACAGATAAAAATGGAGACGTACTGGGCATTGGAGGCAGAGAACCTTTAACTGAATTTATGTGTCAGGAGGAGGCTGGGGTGGGTCTGTGGCTTCGGCCTCAGAGACTTCCTTTCACCTGTAAGACAGGCACAGTGCTGTCCTCTCTAGTGTTGCTGTGAGTGACACACATGACAACCCCTGTGAAGCTGAGCATTCTGGGTAAATGCTCTTTACCCAGCACTTAGGAACACACAGGCATGATGCTGATTTCTGAGGGCTGAGGGCCACGGCTAGACACTCGCAGCGTAAGGGAGTTTTTCCGAGTGTCCCTTAGTGTCCCCACCTCAGGCACCTTCCACTGCCCGTTGTCATTGCAGGTCAATTTTGTGGCGGCCATTGACGTGTATGAAGATGGAGACGCCGGCCTGCTCTTGTGCTACAACTGTAAGGCGGGGAGCTGTCCGTTCTTTGTGCACAGAAACAGCCTATTTTGGGGGTGGTGGGATGGGATCTCCTTACTCCCTCCGACTGACCTGATGATCCTTTGCTGAGAAAAAACCATCACACCAGGGAGCATCTAAACTCTGCATTCCTGACTGTACCACTCACTGCAGCCCACGCCTCCCAGAGCCATGCTTGCCAGAGCTGCCACCATGCGCCTGCTTCCAGGGTGTGGGGTGAGGACAGTGGCATCTAGCTAGCAGGCCTTATTGTGTGCCAGGTAGCCCCGTGTCATTCAAAGTTTCATTTCCAGTGGCCCACAGCAGGCTCTGTTGCTTCCTCCATGGAGAGCTAAGGCAAAGGAGGCTTGCAGAGGTGAACTAACTGCCTTCCTCGGGGCTGTGTGCTGCTCCGCATCAGGGCCAGGGTTTGCGTCTGACCCTCTTGACCTCAGTACCAGACTTTATCATCTGTTACTGCAGCAGATAAAATGTCCCTCATCTGAAGTGCTTCGGCCCAGAGTGCTTCAGACTTTGTATCTTTTAAACTCTGGGACAGTTCCTTAGCATAAGTTTTATATATATTTATGTACACTTTCTTAAGACCAGAAATTAATTTTGTGAGTTTGTGTTGTTATTTTTAGAGTGGTTAATTTTTTACACATATTTTAATTGTTATTTTTTTGTTTTGAGATGAGGTCTCAGATAGTTCTGGCTGCCCTGGAGCTCACTCTGTAGACCAGGCTGGCCTCAAACCCACAGAGCTCTGCCTGCCTCTGCCCTCCAAGTACTGGGATTAGATACTCACACCACAGTGACTAGCCAGAGTGTCTGAATTTTGGCTCTGACCCATCAGATGAGATCAGGTTTGGTATTTTCCATATGTCAGCACTCACAAAGTTTCAGATACTGTGTCAATGTATATTTCAGATTCTTTTGGATTAGGAGTACACAAACTCTAACTTTTCTTTTAACAGAGGCTCACTGTGTGCCCTGGCTAACCTGGAACTCTCTATGTCGACAAGGTTGGCCTTGAACTCAGAGAGATCTTCCTGCCTTTGCCTCCAAAGAGCTGGAATTAAAGGTGTGAGCCAGAATCCCTGGCTTGTAAACTGTAACTTTTTACATTTCTCTGTTGTTAATGAAATCAGCCTAAAGGGGGCCTGTGTAGCTCAGTTAGGTTAGTTTGAGTCCAGTAGGCTTTGGCCAGAGCAAATGTATCAGATACTGACTTCCATCATTTCAAGGGCAAATGGTGGGGGGCAGGGGGAGAGAGAAAGCTCAGGATTAAAAATACTTGTCCCTCTTGCAGAGAACCCAGGTTCAGTTTCCAGTGCCCACATGGCAATTCACCGCCATCTCTGACTCCCAGTTCCAGGGGATCTGATGCCCTCTTCTGACTTGGTTGGCACCAGGTGTGCGTGTGGTTCACATACATGCATGCAGGCAAAACACTCATACACACACAATGACTACATTTTTTTTTTGTTTTGTTTTGAGACAGGGTTTCTCTGTGTAGTCTTGACTGTCCTGGACTCACTTTGTAGACCAGGCTGGCCTTGAACTCACAGCGATCCACCTGCCTCTGCCTCCCGAGTGCTGGGATTAAAGGCATGTGCCTCTACTGCCCGACCTTACATTTTTTTTTTTAAGCAAATGGAAATAAGACCATTTCCTGGGTATGGTTTAACTAAAAAATAATAATAATAATCAGTCTCTAGAGTAGCAATTCTGGTTATAGCTCAGATACTGTGCTAAGTAATTTATAATTAAATGGAAAACCCAGTTATCAACACAGAAATTTGTCTGGTAAGTATCATCTTCAAAAGTCAAGACTTTAATAGGGACTATTCCAGAGAAGGCAGGACAGCAGCTCGCCTTCCCTGAGTCACCCCGAAGGAGCATGCATCCACAAGTTTTAGCTTAAGCGTTTCTCAAGACAATGAATATTTAGAATTCAATCCTGTGGCTTTATTTTAAAAATCTATGCCTAGCTGGACGGTGGTGGCGCACACCTTTAATCCTAGCACTTGGGAGGCAGAGGCAGGTGGACCTCTGTGAGTTAGAGGCCAGCCCGGTCTACAAAGTGAGGTCAGGACAGCCAAGGCTACACAGAGAAACCTTGTCTCTCAAAAAACAAAAACAAAAAAAAAAATCTATGCCAGGCGGTGGTGGTACTTACACACCTTTAATCCCAGCACTTGGCAAGCAGAGGCAGGCAGATCTCTGTGAGTTCGAGGCCAGCCTGATCTACAGAGCAAGTTCCAGGACAGCTAGAGCTGTTACACAGAGAAACCCTGTCTTGAAAGTAATTAATTTTAAAAACCTATAAGGAAAGAACTGACCCTCCCCACCCCATGAGAAACAAAACTAAACAAAAACTAAAAATAGCCTGGAGAGATGGCTCAGTGGTTAAGAACATTGACGGCTCTTGTACGTAGAGGACCTGAGTTCAGTTTCCGACAGCCATACAGCGCCTCACAACCATCTATAACTGCAGTTTCAAGGGGTCTGATGTCTTCTTCTGGCCTCCATGGGCACCAGGTACACATGTGGCACATAAACAACATGCAGACAAAACCTTCATACACACAAACCAACCAAATAAATAAATATTTAAGTAAGCTAATTTTGAGATACCAGCACTCAACAGAGTGCATCAAGAGGGTTGCAAGTCCCAGGCAAGCCTGGGCTACATAGCAAGATGCTGCCTCAAGTCACGTCTACAACAATGATAATTGTTACCATTATTTTAAAAGAAAAGTGTGTCGTAGGTATAACAGCTTACATAATGAAAGGGAACTTTGTTTCTACAAAGACTTTCTTACTTTGTGAAGGTCTAACCCTAATTGTTCAGATGTCAGAATACACTAGGACCGGGTAGCAGAATTAAACTGACCTTAATGTAGCCAAGGTTCAGCAAGGGGCATACACACATGGTCCAAGGTCTCTAGTAACATGTTAGGAAGCTGTACTAGTCAGGGCTATAAAATGACTCTCTCTCTCATACATTATACATATATATGATATATTGTGAATATATATCATATATTATGTATAAAGAGAAGTTATTAGAATGACTTACAGGCTGTAGTCCATCAATGGCTGCCCATGAACGGGAGGTCCAAAAACCCAGTAGTTGTTTAGTCCATGAGACTGGATGTGTCAGCTGGTCTTCAGTAGACTCTGGAATCCTGAAGAAACAGGCTTTAATGCCAGTGAAGGAATGGACTTGCTAGCGAGGGTGAGCAAGCAGGCAGAGAGAGCGCTTCCTTCTTCCATGTCCTTATATAGGCTGACAGCAGAAGGTGTGGCCCAGGTTACAGGTGGATCTTCCCACCTCACGGATCCGGATTAAAGGTGTGCCCTCCCACTGCACAGATCTGGATAAGCAGTGGCTCTTTCCACTTCAAATAGTAAGCAAAAATCCCTCACAGGTGTGCCCAGCCTTTTGGGTTTTAGTTTAAAAAGATTTAGTCTTTTGACTACATTGCAGATGTTGCCAAGTTGACAACCAAGAATCACCATTACAGAAGGCATATGCAACTCCCACCATGCTTGTAACCTGCCTTGGCCTGGAGAGATGGCTCGGAGGTTAAGAGCACTGGCTGCTCTTCAAGAGGTCCTGAGTTCAGTTCCCAGCAACCGCATGGTGGCTCACAACCATCTGTAATGAGATCTATCTGGTGCCCTATTCTGGCGTGCAAGGGTACATGCAGGCAGAATACTATATAAGTAATAAATAAATAAATCTTAAAAATAAAATAAAAGAGTGACATGCCTTGTAGAAAGGCTTCCTCCACCCATCGGCTGCCCATTCTGGATCTTTCTCTGGCATGATGACATGGTGCCGGTAGGAGGCACACAAGCTCTGCAGCCCAGCTTCATTCAAACCCCCACCCCTGTAGAGCTGGGAGACTCACGGCAGACCAGCTCACTCTCCCAGCCTCAAGCTTGTCTTCCAAGTGAGCTTACAGGATAACAGCATCTACTTTCTGAAGTCAGACAGATTAAATGGACAGTCTTCTTAAAGGCCCATGCTTGGCAGGCAGTACATTTCCTCCAGGTGGCAGCTGTTAGCATACGTGGTAACAATGTTATTCTTGCTGACTGCCTCGCAACCCTCAGCATCTGGCCATTTGTAATGAACTCGGGAGAGCCTGGTGTGGTGACTTGTAATCCCAGCACTTGGGAGGCTGAGGCAGGAGCATTGCTGCAAAGTCAAGTCCAGCCTGGGTACAAGGAACGAGGGGGGAGGAGAATGGCATCCTCGTGGCCTGCTCGCTGTGTCTCTGGCTGCAGGGAGCTGGGTGCTGTCTCTAACAAAACCAGTTGCTCTCGTTTTCATTGCAGACAGTTGCATCTATAAAAAGGTTTGCCCCTTTAACGGTGGCTCTTTTTTGCTTCAACCCTCGGCATCGGATTTCCAGTTCTGTTGGAACCAGGCTCCATATGCAATTGGTAAGAAAAACCTTCATCATGGTCCTGTGCCCCCAGCTGATTCCCCCTGCAGGGCTTGGTCTCCCTTCCAAACTACCACACATTTTGGGGCATGGCCGTTCTTAAGTATTCTGCTGTTAGATCATTTTTATACTCCCATTTTAGACTCATGTGTCCCCCTGGCTCTTCTCAGTTCCTAGGCACATGACATTTGAGAACAATTAAATAGAACTTGTCAGTACCTGGCAGCCTTTTCTAAAATTCGAAAGCCAGGTCTCCAGCCAGCGCACTGACTGGCTCGGGGAGACACACAGAGATCAATTCTTACCTGCCTTGAAACCTGAGCGTCCAGAACCTCAGGGGCTGACAAAACACCTGCCACTAAGATGCCAGAGTGGGCCTGGCAAGATGGCTCAGCTAGCACAGATACTTGCTGAAAGCCTGATGACCTGAGTTCTCATGACCTGACCCACATGGTAAAGCAAGAAAACTGACTCCTGCAAGTTGTCCTCTGACCACTACATATTCACCCCCAACCAACCACCACATACACATGAAAATGTAATTTTAAAAAGTAAAATCAAGGTGGGTGGTGTCACACAGCTTTGATCCCAGCACTCAGAAAGCAGAGGAAGGTGGATCTCTGAGTTCCAGGACAGCCAGGGCTATACAGAGAAACCTTGTCTCAAAAAACCAAACACACAGCCGGGCGGTGGTGGCACACGCCTTTAATCCCAGCACTTGGGAGGCAGAGGCAGGCGGATCGCTGTGAGTTCGAGGCCAGCCTGGTCTACAAAGTGAGTCTAGGATAGCCAAGGCTACACAGAGAGACCCTGTCTCGAAAAACCAAAAAACAAACAAACAAACAAACAAACAAACAAACAAACCAAACACACACACGCACACACAAAAGAAAAAAACCAAGTCAAGTTCCTGGGTGTTGATATGGCTTCATGGTACAGTGCTTGCCTGGCATCCACAAAGCCCTGGAGTCTCTTCCCAATGCTACAAATAATAGGAATAAAAACTTTAAAATTAAAACCAGGATATGAGTAGTGAAGGTCGTGTTTATGGAGCCACAATAGATGTTAGAGAGTCACCCCAAAGTCAAGAGTGCCCCCATTAGGACTGTTTTTCTTCCTGCGATGTGGGCTGTGGTAGCATAGGCCTATAACCCGGCACTTGGGTAATGAAGATAAAAGGTTCATAAGATGCTCAGGGACACCAGCAAATTCAAGGCAGCTTGTCTAAAAACGAACAAACAACCCCTCTCTGCTAGAAGCCCCACAGCAGAGAGTGTTGAGATAGCAGACCTGAGGAAGGCACATGGTGAGGCTTTGATGACAGATGAGGTAGGTAGTCCAAAAGATGGAACGGAAACTGACCTCTGGGCTTTGAGCCAAACACCGGAGAAATGAGGACCAGAGGCATAGCACATCAGAATGAGTCACCAAGGACACCCCCAGACCCGACAGGTCACTATGCAAAGCACAGAGGGAGAAGGCCAGGGTGGGCAGTGAGGCGTGAAGGGCCAGTCAAAAGACACAGGTACAACGGAGGAGTAGCTGTGGTGCGGGAAGTCAGCGTGTCGTAACAACCTTGTGAGGAGTGGTGCTACCTGGGACAAAACCAAAGCATCCAAGTGCAGGGATGCTTTGAAGGACACAGCTACTGCCTGTACCACGAGGCTAGAGGGGTGCAGGGAAGGGATGGCAGTGCTGGAGAGCCATGGTCAGAGCTGGGTTGGAAGAGTAAAGGAAAGATATCCAAGCAGGCTGCCGCATGGCGAATACAGGCAAAGTCCCACAAGACTGGGCAACTGAGACACCAGAAAAACCAAGTAACGGGGCTTCAGACAGGGCCATAGCCATGACACCTGAGAGGCAGGCCACCCATGTGAAGCATGGACGTTTCTAGGGCGGTGAGGATGCCGGAGCAAGCAAAGCCGCCTAGCCTACAAGCCCACCTGTTCCCTTGCAGTCTGCGCCTTCCCATACCTCCTGGCCTTCACCACCGACTCCATGGAGATCCGCCTGGTGGTGAATGGAAACCTAGTCCACACGGCAGTTGTGCCGCAGCTGCAGCTCGTGGCCTCCAGGGTGAGTGGAGTGCAATTGTGTGGCCTTAGCACCCTGAGGTATCAAGGGAGCAAGCGGCTTATCACATCAGGTCAGCTGCTCTGTGTCAAGATGGCAGGAGCGAGGTGGGAACGGACAGGAATGACCGCTGGGGTTCTCACAGGCGCCCTCCATGAGCTTCCCAAATGCTCTCTCAGGGCTGGCGAGATGGCATGTAAAGCATCCGCTGTACACACCTGATGCCTCAGGTCAGTCCCTGGAAGCCATATAAAAGGTGGGACAGGACCAGCTCCGCAAAATGCTCCCTGCTTTGGGGAAAGAGCCATTGGTCCCAGTGGCAGCTTGGGAACACTCAACTGTGTACCTTCTTCCCTTAATTTTTAGTCATGGTGTGTGTGTGTGTGTGTGTGTGTGTGTGTGTGTGTGTGTGTGTGTGTCTGTCTGTCTGTCTGCCTGCCTGCCTGTCTGTCTGTCTGCCTGTCTGTCTGTCTGTCTGTGACTGTATGTGTATGTGCTCGTGCACCACAACACACATGTCAAAATCAGAGGGCAAGCAGCTCCTGCCTTTTACCATCTGGGTCTCAGATTGAAATTCTAGTTGTTGGGCTTGGTGGCCAGTGCCTTTACCCTGAGGTTGCCCTCTCCTCCATGCTTGCTGACAGTGTAGTTTCTATTTGAGTTTTTTTCCTCCCACTAACTCAAGTCCTCTAACTCAGAGGAGGAGCAAATCTGAAGGACACTGGAAAAGATGACCTCCCAGGGTGTCTCTATCTAGTGCCCTCACCATGATTCAACCCCACAAGGGCCCTCTCACTCCTCCAGTCTAGGATAGTGCCCCTGCCCCATTCCTTATAGCCCCTTCTCAATCCTAATCTTTTTTAAAGGGCGATCTTTTTAAAAATACTTTATTTAATTTTAATATATGTGTATTGGTGTGAGGGTATCAGATCTTGGAGTTACAGACAGTTGTGAGCTGCCATGTGGGTGCTGGGAATTGAACCTGGGACCTTTGGAAGAGCAGACAGTTCTCTTAACCACTGAGCCATCTCTCCAGGCCTGAATCATGCTGGTTGGAAGCAGCTGCTCCTCTGTTGCCCTGCTGCCTTGGCTGTGAGCACAGGGCCTAAGCTGTCCTCCCAAGTGGCAGCCTCAGTGTGCACACCAGAGCTCCCAAAATATGTCATGTTTAAAATGTGTGCATGTGTGTTCACAGGTAACAGTAAAATATGCTCATCTTCATAAAGCCCAGTACCACATTCTAAAAAAAATACACTTTTTTATTTTTGCTGAGCCCTTGTATCCATCACCAAGCTACAGGTTCAGCTCCACCCTGAGTTTAAGGTGGAGTCCTACCTCAGTCTACTCAGTATTGTCCCCGTGGGCTTATGACAAGAGATCAGTCATGAAGCCAGATGTGCTGCTCACATCTGCAAGTCCAGCACCTGAAAGGCTATGTGGAGAATTGCTGTTGAGTTTGAGGCCAGTACGAACTACGTGGTGAGGTCAAAGCTAGCCAGGGAAACAAAGTAAGACTTTGACTCAGGAGCCAGGCACACACCTGTAACTCCAGCACTCAAGAGGTAGAGGCAGGTGGAGCTCTGTGAGTTTGAGGCCAGCCTGGTCTACAAAGTGAGATCAGGACAGCCAAAGCTACACAGAGAAACCCTGTCTCAAAGAAAACAAACAAAACAAAAGACATTGACTCATTTGACTCAGAAATTTTAAATGTCTAATATGTAACCCACTGCTGACCTTTCTTGGGCTGGAGAGACAGCCCAGTGGTTAAGATCCCTGAATGTTCTTGCAGAGGACCCAGGGTCAGTTCCAGCACTCATGTGGTGGCTCACAATGTCTGTTCCAGAGGATCCAGTCCTGACCTCCCTGGGCTCCTGTATGTGCATGGTGCACACACAGACACACAAAATTAAACAATGCTTTAAAAATATTTCTCACCAGAAAAAAAATCATACCTCTTCTTTTTTTGTCGTTTTTGGTTTGGTTTGTTTTGGTTTGTCTGTGGTTTTTGGTTTTTGGAGGTTGGGTTAATCTGTGTAGCCTTGGCTGTCCTGGACTCACTTTATAGACCAGGCTGGCCTCGAACTCACAGTGAGCCACCTGCCTCTGCTTCCCTGAGTGCTGGGATTACAGGTGTGTGCCACCATGCCCAGCTGGTCAAATCACACCTTTTAAACTAGAATTTACTCCAGCTGCAGCCCTAGACTCAACACATTTTATCCAAGTTCTCACTGGTAGTACTCAGCAATGTCTGTGGTCATAGAATCCATCCATTGGATATGGCTGACACCAGAGTCAGGAAGGACCACCCAGGAGTTCCCAAATAACAGTAAATGTAGCCAAATAATTAAGAATGGTTGAGTTCTGATGTTGAGGATCTTTGTCTCTAACATATTTTAGTTTGTGCCATATGGCCTGAGGAGAGGGCCCAACAGGTCAAAGTGCTTTCAGAGCAAGCATGAGGACCTGAGTTCAAATCCGCAGTGCCCATGTAAAATTCTGCATGTGGTCACATGCAAGCCTGAAACTCCGGTGCTGTAAGGAACAAAGACAGGAGGATTTCTGGGACCTACTGGCCACCAGCTAGCTCCAGGTTCAGTGAGAGACCCTGTCCTAAGGAAGTCAGGTGGAAAGAGATGGAGCAGGACACCTGACTTCTCTTTCGTCCATGCAGGCACACAGTCATGCATATTACACATATATGGGGATAAACACCACACACACAAAGCTAATTTTATAGCTTTTAATTTTTATTAGTGGCAATGTTTAAGATCTGACTTACAAAATTCTTGAAAGTCGGCTTTCAGAAACACATATAATATCCCACTGCTGTGGTTGCCAAAATCAGCACATCCAGACATGCTGGTGTACCTGCTGGCCCTGTGAGGCAAGCATCCATCCCCCTGCAGAATGGGCCTGACTGAATCCCTGAGGTCTGTCCCAGTTCTGAGACTCCTGTGGGAAGTGTGTGTGTTGGGTCAGGTGGGTTTGAAGATGTGTGGCAAGTGCAAGAGAGAAGGAAAACAAATCCTTGGGGAAATTCTAGCTGGATCAGACCCAGGTCTGCACTGCATGCTGAGGGGGTCGGGAGGCCCTGTCCAAGCCTGGGACCCAGTCAGGGCCCTGGCAGTAGTGTGGGTGTGTGCAGAGCCCGGAAGATAAGGCAGCTAGTAACACTTCCTCTTTCTTTCCAGTCAGATATATACTTCACAGCAGCCACAGCTGTGCATGAGGGCTCATCTGGAGGCAGCTCAAAGGGAGCCAGCGCCCACACGTCTCCTCAGACGCCGCCGTCCCGGGACACTCCACTGTTTCCTTCTTCCCTGGGGGAAGGTGAATTCCAGTTGTTACTGTCCTATTAACAGATGCTGCCGCTGCCGAGCCTGGTGGCCTTGGGGTATTGTCAGAGCTGGACATATCACTGCTATCACTCCTAGCACTCAGGAGGTAGAGGCAGGTGGATGTCTGTGAGTTCCAGGCCAGTCTGGTCTGCAGAGTGAATTCCAGGACAGTCAGGACTATGTAGGGAGACGCTGTCTCAAAAAACAAAAACAGAATCGAAGAAAGAGTTGTCGAAGGTGTTGCTATCTAAAGCCAGTTTAAAAAAAAAAAAAAAAAAAAAAAAAAAAAAAAACTTGCTTGGCTGTTGGCTGTGCTCCTAACATTTGTGAGGTTGAGTGAGACAAAGGATCCCACATTGACAGCCAGTCTGGACTAGGTGGTGAGAGAGACCTGTCTTAAAAATAAACCAGTAATAAACTTTGGTCTCTGAATTGGCAAAATTCTTAAGAAACGTTATGTTATAATAATAGTATTAATAAGCTGGGCGTGGTGGCGCACACCATTAATCCCAGCACTTGGGAGGCAGAGGGAGATGGATCTCTGAGTTTGAGGCCAGCCTGGTCTACAAAGTGAGTCCCAGACAGTCAAGGCTATACACAGAAACTCTGTCTCAAAAAAACAAAAACAAAAATAATAATAATAATAATAATAGTAATAATAATGCCAGACATGGTGGTGCATGCCTTTAATCCCAGCACCCTGGAGGCAAAGGCAGGTGGATCACTATGAATGCGAGGCTAGCCTGGTCTCTATACTGAGTTCTAGGACAGCCAGGGCTACCTAGAGAAACACCAGCTCAAATTAATTAATTAATTAAAATTACAAAATAGGGGCTGGAGAGATGGCTCACTGGTTGAGAGTGCTGCCTCCTTTCCAGAGGTCATGAATTCAATTCCCAACACCCACATTGTGGCTCTGTGATCTGATGCCCTATTCTGCAGATAAATCACTCATATACAACAAATAAATACGTTTGTTTTTTTTTTTAATTACAAAAAAGAACCAGGAGGAGGAGGAGGAGAGAAAGAGACAAATGTGTCTGAGGAGACAGCTTGTTCAGCAAAGTGCTTGTGCTTGCTATGAGGACCTGAGTTCAGATCCCAAGCACCCATGGAAAAGGCCAAGCACAATGGTGCGCACCCACGAGTGCAGTGCTGGGGTCAAGAGGACCCCTGGGTGCGCTGATTAGCCAGTCTAGCAAGTACCAGGTTCTGTAAGAGGCCCTGTCTCAAAAAGTAAGTTGGAGACACCTGATGTAGACCTCTGGCCTACACACACACACACACACACACACACACACACACACACCATGTAAAACAGAAGAAATCCCATTACATAAAACATTGCTTTAGTAGGGAAAAGGAAAATAAGCCAGAGAACATCCAGCTTGCAGCGTCACGTGTTTTTCCTGGGGTGGGAGTGACAGTGCTGCTGAGTTTTACAGCTAAATGTGCAGCCTTAAGGCCTCAGTGTGTCACTCTGCTTTGGCTTATGTTCAGAAGCCTTTGCCAGACTCCTGTGAGGCTAGGAACCAGCATCTCTTGTAGCTTCTTGCCCCATCAGTCACCTTCAGCGTGCATTGGTAAGGTAAGCGCCCAGGGAGTTCCTTGCTCTCCTTGTCTCACCTAGTTTTCTGTGCAAGCATATCTGGCAGCAAGTATATTTTATCAAATTCACTCCAAAGAGGTGAGTGCGGTGGTGCATGCCTTTAATACTAGCGCTCGGGAGGCAGAGACAGATGCATCTCTTTGAGTTCAAGGCCAGCCTGGTCTACAAAGCGAGTCCAGGACAGCCAGGCCTCTGTTACACAAAGAAACCCTGTTTTTGGAAACAAACAGAAAAACAAAAAATAATTCACTCAAAAGGAAGCTTCTTCATGCCAATTATACTAAGGAACAAGAAGTTATTTTCAGGCCATTCAGAGGTTCAGACGGTAAAAGCACTTGCCATCAGGCCCTGATGACCTGAGTTGAGTCCCTGTGTCCCACAGATAGAAGGAGAGAAATGAGTCCTGCAAATTGTCTTCTGACCTCCACATATGCACATATGTAGGCGCGCGCACGCGCGCGCGCACACACACACACACACACACACACACACACATATGCGTGTGTGCACACACACACTCAATAAATGTAATTTAAAAGTTTTAAAGAAGAAATTGTTCTGTTGTAAATAAGCCTAAAATTCTGGTCTTTTTCAAATTGTGTTTCAGGTGAAATTCAGTCTAAAAATCTGTACAAGATTCCACTTAGAAACCTTGTGGGCAGAAGCATCGAGCGACCTCTGAAATCGCCCTTAGTCTCCAAGGTCATCACCCCGCCCACCTCCATCGGCCTTGGCATCGCTGCCATTCCTGTCACTCATTCCTTGTCCCTATCTCGCATGGAAATTAAAGAAATAGCAAGCAGGACGCGCAGGGAACTGCTAGGTAACGGCAGCTGCCAGGGTTTGTTCCCACAGCTTATAAATAGATGAGTGGGCTTTCATCTTTGGAAACCCAGAGGTTAAAAAGGAAACTTGGGGCCAGTGAGATGGTGCAGCGGGTACAAGCACTCGCCTCAAGCTTAACAACCTAAGTTCCAGCTCCAGGACACACGTGGTTGAAGGAGAGAATTGATGTCCTCAGGCTGTTCTCTCATCTCCACACACACGCAGCACACGGTGACATACAAGCACCCACATCACACAACACAAATAAATGTAATAAAAATAATTTAAAGGGACCCTCTTTCAGAAGAGATTCCATCGCTCATATTATACCATCCCCGGAGAATATTGGAGCATTTCCCACCAGTGATGGTGGTGGCTTCTCTTGGATAGGACAGAAAACTGACAAGCCCCGTTAATAAGAACACTATAAGGCTCCAGGTGTGGTGGTGCATGCTTGTAATTCCAGCACTTGGGAGGCAGAAGCAGGCAGATCTCTGTGAGTTCGAGGCCAGCCTGGTCTACAAAGTGAGTCCAGGATAGCCAAGGCTACACAGAGAAACCCAGGCTTAAAAACAAACAAACAAACAGGGCAGAAAAACAGGAGGGAAGTGGGGTAGATCTGACCAAAACATATCATATGCCTGTGTATAATTCCCTAAGAACTTTTAAATTTTGTAAATAAAAAAGTCATTTTCAGCCAGACAGTGGTAGCGCATGCCTTTAATCCCAGCACTCGGGAGGCAGAGGCAGGCGGATCACTGTGAGTTCAAGGCCAGCCTGGTCTACAAAGTGAGTCCAGGATAGTCACGGCTACACAGAGAAACCCTGTCTTGGGGGTGTGGGGGGAAGGGTATTTTCTGTCCCTTGTGGTAACGACCCACTGGCCTGTGATTCTCTTCTGCAATGCAGGTCTCTCTGATGACAGTGGACCCAGATCAGAAGGACCACCAAGGACCAAATCAAAATCCCGGAAGCGGTTAGAAGAAAGTCAAGGAAGCCCCAGGCCAGAGACTGTGAGGTCAGCTAGCAATGACAGGTAAAAAGAGGCAGCCCCTGCTCCAATGGTGGCCCAATGATTCCAGCATGCCTGGGAGGTCCACGAGCCTGGCACCCTGCAGGCTCAGCACCCAGCCCCACTCTGAAGGGCCCAGAGAAGACAGCTGATGGGGCTGAGACAAGAGGACACTGTCACCAGCAATCAAGCAAATGTTCCCTAAAATATATTAAGAGGGCCGGGCAGTGGTGGCACACGCCTTTAATCCCAGTACTTGGGAGGCAGAGGCAGGCAGATTGCTGTGAGTTCAAGGCTAGCCTGGTCTACAAAAGAGTCCAGGATAGTCAAGGCTACACAGAGAAACTCTGTCTCGAAAAACAAAATATATATATATATATTAGAGACAGCTCAGCTAGAGCCTTGCCTGACCTACACACATGTAAACATACATGAGAAAGAAACAACAGAGAAACTTTTTCTTTTTTTTTTTTAGTTTCACTATTTGGCCCTGGCTAGCCTAGAACTCACTATGTAGACCAAGCTGGCCTCAGATTCACAGAGACCCACCTGTCTATTTCCCTAATGCTGGGATTAAAGACATACACCACCACACCCAGCCCTAGAAAGAAACCTTAACATGTATGTGATGTATTTTGATCACAGTCATACAGACACATGAGCACGCACATTCCCCTCTCCTGTCGTCTCCCCCCACCAATGCACACACTCCCACTGCTCTCTCTCCTAAGAGGCTGTTCTTGGCTCACTAGTCAGATAGGGAAAAAAAAAAAAAAAGATTGCTTAGTAAGAGTTGAGAGTCAGGGACTTTGCGGCACTGTGAGCAGGGAGAGCCTTCTGAACAGAGTTGAGAACACGCAAATACACGCTTGTTGCCTCACAGCAAGATGTGCCCCCAGCAGCGCATGCGCACCTCCTGGGGAGTAATGGAAGCCCTGTCTATGTCACACTCTTGACTCAGCCAACTACAGGTGTGCTATGAAACTTAAAAGGCAGCAAGGGGGCTGGAGATGGCTGTGGCTGAGGGCACTGGCTGCTCTCACAGAGGCTGAGGGGCCCAGCACTCACATGGAGTCACAACCGTGTGTAACTCCAGCTTCAGGGGACCCAGTGCCTACTTCTGGCCTGTGTGGGCACCAGGCACTCAGATGGTACATAGACATTTTTTACATAAAATAAACATTAAATAATTTTTTATGAGTCAGCCAGGCTGGGCATGTGGCACTTGAGAGGACAAAGGCAGATCTCTTCAAGCTCAAGTGCAGCCTGGTCTAATGAATATTAGACCAACCAGAGCTACAAAGTAAGACCCTGCCTCAAAATGTCAAAAATAAAAATAAAAAGCCTTAAACAAACAAACACAGCAGACCCCACTGTGAGTGGCTGGGCATGATGGCTCAGGCCTGGAATGCCAGCACCTGAGAAGTAAACACAGGGGAATCCGGCAAGGTCAAGGCCAGCCTGACCCTGTCTGGCAATAATATTATTAAGGGGCTAGAAAGATAGCTCAGCAATTGAGAGCATTCATTGTTTGATCTTCTGGAGGACCCAGCACCCCCATGGTAGCTCACAATCATCGTAACTCCAGTTGTAGAGGATCCGATACCCTCTTCTGGCCTCTGTGGGCACGGGAATGAACGCTGTGTACATGCTGACAGAGCATCCATATGCATAAATTAAAAATAAATAAACTTAATAGCACTCAATGATAAGATATCAGGTAGAAGGTCCACTTTGAAGAATAGAGGAAGCAGCAGCACAGGGCTAGCTTGGAATGAAGGATGAGAATACAGAAACTGCCTCAGACAGCATACAGCCAGAGACATTGGGACAGAGTGTGAGGGAGGCAGCAGGAGGGCCAGGGGCTCCAGAGGTGGGGGACGGGGTGTCATCTGTGGAATCAGAAACTCAGAAGTGACACCCTGCACCTCCTCACCCTCCTCCCTTCACCCCACGGTAGAGAACAGAAGGCAGCAAGCCACAGTGCCGTGTTCCGTGGATTGCCCCAGAGCCTTTGACAGTGGCTTCTCTCTTCCAGGATCCCATCAGGAGTTTTGGAAAGCCCTGCTTCTGAAGCCAATCCTGAGGGCCGTAACCACTCGACAAGCTCTGAGCAGGACCCCGTGGTGGACAAAGAGGGCAGCCCGGGCTCAGGCAGCAGCCCCTTCCAGCTCATGGCCTGCTCAGAGGAAGACATCATTGATTTGAAGTAGACTGTGTGTCCTTGGCCATCCTCAGTTTTCTTATGCAGGTCTCTACTGTCTAAGCAACTCCAAACGTCCTGTCTCAACAAAATGCGCCTTCAGCCAGGCAGCGGTATATCGGACCAAACCTCCTGCTCCCTCAGCCAGTTTGGGTCACTCTCCAGTGTCCAGTGCCATCTTTCTTGACCCTTGTTTCTTTCCATTCAAAAACCGCCAGTCCCCTTGTAATAAAGGTGGTAGATTTCACTGAAGTTTTAGATCAAAACTTTGAATAAATCAAAACTGTTCATTCTTATCCTCTGCAACCCTTCTCTTATATTTTATAGACTTAGATGGAAATTATTTTTTTCGTAAATTTTGACTTATGACACATACTATGTTTCTTTTATGAAGAAAATATGCTGCTTTTTAATTTTACTATAAATAAGTTTTCTTTCTGCACCTTGGCCCCGTTGCTGCCTGTGTTCACTGGGGTGGGGCCCCCTGCGCTCCTGCCTGGCATCCCAATGCCTGAAGCCTTCTGCTTCCTCCTCCTTCAGTTTCAAACAATAACAAGGCAAAGCTCAAAGTCTTAGGATGCATCCATCTTGTCAGTGTGAGGTCCCGTTGCCAGGGAACATTGCGCCCTTGTCTCTGAGAGTCTTCGGAGTCCCTCCCTTGAGTGGGTCCGCCTTCTTTGTTTTGTTTTACAGTGTTGGGGATGGATGCCAAGGCCTTGCACGCCAGGCAAGCAGGCTGCGTTGCTAGGCTGTATCCCAAGCACCTGCCTTGGCCTTTCATCCGACCCAGCAATTATGGCTCCTCTTACACACACCTCAGCATGTTGAGCTAAAGAGGTGGAGAGCTGGAGAAATGTCTCAGTGGTTGAAAGCGCTTGCTCTCACAGAGGACCCTGGCTTGATTCCCAGCACCCACACGGTGTCTCACAACCATTTATAAATACAATTCCAGACGGTCCAATGCCCTCTCCAGATCTCTATGGGCACAAGGCACACACATAGCGCATATACATAAATGTATGTACAACACACACATTCATTTTACTAGTGTTATACAGATTGTTATGTGTATGCGTGTGTCTCTGTGTGTATGTGCACATGAATGTAGTTGCCTACAGACACCAAAAGTGGACATCAGAGCCCCCTGGAGCTGGAGTTATAGGCGGTTGGGAGCTGCCCAAAGTGGATACTAAGAACCCAACCCAGGTCCTCTGCAAAATCTGATTCTTAAAATGTCCACCCCAGCACTCTCCTAAAAAGTGAGCAGTAAATAGTATAGACTGAGTCAGACATAAATGAAGTAGAGAGATAGCAGCCCTGGCCCAGAGGTCACAGGTCACCTTTGGTTTAGCAGCTGATTCCTCCTCGTGCCCACATGGCCCCATGGTCTGGCCAGGAGGAAGCAGCTCCCAGGAGCTCTGATGTCATGGCATGTGTCAGAAGTGAGCACTCTGCTCCTTCCTTCTTGCCGGCCATCAGGAGGACCCCCTCCCTTGCCCCTTCTGTTCCACAGTCACACATGATACAGGGACTGACAGTGCCTGGCTCCTCTTTAGCTGTACAGGCAACTTCACACTACATCTCAGCCCCAGCTGCAGTTTGATTGGGTGTGTTCTGGCCTTTCTCAAGGTGGGGGCTTGTGGGCATGTAAGTGGGTTTATGTGGGAAGGCTGGAGGTCAGCCTCAGATTTGTTGCTCAAGGGCCATGTACTTTGTTTCTTGAGACAGTATCCCTCACTAGGATCTGGCAGGGCTCACAGTTAAGCTAGGCGGGAAGGCCAGTGAGCCCTGGGGACCACTTGTGAGCACCTCCCCAGTGCTGAGATTACAGACATGCACCACCGCACCTGGATTCTGCAAGAATGCTAGGGAGTCAAACTCAGGTCCTCGTGCTTGCAAAGCAAACGTGCCAACTGAGCTGTCTTCCAGACCTGCTTCTAACGTAAGAAAATAGATGCCAACAAGAGTCCAGGATGTGAACCTTGTGCTCTTAGTCCCAACACTGCCTCTCTCTGTTCTCTGTGCCTCTCAGAGGTGGGCTAAGTGCTTCCTGTCAGTTGGGGTTGGCAAGTATTTGTTTCCTTTTAAGATGGGGGGGGGAGTAGGGGAATGTCCAGACAGTTTCATGTGGCCAGGGCTGACCTCAAACTCTTAGGTTCTTACGTTTCCACCTCCCAAGTGCTAAGTGGGAGGCAGCCCTGTGCCACACACCTGCATCCCAGATGCTGCTGCTGTTCCATCTGTTACCAATTAATGAGCTTGTGTCTGTATTTTTCCTGCGCTTCTTGTTATAGCTCAATGCAACAGAAAATGCACAGTAATGAAGCCGTCTATGACCAAATAAAAGACAAGGGTATGACAAATGCAGAGGAGGCAAGAGGGGGACCTGACTCACCAAGCTGGTGTGGCTTCACTCATTCAAAAAAAAAAAGAGGGGGTTCTGGGAAGATGTCTCAGAGGTTAGGGGCACTGTCTGCTCTTCCAGAGGTCCTGAGTTCAATTCCCAGCAACCAGATAATGGCCACAACCATCTGTAATGAGATCTGGTGCCCTCTTCTGGTGGGCAGGTGTACATGCAGGCAGAACACTGTATACAAAAATAAATTTAAAAATCTGTAAAAAGAAAAAAAGGGGGGGGGGAGTGAGGCTTCTGTAGCAACAATATCTAGGCAAATGTGGGAAGGGAGCCCACTGGCCAGTGGTTCATAGGTGTCCATGCTTAGAAGTGTGGTGCTAGGCTGGGCTCGCTGGGGAATCCCTTCTTCATAAGCCACTCTGCATCACTGGCTCAGGTACAGAGTACTTGGTCCAGGTGCAATTTGTCCATGGCCTTTACTCTGCAGAAGCCAAGAACCTACTGTCCAACAGAGCTTGTGTCCATTAAATCTTTTTTTAAAAAATTATCACCCACAAATGAGACTTTTGAAGCACAAACAGGTGGTTGCCTGCCTTTAAGGATAGACTTGTGATCGATTGGAAAATGCTGGTTGCTACAATTGGGTGACTGCAATACCTTCAAACCACTGTACTGACTGGCATTTGAATGCTTAGCCTGCTCCCAACTCTAGAAATGAAGACACTCAGGCTCAGGGAGGGAGCTAGGAGCCTCTCACTGTATCTGTCCCACCGAAGCTGCCTGCCCACAAAGTGGCCGGTAGCCGCTAAGCAGAGAGCAGTGGTGGCACACAACCACAGGGAGACTCAGGGAGGTAGAAAGAAAAAGAGATATAAAGATAATCCCGAGGCTTGGTATTATCTGCGGGGCAACCAGGGAACAAGAAAAAGTTTCTCTCCGTCCCACTTCTTGAATGGGGGACCTTGCCTGACAGGGTCTCAGCATGTTGGGGTTCTAGGCTTTGTTAGCACTCACAATGAAGGTGGGCTGGTCCCAGAAGCAACAGGTCAATTTCAAAAAGTCCAAGGAGAGGGACACGTGGCCCAAGACTGCTTGGAGCCTTTTCACCTTGAGGCAGAAGTCGAGGTTGAGGAGGAATGGCTGACCCGTATTGCAGGGAACTGTACGTAGGAAGGGTGGGAAGTCTCGCCCCAGCCTAATGTGGCTCAACCAACTACTACAAAAATACACGTAAAACTGTAAGATCTGGAGGGGATGGCTCAAAGCCTAGGAATGCTTGTTCCTACAGAGGGCTCACGTCTAAGTCACAAGCACGCACACAGTGGCTCGCAACAATCTGTAACTCCACTTCCATGGGATCTGACGACTCCGCAAGCACCAGGCACCCACTGGGCACACACACACATATATGTAAGCAAACACTCTTACAAATAAGAAGTTTAAGATAAAAATAAAAAATAAAAGCAAATGAAACCATCAAAACATGGGCCAGCGAGATGACTCTGCTGATAAAGGTGCCTGCCCTCAAGCCAGACGACTTCCGTTTGATCCCAAGGATCCATACGGTGGAAGGAGAAAGCAAACTCGGCAAATCTTACTTCTGATCTGCACGCAGTCACCTCCGCCCCCTAAGATGATAAGGGAAAAAAACCACCTAAAACACCCAAACAACCTTCTCCATCCCCATTGGCTAGCTCAGTGGCCGTGCCAGGCTCACACCACACTTGAATTGGACAACCATACTGGCAAAACCTTAACCTGGATCCAGGGGCTTCGTTCGAGCCCCGTGAGCTCTGCAACTGGCTCTGTGCTTCTATTGGTCAGCTCTGGTTGAGGGGCGGGCTCTCGCGTCCCATTGGTTACTCCTGCGGCCGGAGGCCGTGCTCTCCCGAGCCGTGACAGTTCGCGGGTGGTGGGTACCCTCTGCTGCTGTGGACATGTCGGAGGAGGAGGACCCCCAGGAGACGCAGCCGCTCTTGCGGCCACCGGACATTAGGTGCGGACTCCCGGGGGCCGCGGCCTCTCGCTCACGCCCGGCGACGCCGCTCATGCCCCGCCTTGTACCCGCAGCGCTCCCCCCGGCCGCCGGGTCTTCCTCGCCGCCTTCGCCGCCGCCCTGGGCCCGCTCAGCTTCGGCTTCGCGCTCGGCTACAGCTCCCCCGCCATCCCCAGCCTGCGGCGCACCGCGCCCCCCGCCCTGCACCTCGGAGACGGTGCGGCCTCCTGGTTCGGGGTGAGCCCGCGGGGGAGGCCCGGGTCCCCCGCTCTCCGCCGCATCCTGGGGTCCTCCTCATTCTCTTTCCTCTGAGGCTGCGGGGCGTGGGGTGGAGGGATCGTGGACCATGGCCCCTGGTGGCCTCCTCCTCAGCCCGTCCGGGTCCCCAGGCCATCGTGACCCTGGGCGCAGCGGCAGGGGGCGTACTGGGCGGCTGGCTCGTGGACCGTGTGGGACGCAAACTGAGCCTCCTGCTCTGCACCCTGCCCTTCGTGACCGGCTTTGCCATCATCACTGCCGCCCGGGAAGTGTGGATGCTGCTTGGAGGGCCGCCTCCTCACCGGCCTAGCCTGCGGAGTCGCCTCACTAGTGGCACCTGTAAGTGGTTTGGGCCTCCTAGGTGACCTTTGCCAGGGAGGGGACAGCTGGTCAGCAGTGAAGCCATTTTCACGCCTTGCATTGATTGCCCTTAGCTGTGCCTCTTTTTCCCTTCAAATAGTGGTATTCCCTATATACTTAGTGATAACTCGGTTTCCCCTATTTTTTGTCAACAACGCAGTCCTGTTCTGGTTTGTAGCTGGGATAGGCTGCTGGCTCCCTTCCCTGCTTTCAGCCAGCTACATACTTTGCAGCCCACACACGTGGATCACTTACGGGTGTGCACAGGCTTCTCTTTCTGAGTCACAATTTGCTCCCCTGTAAAGTAAGGCTGAGTTCTGAGGTGGTTGTTGCGGACTTTGCACAGAAAGTTGCTGCCCTGGCATGGTCTCTGGAAAGACTGACCCTCATATCTGAGATCACCAACAACCTGTGGCCACACACTTGGGTGACCACCATCCCCTCCCTCACCTCTGTGGCCTCATTTTCTCTGCATCTGTTGGAGGCAGGCGTGAAGGAGCTAGAGGACAGAGGGATTGTTGATGTCTAGCTTTTTCTTTTTTATTATTATATGTGGTTTATGGCGGAGAGGGGTACCCCAGAGAGAAACAGAGACAGAAGAAGAGGGAAAGAGAGTAAGAGGATAAAGCCGGGCGTGGTGGCGCACGCCTTTAATCCCAGCACTCGGGAGGCAGAGGCAGGCGGATCGCTGTGAGTTCGAGGCCAGCCTGGTCTACAAAGTGAGTCCAGGACAGCCAAGGCTACACAGAGAGACCCTGTCTCGAAAAAACCAAAAAAAAAAAAAAAAAAAAAAAAAGAGAGAGTAAGAGGATAAAAGCACTTTTTGTTTTTTTAATTATATATTTATTACATATACAATGTTTTGCCTGCACACCAGAAGAGAGCACCAGATCCCAGTATAGACGGTTTATGAGCCATGTGGTTGCTAGGAATTGAACTCAGGACCTTTGGAAGAACAGACAGTGCTCTTAACCTCTGAGCCATCTCTCCAGCCCCAAGAACACTTAAAAAAAAAAAAAAAACTAGGCATAAATATGGAATAATCTAGAAGTATGGATAATGCATAGGGACCCCTGAGCTTAGAAGTGATGGCAGCCCCTGTTAGAATTAGGCTGAACAAGGGCACGTTCAGTGTCCTGGGTAACACCTAGAGCTGGCCAGCAAGGGAGAAGTCGCTCATTCGTTAAATGTGTCCTGGGCTGGTCCTGGTGTAACGTATCTGTAATCCCATGACTTGAGGTGTGAAGATCAGGAACTCATGGTTATCCTCAGCTCACTGGAGGCTAGCCTAGGCTACATGAAACTGTCTAAAAGAATAAAACGAGTATAGAGAAACTCTGCATTCCTTCCTTCCCTTGTGCAGGCAACCCATTACCCACAATCCTCTTTTTAAGTCTACAGACTATAATAGCTGGGCATGGTGGCGCATGCCTTTAATCCCGGAACTCAGGGATTCAGAAGCGTGCAGGTCTCTGTGAGTTGAGTCCAGGACAGCCAAGCTTACGTAGAGAAACCCTAGCTTGGAAATAAAAACAAAAACAAACAAAATGAAAATCTGCAGAGACTGGGGAGGGGCACTCTGCCGACCCGCAGCCACAGTTAGACTTTCAGTTTAAAGAGCCAAGTAAAGTCTCACCTTAAATTACCACTAGGTCTATATCTCGGAAATCGCCTACCCAGCTGTGCGAGGACTGCTCGGCTCCTGTGTGCAGCTCATGGTTGTCACTGGCATCCTCTTGGCCTACGTGGCAGGTAGATTTTTGTATGTTGTCTTTTGGTCCCCGTTGATGGCTACGTGGCCACTTTGGGAACTGAGGTTCATAGAAGGCAGGAGTTTGCTTGGTGCCGCTGCTGCTGGCCAGGGTGCCAGGTTCTCAGTCACACTCCTGGGAGCTTGGGGTGGGGGGTCACCGGAGTCTGGTAACTGGGTCCAGGGAGAACCAGAGCAGGTGGTTTCTTTGTCCCAGCAGCCCACCTCACTGTGGAGGGATTCAGGAGAGGGTTCCAGTTCCAGGAGGGGTGGGTAGAGGGAAACACTGTAGCTCTGTCACTTGGAGACCTGGAGTCTCCATATTATCACTGGGTTATCGGACTGTCAGCAGACTGTCACAAGGAGGCGACTTCCCTGAGATGAGGGGCAGAGCTAGAGGCCTGGGGAGGGTGGAGAAATTGTCTCCTGGTTAGGGATGGATGGAAACAGGACAGCTTTCAGGCCTGACACTCTGCCACCTGCTGTGTACCACCACACTGTCGCTGTGAGCCTCAGTTCCCTGTCCCTAAGTCTCCAGGGGTGTTAAATAGCATATGAAAAGTGCCTGATGGCACGTCCCCAAAGAGAATTGTTAGAAGGTGGCTTGAGAGTCATGGGGTGGGGGTCAGGAGCGCTGACAGGCTTAATCTAGCCTGGAGTACCCATACTAGATAGGCACAGTGGGCCTCACACAGGTCCTGGTCTTTAATTTTTAACTTCCTTATCGCCCTGGCTCTTCAGTATCTTCTCACCTGCCTGGCTGCCTTAGGAGCCCCGCGGCAAGCCAGAGCCCCTACTAGGCAGGCACAGATGATGACACTGTGGTGTGGAGACAGGCAGTGTCCATCAACCACAGTGTTACCTCCAGTGCATCTTCATCACACTGCCTTGCATTGACCCACTGGTATGAGTTACCTATGACAGCAAAATGTGACAACGTGGAAACAATAATGTCTCCTCAGTCACTAGACTTTGTGGAACAGCTATAAGCTACCTTATTGCTAAATCAAACTGACTCCTGCAGGCTGACCTCTGACCCCCCCCCCATGAGTGCGGTGCCACACACACAGTATGTGCAGACTCTCTGTCTTACTTTCGTGTTGCTATGGCAAAACACCATGATGAAGGCAACTTATAAAAGCAAACATTTAATTTGGGGCTTAATAGTTCCAGCAGGTCTATGACCACCACGGTGGGGAGTGTGGCAAGGCAGGTAGGCAGGATGCTGGAGCAGTAGCTGAGAGCTCACATCTCCATCCACAAACACTAGGCAGAGAGCTGGGAACTGCAAGGACTTTTTCCGGTGACACACCTCCTCCAATAAGGCCACACCCCCTATCCTTTCCCAAACAGTTCCACCAACTGAGCACCAGCGCATGCGGGCGCCATTCTTATTCAAACCACCACACACAAAACAGTTGAATAATGTGATGAAGTGTAAAGGATTAAAATTATGATAAAAGTATAACATGAGGCTTGGGAAATAGTTCCACCAGTAGAAGAGCTTGCTGCCCAAGCATAAAGACCTGAGTTCAAATCCCCAGCAACCCACATAAAAGGCTAAATGTGGTCATGAGTTCTTGTAACCCCAGCACTGTGGTTGGGTAGAGACGGGAGAATGCTAGGGCCTGCTGACCACCAGCCTAGCTGCAGACTCAGTGGAATAACCCTGACTAAGGAAGAAAGTAGACAGCGTGGAGCATACATACACACACACACACACGCGCACACACTAAAAATTACTTTAGCTGGGTGTGGTGGCTCATGCCTTTAATCCCATGACTCAGGAGGCAGAGACAGGTGGATCACTGTGAGTTTGAGGGGCTAGCCTCGTCTACAAAGTGAGTCCAGGACAGCCAAGGCTACACAGAGAAACCCTTTCTTGAAAAACAAAAACAGCAACAACAACAACAACAAAAAACCCCAAAATTATAATGTAGAAATACATCATTAGCAGTCATTTGTAACCATTGTCAGCATCCATGCCTTGACATGCCTGAGAGTACAGCATTTGGCTTACACCAGCATCTCCATCGCAGTACACTGTAATATATTGCCATGGCTACAAGACATGGCTTGGCAATGGGCATCTTCCAACTGGTTTACATCTTATTGCAGTCCATCTGTATTTCCCGTAAAAGATGTCCCCTAATGGTGCCATGATGGAGCAGTCTTTTTTTTTTTTTTTTTTTTTTTTATTAAAGTACCCAGTGCTTGCCTGCATGTACACCTGCAGGCCAGAGGAGGGCACCAGATCTTATTATAGATGGCAGTGAGCCACCATGTGGTTGCTGGGAATTGAACTCAGGACCTCTGGAAGAGCAGACAGTGCTCTTAACCGCTGAGCCATCTCTCCAGCCCATGGAGCAGTCTTAATAGCAATGGTTTCTTTAGCTGACACGGGGGCAGCGGCAGAGGCCGTCTCAGGACTTGCAAGGGGGCTAGGCTGGCTCACCCTGGCTCTGACATCTGCCTTTGCAGGCTGGGTCCTAGAGTGGCGCTGGCTGGCTGTGCTGGGCTGTGTGCCCCCGACTCTCATGCTGCTGCTCATGTGCTGCATGCCCGAGACCCCACACTTCCTCCTGACTCAAACACCAGCACCAGGAGGCCATGGCTGCCCTGAGGTTCCTGTGGGGCTCTGAGGAGGGCTGGGAAGAGCCCCCTGTAAGGGCTGAGCACCAGGTGAGAGGCAGATAGCATCACCTGCTCCCAAAGCCACACATCCCCCACCCTCACTGAAAACCAGTGCTGTCCTGTCTGAGCAGGTGGGGACCAGCTGGAGCCCCACTTAGTTCTTTCTGTTCCCAAAAAGTGAAAGGCCAGGCCTGTGAGGGAAAATGGGTGAGGGCCTAGATTTAATGGGAACCGTAGGCAGGGGAGTCTTCAGAGTCAGCAGCACGCAGATGCTTTGCAGTTGTGTGGCCTGGCCACCTTTGAGTCTTGGGGCCTTCATCTAAGATAGTCCTCTCACTGGGCAATGCTGAGATCTGCGCAGATGGCTGCAGGAGGTACCCAGCTGGAGGCAAGCCCTGAAGACACACAAGGGTCAGCCTCCCACCACGCCCCTCCTACAGGAAGAGGCTGCAGGAGCCTGCCCACACTCTCAGGGCCACAGGTGGGGAGGAGACAGCAGAGGCTCAATCTTCCACTTAGGCTTCTGGGCTCAAAGAGGGTCCTTGGGTGAGGAGAGAGAACACTGATCGGCCGTGTTTGTGACAGGGCTTCCAGCTGGCTATGGTGAGGCGCCCAGGCGTCTACAAGCCTCTTGTCATCGGCATTTCCCTCATGGCCTTCCAGCAACTGTCAGGGGTCAATGCTATCATGTTCTATGCCGAGACCATCTTTGAGGAGGCCAAGTTCAAGGTAAGAGGCTTCTCCCTGCAAATGTGAGTTAGCC
The DNA here is from genome assembly GCF_903995435.1 of Acomys russatus. NCBI lineage: Eukaryota > Metazoa > Chordata > Mammalia > Rodentia > Muridae > Acomys > Acomys russatus. Next base: position 50,330,503 of record NC_067160.1, read on the forward strand.
TGCTGGCGCCTAGGGCTTTTTGGCCTGGCTCCGAGCCAGAGAGAGGGAGGGGCTTGTCTCTCTCTGGCAAACCAGCTTCTCCCCTCCCCCCAGGACAGCAGCCTGGCCTCGGTCACTGTGGGCATCATCCAGGTCCTGTTCACTGCTGTGGCAGCCCTCATCATGGACAAAGCAGGGCGGAGGCTGCTTCTGGCCTTGTCAGGTGAGGCCTGAGGGTTAGGACTTCCTGGCTCACATGGGGAGAAAGGGCCAGGGAGGTGGTGTGTCTGGTTCTTTTGAACAGGTGACAGTCTGTCTGTTTGTCCCCAAGCCTTCTGAAGTGGGGGAAGGTCAGTAGCTTTGGCCTACACACCCACAGTGCCCATTGGCAGCTGTGACTGCCACTGTGTGGGGTTGAGCTCTGTTGCCACTCCTGCCTGTGCCAGTGGGAGACTGCACGGGAACTTCCCAGCACTTGCTGAGGTCTGAGGTCCAAAGCAAGGACAGAAGTGCTGGCCCGTTATGGGCTTCCATGGGCAAGGTGCACGACTCCTGAGCCTGGCCCGCCTCTCTCAAAGCAGCCGCACTGCCCTCTCTGTCCTGGATGCTGCCATGTCCCCAGCGTCCTGTGTAGCCTGAGCCCTTGCTTGCAGGTGTGGTCATGGTTTTTAGCATGAGTGCCTTTGGTACCTACTTCAAGCTGATGCAGAGTGGCCCCAGCAACTCCTCCCACATAGGCCTTCTGGTGCCCATCTCAGCGGAGCCTGCTGATGTCCACGTGGGGCTGGCCTGGCTGGCTGTAGGCAGCATGTGCCTCTTCATTGCTGGTAAGAAGGGACTCGAGGGAACCCGGGTGAGGATTGTTGTCCCAGGAGCCCAGCATGCCGAGTTCTACAGCTCTCAGCTTCAAATCTAGTCTATTTGGCTTTATCTGGCTGCCCCAAGGAGCATGGCTTCTGTGCATACTTCTCTGACCATGTGCCAGTACTGAGCTACATCCACTCACATAATCTCCTTGACAGTTTGCAAGCAGCTCCCACCCTTGTCCTGATGGCTAAAAGGGAAGGGACTGGCCCAAGACCTCCCACAGGGTTGAGAGCCGGTAGGACCCCTGAGGCCTACAGGCTAGGAAACAGACAGGGTAGGAGGAGCCCAGCACATGTGTGTATAACGCTCGTCGCTCCCACAGGCTTTGCAGTGGGCTGGGGACCCATCCCCTGGCTCCTCATGTCGGAGATCTTTCCTCTGCATGTCAAGGGTGTGGCTACCGGCGTCTGTGTCCTCACAAACTGGTTCATGGCCTTTCTGGTGACAAAAGAGTTCAGCAGTGTCATGGTGAGTGCAGGCCCCGCCTCCCCCTTACATCTTCAACAATGGCAAGCCTTGGAGCCACTCTAAATGCCAGAAAATACCATGTCCACGACCTTGAATGTAGGCTGAGGTCCCCTCATGCAAAGGGTCACCCGGTGTCTTTTCCTGTAAGGAACTGAGGAGTGGGGACTTTGCAGGGTCACAGACTCACCCCCACCCTCTCTCAAGAGCAACTGTTCCCCCTTTCTCGTCACACAGGGAACTCACAGCACTGGGACACTAGAAGACAGGGCCATAGATGTGGGGGTAAAGGAGAAGAGCGAGGGCCGTAAGCCGCAGGTGGCCAGAAACAGAAACCTAGCTGTCCCTGGACATTTCTGATCTCAGGGCAGTCACTGCATAACCATCAGCCTGCCAGGTGCACATCACCTGGAGGGTGGTGAGCTATCCCCTACACACCTGGGTCTCCAGAGACGTGCTAGGCCTGGCAAGGCAGGGGTGCTCCTGGGTTGTGTGGGGCTTCTGACCTGGGGCTACCTCCACACATGCTGTCCCTCTCTCTGCAGGAGATCCTCAGGCCCTACGGTGCCTTCTGGCTCACCGCTGCCTTCTGTATCCTCAGTGTCCTTTTCACATTGACCTTTGTCCCTGAGACTAAAGGCAGGACCCTGGAACAAATCACAGCCCATTTTGAGGGACGATGACAGCCCCTCTCTGTGACTGGCAGCCCTGAGCTGAGCTGGCTTTGGGTTTCAGGAAGAGTGGAGTGGCCTGCAGCTGAACCTCACCTCAGGTTGAGCCTGGAGCCTCCTGACTCCTCAGGCCTCTGGGCCTTCATCCAGGTCTCAACCCAGACCCACACCATGAGGCCCACCGGATTCTGGGTCTAGTCTGCGGCCTGCTGCACACACTGGCCATCTGAGGGGCTGTGCAGTCTTGCCTAAGACTAAAGAAAGTGAAGCGACCTGGGGGCTCCTGGCTCCTGTTTCTGGCTGGAGATCTTTGGGGTGCTGGGTCCTAAGCAGCCATCTGTGCCTCACACTTGACTTTGGGATCAGAAAGGAACTTAGCCACATAAAATTGGGCCCAGAAACAAGGTCGTGACCTCTTTATGTGAGCCTAGGTGTGCCCAGAGACCCTTTGGGTAGGTAAGCCAGCTTACCCATCACTTGCAGGATCTTTCCAGCTCTTTCCTCAGCTCAGTGACCTGGGTCATTAGCCACCAAATCTTGTTGCGTTTCAGAAAATAAAACACCTCTTTCTGCTCAACGTTAATGGAGCCGGGAGTCTTTTTCAGGTTGCTTGTATGACATCAGTACAAACTCACTGGAGCAGGTTAGAGGGCAGACACATCAACATGCAGCCAGTCATCCGCTAGGTACTGGCATGGTCAAGGAAGCCCAAGACTGTGGCTCCGTCGCAAGGCTCCCCATGATATCCTCTCTCATTGTCAGCTATTTAAGGCTTTGCCTTAGTTAAGACAATAATAAGACCGGATTGTCTTTCCTTTACAAAGCATTGTGATCCTCACCAGACTTCTAAATAGTTCCTCTTTGTATTATGTTAACTGTTAGTAGAATTCATTTGAGCTTTTTTTGCATTGTTTTGTGACAAGGCCTCACTGTGTAGCCCTGGCTGTCCTGGAATTCACTATATAAACCAAGCTGGCCTGGAACTCACAGAGCTGGGCTGAAAGATGTGTGCTGTGCCTGGCTGGATTTTTTTTTTTTTTTTTTTTTTAAGATAGTGACTCACGATGTAACCCAGGCTAACCTAAAATGTATTAATGTATCCCAGGCTGGCCTGGGCACCACTGTGGCCCTCCTGCCTCAGCTTCCCACTTGTCATTCTGTTCCTTCAGATCAACTTGAGAAGCTGTGGTCCTAGATTTTCAATCAGCAAACTGTGGGTTAGTCCAAGTGTTTCTTGCTCCTTGGAGCTCATTTAATTTGCTGAAACCGTCACAGAACAACCATCTTTCAGGATCATAGAAGTTTCTCTCAGGCCATGTGTGAAGGAGACAGTCTGTCCCCAAATGCCTGGAAAGGCTTCATTTTGCTGCCATCTCAAGTGGTGGGTCTCCTGCTGCTATGTTTTTCCTTTTCCATCGCTGGTGATTGAGCTCAAAGCCAGGTGTGTGCTAGCTGGCCAAACACTCCAGCACCATGCTGCGCCTCCCAGCCATCTGATGTTGTTTAATTCTGTTAATTTGTATGTGGGGTGTAATATATACGTGAACATGTTTGTGGGTGCTGGTGCATGCGCGCGCGCGCGCGCGCGTGTGTGTGTGTGCGCGCACACTAGATAATTATACTGTGTCTTGGATTGCTCTCCACCATTTTTTTTGTTTTGTTTTTGTTTTTGTTTTTGGAGACAAGGTTTCTCTGTGTCTCTGTGTATCCTTGACTGTCCTGGACTCGCTTTGTAGACCAAGCTGGCCTCGAACTCACAGCAATCCACCTGCCTCTGCCTCCCGAGTGCTGGGATTAAAGGCATGCGCCACCACCGCCCGGCTGCTCTCCACCATTTTTAAGATTTGTGTGTGTGGTTATAGATACATCTGGTCCACAGAGGCTAGAGGCATTTGATCCTCTAGAGATGGAGTTACAGGCACGGTTTGCCTGATGGGGACGGGGCTCTGGTCCTCTGCAAGGACAGTACAGGTTGAATCATTATCTCTCCAACCTATCTTCCCTGCCCCTCCCCGAACTTTTTGAGACAGGGTGTCGCACTGATCCTCAAGTTCATGGACTGGCCAGCAAGCCCAGAGATCTAGTGTCTTCCCCTCCCCCCAGGCACACGCTGCCATGCTCAGCTTTTCAGGTTAAATTGTATTTATTCTCTAGGACTGTGATCCACAGCACACAGGTAAATAAATGTCAGAACATTTGCAGGAGCTGATTTTCTCCTTCCACCACACGGGTCCTGGAGTCCTGGACAGCAGGTGCCTTTCCCCACCAGCCCTCTTGCCTTGTGCTCTTATCTGCATGATGTACACCTGCACACCAGAAGAGGGTACCAGATCTCAATTGTTGATGGTTGTGAGTCGCCATGTGGTTGCTGGGAGTTGAACTCTGGGCCTCTGGAAAAGCAGCCAGTTCTCTTAACCACTGAGCCATCTCTCCAGCCCTCCATGCTCTGGATTTTTCACTTTGTCTTCTACAACTATTTTGCTTTGCCAGTCATGCATTAAAGCAATTTTAATTTCTTATGGGGGGGGGTGGAGAGGCAGTTTCAAGACAGAATTTCTCCATGTAACAGCTCTAGCTGTCCTGGAACTCGCTCTGTAGACCAGGCTGCCCTCGAACTCACGGAGATCCACCTGCCTCTGCCTCTCAAATGCTAGAATTAAAGGGGTGCGCCACCACTGCCCAGCTCAATTTTAAATTCTTAAGAATATTTTAATCTATTAATATATTTTGATTTATTAAGCATTATGAGAGCACTCTGTCCTAGTGAAGGATCCTTGAACAGACCCACAGTCTGCTTTTGTGGGGTGACATATCCTCTGTCACTGAAGCTGAGTGAACACACGTGAGCTGTTGTGTGGTCTGAAGCTGGGTTCTCCAGACAAACAAAACCCATGGGGGGAAAAAGGATGTACAGAGAGTCACTGCAAGGGGCTGAGAAGGCCTGAGGTCTGCAGAGTGAGTCAGCAGGCTGGCAGCCCAGGAGTGCTGACAGTGTGACACCAGCCCAAAGACGAGCACAAGACTCAGGAAATGCACTGTTGGCTGCCAACCAATGACCACATTCAACTTTGGACCTGGGATCCAAGCTAAAGTCCCCAGGCTTGCAGAGTAAGCATTTTACTGACAGAGCCATCTTTCCAGCCCTCATTTTTTCTTACTCTCTGTGCCTTCATCATAGCATCTTATGCTGTTTAAGGGAATGAGCCTTTTCTAAAGATACATATTTCCACCATTTGAAAATCAGACTGGTTAAGGCATTATTTACATAAACAGAATGCAACCATTTTAATATGGATATAAATATGTTTTTGTTTTGATCTGAAGTGTGGGGTGGGGAACAAGCTTGTGAGAGATCAGGTGATGCTTATCCACTAGAAGCCGAACAACCTCATGCAGGGACTTGTTTTTTGCCAGCTGAAACACATCTTAGTACAGACTCTGAAAGGAGCCCAAAACAGGAGGGGGGGCTTTTTGGGTCTTGGCTGTTCATTGCTCCACTTGGAGAAGCTCCTAGAGAGACCACTCCAGAGAACGCTTCGGGGGTCCCAGTTCCAGCTACTGCTCCAGGTTCCAGCTGCAACTTTGGTGGAATTGCTGGTCTGCTGAAATCCTGCCGACTACGCCAGGGGACTGCTCCTAGGAACTGAGTATAAAAGGTCTGCTTCTCCTGTTCCTATATACCTCCTTCTCTCCTATCTAGGGTAGTGGGTTGAAAGGGAGGTATACGCATTAAAGAACCCCAAATAAAGTAGGACGAACTACAGATCTCTGAAAATCCACTGTAACAACCTTACATATCGGCATCCACTGCCAGAATAAGCACCCTTCCAGGCATCCCTGGGGAACTGGTCATTCCGTCTGGCCTGACAGATGAGGAGCCCTTAAGGTGGACTCTTGAGAGCCAGGGCAGGCACGAGAGGGGTCTTCTATGTAAAAACACCGCACGAAGCAACAGAGAACATATTCCTGGCGGCCGGAAGAGACTGCAGAGCCTACAAGCGGAGTGTTGGCGGAAGTGGGTTGGGGTGTACGCACTGCGCATGGGCGGAAGTGGCGCAGTTCTGGCGCGCATGCACGCACGATTTCTAGCGCAGTGAGGGACTCAGACGTCCAGGAAGTTGCAGGCGGCCATGCCGAGTGTAGCACCTGTGAGAGCTGTGTAGTTGTTCCATTTGCCCACAGATGTACGCTGTAACCCGACCAGAACGCTTTCCACCAGTAGTCCGAGAGTTGTGAGGTCTGAGGAGTTCGAGGTCCGAGGACCTCTGGCCCGAGTGGCCTGTGTACACCTATCTCTGCCTATTATCCAGTGCGGAGGCTGAGGCCCGCGACTTTAGCTTTCCGTCCCGCTGAAAGCAGCTGGGGATTTTGGAAGCACCAGACACTTCGAGGGTGCCCTCGCTGTATTGAGGACAGGGGAACGTGCTCAGAAGGCTCATGACTAAGGGATGAAGCAAGTTTCTCTGTAGAAGATAAATCTTAGCTACTGTGTTAATATTTTTGCTTCACAAAAGCGGCTGTACATCAGCAAAAGAACTGTGCACTAAAATCAGTGTCCATTTCTTTGTTTTATTGAAACTGGGCTTCTTTGTGTAGCCTTGGTTGTCTGGACCAGGTTAGCCTCGGAACTCGCAGAAATCCTCCTGCCTCTGCCTCCAAATGGCTTCCCAGCACACGTATCACGTAGTTTAAAAAACACCTTACATTACCAAAAAACAAAAGCCCCTTGTATTAAGTTTTTGTTGCCCTCACATTAATGTGGGTGAACACATGCAGTTGCTGGGAACGGAGCCTAGCCTCTGCAAAGCAACCAGTGCTGAGTCCTCCCTCCAGGCTTTCCTAACTTTTTGGAACTGTCTCCCCAAGTTGGCTTTCCTAACTTTTTGGAACTGTCTCCCCAAGTTGAGGTGCATTTAAGATCTTCTACTTCAGCCTCCAAAAATCCCAGAATTGCAGCCCATGCCAATAAGGAATTTGCTTACACTAAGAAAACTCCAGATGGGCCTGTTTGTTTTTCATTTTCTCCAGAGAATGAACAGACCACCAAAAGCTATTGTGGATATTGAGAGCATTGGTATTTTCTGGATTTGAGTGTAAAAGGAAATGGCAAAAGCTGCATTAGCACCTAGAGACTGTGACAGCTGTAACACAGATGACTCTCCCAGCACCTCCTCCCATCCTAAAACAGATCTGCTGGTTAAGTCTTTGCTGAGCTGGAAACTGACAAGCTTTTGACAGCAGTGCCCTTGGAGCTAGGATACATTGGCAATCTAATAAAGGAACGTCCACTACCAATGCAGGTTTTCTTTTGTTTTTGTTGTTTGAGACGTGGCTTCTCTGTGTAGCCCTAACTGTCCTGGACTCACTTTGTAGAAGAGGCTGACCACAGAACTCAAGAGATCCACCTATGTCTGGGATTAAAGGCAGACATCACCACACCCAGCTGTTAGGCAGCCCTTTTCTAAAAGTTCCACTAGATTTAGGAAATAGAAAACAACAAAAACCAACCCATTGCCTTCTTGGCCTGTCTCACACCAGGAATGATTCAGTGTTTGCCAGATTTTGCTACCACGTCCATACCCAATATCCCAAACACTCCCATGCCCCCAAAAAAATTCAACCAAGGAGATTGGCCATCAGATAGTCTTTTATTGAAATATTTTCTTGTTGCTTAACTCTGTGGAAAAAAGAGGAAAAGTAAGTCACAATGGGGAATATATTCACATAAATTTTTACCCTTTGACAATCTCCCTACAGGACAACAAAAGCCCAGCTCCCTCCACCCCAACTGTGCTCCCCCTAACAGAGCAAGGGAAAACATGCTAAGTCACTTACAGCTGGGCATTCCACAGCACCGCTGTTGATGTCATCTATGATGTCATGAGGGTGGCGGCCATCCACATTGCAGCCCACAGACTGTGCAGTGCCCAGGATCTCCTTAATAGTTCCTACAATAAAGAATGGAGACCTCAGTCCCTTCCAACTCTCAGGTTCAGGGCAAGGCAAAATGGTAGCTGTTCAGTGAAAACAACTTGCTCTTACCAGAAAGCTCTCTGGCTAAGGACCGGTGCCGCATCTGCCTGGCAATGTTGACAATCTCATCAAAAGTGATGTTTCCACTGTGTTTAACTGCAGGACAGAAAACAAAGTCTCTTTAAAACTTCTACCCGACTTCTGGAGACCAGACCCGATTCCCTCCACCCATCTCTAGGCTGTCCCCATGCTCTCGGCACAGAGTCATCCACATGTAGGACAAGCCTGTTTCCTAAAAGCTGGGGCTTACTGTCAGCTCACCACTGGAATGCACCAGCCAACGGGATGGTCAGGCGCAGTGGCGGGTGGCTGGGCACAATCAAGTCCTCACCAGCACTCTTAGGGATGGGAACCAACAAGCTTAAATGCCTGAGGCCAAGGGGTTCAGGGTCAACCAACCCTGGGACAATATTCATTTCTGTGCCCTAAGCTCATTACACGGAACCCCACAGCCGGGGTGCCAACACTGAGGGGCCCAGGAGAGGAATGGACTCACTGTTCTTCTGCTTCTTCCTGTCTCTCGGTGGCTCCTTGAGGGCTTTGATGATCAGGGCAGAGGCAGAGGGCACCACCTCAATCTGCAGAGAGAGTTGGTGTGAACATAGCCCAGCAAAACTCCAGTAACAGCACTACCACTAAGACACTCTGAAGGAGCCAGCAAGACAGCCCAGTTGGTCGTTATTTTCTGCTAAGCCTGATCACTTAGACCTACATGGTGGCCTCCTGCACCCTAGCAACCACCCATCTGCACAATAAACATGTTTGCCTTTCCCTCCCTCCCCCCAAAAGGGTTTCTTCTGTGTAGCCTTGGCAATCCTGGACTCACTTTGTAGACCAGGCTGGCCTCGAACTCACAGCGAATCGCAGCCTCTGCCTCCCAAGTGCTGGGATTAAAGGCGTGTGCCACCGTCGCCCGGCGCATGTTTGCCTCTAAACTTCCCACAAAGATAAAACAGCCCGATTCACCAGAGCAGCAAGATGTAATAACCACAATTCCCGAGGACTGCCACCCTTCCCAGCCCCAACCAAGCAATGTCAATACCTGGGCCTGTCTGTTCTGGATGGTCAGTTTCACTGTAATCCTCAGACCTTTCCAGTCACCGGTAGCCTTGGCAATGTCATCACCGACCTTTTTTGGAGACTGTAGAAATAATGGTACTAATTACAAAGTGCCACCAAAATTGAAGCCACAGCCTTGAAACTTACTGCCTGCAAGGCTCCCACATCTCTAAGTCAACTCTGCTTTAAAGACTAATGAACAAAACAGGCTTTGTCTGTGTGTAGCCCAGGAATCACTCAGTAGACCAGGCTGGCTTCCAACTCAGAAATCCACCTGCCTCTACCCTGCCAAAGTGCTCGAGTTAAAGGCGTGCGCCATCACCAACTGCCCCAGACTTAAATTGTAATGGGCTTCAATGCTAGGTTTTCACGTGTTGCCCAACACGTGTTCCCTTAAAAGCTAGGGACTTGGCATTTAAGCAGCGACACACCGACTCCACTGCTCCCTCCAGAAACAAGCACCTGGGAATGTCTGAGCTTCTACTTGACCATTTTAAACCCATTCCCTAGGAAGGCGAATGGAAGCAGGTTAGAACCTGCAAGACTGCTCGGCTCAGGGTAAAGCCACTGCCTGCCACAACCGTGCGGTGGCACGATCCTACATAATACACTCTATCTCAATTAAGAAAGCCCTTACATGGGGCTGGAGAGATGGCTCAGAGGTTAGGTCCTGAGTTCAATACCCAGCAACCACATGGTGGCGCAAAACCATCTACGGCAAGATCTGGTGCCCTCGTCTGGCATCTAGACATACAGGCAGGCAGAACATTGCATAAATAATATATAAGTAAATTAATTAAAAAAAAAAAAAGGAAGCCCTTACAGAGCACGCGTGTTCGAATCCTAGCGGCCACATGGTAGCCCACCACACACACGTGGTGCCCTCTCCTGACCTCCACAGGAACAGGGACCCACGCAGGCAGCCCCGCCATACGCGTTCGATGTCTACAGCTGCCGGCAGCGACGACTTACTTACCAGACCCAAAGGACCGATCTTGGGGGCCAAGGCGGATGTGGCGCCGACCTCGCCTCCGGTGCATCTCAGATACACTGAGAAAAAGCAGAATTAGAACCTCTGCGGAGCGCACCGCGCCGGCTCACGCGCTGCCCTCGGTCCGCAGACCTCCGGGGCCCAGGCCTTACCCTAAGGCTGCCGGAGCGTCGGCACTCCCTCCCCATTTATACACGAGGAAGCCGAGGCCCAAGGGAGACCGGCCAGGCCCAGGGGACAGCACGCGGGCGAGCAAGGCTCCACCCGTAGCCCGGCCGAGGCGGGGGCACGCACCGACTTTGATCTCGTTGGGGTCAAACTTGGGCGGCATGGTGGGTGGAGGTGGCTGGTGTCGGATGAACCCGGATCCGGGACGACCGAAGAAAGTTGCACCGTAGCCTCCTCCGAGCCGAAAGCCAAAAAGACCGACGTTCCCCCGCCCACGCCGGATATAAGGCAGAAAAGGCTCAGCTCTCGCGGTAACTTCTCGCTCCGCCCAGTCTCGGGGCGACGCCCTCGCCGCCTTGTTTTTTATGGGCAAGCGTCTGCGGCTGAGGACTGGAGAGCTGGGAATGTAGGTGAGTTAGGGATTCGGAAGGGGTGGCTGTTCGAAGCAACTTGCCCGGCGGTTGTCAGAGTAGAAGGGCTGCACCAGAGGTTCGGGTTCCTGATGTATTCCACGTTTCCTTCTCATGAGGGTGACTCTGAAGTCCCTGGTACCCCAGCCTAAGACCCCGCCCCTCCCCTAAGGGATCCGCACCTGTGTTGCGGGAATCCCGTGCCAAAGCTATCCTAAGTGCCCTTCTAACGCATTGGCGGGGTGTGCATGTTAATTATAGGAGCAAACTATTCGGGTCTAAATCACGACTCTTAATTCCGCTTTCCCTTGGTTCCTAAAGTCTCGAGACTTTGTCATCCCGAGCTGCATTATTTTCTCAGATTCAGAGTTTCGGTCCTCACTTCCAATGTCTGCAGGAGACCTGACTCCAGCTCAGCTTTCTGGGGCCTATGTTGTGCATTATGATCAAGCCTTCGGAGTGATTGGCCTACCGTGAGGTCCATCCCAGAGTCGGAACATCGGTGGAGGACCTCTCCATCTTCAAAGCCAGGTCAGCCGCTGGCCAGCCCTACCGGGGAAGGATGGGTGTGGTTCTCCAGGACCAAGCTGAACGGTCAGGGAAGTTCAAACCATATTTGAAAGAGCTCTGTTCAGAGCGACTAGGGAAAGGTACTTGGGGGAGAGAGAGTCATTGAGGAAGATGTTTGGATATCTAGACCAGGATAGGGGTGAAAGAGGGCTAGTCATTTATTGGTGAGCAGAAGGGTTGTCCGTAAAGGATGCAGGAGAGCTGTGTTTACATCATTCCTCAGGAGTGCCAGCAGATGACTGAGTGAGGAAAGCACTGTGAGCTGGCCCTGCAGGCTTGGCAACCTCCTCTTGGCAGCCCACACCCAGGAATGGAGATCTGAAATCTCCAAGGACCAGGGGATGTGTCTTCAGCTGCAAGACTCCTCTAGCCCTTTTCTCCCTGGCACCTGTATTCCATCTGTCTAATCCCCGAGTCCGTCTGTCATGTGCGTAGTTGCACTGTGTTAGATTCTGTGGCCTAGACCTGACATACGTGAAAGCACTGAGCCACGCAGACCCCAGCATTGGCAACATTACCCTGTGTTACCGATGAGGAAACGGGCTCTGACTGGTGACCCAAAGTGACACATCTGATGTCTTGGATAATAAAGCCTATGTTGTTGGCGACACACTTCCTCTAGATAGTTGCTTCCTTCCTGTTGCTGGACCTTATACAGCACTGGGGTAGCCAGTGCACCCAGCTTCTGAGTCCAGGACAGAATAATTAACTTGGCGGAACTGTGAGGTCCTGGGAGCTACGCAGGCTGCACAGGATCAGGACTTGAAAGGCAAGTGTCCCAGGATGGTTTCCCTGCAATCCGGGTCATATAACCAGATCGCTGAACTTAATGAGCATCAGGTTCTCTGCAGGGCTGTAGTGAGAATCAAATGAGTAACAGCTGTGAAGGTGGCACGGCGCATTTGAATTTGTATTTAACTCAGGTAGAATTGAGTTCCCCCCAAGTCATGACTACCTCCAGCTTGGTCTCAACGGTGCCATTCAGACAGTTTCCAGGGCTAGAAGTGACTTAATCAGCTGAGTCTGTCAAGAGTCCTCAGAGAACAACCTTGGAAGGCACCCGGGGGTTGGGGAGGCGGACGAACTCTTCCCCACAATGGGGAAAATGTGAGGCCAACGCCACAGATGCCAAACCCAAAGTGCTGGCTTTTTTTTTTTTCCGAGACAGGGTTTCTCTGTGTAGCCTTGGCTGTCCTGGACTCGCTTTGTAGACCAGGCTGGCCTCAAACTCACAGCAATCCACCTGCCTCTGCCTCCCGAGTGCTGGGATTAATGATGTGCGCCACTATGCCCGGCTAAAGTGCCTGCTTTATGATCTTTCTGCCTTATTGTGTGTTTATTGCTTGTCAACAGAGCAAAAAGTTGAGCAGTGTCATGTGGACTGGAAAGGGGGGGCAACTGAGTGAGGCAGCCAGCCCTGCCCACATGGCACTCACGGTGTAGCCAGCAGACCAGCAGCCTGCATCTCAGAGCTGCCTGTCTGCAGTGTCACATGCAGCACAGGTGCTGACTTCTCTCCCATGCTCCAGGGTCCAGAAGACCTCACACAGGAGGATGCCCCTCTTCTTTCGCAAGCGGAAACCCAGTGAGGAGGCTCGGAAACGCCTGGAGTACCAGATGTGTCTGGTAAGGCTCAGCATGTTGTGGCTAACTCCTAAGTGTCTCCAGGGCTGCTTGCTTTGCCTTCCCTTACTGGCTGCGTGACACTGCTTGTTGGTGTCTTTCCCTGCTGGACCCTCAGTCTCTAGGCCACTTGCCAAATGGACCAGTAGAAGTGGGCTGAGGCCCTGGCCCCTTCCAACTCCTTACATCTCTGTTCCCTTGTTTTCTCCGTTCCACAAGTATGATTTCTTGAATGCTTTTTTTTTTTTTTTTTAATCTTGAGAACTGGGTGTGGTGGCTTGCACCTGTAATTCCTGCCCTTTGGAGGCCCAGGCAACAAGATTACCACAAGTTCGAAACTATGAAGGGTGACATAGTGAGCTCCAGGTCAGCCTGAGCTAGAGAGTGAGATCCTCCCATGCCAAAGCAGCTGCTCTTGGAGATGGCTTCACTAGGACCTGGGCTACTGCATGCAGTACCACACATGGCCACTGGGGGGCAGATTAACATGGAGTCCAGGAAGGTATCTCACATAGCCAACAACAGCAATAAAACCTTCAAGACTGAAAACAAAGCAAAACCAATTATGGCTAATCTCAAGAAGCTAATGCCATGCATAGGAAGTGTTCATAGTGTGAACGGAGCTTTTGTAAACAGGAGTTGAAGACTTTTTGGGGGGTGAGACAGGGTTCCTCTGTGTAGCCTTGGCTGTCCTAGAAATCACTCTGTAGTCCAGGCTGGCCTCGAACTCAGAGATCCACCTGCTTCTGCCTCCCAAGTGCTGGGGTTAAAGGCATGTGCCTTTCTCTCAAGCCTGTGCAGAGAGCTCATTCCTCGGAGGTGCAAGCAGGAGGATCAGGAGGTGGAGGCCAGCTTTGTCCACGTGATGAGTTGAAAGGTACTGGACACCCCGTCTTAAAACCACTTAATTTGGAATCATCTTTTTCTCCTTAGGCCAAAGAAGCTGGGGCAGATGACATTCTTGACATCTCTAGGTGTGAGCTCTCTGAGGTAAGCTGAGGATTACCTGTCCTCTTTTCTTGAGTCCTGTGTCCTTTGGGAAAAAACAGCTGTGGGGGTGAGACTTTCAAAATGGCAAAAGTAAAGGTGGGCAGGTGGCTCCACCTATAAAACACCTGCACTGTAAGCACAAGGACACAAGACCCCTGGGGCTCACTAGCCGACTGTCCTGGCTGAGTCGGTAAGCTCTAAGTTCAGAGACAGACTCTGTCTTGAAAACCTAAGGTAGCGAGTAAGACACTGGCCATCAGCTCTTGACCTGCATACGAGTGTGCGCACCCAGACACAGCCACGGCTGTAATCAAGACATGGTCCTCATTTTGCATTCTTGTCTGAAAGAACGGAGATGATCTTTTGGCCTCTAGGGCCTACTTAGAATATGAGCCCAGTGTAGTGGGGTGCACTTTTACTCCCAGCATTCCATTCGGAAGGCAGAGGCAGGGAAGATCATGAGTTTGAGGTCAGCCTGGGCTACGTAGTAAAACCCTGGAGAAAGGCAAGAAGGAAAACTGGGGATAAAGCTCCATGGTAGAGTTGGTCAAGTGGGCAAGATGCCCCCAGGTTCAATCCCTAGTGCTGTGGGAAAGGGAAACTACATCAACAGATTCCTAAGGTGCTGGAAGAGCAGAGCTCCTGATGCCACAGAGTAGGTGGGCTGGAGTGGGCCGCCAGCTGATTGGAGGAGGGCTGACAACACGCCCAGCTCCGTTCTTCCCCAGGCCTCTCCTCCTAGCTAAGTGCTGTTCTTGGATGGCTTGCTGCCCTCAGTCACCTCGCGCTCTCAACACCAGTGCCACTGAGAGGGGTGGGACACTGGCCCGGGGAGACGGTTCTGACCTTTCTCTGTCTTGTCTTAGATCCCATTTGGGGCTTTTGCAACGTGCAAAGTTCTGCAGAAAAAGGTGAGCAGAGTCGTTGTTCAGGGGATTGCTTGCGTAGTGTCTGCTTTGGGGGAGCCATCGTCCACACGACTTCCTCTTTTGCCCTGCAGTAGTTGTTACCATTTGGAGAGCAGGCTCCTGGCTCTGCCTCTCACTAGCTTCATAACTTAGATAGCGTCCTTACATGCCCCCAGCTATTTTATTCTTCGGTTAACTTTTAGAATTTTATGTGTGTGAGTATTTATGTATCGCATGCATGTGTGGTGTCTGGGGAGGCCAGAGCCCATCATCAGGCTCTCTGGAACCGCAGTTACAGATGCTTGTGAGCCTCCATGTGGGCGCTGGGGATCAAACCTGGTCCTGCTGGAGGAGCAGTTAGTGTTCGTAACTGCTGAGCCATCTCCAGCCCACACTCCAGCTTCTCCGTCTGTGGAGTGAGGTAGACATTTACAGCAGCGTCTTGGTATTGTGTGAGTTACATGGAGGACAGGGAGAGGAGTCCGCTTGGCCTATGGTACACAGCTGTCCTCCTCACCCCAGAGTTAGAAAGGGATGAAAACTTATTCAGAAGGTCATCCTAGGCTTTGCAAACAGGTGGGTACGTGCACACTGCCAGATCCAACACAGAAAGGTAAAGCGCGTTCCCTGCCAGCAGCAAACTGAAATCCTTCCTTGTGAAATATCGAAGCAGGAGTTAATGCCTAACCAAAACAGGCATGGTTGACACAGGCTGAGCAGGGGAGCACATGACAGCTCCACAGATAGCTTATCAATTGTCATGGCTGCCCTTGAAGAAAGGCACTTTATCATCCTATCTTCCATGAAACATTAGAGCCAGGAAAGGCTAAGTCTGTCAGAGCTGAGCCCGCCTCAGAATGGGAGGTATAACTAGACTCTCAAACTCCTTCCACCATGGCAATTTCAGCCGTCTGAGTCAGGTTCAGAAGTGCCCATGCTTCTAGCAGCCTCCCCCATTGTGCGTGTGGTTGGGCAAACATTCAAGGAGCCTGCACGGCTGCCCTGTGCCCTGTGCCAAGCCACTCCCCTCACCCTCAGCCTCCCTGCCTGCTGTTCCTCCGCAACCTGACATTTCTCTCTCCTCTCTCGCCTCTTCGCAGGTGTTGATCGTGCATTCAAACCATCTCACCTCCCTGCTTCCCAAATCCTGCAGCCTCTTGAGTCTTGCCACCATCAAGGTACGGGACCCTCTCTAGGCGTTAGGGCCTCTGTGGCGCTTCAGCCGGCAGCCGAGCCTCCACACCCTCCTTGAGCGGTCTCTGTTAAAGTTTACACAGGCAGCCCTCACAGGTCCGTGTGGTGTTTGAGCAGCATGGTTTCCTCAGCACTCCTGTGTGCTGTTGGTAAGGAAACCAGCCCAAGCACCTGCCCTGTGAGAGTTCCACCTAGGCTGAGTCAGCACATGGATGGACATGACTTTGCCCAAACAAGAGGGAATGGGAGGGGCATCAGAGAGTCGTTGCATTTGATACCCCAGTGACCTGGGTGGGGTCCCTCCTGACTGGTCCCCTCCTGGAATCATCATACGGTTGCAGTGTCAGCCTTGGGTTGTTTTAGATGAAGGTGAAGCTTGTCAGGGGCCGGCGTACCTTAAGACTGGGGACTGGAAACATGCACACTCTCCTCCGGCATGCCATCCTTCCTCTGACAGGTGCAATTGTGGGGAGCTTCCACTCCATGGTGATTCTTTTGTTTTCAGATGTGGTCTCACTATGCCGTCCTGGCTGGCCGAGAACTGGCTCTCTGCAGTACAGTCTAGCGTCAGACTCACAGAGATCTATCTCCTGTATCCTGGAATTAAAAGCATGTGCCATGGAGCTGGAGAGACGGCTCAGTGGTTAAGAGCACTGGTTGTTCTTCCAGAGGTCCTGAGTTCAATTCCCAGCAGCCACATGGTGGCTCTCAGCCATCTATTATGTGACCTGATGCCCTCTTCTGGCCTGCAGGTGTACATGCAGATAGAGCACTCATATACATAAAGTAAATCTTTTTTTTTTTTTAAAGTGTGTGCCACTACACCTAGCACTCAGTGCTTTTGAGAGATTTCTTTATATATATGTATATATCTGTGATTGTTTGCCTTTACGTGCTATGGGCACCACTTGCACGCAGCACCTAAGCTAGTCAGCAGACAACGTCACAGCTCCTGGAGTTGGAGCTGTAGGCTACTGTGAGCTGTCCAGTATGGGTGCCGAGAACCAAACTTGGGTCCTCTGCAAGAGTGGCGCTTAACTGTGGAGCCGTCTCTCCACCTCCACTCCATGTTTTTTTATTCTTTACTGTGTGTGTGTGTGTGTGTGTGTGTGTGTAATGAATCAATATGTCAGGCCTTCATGCTGATTATGTGCTGTGCCATTGAGTCACACTGCAGTTCATGCATAGGCTGAGGCCAGAGAATTGATCTAACCTAGGCCACATCGTAAGAGCCTGTCTTTAAATCCTGAAAACAAAACAAGAATATGAGATGGTGAGCTGCAGGGGCTGGATGTGCTGGCCCATGCCTTTAGTGCCAGGCAGGCAGATCTCCAAGTTCAAGGCCAGCCAGGACTATATAGTGAGACCTTGGCTCCAAAAAAAAAAAAAAAAAAAAAAGGAAAGAAAGCCAGCTGGGCATGATGGTACACGCCTTTGATCCTAGCACTCAGAGCCAGGTGGATCTCTGAGTTTGAGGCCAGACTGGTCCACGTAGTCAGCCAGGGCTATGTAGAGAGGCCTTGTCTCAACAAACAAGCAAAACCCCCAAATGAATAAGCAGAAGACTATAAGATGGGGTGAACAGTGGGCAGCAGGAAGGGTCACCATGCTATTACCAGGTATAAGGTGGCCTTGTCACCTCTCTCAGCTTCTCTGAGTCTGGGGTTCTGGGGCCCTGACAGCTGTGTGTGTTCTGTAGGTTCTGGATCTCCATGACAACCAGCTGACAGCCCTTCCTGATGACATGGGGCAGCTGACAGCTCTACAGGTAAGGTTGTGAGACGTTTTGCTGTTATGTCACCAGTGGCCCCGGGCTGCTCTCGGCATCAGTGCCACCTTCACCATTGCAGCCTGGCTCTGAGAGTCTGTGTTCCAGGACCTGGCAGGTACTCATGGGATGTCATGGCCTTATAGCTTTAACTTCTTCCCCAAAATAACTAACTCCAGGGGTGCTCTTACATTCATCTAGGCAACACACTCATACACATAAAATAAAAACAAATTCTTTAAATTCTTACATATTTTTAAAAAAGGACAAATTCTGTACTTTAATTTTAAGATTTTTATTTATTACATATACACACCAGAAGAGGGCACCAGATTTCATCATAGATGCCTATGAGCCACCATGTGGTTGCTAGGAATTGAACTCAGGACCTCTGGAAGAACAGACAGTGCTCTTAACCTCTGAGCCATCTCTCTGGCCCCCAAATTCTGTACTTCTGTCTGTAGCTGCTCCTGCACTGAGTGCTGTACCTCCTGTTGCTCAACAGTAGATAGCCATATCCTAACCCTCGCTGCCTCACTGAGCCCCTGACAGCCTTTCTCCCTTCACTCTGGTTCATGCAATTCCTGAGCAGTCTGCATTCAAGCCTCAAGTAGCCGTGTGTCCAAGTGTCCTAACCTCTATAAGCCTCAGTTTTCTCATCTCTTAAATGGGACCGCAACAACCTATACCTCCCTCTTAGGGCTGTAGCAAGAAATACGGGCAGGTATGTTCAGTGCTCGGAGGATACAGGGCTGAGGGTGCAGACAGCCACTGTTGTTCTATGGCCTCCTCACATCATTGTTTTCTTTCTTAGGTATTGAATGTGGAAAGGAATCAACTGTTGCACCTCCCACGCTCTATTGGGAGCCTGCTTCAGCTCCAGACCCTCAATGTGAAAGGTGGGGGTCACAAAGTCCTGTCCATGTCATCTTCAGGCAGCTCCAGAATCAGGCCAGCTCTTGTCCTTCCAGCATCCACAGGGTGTTCTACCTGGGAGCCACTGAGTGCAAGGGTGATGCTGTAAGCCAGACTGACCTCCTATGAGATCAGTCTGTCTCCATGGCAACCAGAGGCAGTGTGTCTCAGAGTTCCATGACCCCCTCAGAAACAGAGACTTGTGGAGCAGAAAACAGGCCATAGTGACAAGTCAGCTAAGTGATGGGAAGAGAGTGTACTGATGAGCAAGACAGAAGGAGGTGCCACTGCAGTGGCCCTGAGTGGCTCCAGACACTCTGAATAATGTTGGCCCCATGAATATGGCTGGCCTGACAAGTCTATGAGGCAGGCAGAGGATAAGGTTTGCTCAGTTAACATGAGAAAAGTAAGTCTCAGAGCTGTAGCCTGCTTAGGACACGCATGCACACCCCAGTGAGGTAGTGACTAGTCAAGATGCCAGGACAGTGTTCTTATCCTGCAAGGAGGACTTGCCTCACTGTGGCCAAGCCCGGTATCTTACTCTTGCTGCCCCTAGCCTCTCTGCACAGCGTGCCAGCTCATCTTGTGACTGATGGGCACGTAGTGGTGCCGTATTGTAGAGAAGAGGCACAGGGAAGGAAGAACAGGGGCCCTGAATTGCTCAGCTAATAAATAGTGACAGAGCCTCACATCCCACGCCCCCTGGGTGTCGGGAGATGGCGTAGGCTCTGGGGCACTGAGTTTGTCATCTGGGTCTCCACAGACAACAAGCTGAAGGAGCTCCCTGACACCCTGGGGGAGCTGCGAAGCCTGCGTACCCTTGACATCAGTGAAAACGAGATTCAGAGACTGCCCCAGATGCTGGCACATGTGCGGACCCTGGAGGTGAGGGGGGCATTCTCTCCAGAGCAACCATGTGTGTCTTCCTGGGAGCCTGGTCCCAGGTTGCCAGGTTCCAGAGACTCGTGTAGTCCTGGGGGGTGGGGGGGGGGCTGTCAGAGAGATGACACGTGGATGTATGTCATGGCCGAAGTGCTTCAGTCATGAGGGTGGGGGTAAGTCTGAAGGGAAGGCGAACAGATGGATCCAAAAGGCTCGCACTCTATGGCCTTGAAGCCAGACTTTGAAGGGGAATGAGATTTGGGACATAGCCATAGAAATGGGGCATTCAGCGTAGAGAGCGGGACAAAAAGGCAGGAAGTAGCATACAGTGCGCCGTGGACAGGAAGTGATAAGGCCAGAAATGACGGTGCCTGGAGCCCGGGAACTGGGAGAGGGATAGAGTCGGGTGGACGAGATGTGGAGATCTGGCCTTAGTGTGGCCGGCTAGAAGCCGTGTCTCAGAACTCGTGGTGGTGGGTGGGGTGCATGTGTCCTGGGACTCCACATGAGTCATCTCAGGGTGATACACAGACGCTCCCCACACAGGCACCTCACACAAGACAACGCAGGTGATGAAATCCGCGTGTTGACAGTGTTGGTTCTTTTCAAGGCCCCTCTGCAGGTGGCCTGTGTCCATCCTCTGCCTCTGAATGTCTGTGTCACATCTCTTTTCCTAAAGGACATCAGTCAGATTGGGTTAGGGCCCAGCCTGGCTCTAAAATGTGGACATTCTAGAATGCAAGGGTAGGGATGTCGGTGTGTAAAGCAGGGGCACAGCTCAACAGTGCCACAGATGCCAACACCAGGTGGCCACTCAGGGACAATGGGCTCTCAGGTATGACAGGGAGGCTTTTATATGTTTGTTGAGACAAAGCCTCATGTAGTCCAGGCTGGCCTTAAGTTTACTATGTAGCCAGGGATAACCTGAACTTTCGATCCTCCTGCCTCTAACTCTAGAGTGCTGAGATTTCAGACATGCACCAGTACACCCAGTTTGTTTTGTTCTAGGGATCAAGCCCACGGTCATGAATGCTAGGCAGGCAGTCGGCTAACTGAGCCACCTCCCAGACCTCCTGGGAGGCACATCCTGTCAGACTTCGCCGATGATAGATGGGACCTTTATGGTTGTCACCTTTGTACAGCTTAGTATCTGGAATAGGGACTTATCTGTCACAGTGGTAACAGCCTGGCTGAGCGTCGCAGGGCCCTCCGTTTTTTGGGTGAATCTCCTCTGTCAAGCCAGACTGCAGAGCAGCGGTCTGGGGAAGTGGCAGGTGAAGAGAGACAGCGTGTCTACAGCTGGTGCTCATCGTAAGGTGGCAAAGCAGTGTGCGCAGTCAGCTCCTCTCTCTGCGCCTCCCAGGAGAATGTTCTGTCGTGGTGGGAGTGTCTACTGACTGCAGAGCCCAGTTCAGTGGCCATTAGCCATGCACAGCTCCTGAGCATTTGTGCTTTGCGGTTGTCGTATGTGTCAGGATAGCTCAGAGCGTGTCCCCACTTGTAAAGCTGTTCTGAGATACTGAGTCCTAGGGGACCGAGGATGGGGCTCAGCAATGCAGCACTTGCCTGGCATGCCTGAGCGCCGGCACTGCAGCTGAAGCTCACGTGGGACTCATCTCCTAGCCGTTCCTTTAAAAAGCTCGTCAAGGCTTCTTGGCCCCTCGGGCAGACCTTTTCTCAGGGTGAGAACACTGGCACTGTTAGGAAGGAGGCCACATTGTGCGCCAACTCCACTCACATGCTATCCGCTGTTACCTACTGTACATCCTGTCAGATCAGGGATATTGTGCCTGTTAAACAGCCTAGTGTACCTAAGTGACCTGTTAGGACCTGTTTGGCAGACCGCACCAGGGTTTAAAGCTGGACTGAGTGTCTCTCAAGAGACAGAATCCATGGTTACTCCCTCCGCAGGGCATAGAAATGCTGTCCTGTGTACTGGCACCCTAGAACTGGTGGCCACCAAGCCAGCATGTAGTTCATGTAGCTAGGGTGACCCTGACAGTTAAAGTTGAAATGAAGGCTGCTTGTGACAGTCCACACCTATAATCATGGCACCCGGGAGGCGGAGGCAGGAGGATTACAAATTCCAATGCAGCCTGGACCACAGAACAAAATCTTGTCTCAAGGGGGAAAAAATAGGCTGGGCCATAACTCGGTGGGGGAAAGTGCTTGCAGAGGACCTGGATGTGTCCATAGGGGCAGTGTTGTAAAAGCCAGGCCCCCGCGATCCCTGGAGAGGCAGAGGCAGGTGTGTCCCTGGGCCTCACTAGCCAACTTACCAAGTTCCAGGCCACGGAGAGACTATCTCAAAAGGCAAAGTGGATGGTTCCGACTGAACAACACTTGGGTTTATCCCCCTACACACACACACACACATGTACACACAACTCAGGAAATGCAAATGGCCACATACGGCTTGCAGCCACTGTACTGGGCAGTGTGGCCCAGAGCCCACATTCTGAGCTACCACACTTTACAAATGATGACCAGTGATACTATGATAGCTCTTTAGATCTGATCTCTGATCTCTAGCTGCTCCTAGTAGGCAGTCAAGACAGAAAGCCTGGAGAGAGGTTGAGAGCACTGACTGCTCTTCCAGAGGTCCTGAGTTCAATTCCCAGCAACCACATGGTGGCTCACAACCATCTATATTGAGATCTGATGCCCTCTTTAGGCCTGCAGTTGAGGTGACATGCAGCCTGAGCACTGTATACGTAATAAATAAATAAATCTTAAAAAAAAAAAAAAGACAGCACCCAGCTTAATAACAAAATCAAGTGACTTCCACCTGTGCTGTACACCTGTGAAGTGGTGGACACAAGAAAGAAGGGGTTCCCTGTGTCCACAGACGCTGAGCCTCGACGCCTTGTCCATGGTCTACCCCCCACCAGAGGTGTGTGGCGCTGGCACTGCGGCCGTGCAGCAGTTCCTTTGCAAAGGTAAAGACAGGCCACCCCACAGTGGCCATCCCCTCCCACCAGGCTGGGGACAGCAGAGACCAGCTGATACAGACTGCCTGGCCGGAGATCAGGGTCCAGTGAGGGGAACAGGTACGACGAGGGATCACAGGGAGGTGAACACTCAGGCTAAGCTGAGGAACGGTAAAGGTCACGTGTCTGGCTTAGGTTAGGGCTGGGGAAGGCCTGTCTGAGAAAGCAACGCATCTGACACCTGAGGGGCAGCTAGGGCCAGGGAAAGAGACAGTGAGTGTTTCTAGCACAGGAGGCAAGTGTTAAAGGCATAGAGGAAGGTAAGGGAGCCTGAGGTATGATGCAGAGAGGCCCAGTGTAGTCGGAGTGCTGGAGGCCAAGGAGGAAAAATGGGGGTGGGCAGTGTCCCCTCGAAGACCTGGCTTCACAAAGATGGAACACATAGTAGAGAAGGCAAGAGAGACTGGAGGATAAGCGAGGCAGGCCTGGGGCGACTGGGTGGAAGGAAGAGCAAGGCTAAGCAGCTCCAGGAAGCCGCTTCAGCTGCTGTCAGCTGTGGTTTCTGGGGCGTGACACTGGTCACCTGAATTATTCATGGTGCCTGCAAAGCAAATGGAAGGATGATCTTTTCAATGTGCAAAAGATCCCAGATCCCAGGCCGGGCATGGTGGCGCATGCCTTTAATCTCAGCACTCAGGAGGCAGAGGCAGGTGAATCTCTGTGAGTTCGAGGCCAGCCTGGTCTACAGAGTGAGTCCAGGACAGCCAAGGCTACACAGAGAAGCCCTGTCTCAAAAACAAAAAACAAAACCAGACCTACTGGCCTGGAGCTGCAGATCCAGCCATAGAGCGTAGAGCTCTCAACTGGTATACAAGGCCCTGGCTTCAATCCTCTGAGGAAAGACTCCAGCCTGATACCTTCCTAAATACAGACAGCACTAACAGGAAGGCTGACAGGCTTAGAGTAAACTAAATCAAGCTTCTCTTCAAACGATGCCATCTAGGGAAGAAAAGGTCAACCCTCAGTCTTTGCAGCATGCCGACCCAACAGGACTTACTTTTATTTGTTTTATTTTCACTTGTCTCCAGACTTATTATTACTGTGCCAATTTACTATCATGGCCTTGAACTGAGAATCCTCCTGCCTCCGTCTCCTGAGTGCTGGGGTTATAGCTGCACAGCTCTGTTTTAGTCACTTGTCATTGCTGTGACAGTGTGCCTGATCGACTAAGCAAGGGTTTGTCGGGGCACAGCTTCAGGGACTTTCACTCTGTGGTCAGCTGGCTCCGTTGTCCCTAGGCTAGAACAGAGCTCGCCTGTGGTCAGAAAGCAGACACACACAGGAAGGGTGGCACACAAAAATACCACAGAGGGACAGGCAAGATGGCTTGGCAGACAGAGTCCCTGGGACCACACAAATTGTCCTCTCGTCTCCACATGTGTACCTCACCCATGCATAAGTCAATGAAAATAACTTTTTTAACTTTTAAAAAAGAAATACCCTTCAAAAGCATATTCCCCCATAGTCTGGAGAAATAGCTCAGTAGTTAAGAGTACTGGTTGCCTTTAATCCCAGCACTCAGGAGGCAGAGGCAGGTGGATCTGAGTTCGAGGGCAACCTGGTCTACAAAGAGAGTTCCAGGACAGCCAGGGCTACACAGAGAAACCCTGTCTCAAAAACACCAAGGCAAAATGATCTCCAGCTCGAGGTCAGGCTGACACCCGACAGAGTGTCTCCAGGGAGGCTGCAGAAGCAACTCAGCTGCAGTGTGCTGCCTGCTGGACGTGGAGCCCTAAGTTCAAGCCCAGTACCACATAATGTGTATGTGTAGTAGCTCAGACCTTATAGTCCTAGCTTTCCATTGGTAGAAGCAGGTATACATTGCAGGAGAAGGTCAGCCTGAGACATTTGAGACCCTGCTTCCAAATAAATAAATCATAAATTATACCTGAGTATGAAAGATGAGACAGGGAGATCAGAGTGTTGAAATACCTTTTATTCTTCCTACATTAATTATCACAGTAAATTATTAACGCAGTAGTTTTCTTTAACCAGCTAGTTGTGCAATGACAGACACACAGACTATGGTTTATTTTAAGCTGCAAGCTCTAATGCTGGGCAGAATCTGAGCTCCTCTAATCCTAAGGCCCTTAGAACCAACTCCTGGCCAGTCTGATGACTCTTGGGGTGGCTTCTGCTCCTCAGTCTCTTTCTCCAGCCACTTGCTCCACCATCCTCCTCGTGTTCTCAGTCCCCCTTCTCCTTCCTGTCCTTCTGCCGAGCTGATTGGCCAAACAGCTCTTTATTGACAACTGCTACACCCACTCACGGCATTCCTCCACATCAGCGTCAGTCTTGTACTGCCCGGGTTACATAGTGAGTTCAAGGTTAGCCTGAGCTTTGTGGCAAGACCCTGTCTCTCTCCCTCTCTTCCTCTCCTCTCTCTCTTCTCCCTCCCCCTCCTCCCTCCTTTCTCCTTTCCCTCTTCTTCCTCTCCCTCCCTCTCCCCCTCCCTGTGGTGTTGTCATGTCTATTCAAGGTGAACATTTAGGCCTTCAACTCAGTTCCCTGACTAGGTGTTTGCCCAACAGAAAGAGAAGCCATGTTGCCTACAGCCACTCACAGCCACACTGTTCCAATAGCGGTGCCTACTATTTCCTTCTTACATGTGAATACCACACAGCACTGGAAAGGACAAACTGCATACAACAGGCTGGAAGAGTCTGCTGCAGAGCAGAGGGAGAGAAGCTGGGCACAAGGGAAGTACGCTTGTACGTTCCCAGCATGCACCGCCCCTGGCTCGTAAGCGTGTGTTCCCCTTTAACTGTTCTTTGGGCTGTGGCAGACACAACAGTTGTCTAGTGTACATGAGGCTCTGCTTCAGTTCCCTGCTGCTAAAATAAAAGGAAAAAAAAAATTCTTGGTAGAGTATATACACCTACAATATTTACACACGTGGGGAAATAGAAGCAGGAAGATTGTTCATTTGAGGCCAGCCTGGGCTACCTGCTGAGACTGTCAATACCAAAGTAATGTTTTAGGAGTCTCAAATGTTTATATAAACAATAGACATGAGTCAGTAAATATGTCTGTACTGAATACAGAATTCAAATATATATGTGACATCATACCCCCTGCCCCAGTCAATTGAACCTGGGCCCTCCCATGCTAGGCTGGGCTCTACCGTTCAGTACACCCCAGCCTTTTTCTTCTTCTCAGTCTCAGACACAGTCTTGCTCTGTTACTCAGACTGGCCTTGAACTTGTGCTAGCCCTGGCAGGCTTAGAATTTGCAGTCCTTCTAGTTTTTGAGTAGCTGGGATGACAGGCCTCTGTCACCAGGCTGGATGTTAAGCAGTAGCTATTAGAAAGCAGGGAGGCCCAGAGAGCTGAGTGTACCAAGCCAGCAAGGCGGGTGCCGTGGAGGAAAGCTAGGGGGAGAGCAAGGATGGCAGGAACAAGCTGGGGTGCTCCTGGCCAGCCAGTGCCCTTTCTCCCACAGAGTCAGGACTGGAGTACTACCCACCTTCTCAGTACCTGCTGCCAGTCCTGGAGCAGGATGGAGCTGAGAGCTCCCAGGATAGCCCCGATGGGCCCGTTGACAGGTTCTCCAGGGAGGATGCTGAGTGGCAGGTAAGGGGAGCTGCCAGCAGCGTGTGCCTGCATGGTTGTGCCTGCGCATTACTCGGGGCTGCTGGCCTAAGTGTTCAGAGCTGTGCCCACAGATTCCTCCTTTCCGACCACAGGCCACGTAGGCCGCCAGCTCACCACGCACCAGCTGTCCAGCTCTCTTCTGTTCCCTGAACAAACCATGTCCCTTTCCCCACAGCATCTTGGGGCAAGCCATTCCCACCTGGACCCCTCCCACACTCACTCTTTGATTTTCATTTATCATGCTTTTAAAAAATTGTTAATATGTAGCCAAGAATGGCCTTTGAATTTTAGAAAGTTATTTATTATCTCTCCTTTCCCTCCTCCCTCTCGCTGAGTGTGTGTGTGTGTGTGTGTGTGTGTGTGTGTGTGTGTGTGTGGCATACATGTTGGGGCTCGAGGCTGACTTGGTAGGGTTCTTCTCTGCTCTTCGTGGGTTCTGGTTGACCATGGCCATCACCCTTCTGTGAAGTACTTCGCTGCTACTGGGCCATCTCTCCAGCCTCTCAATTCACTCTAAGATTTTTTTTTTTTTTTTTTGGCGTTTATTTTGTGGAGAAGAAAGAATGAATGCACATGAAGACTAGAGGACAGCCCTCAGTAGTTGGTCCTCTCCTGCCACCCTGCGGAGCCTAGGGTTCAGACTCATGTCATCAGCCTGGGTGGCAATGGCCTCTACCTACAGATCCATCTCACTAGCCTGGTTCTCAGTTTAGACATGTGTCTTGTGAGTGTCACCAGCCTAGGTCAGACCTGGCCAGATGCGCTCCTTCCCGTTGCCCTGGCAGCACTCCCCTGCACTGAACAGAATAAAGGATTGTGTGATAAGTACTTTCACAGTCCATCTCCCTGCCTGGTAGAACTTTGCAGGAGGCAAGAGTGCAGTGCGTCTGGCTTATTCCCTGTCTCCCCAGAACTTCCTGACCACGTACCACTCACCGGGCAGGACGGCCCCATGACTCAGGTCTAGTGAAGGGAGGCACACAGGCCAGCGCCAGCAGCAGATGGCTTTTGAAGTCCCCAGCCCGGGGGGGTGGACAGCATGGCACAGGCTCAGGGAAGAGGGGCCTCAGCAAAGTTTTGCCGGGGTCAGCTGGCGCACCTGCCACCAGAGCAGGCAGGACCTGCCCCCGCCTCCTCCTCTCTGGCCAGACTCAAAGCAGATGGCTGATGGCTGCCTGCTGTGTGGCTTCATCTTCAGATTCTCCCCCCACTTTGCATTGTTGATGGGGTGCATCTGTGACTGTCTCTCTAAGCAGTTATGGCCGTTGGAGAGGGAAGAGGTGACTAAGCAGGGACTTCACTTGAACTTGAAAGCATTCTCTGAAATAATGCTCCAGGAACCCTACAATACCTTTGCGCTCACAGAGGTTTAGGTGGCCAGAGTTGTGTGCTGCAGTGTGTTTGTTCCATGCATAGCCAGGGAGGCAGATGGTCCCTGTTTGGATCTTTTGGGAGCCCCAGACTACCTGCCCAGTGCTTCCTTCCAGAACTGTCTTGCAGGACAGTCCTTCCTTCCCGTGTTGTCAAACATACAGTGGGTCTCGCTGTGGAGCCTGCAGGACCCTTCCATCTGCTCATCCCAGCGGAGCAGGTTGGGTGGGCGAGGGCGGGCATGGGGACCACAGCCACCACCTGGCCTCACCTCTGCTCTTCTCCCCCCAGAATCGGTTCTCTGACTACGAGAAGCGAAAGGTAAGGGCGCTTACTTCGCTGCCATTTTTCTCCTCCCTGAGGATCACAGCTCTCGGGGAGTCGAGGGACATCATCCCCTGGCTCTGCTTTAGACATGAAGGGCAGGCATCTGGTTCCCTCAGGAGCAGAAGATGCTGGAAAAGCTGGAGTTCGAGCGGCGCCTGGACCTCGGGCAGCGGGAGCACGCTGAGCTGCTGCAGCAAAGCCTCAGCCACAAGGATGAGATCCTTCAGACAGTCAAGCAGGTGCGTGGTCGGCCACACGCCAGCCTGCCTGTGCCCTGAAGAGGTGGCGAAGCAGGGGATTAAGCTGTCCCACCATCCCCTGGAACCAGGAATGGAGGCCCTGGCTAGATACCCTGGCCAGCATCCTTGGGCACAGTGGACACGGGAGGGACCAGCCCAAGGTCACAGAAGGACCCGTAAAGTGAGATAGGAGCCCCATTCTCCTTCCTGTAGTCAAAACCCCTACTGTACCTGCATGTGGGGTCCCTGTGCCTCCTCCACTGCAGGAGCAGACGCGGCTTGAGCAGGGCCTGAGTGAGCGCCAACGCTGCCTGGATGCAGAGCGGCAGCAGCTGCAGGAGCAGCTGAAGCAGACGGAGCAGAGCATCTCCAGCCGCATCCAGAGACTCCTGCAGGACAACCAGAGGTCAGTCCTGGCCAGCCCCCAGCATGCCATCTGTGGGCCAGGGACAGAGGTCTCTCCTCACAGTCTTCATCCCTGCCCAGGCATTCCTCTGCCAGGATCCAGGGAAGGTGTTCCAGTTTGCTCTGGTTTGCAGGAGCCCTGTCCTAGGGTTAACAGTGGGGTTCTGTCACAGGCCTGCTGACAGTACTTAATCAGCACCCTGCCCCACCCATTCCCCCCCCCCCATCAGCAGGTGATGATCACAGCCTTCCTGCAAATGGCTCCCAAGGAGCCTAGCCTGTGCCTGAGGTCAGCCGCTCACCCTGCAGGAAACAACCCTGTACAGGACTGCCCAAGAACAGCTCATGACTGGAGAGAGGGGAGCCAAGTAGAGATCTCAAGAAGCCTGAAAACATCTAGTTAGAGGACTATTCTAGAAACTGGCTGTGACCACATGCTCCACTAGCTGCAGGCTTCCTTCTTCCGTGCCCTGAGTGCTTTTTCCTCTGTTACCTGTCAGCGACAAAGTGACAGATGTGGGGAGGAGACGCTTGCTGGCTCTGCTGGCTCTTCTGCGCCGGGCACTGCATCCCCAGAATTGGCTCTGTCACAGGAGGACCCTAGAGGGCCGAGAGCGGAGCTGCTGGTAGTGGGCTGAGCCAATGTGCTGAAGTGCTGAGGTGAGCAGTACTTGAGAGGCAGCAGTGCTAGTGTCCACAGGGCCCGTCTCTGGTTTCTCCCACAGGCAAAAGAAGAGCTCTGAGATTCTGAAGTCACTAGAGAATGAGAGGTGAGTGAGCCTCTGGGACCACGTGGCTAGAGAAAGTTCCTGGGTGCTCAGCTTTGGGGAACCAGACCTGGGCCACTCACAGGTCTAGGGGTCAAACACCCTGGGGCACTCACAGCTCTGGGGACAGACACCATGGGGCACTCACAGCTCTGGGGACAGACACCCTAGGGCACTCATAGCTCTGGGGACAGACACCTGAGGCACTCATAGCTCTGGGGGACAGACACCCTAGGGCACTCATAGCTCTGGGGACAGACACCATGGGGCACTCACAGCTCTGGGGACAGACACCATGGGGCACTCACAGCTCTGGGGACAGACACCATGGGGCACTCACAGCTCTGGGGACAGACACCCTAGGGCACTCATAGCTCTGGGGACAGACACCCTGAGGCACTCATAGCTCTGGGGAATAGACACCATGGGGTACTCGCAGCTC
Organism: Acomys russatus; assembly: GCF_903995435.1. Classification (NCBI taxonomy): domain Eukaryota; kingdom Metazoa; phylum Chordata; class Mammalia; order Rodentia; family Muridae; genus Acomys; species Acomys russatus. The sequence continues at coordinate 50,360,130 of NC_067160.1, forward strand.
TGGGGACAGACACCATGGGGCACTCACAGCTGTGGGGGACAGACACCATGGGGCACTCACAGCTGTGGGGGATAGACACCATGGGGCGCTCACAGCTGTGGGGGATAGACACCATGGGGCACTCACAGCTGTGGGGGACAGACACCATGGGGCACTCACAGCTGTGGGGGATAGACACCATGGGGCACTCACAGCTGTGGGGGATAGACACCATGGGGCGCTCACAGCTCTGGGGGATAGACACCATGGGGCACTCACAGCTCTGGGGACAGACACCATGGGGCGCTCACAGCTCTGGGGGATAGACACCATGGGGCACTCCCAGGCCTGGGGAAAGGGAGCCATAGCCCCCTCCAGCTTGTGCTGGCAAGTTGCACTGGTGTTCTAGGAGAGTCACCTCGTGGCATCTAATTAATAGTGGGTCTTCTTGAGTTTCTTAAAATACATGTACACTTGTGAAAAAACTCAGAAATATGAATAAAGGAAGGTGGATCTATAATGCCCATCTGTACTTCCAGGTATAAAACATCGTCAAAAATTAGTCCAGAGCCAGGTGTGGTGGCGCATGCCTTAAATCCCAGCACTTGAGAGGCAGGTGGATCTCTGAGTTCAAGGCCAGCCTGGTCTACAAAGAGAGCCAAGGCCACACAGAGAAACCCTGTCTCAAAAAACAAAAACAAACAAAAAGTTCAGGTATGGTGGCACATGCCTTTTACTCTTAGCACTAAGAAGACAGAGGCAGTGGGGTATCTGTGAGTTCAAGGCCAACCTGGTCTGCATAGTGAGCTTCAGAACAGCCAGGGCTACATAGAGAAACCTTGTCACAAAACCAAAATAAATGAATAAAACTTTTTAAAAAATCCACATTTATAGAAATAAAAGGAATGTGGTATTTTTGTCTCACACAAGTGAACCTCACACATCTGCTCTAAACCTGCCTAGATGCTCTAAATCTGCTCTAGATGCCTTGAGATGCCCAGTACAGTGCAAAGTCTCTGCAAATAGCAACTCTGCTGCATTAGGGGAAATCCTCCTCATGCAAGTACAGACGCAGGATTTTTCCAAACCCCCCCACCCCACTCCAGATAGGGTTTCTCTGTGTAGCCCTGGCTGCCCTGGAACTCGATTTGTAGACCAGGCTGGCCTCAAAGATCTGCCTGCCTCTGCCTCAGGAGTGCTGGGATTAAAGACGTGTGCCACCATATCCGGCTGATTTTTCCAGGTATTACTGATAAGCAGTTCGTTGGATGTGCAGGCAGAGAACCCTCAGATACACAGGAGCAACTGTGTCCCTCGACTGCCATAAGTGGAAGGGCTAAAGCAGAACAGATGTGGCATCACGCTTCAGATGATTTGCGTGTGGAAAGCAAAGAGACCCATCCCCAGGGTTGCCGCCGGGCGTCTGAGATAGACAGGAAGTAGAGGTGGTGGCCCTGTCTTGGGTGTTTACCAACTTGGCTACTTTGAGGCAATTCCACATTTGTTGTCAGAAAAAGGAACAGGTCAGCCTTGCACACACCCGTCATTCTAATGTTAGGGAAGTGGAGGCAGGAGTTCGGAAGGATCAGGAGTTCAAGGCCAGCTTCTACTACATAGTGAGCACTGCTCCATACCATACCAGACTGAGAGAGGGCTCAGTAAAGAGCTTGCCACACAGCCATGAGGACCTGAGTTCAAACCCTGCCTTAGCATCTACCTAAAATCCAAGCGTGCTTGGGTGTGCCTGTAACTGCAGGAATCTGTAAGGCTTGCTGGGCAGCCAACTCTGAAACTAATGCGCTTTAGGCCCAGTGAGAAACCCTGTCTCAGAAAACAAGGTGGAGAGGGATAGAGACCCATACACAAAATAATTTTTAAAACCTTGTTTGCACTTAGAAAGCAGAGGCAACAGCCAGGACTACACAATAGACTCTGTCTGAGAACAAACAGAAAAGAATAAAAACCTTGTTTGAAGCTGCTTTTAGGTTAATGTCCCCTTATGCCCTGTAAGTGAGCTTTTTTTTTTTTTTCCTTGCTTGCTTGTTTTGTTTTTTGAGACAGGGTTTCTCTGTACAGCCCTGGCTGTCTTAGAACTGCTAGTCTCAAACTCACAGCAATCCACCTGCCTCTGCCTCCTGAATGTTGGGATTAAAGGCGTGCACCGCCACCGCCCAGCTCTGGTGAGAGTCTTGTTGAATTGTATTTGAAGAATAAATGGGTGGGTTTTGCTTTTCTTTTTCTTTCTTTCCCTAGAATAAGAATGGAACAGTTGATGTCCATAACCCAGGAGGAGACAGAGAGCCTGCGGCAGCGTGAGATCGCCTGTGAGTTTTGCAGTGGGCTAGATGCGGGCTTTTGTCACATGTGCAGGATACTGAGTGTCCACCCTGAGGAAGGACAGCCAACTCTGTCATGGAGCTCAGGCCCTGGGGTCAGGCAAGCTGGAATTCTGAGTCTCAAGTTTCCTGTCTATAGTGTGGGAAACAACAGTTACCTGCCTACCACACAGGACTGTCAGGAGAATCCCATGGGCTCAGGCCTGAGCATGCCACAAACCTGGCTGCTCTGGCTTCTGCCTCTGAGAGCAGGGCCAGCCACACTCGGGCTCCTGGCCAGTCTTCCCCTTCCTGGTGTGCCCAGTGTGATGCTGAGCTCCACGTGTCCACACCAGTGACCCCTGCTCCAGACAGGCCTGAGAACCTGCAGCCAGGGTTTAAGGAAGGCCACGGAGGCAGTGCCTGTCCTTGGTTCAAATGGAGATTGCCTATCTCCGTCTTTCGGGCCTCTGTCATGGAGGGGCTTTCTGTGTGCCAGACTCAGAGCCAGACACTTGCCATAAACATGCTCACCCCACCTACAGCAGGGTCAGTCCACTGACAGCTCTGTTAAAGGTCACCCTGTCACCATTGCTAAAGAACAGCTGTGAGCTGGGTAGTGGTGCACGCTTTTAATCCCAGCATTCAAGGAAACAAAGGCAGGTGGATCGTTGTGACTCCAGGACAGCCAAGGCTATAACTGAGAAACACTGTCCCAAACAAACAACAAACAAGCAAACAAGAGCAGCTTTGGAAATCACCAGATGGATGTTTATTAAGTTAATTTCACAGAGATGGGACCAAAGTCCAAGGTTTTGTGTTTTCAGCCTTTCAGACTTCCTGGTTGCTGTTGCTTTGATTGAACCCAGGCCTTGCACAGGGTAGGCAAGCACACTTACCACCGAGCCTTCTCCAGTCCCTTACTACTTTTATAACTTAAAAAAAAAAAAATCAACAAAGAACTGGAGAGCTGGCTCAGTAGTTTCTGCTCTTCCAGAGGACCTGGGTTCTTATTCCAGCACCTTCTGGTGGCTTATGACTAACTCCAGTCCCAGGGGATCTAGTGCCCTCATCTGGCCTCCACAGGCACTGCATACCACAGGGTACACCCTTAAGTTTTAAAGAATTCAACAAAAATAACCAACGGGGGGAAGATAAAGAGATGGCTACGTGATAAGCATGTTGGCCGAGCAGACATCAGGACCTGAATTGAATCCCTCTACAAAGAGCAGGAGTGTCAATGCCCACACCTGTGACCCCAGCACTGTGGGGACAAGTACAGGAGTACTGGGCTTCTCTAGCTCTGGGTTCAATGAGAGACCATGCCTCACGAGAATAAGGCAGAGAGTGGTAGAAGAGGCCCCCACATCCTCATACCCACATGTACACATGCCACACACATATACCACACATGCAGGTGCACAAAAGAACAAAAATCAGTTGCATGTGGTGGCCTTTGCCTCTGATCCCAGCAGTCACTCAGCAGACAGAGGCAGGTAGGTGTCGGTGAGTTTGAGGCTATCCTGGTCTACATACTGAGTTCCAGGACAGTCAGGCTACACAGAGAAACCCTGTCTTAAATACCCCCCCAAATGGGCAGTGGGGGTACATGCCTTTATCCTTTAATCCCAGCACTCAGGAGACAGGCAGGTGGATGGCTTCAGTTTAAGGCTAGCCTAGTCTACAAATTGAATTCCAGGACAGGCAGGGCTGTTATATAGAGAATTATACAGAGAAACCCTGCCTCCAGGGGGGCGGGGAGGAATAAAGAGCTTACATAACATCCAGGAGGCTTTGCGTTTGATCCCAGAGCTACATAAACAAGGGATGGTGTTGCACACCTGTAATCCCAGCATTGGGACATGGAGAAAAAAGTCTGACTTCCTTCCTGCATAGGGCTTGAGCCTACGTGACATTCCCCAAATAAAGGTTTCATAAGATGTGTGTGTGCGATGCTCAGGGTCTTATGGTTAGTGGACCTTCCAAGTTTGGGTTACCAGTATAGATTTTTTTTTATGTTGTTTTTCAAGACAGGGTTTCTCTGTGTAGCCCTGGCTATCCTGGAACTTACTTTGTAAAGTGCCCTTTAACTCACAGAAATCTGCCTGCCTCCGCCTCCCAAATGTGTGCACCCCCACAGCCTAGCAGTGTAGATGTTCTTTTTAAGGCTGGGTGCTGGTGCTCAATCTGCAGTCACAGAATTCAGGGTGCTGAGGCAGGAAGATTGAGGGTCCAAGGCCAGTCTGGCCTATCTGTCAAGCCTGTGAAGGGAGGGAGGGACTTTGTTAAGAGTGACTGTCCGTCAGTAAGCAGGAGCCCTGTGGGCCTCACCCAGGGAACCCAAAGAGCAGCCGCCTTTCCTGGGCAGTCACAGCCTTCTCTCCGCAGCCGCCATGCAGCAGATGCTGACCGAGAGCTGTAAGAGCCGCCTCATCCAGATGGCCTACGAGACCCAGAGGCAGAGCCTGGTCCAGCAGGCCTGTTCCAGGTAAGGTAAGGAAGAGTGTTCCCAAGTGAGGGCTCTGAGGGAGTCCGCTGGGGGTCCATGCCTGGAGCGAGAGCTGGACACTAAACTCCAGAGGCCATCCCAGCCTTGGCCACGGTATGAAGGACAGGTGATAACCTGTCTAGACCCAGGAGTCAGGGTTAGGCACTGATAAAGTGAGGGCAACCATCTACCTCCGAGCCCATCCTGTGTGCCAGGTGCTCGCCTGTCTGTGGAGACAGAAGTGTTACACATTGTTCTTTACATCAAAGCTGAAGTCTGGGAGGCGTAGTCACAAAAAAAAAAAAAAAAAACCCAACAAGAAATTCAACCTTCACTGAGTGTGGTAGCACATGCCTTTAACCCCAGCACTCGGGAGGCAGAGGCAGGTGGATCGCTGTGAGTTCAAAGCCAGCCTGGTTTACAGAGTGAGTGTAGGACAGCCAAGGCTACACAGAGAAACCCTGTCAGAAAAAAAAGAAAAGAAAAGAAAAAAAGAAATTCAATCTTCGCCAGGCTTGTAATGGTAACATTTGTTAAGTAGAGGCAGGAAAATCAGGAGTTAAGAGTAAACTACATAGTGAACTCAGCAACCCCTTGAGCTACATGAGACCCTGTCTGCGCGTGCGTGCGTGTGCGCACACACATACACACCTCACAGAGAAGAACTGGAGAGATGGCTCTCAGTTGTTAAAAGCACTGGCTGCTCTTGTAGAGTACAGGGGTTCAGTTCACAGCACCCACATAAACTCCAATTCTAAGTGACCTGATGCCCTCTTCTGGTCCCCATGGGCACTGCACACGTGCCAATGCACTTACATACATGCAGGCAAAATACCCATACACTTAAATAAGGTTTTTATGAAAATTTTAAAAACTTAAAAAAAAAAAAAAACCACAAAATTTTTAAAAAGTTAATGTGAAAGAAACTCAAAGCCAAGACTGTTGATGTGTGGAAAGCCTGAGGTTGCAGGTTCTGTTCCAGTCACTAGCCTTTTGCAGAAATTCTGGGAGGAACATTCCAGAAGCTGAGTGGCTCACCAGGGTGTCAAGAGATGGTTAGGCAGGAGCCAGGCATCCACTTGAGATAGTGTTGTGACGGAGGTCCAGGTGAAGGTTGGACTCAAGGACAGGGTGATTCTCTGCCTGTTGGAGGCTCTGCCACCTTCCTTGATGCCCACGAGGCTCTGCACACTCCCTCTGTCAGTAGTGTTGAGTGGCTGTTTATCTCGGTCTCCTCCAAGGAGCCCAGCACACAGCAGGTACTCAGGAAATGCTCACTGCGTGACTCTGCTGTTTTTCTGGCAGCATGGCTGAAATGGACAAGCGGTTCCAGCAGATTCTATCATGGCAGCAGATGGATCAGAACAAAGCCATCAGCCAGATTCTTCAGGAGGTGAGGCCTCACCTGCGACCTGTAGGACCCAGGGACCTTGTGAGCTTGGAGACATGGGAGCATGAGCCTCCAGGCATAGCCCTCTGGTCCCTGACTTGCTCTTCCTGGGGACACCCATCCCAACCTGAGTAGGGAGCTCAATCGAAGGACTTAGTGCCCAGAGGTGACTGGCGTCCTGCTCAGAGACAGCCAGGGCGGGCCTCTTTCTCTTGTTCCCCACACTGCTGCTCTCTCCCAGCTGCCTTCACTGAAGTTTAGCAGGTGTCAGTCACATGGAGCCTGAAATGGACCAAGTAAGGTCCTTTTGTGGACCCCACTGTGCCCCTTAGCCTTCCCCTAGGCAGCCCTTGATTCTTGCCTGTGCTTGTCACAGCCTCGTCCTCTGTCCTCCTGTCATCCCAGCCCTGCGCAGCCATCTTATCCACTCCCTTTCTAACTCCAGTCTTCTCTGCTGAGGACCCTGTTTCTCAGAGAGGACACCTGCCTCTGCTTAAGGAGAGGCAGGGGGTTGGGTAGACCTGGCACGGGTCACTACCAGCTCCTCATCTGTGAAATGGGCAACAGAAGCGGGCATGTCGTCTGTTCTAGACTCCTCTGTTCAGGAATGGGGGTGTGGCTTAGTGGGTGGAGGGATTGCCTGGCATGTCCAGAGACGGAGTTCCACCCCAGCACCACATAAAATGCTGTGCTAACGTGCCTGTAGTCCTATCATGAGGGAGGAGGATACAGGAGGACCAGAAACTCAAGCTCATCCTTGAATTTCAGCTAAGTAGGGAGCTTAAGTTTGAGACCAGCCTAGGCTACATGAGACCACCTTACCTCAAAAATAAATAAAAGAGTCTGTGTGATGGTATACCCCTTTAATCCCAGCACTGACAAGGCAAATTCTGTGTGTTTGGGGCTAGCCAGATCTATAAAGTAAGTTCCAGGACAGCCAGAGAGACAGAGAGAGACCCAGTCACAAAAAATAAGATAAATAAATAAATAAGTTAAAGCCAGGCGGTGGTGGCACATGCCTTTAATCCCAGCACTCGGGAGGCAGAGGTAGGCGGATGGCTGTGAGTTCGAGGCCAGCCTCGTCTACAAAGCGAGTCCAGGACAGCCAAGGCTAACAGAGAGACTCTGTCCCGAAAAATAAAAAATAAATAAAGAAAAGAAAGAAACTGAGTGCATGGCGAGGGAAGTGAAAAGCATGGGTGCTAGCCTGTAATTGACACAGGAAATGATGGGCTTTTTCATGACTTTATGCCAAGTTCTTCACTTCTATTCACCCCTGTTACCTTCTTGTTCCCCCTCCCGCTCCCACTGGTTCTCTTCCCCTTCAAATCGTTCCCTTCTGTTCTCAAGGCTTTCATCCATAAATACGTGTATATGAAATGTATGTTCGTATATTAATATATTGTAGATTTATACATATATATGAGTAATATACATATATATTATGTGTGTATATGTGTGATGTATTATTACATATGTTTTTTTTAATCTAGAGTCCACATACAAGAGAAAACTGTGATATTTATCTTTCGTGTAACACAGTGGTCTCCAGTTCTGTCCATCTTCCTGCAGACAACACAGTTTTGCTCTCCTTTATGGCTGCATAGGCTACCGCTGTGTGTGCGCCACGCTTTCTCTCCCCAGCCACCTGTTGATGTACATTCAGGCTGGTTCTGTAACTTCACTTCAATTTAACTCTGAGGTTTCTTGGTTGATTTTGTTGTTGTTGTGTTTGTTTGGATTGTCTCCTTGCTCATAAGCGAGAATATTTAAGTCACCCACTGCTGTTTTCACCAGGGCCTGCCTCTTTACATACAGTATTACCTTATAAAATTAAATGGACCAATATTCGGTGCATGTGTACTTGTAATTGTGATGTATTCTTGATAGAGTGTTCCTTTGTTGACAACACTGACCTTGCTTCATCTGTTTTGACCATTTTGGCTTGGCGTCTGCTTTGTCAGGTGTGAACAGCGCTGCTGGTGCTTGGTTTGATTGCTACTTGCTTAGCGTGTTGGTTTCCATCCCTTTGGGGCAGTCTTTGCTGAGGAAGTGTGTTTCTTACAGACAGCAACAGCTGAATCTAAGACCCATCTACATTTAGAGTTGCAATTGATGAGGCTTGCTGACGCCTGGAACTTTATCTGTGCTTTGCCTGATTGGTTTGGATTTTGTTTGGTCTTTTCTTTCCCCTCACTCACATTAGAGGCTTTCGTGTTTCTTGTGACTTTCCGCTGGTTCCCTCCTTCCTCTATTTCTCTCAGGACACTATTTCATTTCTCTTTCTTCTTAAAGATCTATTTATTTTCCAAGCATAGTGCGCATGCCTTTAATCCCAGCACTCGGGAGGCAGAGGCAAGCAGATCTCTGTGTGTTCAAGGCCAGCCTGGTGTACAAAGCAAGTCTAGCACAGTCAAGGCTACACAGAGAAACCCAGTCTCAAAAAAAACAAACAAAAGATGCATTTATATGTATGAGTGCTTGTGCCTGCGCGTGTGCCATGTGCAGGCCAGAACTGGACTTACAGATGTTGCTGGCTTACATGTGTGCTGGGAACTGAACCCAGGTCCTCTGCAGGAGCAGCCAGTGCTCTTAACCTTTGTGCTGTCTCACCAACCCGAGTAGGACTGGGATTCCAATCCAGGGTCCTCAGTGGGGAAGGGTACAGTCACAGCCTTATGCCACCATGTCCCACCACCCCATTCCTCTCTCTTAAATGACACTAGAAACTGTGTCCACCATTTTGCTGTAAAGCCTTCTGGCCCTAGTGTTTGGGGCTGTCTTTCCCCACCTATGGTTATTGGTGCTCTTCTCTTAAATCAGAACACTGCTGATGCCCTGCCTGTTCTCAGTCAGAGTCAGGGTCTGATCTGCTGCTTGACCTCAGAACCCTCCACTGCCCAGCCTCATTTTTACATTTTAATTGTATAAAATAAAAAGTTACTTCTCCAACTGTGTGTGGTAGTAGCATATTCCTGTAATCCCAGCGCCCAGGAAGCTGAGGCAGGAGGATTGCTTTGAATTCAAAACCAACTTGAGCTTCAGAGACCCTGCATCAGAAGGAAAGAGAGAGGAGAGCTCTTTTTCTGCCTACCCAAGAAGTGTAAAAATAACACTTTAAGTAGGCAGATGTGGCTCCCCTGTGGCTGGTATGTGGACCCTTGGGAAAGCCAGGGAGCACAGCCTCATGAGTTGAGTGGCCTGTGCATTGTCTCTTGCAGAGTGTGATGCAGAAGGCTGCATTTGAGGCTCTCCAGGTGAAGAAAGACCTGATGCATCGGCAGATCAGGAACCAGGTAAGTGCTCATCCTGCTCCGCCTTGCAGACATGGCTGATCACCTGGCTACCCACTTCTTTTCCCCAACAACGGGGCTGTTGGTTTGTGCCTTGAACAGCACTGAAGGTGGCCTCTTCCCACAGCCTGGCAGACGCCTGCTGGGCAAGTGCAGTGTGCCCCCATAATACATGGGCTGGAGAAAGGGCAGTGCTGACATGGCTCTTTGGGAAGCTGGCCAGCTCTAACTCCAGTACCCCATCATGGCAAAATGACGGAGCAGCACAGTGGCTTCTTGGGGTGGGCAGCCAGGTCCTAGGATCTGCTGAGGCAGGGCCCTGGCCTGGGAGGAGGAGGCCACCCTCCCACCCAGACTCCACTACTGACCTGTGGAGTAGCCTTGGGCAGGGCGCCTGCTGGGCCGTGTGGGGGCTGAGGCCAGAGGCACTGCAAGCTGTCAGGCTATGGGAACACACATCGCATCATATTCACACACTGAATCTCACATTTTCGCATGTTCTCTTTTCTTTTTCTTTCTTTTTTCTTGCTTGACTTTAACCAACTTAGTTTTGTTTTGTTTTGTTTGTTTTTTATCTCCCTCTTTAATTTCAATCCCACATTGCCAGACATGAAGCCCATTCCTCTGACAGGGGTTGGTGACATCAGATACTCAAGGTTGGGAGAGCGTGGCCACAGGGTCACTGGCTGGCAAGGGGTGGAGAAGGCCCTGGCTGTGGGGTCGGAGAGCATGTGGTGACCCCAGATATTCTCAGTGACCCTGTCCACTTCAGACCCTGAGTTGGGCTATCCCGAGAAACGTTCTTTCCCTTACCTGCTCTTTGCCCTTGGACAAGTGTGACCACGCTGAGCAGCAGTTTCTTTGTAACGAGGGCCAGAGACCTGGGTGATGATTTTGTTGCAGCCCAGGGCTGGCACACAGCAGGGGGCCAGCAACTACCTGCTGTTCATTGCCCACTCTGATGGGCCCATGCGGGGCTCTGTCAGATGTCCGTGTTCTAGGCCACCCCGAGCCATGAAGTGGCCTTTTTTTTTTAAGCCTTTCGGTGAGGTCCCAAGGCCCACAAACCCCTCTGTCCAGGTCAACACAGCACATAAGGGAGCCGTGGTGATTGTGAATCAATGCCCCTGTTTCATCTTCTGTTTAGATTAGGCTAATAGAAACTGAGTTACTGCAGCTGACACAGCTGGAGTTAAAGAGGAAGTCCCTGGACACAGAGACGCTTCAGGTATGTGAGGCTCCCAGCCAGACGACACCCGTGCCCCACACCTGACCCCAGGCTACTCCTTAGCTGCAGACACAGGCTCCCCCAGCACACACAGCAGGGCCAGCCCCAGTAGAACCAACATGGTCCAGGGGCAAAGGTAGCTGTGTGCTGGGCAAGAGGTCAGAGGAAGGAGCGCTTCACTGCCAGGCCCCCTGGGCCCATCGCCATCTCTTCATTTTCCTTTCTCGGCTGGTGGCTGTGTGGTCAGGCGGGCTTCAGGTTCCATCTCTGTGTTGACATAACCTGTGGAGGGAGTTCTGGTGTCCCAGGGGCATGTGAGCAGAAGCTGGCCTGGATGTCCTACTAATAGACTCCAGAAGGCAGCACGGATTGGCACATGGAGAAAGGGGGTCCCCTCCTCTTTTCCCTGAACCTCAGTCTCCCCAGATGCACACAGGGACATGGTAGGATGGCACTTGAACATGTGGCCATGTCAAGCTTTTGAACAGTTTTTATCCGGCGCTGTCACTATGCCCAGGGGAGTAGTCTGAGTTGACTCACAGCCTTCCAGTACTTAGAGTACTGCGGCCCTACGTCTACCCAGACTGCTAGGTGTCCTTAGACATGTCATTGTCCCTACTGGGCCTCTCTACCCCTCTCTAAGGTGGAGGGCATCATGGCTAGCCTGTGCCATCAGCCCATCAGAGTGTTCTTGGTGGCCTCTGATGCTTTCCACAGATGAGAAGCTGCCACCACTGTGTTGGTGTTTGTCTATGCCCATTTGAGCCACAGGGTTTCCACTGGTGGGACCGCCAAGGGGTTTCGAAGAACAAGAGGATAAGTTGTGGCCACAAACACAGGGGCGGTTTGCACATGTCTCGCTGTGTGGTAGCAGCCTCATCTGTCTATGGCACCCTCATTGTGCAGGCTCCACATCGGCTCCTTGCCATTTGCTTCCACCCATGTATGATGGTCAGTCAAGACCCATGGCTTGTTGTTTCTTTTGTTTGACGTTTCTCACGCTCCATTGTCATCATCACTAGGCTCCCGTGCCTGGCCTGAAGCCCACAAAGAAGGGAGCCGAGGGCTTGGGAGGAAGTGGGTAGGTTACCAGAGTAGGGGTACCTCTGGGTTCTGTCCCTCAACTCGGCCTAGAGGCACTAGTCAGAGCCCTGAATTCAGTTAGTGGGGCTCCCAGGCGTGCATTGTAGGGGCGCTGTAGGGATCACTGTGAGCGTTCACTGTGGCCTCGGGTCTGCTCCTGTGTTGCAGGAGATGATTTCAGAGCAGCGCTGGGCACTCAGCAACCTGCTCCAACAGCTACTCAAAGAGAAGCAGCAGCGGGAGCAAGAACTCCGTGGCATCCTGGTATGCTCCTGGGCTCCCGCTCCACATCCCCAGGGCACGCGTGCACCATGCTCGTGTGTCCCCCGGGCATGCCCACTGTTATTCTATAGAAGGTGCTCATCGAAGGGGAACTTAAGGGCCAAGGAAGGTGTCCTCGGCGACTGTTTGAGCTCCCTGTACACACTCACAGTCCATCCCTGTGGGGAAATAACAGTGGCGAGCTTGAGGCAGCTGGTCATAGCACCCCAGAGTCAAGAGTGGAGCGTAGTGGACGCACAGGCCATGTTTTAGCTCTGTATACAGGGCGGCTCTGAGCATTCTCTCTGAGACAGGATGTGCCTCATTGCAAGCAGACCGCTACTTTTATCAGGTGGCCCAGCCCTTCCCTGTGACTAGTTGCCTTTTACTCTGCTGTGTATCAGGTAGACTGAGCCCCACTTACAGACATCCCTGCAGACTGAAGACCAAGGCTAGGCCCATCAGCCAGGGCTGAAAAGATGGGATCACTCATCTCAACATCCCCCCAGCTCCCCTAGGCCAGGGTGGGGACATAGCGAGACCCTATTTCAAAAGAATAGAGTAGAGGGCAGTGAGATGGCTCGGTGGGTTAAGAGCACTGGTTGCCAAGCCTGCTGTCCTGCGTTCTAACTGGGGACACACGTGTCAAAGGAGAGAACAGGCTCCCACAGGTTGTCCTCTGAGCTCCACCTGTGCGTGAACAATGACTTAATGTAGTGCACTTGTATTTAAGTGCTTAATTTAAGTACTTAAATTTAAGGCAGAAAAGTGGAGTTCTTGGCCCTCTCAGGAGGAACCAACAAAGGCAGTGAGACGCAGAACAGCTCGAGATGCATCTGTCCTGAGCATAAGGGCTAGAGCAAGGCAGGCCTGCCCAGCTCCTGCCGTGACCCTGGGCCGGATGCTCCTCCTCAGAGCCCTAACCCCTCACTTTTTCAGAGTTGGGAGAAGAGAGGGCATCTTTTCCATGAACAGTGCAGCATGGACCACATTGCTGTGGTTGCAATAGTGATCACCAATCAGAACCACTAGCTCCCTGCCTCATCCTGGCACCTAGGATAGCACCCACCCAGAAGGACCCTTTTATGAACAGAGTGAAGATCTCACTCCAGCAAAACAGCCCTTCTCAGAAGTCCTGAAGGTCCTACAGCCACCTGTCTGGCATCCAGAAGTAGGCCTGCCCTTGTTGGGGACAGGTATAGCTGTACAAGACTTTGCTGTCCCATAAACAGACCAAAGGGACCCCTCTCAGATGCAGCAGCAGACCTAGTGCAAGATGCCAGGAGAGGCTCCCCTCGCTGCGTGTGTGGCCTTAGGCAGCTGCCCTCCCCATATTTGTTCCCTGCAGCTGTTGAACACAGCTGTGCTTCTGTTTTTGCCCTGTGGCTTAGAGCAAGGACCTGGGGTGGGTGGGAAAGTCTAGTAGGTAACAACATGGTCTGATAGTCATTGTTTCCTGACCAGACGCTAAACTGCAGCTAATGGTGCTGGCTTGTGTTCTCGGCAGGCAGAATTAGAAGCCAAGAGTGAAACGAAGCAGGAAAACTACTGGCTCATCCAGTACCAGCGGCTTTTGAACCAGAAGCCGTTGTCCTTGAAGCTGCAGGTGAGGACCTTGGAACTCATCTGGCCGAGGAGCCAGAGGGGCTAAAGGCACCTCAGCCCAGGCCCACGGGGATCGCTGTACCAGGCACTGCAGTGTGCCAGCTCCCTGCAGGAAGGTGAGCAAGTGTTCACTCTGATGAGAGACGAAGCAAGACATTGGTCATACATTATGCAAGAAGAAACCAGTGAAGCTGTGCAGGTGGGCGGGCCAGATGTGGCTACACTCCCTGTGCGTGAATGCACGAGCGCGCACGCGCACACACACCCACACACCCACATTTTGTTTTTGAGACAAGATCTCCCTATGTAGCTTTGGCTGGCCTGGAACTCACAGACATACCCCTGCCTCTGCCTGCTAAGTGCTGTCTTAGGCCATCACATCTGGCCTAAAACATGCCTACCCCTGCAACTGGCTGTCCTAGAACTTGCCTTGTAGATCAGGATGGACCAGAACTCACAGAGAGCCACATGCCTCTGACTCCCAAGTGCTAGGACTGACGTGTGCACCATGGACAGCCTGGTGTGGGGCTTTATGAGATGGTCTTGCTTATGTAGCCCAGGCTGCCCTTGAACTTACCTCTTGCCTCAGTCTTCGGAGCGTTCAAATTAGATGAGTGTGCCACATGCCTAGCTTACCTTTTCTGTGTTTTCTGTGTGTCCATGGTATGTGCGTGTACGCCTGCTGTGATGGGTGTGTGCATGTGTGCAGGGGTGATGCAGTGACTGGAAGTTGGCATCAAGTGTCTTTCCACAGTCGCCCTCCTTTATTTTACTTTATCATTTTATGTGCATGAGTGTTCTGTCTGCATGTGTGTGTGTGCACAGGTAGTGTGCCTGGTACCCATGGAGATGAGAGGACAGATCAGATCTCTGGGACTAAAGTTAGAGACAGTTAGGAGCCACCATGTGGTCCTCTGGAAGCCAGTGTTCTTAACCCCTGAGCCATCCATTCAGCTCTTCTATGTTTGTTTGTTGTGTGTGTATCTGTTTGTTTGTTTTGAGGCAGGGTCTCTCAGTGAGCCTGAGGCTCATCAATTCAGCTAGACTAGCTGGTCAGTGAACTTCAGGGAGAAGCATTTCCTTGAAGTACAGTCCTGAGGTACAGACACAGACTATTATGTCTGGCTTTGTGGCTTAAATTTATGTACACCATGTGCATGCAGATGCCCCTGGAGGCCAGAGGAGGCCAGAGGGCATCAGGCCCCCTGGACCTGGAGTTACAGAGGGTAGTGAGCTGCCTTGTGGGTGCTGGGAATCGAACCTGGGTCTTCTGCAAGAGGAGTGAGCTCTGTCAACCACTGAGCCTCAGTCATACTGTTCTGGTGACTTGCTTTTCTCTCATAAATATTGACAGACAGCTTCCAGATGGTGCTCATCCCACTTGCCATTGTTCTCAGGGGCCTGACTGTGCCCGGCTCCCTCTGATGGAGGGTTAGGTGGCTTCTACTCATGTAGAACAGCAGTGAACTCCCTCGTGGGTCCACTGTGCACCTGCACACCGCTTCCTCTGGGGACTGTGACACATTGAGTGTCGTGTACTCAGACTGTTTGTCCTGTCTTCTGTTCCTTACCTTCTGACACCCTTGGCCTTGCCCACGGGGCCACCCCACAGGAGGAAGGCATGGAGCAGCCGCTGGTGGCCCTGCTGGTGGAGCTGTCTGCCGAGCACTACCTGCCCATCTTCGCCCACCACCGCATCTCCCTGGACATGCTGAGCCGAATGAGCCCTGAAGACCTGGCCAAGGTAGGCAGGAAGCCATTGTCTTGAGGGAAGTCAGGAAGGCCAACCAGCCTGGACCCGATGTGACGAGGGATTGGTGCCTGTTTGTTCAATTTTTGGTACATCAAGGTCTGTCCAGATCAGATGACTCTGGGCCTCCTCGCATCTCATGGCTAGAACTGCTGCCCCTTTGCTCCACTCACCTGCGTGCTCAGCCTGTCATCCAGCTGCTTGCAGGGTTCTGGCCAACCTCAGCTTGTGCCATGGTGTGGCCTGAGCTCCAGTTACATCTTGACCGTGGTATGAGCTCCCTCCATGGGATTAATCCACTTCTCCTCAAAATAAAACACTGCTGACGGCCACCCACACGTCCCTGGGGCCTGCACATGCCTGGCATCATTCTAAGTGTCTCACACACAAACTCATGGACCCAGAACCGTGACTGAGTGGTCTGGTCCCCAAGCCCCTGCTCTCATCCACTCTGCTGTCCTGCCTCACCCAGGACAGATGCAGGGCCCAGGACAGAAGGACTTGATGGCACTGCAGGGTTCTGGGCCCTGCACCGGCTCTGGGGTATGGGGCTGTAAGACTCAGACATGGCTGCTTCTCAGCAGTGTTAGCTTCAGTGGCTCTCGCTGTCATCCGTTCACCATGTACAGTGACAGTGGCGGTCAAGATCCAGAGGAGTGTCAGTAGAAGTGACACTGTCTAGGCAGTCCCTGTACTCTAAAGCATTTAATAAGTCACATATGTTAAGACTTTCTGCTGGGTGGCTGTGGCACATACCTATAATCCCAGCATTCAGGAGGCAGAGGCATGTGGATCTCTGAGTTCAAGGCCAGCCTGGTCTACAGAGCCCTGTACTCTAAAGCATTTAATAAGTCACATATGTTAAGACTTTCTGCTGGGTGGCTGTGGCACATACCTATAATCCCAGCATTCAGGAGGCAGAGGCATGTGGATCTCTGAGTTCAAGGCCAGCCTGGTCTACAGAGCAAGTACCAGGACTACACAGAGAAATGCTGTCTCAAACAAACAAACAAAAACTTCCTTTGGGGGCTCAACTTTTCCCTCTGCAACAATGATTGTTGCACCCAGGCCCTGTCAGCCACCTTTACACAGCTGTGGTTCTGCCCAGCCTCATGCTGATGCCAAGGCCTAGACTTCCTGTTTCCCCTGAAGGTGCCAGAGGTGGAGGCTGAGGCAGTGCTATGGCCTGGGGCACTGTATGGCAGCTTAGTGCAGGAGAGCTGGCTCCCACCCAGACCTGCCCTCAGCTCTTCCCTGTCCTGCCACAGGTGGGCGTCTCAGAAGCAGGCCTGCAGCATGAGATCCTAAGGAGAGCCCAAGACCTGCTACACGGGGGCAGGGTCCAAGCAGGTACAAAGTCCAGGCTCTTTCTAGAGCTGTTCAGAGGCCCAGGTGTGTGGGGGCTGGGATTGACAGCCTAGGGGCCACTGGCTCCAGGGCAGAGCTCTGGGCACAGAGGGGCCGTTGTGTAGGGGAGGGACTTGGGATGTTCCCATTCCGCCATCCCCTCGTGGTCCCTGTGTCCTTGGGAGCATGGTAGAACCACTGGCCACTAGCCAAGGGCACCTGTCCTACAGCGCCACCACTGGATGGCGCTGTGGCCCCAGGCAAGTGGTGTCCTCTCTCTGAGCTCTGAAGGATCCACAAGCAGTGTGTAGTTGGCTGGGCAAAGCATTCACTCCAGATAGAGACTCGAAGAGAAAGAGCCTGTCCCCCGCTCTTGCACTGGAGGCACCTCCCCCCAACCAGATCACTCACTTTGGGGTGCACACAAGCCAGGAGATCTCCTAGGGATTGGGGTCATGTGGGGATGACTCTCTGGTTTAGCCTGTCTCTCTGATTTCCTCAGAGTTGAAACCAGCCAAGAATGAAGTCCTTGGTGTCCTGGAACCTTCCACAGCCCCTCAGGAGCCTGCTGCATCAGTGAGACCCTCTGCGCCCCCAGCAGAACTGGACACGCCGACCTCAGAGTGCGTTGTGTGCCTAGAACGTGAGGTGAGTCTGGGGAGATGCTACAGACCCCAAAACACAGGACACTGAAGTGACCCGTGACCCATGACCCAGATGCACGCCGTGCTAACATTGTCTAGAGTCTCTTTTTCCCCAAGAGGAAGGATTTTTCCCTCAGCTCATCAGCTGTATTAGGGAAGAGTTCTCCCATCAGTATTCACCAAGAGCAGGGTTCTCCCTCAGGCCTTTTTAAATGGTTGCAGAATTAACACTTACTGCACAAAGTCAACATACCAGTGCACAAAATACAGATCCTCCCTCACATCTACCCAGGAATCAGACTTGGAAAAGTAGTCAAGGGGCCTGGGCATGGTGGTGCATGCCTGTAATGCCAGCCTGTGAGAGGTGAAGAGAGCAGGAGCCCTGAGCCTGAGGGCTATGTAGCAAGACCCTGGCTCAAGAAACCCAAAAAGGGCTGGAGAGATGGCTTAAGCCCCCAAGTTTTGCTCCCTGCACCCATCTTAGGTGCCTCACAACTTGAGGGGATCCACACCCTGAGTAGACACACAGGTCTCACACACACATAAGTGACTAAATGAGGCAGCCACGGTGGCAGCTCAATAGCTCTCGGACATCAGAAGACTCTGGATGCTGCGTGGCAGAGGGCACAGCAGTTAGAACTCTAACCAAGGCCCTGTCCGCAGGCTCAGAAAGTGACTCCCAGTTTCTTGATCTGATAAATGACTCTGAAACAGTTGGAGACTTCTCAGGACATGTTTCTGCCAAGTGGCTGTGTGCTAAGGCAGAGTCGGGGTACATATATGTGTGTGTGTGTGTGTGTGTGTATACACACACACACACACAAGGCTGCTGACCTATAAGGTTGAAGTCATTTTTGGACAAGGCATCACAATTTGGCAAGTGCATACCCACAAAATAACTACAAATAGGTACACACTTGGCATCCCAGCATTTGGGCAGTGGAGGCAGCTCAGCGCAGGGCATTTGGCCTAGCATACACTGCAGGAAAGGGCTGTTGGATTGCAGTGTCTGAATGTTATTGCAATCTATAGAGAAATAGGCACAAAACTGCCGACAGGCCTGACTAGGTTTTCACACTTGCTGGGCCTGGGATGTGGTCACGCTCTCCAGGAGAACAGAGCAGTCAGGCCATTGATGCTGCTTCCTCCACAGGCCCAGATGGTCTTCCTCACCTGTGGCCATGTCTGCTGCTGCCAGCAGTGCTGCCAGCCGCTGCGCACCTGCCCACTGTGCCGCCAGGAGATCTCCCAGCGCCTCCGGATCTACCATAGCAGCTGAGCGCACAGACAGCTACCAGCCCTGGCCCTCGCTTGCCACCATCTCTACCACTGCTGGACTCCACCTCCCCATATTCCCCGGACTAAGGCAAGAGTGCCGTAGGCCACCCCATCCTCACTGCGGTGAACTCTAGGGAGGCAGATGGGGTGTTCCTGGCCTGTGACGTGGCTAGTCTGAACAGTAAGAAAGAGACGGGGCATAGGGACAAGGCCCAGGAGATGGAGGTGGCCCTGCCACCAGCAGGACTCAGGAATCCATGTTACTAGCCAAGCCGCAGCGCTGCCCCGCACTCTGCTGCTTCTGGAGCTGTCCGTATCTGTGGATTGCACCAGCCGTCCTGGCCTGAGGTAGGGCAGTATCCCTGGGAAGGGGTGGGTTGCTCAGGACCACTCCCCAGCCATCTTCTGCTTTCTGAACACCACCCTCCCATACCTGCACCCTCAGCCCACACAGGCAGGTTGATTCAAAACAGGAACACAAACACGGATAAATCCGAGTCACCCCTCGGGGCTTTGGGGGGTGGGCATGGCCCAGATCCAAGGAGAGGGCAGCTCTTGTAGGGGAATGGGCCAGACCTAGGCCAAAGGGAAGGCAGCAGACACACTACCCAGTAGAGAGTTGGGCAGCATCCTTTTCAACAGAGGGCAAGGGGAGCAGAGCCAGGAGCAGGGCCTCGGCATCCATAAGCAGCTGTGCTCAGTGACTATCCTAGGTTAGGGACTGCCGAGGCAACTGAAAGGCATGTTAACTCTGAGGTGGGCAGTCTACCCCCACCAGTTGTAGTGATGGGGGGGTCCATATGACTTGATAGCCTTCTGCCCTCCCCAGGATACTGTATACGGCCTGTAGCATGTACTCAACAAATACCGCCCGATGGGTCTCAGGGAACTAGCTGCTGGCACAGGCCTGGAGCCTACCCTCATAGCAGGCACTTGGATTGGTCAGCCGTTGGGCCAGTCACCTCAAAGCTCCATGGCCTCTCCCTTGTCTCAGAGTACCAGTTCCCCACTCTGAAATAGGGCGTTGCCAGAGTGGGCTAGAGAAAGAGCTCAGGAAAGCGGTTAGCATTTGAAGTCTGGATCCCCAGAACGCACAGAAAGGGTCAGGCAAGTGCATGTAATCACAGTACTGGGCAGATCCCTGGGGCTTAACAGCCCACCAGGCTATCCTAGCTGATGAGTTCCAGGCCAGTGAGAGACTTCATCTCAAAACACAAGGTTGACCGACATCTGAGAGCCTTTGGCTTCCACACACACACACACACACACACACACACACACACACACACACACACACGAACACACACACACACGAACACACACGAACACACACACACACGAACACACACACACACGAACACACACACACACGAACACACACACACACGAACACACACACACACGAACACACACACACACGAACACACACACACACACACACACACGAACACACACACACACGAACACACACACACACACACACACAGGAACACACTCAGATCAGGGACATAGCAGCTCATATGATGAGCCCAAGAAAGCTGAATTGAATAGTGTCCCAAGACACCCAGGTCTCCCGGACCCCAGCAGCACAAGGAAATGAGCTTTAAATAAAGCGTTTATTGATGGGCAGAAGCTTACAGTTTGCATAGATTCTTCATGCCATATCTGGAAGGCTGGTGGGAACCCCCAAGGCACTAGAGAGCGTGGAAGAAGTCGGGCCGCATCCTGTGGGTCTGAGGCCTGTATCTGGAGAGCAGGTCCACTTAACAAAAGACACAGGGCTGGGAGGGGACCACATCCTAGGGGCCTTGAAGAGGCAGTGGTAGTTTCTACTTTACTCCCATAACCCCAGCAGCTGGGGAGGCCCACGGTGACAGTCACCCCGCTGAGTCCTCCTTGGTTTGACCCTCATGACTAAGAGGAGACAAGCCCAAATGGCTTCAAGGGACACTGGAAGAGGGGTCTGGAGTTGTCAGGGTTAGGTGATGTGGGGTGCAGAGGCCAAGGATGTTTAATAGTATCTCAGAGCCATGGCCCTCGGGAGCCCCTACAGGGCTGGGAAATGACAGCCCACATTCAAGCCCTGCCAGGGAGCAACTGTCAGCCCACAGTGGGCTTGGGGAGCCAGGCAGATGGACAGGGGCAGTAGCACCCAAGACACTCCAGCTTCCAGCCACCTTCACTTTGCCATCCTGACCTCAGTCAGACACTACCAACCTTCCTCCCCTCAGGACACGTCCCCTGCACAGACTTAACACATTCTAGGCCTTTCTCATTCCATCACAGGCCCTTTGTACCACTCCCCTGTAAGACTCCCAAGCCCCACCCTCCCACAGCAGTAGCCAGCAAAGTAAGGCCAATGTCTAACCAAAACCTTTCTAGCCTTGGGGCCTCCTGCAGGGAGGGGACAGGACAGACTGGACCTCCATCTCATCCTTGTCATATTGGTGCCAAGGAGCCTTAGAGTGAGATGGCAGCTTATCAGCCTCCTAGACTTGAGTCACAGCACCAATGCCTTCACCCCACCCCACCCCACCCCACCCCGCCATCAAGAACCACCATGAGGGAAACAGGTGACAGTACGAGGGCAGGATGGAGGGGGACCCCCAGCCCCTTGCACAAAGAGGAAACCCTCAAAACCAGACCCAGCACGGGAGACTAGCCCACAGAAAACGGGGCAGTAACAGATACACTGAACCCCATAAAGTGACTTGGCTAGGCCAGACCCCTGGAGGTGCCACAGCACCCCAGCTGCCTCCCCCATAAGGCACAGGCTGGAGCACCCCTCCCCAGAGATGAGGCTGCAGAGTCCAACAGAAGCCTGGAGGCCATGCCTAGAACTCCGTCTGCACTCCAGCGCTGTCCTCAGTGGTGGTGTGGATGGGGGGACGGCCACCAGGGCTGGAGACCTGCTCCCCCGTCTCTTGATCGCTGGGCTTAGGGGGCTCAAGGTCCACAGCTTTTCCAGGTGGGAGATGCCGGAGCGGCGAGGCTGGCGGTGAGGAGGCCTCTGGGAGTGCCGTGGGCTGGGGGCTCTCCTGCACAGGGGCCCCATTGAGAAGAGGGCTGGCTGGTGGGGGGCTCTCAGCCTGCACATCCTGGGCCAACAGGCCTCGGAGCTCCGTGACACTGTCCAGGGATGCAGGTGATGGCGGTTCAGAGCTAGCCTCGAAGGGCAGCTCCGACTCCTCATCCTGGACCACAGACACCACCTGCTTGGCACGCCTGCGCTTTTCTGTGAGGGTGGCTGCTTCAGAAGGGCTGGGGCTGCCACCGCTGTCGCTGCCATCACCGCTGTCACCATACTGTTCACCCCAGTCAATGGGCGCACCCTCAGCCAGCAGGTGTAAGTTGGGGTCACTGTTATGCAGAACCATGCTATCCCGGTAGAGGTTGTGTTTGCGCTGCACTGCGGCCTCCTTCACAGCTGCAAGACCAAAGGAGAGGCAGTGCGCTCAGCACGGACCACCACAGCCAGCCTGCTGTCCTCCCGGGCCCTCTTCTCATCCCTCGCTCCAGGCCTCCCTGCTGCAGAACTAACTCAAGCAGAGGTTACAAGCTGGCAGTCCCTCCCTCTTCACCTCCAGTAAAGCCAGGGACCAGAGAGGAAGCTTAAAGCACAGAGAAGCCAGTGGGCTGGGCGCAGCCCTCTGGAGGCCCAGCCTCTCTGCACCTTAGCTACTGCTGCCTAGGCCGCCCGCCTCACTCACCCTGCAGGATGTCTTTCATGACCGTCTGCAACACCACCTCCTCGTATGTATTCTCCACCAGGATGAACCTGGCGAAGTCCTCAAAGATGAGCTCCTGGAAGCGCGGCAGCTCCTACCAGGGAAGCAGGTAGAAAAGGGAGTCAGAGGTGTCACCCCCAGCCAGTCCCCGAGGGGCTAGGGCAGGTAGGGACTCACCGACTTGCAGGTGGGGGCCAGCTTTTTGAGCAGGAAGGGAATGGTGATCTGCAGCAGTGCCTCCCGGAAGAACCTCTTGCGCACGGAACTGCTGTCGTAGTCGTATTTCTGCATGGAGGGGCGCAGGAGGGACCCTGGGTCAGGAGCTCCCTACCTGGTGGGAGCGTGGGACCCAAGCCCAGAGCGCCCGTGCACCTAAGCACCAGTGCGTCCTGGGGATGGTGTCTGGGCAGTCGGTTCTGGGCTCGGCTGGTCACGCCTCACCTTCAGCACCCGCTCCAGAATCCGCTGGATGGACTTGCACAGCTCCTCCTTGGTGGGTCCCTTCCCCAGCTCTTGGTGCAGGAGGGTTTCAAAGGTGTACACAGCATTGTCCATTTGCTGCAAGGCGCACAGAAGGGCTCCTGAGACCCTGCATCCTCAGCCAGTCCCCCAACCTCCACCCCAGGCCTGTCACAGAGGAATTGGGGGAGGTCTATGGCTTGTATGCTCGCTGCATGCCTAGATGCAGGCATCTGCCTGAGAGCGCAGAAGGGATTGCAAGGTGGTAAGAGGACAACTTCCCGTGGGTAGGATAAGGAGACCTGATAGGCAGCAAGAAGCACCGGTGTTCTGAAAGGTACAGGAAGGGCACAAGGGTTTCCCTCTCTTGGCGATAGATGCCCTGGGAGGCGGCCAGCAGGGTATGGGCTGGTGGGGACACACCTCTCGCATGTGGATCTGGGCTCGCTGCTTGAACACAGAAGTGCTAGACACGTCAAAGCGCTGCTGTAGTCCATCAAGCCGCAGTGGTTCCATCTTCTCGTAGCAGCTCTGCATCTTCAGGGGGTGGTACGCCAGTTGGGACAGCTTCTCCATATACTGCAGGGGGCGAGGCCACATGGGTGACTACACAGCCTCCACATACTCACACCTTACCTGGGCCTGCCACCAGCTACCCAGGGATGGCCTCCTGGAACTATGCCCACTAGGACAAGCCTAGGAGGGCCCAGGAGAGAAGGGAAGGGGACCCTGAAGGCAGAACATCCGTGTTGAGGAGAGAGGCCAGCCCACACATTGGAGGACAGTTCTCATCACCTCTGGGTGCTGGTGACCTTGGGCAAATGGCCACTCTCTCTGAGCATCATTGTCTTCAGGCCCCAAATCAGCAGACATCTTGTTGGGATTTCTAAGGTCCTCCTGGGTTCTCAAATTACGATGATTACTACCTGGGAGTCCCAGACTTGAAGTCTGAAGGAAGAGGCTAAAATTCAGGACAGACTCTAGACAAAGGGTGCCAACTAGGGACCATAGAAAGATACTGTTAACCCTGAGAGCGAGGTCACCAGGACAGGTAGGACTGATTTGCTGCTTGTACTTGAGGGGTGTGACGTGTAAGTGCCTCAGATCACACCTGAAGCGAGCCTACCCTGCCTCCTTCCTTCACTCCCTCACTTTAGCAACCATCTTGCTTCATAATAAAGGCTGATGGTACACAGCAAAACTATCCACTCTTTCCTCTAGCCACCAGGCCCCTATTGGACAGGACAGCTTTGCCCTGTGGCTTTGCCTCTGGTCTCTGTAGATGCTGAAAGAGGGCAGCCCACCCTGAGACACATAGCAGATGCTCTGGGGGCCACCAGACCCATGCCCAGGCCTCACCTCACCCAGCTTGTCAATGCCCCCCTCGTTGATCACATTCAGATTCATGTCGGTGACTTCTTTGAAGAAGACATCCCGCACCTCAGTGAAGCCCTGGCTAGTGGGCACCATCAGGGCCTCTAGGATAGAGGGGATGTAGGGCTGGACGTGGTTCCTCACGCACACCTCCGCCTTGGGGAGGATGAAGGCTGTACGGGGAGGGGGAGAATTTTGCTGGTGGGTGGTGCCTGCGACACAATTCACCCCAGCTCACCAGCCCGGCCCACGCGTGTTCCATCCTGGACGCCCAAGAAGCTGCTAGTGACATGAGCCAGCTCACTGACCTTGGACAGGAAATCAATAAAGACAACAAATTGAAGTGGAAGAAACCCGTCTACCAGCTAGCACTGCAGAGGTGGAGGCAGGAGAACTAGAAGTTTTAACCCCATCCTCTGTTACAAGTTTGAGGCTGGCCTGGGAAATGTCTCATAAGAAAGAAAAGGAGGCCGGGCGTGGTGGCGCACACCTTTAATCCCAGCACTCGGGAGGCAGAGGCAGGCGGATCGCTGTGAGTTCGAGGCCAGCCTGGTCTACAAAGTGAGTCCAGGATGGCCAAGGCTACACAGAGAAACCCTGCCTCGAAAAACCAAAAAAAAAAAAGAGAAAGAAAGAAAGAAAAGGAAGGAAGGGGAGGGAGGAAGGGAGGGAGGAAGGAAAAATGAAAGACGGAAAAAAATTTGCAACAAAGGGGCCTCAGTGGATCCAGTGAGCTCCATGGAAGCGGACCCCTACCCTGGCTCTTTCTGGCCAGCTCTTCAGAACATTCCAACCACAGCATCTTCACCCAGGGGGTGTTCTGTACCCCAACTCTACGAGATACTTATTACACACAATAAATGTCAGCTCTCGGTACCCCGCTAACCTCCCAGCAAATGCAGCTGATCGACAGTCGCCCGCAAGAAGCCACCGCCGGCAGTAGTGTGTGTCAAAGGGACACACAGCGGATGGTGAGAGAGGGATATACAACCTGGAGAGGCTAGGACAGTCCACCAGGGGACATGTCACCAGACCTGAGTTGGCCAAGGATGGACAGAGGTTTGTACCTCAAAGACAAAAATCTCCACTTCCAAAATCTGAGCCTAGTATCAAAATCTTGTCATCCTAGGCTGAGGCAGGAGGACTCCAAATTCAAGTCTAGCCTGGGTAAGATAATACTTTGTCTCAAACAGTAAAAAGAGACTAACGCTGAAGCTCAGTGACGGAGTGCTTGTCAAGTCTGGCTAAAGCCCCAGGTTCGATTCCCAGCACCGCCAGAATCGAATCTAGATTTGCAGGAATAAAACCTACAGAGTTTGCAGGCATCAGGGGGACCTGGATCAGGCAAGTGGAAGATTACGCTACAGAGAAGCTGACCTGGCCCTGTGCGTGATCACGTGCACAGTGGCTTCTGACCCACCTACCTCGGATCTTGCTGGCCAGGTGCTCCTTGGAGGTGATGATCTGGTCCATGTCAGTGCGGATGACAGCCTCCATGGCCGGCCGGGCCAGCTGCAGCTTAGACAGCACCTCCTCAAAGTGCACCTTGGCCTGCTCAAACACCAGGCGGTACACAGCATCCGAGATCTATGGGTACAGTAGAGGTGTCAACGCCAGGGCTGAGGGCAGAGTGCCAGCTGTTCCCCCTCAGCCCCACATCCCTTCCAGGGGGTCCACACACCAGGATCCACTGTCGCTGCCGCTCCTGCGGCTTTCCCTTCAGCCGTGGGCCAAGCTCTGCCTTCAGCGCTGGGACCAGCTCCTCCATCACCAGGTTGCTTAGGATCTAGGACCAAGCGGCAAGACATGGGGCAGGGGTCAGCCCCTCTCTACCTGACTTGTGTCTCTGCTTGTCTCCAGCCACTCAAGGCCTCTCCTCTGGGCCTCCTCCACACCTCAACAGAGCCAGCTCCCAAGCACACCCTATAGGTGTCAGACTTATCTGCCTGGGCACCAACAGCATCCCCGAATTCCAGTGTTAACAGCTCAAGGCCTCTGCAGGTCTCCCACACGCACACAAGTGTGTGTCTGTGGTATCTGTCTCCTTTGTACGGCAGGGCTCCTGAGGAAAGGGGCTGTAGCCGTTTTGTTCACGGCTGCCCTGACCGCGCCCTTCCCTCCCCCACAGCACCCACAGACATGCATGGACAGATTGACGGGTGTAGTCAAGAGTTTTGTAATTTTGGTCTCTTTTAAAAAACACAGACATGGCTGGGCGTGGTGGCGCAAGCCTTTAATCCCAGCACTTGGGAGGTAGAGGCAGGCAGATCGCTGTGAGTTCGAGGCCAGCCTGGTCTACAAAGTGAGTCTAGGACAGTCAAGGCTACACAGAGAAACCCTGTCTTGAAAAACAAAACAAAACAAAAACAAAAAACACAGACATATTATAAGAACATGTTTTTGTTTAGTCTCAGATGTGGAGACATGGGGCTGCTTAGCAGCAGCTGACTATGATCTGCCGCGTGCTCTGGAAGAGGCATGGTTTTGCCACCTGCAGATAGTTTCTGTGATTGTGTAAAGAAACAAAAGCGAAGAAATTGGGATTTTCCTATTTCCTCTCTCCCAAAGGCTGGGAAAAAGAAGAACCCACAAAATAGCAAAGACTAGCTATAAACAGGGGCTCTCACCCAATTCTGCTCTTCCATCTCTTCTCAAACCTGTTGCACCCCAGAACCTGACTCCTGCTGCAGCCTTACACGCTAGGGCTCCCCTCAAGCGGCCCTTCTGACCTCACCTGCACCTCGTTGCCACACAGCATTTCCCAGGTGCCGTACTGCTCCTTCGACTGGCGGTACATGCGGATGGCGTCTGTGAATGCAGGGCCCTCCACCTTTGAGTTCTCAGGGATCCCTGCCCAGGCCAGAAGGAGGAGAGGGAGGAAGGAGACAGGTGGTCAGCAAAGGACCCTCTGCCAAGACCACCCAGCCAGCGCATGCATTCAACCCATCTAAGTCACACACGGCAGGGAAGGCAGCTGTGACTCACGCTGCAGTACCCCAGCAATCCTGTGCTACCCCTCCAAATCACCTACAACCTCTGTACCACCACCAGCCCTGATTCCCCACATATGGCTCCATTAGTGTCCTGTGACGTGTCCGTGGCATGACAGACAGTAAATATTTCCAGCTGTACAGGCCAGACAACCTCTGTCCCAGTGCAGGACCTAGCATCCCAGCTTGCAAACAGCAGAGCTGGTCTTTCTCAATTAGACCTTGCTGCAAAAATAGGCCAGGGGCTGACCTTGATCCATGAGCTGCTTGCTGGGCCTTGCTTTATATCACCAAGAGAGCCTCAGTTTCCTCTTAAGGAAACAATGTCCCTCGCCTGGCCTCTTACATGTACTAGGGGCTACCATGTACCTACAGTGAGCCACAGGAAGTCCAGGTGAGTGGCACCAGGACCTCTTGAATGACACTTTGGGTGGTTTTTGCTTTTTTGAGGTTCTGAAGATGGGGCCCAGGGTCCTAAGTATGTCAGGCAAGCACTCTACCACAGAGCCACATGCCCAGCCACTGAAGGACGCTTTCTATCAGAAGCTAAAAAGAGCCTTTCCTGCCGCACCCTGGGCCCTGGGTCTGTCTTGTCTGTGTGCTGCCTCGGTGCTAAGTACAGGTGCTAAAACTTGGCTGAGGTTGCAGCCCAGTGGTAGAGGCCCCAAGTTCAGTCCCTGGGGTGGGAAAGGAGGAGGAGGAGGGGACGGTCAAATGGGAGTATGACTGCTGCTAAGAAGTAGGAAAGAAATACTATTCTATATTGCTGGTGCTGTTGATGGTGACGGTGGTGATGGGGCCCTGTGCTGCAGGGCAGGTGAGCTTATATGCTGAGGAAACAAGAGGCAGGAAGTGGCCAAATCTGAGTAGGGAGAGAGCATGGCTAACTTACCAAACCTAGCCACATGCCTCTGACCACAGTGTCCCTGGAACCCAAGAAGGGGAAACAGCAGTTTTTGCATCACAAACCCCAGCGCCCACTGCAGTGACAACGGGCTGAGTCACCCCACAGACAAAAGCCCCTCCCTTCGCCACAGCCAGCCTCCCACAGGGATCCACTGCCTGTCGGAGCCAGGGGATGTTCTACCATGGGGCCATGAAGCTCAAGCCAACAATGCCCATCTCTGCTTTCCCGGGACCCAGGGCCAGGCTGGGGGCAGAACAGGGTGTCGGGGGGTGTGGGAGGAGCCCCCAGCCAGGCTCTCAGGACACACTCTTCTAGAGCTCAGATTCTGTCTGGAAAATCCAGCAATATACCAATCACAGCCTCTCGCGGAGCTAGGAATTTCTTTTCTATGTGTGACGAGCAAGCGTACAGGGCAGTGCGAGTCACCCTTCCTGTGAGCCTGGCTGACAGTGACCGCTGTGTTCACCTGGCAAGGCACCTCAGAATAGGGCTGTATTTAGAACTTATTTCTCCTAACAGCAAAGCCTACCATAGTTTTTGGACCATAAGACGCACTAACCCCCCCCCCAAAGTGGGGGGGGTGGATTAGGGTGTGCCTTGTGGTCCAATTGCTGGTTTTACTGTTTTTCTTGTTTTACTGCTCTAAAAACTGGGTGCATCTTATGGTCCAAAAAATACGGTAACTGAAAAGTGAGGTGAGCTCACATCTAGTTGGACTAGCATCTTCATGAGAAGAGGAAATGTCTCTTTCTTTTTATTTAATTTTGGTTTCTTCAGACAGGGTTTCTCTGTGTAGCCTTGGCTGTCCTGAAACTCCCTCTGTAGACCAGGCTGGCCTCAAACTTACAGAGATCTGCCTGCCTCTGCCTCCTGAGTGCTAGGATTACAGGTGTGCGTGATCACTGCCTAGCTGAAAATTTATTTCTGTGTGTGTGTGTGTGTGTGTGTGTATGTGTGTGTGTGTGTATGTGTGTGTATGTATGTGTGTGTGTATGTATGTGTGTGTGTATGTATGTGTGTGTGTATGTGTGTATGTGTGTGTGTGTGTCTGTGTGTGTGTATGTGTGTCTGTGTGTGTGTGTGTGTGTGTGTGTGTGTGTGTGTGTGTTTTCAAGGTCAAAGATCAAGGTGAAGTGTCCTCTATTGCTTTCCATCTTTCTTAATTTTATTCTATTTTATGTGCATGGGCATTTTGCCTGCATGTATGTCTGTGTACCACGTGTCTAAGGAGTCTAAAAGGCAGCTTAGGATCCCCTGAAACTGGATGCGAGCCACTTGTGTGTACTGGGAATTGAACCCAGGTCCTCTGGAAGGCAGCCAGTGCTCTAACCACGGAGCTATCTCAGCACCGCCTTCTTTCTCTTTGAGATATGAGTCCCTCACTGAACTCAGAGTACACTTCAGCTGTACTGGCTGGCCAGCGAGCACCTGGCTTCCAGGTCCCCTCCAGCGCTCGGCAGAGACTTCTACTGCTACACAGACTTTGATGTGGGTCTTAGGGCCCCAAACTCAAGGCCTCAGGATAAGTACTTCATTCACTGAGCCACCTCCCTGTCATGGTTTGTCTGTCTGTCCAGCCCAGAATGGCCTGGAACTCACTCTTTTGCTCAAACCTGAGCCACCATACCTCACCCAGTAAGAAGGGGACTATGTTTGTTGGAAGTAGTCTCACTATGTACTCAGGCCTTAAACTTACAGAAATCTGTGGCAGAATGATCATGTTGAGCCTAGGAGTTTGGGGCCAGTCTGGGCAAGCCTCTGTCTCAAAAATATAATAATAATAATAATAATAATAATAATAATAATAATAATAATAATAATAATAATAATAATAATAATAATAATAAAAAATAAAAATTATTATTATTGTTATTATTATTATTTCAACCCTCAAAGGAGGTGGAGAGGGGGCTGGTCTTAGCTTCAAAGGAATGCAGGTTCCAGCTGTGTTTGGCGCATGTGTCATGTATGCATGGTGATGGACATCCATTACGGTCAAGGCAGGAGGAATACAGCAAGTTCAAGGCCAGCATGGACTATCAAGACTGTCTCAAAAGAAACCAGGGATGGGATGGGCAAAGCCACTGACTTGAGAACTAGGCTAGAGGATGGCTACATCGGGGCTGGAACCCAGGACCTCTTTAGTCTAGTCAAACCCAAGGACTGAGCAGGACACAGCCACCAGGCCTTCAGTGCCCTGACTGCCTTCTGACACCCCCCACTGCTCCAGGAATGCAGGCGGCATGTGAAGGGGGCCCTAGCCAGACTGGCAGCCACCCAGCTTGGCCTCCTTCCCCACCCTTCCACCCCCACTTCCTGGCAGGGCCAGGAGTGAGCAATTCCAGGCTCCACAAATTCCAGGCCCAGCCTCAACAAGGGAGGAAGCAGAGAGCTTTCTCACAGTCCTGGGGTGGAGGGAAGAGCCCTCTCTGGAACCAGCCTCCTCAGCTCCTGCGGGGGGGTGGGGGGGGCCTTCCTGTCGTCCCAGCACACACGACCTTCCAGCTGAATGCTTGCTGTGTGTCAGAGCGAGGCTCGCAGCTCTGTCTGAACCAGCTCATGCCTCCATTTCACAGTCCCTACTGTAATACACACAGGAACCTGACCTGTGACTTACTCCCACTTAGCCTAGGCCTCACTTCTCTCCTCCCTCCCAATCCCAGGGTCCCCTGCTCGGTCACAGCAGATAAGCCAGCAGCCTTCGGAACCTGCAGAGAGCTCACAGGCCAGCAATGAACAAGGAAGGAGGGTGTCTCAGGTTAAGCAGCCAGATCCTGAGCCAGAGCCACAGCCCCAGGGACCTGGGAACAGAAGGCCTTTGTGGGCAGCAGGGCAGGGCCCCGCCCAGGTGTCAGGGCTTGGCCTGCCTGAAGACCTAGTCCCCTCCCATCTCACAGATTCCAGGAGGGGTGGAGGCCTCTCTCAAGAGGTGGGGTGAGCTGGGTTCAGCTCAGGTGCCCTCCCTCACCACCAGGTGGGGCTGCGCCTGAGAAGGTGGGTGAGAGTTGCCTTGGGCCTCCCTCTGCCTCTGGGACCACATCACCAGGTCAGGGCAGAAAGGGGGCAATCCTTTGTAATTCTTCAGAACCCTATAAGGCCCTTGCAGATGTGGCCTGAGACCCCCCTCCAGCCTCACTTCAAGTCTTACTGTCGTGTTCCCCCCCCCGCCGCCACACACACACACACACACACACACACACACACACACACACACACAACTTGTCCCCATTCTGAGCCGCCCTTTATGGGAGCCACAGCCTCTTACAAGGAACACTTCCCCAGCCTGCAGGCCTATCCACAGTGGAGCCTGCCCATCACCTCCTCCCTAGCCACAGGGCAGCACCTCCCCCAACACATGCACAGGCTCCCAGCCAGCACCCAGCACGAAGAACACCACCCTGGTAGCTCATCTGTGCCACATCTGTCTCTCCATCACACAGCTAGCAGCGTGCGGGCTGGGTACACTCCTTGCTCCCCTTTTATAGACTCAGAATAGATGCCATAATGTTAGCGGGCTACATGAGTCAGCCAAAGACTAAGAGGATGAATTTACAAAGGAGGGAGGGAAGGAGGGAGGGAGGGAGGGAGAGAGGAAGGTCTCTTTCTAGATTACCATGTGTAAGGAAGGAAATTATGTCATAGGAAATATTTTGGTGTGTAGTGTGACAGGATCCCACTGTAGCCCAGGCTATCCTAGAATCACTATGTAGCCCAGGCTGGCCTGGAATTCAGAGAGATCCTCTGGAAACCATTATACCTAGCTATGAAAAAAAAAAAAGTCTTGTCTAAGCACAAAGTAGACTCCTGCTAGGAACCCCACAGTACCCCAAAATACACAAGGGATACTTATTGCCATTTTACATAGAACTGAAGGGGGAAGTCGGTCTCTATGAAAATTAATCCTGATTGTCAACCTGACAGGGCTTAGACTCATGGTGGAAACGAACCTCTGGGCATATATGTGAGGGTGATTCTAGATTGAGTTAACTCGGGTGGAAGAGTCACTCTAAACACGGATGGCACTAACCCTGGGCTGAGCTGCCAGACTGAATAAAAAGGAGAAAGGAGCTGGCGGCAGCCTCTTCGCCCTCCCTTGCTGACAGTGTGAGCCGCTGCCTCACAGTCCTGCCCCCACGCCCTCCCTGCCACAGTACCCTTGAAATGGGGGACAAAAATAAACCTCTTTTTACTGTAAGTTGCTTTTGTGACAGCAGCAACACTACTATAAATTTCTGAACATCAGTTCCTAGAAAGTGGCAAAATCAAGATGATTTTGGGACTTGGGGGCCATGGGCTTAACAACCACAGCCTTCTGAGAACAATTTTGTGATGTTTCCCTGGCAACACAGAAGTATTTTCATCAAGGAAGAAGAGTAAGAATGATAATCAAAGGGGGAAGGAGAGCAGATCGTAGAGCAGGGTAGCCATACCACATGCAACCACTGGGTGTCGCCATTGAGCACATGGGTAAGTACTGCCGCCTGCTGGCGTCTCACCGTTGTTGCAGTGCCGGACGCAATCCTGAAGCACCGCCTGCCACTTGTCCTGCTCAGCTTCCGTCATCATGCAGAAGTAATAGTGACGGGCATAAGGATGCCACAGGATGAGCGGGAACTGCGTAGGGCACTTAAGGATGGGGGCGGAGCCTGATTTCGAAGTGGTCCCTGTAGAGACATAGCTGTGAGGTTTAGGCTCAGGTCCAGAGAAGGCTGTCCTGAGCTGGGATGTCCTCGCATCAGCAAGAAAGCAGCTGGCCTTCATTTTGAACCCATGGCCCAGCTACAGTGACTGCAAAACCTGGCATCGGTGCGGACCCTCTTCCTAGGACTGGAAATAGGTCACATCCACCTTGCTCGTGTGTAAGGCACTGTGACAGGGTCAGGTCTCTAGTTCATTACAGTCTTGAGTTTCTCCTCAAATTTCAATGGTGGTTTAAATATCCGGGGAAGGAAAAGGGCATGTGGGCGAACAAAATAAATAAAAAGGTATTTTTCTCTATCTCTTTGGCTCTCGTGGATATTTTAGATCCAACACTGTGGTCAATAATATGACTATAACAGTTGTCTGCTGGCCAGCTCTGGGGGGCTGGGCTAGCACACCCCCAGGCCCATGGCCCCTCTCAGCGCCAGGGTTCAATTTATGCTGAGGACCATAATGTCATAGGGGGAGGGGCTTAAAAGGACTGAGACTCACTCCTGGAATCCGGGAAGATGGACTCCGCCCAACACCTACTGCCAAGCTGGCTTCAGTTGCATGTCCCAGGTGGGGACCATGTAAGACTCTGCAAGCCTCAGCGGGCTGAGTAGAACAGGGAGGGTGCTTTTTTGGTTTTTTTTTTTCGAGACAGGGCTTCTCTGTGTAGCCGTGGCTGTCCTGGACTCGCTTTGTAGACCAGGCTGGCCTCGAACTCACAGATATCCACCTGCCTCTGCCTCCCAAGTGCTGGGATTAAAGGCATGCGCCACCCCACAGCTCCAAATGGGGAGGTTTATAAGATAACGCCTCAGAAACCCTCGGCAGCCATACTGAGGGTCACCATCATCTTTCCCCAGAGACAACCATGGTCCGAGGGAGGTGGGAAGGGCGTCCACCACGTAACACTGCTGCATCTGGCTTTGGCACTTGCAGGGCCTGGCTAAGGGACCACAAGAGTCTAGGTCCAGACTCTATATGGATAGGGACAGCCTGGGCAATCTCGACCTTGCAGGCCTCTGGAGCCTCTCCCCTTTGAGGGCTCTGGTTGTTCACAAGATCTATTGATATTCCAGGCCCCACTGGCTACCCTGCAGAATGGGCCCCAAGCAATGGGCTCAGAGTGACCCCCTTCCCTGGCCATTCCTTAGACCTGTGTAGGGCAGTATGGCTACGAACCACTGGTCCTTTACCTGGGAGGGAATTGCCAACAAGCTCCAGATACTGGTCAACAGAGGTGAGAACTTTGTAGCCGGCACTGTTGATGATGGCTCGGGGTGGTATCTGGCGCTCATAGGCCTGAAGAGAGCAAGAGAAATGCCGCCTCAAGCTTCAGAATGCGGCCCAGCACAAACCCCATCTCCAGCTGGCTCTGGGGAGCACTCAGCTACTTGTCCAAGGTGGGGAAGGGGAGAGCTAGAGGCATCAGAGTGACAGGTGGGGCGGGGATGCAGCCTGTCTCACACACCTCCAGGGACAGGACTTAGTCCCGACGATGGAGACTGACTGGAGACAGAGCGGTGTGATGACGGAGACCCATCGCTGGGACCTCAACCTCAAGACACATCTCACATGAAATGTTTAACGTGATGCCTAGTGTCTAAGGAGCTTGGCTAGGGCATCTGATGCCTCTGCAACCAGTGACACTGTGCTGGGGAGACTGCATGCTTCATCTCACAGGATGCTCACAATACGAGAGGTGTCTCAACTCCAAGTCTCACGGACAGGAAGCAGATGTTGCCTATGAACCAGCGCTGTCCCCAGAACCCAAAGCCTTTGGCCATTACCTTGGACTGTTCACCCCAACCGCCTAGGTTCTAAGCGGTTCACAGTGTCTCACAGGAGAATTAGCTATCCTTACAGAAAAAGGAAGGGAACTCTGCCCACTAGGGGGCAGGCAGACTCACTGCTGGAAAAATGTTTGGCAGATGAAATAAGTCTGTAACATAACCAGGTGGGACTTCCTCTAACGGCCGGAAGCAAAGACAAAACAAAATCCGTGCCCATTCTTCTCAGACCCGCACCAGGGCAAGGAGGACTGGGGAAGGGGAATCAGGACCCCCATATAGACAGGGGCACGCAGGGCCGGCTTGGCAAACGGCTGCTGCGAATGCTGAGGAATAAGCATGGAAGGGAGTCTTGGAGAGGCAGGAAGGCTAGCCAGGAGGGAGGCTGAGGCAAGCAGCGGGCAGGCTCTGCAGTGATGGAGGGATTGGGTGGGACTTGAGAGTGACCAGAGGGTAGGATGACTTCAAGAAGGGCTTATGAAGTGGACACAGGATGAAATGGCATTGAGACGGGGGGGGGGGGGGGGGGAGCCCCAAGACCAAGCAGGTATGAAGAAGCAGAGAAGGCTCAGAAATTTTACTTTGGCCCTGGAAATTCCATGGAGAGATACTAGGTGTTAGCTTATAGGCAGCCCAGGCAGCAGCCTGCCTCTAGGTTGCTTAGCAACCTCTGACAGCATCACCTGCTGCTGCCAGATATGTGCAGATATAAAGAATAGGCCCATCACTTCTCACTTATCTCTCTCTCTCTCTCTCTCTCTCTCTCTCTCTCTCTCTCTCTCTCTCTCTCTCTCTCTCTCTCTCTCTCTGCCCCCTAGGTTTCTCCCTCCCTGTGTGTCTGGGGTGCCCCCCGCCCCCATCTCTCTCTCTCCCACTGTCTCTCTGTCTCTACCCTCATAGCCCACTCAGGCCCTAACCCCTCTTCCCTTTCCTTCCTCCAAATAAATCTCTTCATATCAGATCTGTTGTGTGATACCTTTATGTTTTTAATACAACACTAGCTGTCAGGCATAAA
The DNA here is from genome assembly GCF_903995435.1 of Acomys russatus. Lineage (NCBI taxonomy): Eukaryota > Metazoa > Chordata > Mammalia > Rodentia > Muridae > Acomys > Acomys russatus. The sequence continues at coordinate 50,395,743 of NC_067160.1, forward strand.
GGGGACAGCACAGGGTCTGCTGCCTCAGATTTTGGAATGGGGGTCAGAGAGCAAGAACTAGGTAAGTGGGGGGGCGGGGGGGCTGGCTGCCAGGAGCACAGAGGAGAGCAGCCTGCTCGCTGGAGCGCGCCCGCCACGCACTCACCACTTTGTTCTCGTACAGCACCAGCCCGTAGTTGTGGGGCACCAGGCTGAAGCGGTTTCTCCACTTCCTATTGTCTTCCTGGTACTGGAACAGGTTCCCGGAGAAGATGATGCGTTCATCCAGGGGCACCTGCAAGCAGCAGGAAGGAAGGCATGAGGCCCCTGCCCGGGAAAGAGCACGGGAGGAGCCGGGCGTGGTGGCGCACGCCTTTAATCCCAGCACTCGGGAGGCAGAGGCAGGCGGATCGCTGTGAGTTCGAGGCCAGCCTGGTCTACAAAGTGAGTCCAGGATGGCCAAGGCTACACAGAGAAACCCTGTCTCGAAAAAAACCAAAAAAAAAAAAAAAAAAGAACACGGGAGGTCCCAACAAGGTGGGATCACAGCCGTCAGTGCCTGCATTATAACTCCTCACTCAGCACACACACACACACTCTCTCTCTCTCTCTCTCTCTCTCTCTCTCTCTCTCTCTCTCTCTCTCACCACCACCATCAAATCCCTGGGGAGGGAACTGGGGAGCAGGCTGTTTCCCCTAGCTTCCTGCCACTGCTACTTGAGAGCGCACCATTCACCCAGCTGGAGGACACATCCACAGGCCAAACTTGGAAGGTCCTGGTGCCTAGGCGAGCCTCTGCCCACCCAACTCTGGGCCTCAGTTTCCCCTCAGCGCAATGAAGACTTGAACTTGTAACCAGAGCTTCCCAGTGTGGCCAGCAGGCCCGGTGGCATCCCTGAGTCTGGGTGGGGAGAGGTGGTGGACAGGCATCCAGGCGGAGAGGTGACCTGCGTGGGCTGCAGACACACTCAGACGTTCCTATAAAACCCCACAAAGGTGTTAGTGCCCTCATCTGTAAAATGGGCACTGTAGCTGACACTAGGCAGGCAGCATATTCAGATCACGCTGGAGATGGTGGCCATGTCAGGAATGTGCCAGAGCACAGGACACACACACACACACACACACACACACACACTCACTCTCTCTCTCTCTCTTTCTCTTGGATTGATTTGAACATTGGAGGTGGGGTGTCTTCACACCGAGGGTGGGAGCCCAAGCTGCAGCTACAGAGATCACAGAAACTTCTGGAAGGGACGCACAGAAGCTGCAATCGACTGTGGGGCCCAGGAGAATCTAGGGATCTCCATTTCCGAGCAAGTTCTGTTTGTTCTATGATAAACATGACACTAGTTACAAAATGAACCAAGCCTAACATGTACCAATGGGAGAAATTCTGACTTTGTGCCCAAACGCTCAGGCATCTGGGGTCTGTGCATCGTGCCCTTCCTTCTGTGGTCTTCCCTGGCTCCTTTCCCCTGCTCCCCACTGCTGCTCCTCAGGGGAAAGCTACTCTCTTAAAAGGAGAGCCCATTGTGCTCAAACAATAGGACCCTAGGCCTATTTCCTCTCTAGAAGAAAATATTTACAGGAAAAAATTGGGTCTGCGCCCCTCCCCCACCATGGGCTTTGCTGGTGTCAGAAGGCTCCCACTTGGTGGTCTATATTTAGACTTCTGAAACCCAGCCCTGCAATCTGTCTTTTCTAGAAAGAACAGCCAGGGTTTTCCTAACACCCTGGGAAGACCCAGTCCCTCTAGGCATCTATTTGGTGACCCTGAAGGCCCTGGGATTAGGAATAGCCCCAGTGGGTGGTTGTGTAGAGCCAGGCTCTGCACCCCACTGCCAAGCATACCCCAGATCCTGGGGGCTGCCTGGATGCTGGGTTAGGTTTTATTTTTAAGATTTTTTTTCCCCAAAGTAAGCTGAACTATTACAAGCAAGGCTGTAATCCCGGATTCAGGAGAGAGGTAAAGGCAGGGGACCAAAAACTCAAGGCCATCCTCGACTACAGATGGAATCTGAGGTTAGCCTGGACTACATAAGACCTATCTTGTTGTTTTGGGTTTTGTTTTTTTTTTTTTGTTTTTTTTTTGGTTTTTTCAAGACAGGGTTTCTCTGTGTAGCTTTGGCTATCCTGGACTCACTTTGTAGACCAGGCTGGCCTCGACCTCGACCTCACAGAGATCCGCCTGCCTCTGCCTCCCGAGTGCTGGGATTAAAGGCATGCGCCACCACGCCTGGCTGTTTTGGGGTTCTTGTTGTTGTTGTTATTGTCCTGTTTTTGGTTGGTTGGTTTGGGTTTTGTTTTCAAGACAGGGTTTCTCTTTGTTAGCCTTGGCTGTCCTGAACTCACTTTGTAGACCAGGCTGGCCTTGAACTCAGAGATCCACCTGCCTCTGCCTCCCTGAATGCTGGGATTACAGGGTGTGTGCCACCATGCACAGCGAGACTCTATCTCAAAAGGGAAAAATTAGGTTTTGGGGGGGGGGGGTTGTTTTGTTTTGTTTTGTTTTTTCCAAATGGCAGAGTCATGGTTTGAGTGGAAGGCCTGCAGGAAGTACAAAATATTTCTGACCTTATGAATCAGGGCCAGCCTTGTCACCCATCACAGAGTTAAAGAAGTGATTCCCCAGACTCTTTGTGCCCGATGACCCTCAGAGCAGGGGTTGGGTGTGAGACTGACAGGAACAAAACCACGACTGATTACTTTGCTTGCTGGGGTGGGAAGTGAGACACTAGTCCTACTTTATGTATATACCCCAAGCTGGCCTTGAACTCCTGCTGTTCCTGCCTTGGCCTGGAGTGCTGGAGTCACAGGCCCGACACCTCACCCAGATTCATTTGTTCTTATTAGGGCTATGACTGTCTCTTTAGAAAACAATTGCGATTGTTCTGGTGACTAATGCTATTTGCCTATGACTGTCATGACTCCACATGGCGGTCAGGGTCACGAGCCATCAGAGAAAGCCCCAGGCTTTCAGAGTCCGTGAGCAACTTCAGGTCGCTCCTCTGGCTACATGTCCTGTGTGCTGGAATGAGCCCAGCCCTGTGAGCACGAGAAGCCAGACACAGAGAAAACACTTACCACAGCACCGGCTCCCACAGCCCTGGGCTCTTGGGAACTGGGTTGCCTGAACCTTTTGTTTTTGTTTCTTTTCTGTTCTTGCTTTGAGACAGGGTCCTAGGATATAGCCCTCCGGGCCCGGTGCTCTCTGTGTAGCCCAGGCTGGCCTATACCTCAGCTTCCCAAACACTCGGATTACAGGCTTGTGTCACCACACTGGACTCGCCTGTGACCTGCCACTCTAGATAGGAAAAGAAGTTCAGGCCCTGCTCATCTGGCCTGATTTCAAGCCTCCCCTTCCTTGTCACAGAGGTGCAGGGACACACCTGCCAGACCTGAGACCAAACAGCCCAACTTTCCTCTCCTCCCAGAGTAGGCTGCAGACAAGGAGAAAGGGTCCCGGGCTAGGAATCTGAGCCGGCTGTCTGCAACTCTGGGCCAAGCCTGGGATTTTGTGCATCCAGATTTCCTCTGTCCCTTCTCACAGCCAATCCCTTCCAACCCTCAGGGCCTCCGTGGAGGAGCCTTCCCCAGACCAGCCGAGACTCTGGTGCCTGCATCCAGCCAGTCATCTTCCCAGATCCCATCCTATTGTGTAGACAGTTGCTCGTGTCATGCTCATGTCAGCTTGCGCATTTGTAGAACTGTGTGGAGGACCGAATAGTCTTAGCACCTGACCCTGCAGCCGGCAGAGTCATCAGCAAAGAGTCCCTTCAGGAAGCACGGGGGCATTCCAGCCACTTACCTAAGCCTCTGCCTCAAGTTGAGTAATTCAGCAGCCATCGTCCCAGCCCTGCCTGTCACCTCCAGGCCTACCACAGGGTCCCCACTCCAGACTACCCTGACTCCCTAGGTTAGACCCTGGCAGCTTCCTCAGCGAACCCTACCCTAATGCTAGTAACAGGGGTATCCGCAAGAGCATCCTGAGGGGAGTCAGCCTAGAGCATGTGACCTGGGACAGTATCCATGGATCTGTAAGGCAGGGACCATGCCACTTCCACTCTGGAGGGGAGGAAGCAGGACCAGATCTTGTCACATCTCTCTTGACAGGTGAGTATCCTGAGACGTCAAGACTGCAGCATGCAGCTCTGATGATTGAGGAATTGCAGTGTGACAGTGGGGGAGGGGTTGCACTGGCAATGAGGGTGGGGTGGGGTGGGGAGCAAGTGAGGGGAGGCCTTTAGAGACCACCAGCCTGGTAACGCACAGAAACGAAGGCCTAGAGAAGCCAAAGGTCCATGGGAGAAGAGGTGGCAGAGCCCAGGCTAGACCCTCTCTGTGCCTCTCACCTTGCGCCAGAGCAGCTGTGCCTGTGGCGGCCCGGTGCCCTCGATCTCATGACGCATGCTGTTGAAGAGGGAGACGCCATATTGGTCCTCATAGAAGTGGAGGAACTCTCTCAGGATCTTCTCGGTTTTCTCTGAAAGGGAAGCATGCGTTGGAGCATGAGGTCGCCAAGGACACCTAGGGAACAGGTCTGCCAAGTCCCCATGAAGAACTGTTCACACAAAGCACAAACGCCCATTCACCCAAATTGGGGCTGGTCACCTTGGGCTCAAGAAGGCTAGGCAAGGGCTTTGGTTGTGAGCTGTCTGCCCACGAGTGGCCACCCACTCCTGACAGGAAGCTGGTTCAGTGGCCACACACACAGAAAAAGTAAAACCACACCCAACAGGCCAGTGAGCGATTTAGCCTTACCAGTGACCGAACCAGCACCAAGTGAGAGAGACTGCTTTTTTTTCCCTGGATGAACAAGTGTGTGGTAAGTGGGGCCAGGCCTGCTAAGGTGGCTGCATGCGCCTTTCGATGCCTCGCTCACGCCTAGAACACCCTGCAGGTGAGCAAGCATCAGCTAACTGTGCAGTAGGCAGACTGGCCTGCACACACCAATCCACCCAGGACAGAAAAAAAGCCAGGCTATGGTAGAAACAACTGGTAGACCCTGTGAAACAGAACAGTAGTCTAGCACGCTGAACACAGTCTCTGAGCAAGACTGGTTTCTATTGGTGAGAAGGAACTGAGGAAAAGGCGGGGAGACCACAGACTCGAGCATCCCAGTAGGGGGGTAGGGGTGGGGTGCAGATAAGCCTCCTCACTTTTAAACATTCGTTTACTTTTTTTTTTTTTTTTTTTTGGTTTTTCGAGACAGGATTTCTCCGTGTAGCCTTGGCTGTCCTAGACTCACTTTGTAGACCAGGCTGGCCTCGAACTCACAGCGATCCGCCTACCTCTGCCTCCTGAGTGCTGGGATTAAAGGCGCGCGCCACCACCTCCCGGCTTGAATAATTTACTTATGATTCAAATACATATCTTGAATTCATCTACCAAGTTAACCTTTTTTTTCTTCTTCTGAGACAAGAGCTCATGTAGCCCAGGTTGGCCCCTAACTCTCTACCTAGAAAAAGATGGCTTTGATCCTCCATGCATGTAACCACCAAACCCTGAGATCCCTGCGCTGGGACACACTTCAGCAGTGGAGCCTCAGCCCCAGCGCTGACAGCCAGCAGCTGGACTCTTCTAACGTTTGCTTCTCTCTGGTGCTGAAGCAGCTTCAGGACAGAAAGGGTGAATCCGTGGCCTTCGGCAGCTTGGATATCCCTATTTACAGATGGGGGAAACTGAGGCACTGGAGGCTTCAGAAGAGGAGCCTACTGGTCCTAAAAAGCTGCAACTAGAATCTCAGCCTGGAGTTTGTAAAGCTCTCGTCCCTAGGCCTCAGGGTCCCCTGCACACCGAGAGGGCTAGAAGCAAGGACAGACCATTCTGCTACCACTGACGATCTTAGATTACAAGTTCTAAAGGCCTGGTCCTTCCTCTGGAGACCCACAGTCCATCTCCAGGTCCCTAGAGCCAGCGGCCTAGGACAATACTTCATTCGATTCTCTCAGTGGGTCTGTGAGGCAGGACCCCACGTCAGGGCCATTTTAGAGAGGAGGAAAATTGAGACCCAGAGAGGCTCTGTCATTGGCGCAAAGTCACACAGAGAGTGGGCAATGGAACCTGAAGAGCCAGCCAGGAGTTGGTGGCAGGGAGAACCCCAGCCTCACCCCACATTAGCGCACTCTTAGCCATGTACCCCTAAGCCTGCCTCAGTGGCAGGAGTCACAGGAGAGGGGGGTCATCTGTTCTGGGGGTTGCTCGACCACCACTCCACAAAGCCAGCCTGCCATGCAGCCCTCCCTTGGATTGAGGGCGTATTTGCAGCAAGGAAAAGGACGACAAGTGAGAGAATATGTCCAGAACACCTGCTTTGTGAAAACTGAAGAGCAACGGCCCCCCAGGGAACAGGGGACTAAGACAGGGGAGGGTGAGGGTAGGGGGATGGCCACAGGACTGTCACCCCCATGGCTACTGCTGACACGGTGTTAACCCCAGAGTGGGGCACAGCTTCACGAGGGCTGAGGACGTGGTACCACCATGCTCCACATGAGGAGAGAGAAGGCTTAGTGGTCCCATGTCCCTGGCCCGGGTTTGGCCTTGACTCTTGGCAAACAATAGTGTCCTGCCACCGTGACAGCTCAGAACTTCAGCCACAGCTGAGGTCCAACCCAGGCCAGGGGGGGGTGACAGGTGACACCCACTTTCAAACAGAGCATTATCACAACAATGGCAAATCTGTGTGCCTGATGCCAGGCCAGGCTCAGGAGGAAGCAGCCCAAGGACAAAGGCTGTTAGCCAGAACCCCTGTTGCCCTTGACTGTCGTTCCAGGCACTCCCCTCTACTTGACTTCAGGCACCATAGAGAACTTGACCCAAACTGACAAACCCCTTGCAAGCTGATCTTCCAGAACCAACCAACAAGTGGGGAGGCAGAACCCTCAAGATACACATCTGCTTTCAGTTCTAGAGCAGGTGGAGTGGGGTGGGATGGCATGGGGCGGGATGGCATGGGGTGGGATTGGGGGGGAAGCTGGCTGCCCTTCATTGGGCCACACACAGCTGGAGCTTAACTGAGGAAAGGAACTTAGGGCGTGCACCAGTGGCCAAATGGCTATTGAGCAAAGACATGAATGGCTCGGGGGTGGGGGGTTGGGGGGGGGGGAATGGGGTGTCAGCAACAGGACCCAAGAGCAGTGCCAGGCAAGTGGCAGGAAACAAGATAATCTATGAGTTAGCACCCCAGGAAGAGCTAACTGGAAGAGGATGACAGTAGTGGACAGAGTCACGCAAGAGCCTTGGCAGCGAGACCACAGTCACACTCTGGAGAGATGTGCCAGTCAGCTGAAAAAAAGAACTACCATGTGATGGGTACTAAGGAGGTGCCCCCAACTCACGAGGGATGAGGATCTAGGATTTTCAGGGAGCAAAGGGGACCCCAAAGGCCAGCAACACTCCATGGGGTTCTACCCGGCACTTAAACCCCCCGGGTTGCGTGGCGGGGAGCCTTGAGTAGGCACCATGCCTCACCTCCCTGCCTACTGGGCTCTGTAACCTCAGCCCAGGTAGCCCCCTTTCCTTGGGTACTCTTCACAGCGCCCACTCTATCAATAGCCCTTAGCACCCCTTTAGAGATAGTGTCTAGCTATACTCCGGGCTGGCCTGGAGCTCATAGCAATCCTCCTGCTTCATCACCCTCCTAAGTATTGGGATCACAAGCAGGAGGCAGTAATAGCTACCGTCTTGACACTCTACTGCATGCAGCTAGCTTGGGGCGGGGGTGGGGGGCTGTCAGGATTCCACGACTCAGCATCCAGGCTGGGCATCTACAGGTGGCACTTAGAGCCCAGGGCACACCTCTCCCCAACACCTATCCACAGCAGCTTCCGATCTCTTCAAGGTCTCTGGAGACACCGGGCTTCCGAGGCCAAGGCTCACCACCCCGAGGATGCCTCTGAACCGGAAAGAGTGAGAGGCTCGCAAGATCGCACAGGAGACAGGCTCTGGCCACTGCCTAGGAAACCTCAGAGGGCAGTGCTGAGACAGGCTGTGGCCCTGATGAGAGAGGGCCAACCTCAGGGACCCTGGGCCCAGAACCTGGAGGCTTATACAATGCTACAGATGCATGGGTGGGGCGGTCTGTGGGTGTGGGCTGGCCTCACCCACCCAGGTTGCATATTTTCATCCACCCTCGTGGACTGACTCAGCCCTAGACACTGCTGCCTGAGGAGCAATGGGGACAGTGCAAATTGATGGGCCCGCCCTCCAGCTTCCTGGTGAGAGTGAGGCGTGGGGCCTGCCCAGTTCCCTTAGATCCTCATGTTCTTTACTGAGAAAGCAGGCATCACAGAGCTTCTTCACAGGGCCAGACAGGGCAGGACATGGGTAGTGAGTGCGGTATACACAGCCCAGGGCACCAAAAAAAAAACAAAAATTGCTAATTAATTATAACAGTGCTTAGCCTGTAACTATGTAGACAAAAGGTGGGGTGAACTATTTATTACCAGGTACAACTTTTAGAGCTTGAAAAAAAAATTCAATAAAGATCTAAAAAAGAAAGAAAGAAAGAAAGAAACCCAAAGATCAGACAAAACAGGAGTTAAGGAAACAGGGCATGTGTGTATGTGTCCTCGTGTGTGCACTGAGGTTCCCCTACCACCACCCCAACCTGGGCTGAGAGTCACATCTCTGCTCCACTCTGCCAGAAATTCCCCTCAGATGTGGGCCCACTTCACCCAGACGCTAGGCTACCTGTCTCTGCCCCCACCACACAGATTTTTCTGCCGGCCCCAGGGGAACATGTTACACACAAAAATCCCACTTCCCCGGGTTATAACGGGAGGAGGCTCAGGGAAAATCACTCCTCTGCGGGTCAACAAAAAGCAAACGGGGCCCCGTGTGCATCATCCTAGGGTTCCTGCCTGGTTCTCTGTTACCCTGAGGACAGCTGGCAAGTCCAGAGCTGGGCTGAGGATCCATCCTATCTGTGTCAACCTTGATGCATCTGGATACATCAAGGGCTGCACCTTCCAAAGGAGGTCAGGGGTGACCCAGAGAGATGCCCCCTAACCAGCCAATTCTAACTCTGAGCCTAGAACTCCCAGTGCTCCCTGCGTGTACCCACTGAGATCTCAGCATTAGGCTCTCAGCCCACGTGGTCCTGAGGTTGCTCAGAGGCACACAGCCTGGAAGGAAAGAGAAGAGGCATTTTGGGAGGAGGAATTCGAGTTGTTTCTTTGAGTGAAGAGGGTTTAACCATGTAGCCCAGGTTAGCCTAGAACTTACTATGTAGCCCAGGCTGACCTCAGACTTGAGACAATTCTACCTCCCAAGTACTGGCGTTATTGAGCTGTGCCAGCATACCTAGTTAGAAGTGGGATTTTGTTGTTTTGCTTTTGCAGTGCTGGGGACTGGACCTAGGGCTCACGCATGCCAGGTGAGCACTCACCCTGCCAGTGAGCTAAATCCCAGGCCAACAGGAAGTCAGCTTTGACCCTTGCTTCCTGCAGAGCCTGTCCAGAGTCTCCCATCCCCAGGGGCCTGTGACACGGTCACATGGTGCCTTTATGAGGTCCTAGCTTTACTTTCTAGGTTCCCACCCAGGCACAGGAGGAAGTAAAGTGGGCTAAACTGTCCCCATTTTACAGCTGAGGTAACCCAGGATCAGAAAAGCAAAGTGGCAAAAAAGAAATAAAAATAAATAAATAATAAAAAAAGAAAAAAGAAAAGAAAAATGGCTTTCCAAGGTCATGCATCTTGATAAAGCCCCCTTCCTGCTCCCATGTAGCCAAGGCAGGCACAACCCCTCCCTTTGATGATCCTTCCTGGGTTAAAATGGGCAGGTAGGTCTCAGATGAGCTGAGGTCTTAACGAAGCTCTCGGCAGGGCTGCCCTGGCCTTGGGAGCAGGCCAAGATGCTGGCCTCAGCACCTCCACTGACCTGCTGCTGGTGAGTCATGCAGATTAGGGGCTGACCACAGCCACCTCAGGCTGGACAAAGGGACTGCAAGGTGGACAGACACAACCCACAACAAGGTCTCCATCACCTCATGGGCTTGCAAGTACAGGCTCTGGGTTTAAGTATTAGTTCTGGCCCCTCCTAGCTGTGTGGCCTTGGCCAAAGCGCTTTCCCTCTCTGAGCCTGTTTCCCTCCCTTCAAGATGGCGCATCAGTACCCACCTGACTAGGCCATGAGAGAACCAATGAACCAGTGAGCGTAGAGCACTTGGCCCAGCCAAGGACAGTGCACGTGACCAATACTAACGGCAGCACAGTGGCCGGAAGAATGCTGATCTCTGATTTTCCAAAGTGACAATTTTAGGGATCACACAGTTTCCTGTGTAGATAGCAGAAGCCACGAAGAACAAGGGCCTCAGGGTGCCCTGAAGTTCCCTGAAGCCCTGAGAAGCTGAGACAGGGGGTAAGGGTGGGGTCCTTGGGGAACATGCTGCAGGTCATGCTAATCCAGTTATCCTGGGACTCTTCTTTAATACAGTTCCTTATGTTGTGGTGACCCCTCCCCAAACATAAAATTATTTTTGTTGCTACCTCACAACCTTAATTATGCTACTGGTAAGGATCGTAATGTAAATATCTGACATGCGACCCCTGTGAAAGAGTCATTTGCCCACCAAAGGGGTCTCGACCCACAGGTTGAGAACCACTACCCTAAAGCCTTGGCCTGCTAGGCTAAGTAGTATCCGTTCTGTGAGTTCCCAGCATGCTGCGCCCTCCATGTTCTCTAACGACAGGTGCGACAGGTGCACGGGCTCCCCTGTCAGACTAAGCCCCTCCCATAGCGTTCATGACCGAGTATGCAAGAGCCCAGGTCCAAGACCCAGGGGCCTGAGCCTGAATCCCCTTCCACAATGATAGCATCGGGACAAAGAAGACAGTCTCCAAACAGGGTAGCAGCTGACCTCCTGAGGATCACGGGGACTTCACACAAGTCCTGCCCTGATCTGGACTCAGATGTGGGCACTGAGCCAAACATCCTGGTCTGGCTGGTCCCTCCAGTGGGCTCGTGGAACAAGCCTCGCTCGCTACCAGGCCCAGCCCAGTTTCAGGGTTTCACTGGGACTGAAACCCAGCAGGTAACAGCACCTGTAGGGTGGAGCAGACTCAGAACCAGCCTGCCTGGTTCTTGGAGCACTGGGGAGGGCTCCAGATAGGGAGGTGAGGGAGGTGGCTAGGCTGGTGACCCACTCACCCACCCCAGAAACTAAGGACTGAGGTGGTGGAGGCAGGGGACTCAGGCTCCGTAGGCCATGAAATCAGATACCAGTAACTACCTCATGTGACTGGCCCATCCAGGAGAAGCAAGGCCCAGAGAGGGAGTCACACATTCCTAGGATCACACAGCACAGCCCAACAGATAAGGACTGAAATACCAGGTCTCAGGGTCTCCCCCTAAAGCCTTTCTCCCAGGTCACTGAATTTTCACTATTGACACGTCCTAGCAGCCATCCACTTAGGTCTCCTTGGCGCCCAGGATAATGCTACAGTCTGACAGCCCAGGCTGGTCCCAAACTTGTGTAACCAAGACTGACTCTGAATTCCTGAGGCCTCTGCCTCCACCTCCCAAGTTCTAGGATTAAAAACATGAGCTGCCACACCCATCTAAAAGCATGAGCTTTTTTTTTTCCCCCTTACAGCACTGAGGATCAAACTCAGGACCTCCCACATGCAAGGAAAAACACTGCCAACTGAGCTATCCACACCCCAGCCCTGCATTGACCACAGCCCTGAGGGGGGTGAGGTGATTTCTCTGACAACACACAGCATATAAACAATATGGGGGAGGGGGTGAGGTCAAAGGGGGAGGACCAAACAGTATAGGGGCCACACTGGAGAGATGGCCCGCCTGGTACAATGCCTGTCACGCAACCATGAATGGCAGTCTGGGTTTGAATACCCAGCGCTCACGTAAAAATCCAGGCATGGCACCCTAGTTCTCTAACGCCAGTGCTAGGAGCAGAGACAAGCAGGTCCAGGGTGGGGGTGCCGATTAGCTGCCCAGCCTAACTGAGCTCCAAGGTGAGGGAGAGACCCTGTCTCAAAAGTAAGGCACAGAGGGACCGAGGAAGCCACCTGTCAACTTCCAGCCTCTGTGTGCACTTACAAATAGCTCTATACCAAACTGACACATGCAGACACACACACATATAGCCGTGCGTACATGAACTCATGTCACAGAATCTGCACAGGCTGAGTCGAACAGGGAACCGAAGTAAGAGCAAATACATTTCACACCCACCACCAAGACTGTCAGCCTCTGGGGAAGACACGGGCAGCCTGTGGGTGGCCCTGGTCAAGAAGGCTGATGCAGGCCTCCTGCTTGGCACCTGTAATCAGGTAGGAGGTGGGAGGGACGAGTAATGACAGGCTGCATCACCCAGCATGTGGAGCGGGGAGTCGGCAGTGAGCAGAGTTGGGACCGGCAGGCCAGGACCTCAGAGAGCCAGAGGCGGGAAGAAAGAATGTAATAGCTGACAGGATACCAGTCAGGCTTGTCCAGAGAGCAGGCCCTTTGGCAAGATGTCCCAAAAGGGGGAATGTCCTCAGCAATGGCAGGTGCCTGGGGCGCTGCTTCTGACCCTCAGAGAATCAGAGCTGTGAGCTGACGCAGGTCGCAAGTCGGTCAACAGGCCAGCTCACCTGAGCTCAGCCTGCACAGCCTGCCATTAACCCCAGCCAGGTCGCTACCCTCTGCTGCCTGACTCCCTCCCGGTCCCTCCCATCCCAGGAGCAGGAGAGAGCTGCCTGGTCCTCCGTGCTCACAAACCTTCTAAGGCTTCCTCTGCCCTTGGGATAAAGGCGAGGCTCCTGTTACAACCACAGCCCCCCTCCTCCCCTTGGCTCATGCTTCAGCTCTTACCTCCCCCAAACTGTCTTTTTCTTTGGGGATCCCCAGGATGAGTGGGTGCTCCCCCACTTATCCATGCTTGTGAGCAGTCTCTCACAGGCTCTAACCCGACCCCAGACTCCTCACGCTGACAGAGGCTTGCGCAGAAGCTGGGGCCCCACAGGCCCTGGAGGATGAAAGAAATATATCCAGCACAGTCCTTCTTTGTTGGGAAAGCGGATGTCATATGAGCTTTCCCTCCCTTCTCGCAGCAGGTGTCCTGAAGAGACCTTCTGCCCCCCCTAGTTCTCTTTCCCGAAGACCAGGATTAACAAAGAAAAACCCTTCCCCATGAACACAGCTCCTGTGCCTGTGTATGTACTTGCTATGGGCTGGGGACGCCAGGTGACTCAGGGACCATAGTTCACTCTTTTTACTTTCTTTCTTCTTCTTCTTCTTCTTTTTTTTTTTTTTTTTTTTGAGACAGGGTTTCTCTGTGTAGCCTTGGCTGTCCTGGACTCGCATTGTAGACCAGGCTGGCCTCGAACTCACAGTGATCCACCTGCTTCTGCCTCCCCAGTGCTGGGACTAAAGGCGTGCACCACCGCCGCCACGCCCTCATAGTTCACTCTTAAATGACAAAAGATGGATGGAAAGAGACTCTGCCATCTCTCACTGAGGACAGACTGCCATCTCACTGAGGATAGACTGCAAGCTGTTATACACAAAACAGAAAGCTAGGGACACAGTATAGCGGTAGAATGCCTGCCTATCCCGCACAAGGCCTAGGGCCAATTCCCAGCACTATTTAAAAAAAAAAAAAAAAAGGCAATGGTGGCACATGCCTTTAATCTCAGCAGCACTCAGGGAGGCAGAGACAGGCAGATCACTGTAAGTGATCACTGTGAGTCCCAGGCCAGCCAGCGCTACACAGAGAAACCTTGTCTCGGAAAACCAAAAAAGAAAAAAAGTTGTTTTGCTCTTTGTTTTTGTTTTTAAATTAAGACACAGGTAGAGAGGCACCAGGCTGGCTGGGGACCTATCATTTCTCATGTAGGTCACCAAGTGTCATACCAAATACTGATCTGCAAGAACTCAGAAGCGTCTTGGCGCACTGCTCCCACTGAGGAAACAGAAGCTGAGTGATTGAGACAGGCTTGCCTGGCCAGTAGGCCCTCGACTCTGAGGACCATGGAAATGTCCAAAGGTCAGGTGACTGGCTTTGTTAAGGACGAGCTGGCCTCCGACCGACTCAGGATTCCTCATCTGCACGGATGCCGCACACACCCCTTGCCCTGACATGCTGCACCCCATGAGCCCGTAACAACAAATGGAATCTGAAGTAGAGGTGTCCCAGCCCCTGGCCTGGCTGTGTCCCACTGACACCAGTGTGTCCCCACTCTGCACTCGCCTTCGATAAGCAGAACCTTCCCTGACTCCAAGGGTCAGTCTCAGTCAGACTTTCTTGCCCTGCTCCCCACATTACATCACAAGGCTCTTTGGTTCCCCATTTGTATATAATTATAATCATCACAGAGTGAGCTAAGGCACACACGCACGCCACGGTTGCCCAGAGCTGGCACTGAGACAGTGTTCGGAAGCGCATTAGCAAAACTCATCACCATGCCTTCATTTAACCCTCAACAGGACAAACTGACAGTCCCATTCTCTGAATGAGGGACCCAAGGCTCAGAAGTTCCATGACCTGCCCAGCATTACACAAGAGAATAAAACCAGGTATGACGTCACAGGCTGCTGCCACTCACACGGCAGTGGAGAACCCGGTGATAGTACAGGTTGTTTGTTACCCATGAGCAAGCGGGCTGCACTGACTGAATCCAGCTCTGCCACTTGTTAACGGGCCACGGGGGCTTCAGGAAGGACTCTCCGGGACTTAGGAAAGCTGCCCCTTGGACGATGGGGACTGAGGCTAGGTTAGAAAGCAGACCTCCACGCTCCCTCCACTCTTGCTCCCCTCCCAGGCCTGGTCCCTGCCCTCTCTCCCAGATCAGTTAACCAGGCCTATAAACAATGACCCCCAGGAGGAAAGGTTATCTAGTTCCAGATGCCAAGAAGGCCACCTGCAAAGGGCTCCTGAAGGCCCAGGAGGGCTGGGTCTCCTTATCCAAAGCCAGATTTGGGAGTAGTCAGCCAGGACTTCGCACAAAGCCGCCTTGCAGGCTTCTCAGCAAATATTTAACCAGAACTCAGCACCAACACGTCTGGTGGAGGATAAATGCTGAGATGGAGGGCCTGAGGGGTGGAGGGGGCAGCCAGGGCAGAGGCCCTGGGAAGTGTCTGGGGGCAGAGGGAGCACCTGGGACTGCCCTCCACTTCAGTTTGGGAAGGCAGTTCCCGTCTGGACACAAACAGGAGAAACAAAGGCCTTCTCATCCCTTCCCAGCCCCGCCCACTTGCCTGGCATCAGCTCTGCGCCCACAGCCTCCAGCTGGCAGCCTGTTCTAAGAGGCCAGGACACAGACACCCCTACACTTGGGGGGAAAGGAAGAGCAGGACAAGCCTTTCTACACCTACCCCAGGCTCTGCCACAGGACTGGCATCATGCCCACTCTCCAAGACGCTCTGTCTGTGTGTCCCCAGGGTTAGGGCTCTAGGAGGCTAATGGAGGAGAAGAACTGTCAGTGCAGAACCACACTGGGGCTGGAGAGATGGCTCAACGGTTAAGAGCACCTGCTGGTTTTTGCAGAGGACATGGGTTCCGTTCCCAGAAACCGGCATGGTGGCTCACAGCTGGCTGGAGCTCTAGTTCCAGGACTCCAGAGGCATCAGGCACACACCTGGTATACATACAGGCAAACATTCGTGCACATAGAATAAATATAAATTAAACTGTAAACAAAACAAAGCCCCTACAGTGATGGCTGGCTCAACGGGTAAAGGCACCCACAGCCAAGCCTTCTGACCTTAGTTCAATACCGGGACCCCACAGGGCAGAAGAAGAATTATCCTCTGACACATACAGTCTGTAAAAGTGACACCACAATGTGGAGCCCCTGACTCAGAACTCAGAGGGCAAGTGGTACAGTCGGCAGAGCCCAGGGCATCTAGCACCTGGCAGGGAGCTGAGCATCACAGGTGTGTCCGGCAGACAATGCAGGTAATGGAAGCAAGAGTCAGTTTGGTCCACCCCTGTGTACGTCAAGGGCTTTCCGTGCAGCAGCAAGGTGCCCATGCTCCACACTCAGATGGCATTTTCTTTTTTTTGTTGTGTTTTTTTTTGTTTTTCGAGATAGAGTTTCTCTGTGTAGCCCTGGCTGTCCTGGAACTCACTTTGTAGACCAGGCTGGCCTCGAACTCAGAGAGATTCACCTGCCTCTGCCTCCCGAGTGCTGGGATTAAAGGCATGTGCCTCCACGCCTGACTAGATGGCATTTTCAAATAAGCCCAGTCCTCGGGGGCCCCAGGAGACTGGGCACAGGGTTTCACTCTGTCTGAACCTCAGTTTCCCCTGCTGTACATTTGAGGAAGCAGGCCCCACCTTGTCAGGTGTCGAAAGGTTAAATGAAATGAGTAGCTCCACAGAGCCTGTGCAGACAGTTGACATTGCCAGTGGCAGCAACTTAAGTGAGGCCCTTTGCATTCGCCCCAGCACTAATTGCTTAGGGCGCCTGTCAGCTAGCAGCAGCTACCCAGTCCTGCAGAGCCAACAAGAAACGGGAAACACAGCCGGGTGTGGTGGCGCACGCCTTTAACCCCTACACTCACGAGACAGAGGCAGGTGGATCTCTGAGAGTTTGAGGCCAGGCTGGTCTGCAGAGTGTGAATTCCAGGACAGCCAGGGCTACACAGAGAAACTCTGTCAGAAAGAAAAAAAAAAAAGAGAGAAAGAAAGAAGAAAAGGAAAGGAAAGGAAAGGAAAACAAGAAAGAAAGAGGAAATGTGTCAGGCATAGTGGCACACATCTTTAATCGCAGCACTCTGGAGGCAGAGGCAGGCAGATCTCTATGCGTTAACGGCCAGACTGGTCTACATTGTTGAGTTCTAGGACAGACAGCCAAAGCTACAGAGGAAAGGGTACGCCTTGTCTCAAAAAGAGGGAGAAAGACAGAGACAGAGACAGACAGACAGACAGACAGACACATACACACACAGAGATTGGGGGAGGAATAGAAAGTTTGGGGTCTCCTTTTTTCTAAGCCCTTGTCACTCAAAGGTTAATTAATCAGAAAGGGGAAGTGGACCCAACACAGGACAACCAGCAGACCTCACCAGACCACAGTCCTGGTCCCACAGCACTATGGGTGGGCGGGCCGCCACCTAACACACACACACACACACACACACACACACACACACACACACACACACACACACACACACACAATCAACAGGAATGCCGGGGCACTATCCCCAGAGACAGCACCATCTGGGAACCCAAGAGCCTCAGCAACTTGACCATCTGTCACCCATCCACCCGTACCCCAGGCTAGCTTGTCTACCTGCCTGCGTCTAAGCTCCTTCAGCGGGTGCTCTCCTTGGGGGTAATCTCAAGGCACATGCTAGAGGGAAGTACTTGGATGCCCTGAGAAATCACAGAGGCTGGAAAAAAATCCCTGGAAAAACGGATGCTGGCCTGACCAAACGGAAGGTGGATGGCAGGCGAACATAAACAGTACCAGGGCCTCCGTGAGAGTGCTACCTGCATCTGATGCCCAGAACAGGGCTAGTGAGCTGCAGAGAGGGAGTTCGCCAGAGACGCCCAAGCGGACGCTGAAAAAGGTTCTGCCCCAGCAGGGTAAGCAGGGACAGGACAAGCTTTGGGACCACACAGGCTCAGCTCCGCCGTCGGCTTCTAAACTCTCAATTTCTTTCCATAAAACCAGCATTGGAAATAGTTCAGCCTGGGCTGGAGAGATGGCTCAGAGGTTAAGAGCACTGACTGTTCTAGAGGTCCTGAGTTCAATTCCCAGCAACCACATGGTGGCTCACAACCATCTATGATGAGATCTGGTGCCCTCTTCTGGCCGGCAAGTGTAATGCAGATAAAATACTGTATACATAATAAATCTAAAAAAAAAGGAACAAAGAAAAAAGAAAATAGTCCAGCCAGCTTGGAGTGGTAGCGTATGCCTTTAACCCAGCACTCTGGAACCAGAGGCAGGCGGATCTCTGTGAAATTGAGAGTAGCCTGCTTTATGTGGTGAGTTCCAGGACAGCTGGAGCTATGTAGAGAGCCCATGTCTCAAATAAAAAACTTCCCTCCCTTAAAAATATAATTTAGCAGCTGGAGAGATGGCTCAGCAGTTCAGAGCACTTGTTGCTCTTCCAGAGGACCAGAGTTCAATTCCCAGCACCCCCAGTTACGCATAGACGTGATGCACTTACATACATGCAGGCAGAACACCACACATAAACTAGATACATCTAAAGCAAACAAACAAAACAAAAAATCCAGCCAGGTATGGTGGCACACACCTTTAATCCCAGCCCTGGAGAGGCAGATGCAGGCAGATCTCTGTGAGTTTAGTATCAACCTGGTCTACATAGTGGGTTGCAGGACAGCCAGAGTTAAAAAATAGAGAACCTTGTCTTTAAAAAAAAAAAAAAAAAATTGTGGCATTCCTCTGTGGGAAAGAAACTGTTACAATATGTAATGCCTCTTTCTTAGCCAAACAGAAAGAGGGGAATGTACGTGACAGACACATGGGGGGGAAAAAAAACTGGGCGTGGTGGCACATACCTGTAATCCCAGCACTCGAGAGGCAGAGGCAGGCAGATCTCTATGAGTTCCACCCCAGCCTGGTCTACAAAGTGAGTCCAGGACAGCCAGAGCTACACAGAGAGAGCCTGTCTCAAAAAACCAAAATAACAATAATAATGATAATAATAATGCCCTACCAGGGGGCTGGAGAGATGGCTCAGAGGTTAGAAGCCCTGACTGCTCTTCCAAAGGTCATGAGTTCAAATCCCAGCAACCACATGTCGGCTCACAACCATCTATAGTGAGATTTATATACATAATAAATAAATCTTTAAAAAAAAAATAATAATGCCCTACCAAAGCCAAGTGCAGTGATGGCATGCTTGTAATCCCAACACTAGAAAGGCTGAGGCAGGAAAATTATAACTCCAACATCAGCCTGGGCTACATGACAAACCCCTGTCTCAACAGCAGCAAAACTTGTAAGGACCCAATAAGATGTGTCGGGAGAAACTGGCACCCTCTCTGTCTGATAGGAAGAGCCCATAAGTGCCAGTGACATGCTAACAGTAACTAATAAACAGAAAGTTCCGGGTACCTCAGCCCCAACAGGAAAGGGCTGAACAGGACCACAGCCGCTACCATGTGTCTCCTGGATGCCAACAGTACCACTGTCCTTTTACCAAGTCCAAGTCCAAAAGTTTCTTCCCAAAGCAGCCTCAATTGCCATACCCCTCCCTGCCCGCCCACCCAAACACCAAACACACATACACACACACACACACACACACACACACACACACACACACACACACAAACTTCCAGATCCCAAGGTCCGGACAGCAGTTAAGAGGACAAGAGGGTGATGCTGATTTCTCCAAGCCAGGGAGGAGGAAGACACGAGAGAACCAGGAAGACAGGAAGATGAGCCAGCGCAAAGCCATTCCTGTGCTTGTAGCTGAGCTGACAGAAACCCAACCCCGGGCTGCAGTGTCACACAAAGACATCCAAATAGCTGGAAGGCCATGTATGGTGGCTCACAGCTGTAGTACCATCTACTCGGGAGGCTGAGGTAGATGGATCACTAGTGCAAGGCCAGCCTGAGCTACCCAGTAAGACCCTGTCTCAAAACAAAATGAATAACAAAATAAGCCAAGCTGCATTCATGATTGGCCGGGGCTCTGTGCTGAATAGGGGCCTGGTAACAGTTGAGGATGAGGCCTTCTCTGCACCCTAGGTGGATGGATGGAACTTGGGATCAGTTTGGTTAAGACTAAGTGGTCCCCTGGGCTGGCCACTGTCGTGGAACGGGACATTCACTGTCTTCAGTACTTGGGAGGGTCTGGGGCCCTCCCAACAGGGTTTCTCTGGGTAACAGCCTTGGCTGTCCTGGAACTCGCTCTGTAGACCACCAGGCTGGCCTCTGCCTCCCAAGGGCTGCGATTAAAGGCGTGTCACCACGCTGGATGCTCCCTCCATGTTTGTGTAGTCTTCAGGGATCAAACTCAGGTCACCAGGCTTGCAGAGCAAACACCCTTTAACTGCTAAGCCATCTCGAAGCAACTATTTACTTGTCATCTGACTGCATGAGGTCACACCAGAGTGCCGCAATTCACTCTTCCAGAAACCCTAAGGTACAGAAAGACAATTGGATTTTCCCAGAAAGCTTAACTCTGGGTCCTGGACAGCCCCTGCCCCGCCTCTGGGGCTAGATTAACTCAGGACTTGACAGTCTCAGTACTGCCTACAAGGTAGGGCCCTGCCTGCACGGGGCCAGGTATGGAGCTTGATAGGCCAGCCCTAGGTCACACATCAATGGTAGAAAAGGTCACCACCCTGGCATTCCAACTAAAGCTGTCACTTAAGCTCAATCCTTTGCTGCTTCTTCATGATCCAATGCTGTCAAGGGCTCCTGTGCCTGGCCAGCCTGGGAAACTGCAGCAGGCCAGATCTGCAAGCAGAGCTCCCCAAGTCTGTGAAGGGGAGGGGGAGAAGGGTGGGTTCCACAGACACTCACCTGAGCAGGCACATCACCCGGCTTGCCCAGCCCCTCCCAGGGACATGTGACAGTGCTCTGCAAAACAACTATCAAGTGTCCTGTACACAGAGTTGTTGCTGTGACTGTGGCCAGGAAGAACACAGAACCTACTGCAAGATTTTCCTTTCCCAGGACTGGGACCCATCTCCTCCTCCACCCAGCTTCTAGGTCCTACCTCAGAGGCGTCTCCTCCAAGGGGCCTCAGGGACTCCTGCAGTGGAGACCAGGACACTTATTTTCCAGAGTGTTCACAGTGTTTGGCCAAGCATGAAGCTCGCAGTATTAAAAGAGCGGTTCACCACCGTGCCCACTTCACAGACAGATAACCAGCCTCTTTCCAGAATCTTCCTTGCTCTTCCTCCCTCGACCCTGCCCTGTGCTTGCAACTTCCCTTTGGCTCTTGTCAGACTGGGTGACTCTAAATTCCAGATAGAGAACTGGAATTGTCCTCCCAGAAATACAACAAACAGGATCATAGCATTCTTATTAATTTGACATGTTTACTGCTTAAAAAGGGGTGGGGGTAGGCAGGAGAGATGGCTCAGAGGTTAAGAGCACGGGCTGTTCTTCCAAAGGTCCTGAGTTCAATTCCCAGCAACCACATGGTGGTTCATAACCATTTGTAATGAGATCTGGTGCCTTCTGAATACTGTATAAAAAACTCAGGAAAGGGACGGGGAGATGGTTCTGTGAGTGGAATGCTTGCTGTGCAAACGTGAGGACCTGACTTTGGATCTCTGCACCCAGATAAAAACTGGGGGTGACTGGGGCGGTGGTGGCAGACACCTTTAGTCCCAGTATTTAGAGGCAGAGGCAGGCAGATCTTCCAGTTCAAGGCCAGCCTGACCTACAGAGCTGAGTTCCAGGGCAGCCAGGGCTACACAGAGAAACCCTGCTCCCCCCTCCCATGGGGAAAGGTGATTATTCTTTACCGTCTCAGTGGCTACATGTTACACCTTTGAATGATACTTATTGAAACACTGTTTCTCTCTCTCTCTCTCTCTCTCTCTCTCTCTCTCTCTCTCTCTCTCTCTCTCTCTCTCTCTCTCTCTCCTTCCCTCCCCACCCCCCCATCAGTATCCTGTGATTCCGATAGCGGCTGCACGGGTCTAACGCAGGGTTCTCAGTGTCCTTCCTCTAAGCAATGTGTGAGTGTGTGGACCACCA
Source organism: Acomys russatus (assembly GCF_903995435.1). Classification (NCBI taxonomy): domain Eukaryota; kingdom Metazoa; phylum Chordata; class Mammalia; order Rodentia; family Muridae; genus Acomys; species Acomys russatus. The sequence goes on from NC_067160.1 coordinate 50,417,376, forward strand.
ATCTCCTCAGGCCCCCATTTCCTGCCTGGCCTTTAAAAGTTACAAGGTTTCAGCCACAGCAACTTCAGCATTCCTCTTTTTTGCCAGGAACACAAACTCATAGCGCCCCACCTCAGCACTGCATGACACCAGCAGCAGGTAGGACCCCTGTCACCACAGCTCTCTAAGACAGGTAACAAGGAATGAAGTCACCAAGAGGGTAAAAATGCTTGCCTCGGGCTTGAACCCACTCAGGGGACCCCAGGCTACCAGGGAGCTTGTCTGTCTGTGACAGGAGAGCAAATGACAATATCCCACAGGACAGAAACAAAGCTCTCAAACTCCACAGCAGTCAGCTGGACACGTCTCTGCATGGAAAGGAGGCTGGGCTTGGCGGCCATTGGAGTGATGCTCCCTCAGGAGTCTCGTACACCTCTGAGCCTGTTCCATTCCAGGAATGGAGCCAAGAGTCTGCCTGGCCCTTCTGCCTAGCCCACTAGTGATTCAGCCAAGACCAGAGACAGTGGCCAGGACGACCAGGCTGCTAAGAACAAATCCCTGGCCTTACCCTCCGGAACAAGAACAAAGATCTTAAAAAGCCCGTGAGTCACGGTAAGGGGAAAACGCAGAGAGGAAGGAAGCCCTGTGTGGACGCACGCACCTTGTGCCTCTGGCCTCAGACACGGCAGGCCGGGACTGCTCCTTCCAAGAGGAAAGCCTGGGCTCTCGTGCCTCTGAAAGCACCCAAGTCCACACTCCCACACCTCAAGTCCACACTCTGACACTCCAAGTCCACACTCCCACACCTCAAGTCCACACTCTGACACCCCAAGTCCATACCCCCATACTCCAAGTCCACACCCCGACACCCTTGTGTGCCACACTCCCAGGCCCTCGTGCAGAGGGTTCCAAGGTCCCCATGCACCAAAGTAGGAGAACTGGCGTCTCCTTCTCTTTTTTAACTTATCTATTTATATATGTGTTTATTTTGTCTGTATGAATGTTTTGCCTGTGTGTACATGTGTACAACAGGTACACAACCATAGAAGTCAGGAAAGAGCATTAGCTTCCTTGGACCTGGAGGTATGCATGATTGTGAGCCACTACATGGGTCCTGGGAATTGAACCTGGAACCTATGCAAGAGCAACAAGTACACTTAACTACTGAATCATCGTTCCGCCCCAAGTGGCATCTTTTCATCCAAAAATATCTAGGGGGACTAGAGAGATGGCTCAGGGGTTAAGAGCCACTGGCTGTTCTTCCAGAGGACCTGGGTTCAATTGCCAGCAACCACATGGCGGCTCACAACTGTCTGTAACTCTAGTTCGAAGAGATCCGACACCCTCACACAGACATACATAAAGGCAGAACATCAATGTACATAAAATAAAAAGTTAATTATTAATAAAAAAGAGCATATCTAGGTATTAAGCCCTATGGTGTTTACTATCCCAGAGCAGTGGCAGCTGCCAGCCACACACAAATCCACAACCTTTGCAACCATTAATGATTAGTTATATGCCGGGCGTGGTGGCGCACGCCTTTAATCCCAGCACTGGGGAGGCAGAGGCAGGCGGATCGCTGTGAGTTCGAGGCCAGCCTGGTCTACAAAGTGAGTCCAGGATGGCCAAGGCTACAAGAGAAACCCTGTCTCGAAAAAAAAAAAGATTAGTTATAGAAAATGACACAGGTTCCTGGCCTAAGGGCACTTGGCCAGTAGGAGCAGGCCGTCACCACCAAAGCCACTGTCCACCCAGGGAAGCCCAGGCAGCCAGCCCTCAGATGCTACAAATATTTTATTAAAGAATGGCCACCAGGGTCTTCTCCGAGCACAGGGCTGTAGTGTCTTTCAATATGTATAACATGACCCAAGGTACAGAAGGGTCTGGAAGGGTCTGGAGGAGGTGGGACTTTGCACTATGAGGGCGAGAAGGTTCAGAGTGGAGGCAGGTGTCATCCAAGGCTAAACTCGGTTCTGAGTTCGTCTATTGCTCACTAGCCTCCTAATACACAGAGCTAGCCTCTTAAAAGCTCTCCATGTGACTGGGGGAGGGGACAGCCCCTAATTGCACAGGAAGTGTGCTGGGCCCCATGTGGGTGGAGGGGCCCAGGCCGGCAGGGCAGGACCCCAAGCAGCTAGTCTGGGATTCCACTACAGTCTCCAAAGGAAAACAGGAAAGTGGAGCAGTGCAGCCTGCAGCAGCCCTGTCTGAAGGGAGGTTAGGCCTCCTAGGGCCAGAGGGGTCGGGTCACTAAGAAAATAACCCCTGTGCTCAGTACAGAAGCCCCTGCCTCAGGCCAAGACTAAAGGAGCCCTTTTGAGGCCCCAGCCAGAGCCAGATCAGGGAAGCACAAAGGGCCTGCTATGTTCATCCAGTTGACTCACACCACCTCCCCATCTTGTCACCATGAAATGGGACCTACACCACTTTAAAGAAGGGGAAACTGAGGCCCAGGGACACGAAGAGCCTTGGCCAAAGTCACCCGAGTTACTGTCCTGAGCACAGTAATGTCCTATGGTCATTCCCAGGGAGACCAACTCCACACAAGGAAGGGCAGTCTGTCCCCCCTCATCTTTTCCTGGCAGTAGGGCTGGGAGCAGAGTGGCACTTTGGCTATTTTTAACCAAATACAGTTTTCTGCCTGTGAGTGGACAAGCCTAGGCTGTCCTCAGACACAGGCCCGTCTGTGATGCCCACACAGGGCCTGCCTTGCTGGCTGAGGACTTGTTTGTTTACTCAATTTTTAAAATTATAACCTCTGCAGTCTGGCCCAACCCAGTCATCCATCCCTGGGCTGCATCTGGGCCGCTCAGTCAGGCGCCCTGGGCCCAGCTCTGCGGCCTCTGAGACTGTGGGCTCCGCTCTGCCTTTCCACTCTCACGGCCTCAGTTTACTCAGTGATGACATGATGGACAAGACTGGTAAAACATTTCCCTTTCTCCTTCTCCTTCTCCTTCTCCTTCTCCTTCTTCTTCTTCCCTCCCTCCCTCCCTCCCCACCCCTCTCATTCTGAGACAAGGTCTCCTATGTTCCCCAGGCTGGCCTTAACCTTGTGATCCTCCTGGCCTCCTGACAGTTAGATCATTTCAACTGTCCCACCTGAGAGGCGGAAGTCCAGACTGCAGGAGAAGAAAATCCTCCACCACCCATCAGCAACTTGCAAGTCAAGGCAGGGGGGCTTCGGGTGCCGGGTGCCGGTCAACTGTGAGAAAACTTTCCCTGTGATTCCTGGAGCTTAAGCTCACTTCACTCCGCTCCCATTCTTCCCACACCCTTCACATTCCAAAGAGCTCTGTGCTTAAAAAAACAAAAACACAAAAGACACAACAAAACACGGCAGGGCGTGGTGGCTCTTGCCTTTCATGCCAACACTCAGAAGGCAAAGGAGGAGGAACTCGGTGAGTTCAAAGATAGCCTGGTCTACACAGTGAGTTCTGGAATAGCTTGCTACACAGAGAGAATGAACACACACACACACACACACACACACACACACACACACAAACACACACACAGAGGCGGGGGAGGGGGTGGCTAGGTATGGTGGCGGTAAATTTCAGGATTTGGAAAATTGAGTCAGGCTGAGGCAGGAAGAATGCTGCAAATTCAAATTCAAGGATTACGCAGTGAGCCTCAAGCCAGCCCGGATTACACGGTGAGCCTCTGTCTCAAAATGAACCCTCAGGCCGGGCGTGGTGGCACACTCAGGAGGCAGAGGCAGGAGGATCGCTGTGAATTCAAGGCCAGCCTGGCCTACAAGGTGAGTCTAAGATAGCCAAGACTACACAGAGAAACCCTGTCTCAAAAACAAAATAAAACAAAACCCGAACCCTCAGTGCTAAGGACGTGTCTCCGTTGGTAGAACGCTTGCAGAGCACGCACACCGTGCGGAATGCAATCCCCTGCACCACAAGAAACTGGATGTGTGGCTCATGCCTGTAATCCCAGGATGGGGGAGGGGAAAGTTCAAGAATCAGAAGTTCAGGGTCATCTGGTTAGGATGTCATCACCATATACCTGGCATAAGCCAAGAATTCTATAGGGCATCTCTCAGAAACTTTACATAGTTCAGAGGCAAGAAATGGGGTCACTGTTCACACCTTACTGTCACTGCAGCTCCAAGAAGAGTACCATGACTGGGCTGGAGAGATGGCTCAGTGGTTAAGAGCACTGCCTGCTCTTCCAAAGGACCCAGGTTCAATTCCCAGCACCCACATGGTCACAACTGTCTGTAACTCCAAGATCTGACACCCTCACACCAACGCACATAAAAGTTAAATATAATATTAAAAAAAGAAAAGAAAATCTGAAAGAGTACCATGACCAAAGCCACACAACTTTGTCCCCAGTATTAGTCTACTACCACGCCATCATAACCAGATACATGACATCCGGAACAGGGCCGAGGGAGTGTTCCATGCCATGTACTTAGAAAGACAGAAACATCTGCTATCTGTCATTAGACCACAGTGCTTGCTGGAACTTTCTTGGTCTGCACAAGAGTTCCACAAAATCAAGGCTATGTCACAGCTTTGTCTCCAGCCTGTGCCTTCCACTAGGTCCAAGACAGCTTCCTGAACAAGCTCTACCACCCTTGGCAAGATCATTGTGCAGTAAACATCCCACCATGGTTATTCTGTATTTTGATACAGCTGAGCTCGCCACACGGGTCATCATGTGATCACTGTGCAGATAGGCAAAGAGAGGAAGGGACACAGATGGGGCACAGACAAGAAGAGTCTCTGTCTATCTGTCTCTCTCTCTCTCTCTCTCTCTCTGTCTCTCTCTGTGTGTCTGTGTGTGTGTGTGTGTCTGTCTCTCTCTCTCTCTCTCTCTCTCTCTCTCTCTCTCTCTCTCTCTCTCCCCCCTGGTTGTCCTGGAACTTACTCTGTAGACCAGGCTGGCCTCGAACTCAGAGCTCCACCTGCCTCTGCCTCCTGAGAGCTGGAATTAAAGGCGTCACCGCCACTGCCTGGCAGCGTTGTTTCTTTTTATATCTTATTTTGTGTGTTTGGGGAGGGGACACACACACACACACACACACACACACACTACTACACATATGTAGTGGTTCTTTCCTTCCAGTGCGTGGGCTTCAGGGATCAAAGTCAGGTCATCAGGCTTGGCGACAGGCTCCTTTACCTGCGGAGCCATCTCACTGGCCCCCTGCCCTGCACTTCCTCCTGAGAGGAGGGCCTTCCTGAATCAGAGACCTTCCAGGAACTCTACAGAGCAGCTGTAGCTGAGATACCAGGAAACCCTGTGCGTGTGGGAAAGAACTCAGAAGTTAGGCTTGTACGGTGAATGCTTCACCTGCTGGACCACTCACAGGTCCTCACAACTACTGGCATCTAACTGGATATGTAACCTAGGATGACTTTGAATCCCTGACCCTCCTGCTTGAGTCTCCTCCTGAGTGATAGGATTACAGGCATGCGCCATGAAGCCCAGATGAAATTCCATAACTCTTGACAGTGAATGAAAGAAAGAATGACCAAGTATGTCTGAGGCCAGAGCACATCACCTTTAGGTCGTCTCAGAGGCACGTACCCACTGTTTCCACATAGTAACCCACGTGGTCTCGCCTTCAAAGGGCACCGTGAGACCCCTGGAAAAGGTTTTCAAAGATAGACCCTTCCCAAAAGAAGATATTAGTCTTGAGATCACAAATCGGGACAGTCAGAGAGGCGCGGCCTCAGCCCAGGGTCCCAGAGCAAATTCTCACCAGTGCCAGGCTCAGACTCACAAATCTGCTTCTGGACGCACGGTGCCTTGATGCTCCGTGTCCCACCTCATGGCAGACACTGAGTGGACGATGCTGGGGAGCCTTGGTCCCACGCCACAGCTCTGCACATACAGGCTGAATGCCTCAGGCATCCTGAACCAAAGGCTGGTGGCCCGGCTCGGGCTGGCACATGTATGCTGACCATACATGAGGAGGCAGACAAATCAGCCATGGCTCCTGAGGTGTCAAGCAAGTTCAGTGGAGTAACAGCCCCGCCCCCCAAAATGGTCACTTGAGAAGGAAAAGACCAGACTTTTTTTTTTTTTTTGGTTTTTTCAAGACAGGGTTTCTCTGTGTAGCCTTGGCCATCCTGGACTCACTTTGTAGACCAGGCTGGCCTCGAACTCACAGCAATCCGCCTGCCTCTGCCCCCCGAGTGCTGGGACTGAAGGCGTGCGCCACCATGCCCGGCTTAGACCAGACATTTTTAAAGCCCTTGCTGTGTAAACATGACAGAGAATTCGACTCCTCAGAAGCCACGTAAAGGTGGAAGGAGAGAACCAACCTCGCAGTGCTGTCCTCTGGCCTCCAGATGTGCACACACGGCACACGTGAGCCCACACACATCCATAACACATACAAAGCCAATTAAAAATAATTTAAAGCTGGGTGTGATGGGGTACACCTTTGATCCCAGCACTTGGGAGGCAGAGGCAGGTAGATCTCGAAGTTTGAGGCCAGCCTGGCCTACAGATGAGTTCCAGGACATCATGTTGATGTTGAAAAACATCAACAAAAGCTGGAATGGTGGTACACGCCTTTAATCCCAGCACTCAGGAGGCAGAGGCAGGCGGATCGCTGTGAGTGCGAGGCCAGCCTGGTCTACAAAGTGAGTCCAGATGGCCAAGGCTACACAGAGAAACCCTGTCTCGAAAAACCAAAAAAGAAAAACATCAACAAGCCGGGCGTGGTGGCACACGCCTTCAGTCCCAGCACTCAGGAGGCAGAGGCAGGCGGATCGCTGTGGCCAGCCTCGTCTACAAAGCAAGTCCAGGACAGTCAAGGTTATACAGAGAAACCCTGTCTTGAAAAAAACAAAAACAAAAACAAAAGCATCAATAAATAAAAAGGTAAGCTATCGCCAAGTGGTGGTGGTGCAAGCCTTTAATCCCAGCACTCAGGAGGCAGAGGTAGGAGGATCACTGTAAGTTCGAGGCCAATCTGGTCTACAAAGTTAGTCCAGGACAGCCAAGGCTACACAGAGAAACTCTGTCTCAAAAAAACCTCCCTTTCACCGCTGTAGCGGCAGACCCACGGTCCCTTTACCATCCTGGGCTGGAGTCAGCACATTTCCAAATGGGGCCGGGTCCCAGGTGGCCGGGGCACCACCCAGGCAGCACTTCCGGTTCGCCCAGTTTCACCATCAAGCCTCCTCAGTGACTCAGGCCTTGAAACTCCACTGTGAGAGAGGAGTGTGGCTTAGCTCCCGACTCAGGCTTCAGAAAGCCTTGCTTCCCCAGGCAGGGAAGTGGGTGGGGGTGGGGCCCGGGAAGGAAAAGGCTCCGAAGGAATCTGTAACCGCAGGATGACGCTGCTTCTGCGACAGTGTGTGAAGTGAGTCAAGAGTTCTGCCTGGGAGGGGGCGGGAGGGTGAGGGGGCAGAGGGATGGTTGCTGAAAGAGAGACTGTGAGCCTCTGAGTAATGACTACGGGGTGGGATACATCTGTGCGGAAGCCTCTGACAGAAGCTGAGTAGTCCCCACCCCCACAGGCCCCTGCCCCCTGTCTGTGTCTCTTTGGGGCCTTTCCCATACTGTCACTTGCCCATCAGAGCTATGCATGTCACAGTGGGGTTTGGACTTAGTCGCTAAAGGCCTTGCTCTCCCGTTTCCTGGGCTGTTGTAGTTCAGCTGGTAGAGCTCTTGCCTAGAGCACACGCGAGGCCCTGGGTTAGATCCCTGCCTAAAATCTTAGCACTCAAGAGATACAAGGTCCTCCTCAGCTACACAGTGAGTTTGATGCCAGACTGGATTATGTGAGGCCATGTCTAAATAAACTAAAAACAAAAACCCCTAAAACCTATTTTAGCACTCACAGCCTGAGAAGTGCCCCTCCTTTCTCTATCACCCGCCATTCTCAGACAGGAAATGGACCAGTCCCTGTGGGCAGCAGGCCAGGGGAGCAGTTACCCGTGTGACCACATATCCCGAGGCCACAGACTTCAGTCCACGCTAACAACTCACAGCAGTCCCTTCAAGTGCACCGGCATCTGACATATGCTCAAGGGCCCCCTGGACTCCCAAGAGGGAACCTTCCTGGGCATGTCCAGATGACTGAAAAGTAGGCAGGGTAGTGGGAAGAGTATGGCTCTGCAATGAGTCTGTCTTCATGAGAACAGCAAACCCAGCCAGGGAGGCATCATACATAGCCGACTCCGTGTGCTCCAAACCAAAAAAACCAAACACGGCGGGAGCAACCCGAAAGCCAACATTTGGGGAACGACTAAGAAATGACTGTGTGTCCTGGCCTGGAAGGACATGCACCCTTGGAAGAGATGTTTGTTGCAAATGGCTTAGGAAAAAAAGCAAGACACAGTGTTGAGTCCCAGTCCCAGCAACCTATGACAATAAACAGGGCCAGGCGAGGAAACACGACAAAAGGGCAAAGTGGTGGGGGGAAGTGGGGGGTGGGCGTGTGTGTGTGTGTGTGTGTGTGTGTGTGTGTGTGTGTGTGTGTGTCCCTTCTTGTCTTTCAGCTTCATTCCTTAGGCGGCAGGAGGCAGGGAGGGCGGGCTGTGGCCCAGTTTGGGATTAGAAAAGGTCTCTTTTGGCAGCCTGTGTGGGAAGGCCCAGAGGGTGAGGTAGGAGGCCCCCAGGAGGCCAGAGCACAGGCTAAAGGGTGGGAGAGGACCAAATAGGAGACTAGAGGAGTCTGGGTGGGGGAGGGGAGTGCAGGGTCAAAGCCAACAAAAGCACATTATGTAAGACTCAACACACAAGATAGCCGAGTCCCCAGGCAGCTTCACCCCCAGAGGCTGACCCAAGGCTGGTTACCCACCCGCCCTGCCTAGTCCCCTGGCAAAGCCGTGGACAAATAGGAGACACAGCAGGCAGAGAGTAGCACACCGCCTCCACCGTTTTACTCCTGCACCTGCAACCACTTTTAAAAGGGAGGGGTAGAGAGGGCTGGGGAGGGTTAAGATCAATTTGCAAACAGGTATTATTTGCTTTTCTCGACAAATAAACATGATCCCTTTTTCATACCCGGCTCTCAGAAGGGTGATAACCTCAATAATAAAGCAGGTCTTGGCAGGGGGTGTGAAATGTTTGCCGCCCTCCCACTGCGAAGTATGGATAGATCAGTTAGACCCCACCCCCACCCCCAGAAAGTCTCCTGGAAGCCTCTGATATCAGCTCTGAGCACAAGACCCACACTGGGAGGTTGAAGTAGCGCATAGTAGCAAGATGCCAGTAAAAACCCAAAGCTGCCACCAACCAGGGCTCTGGACAAATAACACTGCCCCAGGCACAGAAGAGCATCTTTAGCAGAAGGGAAAGGCCGGCTCATTTGGAAGAGGTGACCAGACAAACGACTTCTGGAGAGCGAAGGCCAAGAGAGAACAATGGGAAGATAACGTTTTTTGTTTTTTGGTTTTTTTTTAATATACTGTCCCCTCCCGGAGTGTCCAGGCACACACGGCTTTGGCAGTTTAGCCAGCACGGTCTAGAGATGAGAAGACTGGAAAGGATGGGTAGGAGTGGCTCCTGATGGGTCCCCGGGGCTTATTTCAGGCAGGCTGAAAATGTTCTCTCAGATTAAGTATGTAGCTGGTTGCACACCTCAGCCAATACACTGAAAACTATTTTCTGTGAGTGGATGGCACAGGGTGGGGATTTGGGACCCAGTAAAGCTGTTGTTGCTGTCATTTGTTGTTGTTTATAAAAAATAATTAGCCAGGAGAAGGGAGGGGAGGGCAGGTGGGTGGAGCACACAATATAGGTGCTGGGACATTCTGCCCCTCTGTGGGACACTCTTGCACTCTTACTGAGGTAAACCACAATGTGGAACATCCTTAGGATGTCCTGGAGAAAGGTGATTTCCCCCATCACAGCCACCGCCAGCCCTCCCACTGGCAGCTCGGGCTCCAGTCCCTGCCTGCCCATCACCTGTAGCATTTTAGTTTTGGGGGCTCCATCCATTTGCATAAAATCCCTCAAAGGGCTCAGAACTCATATGACGAGTCCTGTCCTCTGTTTCATGGAAAAGATGGTTCGGCATAGCTCAGTCCCTTGTCTTCCTTCTGGTTCCTTCTCCACACCCTACAGTCACTGTCCCTGTCACTAATTACTCAACCCACACAGGCAGGCCACGTCCATTACACATGTAAACTCCCACAGCTGAAGGGAGCCAGGAAGGAAATCAAAGCTTCTGACAACCCTGGTTTATCCTCAGATCTGGAGGAACTGACCACCCTTGACTCCAGAGTCAGAACAAACCCCAGGAGAAGGCACGGCTGCCACTGTCCCCCAGCCTTCTGAACTCCAACCCTAGAGGGACCCCAATTGCAGAGAGCCAGGAACAAGCTCAGTAATAAGCTATATGCTCAGCACCTCACCCAGGTGCTAGGCAGGGCCAAACTTTCTCTGCTTTAAGCCTCTAGACCCGCTACCTAGCTACCACTGCCACTCCCACCCTGCTGACAAGGAGGCTGAGACCCAATCCCTGTTAATGCATGGCGGGTGGAAGGGCCTGGTAGCGCAGTTCTGGAATCCCAGCTAGTCAGGAACTGAGAGACAGAAGGAGCTCAGAGCCAAGGCCCAGCTGGCTTACAAATTGAGTTCAAGGCAACCTGGGCCACTTGGTAAAACTATCCCAAAATAAATAATATGAAAAAGACTTGAGATCTAGCCCAGTGGTGTAGGGATTACAAAGAAAAGGAGGCCTAGAGAGATGGCTCAATGGTTAAGAGCGGTTGTTTCCCGCCGAGGACATGGGTTCAATTCCCAACACCCTCAGCTAACCATCATCTGTAATGGTGCGTCTCCAGGGCATTTGATGCCCATCCTGGTCTAACCAGGAACACATTCCATGCACAGATATATACGGGAGCAAAACACTCACATATAATAAATAAAATGAATAGATCTAAAAACATTAAAAACAAAAAAACGGGCTGGAGATACTGGTCCAAGGTCAGCAGCTAACACTTTACCCTAGTCAAGCTTTGTAGAGAATTTTGTGTTGTTAGGCCCTCGTGGCTAGAAGGGACTTCAGCCACCAGGTGCCACACCCCTTTCTGTTCATAGCTCGGGAAACTGAGACCTAGGGAAAACAAGCAGCCCAGAGGTGACACAAGCTCCCTAGCTCTCAGGCCCATTCCCTACCCTGCTACCAGCATCACCAGCGCCGAGCTGGAACAAGCCCCTGCCTGCCAGAGGCTTTGAAATTTCAGCATGAAAGATACCGGGGCAGCAAAACAGCACCCTGGGTAAGAGCACGCCTGACCTTTGCCAGGACTTGCAGGCTGGCATTCACCTGCTCACCTGCTAGGGGAGGGTGCAAGCCAAGCCAACAGCACCCTAACAGGCCTGGGAGCTTAGGGCCCTGTGGGAGGGGTGTTCCCACAGCTGTCACTTGCACGGGTAGGGAGCTCTCTGGAATTTTACTCCTGAGAGTAAACGGGTGGCTGGAGGTGGCCAAGATGCAACCCCATTTCCCCCCAACAGATTCCTAAGGAAGTTCTCTCTGTTGGGCTACCTTCTTGCAGCACCCTCCTGAACCCCACCACCACACGAGCGTGCGCGCGTGCACACACACACACACACACACACAGGTGAGCCTGCCATGGAATCTAAAGCACCTGAAGGGGGTTATTAATAGCACTGAAGTGTTAGGAGGAGCAGCAAGCAGGTTCTGAGTGGGCCCCCACCCACCCACTTCCCCCAGTCTATAGCCATGAAACAAACTCAGCCCTTCCCAGAAGGGGCCACTTCACCGTCCTAAGCTCCGGCTCCACCCTGGGAATTGGCCAATAGGGCAAGAGTGGGTTCTGAGCTCAGGACTTGGGAAGGTGGGAGAGCTGGGTGTTGGGAAAAGGAAAAAACCCACTCAAGTAGGGCACACCCCACCCATGCCTGCTGAGAGGCAGGTCCTGAATGGAGAGACTGTTACAGAACCCCAGGAGGTGGCCACCAACAGGGAAGGGACAGGAAGACTCCACCCTGCCCTTCCTGAGCCTGGGCCTTGTCCTACAAGGAGGCCTTGCAGGACTTAACCCCTAGCTGTTCAGAGGTGAGAAATGATCTAAATCGCCCCCTCCTGTGCCCAACTCCAGGCCTGGCCCAGTGACCGGGCAGCACTTCCCTCGTATCTTCCTTGAGCCCTGCTAGAGTAGAGCCGTGGAGGAAAACAAGGAACACCTGCCTGGCTCTTGAAGGGTCTCTGCCATCACAGGAACACGGCTAAGCACGCAACAGGACATCAAGACAATGTAGGGACACCACACTCAATGGACAGGGAGACAGGTAAGGGCCAGGGGGAACTGACTCTTCTTCATGTGCCTCTTCGTATGCCCTGGACTCAGCAAGCCTCACTGAGAACTCTCAGCAACTGCCTAGGACCAATCCCTCTCAAAGATAACAGTAAGAGACTGGTCCAAGCTGGGCGGTGGTGGCCCACACCTTTAATCCCAGCACTAGGGAGGCAAAGGCAGGCAGATATCAGGCCAGCCTGGTCTTACAGAGGCAGTACCAGGGCAGCCAGAGCTATATAATGAAACCCTGGCTGGGAAAAAAAAAAAAAAAGATGACTGATTCAAGATCACACACCTGGGCAAAAATGCTGAAATTACAGTCAGTACTGCCTGGCCTGGCTTGCCTGCGTGGTCAGCCCAAGCTGAATTTCAGGACAGCTGCAGATTCTCACCCTCATTTCACACCCTCCACAGTGAACCCAGGATCTGGGCTCCTCTACAGACTCGGGAGCAACTCCCTCTTGTTAAGTGTCCACCATGCCATGAGAGGCTGAGAGCAAGGCTGGCAGAAGGAAGATCCTGGGAGACTGAGGGAGCCAGCTCAGACCATGAACAGCCCCCCTAGGGTGTAGCGCCAGCACTCTGCTGATTGGAGCCGAAGGCCAGGGACCCGCCCCCTCAAGAGCACCCCATCTCTCCGAAGCTCCACTCTCCACGTTCGGTTCCAGCTCCTCTAAGGGCCCATTCCTCTGTAAGCCTCAGCCACGTGTACCGGGACTGAGGCCAGGGCGAGGTGGGACAAGGCAGCTGAGGGGACAAGTCAGGAAGCTCTGACTGCGCGGAGCAGAGTCCGGAGTAGAGATTAGGCTTGGAACGTTGCTGGGAAGAATGGGGGTGCGACCCCTCCGCCACGCGACTTAGGGTATAGCTGCAGGGTTCTGGCCAGACTGGGCTCCAATGGGAGCAAGTTCCAGTAGAGAAATGGGTCCTAGGCTCCTCAAAGGGGGAAAGGAGCACAGAGAAGGGCCTGGAAAGGCCGTCCAGACCGAGAGAGAGCAAGTTCGGAGGAAGAGTAAGGGTCTGGCCGGCTCCCGCCCCGCCCCAGGCCTTGACTCTCGGGATCCCCCCCCCGCCCCCGCCCCCGCGAGAACGGAGGCGTGGCCCGGGGTGCCTCGCGGAGCCCCAGACCGGCTAGGCGCTGAGCGGTCCTCACCTGCGATGTGCTGGCGCCGCGCGTCATCCAGGTGTGTGGACAGCACGTCTCCCATGGCGAAGAGAAGCCGCGGCCCGATCCGCCCGCCGCTACTCAGACAGACGCGGCTGGCGCCATGGAGTCCGCAGGCCCCGCTCCCTGCTCCCGCCGCCCCGCAGCCCGGCTGCCGCCTGCTTTCCTTTCTGCTCCCACCACGATCCCCGCCGCGTCCCTCCCGCCGGCCGCAACAGCCTCTCCAGCCCGCGCCCAGGACCTGTGGCCCAACCCCGCCCCGCCCCGCCAGGCTAGGCCACGCCCACGTCAGAGCCACGCCTTCCTCTCCGGTCTAGAGCGGGCGGGGACCTCCAGACAGTGGGGAGACTTAGACAAAGAGAAGATCCCTGGAAGGGAGACCCGAGACCGACGCGCCGGGTGTGCGCCAAATTCAGATAGCAGTCAAGAAAAGGCTGATGAGAGCATCGCAGAAAACGGGGCGCCCTAGGGACTGCGGCCAGAGCGTTTCCCCTTCCCCTCCTCACGCCCAGGAGAATGTAGGGACTGCAAGGGGACACCTGGACGGACGTGCGGGAATTCAGCAGTCGTCCAGCCCCTTTCCTCTTGCCCCCTGCCCCCAATTCCGCCCGCAGCTGCCCGCACTGGGGAAGTCCCCTGGCCTTGATCGGACCTGTCCCAGAAGGTGTGCCAGCCCATCTTGCACAACAGCTAGGGAGTAGATGGGGAGGGGAAATGGACAAGAGTAGGGTGGAGGACGGAGGGACTTATGGGAGGGGGCGAAGGGAATGTAGTTGGAGTTCAAAAGTATCAGGGCCCAGCGCCAGGAAGTCAGAACTCAGGCCCGGCCTGTGGGCATTTCACAAGCCGAACAGAGCAAAACAGAACAGGACAGGGTCTTTACAGTATGCAAAAGACTATCTGAAACAAGAAGCCGAAGCCGGGACCTCGGACTTTGGGTACTTGGACTGTAGGGCTGGGCATAGGTGGGTCACTAACACCAGGAGAAAGTGTTTCGGTTTCTGACCTCCCAAGCTGGTAGAGGAGGCAGACTAATGACTAGTCAGCCTTGGTTCAGATATGTCTGTGTGTGTGTGTGTGTGTGTGTGTGTGTTGTGTGTTGTGTGTGACCAGGCATAGCTAGTTGCTGCTTGCTTCCACCTCTTGGCTCAACACTTTCGTCCACTCTCCTTTATTAGCTGCTCTCTCTGTAGCCCTGACACCTGGCAGCCAACAAGGATCATAACAGTCACCTATGACTAAGTACTTCTCTCTCTCAAAGCTGTCACCACCACAGGAGGGATGCAGGCCCCCAGTCATGTTTCCAAGTCACTCACCAATCATTCAGACAGGAGGTAAACATTCACTTGCTAAGCCTTCTGCAAGATGCTGAGTATGGTGCCTCACGCCCAGCACTAGGGAGAAAGGGAGGAAGGTCAGACCGTCAAGAATTTAAAGCTACCGGGGGGCTGGAGAGATGGCTCAGGGGGGCTGGAGAGATGGCTCAGTGGTTAAAAGCGCTGCCTGTTCTTCCAGAGGTCCTGAGTTCAATTCCCAGCAACCACATGGTGGCTCACAAACATCTATAATGTGATCTGGTGCCCTCTTCTGCAGATAAAGCACTCATATGCAATAAATAAAATAAATAAATCTTAAAAAAAAAAAAAAGAATTTAAAGCTATGGGGCTGGTGAGATGGCTCAGAGGTAGGAATGCTCACTGCTCTTGCAGAGGGCTCACAGGGTTGGCTTACAACTACAGTTTGTGGTTATCTCTCTATCTCTTCCGGCCTCCACAGGCTCCTATACTCACATGGGGCAAATATATTCATCCAGGAAAACACACACGCACATAAATAAAAATCATAAGACATTGAGGTCAGCCTAAGCAAGCGGCAAAGCAAGTTTGAGGTCAGCCTAAGACACACAGAAAGACCCTCTTTCAAAACTAATACCAGTGGCTAAATTGGTTGGTGGTGGCACAGGCCTTTAATCCCTACACTCAGGGGGCAGAGGCAGGAGGGGCTC
The DNA here is from genome assembly GCF_903995435.1 of Acomys russatus. Classification (NCBI taxonomy): domain Eukaryota; kingdom Metazoa; phylum Chordata; class Mammalia; order Rodentia; family Muridae; genus Acomys; species Acomys russatus. The sequence continues at coordinate 50,432,785 of NC_067160.1, forward strand.
TGAGTTCGAGGCCAGCCTGGTCTACAGAGTGAGTGCCAGGACAGCCAGGGCCACATAGAGAATCGCTGTCTGGAAAACACATACACACATGCAAACACAGATATTCAGGGTAAAAAGATGAGAAAGTCCAAGCTATCTACCCCTCTGTGACCCTGAACAAGTGGCATTCCTTATTGAGTCTGTTTTCTCACCTGTCACGTGAGAATAATGACACTTTGTGGGGAGGGTCAAAAGAGTCAGAGAGTGCCTGGCATAGTCAGTCACCTCTCAATAGACAGAAATGTCAGTCTGGTCCCTGCCCTCCAGAAGTCTGAGGGAGGGAACGGAACATTGTGTTATAAGGATGGTCATTTAAGCATAGCACCAGAGCTGAAAGTTGAAAAACAAGAATTGTGACAGCAGGTACTAAGGAAAGGACATTGGGGAGTGGGGCCCCACACAGGCAAAGGCCAAGCCTCTAAAAAACAGGATGCATTCATTCAGAGTCATCAGGAGGAGTTGAAGTGTGGCTAACAGGGACTTCCAGCTTCCTTGTGCAGAAGTAGCTCAGAGAAGGAAAGTGACTTTTGTCCAAGTCTCCCAGTAGGGCCAAGGCCATCACAGCTGACACTGGCCGTCATGGTCTCTGAGCTGCCAGGAGCAAATGATGCAGATGAGCTCATTCTATCTTTCCCTCGGCCTCAACTACAGAGCCTTGAAAGGCCTGTTCTGGAGCCGGGCGTGTTGGCGCACGCCTTTGATCCCAGCACTAGGGAGGCAGAGGCAGGCAGATCGCTGAGAGGTCAAGGCCAGCCTGGTCTACAAAGCGAGTCTAAGATAGCCAAGGATACACAGTGAAACCCTATCTCAAAAAAACAGGAAGAAGGAGGAGGAGGAGGAGGAAAGAAAGGAGAAGAAAGGCATTTTCTGCCTGGGGAAAGGACAGCTAGAGCCAGCTGGTCCCTGTCACTCCCCAGCCATCCCTTTAGCCACGCTGCCTGGGCTAGGTGGAGGAAAAGGCTGACTGGAAGCCTGTCCCTAGCCTTCATGGTACACCCAGGCCCAAAGCCTGGAGCATACAAACTTCCCAGACCACATGTCAGGTCCCTGGCACAAGAACCCCTTTCCTCTTGGCTTAGACCTCTGCCGTCTGTCACTCAACTGCCCTGAACTTCCATGGCCTCAAAAGTGAAAGATTCTGTAAACTGTAGGATGCTGCGTATGTGAACAGTCACCTCCGATCTTAAGACCAGTCCCTAACAACTTTAGATTGAGTGCACATAGAAGAAGAAGAAAATGTAAGCTGGGCGGTGGTGGCACACATGCTTAATCCCAGCACTCAGAAGGCAGAGGCAGGCGCGGATCTCTGAGAGTCTGAGGCCAGCATGGTCTGCACAGTGAGTTCTAGGACAGCCAGGCCTGCATAACAGAGAGACTCTGTTATGCAAAAAGAAGAAAAGAGGAGGAGGAGGAGGAGGAGGAGGAGGAGGAGGAGGAGGAGAGAAGAGAGAAGAAGAAGAGAAGAAGAAGAAGACGAAAAAAAGAGAGAAGAAGAAAGACGAAAAGAAGAAGAAGAAGAAGAAGAAGAAGAAGAAGAAGAAGAAGAAGAAGAAGAAGAAGAAGAAGAAGAAGAAGAAGAAGAAATAAGGAATGAGCTACAGGAGCGACAGAGGATAGATGTTTCTTCCTGGTGGCTGAGGGGTACAATCACAACACATGCTTGCCCAAATTTAGTGAAATCTGCATTCAAAGAGATATGTTTCATTGCCACACCACCCGTCACCCCCCACCAGATGCTAGAGAGCAAATCCAGGGCTTTGCACTTGCTAGACAAGCACTCTACCACTAAGCTAAGTCGCAACTCCCCAAATGGAGCGGACATTATTGTATAAGTCACTTGTGCTAGGTTTGTATGTGCATGGCACTGGGGATGGAACCAAGAGCCTCTACGCTAAGCAAACATGACCCTCTGCTGTTGTGTTCCCAGCCCCTCCCTCCCCCCAAGGTTTATATGTTTATCTCAAATTGGCCTTGAACTTGTGGTGTAACCCAGGCTTGCCTGAAACTCTGGGGGAGTGGGGGTAGGGGTGGGGTTCCGGCTTGTCTCGCCTTTGCCCAGATTGGCTTCGAATTTACTACGACAGGCTACAAACCTGGAGCAGTCTTCTTCCGCCTCAGCCTCCTAAGTGCTGGGGTTACAGATGCCTTCTGAAATAAGGTCTATTGAGATCTGAGAAAGGTGTAGAAGAAGGTGAGGGTGTCAGTGAGAAAGGGAAAAGACAGGCAAAATGAGTCCATTTAGGCCCTCAGGCCACATGGCTGTATTGAGACTTCCTGTAGGAGAGGAAGGGAGGGAGGCCGTTGTCATGGACGAGTGGGGGTGGGACCAGATGAGAAGGCAGCTGCAACAGGAAGAATGGGGCTTGTTCTGAAAAGATTGTAAAGTTCTCTAAGAAGCTTTTAGCTGTCTTCTGTAACTGTGAATCAGGGCAGTTAGGGCCCTTTATGGCCTTTGGGTCAGGAAGGAATGAAGGGATTTGCCTCTTGATTTTTTTTTTTTTTCAAGACAGGGTTTCTCTGTGTAGCCTTGGCTGTCCTAGACTCACTTTGTAGACCAGGCTGGTCTGGAAACTCACAGCGATCCTCCTGCCTCTGCCTCCTGAGTGCTGGCATTAAAGGTGTGCACCACCATGCCCCGATGCCTCTTGATTTTTTTTTTTTTTTTTCTTTTCTGTTTTCTTTTGGCTAGGGAGGAAACCTGAGACCTTGCTTATGCTTAGTAAGCATTCCACTATGGAGCTATCCTCTAGCCCTTCCCTTTTTTATTAAAAAAAAAAGAAGAAGAAGGAAAAAAAGAAAGAATAAAAGAGTATGCTCATCAGCGTGGGGGATTCCAGGAAGCCAGGCAGCAGAGGACTTACAACCCAGTGGACAGGGTCATTTTCATGGTCACCTTTTTATTTGCTTTTCATTAACTTTTGTACTAAGTGTTCAAAATAATGGGTGTGATGACATTGCACATACTTTATATCTTTGTCCTTTGCCTTCACACCCACCCCCCCTTCCTTGTGCCTCTCCCGAATGACATTTTTTTTTTCAGTGCTGAGCTTGTACACGATGGACAAGAACTGTACTGCGGACTCCCAGCCCTTTGCCTTCCAGATTTGAGCAGATTGCAATGTGTTTTCATTTTCTGTCTCTTTGGTTGTTTGTTTTTGTCTTTTGAGACAGGGTTCCTCTGTGAGCCCTGGCTGTTCTGAGACACCTCCTGAAGACCAGGCTGACCTCGAACTCACACAGAACCACTTGCCTTTGCCCCCCGAGCACCGGAATTGAAGGCACATGACACCACGGCCCTGGCTATAATATGTTATCATACACGTGCAGGGTGCGTGTCATTTGTGTTTTCTCTTGTCATGCATGGGCTCCGACATGACACATGGTAAGCAACTTAGTCCTCTACTTACCTGCATCCTTGGTCCATTCCTATGTTCTGCTTGCTTCCCATTGGAATGTTGAGTGTGTGTGTGTGTGTGTGTGTGTGTGTGTGTGTGTGTGTGTGTGTGTGATTTGTACAAGCCCCTGTGTGTATATGCATATATGAATAAAAAAATAAGATAAATAGGAAAGGACTTGACTGCTCCTAGGTATGATGGAGAAGAAAATTTAGTGTGGATAAAAGGGAGAACATAGGTAGAACAAAGACATGTTTGGGAGCCTAGAGTGGACATGACCCTGAGCCTTGCAAGGAGAGGCAGAGGGGAAGAAAAAGGGGAGAGAGGGGGACCTGGTGTGGCAGCCCAAAGGACAAAGGTATAAAAGGGGTGGGTAATCAAAATGGCTGGAAGAAGAGCCTCTGGGATGGAGGGGGCGGAGTGTGCCAGCCCAACCCTGTAACAGGTAAGGGCTGAGAGACTTTGGGAGAACCTGGTGGCCAGGTCCCCTTTGATATGTTAAATAGGCACCTGGACCAATCGTCCCACCCTGGGTCTGAGACTTAACAATGCGCATGTGTGTTCTTGCACGTGGAGGCCAGAGGTCAACATCAATGCTCTCCACCTTATTTCTTGAGGCAGGGCCTCTCCCTCAACCAGGAGCTCAGTGAAGCAGCTAGACAGGCTGCCTGTCTCAGCTCCACCCCCACCCCAAGCTGGAATTACAGAAGCATGCCCTAAATTCCCACACAGGCTCCTGCAGCCTGTCAGGTAGATGCTGGGTATCTGAACTCTGTTCTTGATACTTACCAACTGACAATCTCCCTAACCCTGTGTTTTTGTTTGTTTGTTTGTTTGTTTTCTTTTGTTTTGTTTTGCGAGACAGAGACAGACCTGGACTCCCTTTGTAGACCAGGTTGGCCTTGAACTCCCAGAGCTCCGCCTCCCTCTGCCTCCAGAGTACTGGGCTACCACAGTCAGGCGAGGCTGCCTCTACCCAGTAGACACTCCCACCCCAGATAAAGGATAAGTATGTTAGGATCTGGGACAAGGAGGGAAGGGACCCTGCTGCCCACCTGCTGGGCCTGCTCCTCCTAAGAAAGAATGCCACCTACAGCCCTTGACTCACCAGTCCTCTGTCAGGAAGTGGCTTCTGCCAACCTGCCTCTCCGCAGGGCTGCCCCGCCCCACCCAGCCCCACCCGAAAGCACATTTGGAAACAGCCACCCGAAGGTGAAGAGTAATAAGCCTTTACTTTCAAAGGGAGGGTCTAGAAGGCTGGAGCCAGAGGCTGGACTGAAGCCCAGAGCAGGGCAGCCATTTCTCTAGAGTTTCCAGGAGGGGCTCGACCAGTACTTACCTCTCCTTGTCCTATAGGAAGAAGGAAGGACCCCTCTTTGCCCCCCATCCCCCCCACAGGGTTCCTCTCCCTGCAGGTTGGCTCCAAGCCCTGGCTCTGCTTGCCCCACAAACCTGTCAGACTAGAAATAGAGGAGGAGGGGAAAAAAAAAAAAAAAACAACAAACACCTCCAGTAAACTGTGGGGTGTGTGTGGATGAATCGAGATTTTGTTTTTAAGGAATATCATGTGTCCACCTCTGTTTACCTGGTTGGCATGCCCTGTGGTACGGAAGGAAGGGACCCTGGCATTTGGCCCAGACCTCCCCCTTGGGCAGTGAGAGGCATGGCAGCATGCAGCCTGTTCCACCCATCACCTGGCCTCTGCGAAACTCCCTTCTTGATCCGTTGGGACTATGGCCTCATGCAGGGCCCAGCAAGTGCCCAGGCCTTGGCTGGCCTGCCTGGTGATGGCACTAGACACTCTAAAACACAAACATGGAGCCGGGCATGGTGGCGCATGCCTTTAATCCCAGCACTCGGGAGGCAGAGGCAGGCGGATCGCTGTGAGTTCAAGGCCAGCCTGGTCTACAAAGCGAGTCCAGGACAGCCAAGGTTACATAGAGAAACCCTGTCTCGAAAAACCAAAAAAAAAAAACCACACAAACATGGTTATGTTATTCTTCACCTTAAACCTTCTGTGGCTCCCGCTGTCCTTGAGAGGAGGCCAAATTCCTAAATGTGACACTTAGGAAATTCTTTCAAGCCTCTCCGTTTTTGTTTTTGTTTTTGTTTTTAATGTTTTCACATTTATTTGTTTATGTGTGTATGTATTTGTGTGACAAGGGAAGGGAGAATAGCACAGAATGTGGATCTTAGATTTGCAAGCGTCTCTTCTTTCTTCTCCTCCCACAATGTGGCTTAGATAGCAGCTGCAGTCCCCTGCACCCTGAGTGAGCCATAGCGCCGGCCCCTCCTTTATCCTGCTTCTTTTTCCTCCTTCACCAGGTCACCCCGCACTTTCACGTATTTAGACTAGTCCAGCCCTCCTCTAGCTCAGAGTTTACAAACTAGCCAATCCTTTCCCCTGGGTTTTACCCCTCCAACCACCACGCACTGTTCAGACCTCAGATAAAACCATAATCCTTTACCACACACCTCTGAGTCAGGCTAGGCCCATCATCATTGCCCTCCCTACAGTCAGCACGCTTAAGGTTTTGTTTTGTCTTTAATTGTGTGTGTGGGTTATCTGTGTGACCAGAGTGAGCATCCTCTCTGTGGACTAGGACCCTCCTCATTGCACGTAACATGACAGGATTGAGTGAGCACTAACCATGGGCAACGTGAGGTCCACTTGCCCCTGGAACTTAACAGGCTTGTCGGAGACCTGTGTATCGTCACACCTTCAGCAGCCATCTCCACCTCACGTGACAGCAAAATAAGCCCCTGCCAATAGGGTCTGCTAGTGTAACTTTAGGAATAGGGGCCTCACTACCATTCCAGATCGTGGTTCCATGGTCAAGGCAGACAGGGAGCTGGGGAAGTGTCCTGAGGACAGGGCCAGCCTAAGTTAAGCTCCCACACACAGCAGGGATGCTGCCCTGGGTACCAGGTTTCTCATTCTCTGCTCACCGGCATCTGCTGGGAGAAAACAGGCTCAAGGATGCTCTAACTTGTCAGAATTTTCAAAGCAAGTAAGGGATGAAGGGTTGGGATGTAGCTCAGCGGTAAAGCATGTTCTTGGAGTGTATGAGGCCTTGGTCCCATCCGACCAGAATCAGAAGAGAGAAAGGAGGCCCTCACTTCACAGAGCTCTGGCTACTTCAGAGCTTCAAGGAGCCATACCTCATGCCACCTACCTTGTATACCCAGTCCTAACCCCTCAACCACTTCTTAGGTCCAACATAAGATCTTCCCATTGACGTCACCCACGTCCATGTGTCAGAATGTCATAGCAATACTTTCCATATCAATGGCTATTCATCTATTTTATTTTATTTTATTTTTTCCTTTTTCAAGACAGGGTTTCTCTGTGATAGCCCTGGCTGTCCTGGACTCACTTTGTAGACCAAGCTGGCCTCGAACTCACAGAGATCTGCCTACCGCTGTCTCCCAAGTGCTGGGATTAAAGGTGTGGGCCAAGCCGGGCGTGGTGGCTCACGCCTTTAATCCCAGCACTCAGGAGGCAGAGGCAGGCGGATCGCTGTGAGTTCAAGGCCAGCCTGGTCTACAAAGCAAGTCCAGGACAGCCAAGGCTACACAGAGAAACCCTGTCTCGAAAAACCAAAAATAAAAAATAAAGGTGTGGGCCACCACCACCCGGCTCTCACTTACTATTTTTATTTTGTCTTCATTCCCAAGCCCGGTTTTGTGTGATATTTGTGGTTGAACCCAGGTCTTCATGTATGTTTGGCAAGCCTTCTAAGAACTGAGCGACCCACCTACCCACTCAACTTTTATTTTATTTATTTATTTTTCAGTTCTTCAAGACAGGGTTTCTCTGTGTTATATCGGCAGTCTTAGACTCGCTTTTTAGACCAGGCTAGCTTCAAACTCACAGAGAACTGCCTGGCTCTGCCTCCAGAGTACTGGGATTAAAGGCATGCACCACCACGCCTGGCTCAACCTTATTTATTTATTTATTTAGGTTTTTCAAGACAGGGTTTCTCTGTGTAGCTCTGGCTGTCCCAGACTGGCTTTGTAGACCAGGCTGGCCTCAAACTCACAGCAATCTGCCTGCTTCTGCCTTCCAAGTCCCGGGATTAAAGGCGTGTGCCACCACTACCCAGCTCAGTTTTTTTTTTTAAGACACAGACACGATCTCGGCCGGGCATGGTGGCGCATGCCTTTAATCCCAGCACTCAGGAGGCAGAGGCAGGCAGATCGCTGTGAGTTCGAGGCCAGCCTGGTCTACAAAGTGAGTCCAGGATGGCCAAGGCTACACAGAAAAGTCCTGTCTCAAAAAAAAAAAAAAAAAAAAAAAGACACGGTCTCACCATGTAGCCCTGGCTGTCTTGGAACTCACAGAGATCCTCCTGCCTCTGTCTATCAAACACTGGGATTGCTGGCTTGTGCCACCCACCGTGCCTGGCTTTGTCTTCTAACTTGGGGGTGGGAGGGGTGTTTGTTTTGTAGCACTGGAGGTTGGACCCCTTCCTCAGAGTACAGTAGACGTGAGCTCTGACTTCAGCCCTCCTTTACTGTGAGACAGGGTCTCTCAATAAGCTGCCCAGGCAGTCCTTAAACTCGCAGACTCCCAAGTAGATAGGATTAGTGCCTGTGCCATCAGCCCGCGAGGTTTTGCTTTTAAGACAGTCTTGCTGTGTAGCCCGGGCTCACTTCAAATTCACAACGGAGGGTTTATGTATGACTTTGAACTCTTTTTTTTTTTTTTTGGTTTTTCGAGACAGGGTTTCTCTGTGTAGCCTTGGTGACTTTGAACTCTTGATCCTTCTGTCTCCACCTCTCAAATACTGGGATTAGAAGTGTGTGGCACAAAGCCCAACTTCAAAACGATTTCTGAGAATTGGGGTTATAGGAGTGAAATGGCTGGCTACACCTCCAAAGCTTGGTGACTGACTGAGGTGACTGTAGCAGCCTGTGTCCCTCAGGCACTCCCTGCCCTGTGCTATCTTATGTCTCTCATCAAGTAGTCCTTCTGTTGGCTGCTGCACTTAAGCACAGGCCTTACCACTCACTCGCTGTTCTCTAGTCATAGCTGGCCCTGACTCCTGGTGGACCCTGGGAGCTGTGAGTTGCTAAGCCCACTGGAGCTGGCCAGTCCTTCCCAGTTCTTCCCTGCCCCCCAGCCCCCCTGGCCCTCAGTAAGGGGAAGGGACTCAGGCCCCATCAACCCACACCCCACACACCTCTTCCACTGTAGCCTCTCGGTTTCCTGCTGGCCCACAGCTGTCCCTCACCAGCCGGTGACTCAGAGCCTTCCAGGATGGCAGTGCTGCCAGCCTTGCCCAGCCCTCTGGGCGGGTGACTAAGCTTGTGGTAAAGAGTGGGCTGAGCTCCTGGGGCAGGCGGGGCTCCTCTACTGTTCTTGTCCTCCTTCCTCTATCCTTCACTGTCTGCTGATTTCTGTCTTCTGGACCTTCTTCAGAAAATGGGGACAATCTCAAACTCCACAAATGTTTCCCGGAGCACCAAGCATCCCACTGGGACTGAGAATTTCAGAGAGAAGGAAAGCAAAGAGGAAGTGGGAGAGAGATGTAGTCCCAGTGTAAAGGACTGGCGGAGGGGTGGGCAGGATCCAGGACTAGGAGTGGCCCACCCTTCCCCCACATATGCCTCTGTGAGGACTGGGAAGCCAGTGCCCAAGAATCTCGGCCAGTCTGGTCCAGGGCCCCAGCTAGCTTGGCAAGTGTAGCAGGCTGGATTCAGCCCCTGTCACCCACTCCACCAGTCACACTTGTACAGGGAGGCTTGGGTGAGGAGGCTGGGGTAACACCTTCTTCTGGGAGACATTTAGAAATGGGTTCTCAGCTGGGCAGTGGTGGCGCATGCCTGTAATCTCAGCACTCGGAAGGCAGAGGCAGGCGGATCTCTGTGAGTTCGAGGCCAGCCCGGTCTGCAAAGCGAATCCAGGACAACTAAGGCTACACAGAGAAACCCTGTCTCAAAAATAAAATAAAATAAGATATAAAATAATCAGAAGATGATGTCACATTCCCTGAAACTGGAGTTACAGAGGGTTATAAGGTGCTACATGGGTGTGCTGGGCACAAACCTCTGCACGAGCAGCCAGTACTTCTAAACCCTGAGGCATCTCACCGGCTTTCAGATGTGCTGTTCTTTTTTTTTTTTTTTTTTTTTTCCGGAGACAGGGTCTCTCTGTGTAGCATTAGCTGTCCTGGACTCGCTTTATAGACCAGGCTGGCCTCGAACTCACAACTATCTGCCTGCCTTTGCCTCCTGAGTGCTGGGATTAAAGGCGTGCGCCACCACGCCCGGCCAGAAGTGCTGCTCTTTTTATCACCCACATTTTGCTGAGAGAAAGCCTATGGGTCACCAGGTGAGAAGCCAGGAAGCCAGGTATCCCAAGCCGACTCTTAGACCCCCAAATTGGTGGATTGTGGATGTGGAAATGGATGTGGAAACTGGCTTGGTCATTCGGGTGGATGAACTGGTCCCAGACCATCACTGGTAAAACCATGTGGACCTCCAGTGTGGTAGCATATCAGTCAACAGCCTTTCCTCCCTGACACCCCGCCAGGGGTTGCCTAGCTTCTTCCTGCTCAGAGTGTCTCTGACTTTAAAGCAACAAAGCCCTTATTTCCCAGGTGTTTTCCTGAACCTTCAAAGGATCCCAGAAATAGAAATGACCCTCTGGCACCTGGGAGACCGTCCGCTGTACCTGAGTGATTGGCCATCTGGACCTTGGTTTCTGTAAATAGAGCTAGAAGTCCACCTGAACTCTAGCTACCAGAAAGCCTGGGCCAGGCACTGTCAGCGACTGGGGAATTGCTCCTAAGAGCAGTGTGCTAATCTCAGAGGTGGTCTACACCGGGGATTCTAACTTGGGGGGTGCTGTGCTGTGATACAACCCAGGAACTCCCCCACACTAGGTGAGTGCTCCATTGTTGAGCTCTGATCCCGCCAGATGCCGATTCTGACAGTCTGAGGGCAGGCATGCACACACACCTTGACTGGGAGGGCGTACCTGGAGGCAGGATGGCACTGTGGGAGGAGGCAGCATGTAAGCCAGGCAAGCCATCAGGGAGAGAGAGAAGCGGTGTCGCAGGTGTGTCAGCTGAGCTGCCGAGGCCTGATTTGTGGAAATCCTCCCCAAGGCTGCTCCCAATGGGAAAGAAAGGTCCCTCTGGGTTCCGGCAAAGCCAGAAGGCCGTTCTGGGGAACAAGGTCAGACACTCGGGTCTGTCTGTTCCTTTGCTGTTTCTTTTGTTTGCTTTTACAAAATGACCTAGCTTTCGGCAGGAGGTGGCAGGGGTTTTGTTTTTGTTTGTTGCTTTTTTTTTTTTTTTAAGATTTATTTATTATGTATACAGTATGCATCAGGTCACATTATAGATGGCTGTGAGCAACCATGTGGTTGCTGGGAATTGAACTCAGGACCTCTGGAAGAGCACTCAGTGCTCTTAACTGCTGAGCCATCTCTCCATCCCCCTTGTTTTTGCTTTTTGAGTCAGGGGCTCATGGGGCTCTGGCTGGCTTTATATGTACCAGGTAACAAGATGACGTTGAATTATTGATCCTTCTGCCTCTACCTCCCAGATGCTGGGAGTACACGGAGCTAGCTGTGAAACCCAGGGCTTTGAGCATCTACCAACTGAGCCCTTCTCATTGGCTTTTTGTTCATTTGTTTGTTTGTTGGTTGGTTGGTTGGTTGATTAGTTGGTTGTTTGGTTTGGGCTCGGCCTGTAGCTAGCAGTTAAAAGGGCCTCCAGAGATGGGCAGGCTCCAGTTATGCGCCAGCAATTGGCTTGGCAGCACAATTTAACCCATCAGTGAGTCTTAAAAGTATGATTTGGGCTGGGCACTGGTGCACGCCTTTAATCCCAGCACTCAGGAAGCAGAGGCAGGTGGACCTCTGTGAGTTCAAGGCCAGCGTGGTCTACAGAGCGAGTCCAGGATCTGGGCTGGATGCAGTGGCACGTATCTTGGGAAGCTGAGGCAGGATGATCACTGAAAGATGGAGGCCAGCTTGGGCTGTACAGTGAGTTCCAGGCTAGCCTGGGCTACATGATACCTGTCTATATGTGTATGTGGTACACACATGTACATGAGTGCACTCGTGTGTGCATCATGCCATCTTCTTAGCTTATATAAAACACTTCTGACCAGATGAGGTGCCACATGCCTGTAATCCCTGAGTGCTGGGATTAAAGATATGAACCACCACACTCAGCTTCATGAAAAAAAAATTTAGGGGGGGGGGTGTTTTTTTTTTGGTTTTTTTGAGACAGGGTTTTTCTGCATATGTAGCCTTCGCTGTCCTGGACTCACTTTGTAGATCAGGCTGGCCTCGAACTCACAGTGATCCACCTGCCTCTGCCTCTCAAGTGCTGAGAGTAAAGGCGTGCACCAACATGCATGGCAAAATATTTTTTTAAAGTAACTTTTATTTATTTATTGTTATGCACATTTGGTGTTTGCTGTACATGAATGTCTGTGTGAGGGAGCGGGATCCACTGAAACTTGAGTCACAGGCAGTTGTGAGCTGCCATGTGGGTGCTGGGAATTGAACCTGGGTCCTCTAGAAGAGCAGCCAGTGCTCTTAACCACTACGCCATCTCTCCAGCCAAAATTTTTTAATAAAAAAAAAAAAAAAAAAAAGAAGATGGTCTCCTTGGCTGTTCTGGAACTTGCTATGTAGACCAGGCTGTGTTTGAACTCACAGAGATCTACCTGCCTCTTCCTCTAGCGTGCTGATATTAAAGGTATGTGCCACTATACCCAGAGATAAGTTATTTTAACTTTTATCATAATGAAACATTTTTGTTTGTCATAGAAGTTTATATAAGCTGGGTGTGGTGGTGCATGCCTTTACTCCCAGCACTCAGGAGGCAGAGGCAGGTGGATTGCTGTGAGTTCGAGGACAGCCTGGTCTACAAAGCGAGTCCAGGACAGCCAAGGCTACCCAGAAAAACTCTGTCTCAAAAATCCAAAAAACAGCAATAACAAAAGATGTTCAAATGGACAGAACATTCTCCACAGTTGAGTGAGGTATGACTTTCACACGAACTCTGGTGCCTCATATTTGACCATGTCCCCTGGAGGCGGAGACCTGGTGGCACTCAGAGGAAGGACAGCAGGTTACCAAGAAGAGACTTGATACCCTATGAGCATATATAGGGGGAGGAAATCCCCCTCAGGAACAGTCATAGTGGAGGGGAATAAGGGGAAAATGGGAGGGAGGGAAGAATGGGGGGATACAAGGGATGGGATAACCATTGAGATGTAACAAGAATAAATTAATAAAAAATAAAAAAAAAAACAAAAGATGTTCATATAAATGGGATCAAACAGTAACACATCCTTCTTATTACTGTTGTTAATTTTTTGAGACAGGTCTCACTGTGTATCCCTGGCTGGCCTAAGACTCGCTATGTAGACCAGGCTGGCCTCAAAGTCACAGGATTCCATTCTGCCTCTGCCTCCTGACCACTGGGATTAAAGGTATGCACCACCACACCTGGCTGGTTGTGTTTTTTTTTTGTCTGGCCTCTTTTGCACAACACTGCTCCTGAGAGGAATTCATATTGCAGCATGTTTGCAGTGCATTCCTTCCTATTGCTCTAGTATTCCATTATGTGGTCACACTACGGAGCACCTGCCCTGGGTGTAGTCCTGGACTCGATTTGTAGACCAGGCTGGCCTCGAATTCAGAGTGATCCACCTGCCTCTGCCTCCCGAGTGCTGGGATTAAAGGCCACCACGCCCGGCTCACATCTAGCAGTCTTATGATGAGTACACATTTTCATTTGTCTCGCGTAAATAGCCAAGAGTGGAATTTATAGCTCATAGAGGAAGGATTTGTATTGCTAGAAATCACCAAACTTGAGCCGGGCGTGGTGGCGCACGCCTTTAATCCCAGCACTCGGGAGGCAGAGGCAGGTGGATCACCGTGAGTTCGAGGCCAGCCTGGTCTACAAAGTGAGTCCAGGACAGCCAAGGCTACACAGAGAAACCCTGTCTCGAAAAACCAAAAAAAAAAAAAAAAAAAAAAAAAAAAAGAAATCACCAAACTTTTCTCCCCCAAAATGCCTGTCCTACTTTAACACCCACACAAATGATATACAAACACTCCAGTGGCTCGGTGTTCTTGTTGACATTTGTCATTGTCAGCCTTTCATTCTAGCTTTTCTGATGGCAAACAGTGGTGTTCATGCTGGCTTTGTCTCCCTCACACACTTTTTTTTTTTTTTTTTAATTTATGTGCATTGGTGTAGGGTGTCAGATCTTGGAGTTACAGACAGTTGTGAGCTGCCATGTGGGTGCTGGGAATTGAACCTGGGACCTTTGGAAGAGCAGACAGTGCTCTTAACCACTGAGCCAACTCTCCAGCCCCGCTTTTTTTTTTTTTTTTTTTAAAAAGGTCTCACGTATTCTAGGTTTGTACCAAAGTCCCTATGTAAGGGAGGATGACCTTAAATTCCTGATCCTCCTGCCTCCATTTTCAGAGTGCTAGGATTACAGGTATGTGCTGTCACATCTGGCTAATTACTATACATATATACATTCAAGGTATTAGCGATTGAGCCATCGCCCTCGTGCTAGCTAGGCAAGTGCTGCACCACTGAGCATGTACCTCAAGCTTTCTCTCATTCCTTTAACAGTTAGTTTTTTTTTTGTTTTGGTTTGGTTTTTGGTTTTTCGAGACAGGGTTTCTCTGTGTAGCCTTGGCCATCCTGAACTCACTTTGTAGACCAGGCTGGCCTCGAACTCACAGCGATCCGCCCGCCTCTGCCTCCCGAGTGCTGGGATTAAAGGCGTGCGCCACCATGCCCAGCTCAACAGTTAGTTTTCAATCCATGCTACAAGGGAGATGAAGGGTCAGCCAGCCAGACTGACTTGGAAGAGAGGCATCTGATAGAAACAGGGAGAGCAGAAAGTCAGCGAAGGTGTACCCTCAGAGATGCTCAGGATGCCCAGGGGAGAGAAAGACCCTAGCGCTCAGACACACACACACACACACACACACACACACACACACACACACACACACACACACCCCACTCTCACACATCCCCTCAGCCCCCCACATGCAGACACACACAAAATAAATAAATAAATAAATAAAATGTAATTAAAGACACACAAAAGGAGGCTGTAGAGATGGCTCAGCTATTTAGCTTACTCATTGTCCTACCATAGGACCTGCACGTATTTTATACCCAGCACCCACATCACAAGGCTCACAACCACCTGTAACTTCAGTTCCAAGGCCAGACTCTGACTTCCACAGGCTCCTGCACACACATAGTATGCATAAACTCAAGCTGGCACACACACATATGTGAGTAAAATAAACAACTCTTTTAAAAAATAAATAAAGCCGAGGGGTGGTGGCATACACCTTTAATCCCAGCACTCAGGGAGGCAGAGGCAGGTGCATCTCTGTGAGTTTGAGGCCAGCCTGGTCTACAGAGCAGGGTCCAGGACAGCCAAGGCTACACAGAGAAACCCTGTCTCAAAAAACCAGTCCCCCCCCAAAGAAAACACAAACAAACAAAACAAAAAGAAGAAAGAAAGAAAAGATGAATAGAGGCCTGATTTTCAGATTCTAGGGGGCTCAGGTTTTAATTTGTGATTTGATTTATGATCCTTCCCCTCTTATATGGTTCTTCCTCAAGAAATACCTGCCTGGTCTTGGAGGCTGAGGTCATGGGGCACCAGGCTTTAACACAGAACCTGGGCACAGCTACTGTCTGACCTTTGCCCTTCCCTATTTCTGCGGCCAACTTCAGGCTGCCTCATAGACCAGGAAGGTGTCCACTGCCCCCTGGTGGTCACTGAGATGTGGACACAGAGCTTGGCGATCCAGCCTCTCCCGACACCCCCATGACAGGCCCCAGTGTGTGAGCAGGCGCACACATGCATACATACATGCACACCCAGAGAACTGTCTGATGTGTTCACCCTCAGGCTTCCTTTCTTCCTCTCAAGAACCAACTCCTGTGTGCCCCACTGCTGCCATCTTACCCCAGCTCCCCCAGCTAGTAGCCCCTACCATTGTGAAGCCTTCTGGTACCTCCTTGTCTGTCCATGGCTCTAGTGTCTACACAAAGCAAAGGCGATCTTTTTTTTTTTTTTTTTCCCCTGACACAGGGTTTCTCTTATAGTCCTGGCTGTCCTGGACTCACTTTTAGACCAGGCTGGCCTCGAACTCACAGTGATCCGCCTGCCTCTGCCTCCCGAGTGCTGGGATTAAAGGCGTGTGCCACCACTCCTGGTTCGCAAAGGCGATCTTTTAAACAATTATGATTTCAGTGAATGCTCTAAATAGTGTACATATCTTAGGTGCAGAGCTCTCTCTCTCTCTCTCTCCCTCTCTCTCTCTCTATATATATATATATATCTCACATATACATATATGCAAATATGTGTGTGTTGGGGGTTGGTCTGGTGCTATATTTATATGAATGGCTAAATTCTGGGCCCCAAGATCTGGTCACGATCTGGACATAGGCACTGCTACGTACTCTGAACAATGTGTAAACTTTGCACTCAATTATCTCTGCTTAATAAACAAAAGTCTGGACAGCCTGTAACTGGGCAGAAGGGTGGTAGGTGAAGTTCCCGTTCCTGGGGCTTAGAGGTCTGAGGTAGGGACCAAGAGGGAGAAGGAGGAGGAGGAGGAAGAGGAGGAGGAAGAGGAGAGGAAGATGAAGAGAAAGAATGTGGCCCGATGAAGCCGGGCGTGGTGGTGCACGCCTTTAATCCCAGCACTCGGGAGGCAGGGGCAGGCGGATCGCTGTGAGTTCGAGGCCAGCCTGGTCTACAAAGTGAGTCCAGGACTGCCAAGGCTACACAGAGAGACCCTGTCTCGAAAAACCAAAAAAAAAAAAAAAAAAAAAAAAAAGAATGTGGCCTGATGGAGCAGATCCTGCTCAGACTGGACAAATATTGGCAAGTAACTTGGGCATGCGGCTGGAAAGTAGCTACACTAGCTTAGAAAATTATTATAAATCATTCCTGCCCAGTTATTATGCTTAAGATTATTAAATAAATCAATAGGTCTCACCAGGCAGTGGTGGCACACACATTTAATCCCAGCACTTGGGAGGCAGAGGCAGGTGGATTGCTGTGAGTTCAAGGCTAGCCTGGTCTATAAAGTGAGTCCAGGACAAGCAAGGCTACACAGAGAAACCCTGTCTCAAAAAACCAAGAAAAAAAATCAATAGGTCTCTGTCTCAATTATTTAGGAGCTGCCAGGTTAGGAAAGCCCTCTAGAAGCTGGGCATGCTGGTGCATTCCTGTAATCCCAGCACTCAGGGAGGCAGAGGCAGGAGGATCACTGTGAGTTTGAGGCCAGCCTGGTCTACAAAGTGAGGCCAGGACAGCCAAGGCTACACAGAGAAACCCTGTCTCAAAAAACCAAAAACCAAAACAACAACAACAAAACAAAAAAAAGAGAGGGGGGCGAGAGAGAGAGAGAGAGAGAGAGAGAGAGAGAGAGAGAGAGAGAGGAGAGAGGAGGAGAGAGAGGAGAGAGAGAGAGGAGAGAGAGAGAGAGAGGAGAGAGAGAGAGAGAGAGAGAGAGAGATTCTCTGTGTATCCCTGGCTATCCTGGACTCACTTTGTAGACGAGGCTGGCCTCAAACTCACAGTGAACTCACAGGCCTGCTCCTGCCTCCCGAGTGTGTGGGCCATCATGTCCAGCGCTTTTTGATTTTTTTGAGACAGGGTCTCACTGTGTCACTTTGGCTAGCCCGGAACAGATCAAGCTGCCCTCAAATGCCTAGAGATCCATCTGCCTCTGCCTCTGCCTCTGCCTCTGCCTCTGCCTCTGCCTCTGCCTCTGCCTCTGCCTCTGCCTCTGCCTCTGCCTCTGCCTCTGCCTCTGCCTCTGCCTCCTAAGCGCTGAGATTAAAGGCAGGTATCACCACACCCAACCCTTTAACTCTTTTCTTTACTGCTGTCTCCCCTGCACCTAGCACAGGTCCCAGCACACGTGAGGCATACAGAAATATTTGGCGAATGAGGGCGGTGTTTATACTAATGAGCTCTGAGAAGGGCAGACCTCAGATTGCACCATCACTCTGATACGACCTGTAGAGAGATTTTAACCCAGCATCGTGGCTACCGTAGCTGGAACACAGACACACCCTTTTAGTGTGCACCTTTGATCCCAAACAACGAAGGACGCCTAGTCCTAGGACAATTGCATCAAGAGAAGAAAACAACAAAGGAAGCCTAGTCCTAGGACAATTGCATCCAGAGAAGAAAAGTCACTTTTACAATTACCAGCTGGGGAACAGAGAGCGAAGGACCCCTTGACTCTCAGCTTTGTTTCCATGGTCCACAAAGGGAAGTGAAGGTGGTGCTTTTGCCTCGGGGTGTCCACTGACACGTGGATCCAGTGCTCATCCAAGGCCAAGCAACGCCCGCTGTCTCCAGGTGTACAGCTGAGCTTGCTCATCAACGGCACCCCAGCCCGGCCTCTTATTGACTATTCGGCTCACTCCCAACCAGTTGTACACACTTCTGCTCTAAGTGTGCTTAGCCTTGGGGGAGGGGGGCTAGGGTGCATAGGCAGGGAAGAACTGAGGCAGGGGACTTCATCTCTGTGGCTATGGAAAAACCATACCCTGTTGGGTAAAGGCATTCTAGTGAGATCCTTTTCACATGGAGGATCACCCACACTCCTGTGTGTAACCCCTCAAAAACATGCTCTGTAAGTAACCCCAATAAACTCATTTACTGATGCCCCAGGGAGAACTTGGGTGGCGGCACACCTTGGTTTGTCAATGAGACCTTGGGGGGGGCATTACTTAGGTCTACCCAAGGACAGGAATTTTAGCAACAGTGACTTAGGTCTTGTCTGGCTTTGGAAGCAGCAGCTTGCATGGATGGAAACTGCGGCCTTTCAGGTCTTTCCTCCCTGTATAGCCCTTCCCTTGGTCAGCAGAGTTCCCATAGCAGCCTGAGGTAGCCTAGATAACTGTAACCCCAGCACTCAGGAGGTTGAGGCAAGAGGATGGGATAGACGGTGACACAAGGGTCCTGAGTTCAATTCCCAGCAAACCATATGGTGACTCACAACCATCTGTAATGTGATATGATGCCCTCTCTGGCCTGCAGGTATCTACGCAGGCAGAGCACTGTATGCTAACTAACTAAATAAATCTTAAGAAAGAAAGAAAAGAAAGAAAAGAAAGAAAGAAAGAAAGAAAGAAACACACAAACAGCTCTTGTAACTGTGCCACCATATGCCTCCCTACTTAACAGCTGCCTAAGGGCAGCAACAGTGATTTCCTAGTAAAAGCAGCCTGGCCCAGAGAGGAGAGGAAAAGGAAAGAGAGCTTTGCTGATGGCTGCATGGCAGAGGTAAGGCCCTCTTACAGGTGACAGTGCTGGCAAGTCAGTACACAGGGATGGCCGTGATGAGCGCAGGCTTTGGGAGTAGGAAGCCATGGGGGAGTCAGGCAAGACGGTTCATGCCTGTAATCTTAGGTGGGGGCAACAGGATCAGGGGTTCAAGTCATCCTCAAGTGCATACTGAGTTTGAGGCCAGCCTGGGCTACATGGGACCCTGTCTCAATAATAAAGAGACAAACAGATGCTAAATAAAGTTGTAGGAAAAGAAGAAAGGCAGCTGCCCAACATTTTGGGTGCAAAATTTAAGGGAGTGTCAAAACCTCAGCGATCAAGTCAAATAATTATCTGGTGCAGTGTATATTTATACATATATGAGACATGAGCAACGTAAGTATATTGCAGTGCTGGAGACACAAGCACAGGTCATGAATACCAGGCAACAGTTGTGTAACTGTTAGCTGGAGAGATGGCTAAGAGCCCAGCTTGCTCATTTGTGTTTTGTTTTTGTTTTTGTTTGTTTTGTTTTGTTTTTCGAGACAGGGTTTCTCTACAATAGCCTTGGCTGTACTTGGCTCGCTTTGTAGACCAGGCTGGCCTTGAACTCACAGCGATCTGTCTGCCTCTGCCTCCTGAGTGCTGGGATTAAAGGTATGCACCACCACAGCCAGCTTCTGGTTGCTCATTTGGTCCTGGATTTAGTCCCATTACCCACATGGCCTGTTACTCCAGCTCCAGGAAGTCCAATACCCTGTTCTGTCTTCCCTCAGTGCCAGACAAGTGGTGCAAATAATACATTTAGGCAAAATGCCCTTATGTAGGCTTAGCTTTTTTTCAAAAATCCACTTTATTTGGGGTTCTTTAACACTTCTATCTCCCTTCCAACCTACCAGCTGAGGGGTGGGAGAGAAAGAAGGTTAACAGGAAAAGAGGGTTGTGGACATTTTTAGAAATAGTTTCTTGGGGTGATTCCACTCTTTGTTGTCAGGCCAGCCAAACAGCAAACAGCGATACGAATCAGCAGTGGCATCACCATCCAACAGAGACAGCAAGACTCTGCCACATCGGCAGAAATCTGAGGAAGCTGCCAAAATCAACCAGAGTACCACATGAAATTCTCTGGAGCGTTTCTTTCTGCAAAGTGTGGAAAAAAACCGAAGACCAGCAAAGTGATGTAAACCATGGCAAGGCAGAGTGATGCAGAAGTGTCTTCATCCCTCACATGAGACAGCTTCCAGTAAAACATCACGGGTCTGTTTTCTGCTAACAAAGGTCAAGAAACTGTCTTCTGTGGTGGAAAAACATTCCTACATCCCATATAAAACCCCACATTCATATGATACAACTGAGTCTTCAAAAACAAACAAACAAACACCCAAAAACTTCCACTTCACCTGTACATATAAAAATTATATTGGGCTGGAGAGATGGCTCAGTGGTTAAGAGCACTGCCTGCTCTTCCGAAGGACCCGGGTTCAATTCCCAGCACCCACATGGCAGCTCACAACTGGCTGTAACTCCAAGATGTGACACCCTCACACCAATGCACATAAATTAAAAAAAAATTAAATAAAAATTATAAAAATTAATTTCTTTTGTTTTTTCAAGACAGGGTTTCTCTGTGTAGCCTTGGCTATTCTGGAACTTTCTCTGTAGACCAGGCTGACCTCCAACTCACAGACATCTGCCTGCCTCTGCCTTCAGAGCCCTGAGATTAAGAGTTCACCACCACGCCCAGCTATGCAATTTTTAGAAGTTATTTACTAATTTATTTTGGGTGTATGTACTTGTGTGGGCAATGTACATAGCATGACATCAGTGTCTATGTCAGATTGGTTCTCTCCCTCTACCACGTGGATCCTGGAGATAGAATTAAAGTAGTCAGAGATGGACATGGCGGTGCACAGCTTTAATCCCAGCACTCAAGCACTCACGAGGCAGAGACAGGCGAATCACTGTGAGTTTGAAGCCAGCCTGGTCTACAAAGCGAGTCCAGGACAGCCAAGGCTACACAGAGACACCTTGTCTCGAAAACAAAACAAAACAAAACGGAGTTAAAGTAGTCAGTTTTGGCAGCAAGTGCCAGAACCTGTCAAATATTTGTTTTATTTTTAGAGACAGGGTTTCTCTGTGTAGCCTTGGCTGTCCTGGAACTCACTTTGTAGACCAGGCTGTCCTTGAACTCACAGAGATCCTCCTGCCTCTGTCTCTAGAGTGCTGGGATTAAAGGTATTTGCCTCCACAGCAAGGCTGACACAATATTTTCAAAAGACACAATTATTGATAAGAAATTCATAATACTTAAAGAAGTGAGGCCAACACGCTACAGAAGTGCCTGTGCATCTGTGTTTATTGTAGCACAAGATATGGAACCAACCTAAGTGTCTATTAATGAGTGAATTCAGCACCTTTACATGCTAAGCCATCTCGCCAGCCCCACAGTGAACTCTCCCACCCCTGAGGCAGGGTTTCTATGTAGCCTTGGCTGTCCTGGAACTCACTCTGTAGACTATGCTGGCCTCAAACTCACAGAGATCCGCCTGCCTCTGCCTCCTGATTGTTGGGATTAAAGGAGTGTGCTATCACTGCATAGCACACAGTAAACCTTAAAAAAAAAATTAACTAAACTTTATTTTATGTGCATTGGTGTCAGATCCCTAGGAACTAGAATTACAGACAGTTGTGAGCTGTCATGTGGGTGCTGGGAATTGAACCCACGTCCTTTGGAAGAGCAGACTCCCAGTGAACTTTTATTCAGCCATAAAGAAGAATTTTTGCAGGCAGTGCAATGGAAGTGGAGAACAAATGGAACAAACTGAAGATCATCACGTTATCTGAATAAGCCAGACTTGGAAGAAGAAGAAGAAGAAGAAGAAGCAAAATGAAGAAGAAGAAGAAGAAGAAGAAGAAGAAGAAGAAAGAAGACGAAAGAAGAAGAAGAAGAAAGAAGAAAAGAAGAACGAGAACGAAGAAGAAGAAGAAGAAGAAGAAGAAGAAGAAGAAGAAGAAGAAGAAGAAGAAGAAGAAAAAAAGTCACATAGTGACATAGTGAAATGCCCCTAGAAGGACTGCAGGAACATGCTGAAGAAAATCGAAATTGGCCAGCATTCCAAGTGTAGTTGCCTCCTCTCTGGTAAGAGACGAGGGGGCCCTGTGCAGTACCTGTTATTACTCAGGTTCTGGCATGGAAATGGTGGCTAGTAGGGGGCCTAGACCTACATCACCACTTCTGCTGTCAAGGTCAAGTCAGCCTCCAGAGGACTGAAGGACCAGGAGTAGTGCGACCATCTGAGACATCCCCAGTCTGCAAGAAGTGGGTTGATTTATGTAACAACTACAGCAAATGTTTGCAATCCACAGGCTGAGCGCACAGCACAGTGGAGGAGCTTCCCAATTGGCCTAGATGAAGCCCTCAGGCGCCTGATGTTCCTCCTGACCACCAGCAGGTGGCGGAGTCAGCCTGCATCTGGACAATGGTTTCTCACTGAGTCTCAGCTCTGGTTCCAGCGAGCATGCTAGCTTCTTTCTCCCTGTCTCCCCATCCGCATCGGAGATCTCAGGCCTGCCTTTGCCTCCTGAATGCTGGGATTAAAAGTGTGTGCCACCACTGCCACCATTCAGCCAAGGCCTATGAGTTTAATTTGTTTGTGTGTTCAAAGATTTTGTGTAGCCGAGGCTGGCCTTGAATTCACTAAGTAGCCAAGGTTATCCTTGAACTCTTAATCTTCCTGTTTGAGTTCCAGCACTAAAGGGAAAAGTTTTGGCTGGGGATTCAGCTCAGCAATAGGTAAAGCATGTGCTTAGCACAGCACACACAGGTAACAAGAAAAGAAAGCTTAGTATTCAGAGCCAGGCTCGTGTCTACAGTCCCAGCCACTTGGGATACTGAGGCAGGAGAATCACAAGTTTGAGGCCAACTTGGATTATTTTAACTCTGAGTATAGATTTAACTGTTTCCCATTGATTTTTGGTTATGGTTTTGGTTTTCGAGACAGGGTTTCTCTGTGTGTAGCCCTGGCTAACCGAGACTCACTTTATAAACCAGGCTGTCCTCAAACGCATAGAGACCCACCAGCCTCTGCCTCCCAGGTGCTGGGATTAAAGCTGTGTACTTGGGGCTGGAGAGATGGCTCAGCGGTTAAGAGCACTGACTGCTCTTCCAGAGGTCATGAGTTCAATTCCCAGCAACCACATGGTGGCTCACAACCATCTATAATGTGATCTGATGTGCATTGTGTACATGATAAATAAATAAATCTTAAAAAATAAATAAATAAATAAATAAATAAATAAAGCTGTGCACCGCCATGCCCGCCATTTTTTTTTTTAATTACTATGAAATGAAATGAAAATACACAGGAGCTCTCTCTCGCTGTGGTCTAACCCCATCTTCCTAGGGCTGTCACTGCGGAGCCGAGTGGGAGGAACCTAAGGATGGATAACGGGGACGAGTGCAGTGACGTCAAAGATCTAATGCTTCTCAAGAAACAAGAGGAGACGTCAGGCGTAGTGGCGCATGCCTTTAATTCCAGCACTCAGGGAGGCAGATGGAGGTGGATCTCTGTGAGTTCAAGGCCAGCCTAGTCTACAGACAGGGCTACACAGTAAGACTCCGTCTTGAAAAAAAATTTAAGTTAAATTTTAAAAAGGGGGGGGGGCGGGGGCAGAAGAAATCAGAGGAGAGACCCTCCACGGCTAAGAGTACTTCTTCCAGCCAGGTGGTGGTGGCGCACGCCTGTCATCCCAGCACTCGGGAGGCAGAGGCAGGCGGATCTCTGTGAGTTTGAGGCCAGCCTGGTCTACAAAGTGAGTCCAGGACAGCCAAGGCTACACAGAGAAACCCTGTCTTGGGGGGAAAAAAAAGAATACTTCTTCCTCTTGCAGAGGACCTGGGTTTGATTCCCAACACTCATGAATGCCAGCTCACAACTGTCTATAACCCCAATTCAAGGATGTACATGAGAGCCGGGCGTGGTGGCGCACGCCTTTAATCCCAGCACTCGGGAGGCAGAGGCAGGCGGATCGTTGTGAGTTCGAGGCCAGCCTGGTCTACAAAGTGAGTCCAGGATGGCCAAGGCTACACAGAGAAACCCTGTCTCGAAAAAACCAAACAAAACAAAACAAAAAAAAAAAAAAGAATGTACATGATATACAGAGGTATATGCGAGCAAAACACTCATATATATATACACAATAAAATATTTTTTTTAAAAGACGGAAATCAGTTCAAGGCCAGTCTGGTCTAGAGAGGAAGTTCTGGCTAGCCAGGGCTACACAGTGAAATCCTGTCTCAAAAACAGCAAATGTCACCCAATCAGCCCACCAGCCAAACAAACAAAAGACTGAAAGGGAGGAGCAGGGGTGGGGGTGGGGGTGGGGAGGTGGGGATGGTGAGGAGATAGATACCCATGCCTAAAAAAGGGGTGTGTGCTCCTGGAGGCTGAGGCAGGAGGATCTGGAGCTCCCTGCTAACACAGGCTGTATAGTAAGACCTGTCTCATACATAATAAATAAATAAGCAGGGGCTGGGGGTGGCTCCGTCATTAAAGTGTTCGCTAGTAAGTATGAGGGCCTCAGTGAGGGTTTCTGACACCCCCATTGGCCTCAGAATAGTGCATATCTTTAGTCCTCAAGAGGCAGAGGCAGGTGAGTTTGAGGCCAGCCTGCTCTACATATGAGTTCCAGGCTAGCCAGCCCTACACAGTGAGATCTTATCTCGAAAGGAAAAATGTGAAAGGTCTCATGTAATGGCCCGTGCCTAGAACCTTCTGGTTAATTTGGTGAGCTCTAGGTTCAGAGAGAGAACCTATGTTAAAAAAAAAAAAAAAAAAAGGCAGTCACGCCAGGTGTGGTGGCGCACATCTTTAATCCCAGCACTCAAGCACTCAGGAGGCAGAGGCAAGCGAATCACTGAGTTCAAAGCCAGCCTGGTCTACAAAGCAAGTCCAGGACAGCCAAGGCTACACAGAGAAACCCTGTCTCAGAAAACAAACAAACAAACAAAAAGGGAGTCAGGACCTCAATCCCTGGCCTCCAAAGGCACCCCCTCATACATCTGTATGTGAACATGCATACGCACATACCAAAATAAATAAAGCCAATGAGGGCAAGAAATGGGCCTGACCTGGGATTCAGCATGCCACAGCCTTCTTCTCGCCTCCTCCGAGGAGCCTCAGCTCAGGAAGCTGAGGTTGTAGGAATGTTCTGAGGCTCTCTGTGGATCCTGGCAATGTCCTGACACAGCTCCTGGGCGGCTCTGCTGATGGCCCTGAAGGCGCGTTAAGCCCCCGGGGTGGGATGTAGCAAACGCGTCTTGAGGTTGTTGGGAATCTGTTCTGTTCAGTACCTGCTGTTTTTGCTCTGGGAAGCAAACAGCTGCTCTAGCAGCCCCTTTGGGGACCCAGGGCGAGGCTGCGATGTGCTCAAGGGGGCGTAATGTCACAGGCTAGGAAGAAGGGAGGGAGAGCCTTAGAGCCTTAGAGACTGAGAGGACAACATCAGAGGAGGAGGGTCCCAGTGAAGAGGAAGATGGAGAGTCACACGGGGGGGGGGTGTAGGGGGGCGGCGGAGCAAGCTCCCATCATTGACAACCAGACAGGGACCCAAAGCCAGGCTCCTCCCCTGCTCTCCCAGTGGCAGACACCTAAGTGTCCTCTAGTGAAGCAAAGGTGGGGAGGAAGGGTCCTAGGTAGGGAGGAGGGTAGCCGGACCTCCTAGGAATGACCTCTCTCCTGCGGTCCATCCGTTCTTGATTTGGAGAGAGACACCACCCAGGACAAGAAGCCCAGGGCTCAGGTCTATGCAAATGAAGAAAACCCTTTCTAGAAGGAAGAAAGAAGTGGCTGGGAGTCAGTCAGAAGGCAGATGCAAACCCCAGAGCACTGTCTCCCTGAGAGGTAAGCCGCCGCCCACCCCACCCCCAGCTCTGCCTGCCTGTGGGCAGGCAACACTTCCAGGCTGAGCCACATCTGCAGCTGGGCCTGACTCTGAGGTGAGGAGTGAGAGAGAAGGGGGCTGCTGTCAGGCATGGGTGAGTGTGGAGAGCAGAGGCGGAACACGGAGGCAAAGGGTGGAGAAAAGGAGGAAGGGAGTATGGAGAGGCAAGAAGCTAGGAGGGGGCTAGAAAGGCAGCCTGTGTTTAATGTTGGGAGTGAGCTTTGTTCCCTTGGTGTGCTGAGAGCTTTTCAGGACACAGTGCTAGGGGCGGGGCGTGGGAAGGGGGCAGGAGAGGAGGATGCTGGGATGCTGCCAAGGACTGAGAAAGGGCTAGTGGTGTTAAGAAATGATCTTAAGGGCTGGAGAGATGGCTCAGAGGTTAAGAGTGCTCTCTGCTCTTCCAGACGTCTTGAGTTCAATTCCCGGCAACCTCATGGTGGCTCACAGCCATCTATACTAAGATCTGATGGCTTCTTCTGGCCTGCAGATAGGGCACTCATACACATAAAATAATAAATAAATAAATAAATCTTACAAAAAAAAAATAAAAGAAGGAAAGAAATGATCTTAAGGGCTAGGTGTGGTAGTGTTCACTTTTAATTCTAGCACTCAGGAGGCAGAGGCAGGCGGAGCTGCTCCATGAGTTCAAGGCCAGCCTTGAACTGGTCTACACAGTGAGTTCCAGGAAAGCCAGGGGTACACAGAGAAACCTTGTAAAAAAAAAAAAGTAATAAATACATAAATAAATGCAAGCAAACTTGGGCCAGTGAGATGGCTCAATGGGTCAAGGTCCTTGCTATCAGGCCTCACGATCTGACTTTGATTCTTAGGACTCATATTGTGAAGGAGATAACCAACTCCTGCAAGGTGTTCCGTGACCTCTGTGTATTTGCCATGGTAGGTGTGTGTATACATAACACTAAATTTAAAAAACAAAAATAAAAACCCTTCTATGACTCCCATAATTTGATGGGGCAGAGGCATGCCAATCATTGACACCCCATCAGACACTGATGCCCCACCCATCCTGAATCTCAAATCTCTACAATCTTTTTTTGTTTTTTTTAACTTTCAAAATCAACTGTCAAACCCCCCAGTTTTACCGAGCTATACGGCCAGAGGGAGACATCTCACAGGGTCACCAATTTCGTCTAAAAACTAAAACTAAAATATTCCACCACAGTCTCATTGGTTTACTGCGTCATCCCAGGGCACTTTGGCACAAAGTATAGAAACCCCAGGTTGGAGCTTTTTAAAAATTTTATTTTAGGCAAGCAGTGGTGACACACACTTTTAGTCCCACCACTTGGGAGGCAGTCAGGTGGATCTCTGAGTTTGAGACCAGCCTGGTCTATAGGAGTTCCAGGAGAGCCACGGCTACACAGAGAAACCCTGTAGTGAAAACAAAAACAAACCAACCAAACAAAACAAGCATAGAAAAGCTTTCTGGGGGACCTAACCACAAACAACTAATCTATGTAAAAGGCACTGAACCTGTAAAACCTGCCAAATTGATTTTTCCAAAGGAGATGAAAATAGCTTTAAGGCTTCTAATGTGTGGCTTTAAAAAAAGAACTTGTTTGTTTGTTTTTGCCTTTCCTTGTTCCTGGGTTTGTTTCAGGACTGTGAGCCTTGCATGTCCAGGCAAAAGTGAGCTCAGAGCGATCTCTACTGTGTTCTCCCGTGCTTGCCCCATGGTCTGGTCTCTACGCATGCCCAGAGCCAGGCCTAGCTTTCGGCACTTACCCTCTAGGTGAAGATCCTGGTGCTTAGTGTGAGGCAGCCACACCTCACCCTTGTGCAAGGGTGCTGTGTGAGTCGGGTACCTCGGCGTCTGTAGCTTCATTTCCTGTTGGAGACTTCTTGGTCCAGTTCCCTGAGTTCTAAAACAGAGGTAGCTGTGAATCCAAAAGAGGAGTCATTGTTGTTAAGGGGCCACACTGTCATATATTGTTATTAAATCTCTGTACCTTAAAGAATAAGTTTCTGGCACTTGGGAGGCAGAGGCAAGCCGATTGCTGTGAGTTTGTGGCCAACCTGGTCTATAGAGTGAGTCCAGGACAGCCAAGGCTACATACAAAGAGAAACACTGTGTCGAAAAACCAAACCCAACCAAACCAGACAAAAACAAAGAATAAGTTTGTTTCCTAAGTCTAATGTAGCCTGCAAACCATGTTTTTCATGAATATATGGTATGTGTGTGTGTGTGTGTGTGTGTGTGTGTGTGTGTGTGTGTGTGTGTGTGTGTGTAGCCACCCCTTTGCCTTGCTGAACTCTTGAGTCTGTGATGCTCCCTTCACAGGACAATGTTCTACCCCACAGGCAGCCTGGAGCCCAGCTCTTTTGGCCAGGTGCTCACAGCCAATTACCTCAACAGCTGTTTTCCATCAACCCTAACCCTTCCCCAAAAAGAGTCCTCAAAACCCAGCCAGGGGCTGCTCTCTGACACCTTGACTTAGGGGGTGGCAGCTGTTTGGTCAGTCTAAATAAAGATTCTTTTCCTTTTTCTTTTCTTTTTTTTTCGAGACAGGGTTTCTCTGTGTAACCTTGGCTGTCCTGGACTCACTTTGTAGACCAGGTTGGCCTCGAACTCACAGCAATCCACCTGCCTCTGCCTCCCGAGTGCTGGGATTAAAGCCAACATGCCCGCCTTTAAATAAAGATTCTTAATCAGACAGTTGTGGAAATGTCCCCCAAAGCGCCCCCTCCAAGATCTAACACAACCTTGGGAAAAATGTGACCCTCTGTTACATTGTGTTTCCCCCCCAAAGTGGCAGCAGCATCTTATTTTGAGGGGTACAGGGCTGAGGAATCTTGCATCTGCTTCCACTGTAAGAACTGGTCAAATGGCTCAGCACTTAAATCAGTTACTGGCTTTTCTTTCTTCCTTCCTTCTTTTTTTTGGGGTTTTCTTTTTTTCTTTTTTTTTTTTGGTTTTTCGAGACAGGGTTTCTCTGTGTAGCCTTGGCCATCCCGGACTCACTTTGTAGACCAGGCTGGCCTCGAACTCACAGCGATCCGCCTGCCTCTGCCTCCCGCGTGCTGGGATTAAAGGCATGCGCCACCACGCCCAGCTTTTCTTTTTTTTCAAAACAGGGTTCCTCTGGTTAGCTTTGGCTGCCCTGGAACTTACTCTGTAGACAAGGCTGGCCTCGAACTCATGGAGATCCGGCCACCTCTGCTGGGACCAAAGGCATGCACCACTGCTACCCAACTCTGTTATTAGTTCTGCAGAGGACTCTGAAGTTGGTTCCCAGCACCTGCATTAGGTGCTCACACTTACCTGTAACTCCAGATCCAGGAGGATCTGATGCCTCTGGCCTCTGTGAACACCTGGACTCACACGCACTTACCCATACAAACACAGATACTCACATACATATAATTGAATTCTTAAAAAAAAAAAAAAATCTCATTGCAAAACCTGAATATAGGGGCAAGGTCCCAGACTTGTGCTCCAGGTCCAGCTTTCCCTGCAGGGTCTCTCTCTCTGTGTGGATGGGTGGATGACAAGGCAGAGACATCACTTTTTTCTTCTTAAAAAAAAAAAGTTATTTATTAGCCAGGCATGGTGGCACATGCCTTTAATCCCAGCACTTGGGAGGCAGAGGCAGGCGGATCACTGTGAGTTTGAGGCCAGCCTGGTCTACAAAATGAGTCCAGGACAGCCAAGGGTACACAGAGAAACCCTGTCTTGAAAAAAAAAAAGTTATTTATTGTGGGGAAGTGGTGGTGCATGCTTTTAATCCCAGCACTCAGGAGGCAGAGGCAGGTGGATCTCTGTGAGTTCTAGGACAGCCTGGTCTACAGAACAGCCAGGGCTAGCTTCGCAGAGAAACACTATCTTAAAAATCAAAAACAAAACTCACACAAATATATGCATTTTACGTGTACGTGTCTGGGTGCATGCATGTGCCCCATATACATGCAGAAGTCGGAGGAGGTGGGAAGGGTCATCAGATCCCCTGGAGCTGGAGTTAGAGGGTTTGTGGGTGTTGGGAATCAAACCCAGGCCTTCCTGTGCTCTTAACTGCTGGGCCATGTCTCCAGCCTCCTCCTGTAGACGTCTCTGCTCCTGAGCCTGAGAGATAGCTCCATAGGTAATGGCGTTTGCAGCCACACCTGCCGACCTGTCTGATATCTTGCTCCCACACGGTGGAAGAGGAAACCGATTCACACAAGTTGTCCTCTGAACTCCACCTTTGAGGACACACATACACACATGAATAAACAAATGTATTTTTGTACAGAAAAAGAAATTGTACCCAAAGCAGTGCGGGATTGGGGAACATACCGGCCCAGCAGTCTGAGGGAAAGGGCCGGGTGGGCAGAGAGGAACACAGCTGGCGATGCAGCTTTGAAGCGGAGGGAGGCAGGTGTAAGCCCTAGGCGGTGGAGGAGTGGCCCACACTCCTCACTCAGGGCTCCATCTCTCTATATCACTGCACCAGGTTGCTACTCTGTAATTCACCCGGTTCCTGTTTCTTGCCAGCGTGTTTTCTTACTCTCGGGTTCTCCAGGCAGCTCCCTCCTAAACTGCCCTCAGCCCTAACCTTTTCTCCTCTTTCCATCCTGTCCACCTGGACTGCTCTCCCCATCACATGACCCGAGCGTACATCGTAGAATTCTTCCCACGCCAGCTGCGGGTCTGCAGAGGGCTTTGCAGAGGCTGCGGGCAACGCATGCGCACTGTCGGCGCACCTGCGCCTCTGCTGGCCGCGGAGGCTAGACATTCCCTACGCACCCTGCGGCATCATCCTGGTCTGGTCCTTGTGATAAGATGAGGCCATGGACAAGGAACCCGATTGGGCTAAAACTCCAGAGGTGATCTGGTTCTTGTTGCTGATACACGCGTAACAGGCTGGCCACAGAGCCAAACCTCTCCTTCCGCCAGGGCCTTTGGGCTGTGTCCTGGGCTCAGCAGATCTTTACGGGGGGGGGGGGGGCCATCAGGTAGTCAGAACCCGAGTGGAGTTACTGGTCTGCACTTTTAGCCTTGTGACCTTGGCCAGGTGGCTTGACCTTGGCGGGCCTGGAGAAAATAATGATGTTGCCCTTCAGAACCGGGACAGGCAGCTCCAGGTTTTCCAAGCATCCCCAGTCCTTGCCTGCGGTAGTGCGTGGCTGTCATACTCCCACTTTGCTATGTGATCCAAACATTTTGGATTTCTTCTCTCACTCCTCCCTCCCTCCTTCTCTCTCTTTCCCCTCCCCCCTCCATCTTTCCTCTTCTCCTCTCTTCTCTCTCTGGTTGCTTTTCTTTCTCTCTCCCACTCCCCCTGCATGTGCCCAGAGCTGCTTCCAGTAAACTTGTATTTATATACTTTAACTTGTTTTTCATTATTAGCTCATATCACCTTGATAAGGTTTATCAAATAATGCCACCGACCTCATGGAGGTGGAGGGAAAACTACTGAGTGTTCTGTGCTGTCTCACACTCTCGGCCAGTTGCAGAATACAGACAGCTCACTTGTAATTCCAGAACTCAAGAGACTGAGGCAGGAGGATTATCGCTAGTTTGAGGCCATCCTGGGTTATCTAGGGAGACACTGTCTCAGCACTCTGCTCTAGGGTAAGTGGTGTTGGTCATTGCTCTGGATCCTCAGACCCACCCTCAGTGTGAGACGCTTCACAGATGGGGAAGCTGAGGCTCAGTGAGAGGCTTCACAGATGGGGAAACTGAGGAGAGATGTCCGGAAGCATTGAGCCAGGTGATAGATTCCACATTCAGCATGATTTCAAAGCAGGGTGGCTTTAAAAAATTTTTCTAATAGGATTTCATGTGAGTTTACGCTGCCCTCGAACTTGCTACGCAGCCAAGGACTGTGAAAGGATCATCTTGAACTCTTGATGCCCTCCCCTTCTTTGCTTCTACCTCCCAAGTGCTGGCATTATCGGAGCCAGAACCCACCAAATCCAGGCTTCTTGGTGAGTTCACAGTCTGTCATCCTACTTGCTCTTTGAACTATCTTTTTTTTTTTTTTTTTTTTTGAGACAAGGTTTTTCTGTGTAACAGCCCTGGCTGTCCTGGAACTCACTTTGTATACCAGGCTGGCCTCAAACTCATGGAGTTCTACCTGCCTCTGCCTCCTGAGTGCTGGGATTAAAGGCGTGCGCCACCACCGCCCGGCGAACTATCTTTTTAAAACTAGCATCCATTCTGATTTTACCCATCACCAGGGGACATTCCAGGTACATCCTCTTGCAGAAAACAATCTTTTTGGGCCCCTGCTACTACTGAAAATAAGGAGCTGCTTTATTTGCTGTGATCTTTGAAGAAGTTCCTTATGCACAGACCCCACACCACCTGAAAGTCGACGATGAGTGATGCAGCAGGCCCCCCCCCCACCCCCCAGCCAGCCTCAGGCTCTCGGATGTAATCCCAATACCCTCTTTTTCCAGAGAAGCTAAATCCCTTTCTGTTGCTGGGTCTTTGCACCCACTGTGTGTTCAACAGGGTACTCTCCCATCCCCTCCTGCTACCTTTTCCTTGGCTCAGGGAGCCCATTCTGACTGCAGCCTCGCCTGTTCCTTGGATCAGGTGGCCTGTCACCAACTTTCACAGCCACCTTTCCTGTTTCAGATCTTTCCAGAACGCATGGCTCCTTCACTACTGTATGTCTTTGCCATCAGTCCCTCAAGAGCTTATGGTGCTCAGCCCGGACATCAGATGGCACCCTTATTGGCCCACTTGACTGCGTGAATGGCAGTTGAGCCCTCAACATCCCTACTCCTTAACAATAAGAGATGTCAAGCCTGGTGTGGTGGCGCATGCCTTTAATTCCAGCACCAGGGGAGGCAGAGGCAGGTGGATCGCTGTGAGTTCGAGGCCAGCCTGGTCTACAAAGTGAGTCCAGGACAGCCAAGGCTACACAAAGAAACCCGGTCTCGAAAAAACAAAAACAAAACAAAACAACCCCCCCCAAAAATCCAAAAAAAAAAAAGAACAAAAACAAAAACAAAAAACCAATAAGAGATGTCTCAAGCTTCTAATTCACATTTCCTTGGTAGATGCATTAACTGTGGAGTCTCTGTTGACACATGCCAGCTGGTTAAGGAAGGCGCATGTGGTGTCACAACTGTACCCGGGGTTCCCTCGCAGTTACACACGCTAGCTCCTTCTCCAGATGAACCCAGAATCTACCAAGTGTTCTCTAAGCCAAGGCAGAGCTGATATGTGGAGAGAAGACATATTGTACCTTCTGTCTAGGAAGGAAGCGAAAGTCTCTTCGGGTGCAGGCTGAGGTAGAGGGCAGATGTCTGGGTTCCTTTTCCTGTTGCTAAGGAAGAAAAATATTTAGTTTGGTTCACAGTTCAAAAGGAAGTCTGTTATAGCAGGGTAAGCACAAAGGTAGGAGCTGGAGATGGCTGGTCACGTTCTGTCCACAGTCAGGAAGCACTGAACTCACAGCCTAGGGAATGATGCCAACCACAGTGGGCGGGTTTTCCCACCCCAGTGAGTCTAATCACAATACTCTCCCACAGGCATGCCAGAGGCTGACCTTCTCAAGCTAAATCCCTCACAGGCAGACCTGGAGGCTTGCTTTGTTGATTGCAGCCCCTGCCAAGTTGACAGTCCATACTGTCTATCACCAGAACACTGTCAAACCTTCTCAGCCAGGCGCTGGTCTCTCGAGCTAGGACATACGGTATTTTAAGTTTGACCACAATACACTTCATGACCTTGGAAAAACTCTTCCTTAGTCTTTCGCTTCTTATCCTGAGGTGCAGTATAAAATGTGGTTCAGAATTCAAATTAGAGAGTTGTATTACTAGGGGCTAGCCTGAGCTCCATTGGCAGACTGATTGCACAACATAAGCCAGGCATGAAAGCGCATGTCTATGAGACCAGCATCTGGGAGAGGGTAAAAGGAGGATGAGAGCGTGAAGGTCATCCTGAGCTACATACCAAGTTTAAGGCCAGCCTGTGCTACTTGAGCTCCTGTCAAAAAAAAAAAGGCACATGGTAGGGGGATGGGGGCAGTGCTAGTACACACCTTTAGTCCCAGCACTTTGGAGGCAGAGGCAGGTGGATCTCTGAGTTTAATGCCAGCCTGGTCTACAGAGTGAGTTCCAGGACATCCAGGGCTGCACAGAGAAACCCTGTCTCAAAAACTAAACAAAACAAATTATCACAAAAAAATGAATAAATAAAGACAGAGGTATGGTGGACACCTTTAATCCCAGCACCCAGGAGGCAGAATCAGGTGTGTTTCTGTAAACTCCAGACTAGCCAGGGCTGCATAGTGAGAACAGTCTAAATAAGTAAGTAAAATACATTTGTTTTAAAGATAATTGAATTATTGCTTAGTCATTAGTCAACGCAGCCTGTCTGAGACTCCAGGTCCCTGTCTGTAAAGTACTCACTTAATTTCCAAATGATATGAGAAGGGGTCCTGGATCACAGGCCGTTCATGTTTGTGGGGTACTCTCTGACTTCACTCCTTCATCTGCTGTCCTTGGTGATTTGTTTTCACTTATTATCATTATGTCTGAAGAGCACTTTGTGCTAGTCACCGCATGTGGTCAGAGAACAACTCTAGAATCAGTTCTCTCTTGTTATGTGGGCTTGGGGGTGGAGGGGGTCAACCTCAGGTTCTCAAGCATGGTGGAGAAT
Source organism: Acomys russatus (assembly GCF_903995435.1). Lineage (NCBI taxonomy): Eukaryota > Metazoa > Chordata > Mammalia > Rodentia > Muridae > Acomys > Acomys russatus. Next base: position 50,467,096 of record NC_067160.1, read on the forward strand.
GCCTTTACCCATTGAGCCATACCCATTTGTTTCAGGGTTGTTTTTTTGTTTTTTTTTTTTTGTTTGTTTTTTGTTTTTTTTAGACAGGAGATTGCCATGTAGCTCAGACTGGCCAAAATTCACAGAAAGTCTCTTACCTCAGCCTCTCAAATGCTGGGATTACAGATGGATTGCAACCATGTCTAGCAATCCTTTATGCTTAAAAAATTTATTCATCGGCCGAGCGTGGTGGTGCATGCCTTTAATCCCAGCCCTCGGGAGGCAGAGGCAGGCGGATCGCTGTGAGTTCGAGGCCAGCCTGGTCTACAAAGTGAGTCCGGGACAGCCAAGCCTACACAGAGAAACCCTGTTAAAAAAAAACAAAAACAAAAAAATGTATTCATTTAGTAGTAGTTATTATTATTATTATTGTTATTATTATTATTATAGTTCGATGTGTGTATGTACATGTGCTATGGCACTCATATAGAAGTCAGTCAATTTTAGGGAGTTGGTTCCAGAGAACTGTTGTAAAAACTTTATTATATTTACTTAATGTGTGATACCGAGTGCCACCGTGCCTGTGTGAAGGCCAGAGAGCAACCTGTGGGAGTCTGTTTGTTCTTTGCACCAAGTGGGTTCTGGGGACCAAACTTAGGTTGTAAGCATCTTTACCCACTGAGCCATCTTGATAGCCCTTCCTTTGTGAGGTTTTTTTTTTTTTAAACTGGGTTTATGTAGCTCTGGCTGTCCTCAAACTCACTGTGTAGACCAGACTAGCCTGGAATTCTTGGAGGTTCACTTGACTCTGCTTCCGAAGTGCTGGAATTAAAGCTCTGTGCCACTATGCTCGACTTTATGACTCTTGTTAACTTACTATATATACAGTGTTCTGTCTGCATGTGCATCTTCTGCAGGCCAGAAGAGGGCATTAGATCTTACTATAGATGGTTGTGAGCTGCTGTGTAGGTGCTGGGAATTGAACTCAAGACCTCAGGAAGAGTAGTCAGTGCTCTTAACCTCTGAGCCATCTCTCCAGATTTTCCTCCTCCTCCTTCTTCTTTTGGCTTTTCTTTTTTCTTTCTTTTCTTTTTTTTTTTTTTTTTTTTTTGGTTTTTCGAGACAAGGTTTCTCTGTGATAGCTTTGGGTGTCCTAGACTCACTTTGTAGACCAGGCTGGCCTCGAACTCACAGCGATCCACCTGCCTCTGCCTCCCAAGTGCTGGGATTAAAGGCGTGCGCCACCACACCCGGCCTGGTTTTTCAAGACAGGGTTTCTCTGTGTCTTCTTTTTTTTCCCCAATGATTTATTAATTTTTGTTTTATGTGCATTGGCATTTTTTTCTCCTTGTATGAGTGTCTGAGGGTGTCAGATCCCCTGGAACTGGAGTTACAGACAGTTGTGAGCTGCCGTGTGGGTGTTGGGAGTTGAACTGAGGTCCTTTGGAAGAGTAGACAGTTCTCTTAACCACTGAGCCATCTCTCCAGTGCCACTTCACTGCCCCCAGCTTTGTGATTCTTGTTTGTTTTTCTAGACAGGGTTTTTCTGTGTGGCCCTGGCTGTTCTGGAACTTGTTCAGTAGACTAGGCTGGCCTTGAACTCAGGGATCCTCCTATTTTTCTGTCTCCCTTGTGCTGGGATTAAAGATATGGGCCACCACACTTGGCTCCTTTGTGATTTTTTTTCATTTTCTTTCTTCTTTTTTTTTTTTTTTTTCTGAGACAGGGTTTCTCTGTATAACAGCCCTGGCTGTCCTGGACTCGCTTTGTGGACCAGGCTGGCCTCGAACTCACAAAGATCTGCCTGCCTCTGCCTCCCGAGTGTGTTTTTAAAAAGGTTTATTTATGTATGTATTTCATGTGTATTTGTCTGCATTTATGCACACCAGAAGAGAGCATTGGATCCTATCAGGCTACAGGCAAAGACAGTTGTGGGTGCTGAGACTTTAATTCAGAGCCTCTATAGGAGCAGCCAGTTCTCTTAACCATCTCTCAAGCCCTGTCCCTTTGTGATTTATACATTAGCTGGACTCTTCATTTTTCTTTGAAACCGGTTACATTTTATTTTATTTTTCACCGTCAGGTATCAAACCAGAGATGCTGAGATACTACTGAGATATATCTCCCATTCTTGTTCTATGTTTCAAAAGTGATCTTCACTGGGCGTGGTGGCACATGCCTTTAATCCCAGCACTCGGGAGGCAGAAGTAGGTGGATCTTTGGGAGTTCGAGGCCAGCCTGGTCTACAAAGAGTCCAGGACAGCCAAGGCTACACAGAGAGACACTGTCTCGGGGAAAAAAAAAAGTAATCTTCTTCATTAACAAAGATGAGACAGTGAAAACCGATACGTGACCATTTAAGTAATGTACACTCCAAGAAGGAGATGCTGAGTCCAGAGTTGATTCAATATTGCTAATTAGATTTGGACTTTGGACGTGTGGTTTCGTATCATGTCTTGTGCAAGAGTGCAGGCCCAATGTACAGAATATCAGCTTATACATAGTGATGGGGAAATAACATTTATTAGTGAATGAGAGATAAATAGCACAGCAGCAAGTGCCTCAGGTGTTTGTTTTTGTACCTGAAAACAGAGATTAGAAACGATGTTCAGTTATTGAGCAAATTTAGTAAAATGATGGCTGAAAGGTGGATGACACCGAGCCTAGCGCTTGGACAGTGATGGATAAAAGGACCACAGAGACACAGGGATAGTTTCGGTGTACAGTAAGTCTATGTTGTGGCTGTGAATTGGTGCAGTTAATAAGAATCTGCCCTCAGAGCTCTTTTGGTTGGCAGGGAAAAATGGAAGGCTCCCAAAAATGCAGAAAGAGCATCACAGCCTTGCTTTCCGAAGATTCCCAGGGCCGGGGCTGCCAATGCAGAGCTGGTGGAGGGGATTTTAGGACCCTGAGCCACGGGCGCGCGCGTAGGATGCAGGGGAGAGCGCACCCGGAGCCCATCCGCATCCTGGAGGGCGGGGCCTCACGCCGAGGTCGCGCTACGATTGGCGGAAGCGCGCGGGTGACGGTGACGGCTGGCGCGAGGCCCCGCCCCCGAGCCCCCGCCCCTCCCGCGCGCTCCGGCCGCTCGGCAGCCTCGCTCTGGCTCGAGTCGCGCCCCCGCGCCGAGTCCGCGCGTCAGTCGGTCCCGAGCGCGGCTGCGGGGCGACGGGCTGCAGACAAGCGGGGTGCGCGGCTCCGGGGAGGCGACGGTGTCGCGGGAGGAGCATCGGAACCCGAAGACTCGCAGAACGCCATGGCCCCCATTGGCCTCAAGGCGGTGGTCGGAGAGAGTAAGTGCCATCGGGGTGCTGCCCGGGGGCCGGCGGAACCCGTTATCCAGGCGCCGCCCTCCCGAGAGGGAAGCCCCTCCGGCTTCCTGCGGCCGGCAGGCTTTCCTGACTCACCCTTCTCCCAGATCCCCTCTTCATCTCTGTCCTGCTCACCCCGACGCCTTTTCGGTCGCTATTCCTCCATCTCCTCCCTCCTCCTCACACCCCGCCTTTATAAACATCCCGTTTCCCTTTTTACCTTCATCCCTTCACCTCCATCACGCCATCTCTCCTGCTCCATCCCATCCCGTCTCCTCTCTCCCTTTTCATCCCAGACCCCGTCTCTCCCTCCCCCACCCGCGCCTTTATCTCCCTCCAGCCCACTACCCTCCTCTGCAGCCTCACCCTTCTGCACCCCAACCGGTCTCCGCTGGTGGTATTCCTTTCCTACCGTCCCCTTTCGTTGCCCTCTGCATTTCCAGAGCTCCCGATTCCGCTCCCTTTTTTCTGTCTCCAGTCCCTCCCTCTTTCCCACTCTCCCTCGTGAATCGTGACGAACGAAACCTGGCCTGCGTCCTCCTCCCTCCCTGCCTCCCCTCTCCCGGGAGCAGGGCGCTGTCCCCGCCTGCAGAGACCCACCTGGGAGCGGCTGGGCGCGCGCCGCCGGGGCCACTCCTGTCGGCAGGGGAGGGGACACGAGGTTTTCCTCCCGCGGGGCTCTCTCCGCCTCCCCTTCCCGGGGCTGGACTTCAAGGGCGGGGTCTTAGCGGGGTCCCGAACCCTTCGAAATCCCAAGGGAGACGGGAAGCGTTTCTGAGTGCCGCGGGAGGAGTGGCCCCAGCCAGCCAGCGCCGCAGTCTGCAGTCTCGCTGCTTGTGGGACTCGGGCCCCCGGGCGTCGCTGCGGGGAAGATATAATTGTTTATGGGTTTGCATGAAAGGCACAGCAGGCACTTAACATTTTATTTTAAGATTTATTTTTATATTGGATGGTGAGCGTCGAAGTGAGAGCGGGCTATGGGTATTTTAAAAACGGCGTTCTCAAATAAGATGGGTGACCTAGGTGGAAAACTAGCGCCTCTTCAATATTTTGACACGTCTTTATAATGAAAACGTGAGAACTGCTGTGGCTTTCGCTATCTTTTTGGAGTAAGAGAAAATGAAAGTGCCTTTTTCCTGTAGGAGAGGTGGAAATTTACAGTTTCCTTTTTCAGTGAGCTTCTCCTATGATAGCCTGCTCCACCCCACCCCCACCCCCATCAAATGCAGCATAACTGTTGATCATCCTAACTGCCCTCCCCTATTCGTCTGACTGGTATATGGGAATACTCTTTTGGTGGAATCTAGCCATGTGCAACCTTCCTTCCCTGATACAGTACATCAGAAGATAGTATTATAAAAACAAAACCCAAAATGGACACTTTTTAAAATGCTCATGCTAACACCCGTGCTGTAGAGGTTATCTGAGCTGTTTTCTGAGGAGAAAACAATGTTTAAGGCTGGAAGGATCCCATAGGGATTTTCTAATGTCAACATCTTCGTTTTAACCCATGGGAAAGAAATTGAGGCTTGGAGCAGTCAAATGACTCGCTGAAATTGTTAATTAAAAAAAAAAAAAAAAGGTCCAATGTGCATTTTCTTGCAATTTAAGTAAAACCAACCTCCTTGCTTTCAATATACATACAATTTCCTACAGTACCCCTCTTTTCAGGGTTTAGAGGTGTGGCCATATTCCAGGTGTTATAATCGAATATTACATTTTGAGAGATTAAAATACCTAGTCTAGAACTTCCCCCAAGACAGTCTCTATAGTCCTGGCTGCTGACCCAGGAGGCACCGGGTAACCTAGGCTGGCTTTAAAATGATCTTAATCCTCTCGCCTCAGCCAGCGTCACAAATGAAGAGATTATGGGCGTGAGCCACCTTGTCCAGCTAATTTGTTGTTGTTTGTTTGAGAGAAGGTCTTCCTTTGCAGCCCTAGCTAGCCTGGTACTTCCTACCCAGTGCAGGCTGGCTTTGAATTCATCATACTGCCCCTGCCTCAGTTTACCAAAATGTTGGGATTACAGGCTTGCACCCCCACACCCAGCTCAGAAGTAAGGTTTTTGTATTCTTTTGTCAAGACCCTTGATTATGTAGGTGTCACCATAACCTCTTTCCTTGCCTCTTCTAGAAGTAAGCATCAAGATAAAAAAAAAAAAAAAAATCAGTATGCAATATGGCCAAAATTTCTCTTGAAACAAAGTGAAACTGTGGTGTACAAAAATAAACCCAACTTTTAAAAAACTTGGTGAATGTGTGAACAGCCTTCTATTTCTGTGACAATTGAGTTAGACATGTGCTTTAGGAAAATGCATCACTGAAAACTGTTTTAATGCTACCTCCTAGTTTTTGGTGGGGTTTCTACTTTGGCTTTTAGGGTGAGATGAGGATTTTTTTTTTTTTTTTTTTTTTTTTTTTTTTTCTGCTGTCCCAAGAACTGAGGCTGGAATAGCCCAGGTGCGCCGGGAGCTGGCCAGAGGCTTGGGATGAGCTAAATACTGATCTCCAGCTTCTCTCTGGAGTGTGCGGCCACTCTCATTCTAAGCAGTAGGGGATAGGGAGGATTGAACCTGTGGCCTCTAGTATGCTAGGCTGGTACTCAGTCCACTGAGCTACATCTGCAGCGAAAGCTATGTTTTTAAAATCCACTATGTGGGCTGGAGAGATGGCTCAGCGGTTAAGAGCACTGTCTGCTCTTCCAGAGGTCCTGAGTTCAATTCCCAGCCATCTACAATGAGATCTGATGCCCTGTGCTCATATACATAAAATAAATAAATCTTAAAAAATAAAATAAAATCCACTATGCACCAGTTTAAATGTCACCTTCATGGCCTGGTCCTCTTGATCTATAGTCCTATAGTCACTATCTTAGTTAGGTGAGACCCTGTGACCAAAACCAACTTGGGGAGGAAAGGGGTTGTCACCGTCACAGTTCGTCACTGAAGGAAGTCGCGGCAGGGCAGGCACCTGGACTCAGGAGCTGATGCAGAGACCACGGAGGGGTGCTGCTTACTGCCTTGCTCAGCGTGCTTTTCTCACAGAGCCCAGGAGCACCAGCCCAGGGGTGGTCCCACCCACAGTGGGCTGGGTCCTCCCATTTAAATCAGTAAATTAAGAAAATGCTTTACAGGCTTTTCTATAGCCCCATCTTACAGAAGCATTGCCTTTTTGTTTTTGTTTTTCAAGACAGGGTTTCTTGTGTGTAGCCTTGGCTGTCCTGGACTCGCTTTGTAGACCAGACTGGACTCAAACTCACAGAGATCTGACTGCTGCTGTCTCCCTGAGTGCTGAGACTAAAGGCGTGCGCCACCACCACCTGGTTCAAAGGCATTTTCTTAATTGAGGATCCCTCCTCTAACTTATGTCAAGTTGACATAAAACTAGCCAGCACCGTCACTGGCAAATTTTTTCACAAGTAAAAAGTGATCTTGTTCATTTTGCATGTTTGTTTGGTGGGGAGGCCCACATCTGAATTTTGTATCCATTTGAAAGTCACAGTCTGGTTCTGTGATACGGGTTCTGGACCCAAAACTTGCAACTAGCTTATAGTTAGCAGTTGACAAATATTTGCTGAATGAACAAATGCCATTTAGGATATGAATAAATGTAAAATAAGTGTAGTTTTGAACCCCTTGCCTTCCCCTATAATCTGCCCCAGTTTAACATAGAGCCCTGCACATGTGCAGTACCAGCCCCAGTGCCCTCCTGGTCCCTTCTAAGTTAATCTCACTGGACAGCCCACAGGCTGTGGGTATAAGTAAAGAAGAGGATGGGGGCTGGAGAGATGGCTCAGAGGTTAAGGGTACTGACTGCTCCCCCAGAGGTCCTGAGTTCAATTCCCAGCAACCACATGGTGGCTCACAACCATCTATAATGAGAACTGGTGCCCTCTTCTGCCACACAGGCATACATGCAAACAAAACACTGTTTACTTAATAAATAAAAATAACTCTTTCAAAAAAAATTAAAAAGTAAAATGTGATTTCTAGGGCTGGGGAGATGTCTCAGTGGAGAAAGTGCCTGCTATGCAAGCACGAAGACCTGAGTTCAGCAGATCCCCGGCCTCAGGTGAAAATGCCAGGTGTAGCCACATGCATCTGCAACCCTAGCTTGGAGGAAGTGCCTGGAGGAGACAGATGGATCCTTGGAGCACAGGGCTAACCAGACTAGCAAATCTGTACACTGTAGCGTAGATATGATAGCAGGCGACACCTGATGTTGGCTTCTGACCTCCATTTGTTTGAACAAACATGTCTTTTCAATGGCGTTTGTGTATACATACACACACACACACACACACACAGATAACACAGAAAATATGTACATTTTTAAGAACTTGATTTCTTTCATCCAGAGCCGTATTAGTACATGCTGGCTATCTCAACACCAGGGAAGCAGAGGCAGGAGGATTGCAGCAAGTTCTAGGCTACTGTAAACTGCATGAAAAGTTCGAGGCTGGTCAGGGCCATGTAATGAGACCCTATCCCAGCTCCTGCCCTTCCTGAAAGTGACTCCTATGGCATTTGCTGGTGTGTGTGTATGTGTGTGTGTTTGTATGTGAGTGTGTGGTGTGTGTGTGTGTGTGAGTGAGTATGTGTGTGAGAGTGTGTGTGTGTGTGTGTGTGTGTGTGTGTGTGTGTGTGGCATTTGTTCCTTTTCATCACTGACTACTGTGCTGTCACATGAGTGTCCTCCATCTTCCAGGTCAAGGACCTTTGCGTTACTTCCAGTTTTGGACAATTTACAAATAAATGTTCACCCACAGATTAAAAAGCAATTATTGCATTGATTTATTTTGTGTGTCTCTGTGTGTGCACATGCTTTCCATGGCACACATGTACAAGTCCAGAATTGGCGTATACATATGAACATATATTACTACCTAAATGCCTAGGGGTAGGGCTAGTGGATTGCATGAGAAGCATGTTTAACTTCGTGAGAAACTGTCATGCAGAATTCTGAAATGGCAGGACCAAATTGTTATTACAACCAGTGGTGCTCAAAATTTCTTGCCAGAACTCAGGAGCTTGAGGTCAGCCTGGTCTACATAACAATTTCCAGGCCAGCCTAGGCTACAGAGTGAGACTCTGTCTTCTTGTGAGCTGTTGGTGTTTTGAGCTGGCCATCCTGACAGGCTGTGGTAGCTCACAGTTTCCGTTTGCATTTGCTGAGAGCTTCCCCAGTGTAGTTCTGTATGCCAATGGTAAAGTGTCCAAATCTTTGCTTTTGTTCCCCTCAAGGCAGGGTTGTTTATGCTATTTTTATATTAACTGGCTTTGTTTCTCAGTTTATTTATTTCTTTTTTCTTGTTTCCCTCTCACCCCCCAGACACAGGGTCTCTCTGTGTAGCCTTGGCTGTCCTGGACTCGCTTTGTAGACCAGGTTGGCCTGGACTCACTTTGTAGACCAGGCTGGCCTCAAATTCTCAGCGATCCACCTGTCTCTGCCTCCCTAAGTGCTGGGATTAAAGGCATGCACCACTACGCCCGGCTCTCAGTTTATTTCTTTTTCTTTTTTTCTTTGGTTTTTTGAGACAGGGTTTCTCTGTGTAGCCTTGGCCATCCTGGACTCACTTTGTAGACCAGGCTGGCCTCGAACTCATAGCGATCCTCCTGCCTCTGCCTCCTGAGTGCTGGGATTAAAGGCGTGCGCCACCACGCCCGGCTTCACATTTTTCTTATGGATTTTTTTTAGATTTATTTATTGATGAGTACAGTGCTATCTGCACATATACTTGCAGGCCAGAAGAGGGCAACAGATCACATTATAGATGCTTGTGAGCCACCATGTGGTTGCTGGGAATTGAATTCATGACCTCAGGAAGAGTAGTCAGTGCTCTTAACAGCTGAGCCATCTCTCTAGTCCTTTCTTAGGAATTCTTATTTGTGTCCCAAGAAAGCCTCGTCTAGATGAAGTTCACAAAGATTTCCCCTAAGTTCTCTTTTAAAAGTTTTTACCATTTGAGGTATTTGCTTTATTTAGATTTGAGTAATTTTGAGTTAAATTTTATACAACATTTGAGGTATAGTCCAGGTTTATTTTTTCTCTTGTGTTTGAACGTCCAGTTGTCTCTGCACCACTGAACTGTCCTTGGGTCCTTGGTGACATCATCTGGGTGGGCCTGGCCTGGACATTCTGCCCTACCGTGAGCTGCATGACCATTTCCATCAGCACCTGCTCTCCTAAGCTTTTACTGCAGGTATGGGAGCCCGCCCCACCGTGACTCGGCTTTACCGCAGGTGTGGGAGCCCGCCCGCACCGTGACTCGGCTTTACCGCAGGTGTGGGAGCCCGCCCGCACCGTGACTCGGCTTTACCGCAGGTGTGGGGGCCCTCCCGCACCGTGACTCGGCTTTACCGTAGGTGTGGGGGCCCTCCCGCACCGTGACTCGGCTTTACCGTAGGTGTGGGAGCCCGCCCGCACCGTGACTCGGCTTTACCGCAGGTGTGGGGGCCCGCCCGCACCGTGACTCGGCTTTACCGTAGGTGTGGGGGCCCTCCCGCACCGTGACTCGGCTTTACCGTAGGTGTGGGGGCCCTCCCGCACCGTGACTCGGCTTTACCGTAGGTGTGGGGGCCCTCCCGCACCGTGACTCGGCTTTACCGCAGGTGTGGGGGCCCTCCCGCACCGTGACTCGGCTTTACCGTAGGTGTGGGGGCCCTCCCGCACCGTGACTTGGCTTTACCGCAGGTGTGGGAGCCCTCCCGCACCGTGACTCGGCTTTACCGCAGGTGTGGGAGCCCGCCCGCACCATGACTCGGCTTTACCGTAGGTGTGGGGGCCCTCCTGCACCGTGACTCGGCTTTACCGCAGGTGTGGGAGCCCGCCCGCACCGTGACTCGGCTTTACCGCAGGTGTGGGGGCCCTCCCGCACCGTGACTTGGCTTTACCGCAGGTGTGGGAGCCCGCCCGCACCATGACTCGGCTTTACCGCAGGTGTGGGGGCTCTCCCGCACCGTGACTCGGCTTTACCGCAGGTGTGGGAGCCCGCCCGCACCATGACTCGGCTTTACCGCAGGTGTGGGGGCCCTCCTGCACCGTGACTCGGCTTTACCGCAGGTGTGGGAGCCCGCCCGCACCGTGACTCGGCTTTACCGCAGGTGTGGGGGCCCTCCCGCACCGTGACTTGGCTTTACCGCAGGTGTGGGAGCCCGCCCGCACCATGACTCGGCTTTACCGTAGGTGTGGGGGCCCTCCTGCACCGTGACTCGGCTTTACCGCAGGTGTGGGAGCCCTCCCGCACCGTGACTCGGCTTTACCGTAGGTGTGGGGGCCCTCCCGCACCGTGACTTTTTGGCTTAACCCCGCAGGTGTGGGGGCCCTCCCGCACCGTGACTCGGCTTTACCCGCAGGTGTGGGAGCCCGCCCGCACCATGACTCGGCTTTACCGTAGGTGTGGGGGCCCTCCTGCACCGTGACTTGGCTTTACCGTAGGAGCCCGTCCGCACAGTGATTCTTCCCAGTTGGCTCCTTCGTCATTTTGCGTCATTCCCTTATCGGCACACATCTCGGAATCAGCTGGTTGATTTCCGTTAAAAACTGGAATTTTTATTGTAACTGTGTTGACTCTGTAGGGAGATTTGACATCTGAACAACTTTTCCTAGTTGAGTTTACTTGCTATATTGCAGTGTGTCTATCTAAGTTCTTTGTTTCACAAATAAGAGAGCACACACCATAATACAGAGAATCCCAGAATATATGGCAAAATTACAATAATTAATTGTGTTTCCCTAAATTAGCAATGAATTATTAGAAAGTCAAATATGGGGCTGAAGAGATAGCTCAGAGGTTAAGAGCACTGGCTACACTTCCGAAGGTTCTGAGTTTAATTCCCAGCAACCACATGATGGCTCCCAACCATCTATAATGAGATCGGTGCCCTCTTCTGGCCTGCAGGCATTACATGCAGACAGAACACTACGTACATTAAAAAAAAAAATCTTAGGAAAAAAAAGTCAAATCTGGAGTGCTGGTCTATGGAGCTGGGAGAGGCACTGAGTGCTGGGGCACGTTCGAAGTTTCCAGTGTAGCCTTCCGCCCTCCCAAGAGTGAATTACTTAGGTATAAATCTAGCAATATTTTGCAGATCTGTGTGTTGAAAGCCATAAATCCGAGGGCTAGAGCAATGGCTCAGAGGTTAAGAGCACTGGCTGTTCTTCCAAAGGTCCCGAGTTCAATTCCCAGCAACCACATGGTGGCTCACAACCATCTATAATGTGATCTAATGTCCTCTTCTGGCCTGCATGTGTACATGCAGGCAGAGCACTGTATAAGTAGTAAATAAATCTTTAAAACAACAACAAACAATAACCTTAAATCCATAACAAAAGAAATCCAAGAAGGCATACATAGGTATACCATATTCATGGATTGAGAACTGTCACTTTTATTTACTTTTTTAAATGTCCTCAAATTCTCTCTGTATTACAGCAATTTCTTAGCTGTATAACACCTCAGTATTGAACTGGATTTCTTGTTTTTACATTTATTTCAAAGGGGAACTTGTGGTAGTCAGGTCTCTCCTTCCACCTTGTTGGTTGGGGATTGAACTCAGGGTGTCAGCCTCGGGGACAAACACCTGCTGAGCCAGCTCTCCAGCCCTCAGAATTTAACTTTCTGAAGAACCTCCAAAGCAGCTGCAGGGCCTCACCTTTCCTCTAGGTGTCTGAGGGCTATAGTTTTACAAATTCCTCAATTCCTGGCCAGGCTTGCTGCCTCCCTCCTCTGCTCTTCCCTCCTTCCTTCCTTTGAAGGAACTTTTATTAGTTACAGGCTAAACTCAATTCCCTTTCTTTCTTTCTTTCTTTCTTTCTTTTTTTTTTTTTTTTGAGGCAAGGTTTCTCTGTGTAGCTTGGCTGACCTGGACTCGCTCTGTAGACCAGGCTGGCCTCGAACTCATAGTGATCCGCCTGCCTCTGCCTCCCGCGTGCTGGGATTAAAGGAGTGTGCCACCACGCCCAGCCTGAGTGAGTGTCTTTTATTACACTCTGGAATACTAGGGTTCAGGGAAGTGGTAAAGTGGCAATGGAGAATTTGGCTCTCTGGCCTCTCCAAATTACTTGCCGCTCTACCCTTGATCTTTAATGAATTTATCAGGCCAAATTTTATAATTTCCCCTGGCAGTTCAGCATCCTTAAATTGTGCACTGTGGTCCTAAGCTTGCCCTAGGAAAACTGTGTCTGGAAGGCCAGCTTTGGGGCTGATCAACAGGACCTGGCTCTTCCTAAGGGCATTTGGGTGGGGTTAAGCACTGTGAGGTGCTACTGAGAATGCTAATTCCAGCATGGATCTTTAATGTAAACATCTTTTAATGCTTTTCCTCCAAGCTGTGAAGCTGTGGCTTGGCCTTTTGATAGATAGCTGGTACCCCGCCACCCCACCCTACCCCAACCTGGCTGTGGTCAGCAGGGAACTGTCAATCATTAGCCTCTCCGCAATCAGCCAGATTCTCATCATGGCAGCCCAGTTGCTTTGAACAGTTCACAGAAACTTTAGCAAACTCTTCCTTAGGAGGTTCTGCTTTAGTCACAACTTCTCCAGACAACTTGCAAGAAAAAGCAAGAAATAGGTTCTGCTATGGCAAGCCTCTATAAATTCTGCAAGACCCTATGTGAGCTAGTCTCATTTGGGGCCGGAGGGGAGCCTGGCTGTGAAGGTCCAGGTTCAAAGTGGTCTCCAGAAGTCAGTCTTTCTGTAGTGGCCTTTGGAGATCTCAGAAAACTCAAGGGTCATTGAATGAACCTGGATTTCACTCGGTGACTGCCAAGGGGCCTTGGAACCGAGCGCTTTTGTTCATTCAGCCACCATGTAGACAGCCTATCGGTGCTAGAAGCTGTGCAGTAGGTGTTGGGTGAGGGAACCTGCCCCTCCTGCCTTGACTGCCACAGTGCTAGGACTATAGGCCTGTGTCACCAGGGCCCAGCTAGACCCGGTTCTTGTGGGGTCCAAGTAGCACAGCAATGCCCTGCCCTGACTGGGACTCTGGATAATGTTGAGGCCCATGGGAAACAAGTGAGGACAAGGAGGCCTGGAAAAGGAAGAGCTAGCCATGCAGGAGGTAGTGTCTGTGGGGCCCGAGTAAGGCAGGCAAAGGAAGAGCTGGGTTTGGCAAGAAAGAGGGACCCTGTAGTGAGAATTCTGGAATTTTGGTTTCTTTAAAAAGCACAGAAATGGAGAGCCAGGTGTGGTGGTGCCCACCTGTAATCTCAGCACTGGGGGAGGCAGAGGCAGGCATATCTCTGAGTTCAAGGCCAGCTTGGTCTATAAAGCAAGTCCAGGACAGCCAGAACTACACAGAGAAACCCTGTCTAGGAAAAAAAAAAAAAAAAGGACAAAACCCCCCACAGAAATATTATAAGAACATGTGTTTGTTTTAATCCCAGATGTGGGGATGTGGGACTGTTTCAGACTGTCCGCAGCAGCTGACTATGATCTGCCTTGTCCTCTAGCACAGGTGCGGTTTTGCCAGCTGCCCATAAATTCTGCGATTGTGTGACATTTGGAATTCTGGGCTCCAAGAGGTGGGATTAGTGGTTGTTGGTTGTTTAAGGAGGTTGCTTGCTGTTTGTTAGTAGCTGTGGTCAAAGAAGAAACAAACGGAAAGAAATTAGATTCAGGGATTTTCCTATTTCCTTTCTCCCCTCTTTCTTTGTTTCTCTCCTATCCCGTGTTAGGGGATGAAACTGGAGCAGGGGACAAACGATGGGAAAAATAAGAACCCACAAAGTAGCAAAGGCCGCTACAGGACCCAGGGTAGTTTGGCTGGGGAAGGGAAGACAGAGAGGAACTGGAGGAGTGCTAGAGTTCCATCCTTAGCCTTTTGGGATTTAAACATTTTTTTTTTTATTGTGTTTATTTTTGTAATGGGAAGGGTCATGTAATGTGTGGAGGTTAGAAGTCAGCCTGCGGGAGTCGGTTTTCTTCTTCCATCATGAAGATCCTGGGGACAGGACACAGGACGTCATGCTTGGTGGCACACTTCTTTGCCCACTGATCCATCTCCCTGGACCTTTTGTTGTTTTTCAGAAGCCCTGAAGACCTCATGAAGACCTTTAAGTCAGTGGGAGACTGGTTAGAATAGCTTAGAAAGTGCCCTGCTTCTCTGTGGAGATGGGCTGGGAGGTAGTGAGTGAGGGGTTGTGGTGGTGTCCTGGCCCTGACAGTATTTGGGAGGCTAGTAACCTAAGTCTGAGGCAGAGCAGGGGGTGGGAGAGATAGGCGAGCTGGGAGAAGTCTTACAGGTGTTGAATGGCCATTGGATGAGAAGAGAGGGTGGGAAACCAGTCCTGGTTTAGAACGTTCCAGCAAGTCCTAAGGTCATCTTGTTCAATGTGAGACAAAGGGCAAGAGAAACAGCAGATTCCGGGGGAACATTAGCTTCCCTAGGCACCTATGCACTGTCCACCCCCCCCCCCCCTCCTCTACCCCCTCCATCCCCCCTCCCCCCCAAGAATGTGCCGAAAGGCAGTGGGCGGGGCTATCAGAGATCAGGGAGAAATCAAGATGGAGGTCAGGCTGTGGGCCATTAGATGACCTAAGCTGGAGGGGACAGTCAGACAGTTGAGAGGATGGGAAATGTGGAAGAATGAGAGAGACACTGACAGTGACTGATAGGCCCAGGCAGAGCAGCCAGAAGGCTTGAGAGTCAGCAGCCAGGCCAACCTGTCAAGCAAGCAAGGGGCCCTTGCAGCTTAATTCTCCATGACCTTGAGCCAGGTGCAGTTCTCAGCTCAGGGGCAAGACTGCACGCTCCAGTGAGGGGGTGCTGTAGCCGGACACTCTGAGGGGTGCTTGCCTCTTGGTGTTTCCCAGGTATCGGCATCAATAGCTGCCCATGCTGACTTCATTGCTCCTGGTGCATGGAGGATGAAGTGTGGATGTGTCTCAATGTGTGGAAAGGCAGAGTTTGTGCTGTGTTAAACATGGCGTCAGACTCTGGGGCTCTGGGAGGCATCTGAGAAACCCCCCAGTCTGAACTCTTCCCCAGAGCTGGGGACTCAGGTGGTTCTGTCTGTTGGGTGAATCACCTCCCCAGGCCTTTTCCTTCTTTGTGACTTGCGGGGACAGACAGCACCATACTCATGTTCCGTGCCAGCGCAGACTCACAAGGACAAGCCAGAGCCAGGAGGACTGCCAGAAAGGCAGCTTACGCTGAGTGCAGACACAGCAGTGGGTTTTCTCACACTGCCCTATAAGCTTCCTGTAATGGCAGGAGAAGGCACGGGGCTGCTGTAGCCGGACAGCCTGAGGGAAGCAGGACCTTACAGCTGTAGGTGCTTCTCAGGGATGACGAGGGACCAAGCCCTGGGGAGGTCTTCTGAGTGACTTAGGTTTTAGTGTAGCCAGGAGGGCACTCAGAGACAAGCCTCCCTCTTCTCAAGAGAGAAAAGAAGCATGGGAGCTAGGCAGGGTGTACTCTAAAGTGGGCTCTTGTACCTCTGTGGTCTTGAAATGGTAGGCCGCTAAGGGCAAGCCTTTGTAATTACTCAGCATTTAAGAGTGTTAGCCACTTGGGCTGGAGAGATGGCTCAGTGGTTAAGAGCACAGTCTCCTCTTCCAGAGGTCATGAGTTCAATTCCCAGCAACCACATGGTGGCTCACAACCATCTATAATGTGATCTGATGTCCTCCTCTGCCTGCAGATGTACATGCAGGCAGAGCACTGTATACATAATAATAAATAAATAAATCTTAAAAAAAAAAAAAAGAGCGTTAGCCACTAAACCCAAGTGTATTTGTGTGCTGTGGCATGAACACAACCCGTGCTAAATAAATAAGTAAATAAATAAGTAAATAAATAAATATTTAAGAAAATGACTCAGGCCCGGGCATGGTGATGTACACACTGGGGAGGCAGAGGCAGGCTGGTCTACAAAGCAAGCCCAGGACAGCCAGGGATACACAGAGAAACCCTGTCTCCAAAAGCCAAAAAGAAAGAAAGAAAAAAAAAAAAAGAAAGAAAGAAAAAAAGAAAGAAAGAAAATGACTCAGCCTGCAGGCTCATCTTGTTTGTGCATAAAGGCTGCTCCCTGGAATCTATTTTTTATTTTTGTTTTGGTTTTGTTTTTCAAGACAGAGTGTCTCTGTGCAGCCTTGGCTGTCCTGGACTCACTTTGTAGACTAGGCTGGCCTCAAACTCACAGCGATCTGCCTGCCTCTGCCTCCCAAGTGCTGGGATTAAAGGTGTGCGCCACCACGCCCGGCTGTTTCCTGGGATCTGAAGATGAAGCTGTCATGGCTTTCCTTAGGTATTCTCAGGGGTTACCTGCTGGGAAAGCACCCTAAATAGCCTCCGAGGTATCTCCCTCTCTGGGAACCTCTGCCATTTGAGTGTTCCACCTCATGGTGCTCAGTCTTTCTTTTCTTTCCAATCATCTGTCTGCGTTTTCTAGGAGGTTTCCTCAAAATCCCTCAAATTTATCATTCTATTTTTCTGCGTAAGTTTTTGTTTCTACTCTCATAGTCTTTCTAAATTCCAAGTAGTTCTCTCTTTTTTTTTATGACTCTAAAGTCTTGTCTCATGGATGGAGTAATTTTTACATCTTCCTCTTTAAACACACACACACACACACACACCCCTCATTTAGATTTTCTTCCTCTTCTTCCTCCTCCTCCTTCTTTTTGGTGGTAGTTTTATTTGTTGCAGTGTCTGTTTTCCATGCAGGAATTTTTCCTCAGATGTTCAGCAAACTGTGCTGTCTGCTTATGATTAAGAGTGGGAGACGCAGACAGCAGTTGGGAGCTTTCAGCCTGGATCAGATGTGTTGTTGAGGGACCCCCAAATCAGTGTCTTTTTCTCCTTAGTCCCCACAAAGTGTCCTCCTGTCTGACACCACGGTCTAGTGACAGGAATTCTGGAAATTGAGTGGGTGAAAAAGACTGGCGATAAGAAGGGGATTTTCTTTCTTTGGTTTTATCCCTGAGACAGGGTTTCTCTGTGTAGCCCTGGCTGTCCTGGAACTCACTTTGTAGACCAGGCTGGCCTCGAACTCACAGATCTGCCTGTCTCCCCTGCCAAATGCTGACACTGAAGGCACACACCACCACTGCCTGACAGGAAGAGGATTCTTGGCAAGCTGAGTGTGTGGCTCCTTTGGTTCTCCTTTTCTGAGTTGAGGCCTGTAGTGAGAATTCTGGAATTTTGGTGCTCTAACAGAGGCGTGGTTTTCCAGCTGCAGATAGTTTCTGTGATTGTGTGACACTTGGAGCTCTGGGAATTTTTCAGAGGGCATATACTTGCTAGCTCCCGGATAGGTGGGGCTGGTGGTTGGTGGTCATTTAGAGAGGTTGATTGAGGCGTGTTAGAAGTTGTGCTCAAGAAGAATTAAAGAAATTAGATTCAGCTCTCTTTCCCTCTCTCTTTCTCTTTCTTCTATCCTTGCTTCTCTTCTATCTAGTGATAGGCGGTGAAATCGGGGTGGGGGATAAAGGGTGGAGAAAAAGAAGAACCCACAGGGCTGGAGAGATGGCTCAGAGGTTAAGAGCACTGGCTGTTCTTCCAACAGTCCTGAGTTCAATATCCAGCAACCACGTGGAGACTCATAACCATCTCTAATAAGATCTTGTGCCTTCTTTTGGCATGCAGGAGTACATGCAGGCAGAACACTGTATACATAATAAATAAATAATTCTTAAAAAAAAAAAAAACCCACAAAGCAGCAAAGATCAGCAAGAGAGACCCATACGTCTTAGGTCCTCCAGGCCAAAAGGAAGCAGCACTGTTCAGCCATGTTGGAGGTGTATGACTCCTCAGCTGTGGACAGTGGGGAAAGGTACCAGGGGCATAAGCACTTTTCACACACAGTCAGCCCACACACCTCACTCGTGCCTGTCTCCTTTCAAGTTCCACAGACATTGCACGCTGCCAGCTCCTAAAGCCTCCAAGGATCAGGACAGACTGACACGCTTGGATGGACTTAGCTTCCATGGGTGCAAAGCAGCTAGTATGTCTGCTGTAAAATGAGGTATCAGTCAGGAGAACTGCATCCTAGGAAGGAAAGAGGGAAGTGGCCATCAGACAGAGGCTGGGCTCCACCACACCCTGTTTTCTAACAGCCAGTGACAGGCCTTTGGGCCACTATTTTTTTTCTCTCTCTTCCTCACTGATATAAGCAGTCATAAATCTTAGCATTTTAGTGCTGGTTATGTGGACAGCAAACAAGAGCTTGGCTACAGGTTAAAAACAAATATTTGGGCCCAGTTTGGTGGCACGTCTTTAATATTGGCACTTAGGAGGCAGAGGCAGATGGAGCTCTGCAGGTTTGAGGTCAGCCTGGTGTATATAGGGAGTTCCAAGCCAGCCAATGCTATAGAGTGAGACCTTGTCTCTAAAAAAAGACAAAAGAAGGCCAGGCATGGTAATGCACGCCTTTAATCCCAGCACTTGGGAGGCAGAGGCAGGTGGATCTCTGTGAGTTTGAGGCCAGCCTGGTCTACAAGGTGAGTTCCAGGACAGCCATGGCTACCCAGAGAAACCCTGTCTTGAAAACAAAACAAAACAAAAACCCCCAAGTATTTGTGATAGCCTACACCCAGGAATGTCATGATAAACTAGTTTTCCAGCCTCCAACGTACATGGTCAACAAAGTGGTCTTGGGCATAGAGCCTTATGCACTCACCAGGCATCCTCTGCCACCTTCCCAGTGCACAGTTGAGGGCAGGTCGCCAAGACCACCCCAGCACCCAACCTTTACTGCATGCTCTGGCAAAATAACTCCATCATGCTTAGGAGAGTGCGTACAGTTCATATGGAGCTAGAGAGAGCTACCTCCTGTCATTTCAAGTGGAAAAGAACAATGAAATGTCTGCATAGGAACTTGAAAAGAAATGTTGTTTGGGGAGGGGGAGCATGGTACACCTCTTGAGCTCCCAGCATTTGGGAGGCAAGAGCAGGCAGATCTCTGGGAGTTCTGGGCCAGCCAGAACAACATAGTGACATCCTCAGAAATGAAACAAAGCAGTTACAATGTTTTCTAGGGAAGGAAGAAACACAGCAAAGGCACATGTGCAGGAAAGCGATTTTAGCTACTCTCAGTTAAGAGGGTTATGAGCTAACAGCCCAAAGGAAAGGTACAGTCACTTGCCCTGCACACGCTGTGGAAGCTAGCATCTGGTCTTTCTCCTGGTGTGTCAGCATTCTTTTCTGCGAGCCCCACCTTTTTCCTGTGCTTGACCCTGTGCCCAAACCCAAATAGGATATTTTCTTTTTTTTTTTTTCAATTCTTTAAAAGATATTTTTAGATTTATTTATTTTATTTTATGTGTCTGAGTGTTCTGCCTGTATGTCTGTGTACCACATGTGTGTCTGGTGCCTGCAAAGGTCAGGAGAGAGCTTTGGATCCCCTGGAACTAGACTTACAAAGAGTTCTGAGCCATCCTGTGGGAATCAAACCTGGGTCCTCTGCAAGAGCAGCAAATGCTCTTAACCACTGAGACACAGTTCCACCTAGTTTCCTCGCCCCCCACCCCCGTATCTTATTATAAACAATTGCACAGACTCAGGAAAAAGAAGAATCCCCCCAGAAACTGGAACTTTCCATGTGCTTACTTCTGGTGGGAGACTACCTCCTGCCTCTAGAAGCTTCCCTTGGGGCCTTTCTCTCATGTCAGTGCGATATGTACGGAACTCTGTATCGAAGGTTTCAGAGGGACTTTCAGTTCTTGCTCTGACAGGCTGGGTCAGGGTGTCTCAGCTGCCCAGGGAACTCAAAAACATCTTGGGTCAAGTGTTCCCCCAGTGAAGCCGGGTGTGGTGGCGCACGCCTTTAATCCCAGCACTCGGCAGGCAGAGGCAGGCGGATCGCTGTGAGTTTGAGGCCAGCCTGGTCTACAAAGCGAGTCCAGGATGGCCAAGGCTACAAAGTGAAACCCTGTCTCGAATAACCAAAAAAAAAAAAAATGTTCCCCCGGTGCAAATTCAGTCCGAGCACCGGACCACCCTGTCCGCACTGGATTCTCGAGATCCGAGGGAGCACTCCATTGCACTGCCCTCTTCAGAGTCTGAGGTTGGTCTCTGGGATGCCCACACAAGAAATTAACTGTGAACCATTAGATGCCACTTCAATTCAGGTGGCTGCTGGCCATGCCTGGGTCCCTACAGTTCATAGACTTACTGCTTACCCCAGGGTCGGTGCTGAGAGAAGCTCAGTGGTTGACAGTGAAATGCATTCAGACTGGAGACCAAACTGCTGGTGGTGTAGGAGAGGGCAGTGTCTTTTGTTTTGTTTTTTTGTTTGTTTTGTTTTGTTTGTTTTTTGAGACAGGGTTTCTCTGTGTTAGCCTTGGCTGTTCTGGACTTGCTTTGTAGACCAGGCTAAGCTGGAACTCACAGAGACCGACCTGCCTCTGCCTCCCAAGTGCTGGGATTAAAGGTGTGCGCCACCACACCGGCAGTGTCTTTTCTTGAGCAAATATAAATTGCTTCCCTCATCACTGAATCATTCGTGATTCTTTCTTCCTTCCCTCCCTCCTTCCTCCCTTTCTTTCTTATTTATTTATTTATTTATTTATTTATTTATTTGTGAGATGCCAGGGATTAAACCTCAGGCCTCCTGAATGTCTGGTGAGCACTCACCACTGAGCAGCCCTGCCTTCCTTTAAATGTTGAGACTTGGAGTAACTTGCCTAATAGGCCTTGAACTTGCAATCCTCCTGCCTCAGCCAGCTGAGTAACTAGGATTACAAGTGTGCCCCTGCCCTACCCCCAACTGACAGGCCCGCGCTCTCTCTCTCTTCTCTCCTCTTCTCTTCTCTTCTCTTCTCTTCTCTCCTCTTCTCTCTCTCTTCTCTTCTCTTCTCTTCTCTTCTCTCTCTCTCTCTCTCTCTCTCTTGGTTTAAAGTATCAAAATAAGGGTTTTTCTTTGAGACAGAATTTCTCTGTTGTAACCTTGACTGTCCTGGACTCACTTTGTAGACCAGGCTGGCCTCGAACTCACAGCGATCCGCCTGTCTCTGCCTCCCAAGTGCTGGGATTAAAGGCATGTGCCCCCACCGCCCAGCTTTCAAAATAAGGCTTTAAGAAAATAGAAATAGTTTTAGTTTCCGTTTTTGCTGATCTTGCCATCTGCGTGAGTTTTTATAACGTCACAGCTCCTTTTATCTGAGGAACACTATGTTTAGGCGACCTTAGGAAGGAGAACAAGGTAGCTTTTTATTTATCGTTGTGTCTGTTACTATTTTGGCACTGTTTATTGAGGCTAAGGCCACATCTGCTCATGGTCCCCAGGACGTCCTCCGTGTTGACCAGCCTGAGAGAAGCTAGCTTCTTGACTGGCTTTCAATCTCACAAGGTTGGGAAAACACAGGGAGAATCTGCCTGGAAAGTGAAAGCGGAAGTCTTTCCTGAAACTTGGCCCAGCACCCTTCGGTCTCTGAGAGAGCGTTAGCTGCCGTGCACGTCTCTCAGCTGCTGGCAGGCAGCCCACAGCTGGATGTCATAACCTTGGGCGTCTGAGTCTTAAGCAAAGTCTGGGGCGTGCTCACCAGTGTAATCAAGCCATGGCAACCCAGCTCCAAACCCTTGGGCCCTGTTCTTTCCTCTAATCCCCCACCACCCCAGAATCAAGCTTACATGGACTAGACAGTAGCCACTAAGCAGTTGCAGAGAGGGCAACCTGTTCTTGCTCTGTGGCCGATGGCTTTGTGGTCTCTCTTATGTCTGCAATGTACAGTTTAGATACAGATAGTAAATAAAAGTCTTAGCTAAATGCTGTTTTATAAGGGTAGGTTGGGGGACCTGTCATCTGAAAGCTCTTTTGGCAATCCTGTGTTTAAAAAATCTGCATTATTTAACTTTTTTTTTTTTAAATAAATTTTATGTCCATTGATGTTTTGCCTGCATGCGTGTCTGTTTGAGGGTATCAGATCTTGGAGTTACAGACAGATGTGAGTGCTGGGAATTGAACCCCGGTCCTCTGGAAGAGCAGCCAGTGCTCTTAACCACTGAGCCATCTCTCCAGCCCCTTAACTATTTCTTTACAAGTGAGTTTAATGTACTTTATTTTTAGACAACCCACATGACATGTCTTTTAAAAAAAAATGCCCCAGCCAAGTATGGCGGTACACTCCTTTAATCCCAGCATTTGGGAGGCAGAGGCAGGTGGATTTCTGCGAGTTCAAGGCCAGCCTGGTCTACAAAAAAGAGTTCCAGGACAGCCAAGGCTCCACAGAGAAACCCTGTCTTGAAAAACCAAACCAAACCAAACAAACAAAACAAAAAAACCAAAAACAAATAAAAACCCCTCAGTGTCTCCCTCCATGTAAATAATGGCCAAAGGAAAGGCCAAGCTGCCATCAGTCTCATTTGTCTTAAGTCCTGGTGCTATTTGGATGGTCATCAGCAGCTGGTTATGGTGACAAGGGATAGATCCAAAGTACTCCCTGATTTGTTTCTGCAAAACAGTATTACATGGGCTGGAGACATGACTCAGAGGTTAAGAGCACTGACTGCTCTTCCAGAGGTCCTGAGTTCAATTCCCAGCAACCACATGGTGGCTCACAGCCATATGTAATGTGATCTGGTGCCCTCTTCTGTCATGTATGCACACATGCAGGCAGAGTACTGTTTACATAATAAATCTTTTTTTTTTTAATTACATAAAGAGCTTTTCCAAATTGAGTATGCAGCTTTCCTACCATACAGACGTGCTCCCCAGTTCAATCTGGACGCCACAGAGACAGGCAGAACCCAGGGAGCACTTTTTTTACATCCTAGTGCAGACCAGAAGAACAGCTGCAAGGTGCTCAAGGCCGTCAATGCACGCAGTCATTTGTTTGTTTGTTTGTTTGTTTATTTATTTATTTATTAAGACAGTCTCATTATATAGACCAGGCTGGCCTGGAACTCACAGTGATCCACCTGCCTCTGCCTCCCAAGTGCTGGGGTTAAAGGCGTGTGTCATCACACCTGGTTTTCTATCTTTACTTTATTTTTGAGACAGGGTCTTATTTAGCCTAGGCTAGCCTTGACCTCACTATATAGCCAAAGATCTGGGACTCTTTTGTGTTTGTTTGTTTTTTGAGGCAGGGTCTCACTATGTAGCTCTCTCTGACCTAAAACCCACAGAGAAGCTGGACGTGGTGGTGCACGTCTTTAATCCCAGCACTCGGGAGGCAGAGGCATGCGGATCACTGTGAGTTCGAGGCCAGCCTGGTCTACAAAGCAAGTCTAGGACAGTCAAGGCTACACAGAGAAATCTTGTCTTGAAAAACCAAAATCCAAAACCAAACCAAAACAAAACAAAAAACTCACAGAGATCCTCTGCCTCTGCCTCCCCATGCCTGGCTGACCTCGAAACTCTTTTCTCTGTGTAGTCCTGGCTGTCCAGGAACTCACTCTGTAGACCAGGCTGGCCTCCAGTTCACAGAGATCTGCCTGCCTCTGCCTCCCAAGCACTAGAATTAAAGGCGTGTGCCACCATTGCCTAGCCCACCGTGAGCTGCGCTGGGGGTAGAGCGTAGGTTTGTCATACATGAGATCCTGGGTTTTGTCGTCAGCACAGAACAACACCCCAGCAAGTGAGTACACAGAGCACTTCTAAGGTGGTGGCTGTTCTTACCTGGGCATTGCTTGTGTCTCTGCTTTTACACAACACCGTAGTCCTCACTGCATTTAAGAGTTTTCTGGCCGGGCGTGGTGGTGCACGCCTTTAATCCCAGCACTTGGGAGGCAGAGGCAGGCAGATCGCTGTGAGTTCGAGGCCAGCCTGGTCTACAAAGTGAGTCCAGGATGGCCAAGGCTACACAGAGAAACCCTGCCTCGAAAAACCAAAAAAAAAAAAAAAAAAAAAAAAGAGTTTTCTGGTTTGCACTGTTTACCTTTGTTGTCCTTCCAGAGTGAAGGTGGGTGCCCCCAGCAGGCCCTGTGGGAAGACCTCTGAGGTCTCTGTTCAAGCTGTGGACTTTGGACTGGGTCTTCTGAACACAGGGGAGGTGTGAGAACGGAGACCCCTGGGCTGAGTCGCCTCCTTCAGCTATGAGGCCTACCATAGATCACTGTTCGTCTCACTCACAGAACTCTACCCATCCACGCTAGAGGGTTCTGTGGGCATTTTACCCAGTCATCATGTCATCCCTGATGTGGGATGTGATGGGAATGCAGATCCAGGACAGGAAGGGCTCTGACATATTTGAAGGGGACTAGGGCCTGCGAGAGTCCTCAACAAGTCCTGCTATCACACCTGGAAACTGCCTCCACCACACCACGGTTCATTAAAGTGTGTGTGTGCATGTACGCATGTGTGTATGCCTGCATGCGTGTGCATGTGAGAGTGTGCATGTAGGTGTGTGTGGGTGCATGTGGGCATCAGAGGACAGCGTTGGGTGTTGTTCCTCCCCAGCAGACTATCTTGCTTTCGAAGATGGTTTCTGACTGGGACTTGGGGTTCACTTAAGCAAGGCTGCCTGGCCAGCAAGCCCCAGAAATTCTCCTGTCTGCCTTCCTATGCCACCACGCCTGGCTTTGTATGTGGACACTGAGGTTCAGACTCAAGTCTTCATGCTTGTGTGGCCTGAGGTGGATGGTGGGAACAGCGTTTTGGCTGAGTAGTTACTTGACCGGTTCTAGAAGGCTCTTGGTCTCTCTCAGTGGAGGAGGTCTGCAAAGTAGAGGGAGTGAGAGGGGATTATATGCTAGAAAATAGCCCCGGCCACTTGATTCTCTGTGCTAAAATGGGCTCTAATCCGAGTTTCCTTTTCAGTATTGGATTAAAGAATGTAGGGCAGGGCTGGGATTGGCTGTTAATAATAGCCAGGACAGATATATGCCCCGAGAACTCCGGGGAGGAGACGAGGCTGCTGGAAGGCAGCAGTTGCACCACTGAGGGGTGCCTGTGAACACTGCGCTCAGTTTGGGTTTTCTCATGTGCCTCCGCATTTCCCAGTCTAAGTGGCTCTTGAGCAGTGCTTTTAGCTGCATTTAAATTTTTGTTAGCAAAAGATATCTTCAGCCCCAGTCATGTGTTAGGCTCAGGTAAAGCAGAAGGGGTGGACTGTATGCAGGTCAGTGGCAGAGTACTCGCCACCCTCTGCTGTGTCACAAGGCCAGCGCAGCCACAGGGAAGGAAGCACATCTTGCAGTGGGAGGGAGACAGGGTCCTGCTGTGGGAGGGAGACAGGATCCTGCTGGTGGGAGAGTCCAGACAGCCAGCTGAGGCAAAGGAATTCAGCCTGGGACACCTGCGCTTGATGCCCCTCCATATTCCAAGAGGTCACCCAACCGAAGACTGCAGAGGAATGCAGAGACAGCCCTCCACACAGTGGTCCAGAGCACTGTCTTCTGTTCTCTGGGGCGTTGTTGTTGTTATTTTGTTGTGTTTTGTTTTTCTACTAGTAGGAGCATGGAGCAGCATTGGGACCTACCGGCAATTAAAGCTAATCATTTTGTTTCCTAAAAGTAACATTTTGCTCTATGTTTTTCCAATTTTCCTGTGCATATATGCTTTTACAAAACAGGTGTGTGTACAATAATTAAAAAAAAAAGGAGGCCACAAGTTTCAGTAAAGCAATGAAGGGTACTTGGGAAGGTTTGGAGAGAGGAAAAGGAAGGGGAAATTATGTAATTATATTGTAATGTAAAAAAAATATTAGCTAGGTGGTAGTAGTACACGCCTTTAATTCCAACACTTGGGAAACAGAGGCAGGCAGATATTTGTGAGTTTGAGGCTAGCCTGGTCTACAGAGCAAGTTCCAGGACATCCCTGTCTTGATAAAACAAAATTAATTAATTAAAAAGCCCAAGAGTCTGACAAGAACACAGGGATTCCCAGGTAGCAGGCAGGGAGCTCATGTACAGAGAGAATAATAAACAATAAAACCCAGTTGTATTTGCATTTGAAGTATTGACATACCTATTTCAATGAAATAGTAGAATTCTAGTGCCTTCGATGTGGATTTGTGATTTCATTTACTTACAAACAAAAACAGTTGTGGAGCTGGAGAAGTGACAGTGTGGGCCTGACCCGAATCCCATCCCTAGAACCCCGTAAAGATGGAGGGAAAGCCAGGTGCAAAGGACCCTTCAACCTCAGTACTCAGGTGGCTGAGGCAGGAGCATCCAAATTGGAGGTCAACTTGGACTACATAGTGAGTCTCAAAAAATAAGATAAAGTAAAAATTCAGGCTTCCCAGCGTCACGTAAAGTGGTGCTTTTAGAACTGCCCGGAAACACTAAAATGTGGAAGTCTACTTCCCTGATCTCCGGGAAGATGCGCTGTTTCTTCTTTTTTTCAAATCTTCCCTCGACACTGTTGAGGTTGCTGATGGCTTCACCTGCAGCCCGCCTCACCCTGGCACGGTAGCCTGTGGTCTCAGCCTCTTCTGCTCAGGTCAGATGCTGACTCCACCCTCTCCTCTCCTAAGCCATTCTTCCTGTCTTTCAGTTTTGCCAAATCTTCTGCTCTCTCACATCTTTCAGAACAAACAAAACCTTCCTTTGCTTTCTCATCTCTGTTCTGTCAGTTTCTTTGTTCTCTGCTACCTTTTAGCAATTCTTTCTGAAAGGATTGCCAAGGTCATCGCTCAGTTCGTCCTCCTCCCTCCCTCTAGTCTGGTTCCATCTTGTCTTGCTGAAAGCCTGTCAAAGTAGCCAAGCTCATATCTCCGGAGGTGTTGTTGATGTTATTGTTGTTGTTATTATTATTATTATTATCATTATCATCATCATCATTTGCTTGTTTGTTTGTTTTTTATTTTTGAGACAGGGTTTCTCTGTGTAGCCTTGGCTGACCTGGAACTCACTCTGTATGTAAACCAGGTTGGCCTTGAACTCACAGAGACCCAATTTGCCTCTGACTGCTGGGATTAAAGGCTTGAATCACCCACCACCCGGCCAGAGTTACGGATTTTATCCAGTCTTACATCCTATTTCTCTCTATATATATATATTTTAAAGTTTTAGGTTTATTTTAATTTCTAACCTTTATTTTCATTTTATGTGCATGGGTATTTTGCCTGTATGTATATCCTTGCACCATTTGCATGTAGTGACTACAGAGGTCAGAAGAAGATGTCAGACCCCCGGGGACTGGAGTTATAGATAGCTATGAACTGCCATGTGTGGGTGCTGGGAATTGACCCCCGAGTCCTCTCCCAGAACAGTCAGTCCTCCTAACTGCTGAGCCATTTCTCCAGAAGCTAAAGTTTTAGTTGGTTTTGTGTGTGTGTGTGTGTGTACGCGTGTGTGCGTGCGTGTGTCTGTGTGTGTGTGTGCATGCGTGCGTGCGTGCAAGTACTTGAGGTGGCCAGAAGAAGGTGCTGGATTTTCCTGGAGGTTGTGAGCTGCCCTTGTGAGTGTTGGGAGATGAACTCCAAGTCCTCGGCAGAGCAGCAGGTGCTGTCCTCACTGCTGAGCCATCTTTCCAGGCCCCTCCTGTTGCTCTATAATTTCTCCATTTGTAACCGCTGCTGAGACCATTCTTCTACACTGGGGCGCCATCTCCCCATCTCCAACTACCTACCCAGCACCTCCCCCTTGGATGTCTCTCATCCACCTTATCCTCCTGCTACACCACACAGGGTCTGTCTACATAGCCCTGGCTGTCCTGGAACTCACTATGTAGACCAAGCTAGCTTTGAACTCACAGAAATTCTCCTGCCTCTGCCTCCCTTTTAAAACTTCTATTATCTTATCTGTGTGGGTGTTTTGCCTGCATAGTGCTCAAAGTGGCTAGAAGAGAGGTTTGGTTCTCTAGAACTGGAGCTGTAGATGCTGTAAGCCAGCATGTGGGTGCTGGGAATGAGCCAGGTCCTCCACAAGAGCAGCCAGTGCTCTTAACCACTGAGCTATTATTGCCCCCATCCCATTTTTCACAGTTTAAAAAGGTCAAATAAAACTGGTATATTCTCCTATTGGCCATGTCTCCTCTCTCTGTACCCCTCTAATAATCTCTGCCTCGGTGTCTTTGATCTCAAGTACTGGGGTTTTCTTATATCGTGTGTCACATCGACCCGCTTCTTGCCATCCTTATCCACAGCACATCAGGTTAGCTCCCCACCTCCCATAGTTTCACAGCACCCAGCCAATAAAAACATACCCTTTGCCAAGGGCCACAGTGCACTGTGTGGTCAGCCTCCATCCTCAGCCCCAAGCAAATGCCAAGTGTCTTTTCTTTGTCCCCTGCAAGCTTCGGTGAGTGTCCCTCTCTCCTCTTTATCTGGTGGCCCGATTTCCTGGGGACTGCCTTGCTGCTGTTTGTGCTGTGTCCTGGCTCCCTCGAGTATTCCTTTCAGGGTGCTTAGGAGATGTGTCGGGTGCTGCTTTCATTGGGCAGTTGCTCCATCCTGAGCCTGTGAGGCCTCGGGAGCTGGCCGGAGCTTGTGTTGCTCCTCCAGTGCTGTGCAGTGTGGCTCACCGAGGGAGGGAGTGAAGGCATAGACCCGTGCTTTCCAGTCCCATTGTTTCCAACAGGCGGGCACACAGTAGTCTATTACAGTAACATACCCCAATTTACTCAATCACTTCGTGTCCAGTTTTTCACCATACCACAGTATAAGCAAATTAAATGTCCCCTGGGATTATTTTTGAGTAAGCTGTGGACTTTTATGCTGGCATTTAAAATCCTAGGGAGCTGGCTGGGGATGTGGCTCAGTGGTAGAGCACTTGCCTAGCGTGTGTGCGACCCTACATTCAATCCTCTGAAATTACCATGAACAACTAAATCCCAGGAAGTAGAAGTGTTTCTCCCATATTAATCTTATTTTTCTATTTTATTTATTTTATTTTTTTTCCCCCCGAGACAGAGTTTTTCTTTGGAGCCTTGGCTATCCTGGATTCGCTTTGTAGACCAGGCTGGCCTGGAACTCAAAGCGATCCACCTGCCTCTACCTCCTGAGTGCTGAGATTAAAGGTGTGTGCCACCATGCCCAGCTCTATTTATTTTAACTTGTTTTTTAAATTTGTCTTTTCAAGTCAGAGTTTCTCTGTGTAGCCTTTGCTGTCCTGGACTCACTTTGTAGACCAGGCTGGCCTCGAACTCACAAAGATCCACCTGCCTCTGCCTCCTGAGTGCTGGGATTACAGGCATGTGCCACCATACCCAGTTTATTTTAACTTTTTAAAAAATATTTCATTTAATTTTAATTTATGTCCATTCATGTGGGAGTGTCAGATCTTGGAGTTATAGACAGTTGTGAGCTGCCATGTGGGTGCTGGGAATTGAACCGGGGTCTTTTTGAAAGAGCAGGCAGTGCTCTTAACCACTGAGCCATCGCTCCAGCCCCCCTTATTTTAACTTTTAAGACAGGGTTCCATAAGTTTATTTCCATGCAAGCATGTAGTGTACTTTGAGCATATCAGTTTTAGTAACACATGGAAATGAGTATGTAGAGTAAAAGAAAAACATTAAATGCGACCTCAGCTATATGAAGTTACATAGGGAAAGCTGGCATAAAATGAACTAAATGTTAACTAAATACATTTTAAGTGAGCACGATTACAAATAAATGGCTTTTCTTTTGTTCCCTTTTATGATATTGGCTATTGGACCCAGGGCCCTGTGCTTGCCCTGTCACTGAGCTTTGGAGTCGTTTCCCAGTTATTACCCAGGCTGTCTTCCAGCTTACCATCTTCCCACTTCAGTCTCTTAAAACGAGCATTAGGTATATTTTAAATATGATTTATCTGTGTTTTTCAGGTTTTGCATTGTTGCTGGGTATAGTGGCATACATCTTTTTTGTTGGTTTTTTTGTTTGTTTATTTGTTTTGTTTTTCCAGACAAGGCTTCTCTGTATATTCTTTACTGTCCTGGACTCACTTTGCAGACCAGGCTGTCCTTGTACCCACAGAGATCCAGCACTGAGGGAGGCAGAGGCAGGCAGATATCTGTGAGTTTGAAGCCAGCTTGATCTACAAAGTGAGTCCAGAATAGCCAAGGCTACACAGAATAACAAAAAAAGACCTTTCGTGTCCTAGAAGGGCAGCAAGGGCCTGAGGGCTTGAGACATCTGCCAATCTCTGCTGTGAGCCTTGTCGTCATTGCAGGATAGTGTGGGGCCTGGCCTTTCTGAGCAGCAAAAATCATATTTCCTGTGAGGCCTCTGTGGCTGTCCAGATATGTGTGAGGCTTCTGTGGCCGTTCCTGTAGGGCTGTGGAGTTGTAGAAACTGGCCTCCTGACATGACAGCAGTGGCAGCAGCGTGGCACAGATGAGCTCAAGAGACTTTGAGCCGCTCCCGGCTGTCGAGTTTGAGGGGGACCCTTGGGCCTGAGACCTGGTCAGAGCCTTTTGTGTACTTACAGCAGTGGTTCTCAGATCTGCCATCCTGGGGGTGGGGACGCAGATCACAGCTGCCTCCACAGGAGGGCTGTGAGGCCGCTGGCCTCCTTTTCATGCTCTTCTGAGCCCTGTCCAGATGTCACCCGATGCCAGACGGATTGGCTTCAGAAGCAGAAGGGACAGACAGCTGTCCCCTTGAAGCCAGACATTCAGGAGAGCTACAAAAATGTAAGACCCCAGCGGTCTCCTAATTTTTTTTTTATTGAGGAAAATACAGTTACTGTTCATTCACTAAAATATTATTTATGTTGATATACGCTGGTTTAGTATTATTTTTGATGAATCAGTTAATGTTTTTTTTTTTTTTTCTAGTTTGTTTTTGGAACAGTATCTCCCTATACTGTCCAGGCTAGCATTCTGTTACCTCTGTGTCCCAGCCTGGCCTCAGACTCAGAATTTGCCTACTTCAGCCCCAAAGGTCTGCAATTACAGAGGTGCCCACGTGCCTGGCTCAGTCTTGCTCCCTCAATGCCTACAGTTACTTACCCCATATAGCTAATCTCGGGGGGGGGGGTCCTTTGTTTTGAAAAGCAGCATCAAGAAGCATGCCCTGAGATCAAAATGAGTTAAGGAGACAGGAAAAGAACCCCCTCTGGGATGGGGGGGTGGCTGTGGCTCTGTGAACAGATGGGTTGAACTGTGCGACTGAGGGAGCAAGGGAAGATGCCCTAGTCTAATGGCGGGGTGGAAGTCTCTGAAATTACAGTAACATATTCTCTCTCTCCCTCCCTCCCTCCCTCTCTCCCTCCTCCCCTCCCTCCCTCCCTTTTTCTCCCTCTCCCTCTGTTTTTAGAGATCATGCATGATGTGATCAAGAAGGTTAAGAAGAAGGGGGAGTGGAAGGTGAGTAGAGTAGTCTGTGACCCTAAAGGTTCATGTGCGTGAAGGGCTGGGGAGACCGCTCAGGGGATGAAGTACACGATGCACAATAGTGTAAGGACCAGAGCTTACAGCCTTACAAGAAAGCTGGGCAGGGTGGCGACCTACCTGTGATCCCTCGCACTCAGGAGGTGGAGCCTGGCTCTCTGGGCAAGCCTGCCAACTGCACTAGCAGAATCAAGGAGTTCCGGGATCAGTGAGAGACCTCGCCCCAGAAAACCAGCTGTTGAAGAGAACACCTGACATCAGCATGTGCATTCCCTTGCACACACATGAACACATGCATGCAAACATACCTCTTGACCCCTCCCACACACATTCAAGAGACAAAAAAGATAGAGTTGGAGTTGGGGGGTGGGAGATAGAAACAAGAGCTTTTCCCAGGGCGAGTATGGCGTTGTGGGCATTGTGTCTGAGCTTTGGTTCAGAAGTCTCTTCCTGGACGTGGAGCCAGGGTGATGGCTCAGCCGGTGAAGGTTCTCTGAGGTAGGCATCGCACTGGCCCTGAGCTGCTGGGACTCTTCTGGAACTTGTCCTGTGCTGATGAAGGTCCCTCACTGTCCATTTGGAACTTCACATTTCCCTGGGGTCAAAGCCCACCCATGCTCAGGTTCGTTGGGCCTTGGACTTCGAAGCTCAGTTCTGGCCTGTGGTGTTGTGTTTTGGTTCTCACAGGTTCCAGAGGGGAAGCCATCTGGTGGGAACTCATAGGCTTGTCTCTCTGTCACCCTTTCCATCAGGTGGGGCTTGGTAGACATGGGGACTTCAGCTGCCTCCTCAGATGTAACCAGGGGACTGCTGTACAGCCCCAGAAACTCTCTGATCGGGCCGTCTGCGCAGTTGGCTCCCATGCTCAGGGTCTCTTCTTGCTTTGTATCTTGAGGAGAAGAAAAGGCCTTGTTCACTGTTGCCTTTTTCTTTCTACTGTGGAGTGAAAGGACATAGGAAAGATGCACACTTCGGGGCGGAGCATTCTTGTGTTTCCAGCCTGGACGAAGATGTGTGCTGCTGGCGGGGGGGGGGGGGGGGGGGGGGGGAGGAGCCTGACCGTAGCTGCACTGAGCCCCAGGAGCCGCCGTGTGTGTGGACACTAGCCAGACCCCCGTGAGAGCGAGTTAGGACCCGAAAAGACCCCCAGATATGGCTGACCCTGAGCGCTGCCACATACATGAGTCCCTCCTCTTTTCATTTCAGTTCGTGCAAATGCTTATGAGTGTCTTTGAGGTTTATGAAGTCACGTCAGTGAGAGTAAACACTGTTGTCTAGAGGGTCAAGTTGGGAAGCAAGTGTGTATCCCAGTGTAGCTGGGGGCCACAGAGAACACCTTCTCCCATATTCTACATTCCGACTATTCTTTCTTTCTTTCTTTTGGTTTTTCGAGACAGGGTTTCTCTGGTTTTCCTGGACTTGCTTTTGTATACCAGGCTGGCCTCGAACTCACAGAGATCTGCGTGCCTCTGCCTTCCTGAGAGCTAGGACTACAGGCATGCGCCACCACTCCTAGCTTCTTCTTCTTCTTTAAAAAAATTTTTTATTCATGTTTTTTTTTTTTTTTTTTTTTTGGTTTTTTGAGACAGGGTTTCTCTGTGTAGCCTTGGCCGTCCTGGACTCACTTTGTAGACCAGGCTGGCCTCGAACTCACAGTGATCCGCCTGCCTCTGCCTCCCGAGTGCTGGGATTAAAGGCGTGCGCCACCATGCCCGGCCCTTATTCATGTTTTTTATTTTTTATTTAAATAATTTATTCAGATCACATCTCACGTGTATCTTCCTGTTCCCCCCTCCTTCCCTCTTTCACTCTATTCCCCTCCCCCTAGGTCTGTGACAGAAGGGGACCTCCTCCTCCACTTGATGATCAAAGCCTATCAGGTCTCTTCCTAGTAGCCTCGTTACCCTTCCTCTGAGTGCCACCAGGTCTCCCACCAAGGGGAAGTGGTCAAATAAAGGGCACCAGAGTTCATGTCAGAGTCAGTCCTGCTCTCCACACAACTGTGGAGAATGAGCTGTGCATTGGCTAGGTCTGAATAGAGGTTTTTGTTTTTGTTTTCTTTCTTTTTCCTTTTTTTCTTTTTTCCCCGGCGGAATGTTCTTTTGCAAGCCTCCTACAGGAAGCCAGTGAGAGAATGAGGGCAGGCAGCCACTGTGCAGCCCTGAGCCAATCTCTTCCTTCCAGGTGCTGGTGGTGGACCAGTTGAGCATGAGGATGTTGTCCTCCTGCTGCAAGATGACAGACATCATGACCGAGGGGATCACAAGTGAGCACAGCCCCCTCCACCTTCCCTTGCAGCATGCCGTACCCTCCCTGTTAATTGCTGTCCTGGGCACTTAGATGCTTCCGGCAGCCCGTGTGGTAAGACTGTAAGCCTCTTTGGGCTTGGAGCCCTCACAGAGTGCAGCACAAGTGCTCCTTAAATGCATGCTAAAAGGCTCGGCATTCAGGGAGGCAGAGGCAGGCAGATCTCTATGAGTTCAAGGCCAGCCTGCTCTACAAAGTGAGTCCAGGACAGCCAAAGCTACACAGAGAAACCCTGTCTTGGAAACAGACAAACAAAATGCATGCTAAGGAATGCCACATAGAAGGGTCAGATGGAGAAACAAGACTGGGGTTGAAGAGATGGTTCGGTGACTAAGAACGCATGCTGCCCTTTCAGAGATCCACGTTCCGTTCCCAGCACCCACATCAGGTGGCTCACTGCGGAATCTGCTGCCCTCTGCTGGCCTCCAGGAGCCAAACCCACACACAGACACGCTTATATCCATAATTTAAAAATAAATATTTTAAAAAGCAAGATGGCACTCTACCCAATAGAGGGGGGAAAATAACGAAATACTTAAGGAAGGAAGAGACCCAAATAGCTGACACACATGTGGAAAGTTCCTGCCTTCACCCTGATGAGGGACTTAAGACACCTGTGTGCTCCAGCTGAGGCTGGGCAAGCTGAGTGAAAGGGTAGAGGAATGGGATCCCCCAGCGGGATGGGACGCTAGTCTGCAGCTGCTGCAAAGAGCACTCGGCAATGTGTGATAAAGTTTAAGATATGCGTGCCTGTGGCCCAGCAGGCTCAGAGGTAGATGCGGATTCTGCCCCAGCTTAGGCGCGTGCCCAGCAAACATGGACAGGAGTGTTCACAGACTGTTGCTTACAGGAGGCCCGCATGGAAACAGCCAAAACACCCATCAAGGGTAGAAAGGTTGGGGCTGGTGATATGGCTTGCGGGCAAGGACATTTGCTGCCAAGTCCAATAACCCATTTGGTCCCTGAGGACCAAACTCAGGTTTTGGAGGAGAGACCCAACATCCATAGGTTTTCCTTTGGCCTCCATGTGCACGCATGCACACACACACATCCATACACACTAACTCAGTAAGCAAACAAGTGCAAAACAATTAAAAACAAAAAAAAAGAGGAGAATGGTTAGATGTGTGGCACATGGCTGTAATGTCAACACTCAGGTGTCAAGAGGATTACCGTAAATTCAAGAATAGCTTTGGCTATGTAGTAGGATTTGGGCCCAACCTGGGCTGTGAGTAAGAGGCTGTATTTAAAAAAAAAAAAAAAAAAAAAGGGTAGAGAGGGCTGGAGAGATGGCTCAGAGGTTAAGAGCACTGACTCCTCTTCCTAAGGTCCTGAGTTCAATTCCCAGAAACCACATGGTGGCTCACAACCATATATAATGAGATCTGGTGTCCTCTTCTGTCGTGCAAGCATATATGAAGGCAGAACACTGTATACATAGTAAATAAATAAATATTTCTTTAAAAGGTAGAATGCTTACACTATAGCACATCTTACAGCCGTGGAGACAGGCAACAGCTTACTGCTCACAGTTACACTGCTAAATCTGAAAAACAAGGGACAGAAGAAAGTGACTGAGGAGATAGGTCAGTCAGTAAAGTGCTGGCTACATAATCACGTGGGCTAGCCTGGTGTGGTGGCTCACATCTCTGATTTCAAGGCCAGCATGGTCTACATTACCGGCTCCATGTCTATAAAGAAAATATGTAATCCAAAGCCCCTGGCTTTGCTGCATCTTGGAGCTCTTGGAAGAAGCACAGTCACTCGGACGGTACATTTGCAACACCTCATTAGGAGTGCACAGGAAAGCATCTGCTTGGTGCATTGGTGCACGGAGCTGGCGGTGGACCCCTGGGTCACACGTGTGCTTGGCAAGTGCTCTGCACCACGAGCCGTGTCTGCAGCTCAGGAGAGCTGTTGGCAGATAAACCCATCGTGGGATTCGAAAGGAATTCTAGGGGATCAGTTAGGCGAGAAGGAACTGAAGGGGCGAAGGGGCTGTCCTGGGCAGAGTGCAGCCTTCCTCTCAGAACAGGCCAAAGCGTGCAGGACCTGCTATGGTAGGATTTCGGGGTTCTAGCACCTCAGGCCTCATTTCCCAGGAACAAGGTGCTTAAAGAAGGTGGAAGGGGTCTCTTTGGATCCTGTCTGTGCTAGTGTGAGGCCTGGCCCGATAGCTTCCAGTTGTCTTACTAACTCCGGCCTGTGTCTTTGTCTAGTTGTGGAGGATATCAACAAGCGCAGAGAGCCACTCCCCAGCCTGGAGGCCGTGTACCTCATCACCCCGTCTGAGAAGGTAAGCCCCTCAGTGTCCCCTGCTCAGGCTGAGGCTCTAGCCCAGAGCTCCCGACGTTTCTAGGTTAAGCATGCATTTAACATGCGGCTCTGTTGAGGCATGTCGTCAGCGGTAGGCAGGGTGGGGGCCCTTGGGCGTGCGGTAAGCCGCAGGAAACAAACGCAGCTGCGGCATAGAGTGGACAGCCAGTGCTGGCGCCCTGAACTCCCCTCTTCAGCAGTCGAGGTTCTGCATGCTCTCTAAGTGATCTACCTTCAGGCCTTGGCATTTTGTGTTCCCAGGGTTATTTCTTCAGTATCTAGCTTGCACTCAGATTTGTCAGATCAGGTCTATACAAGGACCATCTCTCTCTTTTTGGCTGATAGTTGTTGCCAGGTGTTTTGTTTGAGGTTTGTTTGTTTGTTTTGTTTAGTCAACTTGACACAAGAGTTTTCTGGGAGGGTCAGGCGGTGGTGGTGCACACCTTTAATCCCAGCACTCGGGAGGCAGAGGCAGGTGGATCTCTGTGAGTTTGAGGCCAGCCTGGTCTACAGAGGGAGTTCCAGGATAGCCAGAGCTGTTATACAGAAAAACCCTGTCTCTAAAAACAAAAAACAAACAAACAAACAAAAAAAGAGTTTTCTGGGAAAAGGAACTTCAACTGAGAAAATATCTCCACCAGATGATCTGTGGGCAAGCCTGAAGGACACTTGATTTCTTGATTATTGACTGATGTGACAGGGCCCAGCCCACATGGGCAGTGCCACTCATAGGCCCAAGTGGTTCCCTGATGGTGTGTATTTTCAAAAGCAGGCTGAGCAAGAGAGCAAGGCAGTCAGCCGCCCTCCTCTAGGCCTCTACCTCAGTTCCTGCCTTCAGGTTCCTGCCCTGACCTCTGTTCTGACTCTTCTCAGCCACAGACAGTGCTATAGAGCTATGATTGGAAATAAACCCTTTCCTCCCCAAGTTGCTTTGGGTCATAGTATTTTAGCACAGCAATAGAAACCCTAAGGGCTCTTATGTGTATGTATGTATGTGTATATAATATATATTTTTTAATTCCCCTGAGTTTCACGTGTTATTTTTACTTTTAAAAACTAGCTTTCCGGTAAGTTTCTGTAGCTAAACTGCCAGAGCAACATTAACATGAGACTTCTGGAAGGTTCTGAGCAGTTTTGTGGGTCCAGGTTCCAGTGGCACTGACGCTGTCGTTCTGAAGTGAACCACATTCTAGAACAATCCTGCCTTTAAGTGCTCATGGCCCGATTCACACGGCAGAAGCCCTTGGCTGCAGTGCAGTGAGCCTGAAGCCAGTGGACTCAGTCATCTGTGGGTTGCACTGGCTTCTAAAATCAAATTTAATGCCCCCTCCCCTTATTTTTTTTTTTTCCTGTTCTCAGTCTGTCCACTCTCTCATCAGTGACTTTAAGGACCCACCGACTGCTAAGTACCGGGCTGCTCACGTGTTCTTCACAGACTGTAAGTACCCTGCAGGCTGCTCCTGCCAGCCCACGTTAACATTTCCTCACAGCCCCACTGAGCCCGAGCCAAGTCAGGGCAGCAGAAGAAAGGATTTGCACTGTAGTGACGAGATTTTCTCTCTTCAGAAGATGAGCCGTGGAAGACAGAGTTCCTGTCAGTTGTCCCAGAGTCGGCTTTCTGATTTTCCGCAGGCTTGTGTGTGGATAAGCTGTTAGGAGCAGAGTAGCTGCAGAGAGAAAGTGAGGTAGATCTCACCCCATCTTCTCCCTCAGGATAACCCCACGGGCCACCCCTGAGAATACAGAAAGGGAGTAGCAAAGATGAGAAAAAACAGGGAACACAGCACTGATGACCGTTAACCCATAAGATGCCCCCTGGCACCACAAGCTGTTTCCTTGGCCTGGAGGGCATCATGGCCTCCGTGCCGTTGCTCTCGATTGCCCTTGTGCCTTTCTCTTCTGGTTCTTTCTTCCTCACCCTTTCTTAGTGACCTCTGTTGTTTGCTCTCCTTTCCTTGGGATCAGCAAATAGTTTTTATTAGCTTGTGTGTCTCAGTCTGTTGCCGTTTGCTCTGTCGGGCCCTGCAGGTAATTTTCCATTTCTATACCTCAAGGCGCTGGATAGCTGAGGATGTGATGAACTTATTACTAGGTGCCTTTTTAAAAGTCTGAGTGAAATAAAGGTACAGTGACAACATGGCTGTTGACTGAGCTGGCAGACGGATGGACTGAAACCCCACTGTCTTTGGTCATTCTTGCAGCGTGTCCAGATGCCCTGTTTAACGAGCTGGTGAAGTCCCGAGCAGCCAAAGTCATCAAGACGCTGACGGAAATCAACATTGCGTTTCTCCCCTATGAGTCCCAGGTGCGGTCTGTGTCCCAGCTGGTCCATCAGAGTCAGGTGGGGGAAGGGAGCGTATTCCAAGTCGCCAAGCACTTTGATCTGTGCGGGGGGGGGGGGGGGGGGTTACTTAAAGGATACTGACCGCCTTGGCGTCTGCCCATTGTCGTCATCTCTGTGATACCACTGATCACTGCTCCATCCTCTTCACTGGCTCCTTGAATAATCCAAAGTAGCTGTTCCTACAAGAGGGAAGGAGAGGCAGGGCAGAGGGCAGAGCACCCCATCTGCTGCAAGGGAGGCTGTTTTTATTGACAATAACCCCAGCTTGTCATGTGCTGAGAGAACAGATGGTCACCTCCATGTCAGCTGCTAGCACTTCATTCACCCTCACCCGAAGGTTCCAACAGCAAAGTCCTCCCCATAGGGGGGAAAAAAAAAGCTTTTAGGCCCACAAAGGTAAAGCTGAGTGTGAGAGAATATATGAAATTGATTTGAGTATTTTTAGGGCTTGTCCAAACGTTTTCTCCTAGCAAAAAGAATCAAAAGCCCCAGGATTTGCATCCATTCTGAAGTGGTGAAAGCCGTGTCCCGGATCGCTGTAGATCAGCTCCTAAAACCATGGAGTAGCCTGCTGTTAGGTAAAGGTGAGATGCAGCTCAGCGGGCAGAGTGTTTGCCTGGAGTGCACGGAGCCTTGAGTCAGACTTTTACAAATGGAGTATGGCAGCACACGTCTGCATTCCTAGCACTTGGGAGGTGGGTGGAGACAGGAGGATCAGGAGATCAAGGTCACAAGTTTGAGATGAGACTGGGCTACATGAGACTCTGTCTTTAAAAAAAAAAAAAAAAGGCGGGAGTGGAGATAGAGGCAGAGAGAGGAAAAGAAAAAGAGAAAGAGCTGGGACAGATACAGCATGAACAGTCAGAGCTGGCTCATGGCCTTTCTGCTTGCTCTGAGCCCTGAAGCCTGCCTTCTGCTGGAGAGCTATATATATATGTACCCACTTCCCTGTGAACCCCATCATCACTGAAGCAAACAAAATCCAGCTTTAGCACATACCGCCATGTTATTTTTCAGAAAACATGAGAAAGTAGTATATTTTAAAAATCACTTTTTGTGGGGCTGGAGAGATGGCTCAGTGGTTAAGAGCACTGTCTGCTCTTCCAGAGGTCCTGAGTTCAATTCTCAGCAACCACATGGTGGCTCACAGCCATCTATAATGTGATCTAATGCCCTCTTCTGGCATTCAGGTACACATGCAGACAGAGCACTGTATACATAATAAATAAATAAATCCTTAAAAAAAATTTTAAAAATCACGTTTTGGGCTGGAGAGATGGCTCAGAGGTTAAGAGCACTGGCAGCCCTTCCGAAGGTCCTGAGGTCAATTCCCAGCAACCACATGGTGGCTCACAGCCATCTATATTGAGATCTGGTGCCCTCTTCAGTGGGCACGCCCACATGCAGGCAGATGTTGTATTCATAACAAGTAAATAAATATACAAATCTTTTTAGAAGAAAAGAAAAAAAATCGCATTTTGCCAGCTTTAGTGGCATGCCTTTAATCCCAGCACTCAGGAGGTAGGCGGCAGGCAGATCTCTGTGAGTTTGAGGCTAACCTGGTCTACAGAGCAAGTTCCAGGACAGCTAGGAATACTTAGAAAAACCCTGTCTCAGAAATGAATAAGCAAATAAGATCACTTTTTAAGGTAAACACAATCTCATCTCTATAATCCCAGCATTTAGGATTCTGAGGTTAGGGAAGCACCTCAAATCCAAGAATATCCTGAGCTAAGTAGTGAGATTCAGATCAGCCTGAACTACAGAGTAAGGCCCAGACCTCACCACCACCATCATCACCACCACCACCATCATCACCATCATCATCACCACCACCACCACCATCATCACCACCACCATCATCACCATCACCATCATCACCACCACCACCATCACCACCATCACCATCATCACCATCACCATCACCACCACCACCATCACCATCATCACCACCACCACCATCATCACCACCACCACCATCATCACCATCACCATCACCACCACCACCATCATCACCATCATCATCACCACCATCATCATATCTCTTTTAAAAGGAGATCCAGGGAGTTTACACAAATGAGAACATGAGAGAATTCCTGATAGTTGGGGCACTCTATCTTAAAGCGAGAATTCTAACTTCCACAGCTCTTTACAAAAGGGTGGGAGGAACAGGAGGAGGAGAGTACTTAGAGCAGTTTGCCAAAGACAGGATATTATTAAACCTATAAAAAGCTCCTTTATTTGCCCACGGTTGTGACACAATCTCCAGATCATTCTCTGTTTATTAAAAGCAAACTCAAGTCAGCCTATGAACCTTGCACTGACCTCCAGTGACATTGCTCACCAGACACCCCGGGTGCACACACCCTGAGATCCTCAGCATTACCTTCCCTCCCCACGGAAGTCTGCTGCCGCCAGTAAACACCTTACCTCCTTGTAACCATCCCCAGACCTCCCTCCCCCGAGAGTCCAGGCACACCACACCCCCCAGCAGTCCAGGGCATTCTTACTTTATTCTTTTCTCAGCTACTTATCAAATTCTGCGTTCCATACAATTCACTTCCATTGTGTTTCATATCTATCTTATGTGACAGACAGACGCCTAAGGGTCAGGGATGTTCTGGTCACTCATATTTGAAGTGCCTGGCACTAGGATAAACAAAAGCAAAGTGTGCAGCAGGCTGGCAGGGCGACAGACACTCTAGCAGCTCATTTGTAGGACTTACACCCTGTGTGTGTTTCTTTACCCCCCAGGTGTATTCCCTGGACTCCGCTGACTCTTTCCAAAGCTTCTACAGCCCTCACAAGGCTCAGATGAAGAATCCTATCCTGGAACGCCTGGCAGAGCAGATCGCAACCCTGTGTGCCACCCTGAAGGAGTACCCGGCTGTGCGGTATCGGGGGTAAGGCAGCACGCTAGGCAGCTCTGGATGGCATCTTTTGTGTCCCACAAACACCTGAGTTCAGTCCCTAGAACCCATGAAAAGATGAAAGGAAGGAACCATTTCACAAAGTGGTTTTCAACTCATGTACATGTGCCATGCTCAAATGCCCCAGCATACATATCACAAAATGATAAATACATAAGGATATTCCTTCAGTGATTTTTATCTCTTAGCACATTCAGAAAAGAACATAATACTCTTTGCAATGTTTTCAAGCCCACATCATCTTTGCAGGGGGTTTGAAAGTAAAATACAAAGTCAGCTATGGTGGGCAGCACATCTGTAATCTCAGCACTTGGGAGGGAGGCAGAAGGGAGTTACAGATTGCCCTCAGCTGAAAGAAAGAGGAGTGGAGGAGGAGGGAGGGAAGGGTGGGAGACAGGTGAGTGATTCTCTAAAAGGCACAGTCTTTAGATTTGTAAAATATGATTTCTTTAGCCAGGCGGTGGTGGCACATGCCTTTAATCCTAGCACTTGGGAGGCAGAGGCAGCCTGGTCTACAAAGTGAGTCCAGGACAGCCAAGACTACACAGAGAAACCCTGTCTCGAAAAAAAGGAAAAAATTTTAAAATTTATTTTTATGTCTATTGGTGTTTGCCTGCATGTGTGTCTGCATGAGGGTGCTGGATCCCTCGAACTGGAGTTACAGACAGTTGTGAGCGGCCATGTGGGTGCTGAGAGTTGAACCCAGGTTTTCTGGGAGAGCAAACTTCTGAGCCATCTCTTCAGCCCCTAGTCTCTGAATCTTTAAGAAAGATTTAGTGTTAGTAATGTTGGTGCACACTTTTAATCCTAGTATTCGGGAGGCAGAGGCAGGCAGATCTCTGTAAACTCGAGGCTAGCCTGGTCTACAGAGTGAGAGGAGGGCTATGTAAGAGAAACCCTGTCTCAAAAAACCAAAATATAGAGACGGAGAAATGACTCAGCAGTAAGAGCACTGGCTGCTTTCCCAAAGGACCCAGGTTCAATTCCCAGCACTCACATGGTAGCTGCCAACTGTCTGTAACTCCAGTTTTAGGGGATCTGGCACCCTCACATAGACATACATGCAGACAAAACACCAATGCATATAAAAAATAAATAAATCTTTAAGGAAAAATAAAATAAAATAAAAAATAATAAATATAAAAATAAAATTAAAAGATTTAGTTTTATTATCTTTAATATTACAAGATATAATAAAGGTATAGCATATAATGATATGATACAATCAAGGTATCACTATCTTTAATAGTGCGTGTGTATGTTGGTACATGCACTAGTACAGGTAACCTCGGAGGTCAGAGGGGACAGAACCCTCTAGAGCTGGAGTTACAGGCAATTGTAAGGCACCTGACACAGGTGCTGGGAATTGAACTTGGGTCCTCTGGAAGAGCAGTACATGTTCCTAACCGCTAAGCCATCTCTGCAGTGCCCAGTCTTTGGGTTTTAGGATGTCATTGACTCATCCCTTGCTGTGTGTTGAGTGCCGGGGGGACTTCATGCTGAGGACACAGCCCCACCCTCAGATGCTCCAGGTGGAGAGTGGGTAATAGTGGGTGCACTATGTGTGAAAGAAGCACTCACTTCCCAGGGCCTTCAAGCAGCAGTCTAAAGTGATGGGGCGCCCAGAGAGAGCAGGGGCCCTGCAGCCTAGGACAGTGCTTCTGTGGCAGTAGAGGCAGGAGAAGGATGAGGGCACTTGGCTCTTGCTGTTGGTGCAAGCAATGGCTTTGGGAAATCAAAGGGCGAGTATGGTCTAGTCTGGTACAGTAGCCATGTAGGGCAGGGTTAGTTTCTCAAGACTTCCTGAGAGGTTGGCACAGGGAGCAAAGCAAGAGTTTTAGGAGAGGAACTGAGCAGGAGTCAAGGCAAGGGAGAAGCGGAAGCGGGCAGTGAGGCCAGGCCACCAAAGGCAGAGTGAAGGCCTTGGCTGTGGTGACAGCTGTGGTCTGACGAGCAGACGCTCTGTGTGTCTCAGGCCCAGCAATGGGTGAGGCCAGTGGCCACCAGTGTGTGGCTCCGAGCTGACTGCTTCTGAAGGCCACAGGCTGAAACTGCCCTTGTTTCCTGGTCCGCTGAAGTTCGGGGCCATAGAAAACACCAGTACAAGTTAAGAATGGAGCCTTGGCCATCCTCCTGACACAGGAGCAGGAACAGAGCGACAGTGGCACAGAGGCTGGCGAAGGCAGAGACTGCAGCCATATCATCTACCAGAAGCAAGGGGGTTTGAATGGAGGACAGGGTATTTCTTCTTCCACATAGACTGGAAAAGGGAACAAGAAAGATAATTTATAGGCCGGGCACTGAGCTGCGTATTTCATTTTTCTCTTTAAACTACACATGTAACTTGTGGGTTTGTTTGTTTACTTTTGAGATAGTGTCTTATTATGTAGGCCAAGCTGGCCTTAAACTGGCAGTGGCACTCCTCCCTCAGCCTCATACGCATTGATACGTTGTTTTTCTTCTTGTTTTTCGAGACAAGAGTTTCTCTGTGTAGCCTTGGCTGTCCTCCACTCACTTTGTAGACCAGGCTGGCCTCAAACTCACAGCGATCC
The DNA here is from genome assembly GCF_903995435.1 of Acomys russatus. Classification (NCBI taxonomy): domain Eukaryota; kingdom Metazoa; phylum Chordata; class Mammalia; order Rodentia; family Muridae; genus Acomys; species Acomys russatus. Next base: position 50,510,974 of record NC_067160.1, read on the forward strand.
ACCTGCCTCTGCCTCCCGAGTGCTGGGATTTAAGATGTGTGCCACCATGCCCGGCCCATTGGTACATTCTTACTGTAAAAATCTTAATATAGACCATGCTTCACCTCCCCTGTCCGTCCTGCCGTGCACTGTGTGCTGCCTGGAGGCACTTGCACTTGGCACAGTATTTGGAGGCACAGGTGGCTCACCCTCTGTCTTTTTCCTTTTGTCAGGGAATACAAGGACAATGCCTTGCTGGCTCAGCTGATCCAGGACAAGCTGGACGCTTATAAAGCTGATGACCCAACCATGGGGGAGGTAAGTCTGGCCTTGGACCACAAGGTTCTCAGTGTGAGTAAACAGGGTTTGTGTGGCTGACCTTGGGGCAGCATGGCCCTGCAGCTCAGCGAGCATATGTGAGGGCTGCTTTTCCTGTCTCTAGTGGAGTGCCCAGTGCCCCTCGGGCAGGCTGATGCAGGAACATGCCGCATGGCTAGGATGGCCAGCTTGTTCCTGCTTGCTAGCACTTGCAGCTTCAGCCCTCAAGGTCCAGGGAACTCACCAGTAGCAAAGTAGCAAAGGTAGCAAGTAGCAAGTTGACAGCGGTACAGTCCAGTGTCTGCACATATGCCATGTGCACATGCCACAGTTCTGTGCACTTTATATAACTAGAACTGCCACTGAGATACAGAGCCAGGGCCTAGGGCCCAGTCAGTGGCAGAGCGCATGCTCGCTGTGGGAGACCCCAGCTGGTTCCCTAGACCCAGAGCTGCTCCGTTAGTGCTGTAGACTTGTAATCAGACCCCTCAGCAGTGAGCGCTCCAGACAGCTGGTCACCACATTTGTAACAAGTGGCTGCTCAGTTGTATACGCTTCAGGGCTGTGTCAGAGGCCCATAGGAAACCAGCGCCTCACCTGGAATTGCTGGTGCTCTTGGTGAGCAGCAGGCACAGCACCCATTGCCGTTGTGGTGGCCTCGCTCCCCAGAGCTCGCTCCCTGGTGCCCTGTAACAAAGAGGCTCTGATCATTGGTTGGGTGGCTTTTGGAGCAGCTCTCTCTCTCTTGCCAGGGTCCCGACAAGGCACGGTCCCAGCTCCTGATCCTGGATCGAGGCTTTGACCCCAGCTCTCCTGTGCTTCATGAGTTGACTTTTCAGGCTATGAGTTACGACTTGCTGCCTATCGAAAACGACGTTTACAAGTAAGTATTAAGTGACAGGGTCCACAGTGACCAGCTCTGCAGACAACTGGAATTCCTCTGACTAAAAAAAGGATGTTTTTTTTGTTTTTTTTGTTTTTTTTTTTTTTTTCTTCTGTTTTTGTATGTGTGTGAAGTTTGCATACATGTCATGTGTGCTATGCATGTTTGGGGGTGGGGCAAGTGTATGCACAAAGGTAGGCCTATAATTGATGTTGGGTGACATTTTTAAAAATCACTTTCTACCTTAATGAGGCAAAGTCTTTCACTGAACCCAGAGCTTGTCAGTTTTGACTGTCTACCTTTCCAGTTTACCCCAGACACCCACCCCCTTGTCTCAGCCACCCCAGTGCTGGATCATAGATGGCAGCTGTGCCTGTTCACGTTTATGTGGCCTCTGGGCATCTGAACTCTTGTCCTCAAACTTTGGTGGCAAGCGCTTTATCCATTGAGCCATTTCTCCAGCTTTCCCCTCCCCCAAAAGAATGGTTTTGTTTGTTTGGTTGTTTTTTGTTTTTTGTTTTTTTTTTTTTTTTTTGTCTGCTTGGTTTTTAAAGACAGGATTTCTCTGTGTTAGCCTTGACTGTCCTGGACTCATTCTGTAGACCAGGCTGGCCTCGAACTCACAGTGATCCACCTGCCTCTGCCTCTTGAGTGCTGGGATTGTAGCGTGTACCATCACGCTGTGCCCAACTGAACTGGAAGTTCTTAATTACAGATCACAAAATATGATTGTGGCAAAAAATGTTTTGTTCTGTGCAGTGAAAGTGCTTTCTTCATCACAAGAAATATCACCTGCCTGTAATCTCCACACTTGGGAGCCTGAGGACAGGAGGGTCATGAGTTTGAGGTCAACCTGGACAATGTAGTGTGAGACTCTGTCTCACAACAAAGAATGGCTTTAAAATAGAGGTTCCAGGACTGGAGAGATGGCTCAGTGGTTAAGCACATGGCTGCTCTTCCAGATACCTCAAGTTTGATTTCCAGCACATACAAGGTAGCTAACAGCTGTCTGTAACTCCAGTTCCAGGGGACCTGACACTCTCTTTGCCTGACACAGGCAAAACACAAACATAAAATAAACAAACAAACAGAATGATTCTAGAACTACACAGATGGCTTCATCGTTAAAAGCATTGGCTACTTTTGCAGAGGACATGGGGTCAGTGCCCAGCACCCACATGGTAGCTTTAAAACTGGTTGTGACTCCAATTCCAGGGGAATTGGCACCTTCTTCTGGCCTCTGTGGGCACCAGGCACACACATGGTACACATACATGCATATAGGCAAACACTCATATAAATAAAATAAAATAAATACATCTCTTTTTTTTTTTTAATGATTCTGCTGGATGTGGTGTCACCCCCCCTTTTTTGGGGGGAGTTTTGTTTGTTTTGGTTTTTCTCTGTGTAGCCCTGGCTGACCTGGACTCACTTTATAGACCAGGCTGGCCTCGAACTCACAGAAATCCGCCTGCCTCTGCCTCCCACACCTGGCTGGCATCACACTTCAATCCTAGCCCTCAGGTGGCAGAGGTAGGAGGATCTCTGAGTTTAAGGCCAGCCTGGTCTACGTAAGCAAGGAACGTATGTAGGACTACACAGAGGCACCCAGTCTCACTTACTTACTTACTCAATCTTAAACTGATGTTCATGGCTTCCATCCCTTCTCCCTTTTGGTTCCTGATATTGTCTCCTCTGGCCATTCACGATTCCATGTGTAATATTATGCTGAGGACCCATCACAGAAGCTTCTGGAAACCTGTAGACAGATGCATCCCTCCCCTTTCCCAGAGAGCGACAAACAGACGTGTATGCCCATGTAACTCTAGACTCACATGTAACTGGTACAGGCCCTCGACCTCCCAGCTCTGAAGGCTTAAAGCACAGCTCTCTGGCTTTGGGCAGAGTGCTTTCTCCTTGCTCATTTGTGCTGTCCCAAATGGCCTGGTCAGCCTGTCATGTAGTCACAGTGGTGTTATGAGCCACACCTGGGATCATCTGGCAGCTGAGAAAACAGGTGTTATCCTTAGAAACCAAAGGAGACACCTATCATCGCAGCACTTAGGGAGGTGGAGGCAGGAGGATCAAGAGTTCAAGACCTGCCTTAGCTCTTTAGGGAGTCTGACGTTAGCTTGCGGCACATGAAACCTTGTCCCATAAAACTAACAAAAAAATCCAAAGGGGGCACGGGACATGCCACAGGGACATGGGCCCTACCCAAGTCCTGTCTCCTCCAGGTATGAGACCAGCGGCATTGGAGAGGCACGGGTGAAGGAGGTTCTTCTGGATGAGGACGACGACCTGTGGATTGCGCTGCGCCACAAGCACATCGCAGAGGTGTCCCAGTAAGAACTCTGTCACACCTTCCCCAGGGTGGGCCCTCACCCCTGGGCCGGCAGTAACCATGCACACCCAGCCACTTGGGGAGTGAGCTCAGACTCATCCCCTTGGCAAAGTTGCCACCATGCTAACCAAGGCTGACAGCTCCCTCCTGTTCCTTCCTCGTGCGATTCTCCAATTTGGCCAATTTAAAAAGTCCACCTCTACTGGGTGTGGTGGCGCACACCTGTAATCCCAGCACTCAGAAGGCAGAGGCAGGCGGATTGCTGTGAGTTCTAGGTCAGCCTGGTCTACAAAGTGAGTCCAGGACAACCAGGGCTACACAGAGAAACTCCGTCTCAGGAAAAAAAGAAAAAGATCACGCTGGCCTCGAACTCAAAGATCTGCTACTTCTGTTGGGATTAAAGGCTTTGGTGAGCCACATGCCTGATATTGGGGAGGAAATACTGACCCATATTTCCTGCCATTACATTTATGCTACATGCATTTACATTTTCCAAACATAAAATATGAATGTTTCAATTTGTGTGCATTTGGAAAGGACAAAAGAAAAACACAAGGGGATAGTCCAAGACTGATCCCTTTGCCCTTGAGTCATCTGGCACACACTGCCCTGGAGACAGACCAGTGACTTAGAGTGTCAGTTGGAACAGCATGTGCCCTTCACTTTAAACACATACCTCAGTGGGAAGAGAATTGTCACTTAGTCCCTCAGGAAGGCTCTACACGGCTTCAGTGGTCTCTGCGGAGAGTCCTGGGCACTGCGTTGAGCATGGCTGCCTCCCTGCCCCCCCTCCCCATTTTTCAGGGAAGTCACCCGGTCACTGAAGGACTTTTCCTCTAGCAAGAGGATGAACACCGGAGAGAAGGTAAGCCTGCTGGTGCCCAGACGTCCTGGGGTCAGTAAGTCCTGCCAGTGCACAGGCATCCTGGGGGTCAGCAGGCCATACTGAGGCCCTGGTACTCAGGGGAGAAGGTAAGCCATGCGAGTGCCCAGACCCCCTGACGGCCAGCTGCTGCCCTCTCTGTGTCCCACCGGGAGTGCATGGGTGGGGTCACGGTTCTCCATTCACTAAACTGTCTACTTTGGTTTTGCTTTTAAGACTCATATCTGGGGCACGGGTGTGTGGCTCAGTGGCAGAGGGCTTGTTTAGCGGGCACAGACCTTGGGTTTGACTCCAGCACAACAGACAGATCCTGTCTGGAGCTCCCGCCGTCAGTGTTTGTGAAGAGCTGCTTTCTCGGATCTGGATGGTTAAGATACCGATCCTAAGCCAAAAGAGTCGAGAGAGTGTCTTAGCCTGCTGAGGCCACTGCTGGCTCTGGCCTTCTTTTACTGTGTTAGAAGTGTCGTGCCCAGCCAGATGTAGTGGCGCTTACCCTTAGTCCCAACCAAGATGGTTCAGCAGGTGAAGACTTTGCCTGACATGAGTTTCGTTCCTGGAACTCACGTGTCAGAAGGAGAAAAGTGGCTCATGTAAGACCCCCCCCCCCCGAGACTTCTCTGAGTACACTGTGACACTCATGCTGGTGTACTTGTGCACAGACACACGCACACGCACACAATTAATTAGACTATGATTAAAGGGCTGGAGACATGGCTTAGTGACGAAGAGCAATTACTGCTCTTACAGAGGACCCACGTTCTCTGTGGGTTCCCAGAACCCACGTCAGCCCACAACTGCCTGGAACTCCAGCTCCAGGGGGTCTGATGCCTTCTGGCCCCCACAGTTGCATTCAACTGTGCACAACCCACACACAGACATATAAATAAATAAATAAATAAATCATTTAAGCATGTATGATAAAAATAAAAATATATACAATTTAAAAGTTAACTGGTTCGCCGGGCGTGGTGGCGCATGCCTTTAATCCCAGCACTCGGGAGGCAGAGGCAGGCGGATCGCTGTGAGTTCGAGGCCAGCCTGGTCTACAAAGTGAGTCCAGGATGGCCAAGGCTACACAGAGAAACCCTGTCTCGAAAACCCCCCCCCCCAAAAAAAAGTTAACTGACTTCAAGGTTTAATTCTCCCCCTGAAGACAGCTGTGACATTTGGGTCACTACATTGGAGTCCAGGAATGGACACTTGTGAAGTCTACTGTGGCTGCTGTCCTGCCATGGGCCATGCAGCTTCCCAAGGCTTTATTAGTGACACGGGGCTTCCTTCCTCATAGACCACCATGCGGGACCTGTCCCAGATGCTGAAGAAAATGCCCCAGTACCAGAAGGAGCTCAGCAAGGTATGGAGACCCCACCCAGAGTGCCTGACTCATCAGAGCCGGCCTCCAGGCTGCTCCAGGCCTGCTGCACCTGTGGCTGCATGGAAACCTACAGCCCCTGGCTTCCGCTCTCACTAGCAAGGGAAGGAAAGGGAAGGAAAGAGAGACTGTTTCCTGTCGCTCTCTCTGCCTTTCTCCATCTTTTTCCTTCCCTCTTGGTCCTCCCTTACTGTTGACTGGAGGTTCCTCACCTCCCGGCCTTAGCTGATGCTGGCTGTCCTCATACAGCTGCTGGCCTCCCTCGGAGGGGCTGGTGTGAGAGAGGGCCAGGAGGTGGCAGGGCTTCTGTGTCCTCATCATAAACGACCTGCAAGGTGTTCACCAGGAGCCGCTTCTGGAGGGAGGTGTGCCTCCTGCCACTGCACCCTCCTAAAAGATGCCTCCTTCCTCTCCTGTGGGCTGTGGTTCGCCCCACTCTCCCTCTGTGAGGACACCCCGTCAGCATTATGTGAATCAGCGGTTCTCTCTGTTCTGACTCTTAACGCTTTTCCTAGTATTCGACTCACCTGCACCTTGCTGAAGACTGCATGAAGCATTACCAAGGCACCGTGGACAAACTCTGCCGTGTGGAGCAGGTGGGGTCTCCTTCCTTCCCTCTCTGCCTGCTGCTGCCCCACCTGTTCGCCCTACTGAATTTTAACCTGTAACCTTGAACATCTTACAGAATCGTAGGAGCTAGAGAAGGGAGAGCCTCTGACCCTGGGTTGGCTCACCTGTGGTGCCAGTGTGGCTCCACTTTGGCGGGTAGGGCCTAGATGGATCTAGAGTGCTGTGCTGTTTGGACTTTGCATGCGTGCCTCTTTCCAGAGGCTCTGTTTTTCCTGGAGTGACAGCTTTGAGGGAGTTGTGAGCCTGACAGTGGCAGGGCGGGCTGATGTTTATGTTCCGATGTGCTCTGGTCCCACTGTGACCAGCGTTGGCACCCCGGCCTACCAGGGCTGTAGCAAGGTCTGAGTCCTCCCAGCCTTGTTAATCCCAGGCCTGGGAGCTGAGGTCAGATGGAACTTATACTCTCGCTGGGGGTATACGGTGTCCCCTGCTTCCTTTTCCCTACCGGCTAACTCATAGCACTGACATCATCTTCATCTTATGGAGAGTTCCAAACCAAGGGCACGGCAAAGCTGCTGAGCTGTGTGGCATCTGTTTTGTTATTGATTTCAATCCCCCCTCGGCTAGTGGTCTCAAGAGATCAGACCCAGGGCCTCACGTGGCCTGAGTAGGCCCTCGGACACTGAGCCATCCTCTTAGCCTCCGTGTGTCAGCTTCCAAAGGAAGGAAGGAGACACTGAAAGGTTTTGAACTGCCAGCCTTAGTGGCACAGACCTGTAACCGCAGCTGCTTAGAAAGCCGAGCCAGGAGGACCACAGGTTTGAGGCCAGCCCGGACAGCGTAGGCCACCCCATCACACACGCCACCACCAAAGCCATTCTGAAGCCTTAGCTGGAAGTCTCATTTTACAGCAGAGCTCTCAGAGTGGAGCTCAGATCCCCAGGTGTGGCTTGCTGGGAGAGGCTCAGTGGAGGCTCGCATGCTCCAGTTCGGTAGTGTTTGCTAGGTTAGAAGGTGCCAGTTTCTTAGGCGCCCTCCTCAAACACACACCCTCTCCTCAAGAGCTCCACCTTCCAGAAAGTGGGGTCTGTCTGTCTAGTCCAGCATTTCTCAACCTGTGTGTCACTACCCCTCTGGGATTTGAACAGCCCTTCACAGGGGTGGCATATCAGATAGGATAGTTACATTACAATTCATAACAGTAGCAAAATTACAGTTATAGAGTAGCAAATATTCTATGGTTGGGGGGTCACCACAACATGAAGAATTGTATTAAAGGGTCGAAGCATTAGGAAAGTCAAGAACCACTGGGCTAGTCAGTTCAAATTAATTTTGGAAGCACAGTTTTTTTGTTTTTGTTTTTTAAAGTGGTTAAAAAATATAAGAAGTATTAAATGGGTTGTAGTGGTGTACACCTATAATCCTAGCACTCAGGAGGCAGAAGCAGGTGATCTCTGTGGGCTTGAGGCCAGCCACTGTCTATATAGTTGCATTTCAGTGAGCTTTGAGAGTGTGCTCTAGGGCAAAATGGCTCAGCAGATAAAAGTGCTTGCTGCCAAGCCTCACAGCCTGAGTTCGATCCCTGGAACCTACGTGATGGAAGGAGAGAGCCAGTTCCCACAAGTTGTCCTGACCTCCAGTGTGTATCATGGTTCACACTTTTAATCCTAGCATTCAAGAGGGAGAGGAAAGAGGGTTTCTGAGTTCAAGACCAGCCTGGGCTATATATAGTGTGTCCCAGGCCAGCCAGAGTTAAACCGTGAGACTCTATCTCAAAAACAAAATAAGCTGAGTGTGGTGGCACACGCAGCCTGGATGTGAGATCACTGTTTGTGTAAGCTCCCGGGGTCTTGAGAGGAAGAGGAACACCAGGTGCCCTCCTGGGAGCTCCAGAGAAAGCTGTGGCTGCCTCAGACTTGAGTAGGTGCTCCTGACTTGCAGAGGGCAGCATCCCCCCCGTGTGAGTGGCATCATGGCTGTGCTCAGTTCAGTCTTCTCATATTTCCTGTCCTCCCTCTCCAGGCCTAGGAGCCCTTCCTCTTTGTCTCTCCTCGCCCTTTGAAACGCTCTAGGGTGATTAAAAGCAGAGCAAAACTCGGCGTTGTTAAAACTTAGTGTGCCCTTCCATGCCAGGAGAGTCAGGGTGGAAGGGATCCAGCCACGCAGAGGCCCCTTGTGATGCCCACGTTTTCATGGGTGGGAAGCAAGCCCGAGTCCCTCGGCTGGGTTGTGTATGTCACAGATACAAGTGCCCTGGCCTCCCCCTGCAGGGAACAGTGTGACCAGTCACTGTGCCTGCTTTGGGGAAGAATCTCAGGGGTCTCTCCTGGGATTGTGGATCAGCCCGTTGCTGTAGGAGACCTACTCACAGCCAGCCCCAACCACACCATGAAGTCGGGCACTTGTAGATAGTGAACTTTCTGACTGTCACAGACTGTCACAGAAATAGGGCCAGCAAGCTGTGTTTTCTACAGGACCTGGCGATGGGCACAGATGCTGAGGGGGAGAAAATCAAGGACCCTATGAGAGCCATTGTCCCCATCCTGCTGGATGCGAATGTCAGCACTTACGACAAAATCCGCATCATCCTGCTCTACATATTCCTGAAGAACGGTAGGAGCCGGGGAGGACAGGAGGAGGAGTGGGAGACGGCCTGTGCAGACGCCAGCGTGCAGCCCTGGAAGGGGGGACCGGGAGGGCCAAGGGGCTCCTCCTGCATGAACTGCAGAGGGACAAAGTCAGCTGCCCCACAGGCTGGGCCTGCTCAGCAGCCCTGAGTGGATAAGAAGCAGGTGACACAAGTGGCACCATCTGACTCCTCCAGCCAGCCAGTTAGCTAGCACTCAGCCTGCCAGATGTTTCCTAGTTGTATCTCATTAGTCGTCGAGACCTGTCAACGATAGGTATTCTGTTTGTAATCCTTTGGGAGGTAGAGGCAGGGATATCAGGAGTTCAAGGCCAGCCTTAGCTACAAAAGTAAGTTTAAGGCTAGCCTAGACTACACAAGACCCTGTCTACAAACAAACAAACAAACAAAAACAGCAACAAATAGTTTTTGCCCATGTCATTGTACTACAAAAGGGTAATGTGACTTTGGTGCGGGGTGCAAGTGAGGAAGGAATTCTGGGAAGCCCCAGTGGATGGAAACAGACCGGGAGGGGCAGGTGCCTCAGGTCAGGCTGGCTCTGGTAGAGTGGAGGGTTATTCTGACTCCATGGTAGGTGTGGCTGACAGAGCAGTTCCTGGAACGCCACCGCCACCAAGAAAGAGAAGGGAAGCGCTGGCTCTGCCTATGGGGTGGGGGTGGCAGGGGTTAGGTGAGGTGACCAGGAGTCTTGTTTTTCAGGTATCACTGAGGAAAACCTAAACAAGCTCATCCAGCATGCCCAGATCCCTCCGGAGGACAGTGAGATCATCACCAACATGGCTCACCTCGGCGTGCCCATCGTCACAGATGTAAGGGCTTGTCTGTAGGCCGGGGAGAGGGAGAGAGAGAATCAGAGATGAGGCAGGAAAGGACAGTGAGACAGAGGTCAACGTCAGGAATTAGACCCGTGTCCAGGAGTCACATGGCCACTAAAGCTGAGCTGTCTCTGAACTCATCCAAAATGGGTCACCCCAACTTCCCTGTCATATCATGTGTGTGACCTTGCCTTTGGGCACATTAGACTCAGCACCTCCTGTAAGGATGGCAACATTGTCAGGCCAGCTCTTCGCTCCGTGTCTTTGGCAGTGGGGTGACTGAGAGCGACATCAGGCAGACAGTTCAGAAGGCCAGGGGCTATACAGTGTCCTCTGAGAGAGAGGGTGGATCCTCTGTTTAAGACAGTGCCTTGAACTGCAAATGGAAGAGCCCCACTGTGTGCTTCCAAACCCGCCCCCAAAGCCAGCAGGGATCTCCCAGAGGGACAGGGTTCCATTGATCTGACCAGCGGCCTGCAGCTGGCAGGGGTCAGTGGTTTTAGAACCTGGGTCACAAATAGCTCAAAACAGCGAAACTGATTGATCTAGAACAGCCGTGCTGCTGACATGAAGCAGAAGTCCAGGCCAAACCCAACCTCGTGTCTTCTCCTTCATAGACAGCAAATTGTTTTTAACTACCCATATTCCTTTTTTGGCACCGAGCCTCACTCTGTAGCTGAGGGCTGGGCTTGAATTCATGATCCACTTGCTTCAGCCTCCCAAGTGCTGGGATTGCAGATATGAGTCGCCACACCGGGATGGAGCTTTTGTTTGCTTTTTTTTGTCACAGCACTTCCATATTTGAGCTCCTGTCTTAGTCACTGGTCTGTTGCTGTGAGGAGACACCATGATCAAGGCATCTCATAAAAGAAAGCATTTAACTGGGAGCTTGCTCACAGTTTCAGAGGTCTAATCCATTATTCTCATGGCAGAGAGCATGGCAGCAGATGTGTGTTTTGGAGAGACAGGCCGGGCCTGGCAAGGGCTTTTGAAACCTTAAAGCCCACCCCCAGTAACACACTTTTCTCCTACAAGGCCGCACCTTAATCCTTCTAATCTGTTCAAATAGTGCCACTCCCTGCTGACCAGCATTCAGACATATGAGTCTGTGGGCACCATTCTGAGTCAAACCATCACAGTTTTTCATGACTTAAAAACCATACTTTGAGCTGGGCGTGGTGGTGCACACCTCTTAACACCAGCACTCTCTGGAGGCAGACAAAGGGAGTCTGGGACAGCTAGGGCTACATGGAGAAACTCTGTGTCAAAAAAACCCAAAACAGCAAAAACCATTTTCTCAAGTCTCCCTTGTTTTCAGACTTTGTTAAAGAGGTGCATTTGGGGGGCAGAGGTACATTTTGGGGCCCTACTGGGTAGACCTTCTTACTGCTCTTTACCAATGTTAACTCTGAAGAAGGTCCTTGAGGGACTTTCCAGAGGTCCCTGAGACCCAGGCGGCCCTGACCCGAGTCTGACCTTGTGTGTGCTTGCGTTCAGTCCACTCTCCGCCGCAGAAGCAAGCCGGAGCGGAAGGAGCGCATCAGCGAGCAGACCTACCAGCTCTCACGATGGACCCCGATCATTAAAGACATTATGGAGGTCAGTCTGGGATGTGGCAGCAGGACCCGGATGCTCTTCAGTAGGTGGCCCAGGTCCCAGCACCCCTGTTCTCAGGTAGCTGTGACACCCCGTGACTTAGTTCCTGTGGGGATAAGTTCCCAGACCTCAGGGGCTCTGTCAGTCCTCTCAGCCACACATAGGAGGGAGCCTCCTCTCATGTCAAGTAAAACTAGGGAAAGACAGACCCATGGAGACTCATGGTCTGCCTGCCCACTGCTGTGGTCTTAGGGGATACAGTGCATTCTGTAGCGGTGCCTCTGTGGTGCAATGCCCTGACGATCCAGGTTCATGTCAGCATGCCACATTCAGATGAGGAACGTGCTAGGGGACGTGGGCCTTCTACATCAGACCCAGCCAGATGTGGCAGGGTGGCCACAGGGGGCCTGCAGCCCACCCACCTCTCCCCCTGCTGCCCTCCTGAGCTCTCCCCACACTAGCACACCAGCCTGGGCTCTGCGCCTCAAACTAGTCCCCTGGAATAGTCCTGTCCTTATCTCCACTTCCTGGTCCTGCTTCCCTCCCATGGCCTCTCACATGTCTGACCATCCAGCATCACAGAACCTGTTAAGTGCCGAAAGCTCTGGTCAGTGATGCTATTTACATTATCCTTGCTGCCCTGGTTGAGGCCATCTTTTGTTTTTGAGATTGGGTCTCAAGCCCAGGCTGGCCTTGAACTTCTGATCTTCCTGTTCTCTCTCATGTCAGAGCTGGAGTAAAGGCATGTTTCACTATGCCTGGTTTCTGCAGTGCAGGGATCAGCCCAGGGCTTGACACATGCTAGACAAGTACTCTATCGACTGTGTCATTCACCCCGGGGTCATCTTCTAATATGGTGATTCTGTCACTTTGTGCCCTGTGTCCATGGCACAGAGCCTCAGGCTAAGCTGCGACACCATGCTTGTTGGCTGTCAAGGGATGCGAGGTGGTGGGCTTTGCAGCACCAGGGGTGTGGCTCCTGAACCTCCTCATCACAGCAGGAACCCTGCAGGGCCTACAGCACTAGGTCCTTTAGGTTGGATGTGACAATCCGCCCAACTTCTGCTCTTGATAGGCAAACAAAATGGGCGTCCAGAGACCAGCTAGCGCCTTGCCTTGTCTCCCTGAGTAAGTTCAGGTATTGCTACCAAATTATATGCTAGAAGGAGAGTATTTATGTAGGGTGAGTCAGTGTCTTATTTTTAAAACCTACAAACCAAAAGGGCGAGTGGGACCAACTGCCTGTCCCTGGCTGTGGGATGGAGGAGGCTGTGCTCTGGTGCGTTGCCCCGTTTTTTTCTGCCCCTCCTCCCTGCTCCCTTAGGAGGCCTGTGTAGGCTTCTCATGCTGCTCCTGAGTGGAGTGTGGATTTCCAGGTGGCTGGAATTCGCCCCGTGACACACGACACGGGAGGTGCTACCCAAACCTAGTTTTCCCCAGGCTGACAGCACATGTCAGGGATTTAGTGGACAGAGTACAGCGTATTTGGCCTCAGTGGGTTGGTTACCTAGTGGAGTACACTGCAGACATGAGGGGAAATGAGTGCTTTGTATGTCTGACAGAGTATCTCATAGGACCAGGCAGCCTAACAGCCTGCAGCTGAGTGAGCGCCATAGCCCAGGCCTGTGCTGGGCCCCTGGCCGTGGCAGCAGGCACAGGAAGAGCGCCTCCTGCAGACGTGGTCACTACCTGACTTTCTCTTCACAGCCGTGGCTGATCTCTGTCATTCTCCTCACTAGGACACTATTGAAGACAAACTGGACACAAAACACTACCCGTATATCTCCACCCGCTCCTCCGCGTCCTTCAGCACCACTGCTGTCAGGTGGGTTGATGCGGGGAAAGCTGGGGGGGTGCTCTGTGAGTGTCTGGGGTGCTGTGGCTGTGAATGGCATGTGCCATCAGAACCCCACACACATCATACACGATGGCCAGGGCACAGCGGGCCCCCACATCATACACGATGGCCAGGGCGCAGCGGGCCCCCACATCATACGCGATGGCTAGGGCGCAGCGGGCCCCCACATCATACACGATGGCCAGGGCACAGCGGGCCCCCACATCATACACGATGGCCAGGGCGCAGCGGGCCCCCACATCATACGCGATGGCCAGGACGCAGCGGGCCCCCACATCATACGCGATGGCTAGGGCGCAGCGGGCCCAGGTCTACACAGGCCGTAGGCTCTCCCTTTGGCTCCCAGCCCTTCTTCTTTCATGCATCCTGTCTACCTCAGGCACTACCTCCTTGCTCATCCTTGAACAAGCCAGGCCTACTTGTATCTCAGGGCCTCTGCATTTATACATGTGTGTGCACACGCACACACGTCTGCAGCCCCTCTTTAATCTGTAGGTCTTTATCGAGTGTTCTTTGAAAGTCCCTAACCACCTGTTTAATCATAGAAGCTCAGCGTTCACAGCACTTCTATTCATAGTTGCCTAGTGTGGAAATGGCCTGGGTGCCTGCCAGCTGACAAGTATTCCGACAGCAGCTCATGAGAACTGGAGGCTGAACCTAGAGAGCTGTCAGTGGCTGCAGTGGGGACCGGGGTTGACACTTCTTTACTCCTCCTTTTGCTTTGTTTTGTTTGAGGGTTGTTCATTTGTTTTGTTCTTTTTGTTTTTTGTTTTTTTTTTTTTAAGACAGGGTTTCTCTGTGTAGTCCTGGCTGTCCTAGAACTCACTCTGTAGACCAGGCTGGTCCCAAACTCACAGAGATCCACCTGCCTTGCCTCTGGAGTGCTGGGATTAAATGTGTGTGCCACTACCACCCTGGCTTGTTTTGTTTTTTGAGACAAAACCTCACCTTGGCTGTCCTGGAACTCACTATGTTGACCAGGCTGGCCTTGAACTCACAGAGATCCACATGTGAGTTCTGTCTCCCAAGACTGAAATTAAAGGGTGCTCCACTGTGACCAGCAGCACTGTAGAATACAAGCTGCTGTCCCTTTTTTTTTGGCTGACTCTGGCTTTTCTTCTTTCTGTGTGCACCCTTGGCCTTTGCCTGGGCCTGGGCCAGAGGTCTGCAGTGGCTTCTATGGCAATGACATCCCCTTGGATGGCAGCAAAGGTGAAAAAACCATTGCCAAACGTGAATAAACCACCGCCTCCAAGTGCTGCCCTTGCTAAGCTGGTGGTTCATGGAAGAGACTGACTGATGGTGCCCAGCTGCTTCCAGGGCTGCCGTGAGGATGCAGGACAGCGCATCCTGGTGTCCAGAGGACGCTTGCTTTCTCCCTTTCCTGTTGTCTGTTTTTTCAGCCTGGACAGTCCATCTCTCCTTGTATCTGAGTCCAGGTTCCTACTGAGGAAGTCCAGGGATAGAGGGAGGTCTGGTAGTAAAGAGCCACCTGCTTTTTACCTCCCCAGTAAAACCTGAGCAGCACTCTGTGGCCCTTGTCTGTCCCAGGGCATTCAGCCGTCCCCATCCTGTGAGCCTCTGACTTCTTAGAGGCAAGTGCCTTTCCCTGGGGACACAGTACCAGGATACCTGGCCCCCTCAAAGCCTCCTGCGGTCAGTGTGCCAACCTGACACAGCCCTCCGCCTCTTCCCACTGCTCAGTGGTGCATAGTCCCAGGCGATCTCAGGACCAGGCCTGATCTGAAGCAGACATCTGACTGAGAACCAGCCAGGCAAAGCTGCTGAGACAAGCTGGTCTTGGTGCCTGTGTATTTCAAAGAGGCTGGCATTCACAGCCCAGGCGCCTACAGCGCTGTGCAGCTTGGTCAAAACTGGTGTGCGGCGCAGAACCCTCTGGACACCGAGTCACCTGTAACTGACCTCTCTCCCCCCTCAGCGCCCGCTATGGACACTGGCACAAGAACAAGGCTCCCGGGGAGTACCGCAGTGGCCCCCGTCTCATCATTTTCATCCTCGGGGGCGTGAGCCTGAGTGAGATGCGCTGCGCTTATGAAGTGACCCAGGCCAACGGCAAGTGGGAAGTGCTGATAGGTGAGCAAGGCATGTGCTCCGCAGGAGTTGCTGCCTCATTGCCTGTCAGTCCATCCCATGCTTTGTGTTGCATTCCATCTTAGGTCCTCCCTCACCCCAGCAAAACTTGGCCCTGGGTAACAGTTTGTGAATGGCAGGAGCTAGAGATAACTGCCCTACTGTGTCTCTTGCTGAAAGACAGCAGTTTGGGATAGAAAAAGCCCAGTCACAGAGTCTCAGATTCATATATGACAGTGCCGAGGGCAGTCACCTTGAGCAAGAGAGGAGCCCTCCAACAGAACAGAGTCCGGAGCACCTCCTTGCATCCTGGAGCAGGGCTGAGAGGGGAGTTGCCTGTTTCCTTGCATCAGGCCTTGGACCACAGCTGATGTCAGGGCTGTCACTACTGTCCTCTCTACCACTTTGTTGGAGATACTGTGTCCATAGATGCTGCCGAAGGCCACCAGCCTGGTGGCTGGGGCAGAAGGATTCCTAGTCACTTCCCAAAAAGCAGAAGCAGCTAGAGGAAGATGGTCTGCAGCAGCAGGAGGAACTTCCTACTTCCTGTCCCTAGGATCTGCTGTAGCTTCTAGGGCTGCCAGAGAAATCTGGGTTCTTTCAGATGTCTTCCTTTTGACTCCAGACAGAGTTTTATGTACCACTAATTGTCAGGTGCCATCGAGGACACTGTCCTGTCTAGTCTCACCCTCTGTGGGAACACAGGATGGATAAAGTGTAAAGCCCGAGATCGTGGTCCTAGGAGTGTGCCTGGGCACCGTGAAAAGCAATCCCCTTTAGGGCCATTGGATGCCACATCTGCCCAGCCAGAAAGGCTTCCCTCCGCTCACAGGGGCCTGCTGCTGCCCATACTCTCAGGTGAGGTCAGCGCAGCAAGTGTCACTTCTGTCTATCCAGCTTGGATGACCAAGGCCCAGCACCCCCAAGCTATCTAAGCAAGCAGGCTCCACAGAGCAGTAAGATAGCTGCATCTGCTCACCGAGGCAGGCACGAAAGGGTCATCACCGTCGCATAGCTGCAAGGGAAGACTATACAGCCCTCCCCAGCTCCCACCAGCACCCACGATTAGCTTCCGTGCCTGTTTTTCTGTCCTACATAGGCCCCATGAGTGTTCCCTGCTCACTGCCTGCGTATGTGCTGCATGAATGTGTCATGGGACCCTGCGCTCAAACACAGCTTTCCTGGACAGCAGCTGGCACAGCCAGGCTTTAGGCGTGACCCTTTCCTTAAGGTTCCTTGTGCAGGGGGAGGGTGGAGCCCAGGGGACAGATCACTGCCCTTGTGAGTTTGGGGGGGGGCTTTCTGCTGTGTGGCCTCACATGCTCTGTGCATGCCGGCGCCTTGCTGCCTGTGTACGTGTGTGCATGTGCCCATGCATGCCTCACCCCTCACGCCTCTCTGGCTTCGGGCGCTGGGGCCTCCGTTGGCACGTCCAGGGGCGCCCCCGTTCAGCCGGCCTCTATTCTCCCACAGGTTCTACTCACATTCTCACTCCCACCAAATTCCTCATGGACCTGAGACACCCCGACTTCAGGGAGTCCTCTAGGGTATCTTTTGAGGATCAGGCTCCAACAATGGAGTGAGAGCTAAAGAAACAAAAGTAAAAGCAGCTTATTACAGAAAGAAACTCTTCCATCTGAAGGGCTTTCTTTGATTATCCTGTCACTCTTTTCCTTTCTTTTTCTCTTTTTTACTTTATTATTTCTTTGAATTTTTTTTTTTTCTTTTTCCAAGAAAATGCTTGCAGTTCTTAACGCCGATTGAAAATGTGTCCAGTGCTGCCTTCACACCCTGGGCTCCATCCACCAGCTCACTCAAGCCCTGGGTGAATGCTGCGCAGTCACTGGGGTTAAATCAAGTGACAGTAACTGTGTGTGGCTATTCCTCCGAGAGGAGCCTAGGAGTCGAGGGATGTCTGAGGCATGGTGTCCAAGCCTGCTGCCCAGGGTGAAGTGTAGGCTCCTACTGGGTATGTGAGCTCGAGAGTGAGGCCAGCAGATGTTCAGGATGGCCACATGCAGAAGGCCAACCCTTGGGAGATGCCTGCAGCACCCAAGGGTGAGAAATGAGTAACAGAGGAGACCCCAGGCCAGCACAAGGCAGGGGGATGGGCACCTTCGCTCAGGATAGGTACAAGGCTGTCAGGTGACCACCCTCCAGCTGCTCTGCGCTAGGTGACAACACTGATCACATCACGTGCTGCTCTCTGCAGAAAGTGCACTCTTTCGTCCTGCTTTTATTCCAGTCCAGTGGGGCAGGTTGCAATTTCAGCTACTCAGCAGGCAGAGGCAGCTCTAAGCCCCACCTGGGCTACAGAGTGAGTTCAAGGTCAGCCTGGGCAACTCAACAAGACGGGCTGGAGAGGCGGCTTAGTGGTTAGGAGCATGTCGTTCTCTTGCAGAGGACCCAAATTCTGTTCCCAGCACCCACATTCAACAGTTCCCATCACCCATAACTCTAGCTCTAGAGTGCCTGATGCTGTTGGCCTCTGTGGGCACCTGCATGCATGAACACATACACACTTACGCCTGATTGAAATAAACGCAAACCTTTTCTTTTAAAGTAAGAAGAGAGCTAGGATGTACCTTAGTGGTAGACCGTTCGCGGGAAGAGAGGGAGGAAGGGAAGAAATCGCGTTTCTATTGGTACTCTGAATCAATCTCTCTCTCTCTCTCTCTCTCTCTCTCTCTCTCTCTCATCAGATTCTCTTCTTCCATACCCTCCCTCTCCATCCTTAAGTGTGCTGGGAACCTCCTGTGTTAGTAATTCCTTGGGGTTCTTACCTGTTTTATTATGGGCTCTAAACGTATTCTTTCAGCATAAGTTGACACATGACCCAGGGAGTCAGCAGGTTGGAGTGTCCTGTAAGCATGGTGAGGGAGCTCCCTGGCCACAGAATACAAGCACAGGGACACTGGTCACTGCCCCAAGGCTCTGGTGGATCTCAGCCCTTCTGGAGTTTGACTAGACACCACCAGAAGCTGGCTTGCTCAGTGTGAGTTCCCTGAAGGAAGGGATAGAGGCGTCTCCATTTATCTGCACTTCCCTCAGCAGGGCAACAGCTGCAAGCCAAGGAAATGGAGTTGGCCACGGCCCCTAGGCCTCAGCTCCATCCGTCCTGTGCTCATCTTCCTGTGGAAAGCCAGGTCAATAGGAGATAAGACATAGAGGCGCACATCTGTCAGCCTAGGCCTCAGGAGACGGAAGCCCTTGGATCTCAAGTTCAAGGCCAGCCTAGTGTACACAGGGTCTAAAAACTAAATAAATAAGCAGGACATGGTGACAAAGCCCTGCACTCAGGAGGGAGAGACAGGTCAATCTATGTGAGTTTAGGGCCAGCCTGGTCTACGTGAGAGTTTGGGAACAACCAGGGTTCCAGACTGAGGCCCTGTCTCACAAGTAAATAAGTAGAATTGTAAATATAGATGTATAGAGGGAAGCAGAAGGATGGAGCAGTAGCCACAGAGCCCTTCCACCAGCGAGGCCGGAGGCAAAGGACAGCCACGCCCCTCTCCTCCTGTGACCATCCAGGTGACCAGGGTCGGAATAGTGCAGACAATTAGAGAGCATTGGGAGCATTGGTTTGGTAGCTTACCTTTAAGGAGATGAGGCCCAGCCACAAAGATAGTGTCCCGAGCAAGTATCACGTGTTCCGGGAGACAGCGCCTTGCTGAGTCTTCCTAGTTCCCATCTCTCCAGTCACCGAGGCAGCTGTGGGTCAAATGAATCTTGACCATTGAAGAACCCCAATTCTACCAAGCCTCATCTTAGTCCCTCCAGACTGCCCGTGAGTGATGCCCTCTGACAGGATTTCTACATTCTTGCCTTGTGATGTAGGTCAGCAGTACCAGTCGTGAGTGGATGGCCAGGAAGCCACCAACACAAACAAGAGAGGGGCTGGAGGAATGGCTCGGTAGTTAGGAGCACTGGCTGCTCTCCCAGAAGATCTGGGTTCGATTCCCAGTGCCTTCATGGGATCCAGTCACAAGGGAGCCAGTGCTCTCTTCTGGCCTCATTGAGCACCAGGCACAGACATGATGCAGTAACATACACTGAAGGCAAAACACTCATATACATAAAATAAAAGTCATTTTTAAAAAAGAAACAAGGAGCTGGGTGTGGTGGCCCACGCCTTTAATCCCAGCACTCAGGAGGCAGAGGCAGGCAGATCACTGTGAGTTCAAAGCCAGCCTGGTCTACAAAAGTGAGTCCAGGACAGCCAGTGCTACACAGAGAAACTCCATCTCGAAAAACCTTAAAAAGATACAAAAGAAAACAAGGGCCAGAGAGATGGCTCAGAGGTTATGCTATCTGCTCTTCCAAAGGTCCTGAGTTCAATTCTCAGCAACCACATGGTGGCTCACAACCATTTATAATGATATCTGGTGCCCTCTTCTGGCATGCAAGTGTATATGCAGGCAAATAAATCTTAAAAAGAAAAAGCAAATGAGAGAAGTCTCAGACTAGATTAGACCTATTTAGTGCACATGCTTTTTATGAGGGTTTTTTGCTTTGTTTTGTGAGACAGGGTTTCTATATGTAGCCCCACTAACCTGGAACTCACTTTGTATACCAGGCTGGCCTTGAACTCAGAGATGCATCTGCTTCTGCCTCTGCCTCTCAAGTGCTAGGATTAAAGGCATTTGTCCACTGTCCACTCACTTGTGAGGTTTTTGTGTGTGCTTCCATAGAGAACATGTTCCAGTGTTCCAGGTTGGGGCTGTTGGTTCTGACACACAGACATCCTGTGCAGGTCCCTCTGATAAGGATAGCTTCTTTTCCAGAAGGCTCCAGGGACCACGCTCCCCCTAAGGCTTTGAAGCATGAGACTGGAGGCCACGGCTCACATTTCCTAATCACCCAGCCATGTGGACTAGAAGAGAGCCTCTGAGTTCTTGAGTAGAAGGCGGTGTAGCCAACCTCTTGGGGACCAACGTAAGATCACTGCGGTTTAGGGGCTCGCTTTGTTCGCTCTCTTTGTCGCGTAGGTGGTGCCAGGCTCCACCTGCAGTGCTGAAGCAGCTCAGATGTCAGGGCCTAGCTATGCTGACCTGATCAAGGGAAGGCCTCACTGGGTCTCCAAGACTCGGCTCTACACTTGTTCAGTAAAGGCTAGGAAAGCCTAGTGGTTAGGGATAAGGTGGGCTCAGAATATTCTACGTCATAGGTTCCCCGACCTCCCTGAGGTTCTGAATGGAGGCGCTTTGGAACAGGCCTCTAATCAAAGGGCTTTGAATTTGCCTTCAAGATCAAGCCAGCCTCTCTGTTCCTAGACCACTTTCCAGCATGGGGGCAGGGCATTCTCCAGCCAATGTGTTCCTTGTTGACTTCAGGAGGCCTGAGGCCACTCCTCACCTGATCCAGAGCCAGCTGCCCGGAGTGAGTGGAGGTCTGGATGGCCCTCCCTCAGGCCCTGGCTCACGGTGACATCCCTTCCCCTGTGAAGACCTGTGGCCTGCCTCAGGCCTCCTAGGAAGGCTGGCAGGCTCACTGAAGTAGGTGGTGTAGACACTCCTGACAGCACATCCGCTCGGTGCAAGGAGCTGCAGATCTGCAGAGTCATGAAACAGCCTTAAAGTACAGGGCCAGCGCAGCACAGGAAACGCTCAGGGCAGCGTGCTTGTTGACCCCAGGACATAGCCTGGACGGACTCCTCAGAAGAGTGACTGTAGGGACAGGACCTGGAAGATGCCTCTGAGATTGATGCTTTTCTTCCAGGAGGCTTCCAGGTCACTGAGCACATGGTGGCCAGAGGCACAGGGACCAAGCCTCCTTGTGCCTGCCCTTGGAAGGGAAGGTGGAAGCAGGGGCTCAGATCGGCTACCCCCCCCCCCCCCACAGAGGCCTACTGCTTCCAGGTCCCCAATGAGGCACATTTTCAAGGACGGATCTTTGGTTGAGTTCTCCCGCCCCACCAGGCCCCTGCTTTGCGCCCACTGCTCATGCATGCACGCTCATGCGCACACCACCCGCCACCTCCATTCTGCCCAAACCACTCGGCCCGTGCATCATTTTAGTGCGCCTACATCTCTACGAAAAAGCCCTCCATTTTTTAAAAAAATGATTTTTTTAATTTTAATTTTATTTTTACATTTGCTCTAGAAGTATTATCTGATTCCATTAGCTTAAACTTTTGCAAGCATTTCCAATCTCTTACAATACCGGTCTCCACAAGGTAAGGCCTCAGGTCCCTGCCCTTTCCCTGCCACACCTGAGGTCCCCCACCGTGTCACTGGGTCCCCGTGCCCCACCAGGCACCATTCTCTCCCCCTGCCCTCCTCAGCCACTGTCCCTTGCCATGCTTGATACTTCTCTCCTTGGCGTCATGTTGACTTCAAGAGATAATGAACAAAGCATGGCCACCGCCCGTCACCTGGCACATGGCGCTGAACTCTGACTGAGAGATGGTTCCTAGGTTCAGCCTGGGGCCCTGCCTGAGCCCAAATGCCTCCAGAGCCTCTTCTGACAGGGCCCAAGGCTTCCATCCCCAACTCCTTCCCAGCCTCCACTGGACCCAGACCAGGGTTGGGGGGATGGAGAACTGGGAAACGCAGCCTCAGGCGGCACTAAGTGAGTGAACTGTCTTCTCTGCCTTCCCAGGATCCACGCACATTCTCACCCCACAGAAACTGCTGGACACGCTGAAGAAGCTAAACAAAACAGACGAAGAAATAAGCAGTTAAAAACTAAGCTGCCCCTCCAAAGCCCTGGCTCACCCTTCCCACAATGCTCTGCAGCTCCCCAGCGCGACACCTCGGTTACTCTACTGCCTCCCCATCCCTGCACGCCCTGGCCACCCCGTTGCCATGCTGAGTTGTTCTCCTGTGCGATGACACCCCCATCTTGTCCTCTGAAAAGCAAGAGAGTACTGTGTTGTTATTTTTTACAAAATGAGTCTCTTCTGTACGTTTCCCACAGTAAGTTCACATACAAGCGGCACGCTGCAGGAGCGTCAGAACTCTAGACCAAGTGGACTCCCCTGACTTACGATCCTGTGACCTGTATATAGCCCTGTGCCACGTGCACACACTGCTTGAGTATGGAGAAGGTAGACGTGTGGGTGTTTCTTAAGGCTTATTTGGGCTTGATTCTGTTCATGTTGGGAATCATAAGGTATCTGTCCTCCAAATATTCCACACCAAGGAAGCGATCTATTTTTCTCTGCGGTTCCACTTACTGCCTGTTCTCCTGACTGAAGAACAGCAGTCATCAGAGACCCCTAGAGGCCAACATGGAATGGGCCTCTCCTTTCCCAGTGTTGCAGGTGTGTGTGTGTGTGTGTGTGTGTGTGTGTGTGTGTGTGTGTGTGTGTGTGTGTGTGTGTGTGTGTGTGTGTGTGTGTGTTTATGGGGGTTAGGGTGTCCACAGGAAGCCAGACTAGGTGCCAGCCAGTCTTCTTCCAGAGCCTAGCACGGCTTGCCCTGACCTGTGTTCGCAGTGCTGTAACGTGAGTTAAGTCCTCCAGCCTAAACCAGCATGTCTGGCGCCCTGGGGTCCTCAAGAGAAGAATTAGGCACGACCAGCCCCCTTCCTTCCCAAGGCTTCACTTGAACAGGGTCAGCCTGGATAGAGGTCAGGGGTCAGGAGTGGATAGAAAGATGTGGGTTTGGCATCCTGGTCAAAGGGTGTGTTGCTATTGAAGGTAGGCCTGAGGAATGGGGGCCCTGCTGCTCAGAGTACCTTCAGTTTAAGACACTTCATCAATCTTAATTTTGTGTAATGTACAGTCATGTGTTGTGGTCTTACAAAAACAATGATCATTTTATTCTTTGTATTAAAAATCGTTGCTGTATAAAGCATAGCTCGCTATAAAGCAGAAATTCCAGAAGCAGATGCTGGAAGGATGGTCTCCATCCTCAGGACGCAGCGGCTCCCTGAGTGTGCCACTCACTCTGCTGCTGTGGCCGCAAAACAAAGACAGTGGAAGTCACAAAAAATGTCCCCTGCCCAGCCCCCGCCCCTCCCTCCCACAGACTTGTGTATATTACTGTGTCTTGTGCTGTCTTCGCAAATGTGGTGTATGCCTTCCTCCTGCCGCAGGTGACCTGTGCCCTCCGCCCCACCACCACTAAGTCTCTCCTCTCCTCAGTTTTCAGGTTGCGCCCCCTTACCCTTCTCCCTCCAGTGAACTTCTCCCCGTAGGACTGAACCATAGTAGCACTGGTTGATTTCTTCGCTAACCGTTTCTCTCATCCTTCCCCTCTGGTCAAGCACTGCTCATGCTCCCAGGCCTTGTTTGTCGAACGTGTGGGGTTTTCTTTATGTTATTTATATAAATAATTTCTCAAACGGATATTTAAAAGAAAATCTAGTCTGTCTTGAAACTTGTTAACTTGAAACTCTCTCGAATCTCAGTGTTTAAAGTATGGAAGCACAACCATGTACCGCTCTGTACCGTCCTGTACTGCAGCATTTGAGTCTAATAAAGACGTCAGCGCTCGCTCATGTGCAGGGCCCACTGCAGAGCCGGTTTTACTTTGGGGACTACTGAGGAGCCCACAGCTGCAGCTCGGAACCTTCTGAATCCCCTGGGATTGTGGCTTGCATTGCGTCTGTACCTGTCTCCCATTTGGGGACAAAGCTTGTCTCTTGCCTCATGCAGCAAGAAGAGGCTGCTCCAGTGGCCATGGCCACACCCACCACAGGTCCCAGTACTTGAGAGGCAGAGGCAGGACGATCTCTTTTGAGTTCAGCCAGTCAGGTCTACATAATTAGTTCCAGGCCCAGTCAAAAAAAACACAGTGCAACACTATCTCAAATGATTGAATAAATAAAAATAAATAAATAAAAATAAATAAGGGCCTTTTTAGACATGAGGAGCTTTTCAACCTGTGCCTTCCTAGACTGCCTCAGACACCACAGTACCCTCTCTCAACTCGAGCGTGTGGTCCTGTGTCTTTTTTTTTTTTTTTTTTTTTTTTTTTGGTCCCGTGTCTTTAAGGTACTGGGATGTCAGTCTCTCCATCGATGTCACTGCTCCTGCCCCAGCTTCCTTCCTCTAGTTTGGAAGCTGATGGCATCCTGTGAAATCCTGCTATGAGGTTGATCCAGAGAAACCAAAGATTCATGGGGCATAGGACAGCGGGGCTCATTAAATGCTCTCCTGCTGAAGTTCGCGTACAGCTTGTCCCTGGGCATTCGTGTGCTGGGAGCTTGGCACATGAATGCTCAGGGTGGCAGTCCCAGGGTGGCAGTCCTGGCAAAGATTGAGGGGTGCTGTTCTGTAGTCAGGCCTGGCCTCTTCTTGGCTGGGTATTTCTCTCACATGCTCCAGCCCTCAGCCAGGAAGTGTGCCTAGGCCTCCATAAGCAGCTGAATAAACCAAGCCTGGGGGCACAGGCTTTTTAATTCTGAGGCTGCCTATACTACAGGGTAAGTTCAAGGTCAGCCTTAGTGAGACTCTGTTTCAAAACTAAAAAATTAAGAAAAAGCTTCAAAGTTGGGATATGACACCAGTTAGAACGCATCCCAGGCATGTGTGAGGCCTCGGGCTCCATCCCAGCACCACAACACACAACAAAAATCACTGGGCCTTGATGGTGCATGCCTTATAATGCCAGCACTTGGGAGGCAGAGCCAGAGGCAGGCAGATCTGTGAGTTCGAGGCCAGCCTGGTCTACAGAAGGAGTTCCAAGACAGCCAGGGCTATACAGAGAAACCCTGTCTTGAAAAATTAACTAGTAACGGTGTGGTGGCGCACACCTGTAATCCCAGCACTTGGGAGCCAGAGGCAGGCAGATCTGTGAGTTCAAGGCCAGCCTGGTCTACAAAGTGAGTCCAGGACAGCCAGGGCTACACAGAGAAACCCTGTCTCAAAAAACAAAAGAAGGAAGGAAGGAAGGAAGGAAGGAAGAAAAAGACAGATTAGCTAGTGCTGGAGTAATGACTCAGCAGTTAAGAGCATTTAACTCTTCTTTCAGAGGACCAGAGTTCAAGTCCCACAGGATGAGTGTCAACCTCCCGTAACTCCAGTTCCAAGGGATCTGCCTCCCCCTTCTGGCATCTATGGGCACTGCATGTATATGCAGGCAAAACACACACACACACACACTTTTTTGGTTTTGTTTGTTTTTATGAGACAAGGTTTCTTTGTGTAGCCTTGGCTGTTCTGGACTTGGTTTTGTAGACCAAGCTGGCCTGGAACTCACAGAGATGTGCCTGCCTCTGCCTCCCGAGTGCTGGGAAGCTGGCTGACACGGAAACATTTTAAGGCAACTAATTAAACCTCTGTATACATTATCCAGCCCCAGGTCTCTTGTTACAGTAACAGAAAATGACACCCTCACGGCAGGAAGGAATAGGTCAACTCAAGGCTACTCTGTAGACCTTGCACATATCCCTAGGATGTGCCCAGAGTGGTATTGGGGATGAACAAAGCAAGCTACATCTAGCGACTTCTCTAAGGTCCCAAAGACAAATTGAAGTTTGATTCCACCAAAGGTCCTCCTGGGGAACCAATAAGTGTAGTGGGCTTACTCACAGCCTGAGTGAGGGGTTACAAACGGGAGTGTGGGAATGAGGTAGCTACTTAGTGTGGCGCCCGCGCCACCGCGGTACCGAGTTGAGGGCGAGGGACTGCAGATTTAACTCATGCACACACACACACACACACACACACAGACACACAATAACACAGCGGGTCCTTCCTGCTAAGAGAGCAGCAGCCGAGGCAGCGGTTTATTATTCTCGTTCTCGCTCCTAAGCGCATCTCTAACAAGACGCCATAACGAAAAGGTAGCGCTAGGAACACTGTTGGACCCTTCCTTTTGTAAAGTCCTCTGGAGATCAGACTTTACCTGATCCCAATCTTGGATATTTAGCTCTCCCGATACCATAAACCAAGGACTACTCAATTCTATTGTTTTTATAAAATCTTTAACACTCTCATACTTAATCCCAGTCCCTTAATCACTAGTCCACCAGAACCGTGGACGAACCTGCAGCACCTATTTCCAATACGCCCATTTCCTACCTTCCTGAGGCGCTGGCCAGCTTCCCTGGGCGATCTGTCAGCTTCCTCCCTTCTTTCCCTGCTCCCGCTGGACCTCCACTTGTGGCGCCCGCAGTACGGAGTCGAGGGCAAGGAACTGCAGATTTAACTCATACACACACACACACACACACACACTCTCTCTCTCTCTCTCTCTCTCTCTCTCTCTCTCTCTCTCTCTCTCTCTCTCTAACACAGCGGGTCCTTCGTGCTAAGAGAGCAGCAGCCGCGGCAGCGGTTTATTATTCCCTCGTTTGTTCCAAAGAGCCTTCTTACAGGCAGCAAAACAGGAATCCTCCTCCCAGGTGAAATCCCTCAAGAGGTGATCGCACACAGGAGGAAAGTCTCGAGGAAGGGAGGGGCTCGTTCTCAGAGCAGTAAACATGACTGACTAACCAAGATAAACACAGACATGGAAGCTGCTAGAAACAGAAACAGGACATGAAACAGCAAGACAGGCAGGCAGCCCAGTTGGGCCTGGTTCCTACAATATAGTCTTTCCCAAGACCCTGGGGCCACATGCAGTTAGAGCAGAAGTGAGTACAGCTGAGTGGCTAGATGCACAGGTGGGTCCAGGACCCCCACCTCTGCCTCCTCCTAGAAGGGGGGTGGTGTCAACAGCTGAGGTAATCTTTGCAAGCAGGCCTAGTTGAACTCACGAAGACGGTTGGGATTTGGCTTAAAGGACAGTCCTGTTGTAGAACAGGCTGCTCAGCTCCTCCAAGGCTCGCCTTGTACAGCAGGCGGTGGTGAGGACAGCCATCTTGCAGTCAGGCCAGGCTTCTCATGGATGTGTGTTAGTGAGCCCGCTGCCATTTTACAGATGAGGAAGCTGGAGCTCACAGGGACACAGCATTTCCTAAAGCTCACTCCTGGAAGACTTCGGACAGCCAGTGTGTCATGTTGCTAGAGTGCCTGGAATGAGATACAAAACAGGGACTTGAGCGCTAAACCGAGTAACTGTTGAAGCAGAGCAAATACTGTTTATTCCTTCTTCCAGAGTCCCCTGTCCCTCGCGCTTCGGGAATGGATTTTTTTTGTCGTTTTGTTTTTATTTTGATTTTTTTCTTTCCGAGACAGGGTCTCTCTCTCCTTGTAGCCTTGGCTGCCCTGGACTCTCTTTGTAGACCAGGCTAGCCTTGAACTCACAGCGATCTGCCTGCCTCTTCCTCCTGAGTGCCGGGATTAAAGGCGTGCGTCACCACGCCGGGCAATGGGACTGACTCTTCAACCTCTCTCTGCTGTTTTTGGGGTTTTGTCCTGTTTTATTATCGCTTTGTGTGTGTGTGCGTGTGACATACATACAGATGACAGAGAAGGACTTCCAGGAGTCAGTTTCCTCCTTCCACTGTGGGTTCTGGACAAAGCTCATCAGCCTTGTGCCGCAAGCAATTTTATCCAGTAAGCCCTATTGCTGATCCATATTTTCTTATTTTGAGACAGTGTCTCACCAAGTTGCCCAGGCTAACCTTGAACTTGTATCGCCTGCCTGCTCCCCAAGAAGCAAGTGTGTTAGCATCCTTTTTTCTTTTTTTCTTTCTTTCTTTCTTTTGGTTTTTTCAAGACAGGGTTTCTCTGCGTAGCCTTGGCTGTCCTGGACTCGCTCTGTAGACCAGGCTGGCCTCGAACTCACAGAGACCCACCTGCCTCCCAAATGCTGGGATTAAAGGCGTGCTCCACCATGCCCAGCATGTTAGCGTACTTTTTTCAGCTACTTTATTTTGGGTTCTTTAAATCGCTTTCTGCCTGCTCCTTCCCAATCCCTTCCATTACCCCAACACTGGGTAGGAGAGAAGGGTTAGTGGGGAGAGGGGCTGTAGTTTTCCTTAGCTACTTCCTGCTCCTTGGGGGCAAATCTTCATTTCTGGATATCTGACTTTTTCTCATCACACTGCATCAACAGCAACCAAGAGCAGCAGGAGGAAAGCATCAGCAGTCTTCGTCTTTCTCAGAGCCCCCAATCTGTCTGTCTCTCTCTCTCTCTTTCTCATTTATCCCAATAGACAAAGACCACATCGCCCCCAACCCCCCCTTCCCCCTCACCCCCTGCAGGTGGACGGCTCATAGCTGACACACATTACACACATCCTCTCAGGAGGCAGTTATCAGCTGTGGACAAACGGGAGCAGCCCCCATATCCCACACCTGGAATTAAAACAAAAATGTGTTTACATATAAACCAAAACTTCCCTAATAGGTGTGCATGGCCACACTTGGCTACCATCCTCTGTTCTCCCCCACCCCACCCCCACCCCGCCGCACTTCCCTTAGCCCAGGCTTTCTGTCATTCCTCTCCACCCTATCCCATCAAACAGCAAAGAAGCACAGTGTTTTAACGTCCTACAGAAGCCGTAGTTCCCAGTTTCCCAGGGCTCAGAGGGAGCCCCCAGCCACTCCTCCAAAAGCTGCAGTGTGTCTTCAGGGGGAAGCTCCTGCGACAGGCCAAAGCACAAACCACCAGCCTGCTAACCCTGGAGCCCAGGCCACGAGCTGCGGCTGCTCTGTCCTTCCAGGGGCGACACCAGGCATTCACTCCCGTGGAGTCATAATCGCTGTGGCTGTGAGGATCAGGCAGACCTGACAGAAATCCCCTCTAGGGCTCTGCATAGGATAGCTGTTCCCTCCTGTGACACCCACAAAGTTGAGCCTCACTCATAGCGAACCCACTAAGTCCTCAGTCATTGCTGATCGTGATGAGGGGCCCCAAGCAAGCCTAGGGACCAAAGAGCAGACACACTCATAAACTGAAAAAAGCCCAGTGTGACTGGGGAGATGGCTCAGCGTTGAAAGGATAGAAACCCAAGGGGCCAGCTGGAACACCTCAGCAAGATACCTACTATCCCCATCTCACATCTGTATGCTTCCTCCCCCACTCCAGGGGTTTTCCCTTCCTACCAAGCTACAGCCAAGAACTTCACTCATCCCCGGTAGCACTGGACAGATGGACCCCTGCCACTAAGCTTTAAGGAAATCCCAAGACCTCGGCCTGGGAGCTTCCACTCTCATGAGTGGAAATTTTATGTGGCTGTGCCACTAAAGAATTGACAGGCTAGGGGCTGGAGAGATGGTTCAGAGGTTGAGAGCACTGACTGCTCTTCCAAAGGTCCTGAGTTCAATTCCCAGCGACCACATGGTGGCTCACAACCATCTATAGTGAGATCTTGCGCCCTCTTCTGGCGGGCAGGTGTACATGCAGGCACTGTATACTTAATAAAGAAGTAAACTTAAAAAAAAAAAAGATTTGACAGGCTAGTTTAGGGGGGCACTTCCTAGCTGGGGACTCGGTGACTGTTTATTCTGGTCTTGGCTAAGAGTCTATGAGGAGGTTGGACCGGCTCAGATCTCTATCTTCTGATTATCCAGTTTCAAAGTGACAGGCGAAGCCCCTTGATGATTGTAATTAACTTACCCCATTATTTATTCCCATTTGAGGGAAGGAAAGGTCTTTCTGGAACCCAAACCTGTACCCAAGAGCCTGGCATCCTGTTCTGAAAGGCTAGGCCTAGGCCAGACATGGGCTCCCTGCCAGGAAGAGGACAGTGGCCCTTTAACGCCCGGCCGCACTCCATCAGGCTGTTGCTATGTGTAGGACCAACTTCCTTAGCAACTACCTGGCTTCTTTTAAAGGGGACTTGAAACAGTGGTTGGCATCGGCCATGGCTCCCAAAAAGAAGCCAAACAAAGGAGGAAAGGAGATTGAAGGCAAGAAGAAGAAAGGGGGCAAGAAGGACACCAATGCACCCAGGAAGTCTCCAGAGTCGGCCATGATAGAGGAGCTGAAGGAATTCTACCACAAACAGATCCAGGACCTGGAGGACAGGCTGGCCCGGTGCGTGGCCAGCAGGGGCTCTCAGTGCTCAGACAGGGCCCTTAGGTCTGGGCCCTCCCTGCCTCAGTTTCCTCTCAGCGGGCACCCCTGAAGGTGCTGAGAGGTTAAGTGGGTTTCCCTGACCCTTCACAGCTCCCAGAGCTTGGGGAGCACACCGCTACTTAGCATTAGCCTCTCAGTCCCAGGTAACACCCCCACTCCCACCCCACCCCAACAGGATTTTAAGCATTATAAAAGGGTAGTTTAATCAGTGGGATAAATTGGAAATGGCTCCCTCTGGTGGCCAGGGAGATTGCTCATTCCCTTCTTTCCTTAGCCAAGATCCAGCTAGAGCTGTTTCCCTGCGTGTATTTGTTTTGTTTTAGAGACAGGGTGTTACCCTTTTAGCCCAGGCTAGCCTCAAACTCATGTTGTTCACCTGCCTCAACCTCCCAAGTGCTGAGTGCGATTACAAGTGTGAACCACTTCAGGTTCCATAAATGGGAGCTGAAGATGGGGACTTTCCTACGTGTGGCATTCTGTCCTAGGGCTGGGTCTGTATGTGGCAGAGACGACAGGGAAGGGACCCTCTTAACATTCAGCTAGAGACATTACACTTGGTCACTATTTATTTTACTTTAAAACTAATTTTTAGGGCCAGTGTGGCTGCTCAGTGGCACTTGCCCCTCATCCCCCAGGACCCGCACAGTAGAGGCGAGAACCAACTCCTGCAGGTTGCCCGCTGACCTCCACTGTGTGAAATGGCCCACATGCATGTGTGTACACAAGCAGTAGATAAAATATAATAAAAAAAATGTTTGTAAGCCGGGCGTAGTGGCGCACGCCTTTAATCCCAGCACTCGGGAGGCAGAGGCAGGCGGATCGCTGTGAGTTCGAGGCCAGCCTGGTCTACAAAGTGAGTCCAGGATGGCCAAGGCTACACAGAGAGACCCTGTCTCGAAAAACCAAAAAAAAAAAAAACAAAAAACAAAAAACAAAACAAAAAAAAATGTTTGTAATGAGAGCTGGTGAGACGGCTCAGCCATTAAGAGCAGGGGCTGCTCTTCCAAAGGTCCTGAGTTCAATTCCCAGCACTCACATGGCAGTTCATGATGCCCTCTTCTGGCCTGCAGGTGTGCATGCAGTCATAACGCACATACATTCATTCATTTAATATTAATTAAAAATAAAATAAAATGTAAAACTAAAGCCAGGTGTGGTGGCGCACACCTTTAATCCCAGCACTAGGGAGACAGAGGCAGGAGGATCTTTGTGAGTTCAAGACCAGCCTAGTTTACAAATCAAGTCCAGGACAGCCAAGGCTAACAGAGAGACCCTGTCTTGAAACAACAACAACAACAAAACAAAAACAAAAACCTATAGTTTCTAAGCTGGGCATGGTGGCACGTGTCTACAATCTCAGGTTTGTTCTAAGTTCCAGGCCACCTTGAAGGCTACCCAGTGATTTCCAGGCCAGCCTGGACTTACAGCTAAGTAAGATCTGGTCTTAAGAGAACAAGCAATAGCCAGGCGGTGGTGGCGCACGCCTTTAATCCCAGCACTTGGGAGGCAGAGACAGGTGGATCGTTGTGAGTTCGAGGCCAGCGTGGTCTACAAAGCGAGGCTACACAGAGAAATCCTGTCTCAAAGAGAGAGAGAAAGAGAGAGAGAGAGAGAGAGAGAGAGAGAGAGAGAGAGAGAGAGAGAGAGAGAGCGATCGCAAGCACATCAAGCTAACTTGGTGACAGCTGGGAGGCACCTGCCCCAGTCCCCAAGTGTAACACTTAAAAAGATAAGCAGGTGCTAGGAGAAGGGTCAGGGACTAGAGCGCCTGCCACTCAAACATGAGGACTAGAATTTGGGTCCCCAACACTCATACAAATGAGCAGGTGTGGTGCCCATCTGTAGTCCCAGTACATAGGAAGCAGAGATAAAAGGTCCCCTAGAGCAGCGGTTCTCAACCTGAGGGTCGTGTCCCCTTATGACCGTCGGAAAATACAGATATTTACATTGCAAATCATAACAGAAGCAAAATTAAAGTCATGAAGTAGCGATGAAAATAATTTTATGGTGGGGGGGGGGGTCACCACAGCATGAGAAGCTGCATGTGTTAAATTAAAGGGTGTAGGATTACAAAGGTTGAGACTTGAGAACCGGGCTGGAGAGATGACTCATTGGTTAAGAGCACTGTCTGCTCTTCCAAAGGACCTGGGTTCAATTCCCAGCAACCACATGGCAGCTCACAACTGTCTATAACTCCAATTCCAGAGAATCTGACACTCTCACACCAATACACATAAAATTAAATTATATATATAATTTTATAATATAATATAATAATTTATATATTGAGAACTATTGCTGTAAGGCAGGCTTAGTGAGCTAGCTAGATTAGTGAACTTGTGAGCTCTGGGTTCAAGTAGGAGACTCTGTCTCAATATATAAGGTGGAGAGCCTCGATTTCCTCACCTCTAAAATGGGTTTACTAATCACGGCCCCTACATCCTGACATGTCACTGGGGAATGCCTGTACACAGGACTCATTCAAAAGATTTATGAGCTGGGCATGGTGGCGCATGCCTTTAGTCCCAGCACTCGGGAGGCAGAGGCAGGCGGATCGCTGTGAGTTCCAGGCCAGCTTGGTCTACAAAGTGAGTCCAGGATGGCCAAAGCTACACAGAGAAACCCTGTCTCGAAAAACCAAAAAAAAAAAAAAAAAAAAAAAAAAAAAAAAAAAAAAAAAAAAAAGATTTATGAATAAATAGTTATGAATAAAACAACTTTCCAAATGCTTCAATTCTCCCATTTGAAACCAATAAATATGGCACTCTTAAATTTTACAAATGTCAGGGCTGGAGAGATAGCTCAAAGGTTAAGAGCACTGACTGTTCTTCTAGAGGTCCTGAGTTCAATTCCCCACAGCCATCTATTCTGTGATCTGGTGCCCTCTTCTGGCCTATGGGTACATGCAGGTAGACCAGGCTGGCCTCGAACTCACAGCAATCCACCTGCCTCTGCCTCCCAAGTGCTACAATTACAGGCGTGCTCCACCATGCCCGGCCACAATTAAATCTTTTTTTAAAAATTTACAAATGTCAGTTGGGCATGGTGGTGCACGCCTTTAATCCCAGCACTTGGGAGGCAGAGGCCAGCCTGGTCTACAAATCCAGTCCAGGATAGCCAGGGCTACACAGAGAAACCCTGTCTCAAAAAATAAAAACCAAAAGAGAAAAAAAAAATTTACAAACGTCCCTTGACCTAAGACACCAGATGGAAACATCAGGAAAAATAACATTTAACACATAGTTATTGGTTGCTTAATATTTGTTAGGTCCTGAGATGCAGAGGCAGGGGTGCCCAGTGCAGAAGGGCTTGACCAGCTGAGCAAGCTGACTGTAGAGACAGGTGTTGTGGGTAAGAACTTCAGCTTCCAGGTCTGATAGGCTTGGGTTCAAGTCCTGATCTTGTCAGTTTCCCTGTCTGTGTTGCTGGGGAGTCTCAGCAAATGCATACCTCCTGCAAACCAGAAACAGGCATGAACATCTGTTACCACTGTGAGCACAGGATTGGCTCAGCCCCCACGGGACATACATTTGAGGGAGGCAACCAGGCAGAGGGTAACACACCTTTGGTCCCAGCACTCAGGAGGCAGAGTCAGGTTGGGAGGCCAGCCTGGTTGGTCTACATAGTGAATTCTAGGACAGCCAGAACTACATAGTGAAATCCTGTCTCAAAAACTTCAAAACAAACAAAAAGCCCAATAAAACAAAACAGAGGCGAGGTGAGGAATATAAGTGCGGCCCAGGACTCAGTAAAGTCCTGGAGGGCAGAGTTCTGAACCCAGAACCCTAGGGGGAGAAAAAAAAAAAAAAAGCCAGACACATAACCCTGGCCTTGATAGGGGTGGCTCTCTGAAGTTGTCCAGCTAGCTCACCCAGGTAAACGGTACACTTTAGATCCAATGAGAGATGCCTGGCATGGTGGCGCACAACTTTAATCCCAGCACTCGGGAGGCAGAGGCAGGTGGATCTCTGAGTTTGAAGCCGGCATGGTTTAAAGAGTGAGTTCCATTCAGGGCTACACAGAGAAACCCTGTCCTGGGGGTGGGAGCGGGGGGAGAGTCCAAATGCTGAGCACAGCCTGAGGTTAAGGCCTCCAGACAGGAGGCACAGTGGGAGAGGAGCCTGGATTCCGACCAAGGGAAACTCCAAATGGCTCTTTATGGAAGAGGGTATGGGAGAGCAGGTCCAGTGGCCGCTGGTGGCCAGGCCTGGCCCGGCGTGACTGTGAGTCTCTGCCCTGCCTCACCCCAGGTACCAGCGGAAGTGGGATGAGCTGGCTGTGCAAGAGAAGCTCTTCCGCCAGGAGTTTGAGCAGCTAGCCACCAACAAGAAGGAGATTGTGGCCTTCCTCAAGCGGACACTGAACCAGAGAGTGGACGAGATCACGGACCTCAATGACCAGCTGCAGAACCTACAGATGGCCAAGGAGATGGAGAAGGATGCTTTCGAGGCCCAGCTGGCCCAAGTGCGCCATGAATTCCAGGAAACCAAGGACCAGCTCACCACAGAGAACATCGCCCTGGGTGAGGGAACCAGGGGACCAGATCTGTGTGAATTTGCCACTGAAGGCTGCAGGGCCCAAATCCACACTGTGGCAGGGGCCTCACAGCCTCACCTGAGAATTGGGCACACCGCTGCTACCTTAAGTAATAATAGCATGCCACTTCAAACACAATCTTCCTTAACTGTCCACACGTTCCCAAGGCCAGAAATGCTCCCCCTCCCCCTCCCCAGTTTGTAGATTAAAAAAAAAAAATGCTTCAAAAAGATGGAGAACCTCATCTAGGCCACCCATCTGAAAGGGGGTGTTGAGACTTGTCTGCCCGGGGGCAGCTGCTATGGCCACTGTTACTCTCATCTGGGGAGGTATCAGGGGGGGCTTCTTGAGGAGTGGGGACCTGAACCATGGCTTGGTGGGATTAGAGTGTGGTGGGAAGGCACTCAGGGCCAGCCACGGCACGCGCAGACCTGTCCTGTTGGAGAGCAGAGGACACTGTGGGGAGGGCGGGGAGGAAGACGCGGGCAAGGCTGCGACCTCGGAGGGGTGTTATCAGGGCCCTCAGAGGTAGCTTCTCACCAGCCTTGTGGCTCCTCCTGATGGGCAGCGGGGAAGCTGACCTCGCTGGAAGAGTTCCGGCTGCAGAAAGAGGAACTCACGGAGAAGTTCTTGGTCCTGGAGGACCAGCTGCAGAAGCAGGAAGGCGAGTACAAGAACTACGTGTACAACCTGGAGAAGAAGTCCGTGCTGGACAAGGACAGGTGGGCCGGCTGGCTGGCCACCTGCTGGGGCCACACACACCAGTCCCCAGCTAGCCTCACTAGAAGGGGACTCCCTTCTAGTGGACTCCCCTGCCTCTGTCCCCCCAGAACCCCAGGATTGGGATTGGGATTTATAGGGGGTGAAAAAAGGAATAAGCTCCCAGCCAGTCCCCAGGATGGCACTGGACACGCCCTGTCATTTTGCCACTTGTTACTTTGTATTTACTGAATATATATGAACGTTTCAATGGGCCTGGGGAGATGGCTCAGAGGTTAAGGACACTGTCTGCTCCTCCAGAAGTCCTGAGTTTAATTCCCAGCAACCACATGGTGGCTCACAACCACCTCTATGGTGGCTCACATCTGTAGTGAGATCTGATGCCTTCTGGCCTTCAGGTGTACATGCAGGCAGAGCGCTATATACATAATAATAAATAAATCTTAAAAAAAAAAAAATGTTTCAATGGTCCAAATTCCAAAGACCCAAAGATTCTCTGAAGAAGAGCCTGGGTACTCTGCGACACCCCCCTCAAAAAAGGGGGGGGGTACTAAGACTTATACCCATCTGCTTGCCTCCCTCCCAACCCCGCCCTCCTGGCCAGGCTGAGAAAGGAAATCATCCAGCGCGTGAACCTGGTAGCCACTGAGTTCCGAAAGGTGGCCACCAACCAGATGTGGGAGACGACCAGGCGGGCCATCTTAGAGAACAGCAGCATGACACTGCAGCTGTCCAAGGTGTCCCAGGAAGGCATGCAGCTGTTGCAGGAGAACGAGCAGCTCAGGGGCACAAGGGACAAGCTGTACCAACAGCTGGAGCTGCTGGAGAACACCCAAGAGATCATGGCCCGGAACAACAGGGGCCACCAGAAGGTATGGCCACCGGGCCCTCCTCCGTCCGCCTCCGTCCGCCATGTGAAAATGAGGGTGGGCCCCATGCCAAAACTAAGTCATGAGGGGAGGAGGGTTTGCAGTGAGGTCCTAGGCTTTCCTCATGGTGGGGGGTGGGGAAGGGGTGGTGCTTGGCCGTAGCTCGGCAGTCTGTCCTCATAACTAAGTTGGAGCCCACCTCCTGCCTGGCTGCTGTCCAGCGGTGCTGCTGGCCTGCCTGTACATGGGAGCAAGTCCTAGCTGTATCTTAGGGAGGGAGGGAAGGAGGGAGGGAGGGATGGAGGGAGGGAGGGGTGGGCCGGGGTCCCACTATAGGTAGGTGGTATGCGACAACTGCCCACCCCTGCAGATCATCCTCATGCTGACTGAGAAGTGCCGCCAGCAGAGACAGGACACAGAGGAGATGGAGCATCTGCGCCTCCTGCTGTCGCAGCAGGAGCAGACCATCCAGCAACTGCAGAAGGAGCACCAGACCCTCAAGTGAGCCTGAGCTGGGCAGAAGGCGGTGGAAGCCTGCTAGGGAATTAATTCCCTTGTGGAGAGCCTCCCGGTTTGGTCTGCCAGACAAGCTGAAGGCCGGATTTAGATGGGCTGCAGAGAAAAGGCAGGGCCAGGGGACTGGGCAAGCTATGTGCTTTCTCTCTCGTCCTGGACCAGGAGCGAGAAAGAGCAGGTGGAAGAGCAGTTGAGGGAGCAGCAGGCAAAGGCGAACAGGCTACAAGAAGAGCTGACTGAGAAGGAAAAGGTTCGGGCCAACCTGGAAACAGTCCTGGCCCAGGCCACCTCCCTCCTACGGGACATTGTGCAGGTGAGCAAGCAGTGAGCGACAAGAGGCCAGTGGACCAAGGACAGAAGTTGACCTCAAGAAACTTGCTACAGGGACCAATCGTAGAAGGCCTCTTTCCTGAGAGGCTCACGGCCAGACTCCTTTTCTGATTCTGGACCTCAAAGATCCATTCAAGAGTGGGTCTAGCTGGGTGGTGGTGGTCACGCCTTTAATCCCAGCACTCGGGAGGCGGGAGGCAGATGGATCGCTGAGTACAAGGCCAGCCTAGTCTACAAAGTTAGTCCAGGATAGCCAAGGGCTACACAGAGAAGCCTGTCTCGAAAAACCAAAAAAAAAAAAAAAAAAAAAAAAAAAAAGAGTGGGTCTAATCGTACCAGGTACTGAGAAGGCTGAGGCAGGAGGATTCCAAATTCAAGACCTGACTGGGGTTGAATAAGTCCAAGGCCAGCCTCGGCCGGGTGTGGTAGTGGAGACCTTTAATCCTAGCACTTGGGAGACAGGGGC
The DNA here is from genome assembly GCF_903995435.1 of Acomys russatus. Classification (NCBI taxonomy): domain Eukaryota; kingdom Metazoa; phylum Chordata; class Mammalia; order Rodentia; family Muridae; genus Acomys; species Acomys russatus. The sequence continues at coordinate 50,548,628 of NC_067160.1, forward strand.
AGGTGGTGGAAGAGAAGAACAGAAGAAAGAAAAGACTCCTTTCACATCGCCAAAGAGTTGACTTCCTCTTCTGAGGCTCTGGAAAGCCCCCTCCGGCATCGAAGTCTCTCACAGAGAGGCAGGTGGGTAGCTGGGCCGCTGTGGCCTTTAACCCACCTCGCACCACGCCAACAGATGAGAACGGACGCAGAGGATGGCGACTTCGATGTGGTGTTCCAACTGCAGCGCAAGGAGCTGCTGCAGCAATTGCTGGCTCTGCTCAGCTCGGCTGTGGTTTCAAAAATACACCTGCATGTGGGTCCCCACCAGGACAAGCAGACCCAGGGCCTGCCCAAAGAGAGGTGAGTAGATAGCCCTGGGGGCCGGTGGGGGGGAGGGGGAGCCTCAGCCGACCCTGGCTCCTCTTCTCATGGAGATGGAGGAGATAACCCCGAGGGGTCCCTCTCCACAGCCAACTCAGCACCCAGAAATCCAAGATGGCGGCCGCCTCTCTGCTCCAGCAGCTCTCTACCATTACAACCTACCAGCCAGGAGATCTAGGGCTGGTGCCCCGTCGGGTCCGCATCCCACCCAACCCCCAGGATCTCAGGTCACTCTCCCACATTACCCGAATGGGAATCTGCCAGTCACAGAATACTAACGAGGTAGGGGTGCCAGGGACCCTGAGGACCTGCCTTAGTTGGCCTTAGTTCTGCCATGGCGGAATCTGATCCTTCCCGCCTATAAAATGGCCTGGCGAAAAAAGGCTAAAGCATACCCATGCATTCCTTGGGAAGAGGGTTTGACAGACCCTTTTGTCCCCACCCCACTGGCAAGAAATGGGCTAGACGCCCTGCCCCTTCTCCCCTAACCCCCGACCTCCCCTCCAGAAGGCTTCAGATTTCAAGCCAGCATCTTTTAATTTTGCAGATCTACCCATCCGGCACTCTCAAAAGGTTCAGAAAGTTTAGCCTTCCTAGACGTTTCCTACACCGCAAGTAGCACACTGAGGAGAGACGTGCAGAAACAGACTGCTGTGGACACAGTCCCTCCTCGAATCTGCAAGTGGCCTGGGGCAACCCAGAGAAGTTGCATAAACAGTGGTTACCACCACATGAGTCAATGGCAGTTCTGTGGCCCTTTCTGGGTGTCAGGGCACTGGTAGGTAGTCCATCAGGTCGATATGTCCACTGGTGTTAGAGGCCTGGCAGTGGACCCTGGCTTCGAGCTTGGATGTGGTCCAGGAGCAGGTCGGTGGCCTGATCCAGCAATGGGGGCAGTAGCTCCTGCTCCTCCGGGGAGAAGCGGCCCAGAACATGAGCCTCCACCATATTAGGGTGTGTAGGGCGCCCGATGCCTACCCGCAGCCTTGGCATTGCCTGTGTGGTGCCAGGAGAATGAGGGTGCCTTGGTGAGATAGACTGGGGACCCATGCTGGCCACCGCCACCCAGGGGCAAGGCAGAAGGGTAGACTCACGCTGGACTTGAGACAGCTAATGCAGGAACGGACTCCATTATGGCCCCTTGGAGGGATGTGAAGAGTCGTCAGTACTTCCTGAGGCAGCGCCCTTCCTCACTTGCGTTGCCCAGGCCTCCTTGAGGGCAGCCCCCAACAACCCCTGCATCCCTATCCAACCCTGACCACATGAGAGCCTCACCTTGCACTGCCCCCCAGCTTCAGCGCCAGCTTTCCCAGGGGCTTGTCCAGTTCGTCATGTACCAGATAGATCTCCTCTGCAGTCAGCCCAAACAGCTCCGCTTGGCACAAGGAAATGACACCCTACTTACTGCCCATGTGCTCAGAGGGATTGCAACAACCCCCATATACGAAGAAATAGGCTCCCCAAGTCCCCACTGTAGTAACTGGGGCTCTGTGGTCCCTGTGCCCTCTTAGCCACGAAACCCACAACTCACCAGCTTGGGCCACGCTGCGCCCATTGACGTTCATGAGGCGCCGGGGTCGGAGCAGTACCAGCTGGGCATCTCCAAGCGGGGCCAGGGCGAGATCGGCAGCGCAGCGGGAGTCACGAGCCCAGCTCTCCGCCACTCCTAGTCGCCGCGCAATTTGTCCCAGCACTGCCATGCCCACGCTGTGCCGAGTGCCAGGCATTCCAGGGTTCCCCAAGCCAGCTACCTGCAGGCAACACCACAGAAAACAGACCAGATGTTACATCACATAGGAGTCAAAACAGTGGCTAGAAAACAAGAGAGGCGAGCCAGTGTCGGCAAAGAACCTTTAAGGGCCTGGTGCAGGAGCGAGACTCCTAAAAGTTTGGAGCCAATCAAGATTGCACTTATTTAAGTAGAAAAACTGACAAGCAGCCGGGAAAGATGGCTCAGAAGCTAAGGGTACTTGTTGCTAAGCCCGGCAACCTAGGTTCGATCCCCGGGACCCATCTCCCATGGTGGCGAGAACCAACTCCCAAGTTGTCCTCTGACAGCTACACGGCACACGCACAGAAACGCATACACAAATAAACGTAACCTAAATGTTTAAATGTTGGCGGGGGCGGGGTGGGGTGGGCACTGACAAGGAACTTGGGAAACTTTATCCGGGAGACAGTGGCAGCAGCGGAGCCAGGCCCCGAGTCCCCGAGGAGTCACCCATGCCCCTCTCACTCACCAGCCACCGCTTCCTGGGGAACTGGGCCTCGGAAACCTGCCGGCTCAAGGCCCAACTCCGCCGCATCCCGGGCCGAAAAAGGCCAAACTGCAACATGCTTACCCCATTCACGACCGGGACCCCGCCCCTTGACGTCAGGCATCCCTAAGCCGATAGCATCGCCACATGTCAAGCGACGACCAATCCAGGCTGGGTTCGGCGTCCGTCACGTTTCCGCGGGGCGGAAGTGGGCGGGGCGAGTACCAAGGCGCGTCTCTTGAGTGCATTCCAGGACAACGCGTCATTCGGTATTGCCCGTCGCTTTGCTCGGGGGCTCGTGTCTCGTTACGTTTCTACCCTGGCCCGCCTCGGCACCACAGGTTCTTTCCTTGACGTAGGCCTAGGCCTGCCCTGCTAAGTTTCTATTGACTCTCGGAGGCGTGGCCAAGTGGGCGGGGCCTGTGGGCATCCTGGAGCTGGTGCCTAGCAACAATGAGGCCAGGGAACCTAGGCTCAGCCCAGAGGTCAGCCTGGAAAACCCACCATGACAGACAACAGCCAGGTGAGGGTTGAGGAAGGAGAAGGGGAAAGCTGATGCAGAGGGTAGGGCCGCAAAAAAGGCTTAACGCAGAACCAGTTTAGCCCTTAAAGGGAAGCCTGGGAGAGCTCATTATTTATAGAGTGGGAGAGGAGAAAGGTGACAGGCCTCCCAGTCACCCTCCCAGAGAGGTTTTTTTGGAGAGGTTTGTTGCTGTTGTACCGAATTACGCGATGCCCTGGGATACACTCAGAGAAAAACCTGTCTGCCCCAGCTTGTCAAGTGCAGGTATTAAAGGTGTGCACCACCATGTCCAAGTGTAGAGATCTTGAGTAATGAAACATGGGACCTAAGGACTGATGGGTCCCTGTTTCTGGTGACAGTGGGAAGAGTAACCACACAGAAGTGAGAAGTCCTGGGGAAATGTCAGGTGAAGTGCTTGTTCAGTGTGGCCGGCTAGCCGTGAGAGTGCCAGGGGACTCTGAAAAGAACTGACAAGGAACCTCAAAGCCTGGATGTGGAGCAAAGTCTGAGCTGGGGTGCTGAGAACAGCGGGCGGCTTGAACACAGAGAGCAGGCAGAGCCCAAGAGGAGGGGGGGGGGTGCAGTGGCCACAAAGACTCATCTCCTTGACCTTGACCACAGGTGAGGGAGCGAGGCGGGGCTAGAGACGTGTTGGAACACACCTGTGGGGCTGTGCCTGCTACCAGGTGGCTTTCACAGAGCTTGCAGGGAAAAGTGTAGACGTGATGCGGAGTGGTCCCTGAGGCCTTCCAAGCTCACTGCCCCTGGTTTGGTCCTAGGAGTCTGACAATGACGCACAGAAAACCCCAAAAATAAAGGCCCCAGAACCCCCAGAGAAGACCCTGCGACGCATCTTTGGGACCAGCCACGTGTTCTATAGCAACGATGTTATGAAACCAAGGACGGCAGGGTCAACAGTGCCTATCAAAGTCAAGGAATAGTGAGTAACTCCCCTATCCCCAGCCCCAGGTTCCTGCTCCACACAACCACTACCACCCGCTAAAGTCTTAAATTAAGGTGGCTGCTGTCCCTCTCTGGGCCTCAGTGAACACCAATGGACAAAAGGATGAGAGGCTGATGCTCCGAAGCCCTCTTTGGAACTCTGATTCCACACCCGACCCCGACCCTGCTTATCCCACGGTGGCCTGAGAACATCCCGGGCCGGTCCAAGGTCAAGGCCAGCCCACACTGCCTGTACCCTTGTCCCCACAGCTATCACCAAGGCCATAATTGCCTAGAACATGAGGACTGGGAGATGGCTGTGCTGTTCTTCTCCCGTGCCCTCCACCTGGACCCCACACTGGTAAGCCGAGAGTCAGAGCGGTCACTGGAAGGCACTGGCTGGGGTTGGGGTTGGTCTGGTGCTGTGTATTCTGATGGTAATTACTGATGGTAATTACCCAGCCAAGTGCCATTCCCGTGTACATCTGTCTGTCTTTGTTGTGTAAACCTTGCTCTGCAGCATTTCAATTTGATTGGCTAATTAAAAAGAAAAAATGCTGAAGCTTGGGATTTGGCAGGGGTGGGGGAGAGAGAGAGAGAGAGAGAAAGAGTGTGTGTGTGTGTGTGTGTGTGTGTGTGTGTGTGTGTGTGTGTGTGTTTGAGGTTCACAGGCCTGGGGTCAGGGGACCATGAGGATCTTGGGTAGTAGAACAGCCATGATGGGTTATCAGTTATTGTGGAAAGGAGCGCATGACCAGATCGGATGGAGGAAAGCTGCTCAGATGAAGAACATTAGCAAGTATTTTGGGATTATGGAGGGGAAGTAGCCCAGATAGGAATGATTAAAGCAGATGACCTGGGATAGGGGCTGGGAGGTGAGTTATGCCCAGTCCCAGGTAAGATTCTAAAACACAGCAGGCGTCTGCGTCTTTATCGTTTATGACAGCGGGTTAGGTAATACTGCCATAATAATTATAGGTATTTAGTAATAAACCTTTGTGCTACCACGCCCGGCTAGTAATAAACCTTATTAGATATTTTTTATTTACTACAACAGGCTGGCATACACTTCCCCCTCCCTCACTGTCAGTCCTCCCAGGACCATCAAATTCTTGCTAGGCCTTAAAGAGCCACCCCCAACAGGCAGATTGTTATATTTAATAATTATAAATCTATAAGGTATAAGAAGGTACCAATTGGGGCTGGAGAGATGCCTCAGAGGTTAAGGGCACTGACTTCTCCAGAGGTCCTGAGTTCAATTCCCAGCAACCACGTGGTGGCTAACAACCATCTATAATGTGATCTGATGCCCTCTTCTGGCCAGCAGGTGTACATACAGCCAGAGCACTGTATACATAAGTGAATACCTCTTAAAAAAAAAAAAAAAAAAAAGAAGGTACCAATTTTATATTTGTTTCAGCATCAATGTTATGATTAAAGATTAAGGCAGTAAGATATAAGATGATAAAGGTATAAAATGGTACCAGGCAGTAGATATTATGATGTAGAGGAGTTTATTAGCATTTTAAAAAGATTTATTTACTATGTATACAGTGCGCATTAGATCACATTATGGAGGATTGTAAGCCACCATGTGGTTGCTGGAGATTGAACTCAGGACCCCTGGAAGAGCAGATAGGCCTCTTATCTGCTGAGCCATCTCTCCATAGAGAGTCCATAGAGAGCCCCATAGAGGAGTTTATTAAATAAGCATGGGTGGAGAAGGAAAAGGGGGATGGGGTGCCCCAGAGAGAGAGAGAGAGAGGAAGAGGGAGAGACCACGTGGAGGGTCTGTCCTTTTATATGGCCCTGGGCAGGGTCACACACAACACCCCCCCTTATCCGCCCCCCAGGTAAGCGATGACATCACCAGTAGGCGGACTGAAGCAGAATGCTAACACGGAGGATAGAGAGGAAACCGCAGTTTGGGTCTCTTTGCCTTCAGGTAGACTTCTATGTTTTCCGTGCCGAGGCCTTCATCCAGCTCTGTGACTTCTCCTCGGCCCTGCAGAACCTGCGCAGGGCTTTCTCCTACGAGCCAGAGAATGACAAATACCTGGAGCGGCTGGCCTTTATACTCTACCTACAGGTGCCTAGGCTGGCCCCGCCCACAGACAGGTGTTCTCCCAGCTACTGGCTTGCCTTCTTGGGGGCACTCCTGGTCCTTGTGTCTGTGCCCTCACCTTCTGCCCTCCTCACCAGTTTATGAATTTCGACAGCCAGGGGTGTCTAAATAGAACTTCCGCAGTAAGGATATGATCTACTCTGTAATAGGGTCGCCACTGGCCATGGGGAAATGTTGGGCCCTTAAAATGTGGGAAATATTGCCGGGCGTGGTGGCGCACGCCTTTAATCCCAGCACTCGGGAGGCAGAGGCAGGCGATTGCTGTGAGTTCGAGGCCAGCCTGGTCTACAAAGTGAGTCCAGGATGGCCAAGACTACACAGAGAAACCCTGTCTCGAAAAACAAAAACAAAAACAGCAACAACAAAAAATGTGGGAAATATGACTGAACTAAATTTTAAATGTGATTTGGGTGAGTCAGTAGGGGTGTGGCTCAGTGGTAGGATGCCTGCCTGGCATACAGAGGGTCCTGTGCACTATCCCTAGGACTAAGTCAAACTTTAATTTCTTAATATTTATCTATTCATGTGTGTATGTGTGCATGTGTGTATGTGTGTATGTGTGCATGTGTGTGCGTAGGGAGGTCAGAAGGCAACCTGCAGAAGTCTGTTGTCTTCTTGTGCCAGGTGGGCCCTGGGCATCAAGCTCGGGTCAGCAGCCCTGGTGACAAGCACCTTTCCCTCTGAGCCATCTCACTACACTCAATGTCTGTTCTATCGAAGGTTAAAGATTGGGTAGAAGTTGAGTTGGGTGTAGCAGTGGTAGAACATGTGCCTAGTATATACAGCAAGGGCCTGAGTTCAAAACACCAAATCATTCAGGTCTTACAAGGAAGCATTGGGGGCCAGTGAGATGGCTCAGCAGATACGGGATTTGCCCCTTAAGCCTGACAACCTGAGTTTAATATCTGACATCTACACTGTAGAAAGAGAACGGACCTCTGCAAATTATCTATGACTTCCTACATGTGTGCTGCGACACGTGCCTGCCCCGACTCATACACAAAATAAATACATGTAATAAAAAAGAAGCACTGGACAGACATGGTGGCTCAGACTTGCAAGCCCAGCACTCCAGGACGGAGGCAAGAGGATCAGGATGAGTTCAAGGTCGGCCAGGGTTATTACACAGATCCCGACCAGTGTGGGCTACAGTGTGAACCCTTAAGAAAAGAAACAGCAGAGAAGGCAGGCAAGCCCTCAAGACACTCAAATGCGTCTGGCCAGCTTACCTCTCTGAGTCTTATTTCTTTCACCTGAAAGAGGGGGGCAGATGCTTGTGAATCCCAGGCCTTTGGCCAGAGCCCCGTGGCTCTCACCTGCTGTCGCCTTTCGTCTCAAATCTCGGTGTTGCTGTATTCCTCTGCATTTGTCAGTGTCTCTACTCAGCTCTGCATCTCTTTCCATCTCTGTCTCTGTCCAGGCCTGTCTCCCTGTCCCTTGCCACTGACAGTCCCCTCTCCTCAGGGCCAGTGCCTGTATGACCTGTGTGACTTCCAGGAAGCCCTCTATGTCTTCCTGCAAGCCTCTGACCTCCAGCCCAAGAACAGTTCCTTCAGTTACCGATGGTGAGTGCACCGCACCTTCCATTCTCCCAGCAGCCTCTCTCTGGCCCAGGCTAAGTGTCCTCTGCTCTCTGCCCGCAGCATAGCCTGCCTGCTTGCCCTCGAGCGACATCAGGACTGCCTCACCCTCATCACCAGGGAGGTGAAGCAGGGCAGGGCCAGTGCTGATATCTACATCCTCAGGGCCCGGATCTACAACTTCTTCCAGAAGGTAGGGCACAGTGGGAGGTGCAGGTAGGTGGCCTGGAGTCCCCCCCCCCCCCCCCCTCCCCCCCCCCCGCCGGTGTGTCTCCAGAGGATAGAGGGAGCAAGGCCAGCTGAAGTCTTATCCCTGTATGTCCACACAGTGCATCAGGCAGCCCTGCCTGTGTCCCAGACCTGTGCTAGGCTCTATGGTAACCACAAAAGGGGTGGGGAGTGAAAATGTCATGCCATCCTTGTATCCTTAGAACTCTTTATTTTTATTTTTTGGTTTTTCTTTTTTTCTTTTCTTTTCTTTCTTTATTTCAGTTTTTTTGAGACAGGGTTTCTCTGTGTTTCTCTTGGCTGTCCTAGACTCACTTTGTAGACCAGGCTGGCCTCCAACTCACAGCAATCTGCCTGCCTCTGCCTCCCGAGTGCTGTGATTAAAGGCGTGTGCCACCACGCCCAGACCTAGAACTCTTGACTGAGACATGGGTTCTGGGGATCCACACTGTGGTCCCCTAGCCTGTGTAGAAAGCGCTTTACTGGCTGAGCCATCCCAGCCCTCAGCTGCGTGGCATGGAGGGGTACCATAGACATGCCTTTCTTTCTTTCACTTTTGTTGTTGTTGTTGTGTGTTTTGTTTTTTGGGGGGATTGTTGTTGTTTTGGGTTTTAGAGACAGGGTTTCTCTGTGTAGCCCTGGCTGTCCTGGAACTTGCTCTGTAGACCAGGCTGGCCTCACACTCAGATCCACCTGCCTCTGCTGGGATTAAAGGCGTGCATGCCCTAGGTCACCAGGCATCCTGTCTTCCTTTTGTACTTGCACAGTGGACAAGCTCTAAAGCTCCTTGCCTCTGTACTGGGCTGAGCATGGTGACAGAGAGTGCACGGAACAGCCTGGGGACAACAGATGCTGGGTCACAGGGACTAGATGGAGGATGTAGGCAGAAAGGAGGGAGAGGAGACCAGTGGGTCTCCAGTTGTCCTCAGTAGAGTTCCCGGGGACAGTGACCTCTAGGGAATACTTCCAGGTGCTGAGGAGTACGTCAGTTGGACAGACAGCCCCAGGAGGAGACAGAGTGCAGGGGGTTGTGGGGGAATGAGGAGCGTGTCCACAGTCCTGACAGAACAGAAGGGAAGAGGTTCCTGAATAGTGTGCAGCCTTCTAGGTGAATGGGGCTGTTGGCAACAAGATGGGGAGGAGCCTGAGAGGACAGGGTGAGGGTGGGGGGACAGTGTGACGTCAATACAGGGAGTGGCTGATAAAGGTATCCACATAGGTTCTAGCCAGAGGGTAGGCTTTAGTGTCTCACAAGTGACTCCCTGGGAGTCCCCTTCAAAGGCAAGAGTACACCCTTTATTGCTGACTCCGCCTCCACTCGTAAAGAGCCGTTCTGAACCCCCAGACCTTTCCCCAGGTTCATCCCCAAGACTGCCAGGAGCCTTAAAGGAAGGTGAACAACCAAACAGCCCCCAGGTGCCTTGAGTGAGGTCAACAGCAGTCCCCCTCTCACCACTGCCCAGGCCTCCCAGCTCACCACTCAGTTGCCCACAGGACCGTGAGGAGCTTGCTAAGACTGCCGACTGGCCAGCTAACCCGCACACCAGTGGAAAGCGTTTGCCTAGGGATGCTCCCTGCTCATCCCCAGACCTCTGTCTGTCCTTGGTCACAGCTGCTGGGGGTGTAAAGGATGGGGAGTGGAGGAAGGATGCGGGAGAGGATGAGGCGACAGATGGGGGGGGCTGCCCTTACCACAGGACTCCTACTAGGAGATGACATGGCCACAATCACTACAGTTGGCCGGTCTCACTGAGGTCACACAGAAAGGAGCTGTTAATGTTGAGGCTGGGGGTCGGTTTTCTTTCCCCAATGCTGCCTGTCTCTTTTAAGAGGCCAGAAAAGTAGAACAGTACTGTAAGGGAGGGACACAGGAGGGATGCTGTGATGCTAGCTTATCTCCTAGAGGCCTGCCTTCCTCCTCCTGCCACTGGGGTAGCAGCAGCCCACCATGCCACCCTTCACCCCTGCAGCCCACGCTCTGCTATCGGGACCTTCGAAGTGCCTTGTTGTTGGATCCCAAGCACCCAGAGGCCAAACAGCTCCTCCAGATGATGGTAGACCAAGCCAAGCAGTCTCTCCAAGATGCCAGCATCCTGGCTGTGCAGGGCAAGCTGCTCCGCGCACTCAAGTGTATCACCTGTGCCATTGAGCACAACCCCCTGGACCCCAACCTCTTCCTCTTCCGGTACCAGGGTGTAGAAGGGCGGGGCTGGTCTTGAAGATCTGCTGTGTGGTCTCAGCAAAGTCTCTGACCCTCCCTAGGCCTCAGTTTCTCTCTCCAGCCCCTAAATGACCTTTCACTGCCTTCAGCTAGGCTCATGGCACCAGAGGGCCGGTCTCCACAATAATCTGGGAATCCTAGGACCCCAGCCAGGCCTGTTGGGAGGTCATGAGACTAGGGATTCTACCTGGTCCCCCAAGGATTTGGTGCCATTCAATTTTCTTTTTTTCTTTTGGTTTTTCGAGACAGGGTTTCTCTGTGTAGCCTTGGCCATCCTGGACTCACTTTGTAGACCAGGCTGGCCTCGAACTCACAGTGATCCGCCTGCCTCTGCCTCCCGAGTGCTGGGATCAAAGGCGTGCGCCACCAGCGCCCGGCCCATTCAATTTTCTTGACCCTGGTTTTCTCATCTAGATAGTTGGCTAAAGTGTGTGTATACAAAGTCCTGAACAGGGACGTGTGAGTTGGCTAAGCTTGCTGAACAAAATCCGTTCGATTCCGGGCTGGAGAGATGCTCAGAGGTTAAGAGCACTGACTGTTCTTCCAGAGGTCCTTCCTGAGTTCAATTCCCAGCAATCACATGGTGGCTCACAACCATCTGTAATGTGATCTGATGTCCTCTTCTGGCAGGCAGGTGCACATTGCAGGCAGAGCACTGTATACATAATGATAAATATAAAAAAAAAAAAAAAAAAAAAAAAAAAAAAAAAGAAAGAAAAACAAACAAACAAAAAAATCGGTTCAATTCCTAGAACCTACAGAAAGGTGTAAAAGAACTAACTCCACAGAGCTGTCCTGAACTTTAGAGGCTCCACATATCTGGCTCCCAATCTGGGTCACTGTCCTTGAGAAATAACAAATCCAGATGACTAATAGGTTATTCAGGCAGAAATCTTGGGCCAGCCCCACACGTCAGACCTAGGCTTGTGGCAGAATTCATGACTACAGTCAAAGGTCATGGGTCAGAAGGCCCAGGGTAGCCAGTGGCCTTCTAGCCAAATGGGATGCTGTGTCATCCCTGCTACCTGCCATGTCCGCCACAATAGGGGTACCTTGTATAGACGGCTCCAGCAATTCGAACCAGCTGTGGAAGACTTCTTGAAGGCGCTGGACATGGTGACTGACAGTCGGGACAACCTAGTACAGCAGGCACAGCGCCAGCTGCTGCTGACATACAACGACTTTGCTGTGCACTGCTACACCCAGGGCGCCTATCAGGAAGGTGTGCTGCTGCTGAACAAGGCGATCAGGGACGAGCAGAAGGAGAAGGGCCTGTACATCAACCGTGGGGGTAAGTTGGGTGGCGGTTAGGCCCTTGCTCACTGCTGGAGGAGTCCAGGCTGGGCCCCCCTTTTCCTCTGGGAGTTGGGGATGTACTCAACCCTCATCCTCGGGTCCCAGATTGCTTCTTCCAGCTGGGCAACCTGTGCTACGCGGAGGCAGATTACAAGCAAGCACTGGCTCTGAGCCCACAGGATGAAGGAGCCAATTTGCGCATGGGTGTGCTGCAGGAGAAGATGGGCTTCCTTGAGCAGAAGCACAGGTGCACCACGGGTGGACATGAGAGGGGCGTAGACAAAGGGGGCATAGCTAAAGGCAGTGCTAGACAGGGAAGGGCCTCATCAGAAACCACCTGCTAGTTGTGGACAGTTTTTTGTTTTTGTTTTGTTTTGTTTTTGGTTTTATGAAACAGGGTTTTTCTATGTTATCTTGGCTGTCCTGGACTTGCTTTGTAGACCAGGCTGGCCTCGAACTCACAGCAATCCGCCTGCCTCTGCCTCCTGAGTGCTGGGATTAAGGGTGTGCAGCACCATTCCCAGCTCCAGAAATTTTACTCACGTCTTCACCACAAAATAAATTTGATTGCTTTAGCTTTTAATGAAAAAAGTTCAGCTTTTTAATGAAAAAATAAATAAACAAATATTCAGCCGGGCGCGATGACTCACACCTGTAATCCCATCACTTGGGAGGCAGAAGCAGGTGGATCTCTGTGAGTTCAGGGCCAGTCTGGTCTACATATCGAGCTCCAATAAAGCTGGGGCTATATAGCAAGACCCTGTCTCAAAATATTTAAGTAAAGAAAACAACAAAAAAAAAAAATAGGTTACACCAAAGTTATAGTATTCAAGTGTCAGGTCCATCAAGGGTATAGCTGACAGCAATGGGAGAGTGGAGCATGCCAGCAACAGAGGCTCCTAGTTTTCCTCCAACTCCTTGGTGCCCAGTAGCTGCCATCTTTCCTGGCAGCTCATGGCATCCTTGGCCATGTCCCCCAGGCAGTTCCAGACAGCAGAGGACCACTTCTCAGTAGCCATAAAGCACAACCCCGAGAAAGCCCAGTACTACCTGCACCGCGCCAAGATCAGACAGCTCCTGCAGAACCTTTTGGGGGCCCGCCAGGATGTTGCCACCGTCCTGCTTCTGAACCCCAACTATCCAAAGGTGGGCTCCTCCTGAGGCAGGAAGGCTCATACCCAGCTACTTGACTGCTGCCCCTGTCCCTAGAAGACAGTGGTGTCCCTGATTTTGAGGGGCTTCTCATACCAGCCCCCATTCATACTAGCCCTCTGCCCCACTAGCATTCCCTCCTTCCACCCACAGGTACAGAGTAGGGCTCACACAGGCTCTGCTTTTCAGAAGCCAGTTCCCATCCTATCTGGCTCCCAAGCCATTACGGAACAGTCCATTCCTTGTGTCTCCTGCTCCTTCTGGAAGTTTGCAGAAGCCTCCCCATTCATCCCCAAGGTCAAGGGAGCTCCAACCCTCTGCCCACTGCTCCAACTCTGGCCGCCCTTTTCCTGGCAGATGGCCCCAGTGATAAGCAACCTGTTTCCTGGCATGACTGTGGAGGACGTGCTTAACAGCCAAGTGGCCCAACTGGCCAAGCTCGAGCTAAGCCGGATGGTGGGACGCGGTCCCAAGGCCAGCCACCCTCAAAACATTGTGGTGTAAGCTTGTGTGGACCAGGACCTGTGGTCAGGGGCGGGAGCTGGTGGGGACTCAGAGCTCCTCGGGTCCTGCTGCCTTGTGGGGCCTGCCCTCTCTGGTCTCTGGGGACAGGAGGTCGGATTCCAGAGATTGATCAGGGGCCCTGGGCCCATGACCTGACAGGCAGCGGTTAATGGAGCGCCAGAAAGCCCGCACTCTGATGGAGACCTGGGTGCCAGAACACCCTTTTCCCGAGATCCCTCAAGAGGAAATGGCTGCTCTCTATATTCTACAGGGAGATAAGACCCAGCTCAAGAGAGAGGACAAAGAGGTGAGTGGGACTCATGCTGAAGCCCCTAGAGTCTGATGTGAGACTGACCTACCTTCATCTGAGACAGAGAGACAGGATGCCCGTGACTGAGACATGCTCACACACCGCCTGGGACACTGGTCACGTGTGCCTTGCTCTCCTTACCAAGTTGGCCCTGAGTCTGTCTTCCCACTAACTACAGCACAGACAAGTGCACTCTGTTGCGGGGAAGGGGGGTGGTGGTGCAGGGGGTTTGTGTTGTGTGTGTGTTACCTGTGCAGGGCACATGCTCACGTGGAGGCCAGAGGAGGAATAAGACAGCCTCAGAACAGCCCCCCCCCAACCTCCATCCCCTCCACTGGACCCCAGTGCTGGGGCTGCAGGTGCACATGGCCATCTCCAGACTGTATGTAGTGCTGGGGTGTCTGTCACCTCAGGGGCTCGTGCATGCCCAGCAGGGACTTTGCTTGCTCATCTATCTTCCCTGCCTGCTATTACTTTTCAAGGCAGATCTCACTACATAGCCCTAGCTAGCCTGGAACTCACTACATAGGCAAAGCTGCCCTCGAACTCACCATCCGCCCGCCTCTGCCTCCCAAGTGCTGGGATTAAAGGCGTGTGCCACGGTGCCCCAGCTTCAGCCTGTTTGTTTAGAGCCAGTGTGCTATGTATCCCATCTGGCCTAGAACGTATTATGTAGGTTGGGCTGGCCTCAAACTTTCAGCAATCCCCCTGCCTTAACCTCCAAAGTGCTGGGACTACAGGCATGAGCCACCACACCTCTTCTTCTTCTTCTTTTTTTTTTGGTTTTTTGAGACAGGGTTTCTCTGTGTAGCCTTGGCTGTCCTGGACTCACTTTGTAGACCAGGCTGGCCTCAAACTCACAGTGATCCGCCTGCCTCTGCCTCCCGAGTGCTGGGTTTAAAGGCATGTGCCGCCACATCCGGCGAACACAACACACCTCTTCTTTTTTTTTTTTTTTTTTGTTTTTTGAGACAGGGTTTCTCTGTGTAGCCTTGGCCATCCTGGACTCACTTTGTAGACCAGGCTGACCTCGAACTCACAGCGATCCGCCTGCCTCTGCCTCCCGAGTGCTGGGATTAAAGGCGTGCGCCACCACGCCCAGCTCCAACACACCTCTTCTTAAGCACAGGTCTTAAGTGAGGGGTTAGCTGAATTTTCACAGACTGAGTCTGCCATGGCCTCACCACCCAAGTCAATGAACACATTCTCAGCTCCCAGAAGGCCCTCTGTACATGCACCCTCCTGGGCCCCTGACCCACTCCCCACTTCTGCACAAGGCTGCCCCAATTCCCAACTCCATATGCGAGGTTTGCCTTTTCTTTAAATGAACAAGTATGGCTTGCGGTCCTGTCTCTGGGCCCTTTCCCTAAGCGTTACGTTTATAAGGTTCATCCCCACCTATAGCTGTGGTCATGGGTGGAGGCCATGGGTCCTGCTGGATACAAAATGTGTTCTCTCCTCACAACAAGGGGCCCCAGCAGGTTACTGAGGAGACTTCCTTCTCTAAGCCATGACTGAATGAATGTGGGAAAGAGACGTTCCAGTTACTTGCATTCCCCAGGCCTCAGCACTTCAGTTTACAGAAGCCTGGCCGCACGTGAGCCAATGCCCCCACGCACCACTTCCCAGTCTTCCCTCCATGTGTTCCCACCCATATAACCTAGTAGCTGTGAGGAAGTCTAAACTTGGGAGAAAGAGTGCTAGATTGGAAAAAAGAGAGTAGGGATATGGCTCAGTGGTTAAGTCAACACTCCTTTTGTGGAGACCTTAGTTGGTTTCCAGCACCCACACTGGGCTGCTCACAAATGCCTGTTGCCTTCAACTTCAGCTACATCTATCTGGCCTTTGTGGGCACCTGTACTCTTGTACACACAAACACTCACAAATATACGTTTTTGTTGTTGTTTGAGACAGAGTTTCTCTGTGTAGCCGTCCTGGACTTGCCTTGTAGACTAGGCTGGCCTTGAACTCAGAGATCCGTCTGCTTCCTGAGTGTTGGGATTAAAGGCACCACCACGCCTAGAAAATAAACTCCCTCCCCCCAAACCCCAGTCAGGGTTTCTCTGTGTAACAGCTCTAGCTGTCCTGGAACTTTCTCTATAGACCAAGCTGGCCTCAAACTCACAGAAATCCTCCTGCCTCTGCCTCCCAAGTGCTCTGGGATTAAAGGAAGGTGTCACCACCGCTTGGCTAATAAATCTTTTTAAAAAGATTTGCTAGCTGTGTGGTGGCATACGTCTGTAATCCCAGCACTTGGGAGGCAGAGGCAGGCGGATCTCTGAGTTCAAGGCCAGCTTGGTCTACAAAGCCCATTCCAGGGCAGCCAGGGCTATACAGAGAAACCCTCTCTTGGAGGGGAGAAAAAGGCTGTACTGTCCTGTGGCCTCATAGACCCATGGCTGTGACTGCAAAGGTCTACCAACCCACAGCTCTCCGGCCTTATTTTTGCTCTAGGGGACAGTGTCTCAAAAAGTGACATCCCTGACGGACAGCTACGTGGACCAGGTCTCCTCGGGCTCAGTCTTCAGCGGTAAGTTCTTGATGTCCCTAAAGCCTAGTAGGAAGCAGCAGGGAGGCCAAACACTGAGCATGACCTTGGGCTCTGTCCTGCTTTGACTCTGCAAGTGACTCTTGAGTTAGGCGTAACAGCCTCAGCCTCACAAGGGATGTGGTAAAAATGAGGGGACAGTGCCTAGCACAGGGCAGGGACCGCTCACCCGCGGGCCCTTCTCAGGTGTTACCACTTCCTGCTTCTCCTTCCGAGGCCTGTCCTTTTTCTCTCTGTTTGTAGTATGTCCCTGAACTGAGCCACACCTCAGCATGTCCAGTGGGTTCTGACTCCCAATTTTGCTGTCACCAGCCAAGAGAGGACGAAAGGGCAAAGCAGGAAGCTGCTCCCCAGAACCCCTGGGGTGGGGTGGCAGCAACACAGAAGGCTCCTGGGTGCAAGGTGGCAGATGAGTCCCCCTCCCAACAGGCCCTGAGCCAGCCTGTGCCCGACAGCTCATGACAGGCCTGGCCCTGGCCCTGGCCCTGGCCCCAGGAAGTGACTCTTAGGTCAACTAGGGGGAGTGGAGCCTAGAGCACAGCGGGGCAGCGGTTAGCTGCATAGCAAGGGATGGAGCAGAGCTCGGAGGCCTGTGAGAGAACAAGGCTGGGGAGAGGTAGGAGAGGTGACGATGGGCTGCTTGTCACCCCGTGGCCCAGGAACATTGAGACGGTGGGCCTGGTGGGAGCTGGTAGGCCTCAGGGCTACTGGCTGGAGGGGGCCTAGAAGGCCCCTCTGCCCAGAGCTGCCTGGAGAGGCCAATGGCTGCTCTTGGCACATTTTCCCAGTTTTAAGCATCAGCACATCAGGCTTCGAGGTGTCAACCAGTCAGGAATACAGGAGCACTTCCAACACGGCGCCCTCCCAGTCCTCACTGGCAAAGCCCCAGTCCTCAGAGCCCAGGAAGAAAATAGGGCACCGAGGCCTGAGCAGGGGCTCCAAGGCCACCCAGGCCGCAGAGTACCTAAACCCTCCCAGCGGCCAAAGGTGCAACTCCAGCAAGGCAGAGGCTCCCCAAGGCCCAAAGCCAAAGCCCAGGAAGACAGAGGCTCCCCAGAGCCCGCGCTCCAGCACAACAGAAGTCACCAGGGTCAAAAAGCCTAGCAAGACCAGGGCTGCCCTGAGCCCCGGGCAGAGGCTCAGAAGATCCAGGGCTGTCGGCGCCCACAGCTTGAAGCCCAAGGCCCACGGCAACAGCCAGAAACAAACAAAGAGGTCGAGCCGGACCCACCTTTTCCAAGACAGCAGTGGGAGCCTGACCAGTACCAATGAGTCCCAGGACCGGCCTCCAGAGCCCAGCAAGGATGACCCCTCAAGCTGGAGTGAGAGCCCAGCAACGAGCTCCAGCAGGAGTGGTAATCTCCTGGAACAGAACCTACAACTCAGTAAATCCAAGGTGTCCCAGGAGTCGGAGGATTCACCACAACTCAGTAAATCCAAGATGTCCCAGGAGTCGGAGGATTCGCCACAACTCAGTAAATCCATGATGTCCCAGGAGTCGGAGGATACGCCCACCCCTTAGCCACAGTGCTGCTTCCTGAAAGAGCGGATGGAGCCCTTGCTGAGAACAGACTGCAGCAGAGCTGTCTCCTCCCGGGACAGTAGGAAACCCCGGGCTGCGCTCTAACCCACAGCTACGTTTATTATCCCTGTTTGCTTCTTGTACAAAATTAAAAACTTTGGAATCCAGGCCCAGGTGGCCGCTTGAGTCCCTCCGCTTGGTGAAACTGTGAGACGCGAACCTGGCCTTGCGGAATTTCCAGGCCCAGCCACAGGCTGTAGGCTGAGACCTGGGTATAAGGAGGCAGGCAAGGCGTGCGGGTAAAAGCCCCTACATGGGAGCAGCCATGCGGCTTCGTCCCTGAGTTGCAGTTCACAGTGAGAACTGAGAAGGCTGAGGCTACAGACAATGGCAAGGCTATGACGTTCTAGGGACCCAGGAATTCCCCCGGCAAAGATGCCTTCCAGGCTTTTCTTGACTTTAACTTTGTGCTCGGGATCCCATTGCCAGCCAGCTTAGGAAAGATTCCTCCAGGAGACACCCCGGCCTTTCTTGTTCTGTCTATGCAGAAGAGGCACTGGCACCACCTGGGGCTCTCAGAGGAAAAATGTGACTCGGGAGGCCACTGTCTTGCAGCCATTAGAGGAGAAGAGCAGTTCCTCCTCAGGGAAGTAGGTGGTACTGTCCAGCACGGCCTGGACTACCTCCTCTCGGGGCTCCAGGCCCAGCTGAGCCAGTTCATTGAGTACACAGTGGCGCACGTGATGCCGCTGGAGTGGGAGGAAGGGCACCACAGCATCCAGCAGGTGTTCCTCCATTATGCCAGACTGCCAGAAGCCATCTGCAGGAAGAGCAGGCAGGCACAGAAGCGAAGGTGAGTTTTCAAGTCGGAAGTTCATGCCCCCGAGGGGTAGTGGTGGGGTAGTGCAAGCTACGGGGCTGGGGGCTGTGTGTTCAGGTCACAGGACCAGGTGTGCAGAGGCCTGGGCAAAGAACTACAGCGCAGTGGGCAATGCTTCAGAATTAGGCGTCCAGCCCACTGAGATGACATGTGAAGGCCCTGCCAGGATTGGTCCCTGAGCCAACTTACGATGACGGTTGTCCAGCACAGCTCGGGAGACTGCTGGCTCCAGCTCCTGCAGGCTGATTTCCTCCCTGTCCCTGCGGCTGCGCCATGCCTCCAGGGCCACCTGGTTGATCTGCTCACCACCAGTATTGCTGGAACACAAGAACCCAGTGAGGGATTAGAGGGTCATACTTAACATGACTGAGAGGAAGCAAAGTGGCCCATTTCCTTCTCCTCCCTAGGTCCTGTGACAAACAAGTCACTGCACATGTATGTATGTATGTATGTATATGTGTGTATATATATATATATATATATATATATATATATATATATATATATATATATATATATACACGCATGCTGTGCACTTTATGGTGTGTGTGTGTGTGTGTGTGTGTGTGTGCAGGGTCTTGCTTCAACATGGAAGCCATCCTCCTCCGTCACCTCTCACAATACTGGGATTACTTGTGCCACTGCACTCAGGCTACAAAGTCCTTTTTGTGTCCTTTAACTAGCTTTCTCAGGAGGACAGGGGGATTAACACTGGCCTGGCTTCAGAAACAGAGCACAGAGCTCAGAGAGGCTCAACAGTTTTGCTTAAAGAGTCACAGTTTGAAAACGGCTGGGGTAGAAGGTGAGGACACTGGTTCCTTTCTTACGAGCCTGTGTCTTCTTAGCTGCCAAAGAGCGATAACTGTTGACCAGGCAGAGGTCACAGGGATTGTACACGGCAGCCAGGATCTAGGACTCAGAGCCCAGAAGGGTTTTGAGAATGTCAAAGGGAAAAGACAGCCACCTCAAATGACAGCCACCAGGGATTGTATGAGGAGCTGGGAGAGCCTACAGTGGGCTCCTCACACAACAGTCCGTCTCCCACAGTACCTGCTGGCAATGGGGGTGGGCTCTACCTGATAAAGATGAAAATGGCTTTGCGATAATTGGTCCCATACACAACCCAAGAGGGGCCCAGGAAGGGCTGCAGGACTTCCATCAGGCCAGGGGGCAGCTTGTCCATCTCATCGAAGAGGAAGAGAGAGCGGCCACAGGCAGTGAGGTTCCCCTGGACCCAGCTCTTGAGCTCCTTCTGTGTGGGTGGAGACAGGAGTTCCAAAGGAGTCCAAAGACACTCCCCCCACAACCCCAAACTTCTTTCCAAGCCAAGAAAAATCCCCAGAGAGAGATGATCTACGTTCCCAGAGAGCACCGACCCCTTGAGACACGTGGTAAAGAGAGTCCAGAAAGGTGCAGACACTTGTCCAAGGTCACACAGCCAGTCAGCAGAACAGGGACACAAATCCATGAGCCCCAGCTGTCTGTGCAGGGCGGCTAGTGACGTGTATGAGAGGGCGGTTGAACCTGCCCCGCGGTGTCGACAGCTAAGCTCAGCAACAGTGGGAATCAGAGCCAGCAGTCACCGGGGAGGGTTTCCTAAGCCTAACGGGGGAGGATAATACAGACACAGGTACTCTGTAATATCTGCCCTGTGTAATCCCCACATCTCCCACAAAGTCTCTGATCCACGGGCACCAGTACTGCCGCCTCCCCCGAATCACAGACAGCCAGCTTCTCCACCACAGCATGCATGGCAGGCTCTGTCCCCAAAAGCATGGCTGAGCCTCTGGACTGGGGCTGAGAGAAGGGACCCAGGACGCACCCAGCATTACCTTGTACTGCTCAGTGCGGCTGGGGTGCGGGAAGTGGATGATGGGGGAGAAGTGGTGCACGTGAGGGCTGCGGAAGCCACCCTGGAAGAGATACTGTGCCAGCAGGGAGCTAACGTAGGACTTTCCGGTGCCTGTCCAGCCGTGCAGGGAAAGGACCAGTGGCTTTCTCGGGGCTGGGTCCTGTACAAAGGCCTTCAGTGACTTTACCACCAGGGCCTTGGCCAAATGCTGGCCAGCTAGGTGTCGAGCCAGGTCACATTCCAGACCTAAGGGCCACAGAAGGACTGTGTGTCAAGGCAGGTGACAAGCCTGTTGACTCATGCCTGCAATCTCAGCACTTGAGAGGCTGAGACAGCAACGTCTCTGCTAATCAAAGTCAAGTCTCGGCTTAGAGTGAGTTCCAACAGGCCTTTAATCCCAGCCCTTGGGAGGCAGAGGCAGGCCGACCTCTGTGAGTCCCAGGCCAAGCAGGGCTAAACGGTGAGACCCTGTCTCCAAAAAGAAAGAAAGAAGAAAGGTGTGGAGAGATGGCTCAGTGGTTAAGAGCACTGGTTGCTCTTGAAGAGGACACAGGTTTGATTTGTGCCACCCACATGGTACAACTATCTGTAACTCCAGTTCCAGAGGTGTCAACACTTCCTTCTAACTTCCATGAGCACATGGTACACACATATACTTGCAGGAAAAATACATAATAAATATTAAAAATATATATCAATCAATCAATCAGCGGGGCATGGTGGGGTAAAACCCTTAATCCCAGCACTCAGGAGGCTGAGCCAAGTGGATCTCTGTGAGTTTGAGATCAGCCTAGTCTACATAGTGAGTTCCAGAACAGCCAGAGATATGTTGAGAGACCCCGTCTCAAACCAAAAAATCAAGGCAGAGGTTCGAAGGAAGGCAAGTCAGAGACCTCTGGGAAACTTGTCCCATCGACAGATAAGGAGCAGCCACCTCCGAGAGCCCACGCGGCAGCGCCCCCTCGAGGCGGTTCTCCGGATTGCACCAGCCCCAAGTGGGCGCCTGCCGTCCACAGGTGCAGCCCGACCTCGGTTGGTTTCTCCCCCGGTGACAACTCGGCTCAAGGGAGGCTAACCGGGCGCCCCGCTGTCAAAGGCCTCTCTCTACCATGCACCCCCAAACCCTCGCCTCAGGTTCGTGCCGGTTTCCCGCCCCTGCGAGCTCCCAGCTGCCCGCCCCTCCCTCCCGGCTCCCACCCCTCACCGGGCAAGTCCGGCCTGAAGTCGCACTCGCAGAACGAGCCGAAGCTGCAGCGCAGAGAACCCACGTCCCAGGAGGTGGCGGCGGCCAAGGCCAGCCCGAGCAGCCCGAGGATCGAGCCCCAGGGCTGGCAGCCGTGCCTAGCCACCGCCATCCGGTTGAGGCCCGATTTCGGTGAGAGGCCGCCCACCGCCTGAACCTGGGAACTACAGCTCCCGGTGTGCACCGCTCCGCGGCAGCCACGCCCATTGCCTACAACTCCCGGCTCCCCTCTTTTGCGTCTCCGACAGTACCACAAAAAGGCCTCCTGGGGGAGCCCGCGAACCGCCCAATCCGAGACGGCGCAGCGTTTCCACGGACACGGGTAAATACGCGCTCCCCCCTACCCCCCACACCCCTTACCTCAGAAAGAATAAAGGATTGTTAAGAGGATGACGCAACAACAACTTGTACGGAATATTACATTCCTGAGCGCCTTTTCCAAGCTCTTTTTAAAAATTTATGTGACAAAGAGTGCTCACAACAGCTTTTTGAGAGCATCAGCCTGCCAGTGGTGGGTGCTTTACATGTCCTGTTATGTATGTAAAAGACAGCGTCTGTTATATATCCAGGGGTGGTGGTATTCAATGAGAAATGGTCACAAAAATTTTTTTGGCTCAGAAAATAGAAGGCCTGTGAGATGGGCAAAGACACTTGCCACTAATCCTAAAGACCCGAGTTCAATCCCCAGAGCCTGCCTGGTGGAATCAATCCTGCAAATTGGCCCTCTGACCTCTACACATGAATACACACACACACACACACACACACACACACACACACACACACACTAAATATTAAACTAAAAGGCATCAGAAGCCTAAGTAATTCAAAAAAGTGGTGTTTGTTTTGGTTTTTGGAGGCAGGGTTTCTCTGTGTGGCCTTGGCTGTCCTAGAATCGCTTTGTAGACCAGGCTGGCCTCAAACTCACAGTGATCTGCCTGCCTCTGCCTCCTGAGTGCTGGGATTAAAGGCGTGCGCCACCACACCCAGTAATTTTTCCCTTTCATCCTCCCATCTCTCTCTTTTTGAGATAAAGTGTACCCCTGCTGTTCTGGCACTCAATCTGTAGACCAGCCTGACCTCAACTCAGAAATCTGCCTGCCTTTGCCTCCTGGGTGCTGGGATTAAAGGCATGTGCCACAAATGCCTAGCCCCTTCTTTCTCTTTTCTTTTTTTAATATTTATTTATTTATTATCTATACAGTGTTCAGCCTGCATGTACACCTGCTTGCCAGAAGAGGGCACCAGATCACATTATAGATGGTTGTGAGCCACCATGTGGTTGCTGAGCATTGAACTCAGGAGCTCTGGAAAAGCAGTCAGTGCTCTTAACCGCTGAGCCATCTCTCCAGCCCCTTAACTTTTAATTTAATTTTATTTGTATGGGTGTATTGCCTGCATACCACATGTCCGCCTGGTACCCAAGGAGGCCAGAAGAGGGCATCCAGTCCCCTGGGCCTGGAGTTACAGATTATGATCCACCATAAGGGTGCTGGGAATTGAACCTCGGTCCTTTGGAAGATCAACCACTCAGCCACCTCTCCAGGACCCTAGACTTCTAAAAGCCCCTTCACCCCAAACTCTGGGCTTCTTGTATATGGGGGTGGGGTGGGGGCTATGGTTTCTCTGGCCAGGCCCTACTGCTTGCACTGGCTTGGACTGACTGTCTTCTCTGCTACTTCCTGAGCTTATGAAGGTCAGGGAGTGGCTTCTTGTTGGTGTAACCGTGGCTCCCCTTATAATCTGGAAAGTCTTTGGTGCTAACCAGGTATTGGTTGAGGGTTTTCACCATTCACCTAAAGAAAGGGCTTCTTTCTACCCAGACAGAAGAAAGAGTCATTTAAAGTTTATTATATGAAAGAGACAGCATGACTTCTGTACATGTATTTACAGTCAGACTTATTTACAGTAAGATGGAGGCCGTGGCATCTCTAGGCATAGATGCCTGGTGAAAGGAAACGGGGTGGGGAGCCTCCCATGGCTCAAAGACAGGGAACCTCGGCAAAATGGGGACCAGCAAAAGCTGGTGGGAGGAACAGAAGCCCCTGTCGTTTTGGAAGGGAGACTTGGCAGGCGTGTGATGGAAGGCGGGTGGAGCTCAGAGTCCATTTAGGACTCTGGAAGTGCAAGGGAGAACCTGGATTTGGACCCAGAACATTCTTGGGCTGATCACAGTGTCCCTGTGGTGCTCCGGGGGGAAAGTCCAGAGGCCCCTCTGCCCCCAATGCTGCCCGCAGCTGCAGAGAGGCAAGGTCTCCGGGGTCACAGCTCACTAGAGCGAATGGCAGGTTCCAGCTTGTGGGACAAGGCAGTGAGGACTTTGTCAAACTTCTCATAGCGCCGGGCCTGGCTGCTGTTGGCACCCTGGCTGCCCCAGAGGAGACGCATCTGGAACTCTGTGCTGAACACTTCCAGGAGCTCTGGGCGGGGCTGGAACCCTGCAGGGTGGAAAGACATGGTCAGGGTCTCTTCGCGTCCTTCAGGGCTCTGCTCCTAGGGCTCTTTCCCGGGACCCAACAAAATGTATTGAAGATCATGACCTTGCAGGTAGCATCTAGTCTTTCTTCAACTGTTTCCAACTTAACGATTTTGAAATGACTAGACGAATAATCTGTGTCTGCGCATGTGCGTGTGGGCGGTGCCAGGACCCAGGGCTTTGAACCTCAGCACCCTTGAAAGGCAAAATACTCCTGTAGGTTTAGGGGGAGATCGCAAAAGACCTTTCTTGTATTTTTGTCAGTTTCTTTTCTTTCTCTCTTTCTGCCTGCCTGCCTTTTTTTGTTTGTTTGTTTTTGTTCGTTCGTTCGTTCGTTTGTTTGTTTTGAGACCGGATCTCTCTGTGTAGACCTACCTGTCCTGGAATTCACTCTGTAGATCAGGTTGGCCTGGAACTCACAGCGATCCACCTGCCTCTGCCTCCCCGAGTACTGGGATTAGAGGTGTGCACCACCACACCCGATCTAAATCTCTGTTTTAATTATTGTTACTTTTTTGGAGACAATCTCCCTATGTAGCCCTGGCTGGCTTGGAACTTCCTATGTAGACCAGGCTGGCCTTGAACTCAGAGAACTGCCTGCACTTGCAGGCTGGCCTTGAATTTGGTATGCAGTTGAACCCCGTTGCTCTTGCCTCTATCTGAGTCCTAGGGTTGCGGCAGCTCACAACTCCCAGTCTATGCAGTGTATTCAGCCCTGGCGACTGAGTCCAGGGCTTTGTGGCTAAGCACCTCCCTTACCTACTAAGCCACATCCCCAGCCCTCCAGGGTTTTTGTGGTTTAAATAAGGCACAAAGCAGTAAAAGAGCCATTGTTTGAAGCCACTTTCTCTGCTCCTCTCCCAGAATTCTATGTTCCCCCAGCCAAGGCTTCCTAAAGACAGGCAGGTCTGTCGTCATCCTGGGCCTTGGCTGGGGCACCTTGCAAACAGCTATGGAAAGACAGCGGCTCCGCTTCCCAGAGAACAGTGAGGTCACAGTTGGTTGGAACACACGGCAAAGGTGTTCAGTGTCTCTCAGCCCACCTCACTGAATAAATGAGCGACAAGATGGAAGGGGATATAGAAGCTAGGAGTCAGAACGGAGGAGTGGAAAATGTCGATGGATGCTTGGTGAAAGGAAGCATGCGCAGAAGGAGATGGGAGGGACCCCAGGGACCCCAGGATGCTCGGTGACAGCCACTCACCCTGCAGCTTGACCTCAGCGTTGGTGTGGTAGACACCCCCATGGTGTGCCACAGTGCGGGCGGCCTCCAGGTGGGCTAGCACAACCTCCACGCCGTGCTCTGTGCTGCCCCAGGGTTCGGGACCCTCGGCCGGGGCGGAGTCACACTCCAGCAGAGTAATGAACGGCAGCACGTGGGGAAACGTGGTGTTGCTCAGCGGCGGGCCTTCTGTGGAGAGGGGAAGCAAGCACTTAGACCTGAAGGCCCTGCCACCCACGACAGCCCCAGAGATGCCTGAGGCCACCTGGGACAGTCCCTTCTTACCCTAGACGTGACACGGCATACATGGCTACCCCAGTGAAGCAGTGTCAGGCTTTCAAGCTCACCAGCCCAGAAGAGTCTTGGGCAACCCACAGGCTGACACCTCATATCAAGATGGGGACATGGGGTACCTTTGCCTTCGTTGAGGCTCTTGAGGAAAGGCTTGAGTTTCTTCTCATACAGAATGGCACCCTCCGTGTGTCGCTGCCTCAGGGTCACCCATGTCTGCTCCAGCCTTGAAATCTGGAGAGACCAGACTGTAAGAGACTGGCCGAGGAAGGAGCCCCCCCAGAGCAGCTGACCACAGGCCACCCCCACTGAATGATGCGGTGTCGGGAATGACGTTAACTGTTTTTCATATGTCGCCCGTGAAGCCAGTGCAACACATTTTTACAAATCCTAAATCTCAGCTTTGGGCTGTGTGACCTCACCAGGTTACTGCTCTGCCTCTGTAAAATAGGACAATATGCCCCTACCCAGATCTAGCCAACGGTCAGAACATTCTCCACAGTTGAGTGGAGAGTGGGATATGACTTTCCTATGTACCCTGGTGCCTCACATTTGACCATGTCCCATGGAGGGGGAGACCTGGTGGCACTCAGAGGAAGGACAGCAGGTTGCCAAGAAGAGACTTGATACCCTATGAGCATATACAGGGGGAGGTAATCCCCCTCAGGAACAGTCATGGGGAGGGGAATAATGGGAAAATGGGCGGGGGAAGAATGGGAGGATACAAGGGATGGGATAAACATTGAGATGTAACAAGAATAAATTAATAAAAATATTTTTTTTTAAAGTAAAAAAAAAAAAAAAAGAGGACAATATGGGGAAACCTCCCTCTTGAGGTTCATCTGGGGGATCAGTGCTGGTAAAGCAAACTCATCAGATGATAGGTACTGTACATCTTATTTTGAAGCAGGGGGTCATGTATGGAATTTCTGCTTCCCAAGTTCTGAGATTACAGCCCAATTTATGTAGTGCTGGGGACCAAATTCATGCTCAGCTCACTCTATTAGCTGAGTGGCAACATTAAAAAAAAAAAAAAAAAAAAAAAAGCCAGGCGTGGCGGCACAAGTCTTTACTCCCAGCACTCAGAAGGCAGAGGCAGGTGGATCTCTGAATTCAAGGCCAGCCTGGTCTACAAAGTGAGTCCAGGACAGTCAAGGCTACACAGTCTTAAAAAACCAAAACATATATATATATATATATATTACATATGTATTCGATGTGTATGTGTGTGTGTGCGCCTTAGTGTATGTATTGCATCATGTACACCCAAGTGCCTGTGGAGACTAGAAGAGGGAGTCGGAGTCATCGCAGGTTGCCAGCTGCTTGACATCGGGCACCAGGAACGCACCCTGGGTCCTCTAGCAAGAACAGTATGCGCTCTTAAAGGCGGAGCCATCTCTCCAGCGCTCCCGCCCCACCAAACACACCGTACATTCTCTAAACTCAATGTTTCTTTTTTTTTCCTCTTACAGTTGGGGAAACAGAGGCCCAGGGCAGGGATCTGAACTTAACATCTGGGAGAACTAGGCTCTCCTGGCTAGTCTTTCACAGAGGGCGCCTAGAAACTCCGGAAGCTCTTCTGTTTTCCAAGGACAGTCTTCCCCAGGGAACGCAACCCCAGCCTCTTGTACACAGCCTAGTGGATGCCCCAGAACCCCGCATTACCTGAGCCATCTCCAGGGCGCCCATGACCGCGGCGAAGCTGAACATGTTGCCCATCGTGCCCCGCAGCTCCGCCGCCAGCTGGATAGTCTTATGCAGCAGCGCAGCCCGCTCCTCCGCGGAGCCTGTGCAGCCCAGGATATCCACCGCCAGCATGATGGACATGGTGTGGAACCTGTGAGAGGGGTCGGATCAGAGGGGGCGTGACACATGGCGGGGCGGAGCCCTGATGCTGTCTGGCTTAAGATGTTAAGCCGGAAGCTGGTTTCTCGAAGCCGGTCTCGGGGACTAAGGGGCGCAGCCAGAGTGACAAGCAAGGCGAAGGGAGCCCAGTTGGACAATATACGTTAGGGGCAAGATCGGGATGCCCGGAGGAGAAGCTTGATCAGGGAAATCCAAAGGGCAGAGTTTTAGAGTGAACACTGTGGACCGTAGTGGTGGGCGGGGCCAAGGTTGATGGCCATTGGCATACGAGAGGAGAAACCGATCAATATACTGCAGTCTTTGGGTAATTAGGTTGCCTTTGGGCCGAATACCAAGGGGCTGCGATTGGCTAATCGGATGAGAGGAGCAGTCAGAAGCCTTCGGACAGGCGTAAGGTAGCCGTGGGCTGGTGCACACCTTACCTTTCCAGCAGGTCTAGTCTTAGCTGCCGGCCATGGGGGAGGGTGAGCAGCTCCATGCCCCAGCGGACTCCCATTAGGGTCTGCATCTCCTTGGTAACGCCCAGTATCCTAGCAACCTGCAAAGACGCCCAAAGGGCTGATTAATTTCCTGTCAGGGTTGGCCCAAGCCATCTGGGAGTCAGAGCTTCATCTAAGAGGGTCGCCTGACAGAGGGGCGGGCGTGGGGGGGGGGCAGGGTTTGAATCCCAGCTCCACTGGGAATGTGGAACAAGTGATTTCCACATTTTGAGTGAGCCTCAGTTTCCCCATCTGGGGGAAAATGGGGAGTGGGGAAATGCCCATAGGCGTGTGCCATGTTAAATACTCAAGATTAAAATTTAAGATGCCACTGGGCGGGGTGGCGCATGCCTATAATCCCAGCACTCAGGAGGCAGAGGCAGGCTTGTTTCTGTGAGTTCGAGGACAGCCTGGTCTACAAAACGAGTCCAGGACAGCCAAGGCTAAACAGAGAGACCCTGTCTCGAAAAACAAACAAACAGAGCCAGGGCGGCATTATCCCAAATTCACAAGCCTAGGAAGAGAATGGACTTGGCCAAGGGCACACACTTGGACCTACAACCCAGTTTCTCCCTCTTCTCGCCCAGCAACATCTCTCCGGGTCTCTTTTCTTACTTCCTGATTTCTCAGACCAGCGTACATTCCCAAAATACAGAGTGAGAAATAGGTACGGAAAGAGCTGTGGCTCTTAGCGGGAGTCACATTGGAACCTTGACAGGTTGTGGCCCAGAGAACGTTTTGTTAGTTGTCCACCAGGGGGTGTGGGGGCGGGGGCCCAGATTTTTCTCTTCCTCAAACCAGAAGTTGACTTTCTATAGGCTGGAACCAGAACGGTCTCTAAGTTACCCCCCCCAAAACATCAGCCCTTATTCCAAACCAACATCTGGAGGCTGTAGAAATATCTTGGTTTTCACTTCTTAAAAGAAGAAAATTGGGCTGGAGAGAGGGCTCAGCAGACAAGAGCACTGGCTGCTCTTCCAAAGGAACCGAGGTTCAATTCCCAGCACCCACATGGCAGCTCCGAACCCCCTGGAACTCCAGTTCCAGGGGATCCGACTCCCTCACACAGACATATATGCAGGCAAAACAGCAATGTATATTTAAAAAAATGATGATGATGATGAAGAAGAAAAGTGGCAGGGGTGTCGTTGCACACTTTTAATCCCAGCACTAGAAGGCAGAGGGCAGGCGGATCTCTGTGAGTTCAAGGCTAGCCTGGTCTAAAAAGCTAGTTCCAGCCCAGCCAAGACTACATAGTGAGACTCTAACAAAACAAAGCAAAACAATCTAAAAGAAAAAAAAAATGGAGGCTGACATGCCATATGACCAGCCCAGAGTCCCATAACCAAGAAAGGCACCTGTGATGTCTGAATCCAGGTCACTGGTGTCACTGTACTTGGGGAATTTGGAAGTCAGCCCTTCACCATCTTGACTCCTGACTCCAAAGCCAGAAGTTAGAAGCTCTTGTCCCCTCCTGACACATTCCTAATACCTACCAGGCAGTCGACCTTGGTGACGTGTCGGGCCAGCGTCCGGGCATCCACCTCCGAGAGCAGTTCCTTGACCTTGCGCAGAAGGCCCACCTCCAGAGGCCGGTTCTCCTGGGGGATCAGCTTGGACTGGAAGGTAGCCAGATTGAAAGACGAGGTGGCTTCCACTACAGGGACTGTGAAGGTCTTGCCCCACTCCCCCTCAGAAACTCCATTTTCTGACAGTTCCTTTTGCCTCTCTCCAGAGCTCTTAGCCTTCCGGGGCGTCTCCCCCGCTGCCCACTCTCGGCTGCCACGGATGGGAGGCTGGAGCTGACAGTAGTGGCCAGAGTCCGGGTCACTGTAGCTGCTGAGCGACGGTGACGGCGAGGCCTTGCAGAGGCTGTGGGAAGGGCTTGCATGGGGGCCCTTGTCTGACTCCCCAGGAGGCTTTGGAGCACTTCCAGGACATAGCTGGGGTTCGCTGGAGCGGCGGGCGACTGGGGAGGCAGGCTGTGCTGTGGTAGAGGGGGCGGCAGGGGCAGCGTGGACACGGGTGACTATAGAGAGGAGAGAGAGACTAGTTATCTCAGCTACCCTTAAGAATGGGGTTTCCTCCCCTGTTCCCTCAAAGAACAGCCTCCATTTTGTGTATGGAGGTGATGCCCCGCCTCCCAGCATATGGAGGCGGGCTCTCTGTGGTACTCAGAGGTTCCGTGGACCAGTGGAACCTGCATGCCCGTGCCCAGAAGAGGCTGCAACATCATGAAGCCGCAGAGGTGGTCCAGGGAAGCTAAGCCTGCTGGAGTCTATTGTGCCCTGTGGAGCACCCAGTGAATCAGCACTAATGACTTACGGGGTGATGGGTGGAGGTGCCCAGAGCTGGTAAAGTGCTAAAGAGTTACTGACAACAGTAAGACCATCGATGAGAAGATGCCAGGCATGGTGGCACACATCGATAAACACAGCGCAGGGGAGACTGAGGTAGAAAGATGGTCTTGAGTTGGAGACCAGCCAGAGAACTACACACCAGCTTGAAGTACTTAAAGAGATCCTGCCTCAAAGATGGGGCGGATACATAGCTCAGCGGATAAAGGCCTTTGCCGCCAGGTCTAACAACCTAAGTTAGGTCCCACACAGTGGGACGAAAAAGCCAAAGGTCTGGGAAGTTGTCATTTGACCTCCACACATGTGCTGTGATCCATTCATGTCCCCAACACACCACACACAAACAAGGAATGTAAAAGAACTTAAAAAACAAAAAACAAAAAAAAAACCAAGAGCAGTAAACCAGGTGTGATAGCACACAACTGCAATTCTAGCCCTCAAGAGGTAAAGACAACCAGGTGTCTGTAAATTCAAGGCCAGCCTGGTGTGCATAGCAAGTTCCAAGCCAGCCAGAGCGATACAGTGAGACCCCGTCTCCAGAAAAAGAAAAAGAAAAAGTTGCATTCTAGGGTAATAAGGGCTTTTATGGTCTTCAAACTGGAGCTGAGAAAACAAAGGCCCAGAGAAGGTGAGACACTTGCCTGAGGTCACTCAGCTTGCAAGTGGCAGAGCTGGGGCTGAACTAGTTCGCCACCTAACTCTAATTTCACCTCATTGATAGAAATTGTCCCACTAAGCACTTCTAGTTAAAAAATAAACATAAGCTGGTCGTGGTGGCGCACGCCTTTAATCCCAACACTCACTCAAAGAGGCAGAGGCAGGCAGATCTTGAGTTTGAGGCCAGCCTGGTCTACAAAGCGAGTCCAGGACAGTCAGGGCTATACAGAGAATCCCTGTCTCAAAAAACATAAATAAATAAATAAAATAAAAATGATTCAGGGCTGGAGAGATGGCTTAGAGGTTAAGAGCACTGACTGCTGCTCTTCCAGAGTTCCTGAGTTCAATTCCCAGCAACTACATGATGGCTCACAACCATCTATAATGTGATCTGATGCCCTCTTCTGGTCTGCAGGTGTACATTTTTAAAAAATCTTTAAAAATGAAATAAACTGTTTCACATAAATGTGTTATTTTGAAAGCAAGGGTGTGCAATGATAAAGTTGGTGGCCTTAGGTTTAAGGGAAGACTTCTGGGGGCTCACTCAGAATGCTTCCCCCAGGCTAAGGCTTCCAGAATACTGCCCCTCTCACAATGCTTTGACTGCCTTGGGGGCAAGACATTCTGTTTAACAGTTTGGGGTTTGTTTTGCTTTGTTTTCATAAATAAATTGAGAGATATTTTTACTTTATTTGTATTTATAAGCAGAGAATACCATGATTTCAATTTTGTTATAAACTTTAAACTGCTTTAAATTTTTTTAAAAAAAAGAATAGTAAAGCATAGCCTGAGCTAGCCTGGTCTAAGCCCAAACTAGAACCTACAGATGCACTTGTTACCAGGGTCCTTGCTAAGGCAGCTGCAGTGGGAATTTTGTCTGCTGGGGCCAAGCACTACAGCATGAGTGCACATCACACCCTCACGTCTTGGCCCCGTGGTGACACGCTTGCACCTCCAGCAGGCTTCCTCCTTCCTGCCACTCACACTGAGAACCCATTTTGTGCCCACTGCCTGGCACCTGTGGGACCGCTATCAACTGGACCAGCGATTCTGCCAGAGGATTTTTCTAGCACATTCCTGAGGACACTGCTCCCAGCACAGTGGCAAAAAACAACAACAACAACAACAAAAAAAAACAAAAACAAAAAAAAACAAAACAAAAAAAAAACAAAAAACAAAAAAACGGACAGTTAACAGACGTTCCCCCACCAAAGACAGTAGCATTTCAAACTCTTCCCTCCCCATCCCCCTAACTTACCAGTGCTATACGCAGGGGAGCTGGGGCTCTCGGAGATAGGAGATAAGGGTGAGTGTAGATCTGGGATCTGGTCCATGCTGAGGGCACAGTTTCTGATGGAGTCCCGGGGATGGGGTAGTGAGGTGCTGTGGACAGAGATTCCATGAGCCCAGAGGTCAGAGATCAGAGGCCTTGACTTGCTGTAAGATCCCACTCCCCCACCCGCCGAACTTCAGAAGCGGGAAAAGGCCTGATTGCCAAGTTCAATATTTCAATGGACAAATACAAAAGGCAGAGAAGGAAGGGCCGGGCTAACATGTCATAGACTAGACTCCCCGGCCCTATCTTTCCCCTCACCCCTCTTGCTGGCCTTGCTCTCAGCTGATACACAGCAGCTCCGGACTCCCAGACACACCCCCAGTGGGCCGCCCTGACTCCCACAGACCCTGACCCTCGGGCACAGCCTTATCTGCTCCCACTTGCTTACTTTCTGGTCCCACCTCCCTCCCTCAATTACCTTGCTCTCCCTTTCTGTCCCTACCCAGAATTCTCTTCTCGCAGGACCAAAAGACACAGAGGCACAACTTGGGGGTACCTAGCTGAGCTAAAGCTGTTCAGGCTCCTCTGTGTCTCCCCTGTCCCTAGGAGAGTGTCCTAGGAAGAGGTCTGCAGGCCAAAACCCAGCATATCCTCATGGTCTCTGTAAATTACACCATGGACCCCACTCTCTGCATAGACAGCCTCTCACTAGTGCCATCGGCCAGAGCAAACCTGTGCTCCAGCCTCCGCACCAAAGCTCAACCTCCCAATCCTCTGCACAGAGCCTCGCTTAACTCAGGGAAGCTGGGCCTCCCCCCTTCCATCCCAGCGCCCTCATTAACTGACACCCCATTTCACAAGCTGGGGGAGTGGGGGACCTTGCTGACCTGTTGGGGCAGCCATCGCTGCTGCGGGTGACCTTGTCGGAGGTGAGTCCGTCAGTCATGGTAATGCTCCTTCTCTTCATGTGGCTGCCCTTGGGGCCTGAGGGGCTGGCTGGGCTGGCAGCCTTGTTGCCGCCCTGGCTCAGGCCATAGCTGGCCTCGAGGTAGCGCAGTGGGAAGGTGCGGTTGACAGGGCAATAGATGATGGCCCCACTCTGTTCAGACACAGCCTTCCGGCTGCCCACATGGTAGCGCACAAGGGCGGGCACGTGGTCGAAGCTCTCCTGCTCAAACAGGTACTGGATGTGGGTGTAGCTCTCGCCAGCCTTCACCACCACCTTGTTGATCTTGAAGTGCAAGGCCTGATTGTGCCAGCGACATGTGAGCACATAGTCCCCCAAGCTGGTGAGTGAGTCTCGAATGAGGAAGTCGCCATTGCGCTGTACCAGGGTCTCAGAGACCTACAGAAGGTACAGAGAAACTAAGTGTGGTGGCAAAAGAAAGCCAGAGTTGGGGGGGGAGAGGGTGGGGGGGCACACGGTGATTTTGAGCTGGGGACACCAAGACGGCATCTAGAGCACAGAGGACCTGGTTTAATTAGATAGCAGATATCTGAAGCTTACGGCCAGATTCCGAAGCGGAACCTCAGCCCAGGCCATGCATGGGTCAGCGCCATAGAGGCCCAGAAATGGCTGGAGGTGGCGCTTGAGGATGGACACAGGGGTGCGGTGACCGAAAATGCTGGAATCACTGAGAGATCAGAGACAGAAGTCTCAGACCCAGCCCCTGACCACCTGTGTTTCCGGGCATCTCTCCACTCTTACACTTCTTTGAAAGGGTTAAAATGCTCTGCACCCATCCGGGGCCAGCAGCCTCCAAGGCAGCTCCCACCTTAGCCATCTCTACATCTTTGATCCCCTGTGACCTCCCTCCTCAGCCCAGGTCTGTGACTTCACCAAATCACCTCATCCCAGATACTCAAGACTGAGTGGCCCCCAAATGGATGCTCTCTAACCAAATTCACATGAGGATGGATATAAACCAGAGATAACCAAATATAGTGAGAACAACATTGCTTGGGCTCGCAGCCACCGGTATCAGACATTCTACTTTACCTGCTCTCTCTCTCTCTCTCTCCTCACCTTCACAAGAGTCCCTCCAACTTGGGACAGGGGGCCTCACTATGTAGAGCACAACTGCCTTGGGAGGAGACAGTCTCTCTGTGCTACAGATGAGGATGCTGGGGCCAGAAGAGGGGATGTGACTCTTTCAGGGTCACACAATAAATGGTAAAGCTAAACCCCATCCTCGCCAATGAACAGGACAGAGAGTCTCCATGGACGGGCCGGGGTTGGCCGAGGCGTGGGTGGAAGGGTCTAGGGCTGAGATCCCTGCCTGGGGCCCCAGCTCACCTCGCGAGGGATGCGTCCGTGGTACCAGGCATGGCTTCGGAGGTCTGTGCTGCTGAGCTTCAGTTCTTCTTCCAGCTCCTTGTGCAATTTCTCTGGTGACGAGTCGAGAATGTACTTCTCCTTGGAGAACTGTATGGGGAATAGCAAGATCGGCGTCGGATTCCACGGCTCTTCTCTTTTGTATCTCTCATCCAGTCCCGCCCCAGGTCGTCTTCAATTAAACACGCGCCCTGTTGGATGGTCCACACCTATCCCAGCCAGAGTAAAATCTCACCACATTCTACCAGAATGCACGTTCGCGAGGGGAGGATGCAATGAAGCACAAATCAAGCCCTGTCCTCCCAGAAGCAGGCTAAGAGACTGCCCAGGCTCCTCCATCAGCACCACGGTGCTGGACAGCGGCAAAGAGCCCTCCCGAGTGCTCTCTAGGCGCCCCGGGATTAAGTTTATGAGGAGTGAGGGTCTAGACACTTCCTGGAAGATACCGCAGGACAAAAACCCACTAGAGACAGTAGGGCCATGTTGAAGGAAGGCCATCTACAGGACAGTCTGAGAGGCAGCGAGTGCCTGCGCCAACTAGCTGAACAGAAGAGGCTACTCTCAGGAACGTGGGGCCCAAAGACAGCCATAAATAGGGGCGCGGGCCTCACACGGACATCTTTACTGCCCACTCCAGTCCTCCAGGCCCCACCTCCCCCAGAATCTCAAGTGATCCTGCCAGACCAGAACCTGCAGCCCTGCAGGGGAGTCGAAGGTCACTCCGGGTAGTTAATGCCCAAGGATGTGCCTTCGTGGGCAGTTGTGGTTTTAGCAGGTACCAATCCCAGGCATCCTGTGGTCAGAGGAGAGTCCCATTGCCAGGCACACCCCAGCATAGAGGTAAGTCGACCCCATGTGAGCAGCCTGGCCTTCAGTAGAATGAGTGGGACCCCAGGATATACCTCACCTCACAGCTACTCTTGTCACTTTGCCAGTCCCTAAAGATGGCTGCTCCGAGACACACATTCCGGAACTGACCAGAAGTGTGTGGACAGGTAAGGCAAGGAGACAGAGTCTCTCCTGGATACTCCTGGAGTCTGGTAAGCCACTCCTCACACTATTTCAGACCTAAGCCCCACAATCCACACAGACTCCATCCTCATCTCCTCTGTTTCCCAGCAACCATGTTTCCAGCGATGGCTAGACTCTTCAACTTCATTCGTTCAACATGGATCAGCCTCACCTTGGGTCCTATGCTGGGGGCTGGAGCCCAAGGTAATCAGCATAGTCCACTGCCCTAGGGCAAGTCCATGCAGAACCCCCCACCATTCAATTCCAGATGCCTACATCTTCGGAGATGCAGTGTCCCTCTGCCTGGTCAGAAACTGAGGGAAAGCAGCAGGTGGAAAAGGGGTGAGCCAGGAAGAGCTGAGGCAGAGGTGGGCAGATGTCGGTCTATGGATGGTGGGTAAGTGGGGCAGGGCTGTGACGCCACCTGGAGGGGGAGGGGGACCACCCAGAAATCTCAGAGGAGTACAGTATGGCGTCAGCTGAGGCCCACAGTCCATGGCAGAGCAGCCCGAGGTCCTGGCCCAGATACACAGGAGTGTAAGGGAAGGAGGCTAAGGGGCCAGCCAAGCAGGATAGACACCAAGGAAAATTCTGGGAGGATGATGGGTCATTCTTTGAAAGGCAGCTAAGGCAGAACCAGGAACATATGGCAGTGAGCCGGAAACAGTGTGGGCTCTGAGAAGCCTTCGGAGTTCTGGAGACAGACAGTCGGAGTGGTCTGGCTGCACAAGGATAAGGCAGGGACCAGGGTTGGATGCTGCAAGGCCTCTGCCCACAACACAGCCGAAATCAATGCTCTCGCTGCAGGCAGATAGGGCTTGGCAAAGCCGACACTCAGGCCTTTTCAGACTCCCACACTTCTCCAAGAGGTCTCCTTATTCCTTAGGGTCATTGGTCTCCTTCCCTTTTACTCTGCCATACTTAAACCAGCCCAGGCCTCTCCCTTCGAATCACATAGGATTCTGGGAAAGAAAGGTGAGAGGGGCACATGGGAGTGGAACCTGTTCCCAGCCTTACACACACTCCACTCTCTGCTCCTAACAGCACACACTGAAACTCCCCTTCTTCAGCAAAGTAGAGGCAGGCTGCGTACTAAAGCATGTGGCCCCAAGACAGGACACTATGTGACCTTGGACCAGTCACTTCTCTTGGCTGGGCTTGAGTAGCTTCATCTGTAAAGGGTGCTAGAAACTGGCACCTCGTTTCCAGCCCTAATCAACGGTCAAAGTTGGGGGTGAAGGGGGCATTGGTCCTCCCACACACCCGGAGTGGGAAGCCCGAGGACCTCCTCCTCACCCTGGGCCTTGGGGTCCTTAGCTCCCAAGAGTGTGCGGGAGAGGTGGGGGGGGGGGGGGAGTAGGTGCGAATGCAGCATCCCTTTGCTCAGAGCACTGCGATTGGCCAGAAATGATCTCACCGCCTCCCGGCCTGCGTACGCCTGATTGGCCCGTGCGGGGATGCTGCGCTCCGCCGGCGGCGGGGCCGTCATTCAGGCGGGCTCGGAGCAAATGTGTGTGTGAGGTTGGGGGAGATCAGAGGTGAGGCGCCCCGCGTCTCCCAGGATGCCCCAGAGTCAAGAGTACGGAGAACCTCTGTCAGGGTCTCAGCTTCTTCCCATCAGGCGGCTTCCCACTACTTCCCTGACTCCCTTAGGTATCCCAACCCCTGGCACAGCCACCCCAGAGGATGCTCCGCAGAGAGGCGGGGTCCGGGTCCTCCCCTCCACCCCCTTCCGTTTAACCCTCGCACCGCCGCTGCTGGCTCCCGTGCTGCTGGGCCAGCTGGGATGGGAGACCTGCACCCCCAGCACCCCAAGTCCACTCAGATGGTAGAAGGGTGGCGACACCATGATGTCCGCAGCATGCCCTGCAGCATCCTGTTCACTCAGCCTGTAGACCCCAGCCCTGTGTGCCTAGTACAATAGGGAGCCAGGTGGCCCGGGGTCAGCATCAGGGACTCCAGAGGAGACTGGAGGAAGCCCACCTCCCAGTCTCAGTCCCAGATCCAACTCGCTACCATGTCTCCTGCAGTCCAGAGTCCGAGGAATGCCCCCTGTACCCGCGCCCCACGGAGCGCCCTGGGTACCCTGAGGTGAGCTGGGGCGACCCCGCCCCCTCCCTTCGCCCGGGGTACAGGCTGCGCGACCCTGTGGAGATGTTCTTGGACTGCGGTCCCCACCTCAGCGGCAGGGCGCAGTGACCCGGGTACCCGCGCCGCCCCCTCACCTGCACCTGCACCAGGGAGCCGCGGTAGAAGCAGCAGGCGGCGGCGGAAAGTGCACTCCACAGGCTGCAGCGCTCGGTCATGGTGCGTCCGGGAGACCCGGGTCCCCCGAGCGTACCGGGGCTAGCGGCCGAAGGGGCAGGGGCGCGGGACCGACCGGGCTGGGCACTGGCTGCGCGTGCCTCTCAGCGGCGCGATTACCTCATCGCCTGGTCGGGGGAGGAGCGGGGAGGCGGGGCAGGGAGACCCCACCCTCCAGCCAGCTGGGGAGGGAGGGGAACAAGGAGAGGGAGGGGAGGGGACCATTGTTCCTCCCTCCACCGCTACCCCATTCCCCTGTGCGGGTTCCCCAGGACCTGCCAAGAAGGATGGCATCCAGGGCAATGGGGTGGAGTAGGGACCCCGGGCAGGCGATGAGAGAGAGGTTCCTGCTTTCCCCGACTCTCGCACCCCTCCAGACCCTGAGCCCGCAAGGACTTTGAATTCAATTCGATCTAAAGCTACAAAAATCCCCGTGTTTAACCCAATCCTTTGTGGCTTCGGGTTTCTCATCTCTAATTGAGAATAGCAGGGTTAGACTGGTTGTCTCTGGCAGTGCCACGCTCAGAAGGCTGTTAGGGCGCCAAGTGCAGCTCACCTAGCCCTCTGACTCCTGGGGTTTCCCAGATGGGGCCCTTCTCTTTAAACCCCGACTGGCTTGTGTGGAGATGTCTGGAATACACGGTGGAGACCTGTATTGAACTTTGTGAGTGTCGCCAAGCTCAATCAAAAACAGTTGACAGGGGCAGATAATTATCAAGGAAAGACACTCTGGTATTTCCTAACTGGGTTATCACAAACCTGGATTTGGGGCTTCTTAGGGCTCACATAGCTGAGCATGCCTAGCAAGAGTTAGGCACTGAGTCCAACGCCCCCACAGAAGGAATCAAACAATCAAAATCTGGATTGGAAGGTTGGGGGTGTGATTTAGCTGCTAGAATGCTTGTTTGCCCAGCAAGTGCAGTCCCTGGCACTACAAAAATTGGATGTGAGGCACACATCTGTAATCTCAGCAGGTGAAAGCAGGAATATTACAAGTTCAAGGTCATCTCTGGCTACATGATAACCTCAAGGCCAGCCTGAGCTACAGGAGACCTATTTTAACAACAAAACAAGAACACAACAACAATAAATCTAGATCCAGTATCCAAACCCTTACCACAGGCTGTGTGACCTCAAGCAGGTGAGTCCACCTCTCTGGTCCCCAGATGGTTAGTTTCTGTAGACACTTGAAGCTCTGAACTCGGAGCTTGATACTTTATGTCTTTAGTATTTTGAAATCCTGAGAGTCCAAGATTCCTGTCTGGGGATTTGGGGGCTCTGGACACTCTTCAAAGATGAACACTCCAGGGAAGGAACTGAGTTTGGAAACAATGGATTCTGACCCTCATCAGCAGAGACTTTATTTATTTATTTATTTATTTTTGTTTTGTTTTCCAGACAAGGTCTCTCTGTGTAGGCTTGCCTGTCCTGGACTTGCGTTGTAGACCAGGCTGACCTCAAACTCACAGAGATCCACCTACCTCTGCAGAGACTTTAGAAACAAAGCTAAGATTGCTTTAAGGACCATGAGTTCCCATTCCAATAAGCAGGTGATATTCCACTTACAATTTTTAAAAAATGGTTTACTTATTTATTATATATACAGTGTTCGGCCTGCAGGCCAGAAGAGGGCACCAGATCTCATTATAGATGGTTGTGAGCCCCCCCCTCCTCCCCGTGTGGTTGCAGGGAATTGAACTCTTCCATGACCTTTGGAAGAGCAGGTAGTATACTTAACCTCTGAGCCATCTCTCCATCCCATAATTTTTCAAAGTCTTTTCCTCCTCTGTAATGAATGAAGCCCAGGGCCCCAAACAAGCTAGGAAAAGGCTAGACCTGCTGTATCTACAGGAAAAGGCAGTATCTGCAGCCCTAAAATCTATATTTTAACTCCATAAGG
Source organism: Acomys russatus (assembly GCF_903995435.1). Classification (NCBI taxonomy): domain Eukaryota; kingdom Metazoa; phylum Chordata; class Mammalia; order Rodentia; family Muridae; genus Acomys; species Acomys russatus. Next base: position 50,588,348 of record NC_067160.1, read on the forward strand.
AGACAACAGAGAGCCACGAGTCCTCAGAAGGCTCAGTTGCCTTGCCAAAGGTAGTAGCAGATCTGTGAGATTCATGACCATCCCATCCCTGGCTCAGCTCCCCTATATAACCTGTCCCTCATGCTGCAGCAGCTCAGTGACTCAATGTCCCTGAAATCTGGGGCCAGGCCAGCTTGCCCTGGTCCAGACTCAAGCATTTCCTCATTGGCGCAGGTGCAGTCTCGCTGACCTCACAAAGTCTCCAGCTTCACATGAGCAAATGCTGAGTCTCAGGGAAGCAAGCCACCAAGTCACTGCCAGACTTGGGACAAAAATCTAGACCTCAGCCGGGCATGGTGGCACATACCTTTATTTAATCTGAGCACTTGGGAGGCAGAGGCAGGCAGATCGCTGTGAGTTCGAGGCCAGACTGGTCTACAAAGTGAGTCCAGGACAGCCAAGGCTACACAGAGAAACACTGTCTCCAAACAAACAAACAAACAAACAAACAAAAACCCTAGACCCAGAAGCCTTGGCCCAGCACCACATAATGCAAGCATGGTGGCGATGAAGGTGAAAAGATAAAAAGTTCATGGTAGTTGGGTGGGGGGTGCAGGGAGATGACACACAGTGCATGGCTTTAATCCTAATACTCAGGAGGCCGGGGCCAGCCTGGTCTACAGAGCAAGTTTCAGGATAGGCAGGACTACACAGATAGATCCTGTCTCAGAAAACAAAACAAAATAAAGCAAAATACAAGACAACCCCCCAAAAAATCTCAAGGTAATCTTTGGGTACATTGTAAGATTGAGGCTACCCTGGGCTACATAAGACCCTGTCATAGGTGTGTGCGTGGCACACATACACTTACACATACACACACACACACACACACTGCACATGCTATTTGAGATATAGCTTTTTTATGTTATAGAGGAGTTTATTAAATGAGCGTGGGGAGAGAAGGAAAGGGGGGAGGGGTACCCTAGAGAGAAGGGGGCTGGGAGGGGGGAAGTAGAGGGAAAGAGCGAGATATAGCTTTAATCCCAGCACTGGAGAGGTAGACGCCAGTGTTTGAGATCAACTTGTTCTACATACTGAATTTCAGGCCAGCCAGGGTTACATTTAAATCCATCAATCAATCCTAGTTCTGATGGGTCATAAAATGTGCCCAAACTGTGTAATTCTTCCCGGTTCCTGCCCCCACAAATCCCTCGTGACTGTGAGGAAGCCCTCAGTTTCTGATCTGCAAGTGGAAAACCCAATATGAGCTGGGTTTCTCTAAAGAACAACAAAGCCTTCAGGAGATGGCTCAGCGAACGCCTCCCTGCCAAGGCTGAGGGCCTGAGTCTCCTCCCGTATCCCACGTGGTGGAAGGAGAACTGACTCCCACGGGTTGTCCTCTGACTCCAAAATGCACCTTAAATAAATTAGTAAATGTTTTTTAACGTTTACGAAAGAAGCCGAGCGTGGTGCCGCACCCTTTAATCCCAGCACTCAGGAGGCAGAGACAGATGGATCCCTGTGAGATCAAGGCCAGCCTGGTCTACAAAGCGAGTCCAGGACAGCCAAGGCTACACAGAGAAACCCTGTCTCAAAAACCCAAAAGATAAATAAATGAATACATAAAAGTTTACGAAAGAGCAAAAAGTGCCTCTGCCAGCACCCAGCATGGTTTTGCAAGCAGGTGGCCTTTAAAATGTTATTTAGTCTTATTAGTTTTGCTCTTGTTTTTCAAGGCAGGGTTTCTTTGGCTGTCCTCAACTCACTCTGTAGACCAGGCTGGCTTCAAACTCACAGAGCTCTGCCTGCCTCTGCCTTCTGAGTGCTGGAATTAAAAGCAAGCGTGTGCCACCACACCTGCCTTGTTTTCTTTTTTAATATATATATATATACCCTGGTCACAGCCCCATCCCTCCTCTCCTCCCAGTCCTCTCCTCCCTCCCTCTCCCCCCTCCCCTTCCCCTATTCCTCAGAAAGGAGAATTTCCCCACTTCCCATCTGCTCCAGCTTATCAAGTCACATCAGGACTGAGCATGTAAAAACCCATGTTTTCTTGTTTAGACAGGGTCTTCCACTGTAGTCCAGGCTGGCCTGGAACTTGCAATCCTCCTGCCTCAACCTCCCAAGTTGTGGGATGACAATCATGTGCCGTCAAGTTCAGCAAGCAACGACAACAAACCGTATGTGCTGTGGCTGGCTCACTCTGTGAAGTGTTTGGCATACGGGCATGAGGACGTGAGGGCAATCTCTGGCAGCCATATTGAAAAAGAAAAAAAGAAAAAAAAAATCTAGGTGTGACAGCACTGCTTTGAAACAGCATTGGTGGTGAACATAGAAAGAGCCCGGGAGTTCACAAGCGCCCCCCCCCCCCGGATCCTAGTGAGAGCCACTGTGAACAGAAACAACTATGAGGTCCACCTCTGACTTACACACACACACACACACACACACACACACACACACCACACATGCAAGCATGTACTCAGACACGCACACTGCTTCTTCAACAGTTCTGGTCCCTAGGACAAGTCCGGCTTTTTGTTCAAAGCTGTCCTCAAATCTCACTATGTAGGTGAAGATGACCTTGAATTTTATCTTTCTGTCCCTTGAGTGCCAGGATTACAGGCATGCAGGACCCCACTCGGTGTATGTGGTGTGGGGACTGACCCCCAAGGCCTTCTGTATATGAGGCAAGCCCGCTATCAACTGAGCCATATCCCCAGACTCCACATCAGTCTCCTGACGTCTGCCCCATCCCAGCACTGCCCTCAATAGATGCCCCGAGACAGGGTGGGATCTCATTGTGGTCACACCCTTGGGACCCCATCCAGTTGGTGGGGTTGGGGTCATCAGAGTGGCAGGAGGCATGGGAAATAGCTGTCCCCAGGGGCTGCCCACCCTCTGACCCTCTGCTCCCAGGAGGAAGTCTGGTTCATAGCAGGCACTGAGTGTTCTATCATACCACGGCCAACCTCCAGGCTGTCCCGCCTACCTTCACATAGTCTCCAGCAGCCTCCAGCTCTGCAGCGGTCCTGGAAGAAAGGAACAGAGAGAGGTGAGTATTCTCAGCCCTTCTCAGCTCTCACAAGTGTCCACCTGCTTGCTAACCTGTGGCCTGGTTCTGACCTTGGGAGCCCAGAATGCTTCTCGCTGGGGCCGGTGGCCCTCTGGCTGTTCTCCCCCTGCCAGCTGTGCAGCCCTGAGCAAGTTCCTTCACCTCTCTGATCCTGCGTTTCCTCTCTGTAAATCAGCCACTGTGTAATGGAGTTGTCTAGAGCACTCAGGAGGAGTGTTTACCCCGCTCAGGACACGTGCTTTCCTGTGTCTGCTTCCTCTCCTTGTCCTTCACCCAATCTCCATGCCCGACTCTATACGCTAAAGGGCCCAGGCTTGAGGCTCAGCCCTTCTCCTCTGGCCCTTCACTGCTTGGTCTGCATCTACATTGCAGCATATTAAATGCTGCTGGTTAGAGCCAGTACACGTCTATTCTGTGCCCTCAGGGTGGAGGGATGAAGTTTAGAGAGGCCAGAGGTGGCTGTTTTTCCAGGATGCTGAATAGCCGTCCTCTTTGTGAGTCATTTCCCCCAGCCATAGCTTTGTGTGTGTGTGTGTGTGTATGTCTCTGTGTGTGTGTGTGTGTGTGTGTGTGTGTGGTGTGTATGTCTCTCTCTCTCTTTCTCTGTGTGTGTGTGTGTGTCTCTCTCTCTCTGTGTGGTGTGTGTATCTCTCTCTCTCTGTGTGTCTCTGTGTGTGTGTGGTGTGTATGTCTCTCTCTCTCTTTCTCTGTGTGTGTGTGTGTCTCTCTCTCTCTCTCTCTGTGTGGTGTGTGTATCTCTCTCTCTCTCTGTGTGTCGCTGTGTATGTGTGTGTGTGTATCTCTCTCTCTCTCTCTCTCTCTCTCTCCCTCTCTCTCTGTGTGTGTGTGTGTGTGTGTGTGTGTGTGGTGTATGTCTCTGTGTGTGTGTGTGTGTGTGGTGTGTGTATCTCTCTCTCTCTCTCTCTGTGTCTCTGTGTGTGTGTGTGTATGTCTCTCTCTGTATGTGTGTGTGTGTGTCTCTTTCTCTGTGTGTGTGTGTGTGTGTGTGTGTGTGTGTGTGTGTCTGTGTCTGTGTCTGTCTATCTGTGTGCTTTTGCATTTGTTTTGAGATAGGGTCTCGTGTAGCCCGGTCTCAACACAAAAGTACTGGGTATGTGAGACTGGTTTTGAAATTTTAATCCTCCTGCCTCGACCTGAATGCCAGGATTATAGAGGCACACAACCATACCCAACCCGGCCATGGCCTAAAAAACTGAAACCTTTAGCTAACGCAGCCGCACTCCTCACCCAATGTTCTGTCCCCTTCGGGCCCTTCCTTGTCGGAGGTATCTCCAATTTGCCACCCATAAGCTGCTGGTCCTCCACTGCCTTCCTGCTGGGCTGGATACTGGCTCTCTCCTTTCTGCTGTGACTCCCAAAGCCTCAGGTACACTTTCTACCCTGGGCCCACCAGCAGGCCTTGATCCATGCAACAGGCCATCCCCTGCCCCAGAAGGAAACCCTCCCTTCAGAACAGATTACGCTAGTTCTCTCCCTGCAGCCAGCCACGATTTTCGTTTTGATTTTGTTTCATTTTGTTTTTCGAGACAGGGCTTCTATTGTTTTAGCATGGGCTATCTTGGAATTCTGGAGACCAGGCTGGCCTCGAACTCACAACGGTCTGCTTGCCTCTGGTTCCCGAGTGCTGTGATTACAGGTGTGCGCCACCCTTCTGTGGCTTTCTTGCTGGTGCCCCTTGTCCACTCACTCATTCTGTCAGCTTCATCTCTGAGGCCAGCCAGCGACTAAGCAGTCAGCCAGCGCAGGTGGCCTCGATCGCCAGCCACTCCTTTTACCCACCAAGGCTCACTCTGCTGCTCAGTCTGGTCTGAATTCCTAGACACAAGCAATCCTCCTGCCTCAGCCTCTGGAGTAGCCAAGATTATAGGTACATGACTGAAAGCCTGACTGAAATGCTTTCCCTCTTTTCTGGTGCTGGGGATGCGAGCCCAGGCATTGCATGCTCTAGGCAAGCGCTCTGCAGCATCCACTAAAGAATCAAATCTACACTCCGCTCCACAGCAAACTTCTTACCTCCTTTGGAATTAAGGGGTGCTGTTACCATAATAGAAAACAGACATAACTGGGCTGTAGCTCCCTAACCTCTATGGCTCTGTGTGCTGGTGGTGCCTGGCTGCCTGCCTCACCAACACTTTGCCATGCCTACCTTAACCGTTCTGTCCCTCGTTTGGCCACAGCTGCACCGGCCTTGCCAGCTTGTTCCTGCCACATGGCCTTTGCATTTGCTTGGGGAGACTGCTTGGAACTCTCTTTCCCCAGATTTTCTTTCTTTTTCTTGTATTTATTTAATTGCTTACTTAGTTTCGTTTTTTTTTTTTTTTTTTTAATTTATTACGTGTATAGTGCTCTGCTTGCATGTATACCTGCAGGCCAGAAGAGGGCACCAGATCCCATCATAGATGGTCATGAGCCACCATGTGGTTGCTGGGAATTGAACTCAGGACCTCTGGGAGAGCGGACAGTGCTCTTAACTACTGCACTATCTCTCTAGCCCTTTCCCCAGATTTTCGCAAGGCTTTTTCCTCCCCCACTTTCTTCGGGGCTCAGTTTAACCTCACCTCTTCAGAGAAGCCCTCCCTGGCCACACCACCTACGACAGCCCCTTGGCCTTACTTCCTGCCTCCCACCTGCTTCTGTCCCCCGAGTGTCTCCCGTTCCCACCTGCAACGACCGTTTCACATTTATTTCTCAACTGAAAATTAACAGAGACCCACATGAGAGTGCAGACTGGTCATTCACCAGTGAACCCTGGTCCCCAGCATGGTGCCAGACACAATCTAGGAGAAAAGGACAGCAGCACACATGGCTTAACAGAGCACTTGCCGGTGGCAGCCACCATACTGTTTTTCTCTTATAGGCTGAACACTTGCTCCCAGACAGTGGCCTTAGGTTTCCCATCCACAAAATGGGAAAAAAATGTATGCTCAAACACAACAACCTAATTTTCAAAACAAAACAAGAACTGAAAGGGGAAAAAAGAAAGGAAGGAAGGAAAAAGAAGACCCCCCCCCCAGTTCCTGAGGCCAGGGGCTCCCCACAGCTACTCCCAGCTCTGATTTTCTGAAGCCTTTTATTACCAGCTTTCCCCCTAGGAAGTCCTTCCTAGCTGCGCATGGTCCTAGCACTCAGGAGGCAGCGGTGGGTGGATTGCTGTGAGTTCAAGGCCAGCCTGGTCTACAAAGTGAGTCTAGGACAGCCAAGGCTACACAGAGAAACCCTGTCTCGAAATCGGAAAAAAACAAAAACAAAAACAAACAAAAAAAAAAAAAAAAAAAGAAAAGACAAAAGAAAAGAAAAGAAAGTCCTTCCTGGCCTCTACCCTCTGTCCCTTAGGCTGCAGTCTGCAAAAGCTCAAGTGTCCAATGCCTTTTTGGCGCTGCTCCTTGGCCAGGGACACTGCACGGGAGGTGGATGAGAGAGCCCCTCCCCATCTGCTCTGTTCACTCTTCCCGGGTGAGATGAGGTGTCCCATCCCAACGCTTCCGGCCATTCAGGCCCGGAAATCCTCTCACTGCTGGGAACAAATTGTCAGGGACACACTGGGATCAACCCTGTGCTTCCTCCTGTTTCCTGTCCACTTCCTCTTAGGTTTTGCGGCAGGAATACAGCCGTGAGGATGGATGGGATGCTGTTCGGCTTGCGTGGGTGCTCAGAGCACAGGAGGTCATCCAAGACAGAGCCGCAGGCCAACGAACTTCAGCCCCTTCACCTCCGTTGCCAGCTACAGCACTCTGTCATCCCAGTACACAACACGGCTATGTCCACGGACAACCTACGGCCATTACTGGCCTGAAGATTACCACGGGTCACCCTTCCCCAGTTTGTGGCCCTGAGACACACTTATCAACTCCTAATAGCCCCGTTAAAATAAAAGTTGGAGCCCAGCTTCCCTTTGTCCCACCTGCTGGCAGCAGGAGCCCAGCTCCATTAGCCTGGGAGTCAAGGCTCTGAACAGACTCCAGGAGGGTGGGTTCCTTGCTGCAGTGCCCAGGAACACTCAAAGCATGGGGGGGGGGGGCGGGCTGCTCTAGCCAAGGCCAGATGCTGAGAACCCCACCAGCACCAACTCCTCGGGAGCTTTGTTCTTTTCTTTCTTTCTTTTTTCTTTTTCTTTTCCCCCCAAGACAGGGTTTCTCTGTGTAGCCTTGGCTGTCCTGAACTTGCTTTGTACTCCAGGCTGGCCTCGAACTCACAGAGATCTACCTGCCTCTGCCTCTGCTGGAATTAAAGGTGTGCGCCACCGTGCCCGGCCTTCAGCTTTGTTCTGTTCTTTTTCTTTTCTTTCCTTTTTTGAGACAAGGTTTCTTTTCATAGCTCTGGCTGTCCTAGAATTCACTGCGTAGACCAGGTTGGCCTCGAACTCAGAGATCTGCCTGCTGAGTGCTGGGATTAAAGGCCTGAACCACCCCCACCTGGCTGGCTGGGCTTTGCTCTTTCTGTTCCCTGTGTACTTTTCCTTCCAGAGACATTGGCTCACAACAGTGTTGAGAAGCTATCAAAGCACCCAGTGTGGGGGATGTTTTGTGTGTGTGTGTGTGTGTGTGTGTGTGTGTATTCCTGTGTGTGAATGCAGGCCCATGCATGCCACTGTACTCATGTGGAGGTCAGAGGCTCTTCCACCGGGTGGGGTGTCAGTCCTTGCCTTCCAGCTTGACTGAGATGGGGTTGCAGGCTTCCCAGTGCATTCGTGTGCTACCTGGCCAGCAGGCTTCCGAGGATTCCCCTGTGGCCATCTCTCACCTTCCCACTAGGGAACACGGAGAGCACAGATTCTCACATGGGTGAAGCTGGCTGTTTCGTGGGTCCTAGAGGTTTGAACTCAGGTCCTCACACCTATGAAAGAAGTGCTGTAATGCACGGAGCCATTGTCCCGGACACAGCACCTTGTGATGATAACGAGCATGCCACCACTGAGCTACACACCTCCCCTGGACACGCCTCCCCTCCCTCCTCCTCCTCACACTTCCTTGCTTTCCAGCCTCAGTCAACTATTTCCAAAGAATTCCAGGGCCTGCAACCTCTGGGCCTTTACACATGACATTCCCTCTGCCTGGGCCACCCTGTCTGCCTCACAGCCAGGGGCCAGGACGACCCCGGTTCAGCCTTCAGCTATCAGTTTGTTCAGACATCTTTTAGCGTATACCTCCTCTTATTGCAATGATCAAATCCAGGAATCAAAGTGTTGGTTAAAACTCAGCTCCATGAATTAATTAATTAATTTTTTACATTTTATACTTAAAAGACACTTCCCCTCTGATATGAGTGGTGAAATCAATTAACAGGCAACGGTGACGACTGAGCTAAATCAGGCCCTTTCAGCAGCAGCATTCATTATTTAAATAACCAACTCCTTTAATTGCCTGTATTAACTGATTTGTTCTGATAACTGACACCATGCGTTGCATATATCAGTTTAATTAATTGCATTAATGAGTACTAATTAGTACCCATTATCCTTTATTTCCCTAATGCGTGTTAGAACCAGAACTTCACCTTCAGGGACCTTGGGCCTGGACCAGAAGGAAGGGTGAACTTCCACAAGGATCCTGGAGAAGGGGAGAGGGAGGCTACCCCACCTCTTCTACCAGGTGTGGCCTTACCCTCTGCACGGGCCTGGCTGCCCTCTCTCTGTCCTTGAGTTTGTTCCTTTGGGCCTCAGGGTCTGGTCATATGGCCTGAGAGGAAACTACCCAGCCCTGCCACCTGCTTTCCTGCCTCTGAGGCTCGGCTTCCTCATCTTCAGAGGGTGGATTATGTCTGTCCTGGAAGGCCATGATGCTTGTATGAGGATGAGGGCCAGGTTCCCTTGCCCATGTGGGCTCCAGGGATAGAGCTTTCCTTGCACAGACCCTATCTTTGTTGTTTGTTGTTGTTGTTGTTGTTGTTGTTGTTGTTTTGTTTTGTTTTCAGCTTCAGTGGCCTAAGCAGCGAAAGCTGGGGTGGAAAGCAGGATCTCCTCTGAGCCAGGCGATAGCCATGGGGACTGAGAGTCTCTGGGATTTATTCCCTGCCACACCTTATAGCAGTACAGGCTGCCACTGGATTGGCTGTATTCCTGATTCCATCCTCCTGGCTGTGGGGAGCCACAGGAAAGGCACTGGCCTGGGAGGATGCTGGGAGGAGTCAAGGATGCTGAACCTGAGCTGCTGGCTGGGACTGGAAACCTACTGGCCAGAGCTGAGAGCCCGCAGGGAGGCCCTTGGAGAAGGAGGAGTGTGGAGCATCTGCTGGCTGTGATGGGTTACACTGTAGGGCAGGGAGAGCCCGGCTGAAGCGGGGTGCCTGGGCCCAGGCACAGAGCTCAGGATAGAGCTGAGGTGGGCCAGGTTGGTGTCTGTCATGTCCTTCATGCGGAGTGACATCCCTGCAAATGAGGAGCTAATCCTGAGTGGAAACAGAAGGAAGCTAGGAAAACATGGGAAGTAAATAGTCTTTCACCCAGACAGGCGGGAGACAAAGTTGGGAAGAGAAAAATGGGTGGGAAGGGCTTGGGGAATCCTCAGGGATGCTGAAAAACACCTAAGCAGGAAGTAGAAAGCTATGACGCTGAGTGAGACCCATTCAACTCCCTGGCACGGTCTCCCCTCCTACAGCATAAGCAACTGCCATATATTGGAGCTCAAGTCTAAGTCCAGGCCTCTACCTGCCATCTTGTCTGACCTTTGCCATGCAGGGAGAAACTAAGGCTCGGAGGGAGAAAGGGACTCACTGAGTGACACTCATTCACTAGGTATCTGACACAGTCCTGCTTGGCCCTCACCCCACACAGGTCCAGCGACCTGCAAAAAAAAAAAAAAAACCTGAGTCCCTCCAGGGCTGGAAGCGATGTGGTTTAAGTGGGAAGTCAGTGTGGGGAGCAGCTCATCTTTCCTGAGTCACGTTCCCACAGCCCAAGGCATCTTGGGGTCTCGGGGACTGTGAGAAAGTCTTCACAGGAAATGAGAGCCAAGAGCAGCTGGGCCCCTTCAGAAGACACGGACCAGCCACCCTGAGCCCAGGGAGGCTGCACAGGCTAAGCCCACGGTGACTCCCCCCTCCACGGGTAATGGGGTAATAGCTACCAGATGCCCGGCAGCTAACGTCACTCTGCAGGGCCGAGAGGGTCGTGGGACTCTGGAGAGACTTGGAAATTCTTGAACCAGAATCAACATTCCAAAAGGAAATGGGGAAGGGGGGTGGTGGTGGTGGTGTCCTGGCCTGCTTGCAGTGCCTGGCACTGTGGCTTGGACAATATAGATGTCCTACCTCTATTTTAGGATGTCATTGACCACCTCCCCCCAGGCTCAGTGTCCTTCCACGCAGCCTTCTTGGGAGTAAGGGCTGGGGTCTGGTTTTCTGGGAATGACAAAGTGTCCATTCTAAGGAGGCACTACGGAGCAGGACAGAGCTAAAATCAGATCCCCTGCAGATGGGCCCAACCGCCTGGCTACACGAGGCTGAGAACAGCAGCCCAACGCATGACTGCCAACTTGCGTTGTAGATGACAACCTAATGTTACAACGTCAAAAGGCTGGGCACGGGCAGGACATGCTCAGTGGGTGGAGCGCTTGCCCAGCACACAGGAAACCCTAGGTTCCATCTACAGCACCCCATAAGATCAGGCGTGCTGGTGTGCACCCAAAACCCCATCGCTTGAGAAGTAGAGACAGGAGGGGCAGATGCTCACGGTCACCCTCAGTTCTGGGGTGAACACAAGGCCAGCCTGGGCTGTCTGAACCCTTGACTCAAGAAAATAAATAAAAATATGTTAGCCATATCTGCAAGGAAAAAGATTCTCCTACAAGACGGTGTGGGAGCCTGGACCTGTTTGCTCTCTGCTTCCTTTTTTCATCCTTCACTTCAGGCATTCTGATCTCTGCTGGTGACCAAGTAGCAAAGATGCTCCCTGCCTCAGGACACCGCACATGCCATTCTCACCCTTTGGCACGCTTTCCCCAGACAGCATGTGAGTTTGGCCCTTCTTTCTTTGTTCAATTATTATTCCTCCCATTTTGTTTGTTTTTTGGGGGTTTTGTTGTTGTTGGTTGGTTGGTTGGATTTTTGGTTTTTCAAGACAGGGTTTCTCTGTATTAGCCCTGGCTGTCCTGGAACTCACTCTGTTAACCAGGCTGGCCTCAAACTCACAGAGATCCGCCTGCCTTCTGCCTCTGGAGTGCTGGGATTAAAGGCGTGTGCCACCACTGCCTGCTCCTTTCCAACCTTTCTAAACTGACATCACGAGCCCCTTCCCCCAAGACCAGTTTCCTTACTTGACTGTAAATTTGTTTGGTCTTCTCTAGTTGCTCCTATAACGCATTTGTCTGGCTCTGGGATGAGGCCTCCATTAGGCAAAACCCTCTGTGCTCACTGCTGTCTGCTCAGAGCCTGGGATAAGCGGAAAGCCTGGGTCTAACCTCAGGAAATGCTAAAAAATGATGGGCTGGTGAGATGGCCCAGTGGGTAAAGAACTTGTGCTTGCTATGCAAGCCTGACTGATCAGGGCTCAGTCCCTGCATCCCATATATAGGAGAGAGTGACAAAGTCTGTCCTCTGGCCTCCACATATACGTACATTCTGACAGGACCTACGTCAATGTGATAGTAAATACAGTTTTTAAAATATACAAAAAATAATAATAAGGTGAATGAAGTGCTAACTCAGCTTAGATACTGTGACCCTAAGTGTGCTCTTCTGTGAAATAAGCCCAATACTGGGGCACTGTGGAAAGCCATTTGAAACAGTGGAAGAAAACGTTATAAGATTTTCTTAGAGGGAGGGGAGTGTGGCCTGGTGCTTAAGGTTTGAGTTTAGAGTTAAGCCAGCCTGAGAGCAAGCTTAGGTTCTCACAAATGTATAACCCCAGGAGAGTCCTCCCCTTTGGGCCTTGGTCTAACCACTTCCAGAGCTTGTTGGCGGCCTGATAGTTGGTAAGTAATAGAACCCTGGCTTGACATTTCTGTGTGGGTAGATGATGCATGTGGGGTTCCCCTTCTTCCCGAGGCCTGGCTTCCTCCCCTGTCACACTGGTTTGGGGGCCAGGGGAGTTGTCTGGGCCCTGCGGTCTCATTCGCCCTGCCCCCAGCAGAGGGCCCTGTTTCTTGGGTGGAGGATGCAGGCTAGGCTGTTGCACTCCCTTTGGCCAACTGAAGGGCCCCTCCTGCCTCCTTCTGCCTCAACCTCCATGATCTCAGCAGAGACAGGGCACCAGGAAATCCCGGCAGCCTCACCTCTTCCTTCCTCCAGCTCCAGGTGCACCCTGCCTTCCCAGTGTGGGGGGAGGGGCACTATCTCCCCAGCCTGGGCTACTGCGATATCCAATTGAATGGTCCCTTGGGCAGTGGGGGGTGCGGGGCAGGGGAAGCCCATCCTGTTCAATGGCACTCTTGGCTAGCCTTCTGCCCAGCTGGATGGTCCCTCAGAGAGCATCTCTGATCCATGCTGGCTCCTGGAGACCCGGAGGCCCAGCTCAGAGCAGAGGTAGCCTGGGAGCCCCACTGCAGTCCTGACTCCAAAGAACTCAGATAATCAATAGGCCCTGGAGGTTGGGGCTAGGGTGGGGCCATTGGGTCCTGGGGCACCAGAACAGGGCTTGATCTTGCCTGCTAAACCCACCCTAGAACTCCTGAACACTTCTGGAGATGGGAAGCCGAGCAACTCAGATATTTCTCTTGGTCGGGTGCAGGCAAAGCCTGGTGTTAGAGGCATGGCTGGAACAAGCCTTGCCTGAGTCCTAAACCCTATATTCTTGAAGCTTCTCAAGACCTTTCCTCAGAAGCCCTGGCCCTACTACCTGAGGGGGAAATGTTCCTAGGACTTGATAGCATGAGCCTAGGAGGTAGGAGTCAAACTCTTAATCTGACTTCCACTAGGCGGGTCAAACAGGAGAGCAAACTTTTCTATCTTTACTTAGAAAATGGGTTCTCTCTCTAGCAGCTGCCAGAAGTTGAGCGGAGAGATGCTGGGCGTGTACTGAGACAAGGCAGGGAACAGTCACAGCTGAAGAAAATATTCAGCTGCTGCCAGGTGTGGTGGCACAGGTCTGTAACCCCTGCCCTTGCCAGGTGAATGCAGGACAATCAAGAGTTTGAGCACAGGGCCGGGCGTGGTGGCGATGGCTTTAATCCCAGAGGCAGGCGGATCGCTGGGAGTTCGAGAACAGCCTAGGCTACCCAGTGAGTTCCAGGACAGCCAGGGCTACGTAGAGAGACCCTGTCATACACACACGCACACATACACTCAAGTTGAGCACATCCTGTGTTACAGGAGACCCTGCGTCAAAAAAGAAAAACAAAATCCCAGATGTAAACCCATAGCAGGGTGTGTCAGCTGCTCCGGAGACAAGCATCTCCCCACCGGACTACTCCTGCTATCCGTTGGCCCTCCTTACAATCAGTTCGGTCACTCACCTTCGGGGCCCCAGCGCCGAGCACCTTCGGCCCACTGTAGTCATGGCTCCCGGTGGTCACTGCCTGAAGCCCGGGAAACCGACTCAGTCTGACACTCCTGCTAAGACTCAGGACCAGAGCTGTGAAGCTCAGAGTAAGACCTTAGGGGCAGGGCCAGACCTGAAGGCCACACCCTAGACACGCCCCCAGGCCGCTAAGATCCAAGGAAAAACACACCCTCCTCAAACTTGCTCCTCTCTCGCTCCTCCTCCCATCCCTGTCAGTCACCGTCCCGGCAGAAGAAGGACACGCCCCCAGACGAACACACCCCTCTGCCTTGCCCTGCCCTGCTCGGCAAACCAATCAGTCTCTGAGTGGGAGGAGCCAAGCTACCGGTGACACCTCAGACCTGGGAAACCTCACAGCCTCAGGGATCTGGCCCTCTTCACCAGTAAGATCCTTAACTGCAGAATGAAGCCAAAATTTGGAGAGGGTAGCTGGAGAAGGCAGCCCGAGCCAGCGAGAGGTGGTGGGAAAAGCTTTAATTTTATTAATAATGAAAACAGTATTTCCAAATTAGGCGGTGGCTCATGCCTTTTTCCCCAGCTCTAGGGAGGTAGAGGCAGGTAGATCTCTGAGTTGGGGCCAGTCTGGTCTAGAGAGTGGGTTCCAGAACAGTCAGGGTTGCACAGAGAAACCCTGTCTCAAAAGAAAATTTTTAAAAATTAAAAAGAAAAAGCCTGGCACAGTGGTGCACACTTGTAATCTCAGCACTTGGGAGGCAGAGGTAGTTGGATCTCTGTGAGGTCGAGGCCACCTGGTCTACAGGGTGAGTCCAGGACAGCCAGGGTGCTACACAGAGAAACCATGTGTTGAAAAAATAAAGCAAGTAGGCAAACAAACAAAAGGAATGCATGCATGAATGAAAAATAGCATTTCCAGAGTCTGATCTGGTGCTATTGTGCAGGTTTACAAAGTTCTCTTGCCAGGGCTGGAGATGGTTCAGAAGGGAAGAATATTTCTTGCTCTTTTAGAGGACCCAGGTTTGGTACCCAGGACCCACTTGATGAGTCACATACATCTATAAATGCCAGACCCCGAGATAGGATGCCTTCTTCTGGCCTCTGTGGACACTGCAAGCATGTGGTACACAAACACATGCAGGTAAAACATTCATACACTACAATAAAAATAAATCTTTCATCAGGGTAATGGTGGCACATGCCTTAATCTCTCAGCACTAGGGAGGCAGAGGCAGTCATGCCTCTGTGAGTTCAAGGCCAGCTGGTCTACAGAGTGAGTGCCAGGACAGCCAGTGCCACAAAGAGAAACCCCTGTCTTGAAAAACCAAAATTAGTTCATTAAAGAAATAAATCTTTAAAAATTTGTCGGGTGTGGCAGTGCACACTTTTAATCTCAGCACTCAGAAGGCAGAGGTAGGTGGACTCTGTGAGTTCAAGGCCAGCCTGGTCTACAGAGCAAGTTCCAGGACAGCCAGGGCTACAAAGTGAGACCTTGTCTAAACAAACAAAGAAACAAACTTCTGTTGCCCCAAACTGGGGTCTGGACTTGATGACAGGGTCTGAACCTGGCTACACAGAAGCCAAGTTTGGTATTCTGGGGAAAAGCTGCTGAGAAAGGCCTCACACTGGCTGCACGTCACTTTTGTTTATCACATCTACTTCTTTGGTTTGAGTAAAGGCTCAGAAGTTCGCAAAGCTGGAGTCTCCTCTGGCTGGAGTTGAGAGGGGTGAAGTCCGCAACCCTGGAGTTTAGAAGGTGACCACCAGTGTATGAATGCAGTGCTCAGATCTGACCTCCACGTGGGGCAGCTTTGGCTGACTCTGTTTTCTTATCAAAACACAGGCAAAAACCAACCAACCAAACAAACAAACTGTGTAAGACTGTGTAGCCCAGGCTGACTTTGAACTGCTGATCTTTGTGAGTGCATTTCTTGAGTGCTGGGAATAAGGGCATCTGCCACAACTCTCAACAATAGCTTTTGTTGTTGTTGCTGTTTGCTTTGTTTTTTGTTTGTTTGTTTGTTTGTTTTTTGAGACAGGGTCTCTCTGTGTTAGCCTTGGTAGTCCTGGACTAGCTTTGTAGACCAGGCTGGCCTCGAACTCACAGCCATCCACCTGCCTCTGCCTCCCGAGTGCTGAGGATTAAAGGCGTGAGCCACCACGCCTGGCAATAATAGCATTTTTCAAAGACGTATTTATTTTATGTATAAGTGCTCTATCTGCATGCAATGGTTGTGAGCCACCATGCGGTCACTGGGAATTGAACTCAGAACCTCTGGAAGAGCAGACAGTGCTCTTAACTGCCGAACCATCTCTCCAGCCCCAACAATAGCATTTTTTAAAAGACTGAGTGATTTATTATTATGTACACAGTGCTCTGCCTGCATGTACACCTGCAGGACAGAAGAGGGCATCAGATCACATTATAGGTGGTTGTGAGCCACCATATGGTGTCTGGGAATTGAACTCAGGACCTCTGTAAGCCCCTAACCTCTGAGCCATTTCTCCAGCCCAACAACAGCATTTTAAAAAGCGTTCAATGAGTGCTGGAGGCTGGAGCAGGAGGATCTCTGTGAGTTCGGGGTCAGCCTGGTCTACAAAGCAAGTCTAGGACAGCCAAGAAAGCAAGTCTAGGACAGCCAAGGCTACACAGAGAGACCCTGTCTCAAAAGACCAAAAACCAAAACAAAACAAAAGGAAGAAGAAGGAAGAGGAGGAAGAGAAGGACGAGAAGGAAAGCAAAAATAAATAAATAAATAAATATAAGAAAGAACGAAAACAAAACAAAAAATAATAAAGTGCTCAATGAGTTGTCAATTTTACCACTGTTTTTAGGATGTGTGTGTGTGTGTGTGTGTGTGTGTATGTGTATGTGTGTGTTTGTGTGTGTGTGTGTGTGTGTGTGTTTGTGTGTGTGTGTGTGTGTGTGTGTGTAGGTGCACATGCCACCATGTGCCAGTTCTCTCAATTCACCATTGGGAATCAAACTTTGTATTTGTTTGTTTGTTTTTGTTTTTGTTTTTCAAAGACAGGGTTTCTCTGTGTAGCCTTGGCTGTCCTGGACTCACTTTGTAGACCAGACTGGCCTCGAACTCACAGCGATCCGCCTGCCTCTGCCTCCCGAGTGCTGGGATTAAAAGTGTGCATCACCACCTCCCAGTGGGAACTGAACTTTTGATGGAGTACTGGGGACCAAACTTAGGTTGCCAGTTGGCAGCATTCATCTCTATCCATTGACAAGTGGCTTTCTAGACCAGGCATCGGCCATGCTGGCCCCCAGAACTGAAGGCACTGAGCTGATGGCTGGAGTGAGCGCTGCGATTTGACAGGTACCTGGCTAGGGAAGATGACATCTCCGCCCTGAGCCTGTTTCCTTATCTGCTGCAGACACAGTAGCTCTCCAGCTGGCTTTTGAGAATTTGTTCCGCAGTGCCTAGTGGGTTGGCAGCTCTTGGGTGTTCCGTCTCCTGCACTGTTCATTGCTCCCACCCTTCCCTCCATGTGTTCCAGGCTGGCCTGGAAGAGCTGCATATAAAGCCAAGAATCACCCTGAACTTCAGGCCCTCTGGCTTTCAGCTCCCACGTGCCACCACACCAACCAATATGGTAGCAGGGACTGTGCTGAATAAATAGTTTTATTATGATGTCAACTTGACACAAGCTAAAATCAGCTGAGAGGAGGGAACCTCGATTAAGAAAATGCTTCCATGCAATCAGGCTGTAGGCCAGGCCATTTTAGTCCCAGCACTAGAGAGGCAGACGCAGGCCTGTGAGTTTGAGGTCAGCCTGGTCTACAGAGTGAGTTCTTAGACAGCAGCGAAACCTTGTCTTCAAAAAACAAAAATGGGGCTGAAAGCAAGCCTGTAGAGCCTTTTAAAAAATGATTTATTATTTATTGTATATGAGCACTTCATCTGCAGAAGAAGGCATCAGATCACATTATAGATGGTTGTGAGCCACCATGTGGTTGCTGGGAATTGAACTCAGGACCTCTGGAAGGGCAGGCGGTGCTCTAAACCACTCAGCCATCTCTCCAGCCCGAACTTTTTCTTAATTAGTGATTGATGGGGGAGGGCACATTCCAATGTGGGTGGTGCCCCACTCTGGGCTGGTGTCACGGGTTCTATAAGAAGGCTGAGCAAGGCATAAGGAGCAAGTCAGACGGCAGCACTCCTCCATGTCCTCTGCATCAGCTCCTGCCTCCAAGTTCCTGCCCTGCTTGAGTTCCTGTCCTGACTCCCTTCAGTGATGAACAGCTACGTGGAAGTGTAAGCCAAGCAAACCCTTTCCTCCCAAGTTGCTTTTTGGTCATGGCGTTTCGTAGCAGCAGTAGAAACCCAACCTAAGATTGGGGGTTAACCCCAGGGTGCTAGGCAAGCACTCTACCAACTGACCTACATACCCAGCTCACTCATTTGCTTTATTTCCTTTTTATTTTATTTCCTGTTTTGTTTTGAGACAGGATCTCATTCTGAAGTTCAGGCTGACCTCAAACTCATAGCAGTCCCCCAGCCTCAGCTGCCTCCGTGCTGGGACTGCAGGGTGTACCACTCTCTAGGCCCTGGCCTCGTATTTTCAGTTCAGATGTTTGCGCTGGAACTGAACCAGCTAGAGATATTAAGAAGACATCTGGCCGGGCGTGGTGGCGCACGCCTTTAATCCCAGCACTCGGGAGGCAGAGGCAGGCGGATCGCTGTGAGTTCGAGGCCAGCCTGGTCTACAAAGTGAGTCCAGGATGGCCAAAGCTACACAGAGAAACCCTGTCTCGAAAAACCGGGAAAAAAAAAAAAAAAAAAAAAAAAAAGAAGACATCTGTGCACGTCCTGCCTTCCCTGCCCCGGTTGGCACCTACCTTTCTGGGCGCACATCCCCAGGGATTTGCTCTTCCTTTTTGTCTACTGTAGAATCTTCAGGCTTCCTCATAGGGTCAGCTTCTACTGCAGGAGGTGTGGGTCCCGCTCCTGGGGTGTCCTTCAGTGGAACCTCAGTTTCCTCCTCTGCCTCTTTGGCTGCCTCTAAGCCTGGTGGTGGGTCTGGCAGCCCTCCAGGCACCGGCTGCGACTCAAGGCTGACCTCCTGGGCCTTCCGGCTAGTCTGTTGTTTCCAAGCCTTCTTGATGTTAGAGCGAGGCATGGTGCCCATGTGGCTGTACATGTCACTGGAGCGAGCATAGGCGGGAGGACTCTTTGGGACAGTCACCATGTCGTCCTGGGTGGTTTCAAAAGTGTCAGGCTCCACATGAGACTGGGGACTAATGGGGGCTGACGACCGTCTCAGAGAAAAGGACCGAGGGAGATTGGAAAGGCTCCCAAGGCCCTTGAACTTGAAGAACTCTGGCAAGAGAGGAGGAGAGGAAACGGATTAATGGCAACGTCAGAGCGACTAAATCACTCAGGTCTACACAGTGAGCGTACAAAGCTCAGGTCAATTCTCAATTACTCGCATGGATGTGGAAGCAGGGTGCATGCATCCTGGATGTGGTACCCTTGGATGCCAGAAGAGGGAGTTCCCAGGTGGTTGTGAGTGGCTCACAGTGGGCGCTGGAAATCAGACTCATCTTCTGTTAAAAGCAGCAAGGGCTCCCCCTGTTGCACACCCCCACTTCCCCCAGTTCATCCCTACACTCCCAGGAGTGGGATAATGTGCGACTTTGCAGCCACAGCCCTGAATCCAGACCTTTCTTCCACATTCTAGCTGTGTGGCCTCAGGGCACATCATCAGATGTCTCTGAGCTCTCTCACCCACATCAGTAAACCAAGGATTATATCTAGTGCCTCCCCCTACAAGCAGCAAGAGGCGTGGAGAAAAGCATGTAAGTTAAAGGGCTAGGAAGAGGACCCTGAAAAATGCCAGACACACAAGCCAGGCTGTGGTGGTGACGCACACCTTTAATCCCAGCACTCGGGAGGCAGAGGCAGGCAGGCGCATCGCTGTGAGTTCAAGGCCAGCCTGGTCTACAAAGTGAGTCCAGGACAGCCAAGGCTACACAGAGAAACCCTGTCTCAAAAAAATCCCAAAACAAAACAAACAAGCAAACAAAAAAACCAAAACAAACAACAACAAGAAGACAGAGGAGTTGGAGAAGTGATTCAGAAGGTGAGAGGGGCCTTCCTGCTGTGTGAGGGGACTGGAGTGAAGCTCTCAGCACCCCTGTCAGGTGAGACCCTCTCAGCTCCAAGGAGCCCAGTGCCCCTTTCTGGCCTCTGTGATTATACCCCTCCCCCTCCCCACACCAACACACACACCACAAAGTAAATCTTTAAAAAAATAAATAACACTGAGGCTGGAGAGATGGCTCAGCGGTTAAGAGGACCTGGATTCATTCCCCAGGACCCACATGTTTTGTCTGACAACCCCCTGTACCTCCACGTCCAGGAGATCCAATGCCCTCTCCTGGCATCTGACATCCATGGGGACTATACACACGTGGTGTACAGACAGATATGAAGACAAATGAGGATATTGTTTTTTGGTTTTGGTTTTTCAAGACAGGGTTTCTCTGTGAAGCCTTGGCTGTCCTGGAACTCGCTCTGCAGACCAGACTGGCCTCAGACTCACAGTGATCTGCCTGCCTCTGCCTTCCAAGTGCTGAGATTAAAGGTGTGTGCCACCATTAGCCCTGGTAATATAATGTTTTAAAAAATACAAATTTTACCTGGTCTACAAAGTGAGTCCAGGGCAGCCAAGGCTACACAGAGAGACCCTGTCTCAGGAAAACCAAACCAAACAAAAACAAAAACAAATTTTAGAGATCTCTGTTTTAAAAATAAGATGGCGTGCTGGAGGGATGGCTCAGAGGTTAAGAACACAGCCTGTTCTCCCAAAGGTCCTGAGTTCGATTCCCAGCAACCACATGATGGCTCACAAACATCTATAATGAGATCTGGTGTCCTCTTGTGGTACGCAGGTGTACATGCAGGCAAAATGCTCTCTACTTAATAAATAAATAAATCTTTAAAAAAAAAAAAAAAAAAAAAAAAAAAAAAAAAAAAGGCCGGGTGTGGTGGCGCGCGCCTTTAATCCCAGCACTCGGGAGGCAGAGGCAGGTGGATCACTGTGAGTTCGAGGCCAGCCTGGTCTACAAAGTGAGTCCAGGATGGCCAAGGCTACACAGAGAAACCCTGTCTCAAAAAACCAAAAAAAAAAAAAAAAAAAAAAAAAAAAAAAAAGATGGCAAGGCATCAAAGAAGACACCTGAGGTTGTATCTGAACATGCCCACTCACACATACCTGGACATGGACACACATGCAAAGGTTGTAAATAACATGCTTTTGCTTTGTGTGCTGTGTGGCATACAAAATATCCTCAAAAAGAGATATCAAAAATTAAGATGACAAGCCGGGCGTGGTGGCGCACGCCTTTAATCCCAGCACTCGGGAGGCAGAGGCAGGTGGATCGCTGTGATTTCGAGGCCAGCCTGGTCTACAAAGTGAGTCCAGGATGGCCAAGGCTACACAGAGAGACCCTGTCTCAAAAAACCCAAAAAAAAAAAAAATTAAGATGACAATGATGACTAAAAATTCCTCTTACTTCTTGGACAGTGTGAATTTTTAACATATGCATAACATCCTGATTTCCAGATAAGGAAATTGACATTCAGAGTGAAATGAATGGTCT
Source organism: Acomys russatus (assembly GCF_903995435.1). Lineage (NCBI taxonomy): Eukaryota > Metazoa > Chordata > Mammalia > Rodentia > Muridae > Acomys > Acomys russatus. Next base: position 50,609,432 of record NC_067160.1, read on the forward strand.
GAGGTTCCACAGCTTACCCCAAAGCCTAGACCAGTGTGTGTGTGTGTGTGTGTGTGTGTGTGTGTGTTGTGAGTATGTATGGAATGTGTGTGGTGTCTGTGATGTATGTGTTTGTGTATGTTGTATATGTGTGAGTGTGTGTGGTGTATGTGTGAATGTGTATGTGTGTATGGTATGTGTGTGTGTATGTGTGTATGGTGTGTGTGTGCGTGTATGTGCGTATGGTATGTGTGTATATGTGTGTATGGTGTGTGTATATGTGCGTGTATATGTGTGTATGGGGGGTGTGTGTGTGCGTGTGTGTGTGTGTGTGTGTGTGTGTGTGTGTGTGTGTAAGGAGTAGCATGCAAAGCAACCCGTGACACATCTAGGTTGAAAGGAGATGGGTAAGGCTGCCAGCCTGAGGATTGCGGGCTCCATCCTGTCTATGTGTGTTTCTCTCCTCCCTGTAGCCTGAACCCATGTTACAAACTCCACAGGCAGGGCTCCCGAGATACCATCTTCCAGCAGGGACGGAAGTACATTCTGTTTGATCGCTCCTGCGCTCTGCCCCCAGGCTGTGGGACTGTCCCTTCTCTGACTTCCGTAGGGCCTCCAGATGACTTGAGCAAAGGCAAAAAACACTGGCATTTCTACCTCCCCGGCCTCCTCTGCATCCTCAGGTACCCACACCCCTAACGGAACATAAGCTCAATGCTCACATGTGACAAGGACAGAATCCGGGACCCAGAGAGTGGAAGGGGTGTGCCTACAGTCCACAGTGAGACCTCTCAGAGCCTGAGTGGAATCACAGGGCTCTGGACCTCAGGATTCTTTCCTGCCCGGTGCCCCTGGTCCCAGCCCCGACAGTGCTGGCTCCTGCCCTCCTTCTAGCAGGTTCATCTAGGACAGAGATTTCACTAGTCTCTAGCAGAAGAGCCACCGATCACCTCCTTTCTCAGTACTAAGGGTTTTGTTTGTTTGCTTTGTGTGTTTGTATGAGACAGTGTCTCACTCTGTAACCTGGTTTCATCTGCCCTCTGAGTGCTAGGATTACAGATGTGTGTATCTTCATCTTTGAGACGCAGTCCCTGTGTGTATGTGCACAGACACAGACAGACAGACAGACAGACAGACAGACACACACACACACACACACACACACACACAGTGCTGGAAGGTCAGAGGAGTCAGAGGACAGAAGTTTGGGGTCCCAAATGGATGGACCTAGAGAAAGAAATAGCAGCGGATGGGTGTAGCTCACCCAGGAACTTGGTGCTGGTAGCTCCCAGCCTCACTACCGGTGGGAACATAACACAGCATCCGTAGCCAGGCCGTGGTGGCGCACGCCTTTAATCCCAGCACTTGGGAGGCAGAGGCAGGCGGATCGCTGTGAGTTCAAGGCCAGCCTGGTCTACAAAGCAAGTCCAGGACAGCCAAGGCTACACAGAAAAACCCTGTCTTGAAAAACCAAACCAAACAAGCAAAAAAACCCCAACCAAACCAACAAACAAAAACCATAGTAGCATCCATGGTCCTCAGATCCAGTCACTCTCTAAAGATCCCCCTAGACCTCAAGTTAAGCTAGGTTCTGTCACATGGAGTATGTGGGGGGGGGGGGTCTCTCCCTGCACAGCCTCAAGGACAGAGAGGAGGCAGGATGGTACGGAAGATGGAAAGGCGAGGCGCTGGCTGTAGCGAGAGGGAAGCAGAAGTGAAGGGAGAGGGAGGGAAAGACAGAAATGGAAAGACAGACACAGAGACAGAGATGGAGAGACACCCCAGGCCACAGCAGGAGCAGACAGTAGCACTCTGGAGAGAGGCAGAGATGGACAGAAAGAGAAAGACAGCGCTAAGAAGCAGATGCCGAGAGGCCAAGCTGAAGAGATGGAGGGTCGGTGGACAGTCTGTACTCACTGAACTTTTTGCTGGTTTTTTTGGGCATCTCTGTCATCTTGGCGGGCTGTGCAAAGCCCCTGGCTTGCTAACATGTGGCTGTTCCAGGCTCCAGGCATCAAGGTTGATGGGCCTCCCCCGCACCCCTTCCCCTTTCTCTTGCCCTCTCACTCGCTTCCTCTGTGTATTTTTAAACTAGAGAAACTCCCACAGCCCCACCCTCCCACCCTCTCCACAGGGGGCGGGGGCTGGGGCCTCCCCAGTCCAGCCCCTGAGGGCCTCCTCAGCCAGCAGCAGGGGCAGGGGGCACACCACAAACCCATGGGACTTGGAAGGCCTAAGGAACAAACCACAGGCTCTGGGAACACAGCCCACTAGGCTGGGGGCCACTGGGGACCTGCCAACAGCTGTCAGGGGGCCTGGCCCACAGGATGAAAAGTCCAGGAGACAGGCCCATGTCTGGACAGTTCATTCTAAGCCTTGGTACCCAGGAGATAAAGTGGCGGTGAATGGCTACTTTGTCGCTGTGTGCGTGATCACAGATGAGAAGATTCACCTGCCAGTTTCCTTTTGGTGAGCAGGATGTGCTAGCATCGCGGTAGCCAGCACATCTGGACAGAGCCAGGCATAAAGTCAGTACCTGCTTAGGCATGATGGTCCCTGTCCACATCAGCAGAGGCAGGTGAGAACAGGTCTTTCACATCCTTTGGGCAGAGATGGGGAAACTGAGGCACAGAGATGTAAAGGCACCTCCCCAGATCACAGCGAGAGTTGGTGGCACACACACTGGGTTACAATTTGTCTTTCCAGTAATATACAGGCTCTGCAAACACAAACGTGTGTACCCGCGTGCGCGCATGCGCGCATGCACGCGAGTTCTGCGCCCACACAGAACAAATGTAAGGAAATGAAACCCTCATGTACACCTGTAGTGGGAGGGCTGGGCGGGGGGGGGGGGGGGGGGGGGGGGAGCAGCTCATGTTGAGCCTAGGGAGCCACAAGGTCAAATGTAGTTCTGAAGGCTGCCACCTCTGCAGCCTCAGTGACTCTCTTTAAGATATAACAAGACACACAGCCATCTGCCTGAGACTTCGCAGCCCTAGGTCTCCCTTTGCTTCTTCTGTGTGTGGGATGTGATCCTGGGTCATCCACTCGCTAAGCAAGTTCTTCTCTACCCCAGCAGCCCAGAGTGGACAGCCGTTGCTGTTTTGAGATTTTAAAATATGTAAAAATTAAACAAATCTGACGTAGCCCAGCCTGCTCTCAAATTCGCTCCTCCGAGTACTGGGATTACGTGTGTACAGACAGCCCACTTGGCCCCGCAGCTGGTGAGCAGGCCTGTGAGGTGTGCAGTCCAGGACAAATGGGTCCTGTCCTGCATCCTCCATCGGAGTCTGGTCCCCAGAGCCCAGTCACTTGGGGCTGGATGCTGCTGCTCCAACAACAGAGCACTGGAAGATGACTTTCCTAGCCCCCTGGGCCTCAGCCTCCTGTCAGGGCAGTGCTGGTGGAAGAGAGAGGTTAGGCCGACTCTCTTGATGTGGTAAAGAGGACCCCAAGGTCCTGAGAGAGAAGGGGACCCAGCCCTACTAGGTAACGGCAGCAGGGTCCTGTTTATGTAGGCCTGCGTGGGCCATTGCTCAATGGCCAAGGGAGGAAGTTTCTAGACCATTATCTTACTTTTCCGTTCTTGTGACAAAACACCAGGACCAAGGCAGCTTATAAACGTTCACTGGAACTGGGGATTCCGGAGCAGACTCCTGGGTTGGTACCTCCTTCCCTCTCCAGGTTATTGTCAGAAGATGGGGTACGGGGGAAACCTATAGCCTGGAAAGAGTTGAGGGTCTTCCCAGTGGAAGTGTAGACCCCCTGGCTTCTCTCCCGGGAGACAGTTACCGTGTGTGACTTGGACTAATGACCTAGGCTGTGGCATCAGCTGTCTAGTCCAGTGCTGGCTTTCTGGCCAGACCAGCTCTGCAACTGCTGTGCTTGGTGGCTTCTCTGGACCTTGGTTTCCTTATCTCTGAAATGGGGGGTTATAGTCACCCCTACATCACGGGAGAAGTCTCTGGCCAACACACTGCAGCCCTCAGCAAGCCCTGGCTCTGTGGGCAAGGAGGACAGTGGGCCGGGCCAGGCTGACCGTGGTAGATAGGCAGGCACATGGACTGAGACCTGGGAGGCTGAATCAGAGAGTGTCTGTTGCTATGGCACAGACGGCTTGTCAGGGCCAGGCCTGCCGTTGGCCCAGGCGCCAGGGTGGTTGCTGGTGTCCCAGGGAGAATGAATGGGGCTCACTGTGGTGAGGAAGCTGTACTCAGAGCCCCCTTTGTGCTGCTTTAAGTGGCCGTTGGGAGTGCGGTCAGGGAGACCTGCTGGCTCGTGGCTGTCCTGCAGTCCCTGCACAGCCTGTCAGCCCTGACCACCTACCTAGTGCTCTCCTTCCTCCAGAGGAAGGGCTTTTGCCTACGCTTGGCCTGCAGTGCCAGGCCACACTTCCCTCCCTCTAGCCCCTGAGCCTTTTGGTTCCTTCCAGTCCCTCCAGTGCAGGATTGACTAATGCTGTACATTGCACCCCCCTCCCACCAAAGTCCTGCTTCCTGGACACAGAATGGGTCTTCCCAGTCCATATTGGCCCTGGGGCGGGGGGGAGACACGGACACACGGGGACGGGACTGTATACGTTTGCTCAGCACAGTCTATTGGTTGGCTGCCTCATATTAAAGGCAGTGTGAAAACCAAAAAAAAAAAAAAAAAAGAAAAAGAAAAAAGATGTCTGGTCTATGGTGGCACATACTTTTAATCTCAGCACTCAAGAGGCAGAGGCAAGCGGATTGCTGTGAGTTCGAGGCCAGCCTGGTCTACAAAGTGAGTCCAGACCAGCCAGGGCTACACAGAGAAACCCTGTCTCAAAAAAATCCAAACAAAACAACAAACCGAAATTAACCACACAGAAGGCAGTATCATGGAAAGCTAGATTTCAATCTCAGCCCCATAGCTCTTTGGTTGTGTGACCCTAGAAAGGCTACTGATACTGTTTCTTCTGTCACCTGGGGACCCAGTCATAGCAGGCTCCTAAGAGAACTACAGTGACACTCAGGAAGGTGATGTGTGTTGACATGGGGCCAGGCAGAGGCAGGGAAACCAGTAGGAGCAGAACCTTCATGACTGGATAGGGCCCACGGTATTACAAACTGTTCTCTGTTCCGTGTCCCTCAACTAGTGACTGTACCCCACAGCCAACAGCACAAACCTTCTGAGCCCTGCTTCCATTTCCCCTCCACAGACCTCAGCTGTATCCAAGCTTGGGAGAGGAAAACAGGGTCCAGGTATCTTAGACACGTTTTCTGCTGCTGTGAGGAGACACCATGACCAGACCAGGGCAACTCTTATGAATGACATCATCTGACTGTAAGCTTTCTTTTAACATCCTAGCAGGGAGTGTGGTGGGACCATGGCAGCATGCATGGCACACGAGCAGTACCTGAGGACTACGTCTTGATATGTAGGAAGTAGACAGAGAGACTGGGCCTGGCTTGGGCTTTTTGAAACCTCGAATCCCGCTCCCAGAGACACACTTCCCCTAACACATTTATCCCAATAGGGCCACGCCCCTTAATCCTTCTAATCTTTCCAAATAGCTCTACTCACTGTTGATTAAGCTTCAAATATATAGAGGGCAATCTCTTTTTTGTTTTTTGTTTTGTTCTGTTTGTTTGTTTTTCCAGACAGGTTTCTCAGTGTAGCTCTGGCTGTCCTGAAACTGGCTCTGTAGACCAGGCTGGCCTCGATCTCACTGAGCTCCATCAGCCTCTGCCTCCTGAGTACTAGAATTAAAGGTGTGTGCGCCGCCACCGCTGCCCAGCTATGGAGGCTATTCTTATTCAAAACACTACACTAGGTAAGGTCAAAAGCTGGAATTCTGCTACTGGCCAGGCGCCTTTAATCCCAGGACTCTGGAAGTAGAGACAGGCAGATCTTTGTTAGTTCAAAGCCAGCCTAGAAAAGCACTCTAATTGCCCGGCTTGGTGGCGCACACCTTTAGTTGCCAGCACTTGGGAGGCAAAGGCGGGTGGATCTTTGTGAGTACGAGGCTAGCCTGGTCTACAAAGCGAGTCCAGGATGGATGGCCAAGGCTACACAGAGAAACCTTGTCTCGAAAAAAACCAAAACAAGATAGGTTCTTACTATGCTGCTATGGCTTGCCTGTGTAGACCAGACTGACCTCAAACTCACATTCACCTGTCTCTGCCTGCTGAGTGCTGGGACTGTGTGCCACCACGCCTGGCTTTGTTTTTTCATTTTTAGACAAGGTCTCACTGACATTCTGAACTGGCCTTGAATTTGCTTGTCTTTAGCCCAGACAAGCCCTGAACTTGAAACTTTGCCATTTCAGTCTCCTTAGCTGTTAACTGGCCACAGAAGAGACTCCCTTGGCGTGTCATCAGCCAGCCAGCCAGTAGATGTTGACTGAGGCTGGGTCTCACGCTGGGCCTTGGTGGTTTTGGCGACCCACAGGAAGCAGGTAATATTGCAGCCAACAAAGAGGAAGCCAAAGTGGATTCGAAATGGCTAACTTCTCTCCGGTTCCCACCTGGATTTACCGGCTGGGGAGAACCAGGGCTCCAGAACTGGGTAGCCTTCCAAAGCTTCCCAGAGCACCCTTGCTTCCCCCGTGGAGGAGGGCTGAGGGCCCAAGGCCTGGAGGGGAAGTGATTGGAAGATGTCAGGGCTCTTGCTTGGGGGCAGAGGTGACAACATCACAGGAAACGTTGCTGCTGCTAAAGCCTCTGCCCACAGGAAGTGACTTAGGGAGGACTCATGGGAAACAGGCACCTGCTAGAACCTAAACATCTGATAGCAGCATCCACATAAGCCATGAAAACCCCTGACGTCAGTGCTCGCATTACAACCATGTCTCCCACCAACACCAAGGCCCATTGTGGAGTCTTGCCCTGGTTTCACACTGAAGCCAGATTGGAAGGGACCTTGGCATAAAGGAAGTGTTTGGAGCTTATGACAAACTTACCTGGTTCAAAACTAGTGTGGCCACTGGCTGGCCATGTGACCATGGCCCAATAATTGCACCTCAGAGTGTCAGGGTCCTTATGTGTACAGTGGCCCCCTGCATATGGCTAACAAGAGAAATAGCTCCCACACAGGCAGGGCTAAGTGTAGGGCTTAGCCGCTTTCTATTAATTGTAATTACTGCAATTACTCTCGTCTTCTTACCCCTGACTGCCCCCCCACCCGTATTCCCCCCTCTCCCGACCGCCCACCCCACCCTACTTCTTGTTTCACATAAGCAATAATATCCACCCAGGCAGGAGGTTCCAGGTCACTCTCTGACATGTGGCTTGATTTCCTAAAGGCCTGGCTGGCTCTATGGAGTGTCTTAAAAACCCTTCTCACAGCAGGTACTCCTGGGACACCTGGGTCACCAAAACCATCCCTCCTTCCAGACACTGTAGGGTAAAACCAGAAAGCTCTGTGGGGCACAGTGACCTAGAGCTTGATCAAGAGGAAGGCTTTGCGTTTAAGGGTCAGCCTGGGCTACTCGGCTACTCGGTGGGCACCAGACAAGCCAGGACAGTATACCAAGAGATGGAAAGGCTTCCTGCAGCTGACACTGGGAAGTTGGGGCGTTATGAGGATCACAGCTGGGGAGCAGGAGTGCTTTGGGAAGCTGGGAGACAGCAGGCAGCTTCCAGGACCACAAAGGCCAGGAGGTAAACGCTGGTTAAGAGCCCTGGTGTCCCGCTCAGAATCTCAAGACAGACTGCAGAGCGATGCGGAGATAGACGGTGGGAAGGAGGACCATCCTTTGGAGGGGGTGTTGACAAATAGGAAGGGCTAGGATGGGACAGGTTGAGAAGACAGCTTTACTGGCTTGCGTCTGGAGGCTCCCTGAGACAGGGAGATGAGGATGCGGAAGCAGATTACTGGAAGGGTCACAGGGTGAGCACTGGGTGTTCAGCCTGCGTAAGGACAGCGGACCTCAAACGGACTGGCCAGAGCCAGCCTTGTCGCTGTGCAACCATGAGAAGACAGCCTCTGATTTCTGAGTTGCAATGTCTTCTGTAAAACGGATTAGTGAACATGGTTCAGGATTCAACCGGAATGCCCAGCATTTCTTTCTCTTTTTCTTTTTTTTTACTTTATGTAGTGTGTGTGTGTGTGTGTGTGCGTGTGTGTGTATTTTGTTTTGTTTTTTGGAGATAGTGTTTCTCTGTGTAACGTCCCTGGCTGTCCTCGAACTCGCTCTGTAGACCAGGCTGTCCTCGAACTCAGAGCTCTACCTGCCTCTGCCTCCAGCATGCTGAGATTAAAGGTGTGAGCCACCACTGGCCGGCTGGAGCTCAGTATTTCCAAGGCACATAGGAGTGCTGGATTAATGTTAACTTTGGAGGTGACTCCCCTCGCCCCCCCCCCCCCCCGCCGCCCGCCCCGCGCACTAGACACCTGCCTGCGGCGCCCAGCCTCGTGCCTCAGTTTACCTCCCCTCCAACGCCAGCTGCTACAGATTGCCTCTTCTTCCTGAGCTGGGACTGTGCTCCCAAAGTTAACTAACCCAGGGCAGACCAACCAGCTCTGGCGCAGCTCGGTGAAGGAGCTCATCCCTGCCTTCCCGACAACACAGGATCCAGGGTTTAGGCCTGAGCGCGGCTCGCTCGCCGCCTCCAGTGTCGCCGCGCCCCCTGGCGGCCGTCAGTTGCCATGTCAACGGCGAGTGACTGAGACGACGGAGGTGGCAGCGGGGGCAGTTCTCTCTTCCCAGGGCCTCTGGCCGCTCCCGCGGCATCTCCCGCCTTCGCTTCATCCGGAGCACAGTCCTAGCTCGGGAAGAAGGGGCATTCTGTAGCAGCTGGCGTTGGGGGGGGTTGGGTAAACTGAGGCACGCGGCAGGGCGCCGCAGGCAGGTGTCTAGTGCGGGGCCCCACCTCCAAAGGCACAGGAGGGGCTGTCAGCAGTGACGCGCCTAGGGCGGACGCTAGACTGGGAGCGGGCGGGCGGGCGGGAGGCGGCGGCGGCAGGTGCGGCCGCGGAGGGTGGGAGGAGGAGGGAGGGGGCGGGCGGAGGGGGAGGGGAGGCCAGGACGGGCACCTCCCCCTTTATAACGCGCCCCCTCCCGGGCTCTCGGGCCGCCTCCTCGTCTGCTCTTCCAATCTCGCCCCCTTGCCCGGCCGCCCCGGGCCGGGCTTGGCCAGGGAGCCTCCGCCCCCAGGCCTTCCCCACCCCCCCCACCCAGCGCCCCGCGCAGCCCCGCGGAGGCGGCGCCGTCGGAGGAGGAGGAGCAGGGCACTGCGGCTGGCCCCGGATCGGGAGCCAGAGAGGCAGCAGCTTCGGCAGCAGCGCGGCCCGGGCCAATGCAGCGGGACGCACCGCCGCGAGCCCCAGCCCCAGCGCCACGGCTCCCTGCGCCCTCGGTCGGGGCCGCCAACAGCACTGGCGGCGGCGGAGGCGGGGGCAGTGGCGGCGGCGGAGGCTCCTCTGCAGCTCCGGCTCCCCCTGGCCTCCCGGGAACTACAAGTCCCAGGGGGCCTGGCGGCGGGCGGAGACCGGAAGAGGTGGGCTCTGCACCTCGTGGCCGGAAGTGGCCTTGGAGGCGGAAGTGGCGCGGCCGCGGAGGGGCCTGGAGTGTGGCGGGACCGGGAGCGGCGGGAGCTGCGGCTGGGGGTGGCGGCGGCGGCGGCGGCGGCGCGTTGGAGGCGGCCATGGCCAAGCAGTACGACTCGGTGGAATGCCCGTTTTGCGATGAGGTCACCAAATACGAGAAACTTGCCAAGATTGGTCAAGGCACATTCGGGTAAGATTAGGCCGCGTGGGGCCAGGAGCTCAGGACCTGCGCTTTCCAGGGTCCACGTCGGGTCGCTCGGGCTCGGGCCGTGACGGTCCGGTAGCTTCAATTCCCTTGCTTGTTAGCTGTCTCACTTAGGCCGCGCCGCCGCAGGTCCCGGCCTTACGGAGCCGATTGGCGGGGAGGAGGAGCCTGAGGCCCGGCATGGGGGTGGGGTAGGTTTGCGGAGTGGTGCTCAGAATGGGAGCGGAATCCCTCAGTGATACCCCTGGGGAGACAGGCAGGGGCTGAGGCGGGGAGCGCAGAGGCTGGGAGAGAGACAGAAAACACGTGGTCCGGAGCTAGCGGTGCACCGGCGTCCCGGGGCCGCGCCCCGTGGTGTCTGGTCTCTCGCTGTCCCTCCTCGCATGGGGGAGGGGCGGGCCCTGCGGAAATGCCTGATGGGTCTCTTGGGTCTTTCTCTACCTGCAGGGAAGTGTTTAAAGCCAAGCACCGTCAGACGGGCCAGAAGGTGGCTCTGAAGAAAGTGTTGATGGAGAATGAAAAGGAAGGGGTGAGTATGTGGCCCACTGAGCAGGCCTCCCAGCCTGTGTTGGGTCTGTGTGTCTCCCCCACCCCCACCCCCGTCCCCCTCTCGCCACTGCTGTTTTCAAAGGCTTTTGTGCTGAGATTCCACCCAGTATTTTTTCAGTTTTACGTGTAACAAGGAATTTGGATTTCTACTTAGATCTTCCAGTGTTAAAAAGCAAAGTTTGGTGGGAAGCCAAATGAGGAGGTCTAAACTTTGCGTGAAGTGCACCTTGATTCTAGAAGTTAAACCTTTTAAACAGCTTCAGTTTAGCATTTAATTTTGTTTTTTTTATGAAGAGACAGCTCGTGCACTCTAAAGAGGTTTAAAAGTAGTAAGGAAAAAACTGTGTGTGGATGTTTTGGTTTTGGGCATGTTCTCTACGTGAATTTCGTTTGATGCAAGAGCTATGTGCCCCTACTGTCCTGGAGCTCACTGTGTGATCCAGGCTGGCCACAGTCTCACAGAAGTCCAACTGCCTTAGCCTCCTGAGTGCTGAGTTACAGGAGTCTGCGTCACACCTGGCCATGGCCAGTGTTAACCATTCAGCTAGCTCCAGCCCCAGGGGATCTTGACCCACAAGTGTTAGTGCCAAAGACTGTGCCTGTCTGAATCCTTTAATATGACATGCAGGCCTATGACTACAATTCCAGCACTCAGGAAATAGGCCGAGGGATGAGAATGGGTCACAAACAAATTCAAGGCCATCCTGGTCTAGATTGCAGAATCTTGCAGCTCCTTGAGATGTGCACTTATTTGATGTTTTGCAAAGGCTGATTGCAGATCTTTATATTAAGTGTGATTTTCTCTCTCTCTCTCTCTCTCTCTCTCTCTCTCTCTCTCTCTCTCTCTCTCTCTCTCTCTCTCTCAATCTCAGCTAACCCTGCTGGCCTTGAACTTGGGGCAGTTCTGGTAGCTCTATCTGACTCCCGAGTACTGGGATTGGATTCCACACAGGAATCCACACAGGAGCCACACTGGCACCTGCCTTTCTTTCTCTGTCCCTTAGTATAGACCTCACCTCTATCCCCTGACAGTTCTTTGGTCTGTTGCACTCTCAGTTTTGACCACTTCCTCTCTTTCTCCTTCTTAGTTCCCCATCACAGCCTTGCGGGAAATTAAGATTCTGCAGCTCCTAAAACACGAGAATGTGGTCAACCTAATTGAGATTTGCCGAACCAAAGGTGTGTTGCTTGGCTTTTGGGAGCAAATAAGGTTTTAAGGCTTTGCTTTCAACCCTAAGATGGCTGTGACTCAGACTTATCACACAGCTTTCTCTGTTTTTTGTTTTGTGTTTGTTGTTGGGCTGTTTGTTTTGGGGTTTTTTTGTTTGTTTGTTTTTTGTTTTGGTTGCTGTTACTGGTTTTGGTTTGAGACAGGGTTTGTCTGTGTAGCCCTGGCTATCCTGGACTCACTCTGTAGGCCAGGCTGGCCTCGAACTCACTGAGATCCACCTGCCTTGCTGAGTACTGGGATTAAAGCCGTACGCCACCACCTCCTGGCTCCTCTGGTCTTTCTTCATTGGAACTGGTGCTTTCTATGTGGGCACTTATAGATGTCTGTGGGCTGGAGGGTTGGTAGTTGGGTGTGGAAAAAGGAGGTGGGTCTAGGTCTTTGACTTACTGGCCTCCCCCTCCCCCTCCCCACCTGTTCTGCATCAGCTTCCCCCTATAACCGCTGCAAGGGCAGTATCTACCTGGTGTTTGACTTCTGTGAGCATGACCTTGCTGGGCTGCTGAGCAATGTGCTAGTCAAATTCACACTGTCCGAGATCAAGAGGGTGATGCAGATGCTGCTGAACGGCCTCTACTACATCCACAGGAACAAGGTGCGCGCGGGGGGCGGGCTTGCTCTTACTGCTGTGGACTAAGGACCCTGGGAAACTCACCGGGCTCTGTGTGTCCTCCCTGCAGATTCTGCACAGGGACATGAAGGCTGCCAATGTGCTCATCACCCGGGATGGGGTTCTAAAGCTGGCCGACTTTGGGCTGGCCCGTGCGTTCAGTCTAGCCAAGAATAGCCAGCCCAACCGCTACACCAACCGTGTGGTGACACTGTGGTACAGGCCTCCGGAGCTGTTGCTCGGTGAGGACTCCCGAGCGGGCAGAGGGGGTCAGGGGCCGGGTACCTACCTGGCCACAGCCCCCATTGCCGGGGGCCTCTTGAGCCATCCGCCCTGGGACATTGAGTCTCAGGAGGCCCTTGGGCTTAAGGGTCCCTCCTGGTACACTCTTCTCCTCAGGAGAGCGGGACTATGGCCCGCCCATTGACCTGTGGGGTGCTGGGTGCATCATGGCCGAGATGTGGACTCGCAGCCCTATCATGCAGGGTAACACGGAGCAGCACCAGCTTGCCCTCATCAGCCAGCTCTGTGGCTCCATCACTCCAGAGGTGAGTAGCCAGCTGAGTGGTCCTAGGGTGCCGAGAACCAGCTCCCTCTGGCCAGCAGTGGAGAGTGACGTCCTTTCTGGAGAGGCTAGTTGATGGAGGGAGGCATAGGCCTGCTGTTCACAGCCTGTGGATGCTTATCACTCCTAAGCCTGTGTGTTAGCTAGCTCTGTTGCTGGGACAGAGGACCTGAGAAAAACAAAGGCTCCAAGGTTTGCTTTTGTTCAGAAGCTTCAGCCTGCGGTGGTTTAGCCTTTGCTTTGCTGCTGAGATGCTGCTGAGGGTCATAGCTGAAAGTTCACTGGAGAGCAGGAGTGTGGTCATAGCAGTGAGGAAGCAGGAGAGTGGGGACCAATGTGTAGCTCTGTGGTGGTGACTGGCTTAACACCAGGGGCCTCAGCACACAAACATGCCCCATGGATACTTGTCCCATTGTGTCCCACCTCCTCCCGGAAGCACCACCAGCGGGAGACCACGCTTCAGCATGTGAGCTCTCAGAGGAAGGTTAAAGGGTTTTTTTGCAAAGTAGGAATGTACCTGACCAGGGGCTGGCACATTTATCCCTGGTGATTTGTATAAAGTGTCTAGCCACAACAGTGAGCCACATCTGGTGACTGTCGCTTTCATCTTTAAGTCATCGGATTCTCTTTGGGGTTGGGGAACTCAGCAAGTCTCTGGGAAAAGACAAGCCCCTGGTGTCTGAGGTAGGCTTTCTTCCCTCCAACTCCGTTCTCTCAACACCTCTCTCAGGTGTGGCCAAATGTGGACAAGTACGAGCTGTTTGAAAAGCTGGAGCTGGTCAAGGGCCAGAAGCGGAAGGTGAAGGACCGACTGAAGGCCTATGTCCGGGATCCCTACGCTCTGGACCTCATCGACAAGCTGCTGGTGCTGGACCCCGCACAGCGAATCGACAGTGATGACGCCCTCAACCACGACTTCTTCTGGTCGGACCCCATGCCCTCGGACCTCAAGGGCATGCTGTCTACTCACTTGACGTCTATGTTTGAGTACCTGGCACCGCCACGGCGAAAGGGCAGCCAGATCACCCAGCAGTCCACCAACCAGAGCCGAAATCCAGCCACTACCAACCAGACAGAATTTGAGCGTGTCTTCTGAGGCGGTGCTCTCCTTAGGTTGGTGGTGGATCGCTTCCTCTGCTATGTGACTTGCGTGGAACATGTGACATGACGGGATGCTTGAGATTTTTCCCCTCCAGTACATAACATATTTACTCCCCACCCTGGGCACTGGAACAGCTGCCTGAGTAGACTGGAGTGGAGTGCTGACTCAAGACCTGGGAGGTGCTGGGGCTGTCCACTGTGCCCCTCTCTGGAGAGTCTCAGCTTAAATAGGAAGTGAGGTGGGAAAGGCTTGCCCACTGTGACTTTCTAAGAACTCTTTGCATGACGGGTGGAGGGCACAGGTCCCTCACCATCCCCAGCCCTTCCTAGAGATGAGAAATTTGAGGGGCAGAGGCACCTCGGAAATGGGCTACTTTTGGCCTAGACCTCAGGAACATGGGGCTGATGAGAATTCCTGGTTTCCTCAGAAGGAGATTTTTATTGTGTTTTGTTCAGTTCAGAGATATTCCTAGATGCAGTTTGATTAGTTAAATTAAAAGTTGATATTTTTTTTTCCAGTAAATGTCTGTATTTTCTGCATTTAGACCCTCCCCCACCTATTGTCCTCTAGCTAGAAGTTAGAATTTGGTCAGCTAGGATGCTGTCTTTATTTTTTATTTATTTATTTTTTTAACCACCTGTTTGGGTTTTTGCTCTCCACTCATCCTGGGTACCTCCCACTGCACCTGTCACACCCCCAAGGGCAGATCCACGGTGCCCTTGTCCTGCACTTTGTGGTTGGGAAGTGTCTGGTGAGCTGCAGGGCCAGGCTGCTCTGGCTCAAAGATTACTGAGCAGGGCATGGCAAGATTTTAAGTCATTGGAGTGACAGGAGTAGCATAGGTCAGGGTGACGGTGAGGGCAGGAGGGGCGAACAGTGTGGAAGTGGGGTCATTGAGGCCACAGAGTGGAGACCCTTAGAGGACCAGCCTATTTGGTGCCAGGTTTCACTAAGAGTTTGGTAGCATCACAAAAGCTGCCTGAGAAGGACAATGTTAGGCCATCTGCTCGTTGAGGGTGGGTTGGCCGAGTTGCTTCCTGCTAAAGGTTCTCTGGGACCCTGGATCTCAGGTCTCCCCAGACTCTGGTAGCTGATAGAATACTTGGCCTGTGTTTTCTGTTTTGTTTTGGTTTGTTTTCCTTTGTATGACTATACCTATGTGCACGCCTGGTGCCCAGGGCAGCCAGAAGAGGGATTCCCCTGAGTCGAGGGCTGGGAATTGAACCCAGCTCCTTTGGAAGAACAGCTAGAGCTCTTACCCACTGAGCCATCTCTCAGCCCTTTGTCTCAGAACTTCGCATCTCCCTGCTTCCCTTTCTCAGGAGTTGGGGGTTACGGGTGAGCACCACCACTTACCACAGCAATCTTGGTTCTGAAACATCCCTCAGTGTTTTCCTTTCTTTGTTTGAGTATGTGTGAGGACGTCTGATGTTGGGTTTAGGACCCAGTGTGACCCCTCAAGCAGTCAGGTCTGCAGAGACCCTCTTTATATATGTGAGGCCACATTCCTAGGGCATGGGGGGGGACAACATCGTTCAACCCAGTGTAACTAACAATTAGAGCAGTTCTGTGGCTGCTAACATGAAGGCAGACTAATAGAGCTGTCCCACTTGAGGATATTTTCCCTCAAGTATTAAAGGGACTCAACCCCGGGCTAGAAGATTGGACCCAGGGCTGGGCAGCTACCACTGAAAGTTTCTTATAAGTCATTCCATATAATAGATCTGTTATTGAATTCAATCCTCACCTCACCACAACTGACATGACTTTGACCATACCAGCATTCATTTTCTGGGTGTGTGTCATGGCTGGGCACTCAGGCTCCATTAGCCTCAAACTACTCTGATGGGAGTAGGGTCTATCTAGGAGGAAAAAAAAAAGTGATGGGCTAGGATGATGGTTCAGTCAGAAAGTGCTTGCTGTATACAAGCATGAGGACCTGAGTTCAAACCCCATCAGCTACATAAAACTGAGCACTGTGGTTCTTCCAAGTGCTGAGGTGGTGAAGGTGGGAGGGCTTCTGTGCCAGGTTGAGTCAGGATTGCACTCACGCAAGAACATTATACACGTGAGCATGCACACTCACTACAACATGGCCCCAAAATGTAGACAAAGACCTCAGGCTGGTGAAGCTGGGGCAGGCATAGAGGTAGTGGCCCCGGCCGCAGAGCCTTCTGAGCTTGGTGCCAGTGGGTGGCTCTGTCCTGCCATGCTTCTGTGTTAACTCATTCAGTTAATGTTTTGTTTTTCTTTTTCTTTTTTTTTTTTTTTTTTAAGATTTATTTATTATGTATACAGTATTCTGCCTGCAGGCCAGAACAGGGCACCAGATCTCAGTCTAGATGGTTGTGAGCCACCATGTGGTTGCTGGGAATTGAACTAATGACCTTTGGAAGAGCAATCAGTGCTCTTAACCTCTGAGCCACCTCTCCAGCCCTTGTTTTGTTTTTCAAGACAGAGACTCTCAGTGTTAGCCTTGGCTGTCCTGGACTCGCTTTGTAGATCAAGCTGGCCTCAAACTCACAGCAATCCACCTCCCTTTGCCTCCCAAGTGCCCAGATTAAAGGTCTGCGCCACCATGCCCAGTTCAGTTAATGTTTTTACCCATGCGATAAAGCAGAAGCAGGCGAAATAACTGAGCAAGCCTTATGACCGAGTTCTGTCTCCACAACCCACATAGTAGAAAAAGAGAACTGGTTCCGGCAGGTTGCCCTCTGACTTCACATATGCTCTGTGATGTGCACACACAACACATGCACATGGGAAATCAAAGTTTTGGTAAAACCCTGTAGCAGCTGACCTAAGCTTCCCCTTCCTTACTCTAGGAAGGAGCTGGGCATGCCTCAGTATCCAGCCCTGATACCCTGCTGTAATGCGGGCCTCCTTCCCAGGCCCTGCAGTATCAGCCCTGTGTGCTGGTACGTACATTAGACTGAGTCATAAACACTAGAAAAGGGCTGGAGAGATGGCTCAGAGGCTAAGAGCACTGGCTCCTCTTCCAAAGGTCCTGAGTTCAATTCCCAGCAACCACAGGGTAGCTCACAACTATCTGTAATGAGATCTGATGCCCTCTTCTGACACGCAGGCAGAACACTAAACATAACAAATCAGTTTTTAAAAAAGAAACACTAGCTAGGCGTGTTGGCCCATGCCTTTAATCCCAGCACTTGGGAGGCAGAGGCAGGTGCATTGCTGTGAGTTCGAAGCCAGCCTGGTTTACAAAACGAGTCAGGACAGCCAAAGTTACACAGAAACCCTGTCTCAAAACAAAACAAAAAAAAGCGGAGGCAGGTGGCTCTCTTGAGTTCAAGGCCAGCCTGCTCTGCAAAGGGAGTCCAGGACAGCTAGTGGTACACAGAGAAGCTCTGCCTTGAAAAACAAAATAAATAAATAGACAAACACTAGGAGAGTGGCCCACACGCTCTTTCTTTTTTCTTTCTCTTTTTTTTTTTTTTTTTTTTGAGACAAGGTTTCTCTGTGTAGCCTTGCTGTCCTGGACTCAATTTGTAGACCAGGCTGGCCTCGAACTAACCATCCACCTGCCTCTGCCTCCTGAGTGCTGGGATTAAAGGTGTGCGCCACCACGCCCGGCCCTAATTTTTCTTTTTTCTTTTTGTTGTTGTTCCTTTTCTGTACATTGGTATTTTTTTAGCCTGGATTTCTGAGAGATTGCATGCACTGAAACCGGGGTTACAGATACTTGTGAGGAGCCATGCAGACACTGGGAATCGAACTCGGGTTCTCTGGTTCTCCGCTAGAACAAACTATGTTCATAATGGCTGAGCCATCTCCCCAGCCAGGACTCACTTTCTTGGTGACACCTGCAGTCTATCCACTGTATCTGTGTTCTAGTTTTGTTTATTTACTTATTTCGGAGTTGATCTGGTACAACAAGGCCTCTTCTGCAGTACATTTGAACTGGGCCAAGGTCGCCTCATTCCCATGCTGTACCTGGGTTTCCTGGTCTTGCTCCTGATAAGAGCCAAATGGATCCAGCTGTGAGGGGAGGTGGGCTGTGACAAGGAGAGGCCAGGTAGAGCTAGTCTCACCTGGCTAGGAAGGCGAACCAGAGCTTGGACATCTCCCAGCTATCCCTGCCTCCGTCCACCCTACCCCCTCCTACTGTTCACCTTTAACCTCTATCTGGTTGTTATTTAACTCACAAGGGGCGTTCAGCTAGTCCTGTAGTGGGGACACCAACTAGGACTGGCCAGGAAAGTCACTGGGCTATGCTCAGGGTGGAAGTGGGAACCTATCAGGAAACCTCCTCTGATGGAGAGGGTAAGAGGCTGTGTGAGCTCCCCTCAGGGCCTGCAGTCCCGCTCCAGCTGGGCAAAGCTGCCTTGGCCAGAGACTCTTCTACTTGGGAGTCATTTGTGCCCTACCTGTTGGGGGAGCTGGGAACCAAGTGATGAAAAGTGCCAGGCGCTTGCCTATGTCCTGGCCTGTGGCTGAGAAGTGCTGGTGGGAAGCGGCCATGGAGAGGAAGGGTCCAGCAGGGAGTGCTTGCGAAGCTAAAACTGCCTCCTTTCAGGTAGGAGATCCTAGGGGCCTTGTGTCGCCATGCTTTCTTGTGGGTGAACAGGGCTCTAGATATCGCTGCAGGCTCCAGGGAAAGGCTGTGTCACCAGGAGCTCTCTCCTGAGCAGGAGACATAAGGAACACAGCTTTCCACATAGCTCCACTCTACCAGGACCTCCTCAAAAGCCTGTAAATCACTAAACCACCTCTTCCCTCGCAGCTTGGGCCCAGACACAACCTTCCTCATGAGGGTTAAATGAGGGACAACTCAAGCAGTATGGTGCATGCCTGCAGCCCCAGTGCTTAGGAGATGGGGGCAGGATCGTCCGAAGTTCAAGGTCATCTTCATCCAGGCCACATGATCTTGTCTCGAATGGAACAACAAAAGTACTTTACTATTATTTAGGGAAATTCAACTTACAGGTGAAAACTAGAGGCAAGTTTTGGTGGCACATGCCTTTAATCCCAGCATTCGGGAGGCAGAGACAGGAGGATCTCCGGGAGTTCGAGGCTAGCCTGATCTACAAAGTGATACCCAGGACAGCCAGGGATACACAGAAAAACCCCGTCTCAAAGAAACAAAAACAAAAAAGAAAGGAAAAAGAAAAAAAAAAAAAGAAAGAAAGAAAACTAGAGGCTGGACAACGGCTTCGGTCAGTGTGCTCTCGCAGGGGACCTAGACTGTTTTTTTCTTCATCTACATCAGGCAGCTCAGAGTCTCCTGTGACTCATGTTCCAGGCTTGTGATGCCCTCTTCTGGCCTCAAATGACATATACAATATATGCAGTACACACACACACACACACAAATATATAAATACCAAAAATTAGCATGGTCTTTGCAGTCAGGAGGCGGGAACCTGGGCTACATGAGGGGACCCTATCTCAAAAGACAAGACAAAGCAATATGGAGCTAACCAGGAATCAAAGGGTGCCACTGCTGCTTCCTTCCTTCCTTTTTTTTTTCTCCATGTTAGGGTTCCTCTGTGCAGTGCTGGCTGTCCTGGAAATCACTCTGTAGACCAAGCTGGCTTTGAACTCATAGATAAGCCTACCTCTCTGCCTCCTGAGGGCTGGCATTAAAGGTGTGCACCATCTGTTGGGGTGGTGTGTGTGTGTGTGTGTGTGTGTGTGTGTGTGTGTGTGTGTGTGTGTGTGTGTGTGTGTGTGTGTGTGTGTGTGTGTTGCTATGTGCCTATGTGTGAGGAAGCCAGAGTTCTTCATTAAGGACTCTCCATCTTGAGACAAGGTCTCTCTTTTTTTCTTTTTGCATTTTTTAAAAAATTTTTTTGAGACACGGTTTCTCTGTGTAGTCCCTGGCTGTCCTGGACTTGCTTTGTAGACCAGGCTGGCCTCGAACTCACAGCGCTCCGCCTGCCTCTGCCTCCCGGGTGCTGGGATTAAAGGCGTGCTGGCTTTTTACACGGGAGCTGCAGGTCAAACTCAGGCCCTCATGCTTGTGAAGCACGTGCTTCACCCACTGAGCCGTCTCCCCAGCCCTGGCCTTCCGCTTTTCCATCATATACACTCTGTTCCCCTCTTCCCTGAAGATCGCGCCCTCCCTCTTATGATCCTATGTCTAGTGTTGTGACCACACACAGCTTTGCCTGGATTCCACGAGAAGACAGAACATGCAGTATCAGTCTCTCTGAGTAGAGCTTATTTCACTTTGTATGATCTCCAATTGCATCTGCTTTCAAAAAACAAAACAAAGAAACTTGAACTCTTAATGCTCCCACCTCTGCCTCTCAACAGCTGCATGTACCACTGTAGCTGACCATAACACTCTTTGTTTGTTTGTTTGTTTGTTTGTTTTTGAGGCAGAGTCTCACTATGTAGCCCTGACTGTCCTGGAACTCACTATGTAGACCAGGCTGGCCTTGAACTCTCAGAGATCTGCCTGCCTCTGCCTCCTGAGTGCTGTGGGGTCAGTCTTCACCACAGGCACCTCCACCCACTCTAGTGGCCCGGGAAAGTGTTTCTTCTGAAATGGTAACACAACCACATGCTTCAAAATCTCAAAGCTACAAAAGATTGACAAGCAGAAGGAGTGCATGTGCCATGTATGTCCTGCAATGAGAGTCAGTCATGCAAACGTTTGAATGCTCCTGGGCAGAGGGACAGGCTAGTGCAAAGACCCCGAATTCATTTTCTGTGACCAAGGGCTGGTTGAGGAACCTTTTGTACCTTCCTTTGCTGCTCTGTCTATGCAGTGAGAATGATCGTAGTACTGTCCAGGCTGGTGCTAAGTGGTCACTAAGTGTGAGCAGAGGTTAAAGGGGCTTAGGGGATGGCCCAAGTGGGGGGGGGCCGTGCAGAGTTTATTGTTCCCCAGAAGGACTGAACTGCACTAAAAATGAGAACTTTCAGGGGTCAGAGGACAGGCAGCAAGAGGACTGTCAGGTGGACCCAGGCGGGAAAGGATGGACTCTGGAGCCCATGTGTGAGTGGAGTGCCTGGAGATGGGTGGGGCTTGGCACAAGGACCCACGGTGAAACCTGGCCAGGGCTCCGGCTGGTCCCATAGATGGATAGATGCTACTCAGCTGGGTTGGCCTGAGCTGGCATGAGCAAGCATTGACAATTCTGGAAGGCAGCTGTCACAAGTATGACCATTTTAAGAGACTGTGGACATTGTGGGTGAGAGGCCAGGAGGCTGCTGCACATGTCATGCCTGTGGCATGGTGAAGTTATCACAGACCTGGCACATAACATACCAGTGTGGCAGAGAGGCCTGTGATGACAAAGAGCAGAGAGTGAGGCCAGCAAAGTGGACGCTTACGACAGGAAGGAGCAGCAAGTGGCAGGAAGCCCAGAAAAAGAAAGGGGGCCAGGAAGGCAGGTGGCATATTTATCCATGTCACCCGCTACATGGGAAGGAGACAAATAGGGTTCTGAGCTTAGGCCAGTTGTTTCCTTCCGTTATTCTAGGAGGGGTGACTGCAACTCACTGAGTCACCAAAATAAATAAATAAGGGCTAGAGAGATGGCTCACGGGTTAAGAGCACTGGCTGCTCTTCTAGAGGACCTGGGTTCAAATCCCCGCACCCACATGGCAGTCTGCAATCATCTGTGAGTGCACCTGAAGGGTGCTGATGCTCTCTTTTGGCTTCCTGGGGCACCAGGCAGGCATACAGTGCACAGACATACACACAGTCAAAGCATCCATACACATAAAATAAAAACCAAATCTGATGTGGTTCGAGGCCAGCCTGGTTTACAAAGAGAGTCCAGGACAAACAGGGCTAACACAGAGAAACCCTGTCTCAGAAAACAAAGCCAGGCATGGTGGTGCACACCTTAATCCCAGCACTCAGGAAGCTGAAGGGAATGGATCACTGTGAGTTCGAGGTCAGCCTGGTCTACAAAGAAAGTTCCAGGACAGGCAGAGTTGTTACACAGAGAAACCCTGTCTCAAAAAACAAAAACAAAAAACCAAAAGATATAAGGGTGTAAGGGGGGTGGTTCGGGAAGGGGGAGGGGAGCACAGGGAATTGGTAAATGACAGAGTAATGGAGATGAATATGATCAAAATACATTATATACGTGTTTGAAAATGTCACGACTCCTTTGTGGCCACAGGGAAAGTAAGGCTCTGAAGATCACAGAAGGGTCCCGCCAAGGCGGGGGAGCGTCTCTGTAGATGTTAGTATGGACATTGGAACATGGAGGCGCCTTGTCTGTGCCATGGGGTACAGAGAGGCATTCACTTCCGGGTTTTGGATTTTGTTTTTGTTTTGTTTGTTTGTTTTGAGACAGGGTTTCTCTATGTAGCCCTGGCTGTCCTGGAACTCACTGTGTAGACCAGACTGGCCTCGAACTCAGACCCGCCTGACTCTGTCTCCCGAGTGCTGTGATTAAGGGCGTGTGCCATCATCATCCTGGCTTGCACCCCACTTCTGAATAGTAGGGTTCCGCATAAACCTACTGATGAGTTGGGATATCCTTGGTCTTTGTAGCCGCCCAGGTGTAGAGACCCAGGTAAAGAAGGGACGACTTCTTCCCTCGGACCTCAGTCTGCTGTGGAGGAGACCAACCAGAGTTGGGGGCAGCTCCCCTACAGTCACACAGTGAGCCCAAGAAGTGGAGAGAGCCAGGGAGCAGCTCCACAGACAGACGGTGGGAGGAACAAAGGTAGATGTTAGTCAGCAAATCTGAATTTGCTGGGCGAGTTCGTTAATCTCTCTGAGCCTCAAGCTCTCCTCCTATGAAAGGAGGGCAATCTCTAATTCACATGAGGGCTATGAGACGGCACAGGGGCAGAGTGCCAGCATGGTCCTGTGACAAAGACGTGAGGATGCCACTGAAGTGAGGACAGTGGTCCCACCTCCCCTGTTAGGCACGATGAGGCAATATGTATGTGTGTGCTGCACATCACCCTTGACACAATTGGTGCACTTCTTGGTCTCAGGTTTCTCCCACACGCGGAAGAAATAAGGGAGGTAAATGATGTCATTACATTATGGCGGCACGTGACAGCAAAATACTGCAAAGAGCCTAAATGGGCAGCCAGCAGGAACTAGCCAAGTATCCAACCGTCTTTCCACACATGGAACACTATACAGCCCAGAAAAGCAAATCAGCCACAGGGATGCCTACATACCAACACAGTCCAGAATAAGAAGTGGATAGAAGGTGGGTGTGTGGTGGCGCACGCCTTTAATCCCAGCACTCGGGAGGCAGAGGCAGGCGGATCACTGTGAGTTCAAGGTCAGCCTGGTCTACAAAGCGAGTCCAGGACAGCCAAGGCTACACAGAGAGACCTTGTCTCAAATAACAAAAAAATAAAAAAACAAAACCAAAATTGCATAGAAAGGCTTGTAGGGGCTGAGAGGCACTTGCTGCCAAGTCCGAGAACCTGAGTTTGATCCCCAGGTTCCCACATGGTAGAAGGAGAGAGCCAACTCCTACAAGTTGTTCTCTGATCTTCACAGACATGCTATGACACGTGTGTGTGTGTGTGTGTGTGTGTGTGTGTGCGTGTGTGCCAACCCTAGCACCAGGGAGGAAAGGAGGGTATATGAAAACAGTATGGTATAGAGTCACTCACTTACATGGGGTTGATTGCTGTCTGTGAATAGAAACTGAAGGCTGGGGTGTAGCTCAGCGGGGGACGTGCTTGCCTACCAAGCATGCATAAAGCCTTGGGCTGGATGTGATACTGCTGCTGCAAGTCCGTAAACCCATCACTTGGGAGGTGGAAGCAGCAGGATCAGAAGTTCAAAGGCGGCTTTGATACCTGGTGACTTCGAGGCCAGGGTGGGACGTATGAGACTCCACCTCAAAAGAATAAAGTGAACCAGTGGGAAGTCATGAAAAATGTCCTCGGGGACAACAGAGTATACACAGATCCGAGGCAGAGGTGACATGCTCAAGCTCCAGGCACGAGTTAGGGTTTCCTGTTACAACTGCAATAATACTCGCTTAGAGACACAGAATTCCCAGTGCTTTAGCCGCCTCCGTGTTGCCATTTCTGTTGCTGGTTAGAGCAGATGTGCACAGTGCAAGGACCCCCAGAGCCTTAGCCCTGGCTCCGGAGAAAGCCTGTGGCAGGTGCTGAGGCTCCATCTGCTGGCTTTGATCAGGGCAGAGATAAAGGGAATTGGGGTTGGAGAGACGGTTCAGCACTTAAGAGCCCTGGCTGCTATTCGAGAGGACTTGGGTTCAAATTCTGGCACCTACATGGTAGCTCACAACCACCTGTAATTCCAGTTCCAAGGGATCTGCACCGCCCCATACAAAAGTGCTTCAGGACATGAATGCAGGCAAACCACCCCCTATAAAACACAACATTAAAAATACATTAAAAGGTAAAGGAAATTGAGTTGAGTAATAGAGGCATACAATTGTATTGCTTGAACCTTAAGTCTATTTCCGGTACTTGGGGAGCTGAGGCAGGAGAATTGCAGAGAGTTAGAGGAAAGCCTGGGCTACATAGGGAGTTCCAGGCCACTGGAGGGTATCTAGTGAGACCCTGTTATAAGAAAGCAAGCTAACCATCACCACCACCAAAACAGACCAATAGAGGAAACCAGGAAAGAGAGGAAGGAAATTAGCTCAGCCAAGAAAGTAGACAAGCTTTCTACCTCACGTCACAGAATCCACAGAGGTAAGTGCTCCCTCGGGATGCGATATGTCTCCAGTGTCACTTCTTACAGATCTGGTAGAGTTTCAAGGAAAAAAAATTGCCCTCTGGAGGACAGAACCAGGCACACAAATGTTTTTTCTGCCTCTTTTCTTTCTTTCTTTCTGAGACCAGGCTGGCCTCAAACCCAGAGAGCCTCTTGCCTCTGCCTTCTGAGTGCTGCGATTAAAGGCGTGAGACACAGGCCTTCCACTGCCACGCTGGAGCGTTGCCTCTTAATCACACTTCCAGAGGCACAAAGTGCTTCAGCAATTGGCAGAGAGAAGACAAAAAATGGGTCACAAGGGCTGTAAGACCAGTCTGTTGGGGGGGGGGGGGGCGGGAGAGGCTGGAGAGATGGCTCAGAGGTTAAGAGCACTGCCTGCTCTTCCAAAGGTGTTGAGTTCAATTCCCAGCAACCACATGATGGCTCACAACCATCTACAATGAAATCTGGTGCCCTCTTCTGGCCTGAAGGTGTTACATGCAGACAGAACACTGTATACTAAATAAATAAATCTTAAATTAAAAAAAAAAAAAAAAAAAAAAAAAAAAAAGACCAGTCAGTGGGTAGAGGAAAGATCTTGAGTGTGTGTGTCCTCCCATATTAAAGGCTGAAACCCTGTAGAAAAGATAGAGAAAAGCTGGGCGGTGGTGGCGCACGCCTGTAATCCCAGCACTCAGGAGGCTAAGGCAGTCGGATCGTTGTGAGTTCAAGGCCAGCCTGGTCTACAAAGCAAGTCCAGTATGGCCAAGATAACATAGAGAAACCCTGTCTCCGAAAAAAAAGAAAAAAAAATATATATATATATATAGAGAGAGAGGAGAGTAAAAAGAAAGAAAAGATAGAGAAATTGAGAAAAAGGGGGCCAGGAATCAGTGAAACCGTTTACTGAAATAAACACTGGGACAAAGCCAAGACAAGCCAAGAGGCAAATTCCTGTAATCCCAGCACCTGGGCAGTGGAGGCAGAAGGATTAGTGTTTAAAAGCATCATAGTGAGTTTGAGGTAGGCCTGGGTTACATGACACCTTGTCTCAAAACAACAAAAGAAATCCTTGGAGGACTATAGCTCAGTGGCAGATTGCTTGTTTTTAGACCCCAGTAGGGTGTGAAACCAGGTGTGGTGGTACAGACCTGTCCCCCTGCTGCTGGAGTCTCAGCACTTGGAAAGTGGACTCAGGAGGATCAAGGGTTTAAAGCCATCTTTTGCTGCATAGAGAGTTTGAGACTAGCCTGGCCCAGCTATGTCCAAGTCCACCTGAGTTACAGGTGGGGGTGGGGGTAGGGTAGAGAGGAAGGAAAAGTGGGAGAAGAATGACTGAAGCCGTCCAATAAAATCCACGCTTGGACACTTGGGTTCCAGCACTCAGGAGGCCAACGCAAGCGGATCTCTGTGAGTTTGAGTCCAGCAGCCCTTTCAGAGAGAAGTCCAGGCTCCTCCTCAAACATCTCTTACTTATTTAAAAGAGACAATCTCTGCTAAATATTTATTTATTTATTTTAAAAGATTTATTTGTTAAGTATACAGTGTTTTGCCTGCATGTATTTCTGCATGAGGGCACCAGATCTCATCATAGATGGTTGTGAGCCACCATGTGGTTGCTGGGTATCGAACTCAGGACCTTTGGAAGAGCAAGCAGTGCTCTTAACCTCTGAGCCATCTCTCCAGCTCCATCTCTGCTAAATATTTAATACCAATGTAGAAAAGTGGGAGATATTGAAAACCCATGGCCGTTCTGAGGGTCACTTTCCATCCAGTGCTTCCACAAATGAAGGGGGTCTCCTCACCCACAATTAGGTGGAATTACTGTCTCCTCCCCAAGATTGCCCTCGGAATTTCCAAAAAAGTGCTTATCAGATCACTCTCCTCCCACTAGAGCCATTTTAGGCAGCCAAATTTACTTCAACTTTTTGGTTGTTGTTGCTTTGTTTGTTTGTTTGTTTGTTTGTTTTTGTTTTTCCAGACAAGGTTTCTCTGTGTAGCTTTGGTTGTCCTAGACTCACTTTGCAGACCAGGCTGGCCTCGAACTCACAGCGACCCACCTGCCTCTGCCTCCCAAGTGCTGGGATTAAAGGTGTGCACCCCCAAGCCCGGCTTACTTTAACATTTAAAAAAAAAGATTTATTTATTTATTATGTATACAATGCTCTGCCTGCATGTACACAACAGAAGAGGGTATTAAAACATATAATAGATGGTTGTGAGCCTCATGTGGTTGCTGGGAATTGAACTCAGGAACTGAGCAGTCAGTGCTCTTAACCGCTGAGCCATCTCTCCAGCCCCACATTTTTTAATCTTTATATTTTTGCCTGTTTGCAATGTCTGTGCACTATAGTGTTTGCCTGCATGCCTGGTGCTTTTGGAAGCCAGAGTGGGTGTCAGATCTCCGGCTTGGAGTTTGCAAATATGAGCCGCAGCGTGGATCCTGGGGAATCGAACCTTGACTCTGGAAGAGCAGTCAGTGCTCTTAACCACTGAGTCATTTCTCCAGCCCTAACACACATTTTATACGTAGCTTCCTCGGAGCAAATCGGTCCAATAAGATGGAACTCAATCCCAAAGTCTCCTTCTTAGGCTGGAAAGCCCCTGCAACCCCCGCCCCCGCAGATCTTGGCAAGGGTGCCTTTCTTCACGGAAGTCTTTCTAAGTTTCTCAGAATGAGTTAGGGGCCTTGGGAGAGAGGGGTCAGATTCCTGACCGAAAAGGCCGTGTCCCCACTGTCTGCCTGAGCCGGGACATTTCGGTGCTGGAAAATGATGACCACAGGCGTCTGTCAGCTCTGTAATTCTATCCCAGAGCTAGCCTGGCATGGAGCAGGGACCCAGGGCTGCTTGCTCGGAGTGGCTATTTTGGGATGTGCTGCAAAGTCCTTAAGACCTGGGGGCACAGCCTTTGGAGGATGGTGACGGAAAGAGGGCCCAGTCCCTTTAAGATAGAGGACCCCTCCCACGTACAACCCTCCCTCCGCGTTCCTCCCCTCTTCCCCCCCCCTCACCCCCGCGGCAGCGCGGCCCTTAGAAACCTGGCGAGAGCAGCTCACTGCCCCTCACAAAGATGGCCGCGATAAGGCGCCGATTCTTATTGGTTCCCATGGCTTGGGAGACTCTGATTGGTGCTCCTTAGAGGCGCGTCAGGGCGGGGCGGAGCGGAGAGGGCGGCTCCGGACCAGGCCTAGCTAGCGGTGGTAGCAGGACTATGTCGTGGGCGCGGAGGCACCTGTGCCCAGCTCTGTCCCTGGCTGTTGTTTCTGCGCGTGGTGCATCGACGGAGGGCGCGGCGCGGCGGAGGCTGAGCGCGTGGCCCGCGCCGCAGGAGCCCGGCATGGAGTACCAGGTTTCTGACCAGCCGGCGGGCGAACGGCCGCGCACTGACACGTGGGATTGGTCTGGAGCTGGGCTTCGCTCTCCGCCGGCTGCTGGGGGCTCCTGAAGTAGCGGGGAGGGGTCTCGGGTGGCAGGGACATCCCGGAGTCCAGGAAAGGTGACAGGGACAGGAAAGTTAGGCTCAGGTGGCCCGATCTGCGAGTTCTGAGGGTGTGTGTCGTCGCGCATTGCAGAGGGAAAGGGCGCTGGTGATACAGCCGAGCGTCCAGGGTCCCGAATTGAGTTTTAGATGACCCCAGAGTCTGCATTGGCAATGCAGGATGAGGGGGAAGGAAGGAGGGAGGTTCTAGAGACCAGAGTGGAAGTACCCAGGAGGATCTGGGGTTGGGGTCTCCAGGACTCGGAAGACTGGGAATCCAAGTGTTCAGAATTGGCTGGCGGGCAGGCAGGAAAAGAAGCAATAAAGAGACCAAGAAATCTGGAAAACAGAAACTGTAGCTTGCTGTGCCGGGGGTCAGTTGTCAATGACCAGAATTTGATGTTAGCCAGGCAGGTGGCACCGGTTTTAGGGCCTTGAGGCCTCCAGCCAAGCCTTGAGGATAAGAGGCCAGGCCTCGGGTCCGATGCCTCAGGGGAACTGCCTAAGCATAGACTTCTCAAAGTGTAGACGTAATTGTAACACACACATGACTGGATTTAAATCCTCAGATACCTCTCAGTTAGCCCTCTCCACTTATTTTCTGTTCCCACTCCCATCCCCTGAAGCCATCTCCCCAGGCTGTACCCACCTGTGGATTCTGGATGCATGACACACACCCTCGCCCCCCTCCCCTGGCACATTTCCCCTCCCTCTGTACCTCCTTTTCCAGGTCTAATTGCTTTCATTGTCTTGTCTTGGGGTTAGAATGTGGAACTCCTGAGTCTCAAGGAACCCCAAAATTCCGAGTCCCTACCTGGCCCTAGCCCAGTGGGTGCCTAGTATAGTAGTGGTAGAGAGAGTAAGGACAGAGGTGGGGGCGGGGGAGCTGGGCGTGGTGGCGCACGCCTTTAATCCCAGCACTCAGGAGGCAGAGGCAGGTGGATCGCTGTGAGTTCGAGGCCAGCCTGGTCTACAAAGTGAGTCTAAGACAGCCAAGGCTACACGGAGAAAGCCTATCTCGAAAAAAAAAAAAAAAAAAAAGTTGGGGGCGGGGGAGAAGGGGGTGTGAAGGCTGAGAGCACAGAGGCTTGGGAAGGCAGCCCAGGAAATAAAGGTCCGTTAATCTTGCCAGCTTTACCTGGCACTCCCTGGGTGGGGCTAGCCTGCCCCAGGCTCCCGTCTTTGCCAGAACTAAAAATATGCCAGGACTTCCTCCCCATCAAATAGCAGTAGCCCAAGGATGGCTGGTATAACAGGCCTATTGCCCTGGCTTTGCCACTGGTGGGCTGGGTACTGTTGTCCTTAAGGACCCTCAGTGAACTAGAACTGTTGTTGCCAGGACGCTGTGCGCATGCTCAACACCCTGCAGACCAATGCCAGCTACCTGGAGCAGGTAAAGCGTCAGCGCAGTGACCCTCAGGCGCAGCTGGAAGCCATGGAGACCTACCTGGCACGGAGCGGGCTGCAGGTAAGGTAGCAGATTCCGTGAGGCCCCTGCACCCTATCTGCTTGGGAGCCCCGTGGCTGAGATGAGCACCTTTCTGTCTGTCCTAGGTGGAGGACTTGAACCAGCTAAACATTATCCATGTCACTGGGACCAAAGGAAAGGTAGGAAGAGCAGCCCAGGAGGAGTCGGGGTCGGGGTGGGTGGCTCACACCTGCCCTCCTTTGTTAATTGCTTTTTAGCGTGCTGCTACCAAATAGTAACTTAGGATGTCTTGTTCGGGTTACTATCTCTGTGATGAAACGTCATGACCAAAAGCAACTTGGGGAGAGAAGGGTTTATTTCCCTCACAGTTCCATAAAACAGTTTATCATCGAAAGCAGTGAGGGCAGGAACCTGGGCGCAGGAGTTGGTTCACAAGCCATGGAGGGGTGCCCAGGGATGGCTCCACCCACAATGGGCTGGGCCTTCT
This sequence comes from Acomys russatus, assembly GCF_903995435.1. Lineage (NCBI taxonomy): Eukaryota > Metazoa > Chordata > Mammalia > Rodentia > Muridae > Acomys > Acomys russatus. The sequence continues at coordinate 50,639,209 of NC_067160.1, forward strand.
TCCATCAATCACTAATTAAGAAGCCATTCCCACACAGGTTTGCCTGTGTTTTCTCAGTTGGTGTTCCCCAAACGATCCCCTAGGGGAAGAAGAGTTTGTTTGCCTGCAAGTTCTAGGAGGCATATAATCATAGCCGGAGAGCGCATTGCACCCTTAGTCAGGAAGGGATGGGTGCTGATGTTGCACCTCTATCAGGTCTGTCTAAAAACTCCTTCCCAGACCTGCTGAGGATTGTGGGTGCTGCCAAGTTCACAATCAGTACTAACCATCATTTCACCCCACCCAATGCTCCTCCCCAGGGCTCCACCTGTGCCTTCACTGAGCGCATCCTGCGGAACTACGGCCTGAAGACAGGCTTCTTTAGGTACTGGGCTCTGAGGGCGGGGTGTCTCAGCTCTGTAGGGCTGTGGAGCTGGAGCCAAGGTCAGCCTCTCTGCCACTGTCCATTCATCTACAGTGCCCACAATGGCCCGTCAGTTTTCATAAGGAAAACCACGGAGGGAAAGTGGCAGAATTTTGCAAGTACCTGGCAGGAAGAGTCAGGTGACCTTTCGTTAATTCAGATCCCAAATATAATTTTTGCTTTTCTAATTATTCTTTTTGTGCTATCTGTATGTGTATTTTGCTTGCGTGTGTGTGTTTCACAAGTGTGCCTGGTAGAACTGGAGTAACAGAGGGTTCTGAGCCACGTGTGTGTGCTGGGAACCAAACCCAGGCCTTCCGCACACGCAGCCAGTGCTCTTAAGTGCTAGGCCATCTCTCCAGGCCCTGTTTTTGTATCACTCCAGCCCAGGCTGACCTGGAATTCACTCTGTTCCCCAGGCTGGCCTAGAGTTCCTGGGGATCTCCCGACCTCAGACTCCTGCTGGAGTTACAGGTGTGAGCCACCATGCCCAGCTTTGTTTTGCTTTTTAAAATTTTTATTTTGTTTTGTTTTGTTTTGAAAGGCTGTCTGTCTGTCCTGGAACTCTCTATGTAGACCAGGCTGGCCTCGAACTCACAGAGATCCATTGTCCTCTGCCTTTTGAGTGCTGAGATTAAATGCGTGTGGCACTTCAACCCAACTTCCAATATGATTTATGTGTGTATGGGTGCACAGGCATATGTTCATGTTAGTGTGTGTGTGTTTCTTCTTGTTTTTTTTTTTTTTTTTTGAGACTGGGTCTCACTAAACCCGAAGCTCCTGGATTCAGCTGAATGTGCAGCTAGCCCCAGGAATCCTCTCATCACAGCCGCCCTTAAGTGGGGTTACCTGCTGTTTTTGTTTTTTTGAGGGGGCAGGGTTGTGGGACAGGAATGCTGGGGATCTGAACTCAGGTCCTCACACTTGCGTGGCAAGCACTTTACTGGCTGAGCCATCTCCCACGTTCTCCAGATGCAGTTTTGAAGTAGCGTAGAAATGTTTGTCTGTTAAGATGTCTTTGCAGTAAGGAACAGATAAGTGCAGTAAACTGCACAGATTAAGGCAGTTTACCGCCTCTGTGTCCAAGTCTCCACAAGTGGTCAGTAGAGCTCTGCCTCTTTCTTTGGAGGCAGCGCCTCCTAGTGGTGGCACACAGACACGCAGAAGCCCAGGAAATCTGGAGGCCTGAGTCCTGTGCTTGACCATGCCTCTCTTTAGCCTATCACTTAAATGAATGACGTTTTAGAGGAATAACTGTGAGTGTGCTCCTCGGGATTTGGTCTTTGGGGGAGGAGCATATCCAACTTTTGCTTTGTTTTACCTTATCAGTACTCCATAAGCATCTAAAACCAGTTGGCAATGGTCACTTCAGATGAACATGTTTTCCCTAGACTGGTGATTGTTCACAATAAAGAAATGGAAGCTGAGCTGTGTGTGTATTTGGTGGCCCACACCTTTTATTCTAGCACTCAGGAGGCAGAGGCAGGCGGATCTCTGAGTTCAAAGCCAGCCTGGTTTTCAGGCCAGCCAGGAATATACAAAGAAACCCATCTTGAAAAACAAACAAGGGCTGGAGAGATGGCTCAGAGGTTAAGAGCACTGGCTGCTCTTCAGAGGTCCTGAGTTCAATTCCCAGAAATCACATGGTGGCTCACAACCATCTGTAATGAGATCTGGTGCCCTCTTCTGGAGCACAGGCACAAATGTACACAGACTATTGAATCCATAATATATAAATTTTTCAAAAAAGAAAGAAAAAGAAATCAAACGCCTTTTTAAAAAAGAAATGAGAGCCAGGTGGTGATGGCACATGCACGCCTTTAATCCCAGCACTTGGGAGGCAGAGGCAGGTGGATCGCTGTGAGTTCGAGGCCAGCCTGGTCTACAAAGTGAGTCCAGGACAGCCAAGGCTACACAGAAACCCTGTCTCGAAAAACCAAAAAAAAAAAAAAAAAAAAAAAAAAAAAAAAAAAAGAAACGAAAAGAAACAGGACTAGAGAGGCACTGGCTGCTCTTCCAAAGGTCCTGAGTTCAATTCCCAACAACCACATGGTGGCTCACAACCATCTGTAATGAGATCTGATGCCCTCTTCTGGCCTGCAGGCACACATGCAAGTGAAACATTATGTATAATAAATAAATAAGTCTCTTAAAGAAAAAAGAAAAACAAACAAAAATCAAAAGGAGACGTTTTGGTGTGAGAGGGTTTTTGAGGAGTGACAAGGCAGACACGTGTCACTTCCCGAGGCTTAAGAAATGTGTCCTAAGGCGGCTCGTGCGATCGAGGCACACTTATTTATACTAAGTGGCTACTGCATTGAGAGGCGGTGTGATGGGAAGGACAGTATATGTCTGTCAGAGAAAAAAAAGCTTGAGAAAATGTAATACATTTTTATTACCTTTCCTTATTTTCCTAGTGGATGTGTGTTTGTATATGTGCGTTTGCCACAGTACATGTGTAGAGGTCAGAGGACAAGCTTTAGGAATAGTTTCTCCCCTCTCACCGTGTGAGTTCTTGGGATGGAACTCAGATCATCGAGTTTGTCAGCAAGTGCCTTTACCCACTAAGCCACGTTGCTGGTCCCCAATAATAGTTTTTTGTTTTTTTAATTTAATGTATAGGACTGCTTTATCTGCCTGCATACCCGCATGCCAGAAGAGGCCATTTAGATCACATTATAGATGGTTGTGAGCCACCGTGTGGTTGCTGGGAATTGAACTCAGGACCTCTGGAAGAGCAGCCAGTGCTCCTAACAGCTGAGCCATTGCTGCAGCCCCCTAATAATAGTTTTCTGAATAAACCCTCTAACCCCTGCCCTGGGCCCATGTGGTCTTCTAGCCAGCCTGGGGATTTGGATGGGGCAGGGGAATGGCTCTGATGGTTCCCCCCTCTGGATTTATTGTTTTGAGACTGAAAGGCGGTGGCTGTTGTAAGCACATGTTAGCAGGGACACTGATCTGTGTGTGATGGGAAAACATAGGACTTTTGGGGCCCAGAGACTGTGCTAGACTATCCTGGGGACAGGGCCATCTTCTCCTTCCTGGGGGTGTATGTCTTAGTTGAGAGAGTACGTAGGATGAACCCCCTGACAAGAGAGAAAGGCTAGTGCAGAGGTCGGGCTGGGCTGGAGGCTGGAGGTCCTTCTGAGATGCTGGGTGGCTGGGGCTCAGCCTCTGGGGGAGGGGTGTGTGTGTCTAGGTGGCCTTGGGAGGAGTATCTTGAGGACTTCAGGGAGCCTTGGGAACAGGGGAAGGCACAGTTAAGTGTTTCTGAAAGATGCCTGACTAGGGCCCTGAGGCTGGGGAAGGGGGGAGTCCCGATGACCCCAGGTCTCTCGGCAGCTCTCCCCACCTGGTGCAGGTGCGGGAGCGGATTCGAATCAACGGGAAGCCCATCAGCCCCGAGCTGTTTACCAAGCACTTCTGGCACCTCTATCACCAGCTGGAACAATTCAAGGTGCTGAGGGCTGGGGAGGGCCCATCTCCGGATTGGGGGCTGCGGGGCTGCGGGGCTGCAGGACTATGGCGACTGACTTGTTCCTGTGTGCAGGATGGTAGCCACGTTTCCATGCCTGCTTACTTCCGCTTCCTCACACTCATGGCCTTCCACGTCTTCCTCCAAGAGAAGGTGCGTGTCTTTCCTAGACCCTCGACTTAGGTCCCAGGACATGAGCGGAGGGGGCTTCCTGCTTCTAGGTGGCATCTGGGCACTTCTTCCCCTGCCATGCTGTCTGGTCTTCTGCAGGTGGACCTGGCAGTAGTGGAAGTGGGCATTGGTGGGGCTTTTGACTGCACCAACATCATCAGGTGAGGGAGCCGCTAGGGGGCGGAGGAGAAACTGGAGTCCTGTCGTTTGGTGGCTCAGTACCAGGGACCAGGGCCTTCTTGTCTCTTTCAGAAAGCCAGTGGTGTGTGGCGTGTCCTCTCTTGGCCTTGACCACACCAGCCTCCTAGGAGATACGGTGGAGAAAATAGCATGGCAGAAAGGGGGCATCTTTAAGGTAACAGGGCTGGAGAGGGTCATGGGAGCCCAGGGTCTGTCCTTTTAATGCTTACCAGGAATGGCTAGGGCAGAACCTTTAGTGACCTGGCCACCTGCATGGTCTGGCGTCTCATCCTTCTCCCCGTGTGACTTGAGCCCCTCTATGGCTTCAGCTGAAATGAGCCTCAGTCACAGGTCTGTGGGGCCCACGGGGGCAGATGAAGGACCCCCAACAGCCCCTGTCACTTTCTCCCTGGCCTGCCTGCAGCCTGGCGTCCCTGCCTTCACTGTACTACAGCCAGAAGGTCCCCTGGCCGTGCTGAGGGATCGAGCCCAGCAGATCTCAGTGAGTGAGTGGGTGGTTTGGTGGCAGGGTGGAGGTGTGTGCTGACCGCAGTGACACAGGTGTGTGTGTGGGGGGGGGCAGGGCAGTGTCGGGCGGCTGTCTATGCTCCGGGACACTTCTTATTCTGGGAGCAGGTCTTCGTAGGTCCTGGCAGTTGGGGTGTGGTCAGAGGGCTTTCTAACACAGTGGCGGTGGTGGCAGGTCTGCTGACCAGCTGTTGCCCTTCCCCCTGGCAGTGCCCTCTGTTCCTGTGTCCCCCTTTGGAAGCCCTGGAGGACGGCGGACTGCCGTTGACCCTGGGGCTGGAGGGAGAGCACCAGAGGTCCAATGCAGCCTTAGCCTTGCAGCTGGCCCACTGTTGGCTGGAGCAACAGGACCACCAGGGTAGGTGGGCCGGTGTGGGCATGTAGGTGGGCAGTACACGGAGCCTGCCTCAGAGGGGTCTGAACACAGACACTCATACCCTACAGACGTCCGGGAGCTGAAGGTGTCTGGGCCAAGCATACGGTGGCAGCTGCCCCTGGCACCTGTGTTCCATCCCACCTCCCACATGAGACACGGTAAGTTGGAGCTTCCTGTCTAGTCAGGACTGCTACACAGCTTTGTCCCCCCTGAGATGTTTATTTAGCCCCGTGCTGTATCTCCGTGCCCTTTGAGATGCATCTTTGGGTTTCCTGTTTGGCAGTTGGGGACAGTTCTAGACTGTTCCTAGGGGTGAGCATTCTTCCCTCCTTGGCCAGAGCTCACAAATCTTTGGAGGCTCCGTTTTCCTTTCTGCCAAATGAGATAATGATAGAACCTACTGCCAAGGGCTATTTTGATGGTTTATGATGTGACATCACTCAGATGCTGAGCCCAGCACCTGGAGGACCTGGGGGAGAGTGCCAGTAGCTGCTGTCTGTCATAAGGCTGAGGCTACCTCTGCCCCATCCTCCTAAACTGCTTTCAGCCCACAGAAAGGCTTGCATTCTTACGCCCCATTAGAATAGTTTCGGTGTGTGTGCCAGGTTGCTGTCAGGGACAGCCCTGGACCAGGTCTTAGGTCAGACTCTAGCCCCAGCCCTCACTTGCTTGTGAGCTCAAAACTCCGGCTGTCAGATGGGAATGTATTATTGTGTGCTAGCAGCCCAGTCTCAGGGTTGTCTGGAAGTTTCCATAGCAAGACAGCCCATTCCAGGAACCCAGGGGCTGCCCTTAGTAAGTGGATCCACCTGCAGGGCAAGAAGGCTGCAGGCCTTGTGGAGCGTAGAGCACTGCCTCGTCTGCCTTTGCCAGGGCTTCGGGACACGGAGTGGCCTGGCCGGACACAGGTGCTGCGGCGGGGACCCCTTACCTGGTACCTGGATGGCGCGCATACCACCAGCAGTGTGCAGGCCTGTGTGCGCTGGTATTGCCAGTCATTGCAGCACGGCGAACGCCCCAGTGGGTGAGCTCTCTTGCAGGGCTGGGCATGCAGGGGGCGGGGTCCTGGATAATGACCCCATTAGGGATGATTTCAGCCGCCATCAGTGAGCTGTAACCTGCTCTTTGGAAAAAAAATGCTATACTGCTAATTCTTTTACAGTGTGGTACAGATTTGCAAATGTACTAAATGGTGTTTCTACAATACAGTTGATACTGTGGGGCTGGAGAGATGGTTGTTAAAAGCCCTCGCTATTCTTGCAGAGAACCCGGGTTCAGCTCCCAGTATGCACATAGTGACTGACTCACAACCATCCTTGGGTCCAGTTCCAGGGGATCTAACGTGAGGCATTAGGGCTGGACCAGTTCAAGGAGGGTTAGATTCTGGGGAAATGGCTAGAGTGGGCTGGGAAGGAGCACAGAAGGTATGCCCCACCCATTTCTTCCTGATGCAGAGGCCCTGAAGTACATGTCTTGCTCTTCAATTCCACTGGGGACAGGGACTCTGCTGCCTTGCTGAAATTGCTACAGGTAAGGGACAACCCTCACCCTCGCCCCAGAGGGTAGGTAGCATGTAGCGTTGGTTCTGGCTGTGTGGGCGCAGGGGCCTGGTGTCCTCAGCTCTAAAATGGAGCCATTCCGTCACGTCTTTGCTTGGGGACAACTGCCAGAAAGGCTCCTAGGATCATTTTCCATTTCAGAGCAGGAGGCTGAAGTGGTTCATATCCAGAAACTACCCAGCCTGGGTTTGGGGCCTGCTCCCTAGCTAGGCTGCCTTAAGTAGGTACCACCCAAAATCTCTGCACAGTAGTCTGTGCAAGCAACAAGCCCAGAGGAGCATACCAAGGCACACAGGTGGGGCAGTGTGTGTGTGTGTGTGTGTGTGTGTGCGCGCGCTAAAGGCCTATGGCTTGTTACTACAGCCCTACTGGTTCAGGGATGGGCATGTCTCCAGAGCTGGGGGCCTGGGGCGCTATTTGGAAGTCAAGTGGGGGTGAGGAGCAGCTTTTTAGAAGACTGATGCCACGCCTCCCCTTGGTCTCCCAGCCCTGCCAGTTTGACTACGCCGTGTTCTGCCCCAACCTGACAGAGGTTTCGCCCACAGAGAACGCAGGTGAGAGGGGAAAGGACAGATAGTGTGGCCGATGCCGAAGGCCCGAGGTAACTGTGCAAGAGGAATGGGGCCTTTAAACCATGCTAGAAGACAGCAGTTTTAAAAGTTTTTATTTTCATTTATTTTTTTAATTTTTAAAGATGTATTTATTTATTATTCATATAGTATTCTGCCCATATGTGTGCCAGCATTCCAGAAGAAGGCACCAGCTCTCATTATAGATGGTTGTGAGCCACCATGTGGTTGCTAGGAATTGAACTCAGGACCTTCGGAAGAACAGACAGTGCTCTTAACCTCTGAGCCATCACTCCAGCCCCAGGGTATAGATTTTAATGTAGAATTTAGTACATTTTCAAATTTGTGCTGTGTAGTCACAACACTGTAAAAGAATGACCAGGTATAGCATTTTCTTAAGGGCAGGTTGCAGCCCACTGATGGCTACTGAGATCAGTTTAGTGGGTCTCAGCTAAAATTCCCTGGATAGAAGAGAAGGGAAGACATCAGTGCGCATGAAGGAAAAACCCTGTTTCAAAAAAAAGAAAGAAACCCAAAAGTTTGGGTTTGTTTTTGTTTTTTATTTTGATCTTTTCGAGACAGTTTCTCTTTGTAGCCTTGACTGTCCTGGGCTCTCTTTGTAGACCAGGCTGGCCTCGAACTCACAGCGATCCGCCTGCCTCTGCCTCCCAAGTGCTAGGATTACAGGTGTGCGCCACCATGCCCGGCTAGTGCTTTGTGGTTTAAAAACTTTGAAGGAGGCCAAGTGTGGTGGCACACGCCTTTAATCCCAGCACTCGGGAGGCAGAGGTAGGTGGATCACTGTGGGTTTGAGGCCAGCCTGGTCTACAAAGTGAATCTAGGACAGCCAAGGCTGTACAGGGAAACCCTGCCTCGGGGAAAAAAAACAAAAAACAAAAAACCCCAAAACTTTGAAGGAGTATGAAACATGCAGGTGGATCTCCAGGTCCGTGTGGAGAGTTCTAGAATGCCCATACGGTGAGGGACCCCACGGGGACAGACAACCAGGCTTTGCTTCCCAGGACAGGTAGCAGGCTGCACTAGTCAGTCCACCATGAGGACAGCCTGCAGAATTAAGCCCCAGGAGCTAAGGAAGTGCTCACTGTGCGCCCCTCCGCTCCACTGATGTGCCTCGCTCTGCACCCCACAGACCAGCAGAACTTCACAGTGACTCTGGACCAGGTGCTACTCCGCTGCCTCCAACACCAGCAGCATTGGAGCCGCCTGGGCGACAAACAGGCCAGCCCGGACCTCTGGAGCAGCGCCAGCTCACAGCCTAGTGGGCCAGGCTCCCTGCTGCTGGCCCCGCACCAGCCTCAGCCTACCAGCGGGAGCTCCCTTGTTTTCAGCTGTATCTCCCATGCCTTGCAGTGGATCAGCCAGGGCCGGGATCCTATCTTTCAGCCTCCGAGCTCTCCAAGGAGCCTCCTCACCCATCCCACGGCCAGCAGTGGGGCCAGCGTTCTCCGTGAGGCCGCTGCCATCCATGTCCTGGTGACCGGAAGCCTGCACCTGGTGGGTGGAGTTCTGAAGCTGCTGGAGCCTTCCCTGTCCCAGTAGCCAAGGCCGGACCGTCCCACACCTGCCCTGCCTTTTTCACAGACTTCCATACTCAGTGCCTTTTGATTTCTGCTTTCAGATTCTTTTGAGACTGGCCCAGGGTCCTCTGTGCCTTGGCCTCTCCTTCCTCTGGCATAGATAGCAGGGGCTTCCCAGCACTGAAGCAAGCTTTCAGCCCAACCCATCTCCCTACCCTCCCTGCTGCTGGCTCAGGTCCAGCCTATTGTGCGAGTTGCCTGACCAGCCTATGATCCCACCTGAGGTTAGGCCAGAGACTTCCTCCTCCCTCCCAGTGCCCTCTGGGAAGAGAAAGGGCCCTTGCCTGGGCATTTGGGGACTGTGGGCTGTCGGAACTAATCGAAGCTTTTAATCCTTTCTATTTTTTAATTTTTTTGTAAATAAATGACAAAACCGATTGGCTCCTAACATCCCAGCTCCCTCATCAGACATTTGGGGGGGTTGAGTTTGGAGCTGGACAACTGAAGAGTTCTAGCAGTGTGGCCTAGGAGCATACAGAGGCCTGTGTCATGAGAGCCTGGACCAGAGTTTGTCTGCCACACAGGAAGACATGCTCTGCAAACCTCCCTGGCAACCACGTGTTCAACTGGTGTGCCCATCTCACGGATGAGGGAGGTGGCTGGCTTCCGGGAGCCACAGAGCTGTCCACAGGCCCATTGCCGAGAAGAATCAGGCTTAGAACTCAGAGCTTTATGGGGGTAGCTGTGTCTCAGACCCCAGAGACTGTAGCGGGGGGTTCTTAGTGTTTGGTTTCTGTAGCCTCTGTCCCAGGGCTAGGCCACCAAGTGAATGAACAGCAAAGGGGACTGGCTTCCTCCTAACAGGTTCTTTGGCCATCTGTACCAGGCCAGCCCAACTTGTGTTCTGAGTCACCGAGGCCCCTCCCCTTCTCCCAGGACAACCCAAAGGGGCACTAGTTTCACGACTGATTTATTGGTGAATATACAGGGCTCGGCCCAAGACCAGCAGCCTGGCCACTCCCCTCCTACTGCCTGTCCAATGGATGGGCTGGGAGGTGGTCTCTCTGGCATTTCTGGGAGGGGCTGGGCTCTCCCACCCCACTGTTCTTGTCATCTTGGAAGCCTGCCCAGCGGAACACCCCTCAGCTTCTGTTTCCCCCACCAAAGTTGTGCCCTTCCAGGTGAGGAGGCCACTCGGGCCAGGTGCAGGCGGCTCTGGGCTCTGGGCTGGGCTGGGAGTGTCTGGGGTTCTCGCCTCCACCCTGCCCAGTTCACCAGCGTAGGATCCAGCTAAAGGCAGCAGCAGCTTAGGCTTCTACGGCAACAAGGATGTACACGGCCGAGCCATGTCTCTCTGTAGTCCCGGGGAGCTGTATTCCAGAGCCCCCGGATTGGACAGTTCTGTGAAGTGGGGTGAAGAGATTTCCCAAGGTGTTCCAAGGTGGAGTCTCCACTGGTAACAAGCCTGTGAGGGAGGCTTAAGGGGCAGGTGCAGAGGGCATGCTCCATCCTCGGCTGAGTGCAAGTGTTTGGCTCCTGGGACAAGTTCTTGGCCAGCAGTTCCCAGCTTGTAGCTACTCCATCTCTCCTGCGGGGCAAGGGCTGGCTTGGGGCCCCCCAGGCTCCGGGCTGGGCACTATGCCATGCTGCTGGTGGAGCAGGGGGTGCTCTGGGTACTCCCGATGCTGTGGTTGGTACTGCTGCTCTCAGAGGAGGCTGGGGCAGCCACCGCCACCACGGGCTCCCGCTTGTTGGGGGCACCTGAGGGGCATGGGCAGGGGTGGAGGTCAGGGCCCCAGCCGGGGTTCCCCCACTCCCTCAGAGGCTTCCCTGGGTATGCCCCGGGGTGGGGTGGAGGAAGGGGGTGAAGGCTTGGGGTACTCACGTGTATGAGAATATATGTACCAGAGTGCAGCCGTGAGCAGGGCCCCAATGAGGAAGGCACCAAAGGTGATGCCCAGTACAGAGGGCAGGACGAGGCCTTTGCCTGTGTGACCAAAGAAGGACCAATGGTAGTCAGTATACTCTGGCCTCAGGCCGGTCCCTACCCTGTCATGCTGGCCTGGGTCACAGGTATTATGTTAATTTCAGTTCAGCCAGTGACCTCTGACTTCTCTCAACATAAACCTCTTCATCTAGCGCACGGGCTCAGTACAGTACTAAGCGGAGGGCCCAGCTAGCCAGGCCTTCTGAGCCACGCTTCTGTCTCTGAAGGCTAGCAGAGAAACATTTCTTTTTTTTTTTTTTTTTCTCCTGAGACAGGGTTTCTCTGTGTAGCCTTGGCTGTCCTAGACTTGCTTTGTGGACCAGGCTGGCCTCGAACTCACAGTGATTCGCCTGCCTCTGCCTCCCAAGTGCTGGGATTAAAGGTGTACGCCATCACACCGGGAGGAGAAACATCTTTATAGATGGCATGATAGGTGCAAAGAATGAAAGGGACCCGCTCTGCCATGCTGTGGGACCTTAGGTCAGCGCCCCATCCCCAACCGCCCCCATCTCATCAGACACAAGTGGACCAGAGCATCTTTTCAAGACTAGTGTTGCTCGGGTTACTTCTGTCTTCTACATGGCCTTGGGCCCTTGGTCTCTGGCTTCCTGTCCGCACAGGGGGCCCCCTGTATTCTCTGTCCTGGCTTGGGGGTGAGCGTACACTGTCTTAGTCTACATGGCATGTATCTGTCCCTAGCAACAGGGACTCTTTTGCCTGGTGGTGCCTGGGCCCCCAGGGGAACAGATAAAGAAGAGACCAGAGGGTGCTAGGCTGAAGGGACTTTCTCCACACTACACAAGGAATGTAAGGCCTATCCTACACGTAAGGTGCCTTATGTTCCATCCAGGAGGTCAAGTCCTCCAGCAAGGCGTACCAGTGACCAAGGGGACAGAGCTGAGGCCTGGGAGGGGTCTGAGGTCTGGAGGGCTGTCCCATTTGTCTTCCTCAATTAAGATGCATCTTACTGATGCATCAGGCTCCTGGGCCCGAGACACCCTCCTCTCCTCCCGAGGGCTGCCATCCCATCTCCCCACCAGTATCTCGGCTCCATCCCTCCGTTGTCCACCGTTCCCGCTCACCAGACAGGTCAGGGCTGACGATGTTCAGGTGCATGGAGACTGTCTTGTAGACTGTCTTGTAGACTTCCTGAGGAGGGAGGAGAGTGGTAAGTGGTCCAGCCTTCGGCGGACAGCATGTGGTTCTCCCTGGTTCTGCAGCTCTGGCCTGTCACCAGGCCAAGCCTTGGCTGAGTCCTGTGTCCACCGCTTACTAGCTGGGAGCCTGAGGGCAGGTCCTAGGGAGGCATGTGCCGTGCAAGAGCAGCAAGATAGTCTGTGTCTGTGTAAATGGTTTTCAGGCTCCCTGGAGGCCTCTGATGCCCATGTGTTTAGGGGGCACTCAGCCTCTCTTACCCTGGGAGCCACAAGGCAGGTCAGCCCAGATGCCTGGGGGCTCGGGACTTGGAAGGTGTGGTCTTCTGGGGTCACAGCTTCAGGAGGTTTTGAATCCTGAAAGTCTGTGTGCAGATACCTGGAGTGTTCCTGGGCAGGTGTCAGGACTGAGGGCCCCGAGAATGGAACTCACCAGACAGTAACATGCGGGTGCCAGCAAAGCAGGATATCAGGCTTTCCCATTACTCCTTAAGCTATTTGCTTTACTGAGATAGTCATGTGCGTGCTCGCCATGTGGGTGGGATACTAGAAGAAGTGAGTGACTAGGTGGGTTAGTGGAAGAGCTGAGAATGATGGGTATATAGGGCTTGTGGGTGAGTAGGGAGAAGGCTAAGCGGTGGCTGGTAGAGGGAGGGGAGGCCGGTAGATGCATTGGGGGTGGGTAGGTAAAGGAATAGATAAGAAGGTGGATGGATGGGTAGGTGGATGGGTGGGTAGGTGGATGGGTGGGTGGGTAGGTGGATGGGTGGGTGGGTAGGTGGATGGGTGGGTGGGTAGGTGGATGGGTGGGTGGGTAGGTGGATGGGTGGGTGCGTAGGTGGATGGGTGGGTAGGTGGATGGGTGGGTGGGTAGGTGGATGGGTGGGTAGGTGGATGGGTGGGTGGGTAGGTGGGTGGGTGGGTAGGTGGATGGTGGGGTGGTGGATGGGTGGGTGGGTTGGATGGGTGGGGTGGGGTGGGTGGATGGGGTGGGTGGGTAGGTGGATGGGTGGGTGGGTGGATTGGTGGGTAGGTGGATGGGTGGGTAGATAAGGAATGGATAAGAAGGTATATGGGTAGGTAGGTAGATGGGTAGGTAGGTGGGTGGGTAGATGGGTGGGTAGATGGGTAGGTGGATGGGTGGGTGAGTAGGTAGATGGGTGGGTAGATGGATGTGTGGGTGAGTAGGTGGATGGATGGGTGGGTGGGTAGGTGGATGGGTGGGTGGGTGGGTAGATGGATGGGTGGGTAGGTGGATGGGTGGGTAGGTGGATGGGTGGCTGTGTTGTTTGGATGGGTGAGTGGATGGTTGGGTGTGTGGGTGGGTGGAGTACATGAATAAGTAGGTCAATTGGTTGGTATGTGGATGGATGGTTGGGGTCTGGTGGGTGGGTGGGGTAGATGGGTGCAGGGGGATGGCTAAGTATTCAGGGGATAAACATAGATGGATAGTTGCAGCTGTCTGTGTACACTAACGCCACCGTTCCAGTGAGGCAGCAGGTGGCAGTGCATGCCCCTGACAGCCAAGCTGTTGAGCCTTGCTCTGCTGGCTGCCAACTGTTTCTAGATCCCACTGCCCTGTCACTGCCCTCTTACCTTCAGACCCCAGACCCATAAGACCTGGGCCATGCCCACTCACCTGTGACAAGGCTCTAGGCTGCAGGGCTAGGTTGCAACTGAGGGTGCCAGCTGTGGGGGTGGGCACCATGTAGAGGAAGAAGCTGAAGCGGGGGTCACCTTCGGGGCTCGGGGACAGGAAGTTCACACAGCTGCCCTTGGCCGCTCGGCCCTTGATGAGTTCCACCATCTCCCCTTCAGGCCTCAGGTCCAGGTAGCAGCTGTCTAGCTGGACTGTGACGTCAGAGGTCGATGGAGACATGCTCACCTGCACAGAGGGGCAAGCTATGTACAGATATATTTGGCCCTTCACTAACACCCCCTCTTGACAGCTAGAAGGGGAGTCCCCACCCTCTGTATAAAAGACCAGAAGGGGCCCCACAGAGGAAACAGGATGGACAGGGTGACATTCCCATTTGCAATTCCTTTTCTATCTGTCCCCCACACCCAGGCTGGCCTTCTCCTTCCTCTGGAAGGTGAAGTCTCGTGTTTTCTTTAAGTGGGGTGCCCAGTACCTGCACAAAGCCATGCTGGCCCAGCTCAATGGTACTGGATTCCTGGAGGAAGTGCTGGCTGAGGTAGAGGCCCAGCTGGAAGGACAGCCTGTCCGTGACAATGCACTGCACCGTTTCCTGTGGGGCGGGCACGAAGGGAGGACAGTCAGTTTGGATGCGGTGGCATCCACACATCTCTGGGGCTGCTCCTAAGACCCCTATGGGGTGGGGTCTTTTCTCATGCCACAGTTTACAGCCAATGGCCATTGAGCCCGAGGAAGGTTAAATGATTTGCCTAAGGCGTGTGCTAGACACGTGGATTTAAGCAGCATAAAGTGTGTAACCCTTGGCAGCCCTGCTGCCATTGTACAGAACAGGAGACTGATGCACACCAGAGACATGGGGAGCTCATTAGGATTTAGGCCTGAGTTTCCTGAGGCCTGTTCTCTGGTAAGCCAGAAATGGGGGCCCCACCCCTGCAGCACACCCCGAACCAGTGGGAAAGCATGGCAGACCGTCCAGCTCACCTGAATTGGTGGTGAGCCTGATGGGAAATTGATGATCACCTGCAAAGACAGAGGCAAGAAGCTGGTCAGAGCCAGGAAGGCCGCGGAGAGGGTGTCCCGCCTCCCAGCCCCATGTTATGGACGGGAAGGCTCAGCTACACCGTGTTTATGCTTTGACTCCTATGAGTGCTACTCTCTGCTCCCCCAAACAACCCTCAGCCCCTAGGATCAGCGTGCCTGAAGGGACACCAACTCTGCAGGTCTTGGCGCCTTCTGGCCCTGGGCCTTACCTCATTGCTGATCACGTGCGCTGCCATTCTCATACCACAGCTGGAGTAGTTGCTGCTCAAGACAAGTTGGCCATAACTGTCTTCCGCCTGGCAGCGGGAGTCCCAGAAAGCCAGGCCTGTGATGGTACACTGCAGAGTCTGGTTCAGGGGAGAAGGGCACCGTCAGGGGGCCCTGCACTTCCTCAGGCCTTGAGGGCACTACCGAAACACTGTAAGAACTGCCCACTGGGGCCGGAGAGATGGCTTGGCGGTTAAGAGCGCTGGCTGTAGCCGGGCGGTGGTGGCATATGCCTTTAATCCCAGCACTCGGGAGGCAGAGGCAGGTGGATTGCTGTGAGTTCAAGGCCAGCCTGGACTACAAAGCCAGTCCAGGAAAGCAAAGGCTACACAGTGTCGAAAAGCCAAAAAGAAAAAAGAAAAAAGAAAGAGTGCTGGCTGTTCTTGCAGAGGACCCAAGTTGGCTCCCAGCACCCAACCCATGAGGGATGACCCCTGGCCTCTGCGGAAGCTGTATCCATAGGCACGTACCCACCCTACACATAACTTAGAATAAGTAAAACAAATACTTCTTTAAATGTCTCTGAGAAGACATGGATGATTTATCAAAGGTCTAACAGAGATTTCAGATAAGCCAGGCAGGTGGGGGTGGGGAATGACTCAGTGGAGGATGGGTGACCAGAATGTCTTCGTGTGTGTGTGTGTGTGCGTGTGCGTGTGCGTGTGTGCGCGTGTGTATGTGTGTGGTGTTTTGCCTAAGTGTATGTCTATGCACATACACATGTAATGCCTTTAGATTCCAGCAGAGGGCGTTAGAGCCCACAGATCAAGAGTTACAGATGGTCCTGAGCCATCATAAGGGTGTTGGGAATCAAAGTCAGGCCTTCAGAATGAGTAGCAAATGCTTTTCACTGCTGAGCCACCTCTCCAACCCTATCTACATTACACATTTTCCCCCCAGCTGGGTGGTAGTGATACACACCTTTAATCCCAGCACTTGGGAGGCAGAGGCAGGTGGATCTCTGTGAGTTTGAAGCCAGCCTAGTCTACAGAGGTAATCCCAGGATAGCCAGGGAAACCCTGTCTCAAAAAAAACAAAACGAAACACCAACCAAACAAAAACAACAACAACAACAAAAACTGTTCAAAAGTTAAAAGAAGGGGCTGGAGAGATAGCTAAGAGCACTGGCTGTTCACAATTGTCTGTGACTCTGGTTCCAAGGGATCCATTGACCCTTGTGTCTCCATGGACATTGAACATATGTGCTGCACAGACTTTCATGCAGGCAAAACACCCATATACATTTTTAAAACATCTTAAAAATTGCTTTAAAGAAAAAAGTGAAGGCTGAGCATGGTGGCACACGCCTTTGATCCCGGCACTCAGGAGGCAGAGGCAAGCGATTGCTGTGAGTTCGAGGCCAGCCTGGTCTACAAAGCAAGTCCAGGACAGCCAAGGCTACACAGAGAAACCCTGTCTCAAAAAAAAGTTAAAAGAAGCTGGGCATGGTGGTGTATGCCCTTACTCCTAATCCCTTAGGAGACAGGCAGACAGATCTCTATTGAGTTCAAGACCAGCCTGGTCTACATAGCACATTCCACACTAGCGTGGTACGTAGCCAGATTCTGACTCCCAAAACAAAAGGGAGGTAAAGCCATGCCTATAATCCCAGCCTACTGGAGGTGAGGTCAGGAGGACCACAAGTTCCAGGCCATTCTCAGCTGCACGGCTACATAGCAAGTTCAAGCCCACCCTGGGCTATGCGAGACCATGTCTCAGAAATAAACAAGTAAATGAAAATAAAATTTCAAAAACCTTGCAGAGATCAAGAGACACACCAAGCCCCAGAAACAGTATTCTTATTATTCACAAGGAGCTATGCCTTGGCTCACTGCTAAGGAAGAATCTTAATTAGGACAGAAGAGCCACATTCCCCTTCCATACTGGCAGAGGGCTTTCGGTGATGTTATTTATATCAGTGTGGAAATAGAGCCAAGTGGTCAAAGCTCAGCGTAAACCACTCTGAAGATTAAATCATGTCCCGGGAATCCCATCAGCTCCTTGAGCAAGTTTATAACAGTGCAGGACTGGATGCAGCCCGCATTCTGAGCACTGGGGAGGAAACTCGGGACACCATGTCACTAGCATAGAGCGTGGCATTAAGGGCAGCTTTCGAAGTTGTAAAGGGATCAGAAGTGTGTAGCATAGAGGGCGCCTCTTATGGTTATATGCAAAACAACAAGAACAACAGGAAAGAGGCTTCCAAGCAACAGCGATAAAGCCACAGGACAAGGTGCAGACAGGAGGGTCAGAAATTCAAGGTCATTCCCAGGTAGTGAGCTCAAGGCTAGCCTGGGCTATAAGAGACCCTGTAATAGAGAGAAAAACACAAATGAAAAGAAAAGAGACAACACAATGTTGGCAGCCATTGTCTTCAGAAGAGAAGATTAAGATTTTTCTCCATTCTGTGCTAATGGTGATGCACACCTTGAATCCTAGCACCCAGGAGGCAGAGGCAGGTGGATCTCTGTGAGTTTAAGGCTAGCCTGGTCTACATGGTGAGTCCTAGTCCAATCAGTAATACGTAGTGAAAGTCTTAGTCTTTCTGTGTATATGTGTGTGTATGTACATATATATATATGTATGTGTGTGTATATATATATGTATTTCCCATTCTAGTTGTTATATTCTAAAAGGTATACATTTAAAACCTGTGCATGGCCGGGCGCAGTGGTGCAGTGGCACACGCCTGTAATCGCAGCACTTGGGAGGCAGGGGCAGGTGGATCTCTGTGAGTTCAAGGCCAGTCTGGTCTACAAAGGGCATCCAGGACAGTCAAGGATACACAGAGAAACCCTGTCTCCCAATAAATAAATAATAAATAAAACTTGTGGGGCTGGAGAGATGGCTCAGAGGTTAAGAGCACTGACTATTCTGCTGTTCTTCCAAAGGTCCTGAGTTCAATTCCCAGAAACCACATGGTGGCTCACAACCATCTATAATGTGATCTAATGCCCTCTTCTGGCCTGCGAGCTATGTATATATAATAAATAAAATCTTTAAAATAAATAAATAAATAAATAAAACTTGTGCATGTAGTCTATATACGTGTGTGTGTGTGTGTGTGTGTGTGTGTGTGTGTGTTCTACCCATTATAAGTACCCCATCAAGGTTTGATATCAGTCACCTTTTACTCTTGCATTTCACTTTACTTTTTAAAAAATTAGTGTTGTTGTTGTCGTTATTATTGCACGAAGGATGGTTACATATGTAAAGGTCAGAGCACAATTTGGTGGAGTTGGTTCGTCCTCTCTTTCCACCTTATGTGAGTTCCAGGGATTGAACTCAGGCCAGCAGGCTTATGTGGCAAGTGTCTTATCCACTGGGCCATCTCATCAGATTCATCTGCCTTATTTCTTTTTCTTTTCTTTTATTTATTTATTATTATGTACACAATGCTCTGCATGTACACCTGCAGGCCAGAAGACAACATTAGATCACATTATAGATGGTTGTAGCCACCATGTGGTTGCTGGGAATTGAACTCAGGACTTCTGGAAGAACAGTCAGTGATCTTAAGCTCTGAGCCATCTCTCCAGCCCTCTGCCTTATTTCTTGAGACAGGATCTCCCCCCTCCCCCCTCCCATCTCTCCCTCTTTCTCTCTCTCTCTGCCCCCCCTCCCCTCTCTGTCAACAGGGTCTCACTACATAGCCCTAGCTGGCCTGGAACTCATTATGTAGACCAGGCTGGCTTTGAACTCACAGAGGTCTGCTTGCCTCTGCCTCTGCTGGGACTAAATGTGTGTGCTACCATGCCTGGCAAGACAGGGAGGGTCTTCCACTGAACCTGGACCCCACTGATTGGCTAGCCTGCCTGGTCAGAGAGATCCCAGGGCCCGCCTTTTTCTGCCTCCTAGTGCTGGGGATCAGAATGTAGGTCTTCATGGCTTGTATAGCAAACACTTGGCCACCGAGCAGCTCTCTGCCCATACCTTGGTTATTTTATTTACCAACCAGACAAAGACCATGTGGTACAAATTTCTGTGACCACCTGGCTCAACCAGCAGTAAGATTAATAATGAAGGGGCTGGAGAGATGGCTCAGAGGTTAAGGGCACTGACTGTTCCTCCAGAGGTCCTGAGTTCAAATCCCAGCAACCACATGGTGGCTCACAACCATCTATAATGTGATCTGATGCCCTCTTTTGGCCTGCAGGTGTGTGTGCAGGTAGAACACTGTGTACATAATAAATAAATCTTTAAAAAAAAAAAGATTAATAATGAAGACTAAGCCAGATGGTGGTGGCACACATCTTTCATCCTAGTACTCAAGAGGCAGAGGCAGGCGGATCTCTGTGGGTTTGAGGCCAGCCTGGTCTACAGAGTGAGTTTCAGGACAGCCAGGGCTACACAGAGAAACCCTGTCTTGAAAACCAACCAACCAATTTAAAAAGGTTAATAATGACTACCTAATATTGGTATTGTGTTTTGAGATTGGAGCTCATGTCGCCTGAGCTATCCTCAAACTCCTTATGCAGCTGAGGATGACCCTATTTTCCTATCTCAACCTTCTATGCAGCCAGGTCCAGCCTGGAATTCACCATCTTCCTGTCTCAGGCTCCAGGCTCTGGGAACACACGTGCATGGCTCTGTGCTATGTTCAAACTGCATTTCACTAGTGAGGAAACTGAGGTTTGCAGAGGGATGCAATTAGCCCGACGGCCTGGGCTAGGCCCCTGAAATTCTTGGCTGAGGACCAGCTGTCCGTGCCATCCCGAGGAGGAGGGGCAAGGCTTTACTCACCTGCACAAGTGTTTTATTGAGTGTCAGAGTCATGTGGCCATTGCTACACTTCGGCTGGATCAGAGACTTGAGGAGCTCAGGGTTGCACCTGTCCTTGGGAGGCGTGGTCAAAACTGGTGCAGGTGAGGTCTGGAGCACACCACCACCTGTGGGGTGGGTGGAGCGGACGGTCACTGGGTGCTCACTGAGGGCGGAGTTCTAGGGTGGCTAGCTACTCACTGCCCTCATGTGGGAGGTGACGCCAGAAGGGCTCAGAGAAACTGGCCTAAGCTCAAAGAACAGTGTGGTGAGCGATCTGAGGGGAGCAACAGAACGGGTGGGCAGGGAGGGACACAGGGCTGGGGCTCACCGCAGCTAGAGGCCCTCAGTGAGACGTCACTGGCCAGAGGGAGCTCCACAAAGGAGGCGACAATGCTGGCGTTGAGCTTGCGGGCCTCCCCTATCAGGCCTTGGGGTGTTTCTGGGAGCGGGAAGCCTTTGATGCTCTTTTCTGGAAAGATCTTGATGGAGTATTCACCTGTGGTCTGAAGGTAGGGAGGAAAAAAAGGAGAGCAGAGGCCATCACCTCTGGTGACTCCTGCCCTTCTCTCCTGCCTTGCTGCCCTTCCCCTCTCCTCTTTGTTTCTCTTTATCCTCTAACCCAGCTCAGAGTTTGTCTCTCTGGGGGGGTCTTCCTTGGCCCAGCTTAGGTTAAGGGACTCCCTGGCCCATCAACAAAAGCTTCCTAGCGGAAGTGGCCTCTACGGTTAACAACCGGAAGGAAAACAGGTAGTAGCCGCAGGTAGAAAGTTGGGGCAGAAGAACCAAGGTGCTGGGCAGTGGTGGCGCATGTCTTTAATCCCAGCGCTTGGGAGGCAGAGGCAGGCGGATTGCTGTGAGTTCGAGGCCAGCCTGGTCTACAAAGCGAGTCCAGGACAGCCAAGGATAACACAGAGAGACCCTGTCTGGGGGTGGGGGGCGGGCAGGGGAAGAATAATCATGGTGTGCAAAGGCTCAGGCTGGAGAGGGGGTGCAAGGCTCACCCAGATCTGCATGTTGTGGTTTGTATCGATGAGCCAGGATACATCCCGAGGACCCTGCAGGATGAGAACGGCATCGGGAGCCCCAGATGTGCAGCTCAGTTCCACATTTACAGACACTGTCCGGGGCCTGCAGCAGGCAAAAGCACTGGGTCAGGAGCTAGGTTTGAAGGCTTGAGTATAGGGACAGGCCTGCCTGGTGTGTTGGTTTGAATGAGATGTCCTCTCTTAAGTCTTGAGCATTTTGACTACTTGCCCCTAGTTGGTGACATTGTGTGGGGACGTCTTTAGAGGTGGGCCTTTGCTGGAGGGTGTGGGATGCAGGATGCAAAGGGTAGGCTTTGTGCCCTCTGCCTCCTCTTCACGATTCAAGACGTGAGCTCTCAGAGGTTGCTCCAGCTGCCCACCCACTGCCTGCTGCCTCCACTCATGAACTCTGACCCTCTGCAACTGTAAGCCCCAAATAAACTCTTCTATATAAATACCATCTTGCTTGTGGTGTTTTATCAGAGCAATAGGGACATACTACACCTGGAATATAGGAGGGAACCTGGGGAGGGCCACGCCCCGGTTGCCTAGCACCCTTACCCGGCCCCGGAACCTGGCAGAATCCTCAGGATGTACGCCTCCTTGTGGCCAGTCACACCTTCCAGGCGGCAGCCTCGGACGGCGCTCGGGGCTCGTGGTTCCCACTCAAGTGTGGCGCCCATGTCCTGGTGAGCTTTTGCCGAGCAGCCGGCTAACAGCCCTGGAGCTGGAGCTGTAGAGACAAGCGTATCAGAGACTTCCTTCAGCCAAAGGCAGTGGCTGGCGGTGACCTTCAGGACACAGAGCCTCACAGGTGAGGAGGGGATGACGGAGGACTTAACTGCTGAGTGCCTGGCCCTCATTTCCTCAAGTGTCAACACAGGGTTAACATAATGAGTGAGCCTTCGGCAAGTGTCAAGGGTGTAGCCCTACCCCCTCCACTCCTGCCCCTCAAGTCCCCATCCCCCACCCAGCACATCAGTGTAGGTCAGGCATCTTCCTTAATTGTTCTCCATCTTGATTTTCTTTTCTTTCTTTTTTTTTTTTGGTTTTTCGAGACAGGGTTTCTCTGTGTAGCCTTGGCTATCCTGGACTCACTTTGTAGACCAGGCTGGCCTCGAACTCACAGCGATCCGCCTGCCTCTGCCTCCCGAGTGCTGGGATTATAGGTGTGCGCCACCACGCCTGGCTACCATCTTGTTTTTTCGAGTCACAGTCTCTCACTGAACCTGATCACAGACTTTGCTAGACTGACTGAGAAGCAAGTCCCAGGGATCCTCCTGTCTCTGTTTCCTCAGTGTGTCACCATGACAGCTTTTCATTTGGGGGGCGGTGCTGGGAGCTCCTAATTTAGGTGCTCATCACATGCGGGGCAAACCATTGCCTGCTGAGCCCTCTCCTCAGCACTCCCCCCTTTAAAGTCAAGGTCTATTGTAGCCCAGGCTAGCCTTGAATTCCTTACTCTCCTGCGTCTGCCTCCCGAGTGCTGGCGTTATTGGATCTCTGCCACTGTGTTCAGTGTTGTTGGAGATGTAATCCAGGACTTAATGCTGTGCAAGTGCTCTACCAACTGAGCCACATCCCCAGCCGAAAATCTGGCCTTTCTCCTCTGATATTTGATGAGGAAGCCGTCACTAACTGCAGAGGGGACCACCCAGCCATGTGTGACGTTGGGCAAATCACGTGCCACCATGGGCTAGTAGTACCCAGCTCTGGAGTTTGCTCAGCCTTCTCTGCAATTGAACCTGAACCGAGAAGCAACTGAGGAGCTGACCTTGGCCCAGCCGGAGGACGACACTTTTGGGGTCATCCAGTACCGCCATTGAGTTGACAGAGCTCTTCGGGGCTATCCAGCTAAGGATCTGTTCCCTGGAGGTAAGGGGCGGCAACGTGACGTTGTCCCTTGGAGGCTCTTGGAAGATGACCAGTCTGGGGTTCTGTGGAGACAGAGTGCTGAGTCACTTCCTGCCATGCAGATCAGGAACCAATTTAGGGAGTCAGCTCAGTCCGTTGGCAGAAAAGAGGTTAGGACGGAGAATGAGAAGGCGACAAAGTCGCCGGGCAGCCCAGAGACCCCCAAAGTACCTCTTCTAGTGTCCATCTCTCTCATAGCATATGAGTGCTATGCAGACACACACATTTGTTTGTCCACCTGTCCCAGCTTCACCCTCACCACAAGACACTCATTCAAGTCACTTGTAATGACGTCATGCAACTACTGTCCGAATCCCTCTACACTCTGAGGGTTACGTGAGGGAAATCTTGGTGTGCATTCCCACACAGTATTCAACACATTGCGGGCATCGAGTCTTTGCTCTCTGGGGATCTGATATACCTGCCGTACTTGCCACCTGCCACATGGCAGGTACTCCCGGTGCACGACGAAGGGGGAGATGGAAGGAGAAAAGAAGAAAGGTGTGAAAAACAATGCACGAATGAAAGACAGATGGGTGTTGCCTGCCCTGGGAATCTGACCATTCAGAAAGACGTCATTATTTGAAGTAATAGACGGCAAAGGACATTATTTAGTAAATAATAAAAGCGACTCAGAGGCAGGGCGTGGTGGCACATGCCATTTCATCCCAGGAGCCAGGAGGCAGAGGCAGGCAGATCTCTGTGAGTTTGAGACCAGCCTGGTCTACAGAGTGAGTTCTAGGACAGGGCTACACAGAGAGACCCTGTCTTGAAAAACAAAACAAAACAAAACACAACAACAACAAAAACAGGGATTGAGAGATGGCTCAGCGGTTAAGAGTCCTGATTATTCTTCCACAGGACACAGGTTCAATTCCCAGCACCCACATGGCAGCTTACGACCATTTGTAACTACAGTCCTAGGGGATCCAAGATTTTTCTGGCCTCCTCAGGCATAAGGCACAGATATGGTACGCAGACAAAACATACACAAATTTAAATTAAGTTAAATTTAAAAAGAAACAAAACCCTAGTCCCCTGGCAGCGGCAGAGCTTCAGAGTAGATATTAAAGACTGGGGCGACAGTGAGAGAAGGTGGGATGGCACACACTGCCTGCTCGGCAGGCAGTAACCTCAGTACCACAGGGTTACAGCAATGACTAAAGGGCATGACGTTTGTCAGTCTCCCGACACTGAGGACCTCTGGCCTGTGGGTGCTGGTCTACACACCGAAGATTCTGTGCCTGTCACCTCGAGCGCTTAACCGGAGTAAAAAGATGCGGCTGAGCTAGAGCAGGCCGCTGTGCAACCCTCCAGCCCGAGTTCCTGTTTCAGGTGTCATTCAGGGCCCTGCCAGCTCCCCAGCCCTGGAGGAGGGGAAAGGAAGGGACCATGAGAAGGTTGCTGGGACCATAAGAAGGTTGCCGGGACCTTACCTTGCCCCTCTCAGCCATAAGGGGAAGGCACTGGGACGGAAGCTGGACCCTTGCGGTTGGACTTGGGAGGGCATGGCGCCTCCACCATGTGAGCTATGAGTCCATCTGTGAGAGGGTCTTCACTTCTACAGCCCACCTCTGCCTCCTCTAGGCCTACTTTCTGGTCCTGTCCCTACCCCCTCT
Organism: Acomys russatus; assembly: GCF_903995435.1. Taxonomy (NCBI): domain Eukaryota; kingdom Metazoa; phylum Chordata; class Mammalia; order Rodentia; family Muridae; genus Acomys; species Acomys russatus. The sequence goes on from NC_067160.1 coordinate 50,663,436, forward strand.
GCCTTCTCCGTGTCCTGAATTGCGGCATCCATCCACCTCCTGATCCAGACTCTTATTCCAGATCCAATTCATTCCCGCTTGTTCTACGTCAGGGCTGTGGAACTCAAGGCATGGCGGCCATTTTGAATCATGGCCCCCTGGACACTAGGCTCTGGCTCAGAGAAAAAGGGAGACCAAGCGTAGGGTGGGGGTTGGGGTGCTTCCCACAGCTGGTCCAGAGTTAGGGAGGCGTCGCACACTCACGTAGACCAAATGCAATGGGATTTCCGGGGCCTGGAACTTCACGAAGACAGTTCTGTTAGAAATGAGGGCCAGTAACACCTTTCGGGTATCGGTGCCATTTTGCTCGGATGCCTGAAGAGTCAGCTCCAGCTGTGACAGCACCTGGGGGAGGAGTCAGGAACAGAGATCTATCAGTGAGATCAGGGGGGTGGGGCAGGAACGATTTGTGCACAATTGCGGGTCATGCCACTGGCCCTACTTGGCTTGACGTGCCCTTGGCAGCTACCTGCGTGCAAAAGAGTACCTGAGCTCTCACATACCGACAAAACAGAAAAGGACTGCCTGCCTCAGCGAGCACTGCCACCAAGCCTGGCGCCCTGAGTTCAATCCCTGGAACCCACCTGGTGGGTCCCGCCAGCCGTCCACTAACCTCTACACCAGTGCTTTGGCACCAGCACATGCAAGTGTGCACACACTAAGTAAATAAATAAGAACACATCAAATCAGAAGTAAGTTTAAAAAAAAAAATGAATGATGAATGAGATTGGTTCCACCCAACCAGAAAAGAGGAAAAACTAACTAAGACGGGTCTACGCTTCGTTCATGCAGCATTCAGGATTGCAAGACTGACCCTTCCTTTCCTCCAAAACTGCCTTCTCCTGACAGGTTCTTGCTTTGTGCCCAGGCTGGCCTCGAACTCTTTCCTCTTCCTAACCTATCTCAGTCTCCCCAGGGCTGGAGTTTTTCGGGCATATGCCATCACATCCAATCAGGATGATTTCTATTGAGCACCTGCTGCAAACTGATCCACATAGGATGACCTATGTGGGCTGGAGAGATGGCTCAGCGGTTAAGAGCACTGACGGCTCATCCAGAGGTCCCAAGTTCAGTTCCCAGCAACCACATGGTGTAGCTCACAAGCATCTATAATGTGGTCAGATGCCCTCTTCTGGCCTACCAGTGTATATGCAGGCAGAGCACTGTATACATAATAAATAAATTTAAAAAAAAGGAATGCCCTATGTGCCAGGCATGGTGGCACATGACTGTAATCCTGGCACTCTGGGAAGGAGAGGCAGGTGGATCTCTGTGAGTTCGAGGTCAGCCTGGTCTACAAAGTGAGTCCAGGACAGCCAAGGCTACACAGAGAAACTTTGTCTTGAAAAGAAAAAAAACAAAAACAAAAAACCACAAAAACAAAAAGACTATCCTACGTATAGAAGCAGGGACTCCCCTCTCACTGTCCTCTCTCCTTCTCTGGTTGTCCCTTGGAGGCCACATGCGGCATCCCCAATTGTTCCTAGAGCTGGGATGTAGCGCAGTGGCAGATCACACACACAGGCCCTGGTCCTACCTACATTTACACATGAGCCCTATGGAAACAACCTAAGATGGAGGCACCTTTTTGTTTTTGTTTTTGTTTTTTGAGACAGGGTTCCTCTTTGTAGCCTTAGCTGTCCTGGACTCACTCTGTAGACCAGGCTGGCCTCGAACTCACAGAGCTCTGCCTGCCTCTGCCTCCTCGAGTGCTGGGATTAAAGGCGTGTGCCACCAAGCCCGGCTACGGAGGCACCTTTTAAAACGCTCGCAATTAGGAAACAGAGTCACAGAGAAGTGCAGCCACTTGCACAGAAGGCTGAGAATGCCACACTACTCTGTCCAAAAAAAGAGTAAGAAGGAAGAAAAGATGGCCAGATCAAAACCATTCTGAGAGTTTTCTGAGCCCGAGGGTGAGAGAAGGTTGCCTGGCCCGGCTCGGTGCCTCAGAAGCTGCGAGGCGTCTCGGAGGACGAAGGCAAATGGGAAATCTTCCAGACAGTCTCTGGTGGTTCCTGCCAGCAGCGTGCAGCCAGACAACTGTTTCCAAAGTCTCTCCTTCATCAAAAAGCAGAGCACTGGTTTACCTCAGGGACAGCAGTGGAAAGTTTTAGGGTCTGGCTTGTAATCCTCTCCCTGTTGTTTCCAGACTGATGTCACAAAGCCAGAGACAAGCGTTTCAGCCCCTGGAAAAATCTGCTCAGAAATATTTCCGCTACTCAGTAAATGATCTCCCTAATCACTCTTTGTTTTCCAGCTTAACTCTTTAAAACAACACGAGGAAAGAGCAAATGATATCACTTTGTTTTCAAAGTGTTGACGAATGGCTTTTGTCATGTTAGTGTTTTCTTTAGGTTCTTATCCTTACTTTAATTCTTTTAAAAATTATTATTATGGTTTTTTAAAAAAGATTTTATTTACTTATTACTGTGTATACAGTGCCCTGCCTGAATGTGCACCTGCAGGCCAGAAGAGGGCATCAGATCTCATTACAGATGGTCGTGAGCCACCATGTATATGGTTGCTGGGAATTGAACTCATGACCTCTGGAAGAGCAGCTGGTGCCCTTAACCACTGAGCCATCTCTCCAACGCCTTGGTTTCAGTCCCTATTAGTGTGTGTGGTGTATGTGCATATACATGGCCTTGCGCCTATGTGTGCACATATAGAGGCCACACACAGTTTGATTCTGGGTACGCGTCTGTGCCATTTTCCACTTTAGTGTTTGAGGCAGGGTCTCTCACTAAACCTGGCACTTGCAATTTTGGCTAGACTGGAGTTTTAGCTTTCTCCTGCTCCCTTGCACTGGGATTACAAGCCGTGCCCACACTAAGCCTTTAGGTAGCTGCTAGGGACCCAAGCTTAGGTCCTGCTGCTTGTGCCACACGGGCCCTTGCCACAGCCCTAGGCTATTTTTTTCTTTAATTAAAAAAAAACTTTTATGTGTATGAGTGTGTGCGTGCGTGTGTGTGTGTGTGTGTGTGTGTGTATGTGTGTGTGCACGAGCACACACATGTACATGTGGAGGTCACATTAGTCATGGAAGTCTGTTGGGAAGTCAGTTCTCTCCTTCTGCTATGTGGGACTTAGGGCTCAAATTCAGGTCATAAGGCTTAGTGGCAAGTGCCTTTACCCACTGAGCCATCTTGAAAGCCCCTAGGTTATTATTCTTACAGTAACTTATAGTATAATGAAAAGATGAATTTCAAATGTGTGGAAGTTATGATAATAATAATAATAATAATAATAATAATAATAATAATAACAACAACAACAACAAATTACAATGTTAAAGAGCAAACTCAGTCTTGTGCATACTTGGCAAACATTCTGCGATTTACCTGAAGCCCCTGTCCACATTAATGTTTACTAATGGGTTCAAAATTTGATTCTGTACCTATCCTGTTTTATTATTCTTTAAAAAAAAAAAATACTATGTATTTGAACCCAGCACTCAGGAGGCAGAGACAGGTAGATCTATTGAATTCAAGGCCAGGCTGGTCTACATTGTGAGTTCTATAGAACAGCCAGGGCTACATAGTGAGACCCTGTCTGAAAAAAAAAAAAGAATATATATATATATATATTCATTCACACACTAAAATCAAATGCTGAAGGCTGGAGAGATGGTTTGGCTCCCAATACCCACATCAGGCCCCTTACAACTGCCTGTAACTCTATCCAGCTCCAGGGCATCCAATACCTCTGGCCTCAACGGGCACCTGCACTCAAGTGCACATACCCACATACAGAGACATACACAATATATACACTTTTCTTTAGATAGGATCACAATATGTAGCCCTGGCTGGTATGGACAATAGGCTAGGCTGGCCTTGAACTCACAGAGATCTTCCGGCCTCTGCATCCCAAATATACATGCATGACAAGAAAGAAAGAAAGACATTTACTGGAGGAGAATATGTGTCCCAGCCTGCTTATCCAATCACTGTGAATGTTTGCTCAAACAGTGCAGGTTGGTCACACAGCTTCATGTCTACATTTCCTTTTGAGACAGGGTCACTCCCTGAACCTGACGCCTGTCCTTCAGCTAGGCTACACCATTCAGATCAGTGGACTTTACCCCAGTAAAGCAACTGCATGCCTGTAATGTGTCACTGTCCAGTGGAATTCACGCTACACTCTGTGCTGAGCACATGGCATATGCAGGCTGGCCGCAGCAGGCACAGGTATTCCCCAGCTTACAGCCGTGGCAGAGGAGGCCTAGAAAGGAAGTCACACAGAGAGTGCGGAGTCCGTAGCCCAGGGCACATGAGCCTATGCTTGAATGGAGCCCACAGCACCTGACCACCCAGCAGTAAGCCACGAGCCTGTCCTTTTCTGTCTCCCTCTTACCCAGACTGCCTCCAGCTCTACCCATGCCCCCTTTGGAGGGAAGACTTCAAAACACACCTAGAGCAAACAGATGGGCTCAACAGTTTTGGCAGACTGTGCCAAGAGACATGCACGGGCAAGAAGATGGCACTAAGGCATCCTGGGATGCAGCGGTTGGAACTGTGGACAGGAAGTAAGTGCCTTGGGCATCAAACCCTCAGCTATTTGACCCCGATTCCTGGGTGCCTCCTTTTCCTCGGCTGTGAAATGGGAGCAGGGAAGGGCCGGAAGCCAAGACCAGGAGGGGCTGTGGATGAAGGAAATGAAAAGGAAGCAGAGGTCAGAGCGGGGGGGTCAGGCTGTGGGGGACCATGGGTCAGAAGGCTAAGACTTCAGGATGCCTTGTGACAGGTTTCAGCAATTCTTCCAGCGTTCATAAAGCAAGTCCACTGCTCCATTGTCACCAGGACCTTCCGTACAGAGGAGAAGCTAAGAGAAGCTGAGGCCCAAAGCCAGGCAGTCACCAGCCAGTCACAAAGCGAGGAGCGTGCAAATGTGAGGCAGTTGGAAAAGCAGGGCTCCCCGGGGGGTGAGGGCTCTGTGTTCCCAGCCCTAGCTGATGACTACCAGTTACCAGAAAAACTCAGCCAGGGTTTCCACGGTAAACACGGTAAACACTTCCCGTCCGCCCTGACTCACCGTGGCGGCCATTTGCACGCATACCGATTTCCTCTTTCGTCCCCTAAGAGGTAAAGAGAGGGGCCTGCCTGCCTGCCTGCCCATAGCCTGGGCTGCCCATCTTCAGGGTGGGTTCCTGGGCATCTCGAGGAACAGCCAGGATGACGTAGGTGCCAGTTCCTTGCCCCAAGGCCTGCCAGCACGGACCAGCCAGACTCCCTCCCCGTGTGGGTGGGTGGGAGACCAGTTGCTATTTTTGTACCAGCCGTTGCTCAGATGCCATTGTTAGCCCAGTGGTTGGTGTTGGGAAAGGGGGATTTCAGTGAAGAGGCCCTGAGTATTAGTTGCCACTTATAGAAAGCTGTTTCCAGCAATTCTTCTAGGAGCCGGAGCCTTGGGTCTGCCTGCAGCCCCCACCCTCCCGGGGCCAGCCCAGAGGAGACCCAGGTCGGCCTCAGCAGACTCAGACAGTGCACACAGGAAGAGTGGTGGGGGAAAAAGAGTTCAGAGCCAGACCAACCCGAATTCAAACATGGCTCTGTGACTGCACGGTCAGCCTTCCTCTCTGGGCCTCAGTTTCCCTGATCTGGAGCACTAGCTGGACAGTACACTGCTCCTGTACTTGTGACCTGCAGTGGTCTGACTTCAAAGCTGGTGGTGCGGGAGCCCAGCTCAATCTACTTGGCCCCTCTCAATCCACTGGTAGATTCTAGTAACCCTGAGATGGGGCCTTGCTCTATACTCAAGTGATTCTCCTGCCTCAGCTTCCAAAGTAACTGGGAAGCAGGAAAGTGACACTACAGTTGGCCCAAGTTGTCACTGTCATCATCATCATTTTGGCTTTTTGAGACAGGGTTTCTCTGTGTAGCCCTAAAGGTACCTAAAGGTATGCGCCACCAACTCACTCGAGACAGCATCTCATTATGTGCAGCTCTGGCCTTGCGCTTAACATCTTCGGGCCTCCATCTTTGACTACTGAGGTCACTGGTGTGTGCCACCATGACTGCCTCCCGAGCGAAATGATTTCAAGTAGTGGGTGTGTATGTCGGCATGCCAGAAGAGGGAGTCAGATCCCCTGGGGCTGCAATCACAGGTGGTTGTGAGCCACACAACAGGAGTGCTGGGAACCACACTGGGATCCTTTACACTGGGAGCCAGAAGTGCTCTCAATGGCTGAGCCATCTCTTTAGCCCTACTCTGACTCCCCCCCCCACCCCCCATTTTATTTTATTTATTTTTTTGAGACAGGGTCTCACTATGTAGCCTAACTAGCCAGGTCAGCCTTGAACTCAGAAATCCACCTGCCTCTGCCTCTCGAGTACTGGGATTTAGCCTCGTCCAGCTTTCTGTTTTGTTTTGAGGCAGGGTCTGGCTTGGAACTCACTGTGGAGACCTGGCTAGCCTCACTTTTCTGCCAAGTGCTGGGACTCAGGAGATATACCCACCATGGCCAGTCTGAAAATATTTTTAAAGAAATTGTCTTTGAGTTTGGTACAGTGGCACACGGCTGCAGTCCTGGCACTTGGAGCCATGAGAACTGCAAGGTCAATGACACAGACTGATAGTAGACTGGGTAAAAAAAAAAAAAAACCAAGAACTAGCTACGGGCTGCCTCCAAGAAGCACACTTAGGCAGAAATGATACCCAAAAATTTCATACCAGAAAATGGAAAACAAATTACCAAGCAAATGGAAGCCTATCCTTACACCAGACAGAGTGGACTTCAAATCAAAACTAGTTAGAAGCGATAAAAAGAGACACAACATTTGTTGGCTGTTTGTGTATTTGTTTCGAGACAGCGTCTCCCTATTTAGTCCTGGCTGGTCTGGAACTCACTGTAGACCAGGCTGGCCTCAAACTCACAGAGATCCACTGCTTCTGTATCCGGAGTGCTGGGATTAAAGGCGTGCACCACCACAGCAGACTGGGACATGATATATTAATAAAAGAAACAATTCAAAGAAGATATAACAACTGTAAACTTTTTTTTCCCCCCTGAGACAGGTATCTCTGTGTAGCTTGGCTGTCCTGGATTCACTTTGTAGACCAGGCTGGCCTCGAACTCACAGTGATCTGCCTCAGCCATCTGCCTGCCTCTGCCTCGGGAGTGCTGGAGTTAAAGGCCAGCGCCACACCAGGTTTACAATTGTAAACTTTTATGCACTAAATACTGGGGCCTCTATTTGCATAAAACAAACACTCAAAGATACAAAGGCTGACCAGGTCTTGATGCAATAGCAGCAGGAGACTTCAGCTCTCATACTCAGCGCCGAGAGCTAGTGCGGGACCTCTGGAGCTAAGGACAGATACGGATAGAAAGTCCCACCCAATATGTTTTCCTCAGCAGCATTTCTCAGGAACTTCTCCAAGACTGGTCTTAGGGCACAACAAATATGCTGGGTACGGTGGTGCACGCCTGTAATCCCAGCACTCAGGAGGCAGAGGCAGGCGGATCGCTGTGAGTTTGAAGCCAGCCTGGCCTACAAAATGAGTTCAGGACAGCCAAGGCTATACACAGAGAGACCCTGTCTTGAAATACCCGCCCCCCCCCAAAAAAAAGACAACTGTAAGAAGAGGCTTTGCTCCTTCCTGTGAATTGCGGGGTCTGTCCTGTTTGCAGCGCTGTTGGTATTTCTTTTCTCTCTGCCCTGCAAGTTTGAGGGCTTGCCGAGGTGCCGTGTTGGACATGTTGTTTCTTTCCCAGGCCAATGTGTTTAGTCAAGCTGTCTTTTGTCTTCTTCTGGGTAAAGCAATCCATTGAGCGCTGCGCTGGCTCACTCCCCATGACTTCCCTTCACTTGTGTCTCTCTTGAAATACCGTTCTTTCTCTGTCAGTTTTGGGAGATAATTTTGCAGGGTGTAGTGTTCTTGGTTCACAGCTGTTGTTTACTTGCAGGACAAAATATTTCATTCCATTTTCTTCCGGCTTTATGATTGCCCCCCCCGCCCCCTTTTTTCTTTAAATCTATTACTCATCTGTCTATCTGTCTGTCTATCCAGCAAAACTCTGTCTACTCTCGGGCTAACTCGGAGCTGAAGCATGAGGAGTTGAGGACAGTCCCTGCCCGGCTACCCGACCGAGCTACACCTCTTCCCTAACGTGCTCGTCATCTGCAAGGCCTTGGGACAAGGGCACAGAGGCAGCCCCAGCCCCAGGGCGGCCCTCAGTGTCTTCACACGGCTCCTGATAGGCTCGAGGGCCACCCTGCCTTCCACAGCCCCTCACAGGCTCCCATGATCGTCCGAGGGAGACCCCTGGATGTGCCTCCTGGCTCACTTTTGCCTCGGCAGGCCTGCCTGCCCCTTCCGTGCCTTGGCATGTGTCAGAGCCTGGCTGGCTCCTCTCTTTCGGAAGGGGCTGCCTGAGTTTGCCCAGGAAGGGAACAAATCAGCAGCCAGCCAAGCTTGGCTGTCCAGGTCTGGGGTAGCAGAGCAGTGCAGTGAGCCTGATGGGAATCGCTGAGGCACCAGGCCTGTTCCTGTCTTGAAGGTCAGGATGTGATCCTAAGCCCCTCCCGGAATCCAGGCTCCAGGCTGTCCTTTGGGGACCTAGTGAGATAACCCCTGCCCAGCAACCCCTGGTTTGTCTACAGACTTCCTCAAACACACACACACACACACACACACACACACACACACACACACACACACACACACACACACACACACCAGGACAGAGACAGAGGCAGAGGCAGAGACAGACAGACAGACAGACACACATGCCAAATGTCACTTTCCTGGGGTTCTTGGCTGCCACCACTCATCTGCCACCCACACACAGGAAATCTGAGGGTTCTGAGGCCATGTGGGGATGGACAGGAAAGCCATCTTTCAGTGCCAGGGACTGACAAAGGAGGCCAAAGGTCAGTAGAAGCAGTCTGCCCCCACAAGGCCTGTTACCCCATGTGGCCTTTAAGACTTTGCATGTACCATACTGTCCATCACATGCTGTTGACTCTGCTTTCTAGCTAGACATGAATCTTTTTTTTTTTTTTTTTTTTTTTTGAGACAATATCTTGGCCTCAAAGTCATTATATAGACAAGGATGACCTTCAGCTTAAAAGCAATTATTTTGAATTGTGTGTATGTGTCTGTATGTCGGAGCCCACGGAGAGCATTGGGCCCTCCAGAGCTGGAGTTACAGGCAGTTGTGAGCTGCCTGATGTGGGTGCTGGGACTAGAACTTGTGTTTTCTGAAAGAGCAGCAAGTGCTCTCCACTGCTGGGTGACGACTGTAGCCTGATCTTCAACTTCTAATCCTCCTGCATCAGCCTCTCAAGTGCTGCTCCTGTTTGTTTATGAGATGCTGGGGACCCAACCCAGGAGCTCACAGCAGGACAAGCTCCATGCTCAGCCCCCAAACTCTTTCTTCTCTACAATCAGGGATTAGCCTCAACACTGTTAATTCCAACCCTATGGGGATTCTAGGTCTGCAAATGGTTCAGGGTTGCTCTCTGTCGGTATCCCTGACCACAGGCTGGGCACATAGCAAGAACCTGGGTAAAGCTGGTGGCGTGGCGTTGTTGCACAGACCTCAGTCTTGGACTATCAGGAAGGAAAGTGGAAGTCCTAGGCAAGTCACAGGCTCCTTGGTGGACACAGCACCAAGACTGAGCAGGCTCACAGAGACAGACCCTTGAGACAAGGAGGCCCCGAATTCCATGAGACTCGACCTCAGTTAGCCTGCCTGAAAAATGGATCCGCAGTATCTGCCTCTTGTCCTCCATATAGCTCAAACTAGTGTGAGGTTTAAAGAATAATCTGATTTTAAGATATTTGGTAACTGGATCATGCCCAAGTATTTACAAGAAATGGAGGCCAGAAAAAAAAAGTAATAACAAAATGTACATCCGCCAAATTAGAGCCTTCGCTCTGGGCAGGTCCTGTATTCTGTATCTTGCCTGCACTGTCCACTGGAGTCTCACAGTACCTGCATGGTAGGAATCATTATCATCTTCTTCATGTTTCCCATGGGAAGACCAAGGTTGGGACACATTATGGAACAAAGTGGTGTGGCCCTGAGATTAGCCAAAGTTCAAGTGAGGACTGACTGGCTCCAGAATCTGTGTTCTCCCTGCTCCCCATCCCTGCCTCCGCCCCAAGACAGAGTTTCTCTGTGTAGCCCTGGCTGTCCTGAACTCGCTTTGTAGATCAGGCCGGCCTGGAGCTCACAGAGATCTGCCTGCTTCTGCCTCCTACCATGCCTGGCTATCTGTATTCTTTTTCTTTTTCTTTGTTTGTTTTTTGAGAAAAACTCCCACCTTGGTTGCCCACGATGACCTGAAGCTTGTAGTTTTACAAGCTGCCCTCCTGCCTCAGCCGCCTGAGTAATTGGGATTTCAGGCCCAGCTAGAAGCTGTGTTCCTAAACTCTGTGTCATGCGCACGTTTGAGTGCATTTATTATACAAGCAGGCACTCATTTATGGAATATATTGACTCTTGAAACAAGCCAAGCCTGGACCAGATGCCGTAGTTTCACAATCCTTGAGTAAGCCTCTGAACCCATGAAAAGTACGAGGGGTGCACCTTCTGTAGCCTATGCCCTGTGCAAGGTGCAAGCCAATGACAGATCCAGGACTGAACCCCTGGGTCTCTGGGACCCCAGCTCTCTCCATTACTCCTTCAAATGCATACCCTTCAGAGCTCCATAGCCTGCCTGGGCCTGGTGGGTTAGAAGTCACAAGATCAGTTGGCCAGTATGATGGTGGCGGCAGCACCCACCTTTAATCCCAGCATTTGGGAGGCCGAGGCAGGGGAGGTTTCTATGAGATCCAATATAGCGAGGACTACACAGAGAAATCCTGTATCAAAAACACCAAAAAAGCCAGGCATAGTGGCACAAGCCTTTAATCCCAGCATTCCAGCACTCTGGGAGGCAGAGGCAGGTAGATCTGTGAGTTCGAGGCCAGCCTTGTCTACAAAGTGAGTCCAGGACAGCGAAGGCTACACAGAGAAATCCTGTCTTGAAAACCCAAGAAAAAAAAGGGAGGGGGGTGCTGGAAAGATGGCTCAGTGGTTAAGAACACTGTCTGCTCTTCCAGAGGTCCTGAGTTCAATTCCCAGCAACCACACAGTGGCTCACAACCATCTATACCCTCTAATGCCCTCTTCTGGAATGCAGGCATACATGCAGATATAGCGCTCATATACATAAAATAAATAAATAAAATCTTTTTTTTTTTAAAGTTACATGATTTATGGACTGAGTTCTGTGAAGGGGCAGAGGGCAACAGAGAAATTCTGTTGTCACACGCTGGCATCCTTGGACTAAGCCATGAGTTACTGTGGCAACCCACCCATCACAACCCTAAAAAAAATCTTTCAACAGTAGACAATGACACTGCTCATAGATAAAAATTGAGTTCTCCTCCGTGACACCTCTTTCCTGTTGTCTCCCCAGTTCTGCTGCTAGGTGAGTGGCCAGGTCCTGTCACGCAGAATCTGAGCTGGGAGCTTCCTCCTTTCCTCCTGCACTCTCTCCCCTTGCTGTGCCCAGGGTCTACCACACCTAAGGAGGTCCCAGCTACTCTGTGTGGCTACTTCCTCCAGGAAGCCCTGCCTAAGCCCTTACCATTTGAAGTACCCTGCCCTGGACGCCCTGCTAGTACACCAGCATCCAGTACTCTGGCCGGAGCTGTCCACACATCTGGGTCCCAGAGACCTGGCTATTTGGCTGGGGCCTTCCTCTGCCTGGCTCTGCTTCTCAGGGGACCCCAATCACCCTAAGAGGTGCAAGGCCCTAAACCTCAGCACAAACAAAATAACTTCCAAGAAGCTTCTTATTTTCCCATATCATTACCAAACTTGAAAAACAATTACAATGCTAATGAGAGTCACATAAAATGTATTTGGTGCTATCTGTACCTTGGGGATTATCAAAGTCCACAGTCCTTGTGGCAGGCAGGGGCCCCCCGATTTTGGTGGTCTAGGCACCTTCTTATCACTGCAGAAAATGCAAAGAAGCTCAACAGTTTTGGGGGACAGGTTGGCCACAAATTTACCCCGTGCTCCTAATTCACTCTTGTGGCGTTAGTTTACAACAGCTGGGCGTGGGCCGCGGCACAGGCAGGCCAGTGAGCCTGAATTTGGCTCTGAGGTCCCTAGGGATCTGGTGTGTCCTCTGGCTTTATGTTCACATTTTATATCTCAAGGCCGGACTCAGTTTCCTCCTCCAAGAAATGAGAATAATAGATCCTGATGAGCCCTTAAGAATACACATGAGCAGGGCTGGAGAGGTGGTTCCGTGGTTAAGACCACTGTCTGCTCTTCCAAAGAACCCCGGGTTCAATTCCCAGCCACCACATGGCAGCTCACAACTGTCTGTAATACCAGTTCCAATGGCTCTGACACCCTCATGCTAAAATAAAATTAAATAAATTATTTAAAAAAAAAAAAAAAGAATACACATGAGCGTGTGAGCACGCCCCTCCCCCCATATATATCCAGGCCTGGGGACATAGCTCGGTTGGTAAGGTATTTGCCTAGCAGGCATGAGGTCCTGAGTGTGAAGCCCAGCACCATCTAAATCAGATGTGATGACATGTGTCTATAATCCCAGCACTTTGGAGATAGAGATGGAAGGATCGGTTCACAGTCATCCTTAGCTAGATAGCAAGTTTGAGGGCAGCCTGGGCTACATGAACCCTAATGCAGAAAAACAAAAACAAAAACAAACAACTGACCAAACAAAGCGAGTGTGCCCAGCTGACAGCAGGCTACAGCCCAGCACCCAGCATGCGGTAAGCAGTTGACAAATTGGCTGTTACTGTTCCTAAGAGACACATCTGGACACGCTGGCTGGTGGCAGACCTCGGGAAGACCCCAGGAAGGCCTTGGGGCTGGCTTGCTGGGTTTAGATCTCAGAAGATGTCCCATGGAATCACATACATTTGATGTGAGGAAGGCTGGAACGCAACCCTTTCTCCAAAGTCCAGGTTAGAGTAGGGTCGTGTCCTCTGAAAAGCTGAGAGCTCTGTCACTAGAAGTGTGGAGGCACAAGCTCCCCTACCTACCCAGCTCTTTTCTACCTGAGCCCTCTTTTTAATATTATTTTTTGCTGGGTGTGATGGTGCATGCCTTTAATCCTAGCACTTGGAAGGCAGAGGCAGGTGGATCTCTGTGAGTTTGAGGCCAGCCTGGTCTACAGAGTGAGTTCTAGGACAGCCAGGGCTACACAGAGAAACTCTGTATTTATTTATTTATTTATTTATTTATTTATTTATTTATTTATTTATCTATCATCATCATCATCATCTTGGGTTTTTTTTGGTTTGTCTTGTTTTTCAAGACAGGGTTTCTCTGTGTAGCCTTAGCTGTCCTGGACTCACTCTGTAGACCAGGCTGGCCTTGAACTCAAAGCGATTCACCTGCCTCTGCCTCCTGAATGCTGGGATTAGAGGCGTGCGCCACTACGCCAGGCTTAAAGTTACTTTTTAACATTTAAGTATGGTGTCCTGTGTGAGTGTGTGTGTATGTTTGTGTGTGTGTGTGTGTGTGTGTGTGTGTGTGTGTGTGTGTGTGTGTGCGCGCGCCAGAGAAAAATTTGAGGCAGGTTGTTCTTTGCTTCTGTTATGCAGGTTTGGAGAACTGAACTCTGGTCGTCATGCTTGGCCGCAAGCACCCTCACCCAGTAAGCCCTTCACTGACCCTCCAGCTGGTCCTGCGATGCTGCTTTCCGAATTATCTCTGCTACCTGCAGATGTCCCATCTGTCCCATGGCTGAGGCCCTAGTGAAGCCACAGGAAGGGCATCCTGCACTCCACCACCTCCGCTTCCTACCGGTGCCCACCAAACTCGCCTGAGGTACTCACATTGGGAAAATCCAGGAAGAGAACGTGGATCTCATATGTGTCGTTGGTGCCCTGAGCTACGCAGCCCTCAGAGACCTGGCTGGTGGTGTATGTCACCTCACCCCTTGTGGGGTCCACAGGCTGTAGATCACAATGGACCCCTTCCGCAAGACCTGTCGGTAGAGCACAGTGGGAAAGCAGGTTAAGAATGAAGGGGATGGGGCTAGGAATGTCAGCCTAGCATGAGCAAGGCCCTGGGTTCAACTCCCAACACTAAGAGGAAAATGCACTAATTATATTCTTATTCTTTTTTTTTTTTTTTTAAAGTATTATGATTGTTGTTGTTTTTACTTGGAGACAGAGTTTTATGTAGCCCAGGCTGGCTTTAAGTTTGTTGTGTAGCCAGTGATGGTCCCTCCACTTCCCAAGTGCTGTGATTTCAGGCATGCACCATCGCAGCTGGATAGAAACACATTGATTTTCTGAACGCTGATATGAGCGCAGAGTTCAGGGCACCACAGCATCTGCATAGCTACCCTACAGGGTACACAGCCACCCACTAATGGCAGATGACCCCAAGTGGCAGGGCCCATGACCCCGAGTCTTAAGGCCAGTTCAAGGTGGGGTATGGTATAGAGACAGTCGCCGCCCCCCGCCTCCGACCTCCAAGTGTCCGTCCCTCAGAGGCTGTCTCTGAGGAGGGAATTTCCTGCCTCAAGGGGAGCAGCCCAGGTTGAAGGCAGTGATGGGGCAGGCCTCACAGCCTGCTGCAGGGCGGCCCGGAAACACGGGTCCCAAGGGAGAGGAATGGAATTTCACCCTGACCCAGCAGAGGAGGAAGAGGAAATGAGGCCCCTACACCTCATCCTAAGGAATGTGCCGAGGGGAAGGGGGCCTGTGGAGGACGGGCAGAGAAGCGGAGGCTGTTTGGAAGTTTATGTCTCCATCTTCTCGTGGTCACTTCCTGTTTTCCTGGAGATCAAAGATGGGCGAGGAGAGCCAGGCTTCAAGTCCAGCTGACGCCAGTGTTGAGGATGGGGGCAGGCTGGCTCTTCCTGAACCCCGGGCAGCTGGGTCCTGACCAGCCTTTTCCCCCACCTTTGTAGCTGGGTTGTTGGGCCTAAAGCCACTGAGGTCAGGGAAGGAGGTAAGATGGCCACCTCACACCCCGCCAACAGGCTCTCTTATCTCCATCTCGGAAAGAGAATAGGGACAGGTATCCCCTAATGTTGTAGGAGCCCAAATTTTATCAGCTGTTGCCCTAGTCCCATCTTCTGCGTGCTAGGAACATCTGTGTGTTGGGGCAATATGAAATTTTGGTTCAAAAAGCAAGTTCCTGGGAGCCAGGCCCAACATCCAACTCTGACTAGTTATGTGGTTTGGGGGGGGGGGGCGCTTTAGTTTCCTGGTCTGTACAATGGGCAATAGGTAAGGCAAATACACTGCTTGTAGGTTGTTGGGAACCCTTTGTGAGGCACGGCACGTGGTGGTTCTTTTTGTAGCTTTCTTGCCTGCATTTGCTGTGGCAGTTGACTGTTTAAGGGCCCGGGTGACGTTGGAGGACAGGGCAGATTGCTGAGGCTCCTTCACCTCACCCCAAAAGACTCAAAGGTTGGAACCTTCTCCTGTTGTCACTTTCTCTTCAGGGCTACCCCCCAACTCCTTCCCACTCCTAAGCAGGGGACGCTGCCACCTGAACTGAAGGGATTCTTACGTCAAAGTCATACATACATACATATAGCTGGCCTCTGGGTCTCCGACTTCTCTCTCCACATGACCCACGATCTGATCTTTGGACTTTCCCTGCTCGCCTCGCCAGACTTCCAGGAACCCCAGTTCCTCTGGCATTGCCGGGCTGCCTGGGGCCGCCTCCTCCATGCCGTCAGCCAGCGCCAGCAGGAGAGGCCACGGGCCTGGCCATTATGTAATGATCAGATAACAGGCCAGGCTGGGAGATCAGATAAGAGGCCCATTTATTTTGGGGCCTTTTCGAATACTGCTTGCCCCCACCCCACAGACGAGAATGGGGAGACAGGAGGGAGTGTGACGCCTGAGCCTGTCTCCAGCAGCCCAAGGCGGGCCCAGGCCAGAAGAAAACAATCCCCTGGCACCAAGGGAAATGCTTGGGGGGGGGTTGGGGGGGCGCCTCCCAGGAACTGTCGGAGGAGGCGCCATTGGAGAATGGGGTGACCCCGACCTCCTGAGAGGGAGTCTGGAGCACCCTCCCACATATTTTGCTTCTTCCTCTCCTATACAGCCAGTCCCCATTTCACCCCAAATAGCTCCTGGAGGTTGTCACTCTGGAGCCAGATGACCTGGTCGTAAAGCTCGGTCTCTTCATGTCTCATTCTGAGCTTGCAAAGGACTGTAGAATGGGCCTCACACAGAGTCTTCTGTCAGGCTCCCTGACTGGCGGCTCAGGACCAGTAAATTCCTTGGGTCCTTACAGCAGACCTGGGAGGTAGGCAGGTAGGTCTGACACCCATTTCATAGCTAGTTAGGGAAGTGAAAGGATTTTCCTAGGAGACCCAGATACTCAGCAACAGGGCCTGGCCTTGAACTCCGAGGGTCCAGTTCAAGGCCCCAGCATGTGCTTTGTGTGTCTCTGAAGGTCAGTTCTGATGCATCAAGTACTTGGTACCCATAGGTGCTAGAATATCTGTGACACCGAGGAAGATGCTTTCTGACAAAAGACTTCTTCAGTCACCTCACCACCCACCCAGCCACCCTCTACTCCTCTCGGAGTCCAATGACAACCTCATAGATTGCTGTCCCATCTCCCAGCCAGGCCACCATCAAGACTCAGCTCTTTCCCCCCTTGTGTGTCTTTTCCATAGTTTCCCATTGCCCATACTGTCAAATTCACACACTAATGTGGGATTAAAAGATGGGGAGATTGGGCAGGAGAGATGTCTCAGAGGTTAAGGCTCTGTCTGCTCCTCCAGAGGTCCTGAGTTCAATTTCCAGCAACCACATGGTGGCTCACAACCATCTATAATGAGATCGCATGCCCTTTTCTGATGTGCAGGCATATATGGAGGCAGAACACTGTATATGTAATAAATAAATAAATATTTTTTAAAAGGTGGAGAGATTGACAAATGCCAAAGGTTCCCAACCCAATCGCACCACCTCCCAGGGTCTCTTTCTTTCATTCTTCGATTCAGGGTTTCTCTGTGTAGCCTTGGCTATCCTGGACTCACTTTGTAGATCAGGCTGGCCTTGCACTCAGAGATCCGCCTGCCTCTGCCTCCCGAGTGCTGGGATTAAAGGCGTGCGCCACTGCCTGGCTCCAGTGGCGCCTTCATGCCTTGGCATTATGACCGTTACAGTGAGGTGGTGAAAATCCCCCCTCAGAGTTGCTGAGTGTTCCCAGGCATAGGGCTGAGCCACCTGCTGATGAATGAAGATTGCTCAGGACCTGCTGTGGTGACTGTCCTTCCTTCAAATGCAGCTGGGTTGCCTTTGCCTTTCCTCAGGCCTGGCGGGCCACTCTTTAAGATTTATTTATTTTAGTTTTATGTGTGTAACTGCATGTGTGGATGCTCGTCCTGCGTATGCAGTGCCCACAGAGGGCAGAAAAGGGCATCAGATCCCCTGGAACTGGAGTTATGGACAGCTGTAAATTGCCATACGGGTACCGGGAACCAAATCTCGGTCCTCTACAATTCCAGCAGGTGCGGGCCACTACCGAGTCATCCGTCTAGCCCCCAGTGGCCATCTTTTATTGACTACCTGGCCAACTTGTTTTCAGCTTTCAAAACCACTGCTAGCCTCTTCTTGAAACAGTTGTCTCCTAGCTGGGTGGTGGTGACGCATGCCTTTAATCCAGGCACTTGGGAGGCAGAGGCAGGTGGATCTCTGTGAGTTCGAGGCCAGCCTGGTCTACAGAGTGAGTTCCATACAGACAGCTCTACACAGAGAAACCCTATGCCCCCCACCCAAAAGAAGAAGAAGAAGAAAGAAGCAGGTGCCTCCTTCCTTAGACGCATCAGGACCTGATGTCCCAGAGTCCTAGGTGTCAGGAGAAAGTGACTGCGTTGCGTTTGTCTGTCTTGGTAGGCTTGGCCTGTTTTGTTGCTAATCTATGTGTGGGTGTAAGTATGTGAAGGTGTACATGTGTGCTTGTGCATGTGTGCAACTTAAACCCAGGTTGTTCCTCAGCACCATAAACATTATTTTCTGAGATAAGGCCTTTCACTGGACCTCATTGGGCAGGCTTGGCTGACTAGCCAGTGAACCCCAGGGGTCCTCCTGTCTCCTCCTCAGTAGCACTGGGATTGCAGGTGGCCAGAATCACACCCAGTTGTTTATTATTAGTATTAGTATTAATATTAGTATTATATTAGTTCTGGGCATTGAATTTAGGTCTTCAATGCTTGCATAGCAAACACTTATTAGTTGAACAATCTCCCCAGCCTTGTTTTTAAAAATTTTATGACAAGGTCTTAGCCAGATAGTGGCGGCGCACACCTTTAATCCCAGCACTCGGGAGGTAGAGGCAGGCAGATCTCTGAGTTCAAGGCCAGCCTGGTCTACAGAGCAAGTTCCAGGACAGCCAGGGCTACACAGAGTAACCCAGTCTCGAAAAACAAACAAAAGACAGGGTTTCACTCTGTAACTCAGGCTAGTCTCAATCTCACAGAGATCCCACCTGCCATCTTTGCTTCCTGAGTGATGGCATTCGAGGTGTGTGCCACCATGCTTGGCTTGGGTTGTTGTTTGTTTTTAAGCTTTATTTATTTTTCTTTATATGAGTGTTCCTGTTTGTTGTTTGTTTCCCCCCCCCCCCAAGAGAGGGTTTCTCTGTGTAACCTTGGCTGTCCTGGACTGGCTTTGTAGACCAGGCTGGCCTTGAACTCACAGAGATCCACTTGCTTCTGCACTCTCCCTGATACTGGAATCACATGCATGCACCACCACACCTGGCTCTATATGAATGTTTTATATTTATCTATATGTGGTATGTATGTATGTATGTATGTATGTATGTGTGGGTATGTATGTGCATCACAACCATACCCAGTTTTCTCTGAGGTGAGAAGAGGAAATCAGATTCCCTGGAACTGGAGTTACAGATGGTTGTGAGCCACCATGTGGGTGCTAGGAACAGAACCTGGGTCCTCTGCAAGAACAAGTGTTCTTAACCACTGAGCCATCTCACCAACCTCTGGTTTTCTCTTTTGAAGATTCATTTAATTATTTGTGTGTAATGTGTATGTACAGTGTGTGTGTGTGTGTGTGTGTGTGTGTGTGTGTGTGTGTGTGGTGTGTATGTATGTGTGTGTGTGGCTTGCGTGGTATATGTGCATGGTGTGTGTGTGTGTGTGTGTGTGTGTGTGTGTGTGTGTATGTGTATACAAATGCCTGCAGAGGATCCCTTAGAGCTGGACTTACAGGCAATTGTGCATTATGTGATGTGGGATCTGGGAACCTGACCGATGTCCTCTCAATTCTCCTAACCCCTGGGCCATGTTTGCAGGGCTGGGTTGATTTTTGAGTCAGGATTTCCTATAGCCCAGGCTGCCCCACAATTCACTGTGTATCTGGAACTTACCTTGAATTCCTGATTCTCTTGTGTCAGTCTCCCAAGTGCACCCACACCTGGCTGCAACTGTTTAGCCTCTTCTCTCTGTACCCCCCAGAGCACAGCATGGGGACAATCTGGTTCACTATGTCCTTGTTATTTATGTGGGCTGGGGTGGACCAGAACACAATTTGTGCAGTAAACGTTAAGGCTTATCTTTAGCTGGATGTCAAATCCTCCCACTGTTCTTGGTCCCCTCTGTGAGATTGTCTTATCCAGGATAAAGGCAAGAAGGCAGGACACTGACGGTGTCCCAGGGTCCCATCTAAGAAGGAAGGCCATTTCAGGTCTGAGACAAGGGACCAAGTCCCTGAAATGAGGGATCAAGCTACAAGAGGTTGCTTGCCCTTCCCCAAGGTAGCTCGTGGAGATGGCTGGTCCAAGGTTTGGGCCCTGACTATCCACTCTAGTTTGTGTTGCTTAGCGGTTTCTCTTATCTCCTAGACCCCAGGCTCCTCATTGATAACAGAGGGTGACAGCCTAGAGCAGTGCCAGTGCTGGTATACAGCAAGGACCCCATCAATGTCAGCTGACATACCCATCACCCCACTTATGCGATGAAGTTAAATCCAATTTACTCTGGAATGAGTGCCCCCCCAAATTCCAGGGCTGCTGCCCCATAGCCTGATCTGGAGGCACAGGTGGATCCCAGAACTGGGCCCCAGATTTCTAAGTCTTTCAGCCCAGAGAGGAGGCTGGGTTAGGAGCAGACAGCTTAGGGTAGAAATCAAGCCGTGTCGCTTACTGAGAACCGTGGTCATCCTCATCTGTACACTGGGCCTGACACACCAAGGGCACAGAGAGCAGATCACCTCCCTCTTGCCCATGTCTGCCTGCAGGCCCCAGAGCACATGGAGCAGGCCTGTTGTCCAACACCACAGCACTGGCCCACATGTGACACGGAGCAGGTCCTCTGTCCCTCTGTCTCAGCATCTCTGTCTCTCTGGCTGAAGAAAGTGTTACTCATGTGAATGCATCTGTGCCTACTTGAGTTTGTGTGCACCACATGCATGTATGTGTGCATATGGCTATGGTGGCCAGGGGCCAGCAGACTCCCTGGAACAGGAGTTACGGGTGGTTGGATTTGAGTAAACAGAACGTGGGTGTGAGAGAGAATCTTCGTGGTCGTGTCTCCATAGATCGTGGTTCATGCTTGCTTAGTCCCCCTTTCCTTCTGAGAAGCTTCTGGAATGTGGCCTGGAAACCATAGATGTGATCTCTGCCCTTTGCCACCAGCTCCTTCTGTGTCGAGGCCCAGATTCCCGCCCAGATGTCCAGCAGTCTGGCGACTCCAGGTCACACTTTGCTACACCTCAGGCAAATGTCCACATACAGTTTGGAAACACCATGCAAACCTAGGCGCTTAACCCCAGTCATCAGGCTCAGGCCATCAGTGCCAGGACCCTCCAAATGAAATAAGCCAAAATACGGGGAATGGTGCATGCGCCGAACTGGAACAAAAGGCGGATCACTTAAATACTCAACAACAAGAGACTTACTGTTCAAATGACAGCTCACAAAAGGGACAGAATAGTCCAGAACTGCAAACGGACAGTTACAGAGCCCAAATAATGACGTGCAAATAATATGGCACTTAAGAAGGCTCCCCGAGATTTCACGTGTTCATCTGTAGGCCCAGAACACCTTGCAGAGCCTAGAAGGCAATGTGTGTGTGTGTGTGTGTGTGTGTGTGTGTGTGTGTGTGTGTGTGTATGCTAACAGACCCGGGAGTGTTTGTCTGCAGTACTGAGGCTTGAACCTGAAATATTCTAGAGAATGTTCTGCCACTCATATCCCAGCCTTACTTGGGAGTGTGTGTGTGTGTGTGTGTGTGTGTGTGTGTGTGTGTGTGTGTGTGTGCACTATAACATATGGCTCTCTCTTCCCACCAAGTAGATTCTGGCAATCAAATTCAAGCTGAGAGCCTTGGCAGCACGTCTTTACTCACTGAGTCTTTTTCTTGGCCCATGGACCTAAGATTTTAAAACACCACCCTTCTCCTCACTCCCCCCCCACTCTATTCCACCCCCCCCACTCCATCCCTTTGCCCCTCTCTCTTCCTTTTGTTCTCTTGAAACAGGTCTTCACCTAGACCAGCCTGGCCTTGAGCTTGACATGAGCTCAAATTTCTGATCCTGCTTTTACCTCCTGAGTGCTAGTATTACAGGTGTGTCCACCATGCCTCCCCTCCCCTCCCCTCTGCTCTCTTCTTTGCAGAGCCTGGCACCTGCTAAGCATGGCTTTGCCACAGAGCTACACCCCAGCACCCCTCACTCATGTGTTGTCTTTGAGGAGCAAATACATGGTTAAGTTGCTCTTTAAGAATCTCTACATGGGGGCTAAAGAGATGGCTCAGTGGTTAAGAGCACTGGCTGATCTTCCAGAGGTCCTGAGTTCAATTCCCAGCAACCACATGGTGGCTCACAGCCATCTGTAATGAGATCTGATGCCCTGTTTTGGTGTGCTTGAAGACATATACATAAAATAAATAAATCTTTAAAAAAAAAAAAAAAAAAAGGATCTCTACATGAGGCCGGGCAGTGGTGGTGCACACCTTTAATCCCAGCACTCGGGAGGCAGAGGAGGGCGGATCGCTGTGAGTTTGAGGCCAGCCTGGTCTACAAAGTGAGTCCAGGACAGCCAAGGCTACACAGAGAAACCCTGTCTCAAAAAAACCAAACCAAAATCAAACCAAGAATCTCTACATAAGCCAGGTGTGGTGGCACACATCTATAATCCCAGCACTTGGGAGGTAGACAGATTTCTGTGTGTTCAAGGCCAGCCAGGTCTAAAAAGTGAGTCCTGGACAGCCAGGGCTATTACACAGAGAAATCCTATCTCAGAAACAAACAAACAAACAAACAACAAAAAAAGAAACTTTGCATGCATATTTTTGGAATTCTAGGGCTAGAGAGGTGGCTCGGTGGTTAAGAGCACTTGCTGCTCTTCTAAAGGACCTAGGTTCAGTTCCTGGCACCAGCTGTCTTTGCCTCTCTGGGCACACAAACATACATGCATGCGAAACAACCATACAAATAAACTAATAAATCCACGACAGAAAAATTTGTCTTAGCATCTGGAGAAAAATCCCACACTGGAGAACAGTCGCACTCAGAACCGGAGAACAGTTACACTCAATGCACACCCTTCCAGAACCAGGGAAAAGTCACACTCGGTGCACATCCCTCTAGAATTGGAGAACAGCCACACTCAGTGCACACCCTTCTAGAATTGGAGAACAGTCCCTCTCAGTGCATACCCTTCCAGAACTGGAGAACAGTCGCACTCAGTGCACACTCCTGCAGAACTGGAGAACAGTTGCACTCAGTGCACACCATTCCAGAACTGGAGAACAGTCACACTCAGTGCACACCCCTGCAGAACTGGAGAACAGTCGCACTCAGTGCACACCCCTGCAGAACTGGAGAACAGTCACACTCAGTGCACACCCCTGCAGAACTGGAGAACAGTCGCACTCAGTGCACACCATTCCAGAACTGAAGAACAGTCGCACTCAGTGCACACCCCTGCAGAACTGGAGAACAGTCGCACTCAGTGTACACCCTTCCAGAACTGAAGAACAGTCACACTCAGTGTACACCCTTCCAGAACTGGAGAACAGTAGCACTCAGTGCACAGCCCTGCAGAACTGGAGAACAGTCGCACTCAGTGCACACCATTCCAGAACTGGAGAACAGTCACACTCAGTGCACACCCCTGCAGAACTGGAGAACAGTCGCACTCAGTGCACACCCTTCCAGAACTGGAGAACAGTCACACTCAGTGCACACCCCTGCAGAACTGGAGAACAGTTGCACTCAGTGCACACCCTTCCAGAACTGAAGAACAGTCACACTCAGTGCACACCCCTGCAGAACTGGGGAACAGTCGCACTCAGTGCACACCCCTGCAGAACTGAAAAACAGTCACACTCAGTGCACACCCCTGCAGAACTGGAGAACAGTCGCACTCAGTGCACACCATTCCAGAATGTCCTCTGTGTAACTGCATCACTGCTGCCTTATTAGTAGAAATGGACTGCTGCTCAGGGTCCTAACGCTGTGATGTGCCCTGGTGTACAGATCCACTGGTTTCCTGGATGGCATCCGTGATGTCATGACTTCTTCAGTGAGAAGCCCTGCTGATGGACATTTGGGTGGGATCTGTTTGCTGGGCTTATTATGGGTACCATGAGCCAACGTCCTTCAGGTAACACTCTAGGGTTGACTTTTTTTTTTTTAAGATTTATTTATTATGTATACAGTATGCATCAGGTCACATTATAGATGGTTGTGAGCCACCATGTGGTTGCTGGGAACTGAACTCAGGGCCTCTGGAAGAACTGTCAGTGCTCTTAACCACTGAGCCATCTCTCCAGGTCCGACTTTTTTTTTTTTAAGACAGAACCTTACTATGTAGTCCAGGCTGGCCTTGAATTCACTATGTCATCTCAGCGGGCCAGGAACTCATGTGGACACACCGGCCTCAGCCTCCCAAGTGCTGAGATTACAGCTGTACGTCACCACACCCGGCTTCGGGCTGACTTTTGAAGTTGAGTTGTGAGGTTAAATAAAGCGTTATACAGGAGTTACAGCCTTAGAACATTCTGCTGCCTTGTGCCCAAGAAGACTGGGCCCATTTTTTTGCGCCCTTCATTCTGACTCCATCCACTGAGAATCTAAGTTTCCTGTCCCAACCAGCCAGGGCTGTATGGTGAGACCTTTTCTCAAGAAGTAAAATAAAACTAAAGCATGTATGTATGTATATGCATGTGTAAATGTAAATGTTTGTAATTTCTTTTTGTTTTCTTTTTTTTTTTTTTTTCGAGACAGAGTCTCTCTGTGTAGCCTTAACTGTTCTGGACTCACTTTGTAGACCAGGCTGGCCTTGAACTCACAGCGATCTTCCTGCCTCTGCCTCCCAAGTGCTGGGATTAAAGGCGTGCCCCACCACTGCCCGGCATAATTTCTTTCTCTAACTTACATGTGACAGGTAAGAGCTCTACCAGAGCTGCATGCCCAGGGAATAGCAATCAGAACTTACTATCCCCTAATTACTTTATCCACTTTACAATCATGTACACCCTTGAGGGTGCCTGTACCTCTTGCCTATGTAGGGGAGAGAGGCGATTGCTGTGTGCCACTGAACTCTGATTTCCAAATACCAACTGAGGGTTGGGAGCCTGAAGTCAGCTCTTGGGGGGTAGTCATATCACTGCCATCGGCTGATCTATACTCTGGATGGTTACCTGGACACTGACACCCCCACTTCCAGTCCTACAAGTCAGGCCCTAACGGTCTTACAGATCTCCCCAAGCCCAGGCTCACTCGCTCGGGTCAGGCACTGTTAGAGTAGGTGGATTTGGAAGGTCAGTACCTCCATTTTCCTCTTCTGGGAAATGGGGTATTTATGGCAGCCATCTTGCAGGGTCACATGTGCTCAGAATAAGGGTTCTGGAGGGGCACAGACATTGCATCAAATCCCTGCTAAGTCACTCAGTGCTCTGAGACTGTTTCCGGTTGACCAATGAGGTGGTGACGGGAGATTTCCCATCAATTGCAGACTTAAGATGCTGAGGTGGCCCCATCAATTGCAGACTTAAGATGCTGAGGTGGCCCCCATCTCCCCATACCACCCGCCACATACTCCTGCCTCCTGGTAGCCCATCCCAACCCTTGAACAAGCCCCTGAAATGTCCAAGTGGCCAGGCGGCTATCCACGGGGGGGGGGGGGCGGCTGGGGGGGGTGAGCGGCTGAGGAGCAGGCCCTACAGAGACCCAGCATGAGTGTGACTGGGATCCAGGCTCTTCACGGTCACTTTCAATGGTCAGCCTGGCTGAGAAGACCCACACCCAGAACCCCTAACTGAGCCTCTGCCCTTCTTGAAAAGGGGAACAGAGTCAGGACAGAGCATGTGGCCTTTGTGGGTTCAGTGGGGCTCCGGGAGTGGGCAAAGCCCCAGGAAAGTGAGAGGACATCTTTGGACAAATAACCTCGCCATCAGCCTTTCCTAGAGCACTCGCTGGCTCAGAGGCCTCATCTCAAAGTACACACACAAGGAAACAAGGAGGTCAAAGTTGGACCCAGAGCCTAAATTTCTCCTGTGACCTCCTTCCTGAACTTCCTCAAATGGGAACCTCAAGGCTCAGAGAGCGGAGGGCATACTCCCAGTGATGCACAGCACTCTAGCTGCTGACCTTTTGATTGCTGAGCACCACAGGAAGGGATAACAGGCGGGTGCCAGGGCTAAGGTAAGTAGTGTACCCCACTTCTCTCAAACTTCTAATGCTCAAGTTTGGGTGGCTTCATCAGCTATGAGCTCAGGACGTAAAAACAAGACCTGGAACACCCAGGCCCTAGCCTGAGCTGTGTCCCCAACCCAGGAGCGCTGGACACTTACTTGTGGGCACAAGGCTACAGATGGCCAGAAGCAGGAAAACAGCCAGAGGAAGCATGCTGTCCACCCGGGAGTCTGTGCGCTGGGCCTTATCCGGTATCCAGAGGCAGCGCTGCCGGTGGGCGCCCGGGCCGGCGTGGGTTCGCACGGGGACCCAAAGGGAGCAGGCGGCCGGAGCGACCACGTCCCTGCTCCAGCCTTCTGAGGTGGCGGCGGAGAAGTCAGGAGAAGTGGGCGCGAGACTCACAGCAGGGCAGGGGTCTCTAGCTGACTGGGTGGTGAGAAAGAGGCACCCGGCTCTTTTGAACGGCGGCCGTTGGTCCTGACCTGGGGGACCAGGACACAGATGGAGGCAGGGGTCTGACCGTCACGGTAGGGAGCTCAGCTCATCCAGCCCGGCCCAGAGAGGCAGGAAATGCGCTTCCTTAGAGAAGGGGCCGGGCCAGGCTGCCTGCCAGGCTAGGAGAGGAAGTGCCACAGGCTTTGTCGCTGGGTGGGGGGCCCTGGGATGGGGGAGGCAGGGTGATGGGAGGGCCCAGGAGGCAGATCTCCCCGATTCACCCCATTCTTCATCTACCCTTGCCAAGGCTGGCTGCTGAGGGCACGTCTGAGAACCTTACAGGGGACAGGGCCTGGCAGAAGCCCCAGGAACTCAGGTTCCATTCTAGAGATGGAAGCAAATGATGGCTGCGCAGCCTTTTGGAAGGGATTCTGGCTGGTCCCTGCCAGCGTCGTCCATCAACGCAGACTTACAGAAGCCCTGCTCTTGGTCATGCCCCTTGTATTGCAGCCAGGGAAACTGAGGCTCAACATGAAGACACATTCCCAGGTTAGCATAGGAGAGCAACACTATACTGTCTGGGACCAGAGAAGGCACCAGAGTCAGTCAGGGCCCACATAGCCTTAAAGGCAGGAAAAACACAACTGACTTTGGTGACACATAACCTATAATTCCTTGACCCCTGCAGGCCAGGGCTGGAGGGCTATACATAGTGACATCCTGTCTCAAAGGAGGAACAGGCACAGGCTTCATGGCATTTCTGGAGTCTAAGGGCCCTGAGTTTGAACCTGCCCTGATGAGTCCTGACCGAGTCCTTAATCTCAGTTCCCTGCTGGCGATGCAAGGCACAGCTGTGTCCTTTTCCCGGGGCTCTTGGGGGAAATTTCCAAGGAGCAGATGCTGGCTCCAGCACTGAGCCCTGGACCAGGCCTGCAAGAGCTGCTCTCCCATCCATATTCCCTCCCTCAGCTAAGGTGACAATCCCAGCAAGGCCCATGAGTCGCTTGGACTGCAAATAGTAAACCGTGTTGCTAGGGTAGCATCTAGTGCCAAGCCCAGGAAAGCTTGGAGAAGAAAATTGGGACTGCCTGGAGAGGTGTCAGGGACCGGGGGAGCCCAGATGGAGCAAGCACAGGAGGCCAAGATAGAACCTTGCATAGGCTAAAACACACCAGGAGGAAGTGCTTGGGTCATCCTGGGGCAAAAGCGAGGCACAGCGAGGTTAAGCAGCCTGACTCTGGGAGGGCCTGAACACAGGGACTTTATCCCTGGGGCCAGTGGGAGTCACTCGTCTTGAGGAGGGAGAAGGATTGAGAAGCGTAGCCTCTGAAAGGAGACACTGGCCTAGGGTTTCAGGCCTGGCCTCTAGGTGCCCTCCTGTCTCTCATGCCTCAGTGACCAGGCCAGGCCAGCAGATTGTCTCTGCAGGGGCTGACATGAAGCAGGGAGGGCGGGTGTAGTTCCTGAAGGCATCCTGGTGGAAGGTCAGCTTGCTCTCACCGAGGCAAGCATGGGAGACCTAGCTCACCAGGCCTCTTGGGGATGGCCCTGTCTGCCCTTCCTGTTCAGTCATGGAGATGGCAAAGGATAGACACCAGGACTCCAGAGGGCAGAATAGGGTGGTGGTAAGCGTGGCTGTGAGCTTCTCTCTGCATGCTCTAGCGGAATCTGTTTTGGGAGCGGTCAGCCCAGGCTTGGGACTAAGCTCTACACGACACGGGGCCCACCCAGGGTGTTCGCCTTATCAGTATCGAATCGTCACTGTTGACGAGAAGCCTGCTCCGTTAGGCTTTGTTTTACACAGGTGGAGGCTAGCCTGATAAGGAGCACAGAGAGTGGACAGCTCAGGGCTGCCTGGCCTCCACGCCAGCTCCACATCTGCTGCTCCACCTGAGCTGAGTGGACGGAAGGGGCAGCTGGTACAAAGACTGTGAGAATCACAGGGTGAGGTGACAGGTGGGGGATCCTCTGGGACCCCAGGACAAGTCCTTGTGTTCCAGGCCCTTCCAGAGACAGACTGCCTGCCTCTCCAGGCTTCTTAACTTTTCCACACCCTGCTGTCCCAGGATGACCAGAGTACTTCCTACTTTCATGACTTAGACTAAACTTGGTCACTTCTTAGCCTTGTTTTGTTTTTTTGGTTTTGGGGGATTTTTTGTGGTTTTTTTTTTTGTTTTGTTTTGTTTTGGTTTTGTTGAGACAGGGTTTCTCTGTGTAGCCTTAGCTGTCTTGGAATCCCTTTGTAGACCAGGCTGGCCTCGAACTCACAGAGATCCACCTGCCTATGCCTCCCAAGTGCTAGGATTAAAGGTATGCGCCACCAAGCCTGGGGGTTTTTGTCTTGTTTTTTTGTTGTTGTTTGTGTTTTGGTTCTTTTTGAAACAGGGTCTCACTGTGTAGCTTTGGCCTGCTTACAACTAGCTACATAAACCAGGTGTGTAGTGGTGGATGCCTTTAATCCCAGGACTCGGGAGGCAGAGGCAGGCGGATCTTTGTGAGTTCAAGGCCAGCCTGGTCTACAGAGCGAGTCCAGGACAGCAGCGCTATAGCTGTTACACAGAGAAACCCTGTCTCCAAAAACCAAAAACCAAAGGGGGCGGGGGTACTACACCACGCCTGGTTCCCAAGGATGTTTTTAAAGGTTCTTCCCAAAACATCTCTGTGCAGCACAATCCATCTGCATTCTGATAATAAGCAAGACCTAATGTGTTCTCCAGAAAACAGGGGAGGCCCCAGGCTGGTACAAGGAGGCATCTGTGGGGTGGCAGCTAACAGGACCCACCCATAATCCCAGCTTCTCACAGGCGGGAGAAGCTGCATGACAACACGGTCAAGGCCAGCTTGATCTACACAAGGTCTAGGCTGCTCAGGGCTTTAAAGGAAAACCGTGTCTGAAAACACCAGGAAGGAAGGAAGAAAAAGAGGGGCCAACAAGATGGCTCAGGGAGTAAAAGTGCTTGCGTCTGAGCCTTGCGGCTACATGGAGAAAGGGGACAACTGATTCCCCACAATTGTCCTCTGAATTCCACACGTGCGCCACATACATACACGTATGAAAACACGGTAAGAAATAAAATGCATGGGCCGGGCATTGGTGGTGCACACCTTTAATCCCAGCGTTTGGGAGGCAGAGGCAGGTGGATCTCCGTGAGTTCAAGGCCAGTCTAGTCTGGTCTACAAAGCAAGTTCCAGAACAGCCAGAGCTGTTACACAGAAAAACCCTGTCTTCAAAAACAAAAAACAAAAAACAAAAACAAAAACAAAAACAAAGAAGAAAGGAAGAAAGAAAAGAAAAGAAATAAAATGTATCTTAAAACAATTATAAAGACAAGAACCAGCCTTACCAGTAGGCTTTAGGGGACCCCCACTTCGGGGACCTCCTAAGGGAATGAAGGGGGTGGGGCCTCTGGCCTGGAAGCTTTGAGCAGAGAGGCCATCACTGCCAGTTTGAAGTCTGGGTGGTGCCTCAATGCCCAGGAGGACGGGAATTTTGATGGCCTCTGCTGCTTTGTCCCTTCAGAGCCATGGGACTTTGTTTCTTGAACTGCTTTTCTTTTTTCTAGAAGGATCAAGAAGGCTGACTTTCAATTTGCAATCCCCCTGCCTCAGACTCCTAAGTGCTGGGATTCCAGGAGTGTACGACCACACATGGCAAGATATCTTTATTGAGTTGCAGCTGGGCGGTGGTGGCGCACGCCTTTAATTCCAGAACTCGGGAGGCAGAGGCAGGCAGATCACTGTGAGTTTGAGGCCAGCCTGGTCTACAAAGTGAGTCCAGGACAGCCAAGGCTACACAGAGAAACCCTGTCTCGAAAAAACAAAAACAAAACAAACATATGAGTTTCCCTGGAGGCCAAGGGCAAACAGGGGGGCTGCAGGAATGGGGAAACTGAGGCACGGAGAGGACGGTCTTGTTTCTTGTCCCAAGTAGATAAAGCCATTCCTGGGCTGGGTCTTCTGTCCTTAGACGCTCAGTGATCATAGCACCTTGCAACAAGGGACAGATCTGAGCAAGCTGTGGTTTGCTTCCAACATGCTCCCTCCATTGGCTGGGGGGAGGGGGTGGGGGCAGGGAGCGGGGGAATACACACACTCCCCTGCTCCCGAGGGACAGACAGGGGCAAGAGAGAATGATCTATCCTTCGGCTTTGTCCTCCCAAAGACTGACTCCACATCAGTGGTCTCCCCCTCCCCCTGGACCATAATCTAGCTAAGGTCTATCTTATGCTACCCAGGAACTGGGTCCCTCTCCTCAGCCGTCAGGCCAAGCAGTAATCTGCACAGGGTGATGGGTGATAGCATCATGCACCCTGACCACACCTGTGTAAACACACCCCTCTCCATGGTCTCTCAAAGCTGTCCCTTGGGAGCCTTCCATCTGTTTCCTGCAGAGGCTTGATGAAGATATTCTCCAGTGCCTCCTGAGCACACTCCAGGAGAGACGTGGCCCCCAGCCAGGCCCCGTCTGGCCCCCACAGTGGGCTCCGTCTTCTTCCTGGTGGGGCCGGGAAGGCCTGACCAGCAGGAAAGGATGAAGCACGTCCACCTTGGCCTGTGGCCACCAAAGGAATGTCAGGCGGGCGGCCCGTGGCCACCAAAGGAATGTCAGGCGGGTGGCCCCTAAGGACCCCAAGGCGGCCTCGAGTCTCCAGTACCGGCCTGTCGCCAAGGGGCTGTTAGTAACAACATGGCCAGACCCGCTCAGGAATGGGAAGGGGAGCGCTAGGCCAGGAGCCTGGGTACCCAACTCTGTCCTGTGCTGGCCAGGGAGCCTAAGGCAGGGCACTGCAACTTTCTGGAGCCTCAATGCACAACGAAGGGTGGGGGCAGCCAGCGAGCCTGTGGGGATTCAAAATGCAAGGCGAGTACAAGAAGTCTCTGTCGCTCGCAAGCTTACCTGGCCCCGCGTAAAGTGCCTCTTCACAGCCCATCCTCAGATGTGCAAAGCCACTGGACTGGAGAGAGTCCAAGGATGTATAGGGTTGGACCTGTTGGTTTTCTGTGGTTTCCAGAACCTTCCATCCTAGTCTCCTTGCTACATCCCATGACGCCTTATCTGCCACTGGTTCCTCTTTTTCCCCCTCCCCTGGCTTGGCCTTTGCACTCTTTCCTTTTCTGTTCTCTCTTAACTTCCAAATCAGGTTTTTCTCAGACCTTGGTGACCAATGACATCATGTCCTAGCCCAGGGACAAGTCACCTTGGGGAACTTGGGCTCAGGTAAGAAGAGGACAGAGCTCTGTGGATGTGTCTGCGCTCCCGTCCCTGCCATGTCCTCAAATAGCATGCGTGCTGTGCTGTTTCTCTTTACTCCTGAAAACAAGGCACTAGACTTCAGTGCCCACCCATGGGCCCTGACCATGAACCGTAGTGTGGTAGGTTCTTGGTAGTCTGAGGCATGAGGGCCAAGGCTCTTTTAGGAACTTATTGCAACTATGGACCCTCAGCTGGGCTTGGTGGCACAGGCCTGCAGTCATGGCTAGCACTTGAGAGACAGAGGTGACCCCCCCAACCCCCTGAGTTCAAGGTCAGCCTAGTCTGCATATTGTCTCAAGAAGCCAAGCCAGGGGCTGGAGAGATGGCTCAGTGGTTAAGAGCACTGACTGCTCTACCAGAGATCCTGAGTTCAATTCCCAGCAACCACATGATGGTTCACAACCATCTATAGCTTCTGATGCACTCTTCTGGGATGCAGACACACATGCAGATAGAACACATACATAAAATAAATAAAGAAAATCTTTTAAAAAAGAAGAAAGAAGAAGAAGAAGAAGAAGAAGAAGAAGAAGAAGAAGAAGAAAGAAGAAGAAGAAGAAAAGAAAGAAGAAGAAGAAGAAGAAGAAGAAGAAGAAGAAGAAGAAGAAGAAGAAGAAGAAGCAGCCCGCCAAGCCTGGGGATCTGACACCTTTTTCTGGTTCCCTTGGACACCAGGCACACACATGGTGTGTATATACACACAGGCAAAAACATATTAAAACCACAAAATAATTTTTAAAAAGAGAAAGAAAGAAAAGGCAAATTAGAGGGCATGGGGTAAAGACATGTCAACCAAGCCTGATGACTTGGCTTTGATTCTCGGAACCTACATAGTGGAGGTAATAAACTAACTCCTATGAGTTGTCCTCTGGTCTTCACATGGATAACGTGGCGTGCTAAATAAGTGTTTTAGGAAGCCAGACTGGATCTGGGGATATAGCTCAGCCGATCGAGTGCCAATCCGAGGAAGTGCACATGTGTAATGCCAGCACTCAGCAGGCTGAGGCAGGAGGATCAGGAGTTCCCAGTTCACCCTCAACTGTACAGTGAGTACCAGGTTAGCCTGGATTACGTGAGGCTCTATTTCAAAAGACAAACCCAGACCCACTTTAACATGACAGGCCTGTACTTTCTCAACATCTCCGGGTGGGGGTGGGGTAGGAGGAGGTAGGGGTGCTGTTACACATCCTTCCCCAGCTCAGAACCGGAAACTTTTGTTCCCAGGGGCACTGTGCCCCCCCAAAGAGCTCTCCATGCCTGGTGGACACCAGTCCCTCTGCCGGAGACCCTTCCCACCCTGCCCCCGCCCCCACCTCCTCCCTGCACAGTCCTGTCCCCTGCTCAGGGCTCCAGGATACCTCTGACTCTTTACATCCCCAGCAGGGGTCTAGTCTAGTCTGTGTCATCAATGGCTAAGCCTCAGGTCTCTTAGCCTCTTCTGTCTCTGTATAACCCTTAGGCTGTCACTCCAAGCCATAGCAGGCCTCGCCCAACCCTCTGCACCTATCCCCTCTGGGGACCAAGGTCATCTCTTCACCGAGTTCTGCTTCCTTCTTCCCTTCTCACAGCCCTTTCTTCTCTCCTCTGCGCAGGAAGCCTGTGGAGTTCACAACCGGCCTTGCTCAGCCCCGGACCCTCCACGGCAACCAAGTCTTCTCAAATAGCCAACAAGCACCCCTTCCCCCTCGATGGCCTCCCATTCATGTCACCCTCGTGACACTGGCTCCATCGTTTCTCGAACACCCTGGCCCCAGGGCCTTCACACGTAACGTTCCCTCTACCCCCTTCCTCTCTAGGGACCTCTCTAGGGTTTTCTCTCATCTCATCTCCTCTCAAACAGCACATGGTCAGCAAGGCTTCCTCTGAGCATCCCTTTTTACATGCAGTTTTATGTGTATGTCTGTGTACCTGGGCATATGAGTGTGTATCACATGTGCGCAGTGCCCACGGAGGTGAGAAGAGGCATGGAATTCCCGTGAAACTGGAGCTACAAATAGTTGTGAGCTATTATGCAGGGTGCTAAGGATTAAGCTCAGGTGCTCTGTAAGAGCAGCCCGTGCTCTTAACTGCCTAGCCATCTCTCCAGCCCTTGACCATTTTTTTTTTAAGTGGCCTCTCCTGGCCGGGCGTGGTGGCTCACACCTTAATCCTAGCACTGGGGAGGCAGAGGCAGGTGGATCGCTGTGAGTTCGAGGCCAGCTTGGTCTACAAAGCAAGTCCAGGACTTGTGTGTGTGTGTGTGTGTGTGTGTGTGTGTGTGTGCATGTAGGTATGTGCTTGTGCATGTAGTACCCAAGGAGGCAGGAGCATCGGATCTCCTGGAGCTGGAGCTATCGATGGTTGTGAGCCACCTGATGTTGGTGCTGGGACTAACAAACATTCCAGAAACACCAGGACAGGTGATGAGCCTTGTCACCTGCTTGCAAAGTGCCAGGTCTCCTGAGTGATAGACAGACCCCAGAATGTAAAAATGGAGGCCTTGTGAGTCTAGGGACAGAGTGCCCCTGAGAGAAAACAAACTCCCCCAAAAGCAGCTGGTCCCCGAGGTCAGGCTCCCCAGCATTAGAAGAACTACCTCAGAGGACCTTCCTGTGGCGACCTGAACTCCAGGGTGTGAAGTACCACTGGGGCTGTAATCCTAGCACTCAGAATAATTTTGAGCTCCAGGCCAGCGTGGGCGAGTCATAAGGAGAACCTGTCTCAGAAAAAAAAAAATCAGAGTGGAGTCTTGCTGGGCAGTGGTGACGCACACTTTAATCCCAGCGCTCAGGAGGCAGAGGCAGGCAGAGCTCTGTAATTCGAAGTCAGCATGGTCTACAGAGCGGAGTTCCAGGACAGGCAAGGCTACACAGGGAAACCGCTTCGAAAAACAAACAAGCAAGAGTGGATTCTTCCTGAATCCTTTTCTGAATTCTCCCAACACTCCCAAGCAGTTTATATATTCATGACAAAAAACATTTCATCTGTGTATTAACTCACTGGAACTATCCAGGTGGTGGAGGGGGTGGGGCATGGCTCCCGTGTGGGGCTCCAG
The DNA here is from genome assembly GCF_903995435.1 of Acomys russatus. Classification (NCBI taxonomy): domain Eukaryota; kingdom Metazoa; phylum Chordata; class Mammalia; order Rodentia; family Muridae; genus Acomys; species Acomys russatus. Next base: position 50,697,830 of record NC_067160.1, read on the forward strand.
GGACCTCTAAAATATGTGTTCTGAGTTTGTGAAGGGGAAACTAAGGTCCAAGGGCCCATCTTGACTCCAGGGGGAGGGGAACAGACGCTGGAAAGGCAGGTGATCTGGGGAAAGCTTCACCACCTCTCCGGACTCGTGTGCCCCACCAAGGAAACCCTGTGCTCACAGTCTGCGCATACTCAGAAGGGCTCCTGGCCCCCAGCCCTCTAAACACCCCCACCATGGAGCCGCCAGGCCTTCCTGTTTACTCGAGGCCCCTCTCCAGGCTGGGAGGCGACAGCCTTGGCCTCCTCTGCTCCCCGCTTCCTTCCTCTCCCACTTCGGTGCCTCCGGCCCAGGCGCTCAGGGGACCCTGAGGCCAAGACATGGGGGTGCAGTCCAGGGGAAGCATCTCAGGTCACCACCCCACCAATGCCTGCCATGGAGTGTGCCCTCTCTGAGACTCTCGGGTATAAGGGGAGTACATCCCCACCCCACCCCCCACACTGCAATAAGCAGCTGCCTGGAACGTCCCCAGAGACCAGAAGACAACGACAGCATCGACGACCTTCTGATACCCACCGTGCCCACGTCATTCTAGCAGTGACACCAGAGAAGACACCCCACCCCCCGCGGCTCCCCCCTAGCAGGCCTTGCTCTGACCTCTGCTTCCTCACTAAAGAGTGGGGTTGGGTTTTACTGAGCTGACTGCAGTGTGACCTGAGGACCAGCTGCCTGGAGGCCAGCACTGTACCTGACCTGCTTTTATTTTATTTATTTGGCGGGTGGTGGGGGGGGTTGGTTTTTTGAGACATGGTTTCTCTGTGTAGCCTTGGCTGTCCTGGACTCATTTTGTAGACCAGGCTGGCCTCGAACTCACTGGCCTACTTTTAAAATTATTATTTAACTTACTTTTTGAGGCAAGCTCCCATGTAGCTCTGGCTGGCTTCAGATTTGCTATAGAGCCGAGGACCTTCCATTTCTGACCCTCCTGCCCAAGAGTCACAGTGACCACTGTGTGCAACCATATCTAATTTCTACAGCACAGGGTACCAAACCCAGAGCTCTGTGTGCGAGACAAGCATTCTACCCACCGAGCTGTTTCCCTAGGCCTAGACCTGATTAAAAAAAAAACAAAAAACAAAAAACAAAAAAACCTTATTTTATTATTTTTATATGTGTATGTGTGCATGAATGAATGTCCTTGGAATCCAGAAGGGTTTGGGGTCCCTGGAGCTGGTGTAATAGGCAGTTGTGAGCCCTCAAGCCCCTCATTCCCACGTGGGTCCCTGGAATAGAACTTTGGTCCTTTGGAAGAGCAACAAAGGCTCCTAGGCAGGGAGCCATCTCGCCAGGCTCTAATGTTGGCATTTCTTTTACAGGGTAGCACTCTCGTAGCCCTGGCTGATCTTGCATTCACAACGGCCCTCCTACCTCAGCCTTCCGAGGGCTGAGTTTACAGGTGCCAGGCAGGCCAACCGGCTTTTTCCCAAGCTCCTTCAGAGTTCCTGTGTTCAGGAAAGGCTGGTTGGCTGCAGGTCAGACCTTCTAGCCTAGCTGAATAAACCCTCCCATGAGCTCAGCCTGCCCTTTTTCCTCCCCTCCCCACCCTGCCCCCAAACAGGGTTTCTCTGTGTAGACTTGGCTGTCCTGGACTTGCTTTATAGCCCAGGCTGGCCTCAAACTCAGAGCTCGCCTGCCTTAGCCCCAGCTGGGATTAAAGTCGTGCACCGCCATACCACAGCCGGCTAGCACTCCATGCTTTCAAGGCTCAACTTGAACACTTAACGTACTTCCTAGCTAGCGATCGGCAGGAACAGCTGTACAAAAGGAAGCTTTGACTCCGGCAGAAGCCAGAGAAGGATCTGGAAGGAGGACTTGCACCAGAATGCTGTCCCCTCATGAGACAAAGCAAAATGAGACGCAGGGCTGTCCTCAGTAGAGAGGTGTCTGTGCGAGCTGGAGCTCAGTGGCGGAGAACCCGCGTAGTGTGGACATGGGGTCCTACAGGGTCAAATGCTGTGTGTGGTCCCGCAACACACCCTGGATTCAGCAAACTGGCTGGGAGGAAATCTGGGGAGAAGTGGGAAGCCACACAAAGACCGGCTGGGTGACAGTGCAATGCTGCCACTGCCACAGCAGGCGAAGGGCAGTCAGGAAAAAGTCCTGACTCCTCCAAGTCATCTTCAAGTCATCCTTCAGCACTGAGGCCTCTGCGCTGGCTTAATTCCTGTGTGAACTTTGGCAGCCGCGTGTGGGTGACCCCTGCCTGCGATCTCAACGCTGGGGAGGTGGAGGGAGGAGGGTGGAGCTGGGAGCTCGAGATCAGCGCCATCAACACAGCAAGCCTCATCTCAGATGAGTGACAGTTTGGCAGGGCATGGTGGCACAGATATTTTTGTTTGTTTGCTTTGTTTCTCTGTGTTAGCCTTAGCTGTCCTGGACTCAATCTGTAGACCAGGGTGGCCTCGAACTCACAGAGATCTGCCTCTCTCTGCCTCCCCAAGTGCTGGGATTACAGGGGTGCGCCATGGCGCTCGGCAGCGGCACAGATCTTCAATCCCAGCATTCCAGGGGCCGAGACCAAGAGGATCTCTGTGAATTTGAGGCCAGCCTGGTCTACATAGCAAGTCCAGGCCAGCCAGGGCTACATAATGAGACTCTGTCTCAAAACAAACAAAAGGGCTTTTTCTCCTGTATCTTTATGGAAATGACTTGTCATTATGATGTAGTGACACATATATATTCTATGCACTGTCTTATGGATTCTACAGAGCACACAGAATATACTGGAAGTGCATGCAGGGTCCAGCTTAGTTTTTTTTATTTTAGCAGGGATTAGAGTCTGAGAGGTCTCACTCTGTTCAGTAGGCTGCTTGGAGATCCTTAGGTACTCATGGCTGGCTCAAATTTTCACAATCATCCTGTTTCTCCATCCTGAATGCTGTGAGCTGCTATAACCAACTTTTTCTTTCGTTCTTTTTTTTTTTTTTTTTTTTTTTTTTTTTTGGTTGGCCTAGAACTGGTCTTATAAACCAGGCTGGCCTCCATCTGCAGCACCTAGGGGCTTAGATTTACTGAGCTCTGTGTATATTCAGGGATCCTGGAACCAGGTCCCCTCAGACACTAATGGACAAAGTGATCCTGTAGTGTAAAGTTTTCCTGGTCGTTCAGGTTTTCATAAACTGGGGCCCACTTGAATTAACTGAGCTGTAATTAACATATAAAGATAATGGGGATTTCAGGACGTGGTGGCGCATGCTTGTAATCCCAGCATTCAGGGAGGCAGAGGCAGCTGATTACTGGGAGTTCGAAGCCAGCCTGGTTTACAAGGAGAGTCCAGGCCAGCCAAAGCTACACAGAGAAACCCTGGCTGGAAAAAACAAACAAAAGATAATAGGGATTTTCAGGACTTTTCTACAGCTTTCTCCTCTCCTGTGCATTTTCTGTCCACCCCAATGCTGATCTTAAGACAACCACATTTATCAGGGCTTTGAGTGGGAGTCTGTGTGAGGGCGTATGCCTGCCCAGTTACAGATAGGGTATAGTGTGTGTGTGTGTGTGTGTGTGTGTGTGTGTGTGTGTGTGTGTGGTGTAGTATATATGTGTGTATATGCGTGTGTGTGTGACTGTGTGTGAGTGTGTGTGTGTGTGTGTGTGTGTGTGGTGTAGTATATATGTGTGTATATGCGTGTGTGTGTGACTGTGTGTGAGTGTATGTAGTGTGTGTGTGTGTGTGTGTGTGTGTGTGTGTGTGGTGTAGTATATATGTGTGTATATGCGTGTGTGTGTGACTGTGTGTGAGTGTATGTAGTGTGTGTGTGTGTGTGTGTGTGTGTGTGTGTGTGTGGTGTAGTATATATGTGTGTATATGCGTGTGTGTGTGACTGTGTGTGTGTGTGTGTGTGTGTGTGTGTGTGTGTGTGTGTGGTGTAGTATATATGTGTGTATATGCGTGTGTGTGTGACTGTGTGTGTGTGTGTGTGTGTGTGTGTGTGTGTGTGGTGTAGTATATAGTGTGTATATGCGTGTGTGTGTGACTGTGTGTGAGTGTGTGTGTGTGTGTGTGTGTGTGTGGTGTAGTATATATGTGTGTATATGCGTGTGTGTGTGACTGTGTGTGAGTGTATGTAGTGTGTGTGTGTGTGTGTGTGTGTGTGTGTGTGTGTGTGTGTTATGTGCACAACACTGGGGGGAGCTGTCACAGAGTGGCATGGGGCTCCAGAGCCTTCCGCTTTCTTGAAGTCAACATAGGGGACAGAGGAATAGGTCTTGAGGCGTCACCCCAAAGCCTGGCCCAGCAGAAGCCTGTGCTTGGTGCTGCGGGCCCTCTCCTCCTACCAGCCATTGGTTTCAAGGTCTTCTTCCAGTACACTCACCTTTTATACCTGAAATACGTTTATTTCTTTTAAAGGACAGCTTAAATAGGCAATGCAAAAGGAAAGGTGGCCCCACTGGCAGTAAACACAAGGGAATGAGCACCGTCACCCCCAGGGGCAGGTGTCCCTGGGGCAGTTGTGGCTGCTGGCTACAGGCTATCTGGGCCAGGGGAGAAGTCACAAGGGATGGGGACAAGAGGCCAAGGACAAGTGGGCACCAACAGAGCCTTCCTATGTGATGGGATCAAAAAATCAAAAGGCAAAAGAGAGGTGGCAGCTCCCCTGGGGGTCTCTAGCTGTCCTCTGCAGGTCCCAGGCCTGGCCCTCGATCCCACATCCTTAATGACATCTCACATTCCTTAATCAGTATGTTCTCGTCCTAACGCTGAGGATAAGGGTTGGGACACGGCATGACAGAGTCAATTTTAGGACCAGCTCAAAGGGTGGTGAGGCCTTTGAGTCTGTTCCTCAGGAAGACCACCCCTGACCTCAGCCTCCCACCTAGCTGTGGGCCTACCGCCCGGTAGCCACGTGGCCCCGGCTGCTGTGCCCACCGCCCACCGCATCCCAGGCCCCAGTCAGGCATAGAGAAACCTTCCCATCCTGGGGATGCAACTCCGTTTGTAGAGCCCTGGCCTCTACAATGGGCAATGGGCATGATTCCGAGCACCCCAAAACCAGCAGCAGGGGCGTTACAGCCCTGCAATCTCAGCACTCAGGAAGAGAAACGGAGGCAGGAAGATCAGAGTATCCTCAGTTACATAGCAGTTTGAGGGTTTGAGGCCAGCTTGAGACACATGATGCTGTCTACAAAAAAGGAGAAAAAGAAAAAGAAAAAGAAAACTGACTCTAGAGATATGGTAACGTAGGGCTAAAGCCCTACAACAGAGACAGAACTCCAGACCCTAGGAACAGCCTGTCAACCCAGGGGCCCCCAGGTTTGACATGGCCTGGCTAAGGAAGGACCTAGGGTGCCAGCAGAACTGGACGGAGACAAGACAGCTGGGCTGAGGCATGGGCAAGAATGGGCCGGGAGTGCTGGAGTCCGGCTGTGGCAGCATGAATCACCTCAATTGAAAGCAAAGAAAAGGGAGTGAGCCCAGACGTCCTTGGCAATTCCTTTAGTGCTCAGATGTCCACGGGACAGGATAAGTGGCTTCCTGTGTCTGTGCACAGCCCAGCAGGGTGGAGGTGCTGGGCACGAGCCAGGCTGCCTGGGGTCAGGGGGCAAGGGTGGGGCGGGCTAGGAGCTAGCCAAGAGCTCCAGTTACTTCAGGGCGTCCAGGTAGGTGCAGACCTGGGAGAAGACAGAGTCCACTGTGCCTTCAGCATTGACCTGTGGGGATAGGAGCCATGAGGGCAGAGACGCCATGAGCAAGAGCCACACAACCCTACTCTAGTCGCCACTTACTGAACTAAGGGGAAAGGGGGAAACTGAGGCAGAGGGAGAGGGATGGGCCTAAGGTCATTAGACCAGGAGGAGTTCCCCACCTTGTGCACAATGCCACGCTGCTCATAGAAGGAAATGACCGGTTCTGTGGCCTTGTAATAGGTCTCCAGCCGCTTTTTGATGGTCTCCTCGTTGTCGTCCACACGGCCACTGGTCTCGCCTCGCTTTAGGAGTCGTTTGGTCATGGTCTCGGGGCCTGCGTCCACATACAGCAGCAGTGTGGGCTGTCCAATCTGTGAAGGTGGACACTGTATCATTCGGAACCTACCCCTGCCGCCATCTCTCAAGCCCTCCATGAGTCCTGCTCAGAATGTCAGTCCCTTCCTGAGGGCAACGGGAGGGCCTTCCCAAAACCACCTCCCAAGCTGGGCATCGTGGTGCACGCCTTTAATCCCAGCACTCAGGCAGCAGAGGCAGGTGGATTGCGTGAGTTCGAGGCCAGCCTGGTCTACCTAGCGAGTCTAGGACAGACAAGGCTATACAAAGAAACTTTGTCTTGTTTTGTTTTGTTGAGACAGGATTTCTCTGTGTAGCCCTGGCTGTCCTGGACTCACTTTGTAGACCAGGCTGGCCTCGAACTCACAGAGATCCTCCTGCCTCTGCCAAGAAACCTTGTTTTGAAAAACTGAAAAAAGCAAAAACAAAAACCCACTTCCCCTGTCGCCCACTCCAAACCTCTTGCCCATCTTCCTAGAACCTTTGAGAGAAAGCTCTAAGTCCATACCAGATCTGGAGCACCTGTGTGTCCTGGCCTCGACCCTCCACACCGCTGTTCCCTTGACCCCCGCCCCCGCTGCTCTCCCTCCTTTGGCCACACTGACCCATGCTTTTTATCTGTCTCCACCTCATGTCAAGACCAGCACGGGCCCCTCTGTTACCCTTTCCCACAACTGGGACTGACTGAACTTCAACTAGACTCTCATCCCTCTCAGACGGTCTCGTCAGATGTGACCCCCCACTATTCCTGGTCCCCTGGTCTCTCGCTACTTACTTGGCACCTCCCACTTTGCTCTGCCAAGGTTGGAGCTGAGGGCTGAATAAGACTTGACTGACAAAAGATTCCAAGCAGGGTCAGGGTAAGGACTTTAAGGAAATCCAAGTGACGTCACTGTCACTGGCATAAGCCACTCATCACAAAGATGGCTTGGAGAGGTGAAGGAATAGGGCCTGGCAGGTCCAGACCTCAGGTTGGCCACCGCTGTCCCTTCACAGTGTCCCCTGCCTAGTCTGGGCCTTGCACTGAAGCTTGTGATGGTCACCCTTCCCTTTCTAGGCTATAAGGTCCCTCAGAGTGGGGAGCCTGCCTTTCTGTCACAACCAGGTCCCCAAGCCTGGTGTGGTCTAGACTGGGTTTATGAGAGAAAGAGAACTCTAGGACTTCCAGACCAGAGAAAAGGAAAGCCAGGATTGGGCCTGGGCCGGGAGGTCTACGCAGCCCTCAGGCCCTCTGTCCTTTAGATCCCAGCTGAGTCAGCCCCAGAGGCCTCTAAGCAGCTGTTGTCATCCAGACAGCACATAAGACTGTCACTCACAGCCAGGCGTGGTGGCGCACGCCTTTAATCCCAGCACTCAGGAGGCAGAGGCAGGTGGATCACTGTGAGTTCGAGGCCAGCCTGGTCTACAAAGTGAGTCCAGGATGTCCAAGGCTACACAGAGAAACCCTGTCTCGAAAAACCAAAAAAAAAAAAAAAAAAAAAAAAAAAAAGACTGTCACTCACAGCTCCTCTCCTGCCTCTGCCCAAGCATGTAACCTTATGGCAGGCTACTGGGCCTTCTGAGTCTGGTGTCTGCCTCCTGGGTGGGTGTGGATTCAATGTGGCAACATTAGCTGCCCGTGGGGAGGAGTGATCCTGCCATCTGCTGACTTAGGACAGTTTGCCAGGTGCTTCTCTCAGAGTGGCAAAGGCCAGACAACAGCTGCCACCACCTGTCCATCAGCCATCAGATGCCAAGGGCCGCTGAGCCCCCAGGACCAAACACAACGGATTTGGTATCCACACTTTGGGTGGGTAGTGGGGCTTGGTACCGGCTAAGGCTCTGGGCAGGGCACCCCTGCTTGTAGCCTCGGTTTCTCAATCTGGAAATGGGCATCTAGCCTAAGGAGAAGGCACTGGAAGCTCTGTGCATTTTAGCCAGTTGGACAAGTCACTTCCAGGCCCACCCCTCCTCCTTCAGTGCAGTTCTGGCACCCCCTAGCGTCAAGATCTGAGAACTTCAGCTACTTGGAATCCAGAGGCTGCCACCAAGCCCTGGGTGGAGCCTGGAGTCTTTGGAAACTCAATAATAAATAGCACAGGACTGATGGGCACTTTCATCTGATGGATGTGGCCCTGAGGGTTGCAGGTAACCTCACACAGCTGGAGGAATGGGGACAGACTGTGCTTCAGGGTTGCCGCAGGCTCTTTGGCCTCAAGGAAACTAGACCAACTCCCATTTCAAAGATTGGCAAGCTAAGGGTCAGAGCAAGGCAAGCGTTTGGCTTTGAGGTTGTGACGTAAAGTCTTCTGTTCCGGCTGAGCCCCACAGAGGTGGGCAAGAGTGAGGCTGACCCCAGCCCATCAGGATGCCCTGTTAGCCCTCCACCCTGCCCTCGCCCTCAGCACCTCCAGTCCCACAGAGTCCCCCTGGTATGGTCTTCTATGACGTAAATGTGTGCACACGTATTACGTGCCAGCATGTGGGTTCACGTGAGCGCACCCATGTAGTGTGTGCTAATATCCAGGCGCACACGTGTGCATGTATGTGCAGTGGACCTAGCCTTATAATGTGTGTGCATCTCACACTGCCTATTGCTTGTGTGGGCATGCACCATGCACACAAATGTCTGTCTGTATACGTGTGGGGTGACAAACCCCCCTGGGATGAAGTCTCTCAAACCCTCATGCCTTTCTTTGAGGTATTATGGGAAGTCCCACAAGGCCTTCCCAGCTGCACCCTGTAGCCTCCCCCATCCATTAACCACCCCACCCCCCCCCCCCCCCCCCCCCCCCGCTCCTTCTCAACTGCAGCCCCGCCCCTGGCCAACAATCAATCAATGGCCTTACCTTCTTTTCGAACTCTTCTCCCTGTTTCACCTCCCTCGGATAGCCATCAATCAGGAAGCCATTGGAAGAATCCACTTTGGCCAGCATGGCATCTCGGAGCATGTCCAGCACCGTGTCCTGTTGTGCAGCATAGAGTATCCTGAGCCTTCTCTCTCTGCCCCTCTGGACCTTGGCTTGGGCTCGCCCACTCAAGCTGCCCTCTTACTCAGAGCATGTGAGTCCCAGCAATGCCCCCCCTTCCAGGGTTGGGCTTCAGTGAACCCCCTGCTAGCCTCCACCCTCACCAGGCCCTGGGGAGGGAACGGACTAGGACACAATTGGCTTCTGATTCTAAGCATGACATAAAACGTAGGGATAAGGTATGGACAAAGAAGGGGACAGGCGGGTCAGCAGGATGGCTCCATGGGTGGCACTCACCCCCCAAGCCTGCTAGCCAGAGTTTGACCTCCAGGACCCACATAGTGGAAGGAGAGAACCGACTCCTTCAAGTTGTCCTCTGACGGCCATATTGGTGCTATGGGAACGTGCATACCCCTCTTCAATAAATGAATAAATAAAAATAACAAGAAGGGGAGCACTGCAGCATGAAGTTAGGGGGGATGTGAGTTCAAGGCTGGGGAGTCAAGGAGGTCTGAGTGCTGGCTGGGAAGATGATTCCAGCCAGAAAGTCCAAAACGCTGGGGAACAGAGACCAGGAGGCAGGGCTGTATCCCACCGGCTAGTAATTTCTGAAAGCAACTCTTGGCCAAGGGCAATGGGGAACCACAGCAGGCTTCAGAGCCAGAGAGGGCCAAAGTCACCGTTGGCAAAAGTGTCACAGCTTTGCTGGCTGACCCACAAGGCCTCAAACTCAGACCCTCCACCCCATCCATCCCCGGCCCCAACCCAGCCCCTAACAGCCTACCCCCCCACCCCTACCCTGCCACCCCACCCCACCCCCACCCCTGCTCACCAGCGGCACAAGCTGCCCCATTTCCATGATGGCTGACAGCTTCTTGCCTCTCTCCGATCCAGAACTGACTTCTGCTCGCAGCAGGTCCCCCGTGGAGAGGTGGGTGTAGCCATATTTCTGCACAATCTTTTCGCACTGGGTGCCCTTTCCTGAGCCAGGCCCACCTGCAAGCACCCATGAGTTCAGCAACTGCACCCACCGCAAAAAAAAAAAAAAAAAAAAAAAAACCAAAGCCCCAGGAGGGACACCGCCAGGGTCCTCAAGGAGGAACAGAGCTCAAGGAAGAGCCCCGTGTGCCTTTAATCCCAACACTTGGGAGGCTGAGGCGGCCGGAGCTTTGTGAGCTTGAGGCCAGCCTGGTTCTAGGACAGCCAGGACTACGTTAAGGAGGGCTTGCCTCAAGAAGAGGGGAAGGGGAAAAAAATCCTACAGAGCCGGCTCAGAACCTCCCTGCTTGCCCACCGCGTGCCTGCCTACAACTCACCCACCACAAAGATGATCTTGGCTTTCTTCAGCTTCTCTGCGGAGAGAGCAAGTGAGCAGGAGTCAGTTTCTGGCCAGACAAGGAGGCAGAGGCTCCTCTGAGTGAGTTGGGATGAGCAGGGAAGCGCGGGTGGGGGTGGGGGAGTGGGGGGGGGGGGGGGTTCTGGAGGCTAAGAACTCCTGCTAAGAATTCAAAGGTTAAGGGACTGGGATGGCAACCCAGAGGTGCCCTCCGGGGGTTGGGGGATCCGTGTGAGGGTGTTGGTCACCTCCGGCCTTTCTGTTTTCCTCTTCTTGGAATTCTCTAGATGAACTGCAGCCCATGATCCTGTTCATGCTGTCACCTCCCCTCCCCCCCCCCCCCCACCCCACCCCTGGGCTTGGCCCTCCCATTGCTGGCCTGCCCCAGCAGCACTAGTGTGGAGCTGGCAACCGCAACATGCGTTGCCATAGAGATGGTTGCCAGGGAGGATGGCTGCTGTGGGCAAAAGGAGCTCTTACTCAGACAAGGAGGTAAGCAAACTTCCCAAACTGCCTCTTTGGCCTTTGGTGCAAGCTCTGTGGCCTAGCTAGCGTGGGTGAGGCCCTGGGTCCCATACTTGACACTAAGAAAAGGGACCTCACAACCCACCAGGGAGAGGGAAACTGAGGCCTAGAAAGGAAGAGGCTTACCCCAGGGACAACTGAACCCAAACTAGAACCCTGGGCTTTCTCCTGGGTTTCCTGTCCTTAGGGTGCTGGACAGGAGCCTCCCCAAGAAGCAAACTCTCCATAAGGAAGTGGGCTTAATGACCCCTGAGGGGGGTGGTTTGGCATCTTGAGGAACTATCGGGGAAATGCCTAAGGCTGAGTGGCAGCTAAGGTGTAGACTGGTGACCACCGACTTTAGGCAGTAGCAGCACACAAGTCTATCAAACCCTTTAAAAAGCCACCCAGGCAGAGGCCCACTGCCAGGGAATGGAGCTGCCAGAAGCCAGGGCCCGCCCACTCCAGGCACTCTGCCCACATCCTAGAACAGAGAAGCCAGGAAGACTCAAGACTTTAGGGTCCACCACACTAGCTGACAGAGACACTGGGTCTCAGCAAGGGCAAGACATGTACCTGCTCACTGCCCCAACTAGCCCCCTCCCCATGCACCCCGGAAAGCTGCTTGGCAGTCGATACAGATGGATCCCCCTCCCACAGACCCTCCTTCCCCAGAAAAGGGGAAGCCTGGTTATAAATACCAGTATAGGTGAGTTCTGGGATCCCAGGAGCCTCCGGGAGGCCTTGTTGCTTCTAAGATTAGGAGCCAAGCATATCGTGACAGGCCAGCGGAGGAAGCCTGAGGCCTCCCACCCTCCCAGACAATCCCTGTGAGAGCCTACCGCTTAACACACAGGCACTCTGAGGCCAAGAGGGGACCGTCCGTACCTTCCATCCTGCTGAGGTCTGGGAGCTAGGTCAGCACTCTGCAAGACAAGGCACAGGCAGGGGTGACGGGCCCTCCTCCCACAGCTTCCACCAAGCCCCACCCACAGCAACGGACGGTGAGTTGTGCCGGCAGTTGCCAAGTTCCCACATGCAATTTCCAAACTGAGAAGGGCCCAAAGGGTGGATCGCGGCCCAGGAGGCAGAAGGACCTTGGAAAAGTCGCCTTCCTACTCGCTTCTACTGCCTCTCACGGCTCCAGTGTGCGTGCCTTGGTCTGCCGGAGGCACCTGGGTAGAGGTCACAGAGGAGCATGAAGGTTACTATGGAATCCCAAGAGTCCCTAGTGTATGAAGCCAGCATCTGCCAGGTGCCTTGACAACACTCCCCCGGGGTCTAGGAATGCTGGCAGGAGTTTCCTGTTTTCTTGCCTAGGGGACAGGACAGGTGGGCAGAGGGATATACAAAGACCCAGAGACACTCCTGGGGCACAGTCCTGTATGGTTTGTTGTTTTGTTCTGTTTGAGACAGGATCAGTCTCTGTAGCCCAGGCTGGCATCAAAGTAACAGTAATCCCACTGCTTAAGCGCCCCCCCCACCCCCAGCACTGGGATAGCAGGTGTGCATCACCACCCCTGGCAACCTCAGGTGTGCTCCTCCACCTCTGGTGACCTTGGGTGTGCACCACCACCCCTGGCAACCTCGGGTGTGCTCCTCCACCCCTGGCAACCTCAGGTGTGCCCCACCACCCCTGGCAACTTCAGGTGTGCTTCTCCACCCCTGGTGACCTCGGGTGTGCACCACCACCCCTGGCAATCTCAGGTGTGCCCCACCAGCCCTGGCAACCTCGGGTGTGCTCCTCCAACCCTGGTGACCTAGGGTGTGCACCACCACTCCTGGCCACTGTGGGTGTGAACTCCCACACTTGGCCCTTTGTGGTTTGTTTTGCTTTTAGTTTTACGTGTATGAATGTTTGCTTGCATGTATGTAAGTGCAGCATATGAGCGCTGTACCTGAAGAAGACTGCATGGGATGTGGAGTCCCTTGGACCTGGGATTACAGGTGGTTGCAAGCTGCCATGTGGATGATGTTAGGAGCAGAACCCAGGTCCTTTGGAAAAGCAGCAATTGCTCTTAGCTGCTGAGCCACCTCTCTAGCCCCTTTCCAGTTTTGGGGTTTTTGTTTGTTTTTGTTTTCAAGACAGGGCTTCTTTGTGTCGCCCTGGATATTCTGGAACTCACTAGGTAGACCAGGCTGGTCTCGAACTCAGAGATCCACCTGCCTCTGTCAAATGCTGGGATTAAAGGTGTGTGTCACCACTGCCCGGTCCCTTTCCAGTTTTTAAAGTAACTTGGTCCCTGGCTCCTGCCTGAAACAGGCCCATGACCACCTCACACATGGCCCTGCCACTCACCCCCTGGGGAATTCACTTCTCTGTTCTCTGTCCCCAGCTTGCCTGTCCTTTCTTCACAACTCCCCTACCTGCTCCGGCCTCTTCAAAATTATTTTCTCACTCCCTACCTGTCCCCACCATCCTAAGACCATCAACACTGCTCTTGTCAGCCTTCTGCCCTGGGTCTGTGTCCCTGGTACATGCTTCTGTCCCCTCACCCCGGCTTCAGGCCCCAGGGACCTCCCCATCCCCACCAGTGCAGCCAGTCCTAGGTCAGCATGCACGCTCCCCACAACCCGTCCCACCTCTGCCCTGCACACTCATATCCCAATCTCCTCTCCAGACTTTCTCCAGCCCAGACCATAGGCCACACACACACACACACACACACACACACACACACACACACACAGACAGCAATGGGCATATTTTCCTTGGCAAGCAACAATTATGTGACCCTCCTGCTCATAGCCTTTCATGCATGGTACTCTTGGCTCCCTAAACAAAACCTGAACCCCTCAACCAGGCTGGCGGGGTCTGGGTAATCAGGCCCTTGCTTTCTCATCCAGTGCAATGTCTCCCCTTCTCCACCCCTCCACCAGGTCTTTGCAGTGTTTCACCTAGTGCTTGGTAGATGTCTTTCTCCAACGCTCCTGGAGGCCTCAAGTGTCACCTCCTTCAGGATGCCCTACTAGAGTCCATCCCCACAACCCCACACTGATAGGCGCTCTCTCTGAACCCAACCTAGGTGTCAGAATACTCTGTACCGTGGCCCTTGGTCCTAGCCCTGACTGGGCCTGGCAGGGGATGAACAGGGGACCGGGCACCTCATTCCATCCTGTCTGCATTCTAGGGAGGGAACTGAGCTTTGGAGAGAAAGGCAGACCAGCCCTAGGCTGTGGCTGGGGTCAAGCTCAGGCCTGGCGCCCAAAGCCAGACATGAACCCTGAGGAGCTTTGCCCAGACCCACCACCTGAGATGCAGCTTCTAAGCCTGCAGAGTGTGCAGGAGGCAGCCTGGAGAGGCCAAGGCCCTGGGTAGCCGACGAGGGGAGGAGGAATGTCTCAGGCCCTGGACAGCCACCAGCATGTCCTAGGAAATCACTCCACTCCACCTGCCCCACCCCCTTTCAGTAACCTAAGTCCCTCGGTCCCACAGACACCTGCTACTTCCTTGGTCTAAAATAACTTGGGTCGTGAGGAGGACTCCAGGAGGCCAGGGGTCCCAGACGGGGTACAATTACAGGCTAAGCAGCCAGGCCTTATAAGGTTCCCTGGGGCAGGGCCTTCAGTGCTCCTAATATGACTGCCTTCTAGGTAGTTGAGGGAGCAGAGGCCCCACGGGACGACCATCTCTAATCACCAGGCCTGGTCGTCCCAGATGCTTGCTCAGCAAAAGCTCTCACAGAGGCTGGCTAGCAGATAGGGCTCAAGTCACAAGCCATCACTCAGCTGCGTGACCTTGGGCAGCTGACGTCCCCTCTCTGGCCAGTCTTGCTCCTGTTGAAGTGACCTGGGTAAAAGCAGCTGAGCAGAACTGTGAGACAGGTCCAAAGGCTCCTGCAGAGCCCTTGATCCGGCAGGAGGTGCTGGCAGGGCTCCAACAGGGCCCCAAGTCCTCCCAACTCTTGAAGTGACATTACATACAACTCTTGGAGCACACAAGCTGCCCCTACCTAAGTCCTCTGGGATAAGGAGATGGGCCTCTGTCCATCCCCTTCCCTTAGGGCCTCTGCAGGGATAGGCCAAGGGACCTGAAGCCCCAGAAACATCAGGTGGGACAAAGGGGTCTCGGAGGCTGGGAGAGGACACACAGACACACAGACACACACAATGCACACTCACATAAACTGCCACAGGGCAATGCACCCAGAGCTGATAGAACACACACACACACACACACACACACACACACACACACACACACAGCTCTTACCGATGGATACAAACACATAAGACACACAGAATCCAAGGGTAGCCTGGCACTAGCACCCCCACCTTCCCACAGGTGATGTCTCCTCACTCCCCTTGGAGGCTTCCACACAGGCAGACAACGGAGCAGTCACACACTGACCTGGGGGGAGGGTGTGGTGTGCGCTGGGGCCAGTGCGTGCCCTGCCCGTCCTCTCAGCCGCCTGCAAAGGCGACTATTTATAAGGCTGTCAGCTCCGCACGCATGGCATGCTGGGAGCCAGCACTCTGGCGAGATGGCAGGGAAAGAGAAAGGGGGGTGGAAGAGAGGGGGAAAGGAGGGGGAAAGAGGAGGAAGTGAGACTCTGATGAAAAGCCCAGTTAAAAGGGCGAGTGTCCTCACCACGCACCCCCAGGGACTAAACCTGTACACAGAAGTTCTGCCACCCACACTGTGCCCACATGACTCTCCATGGACAAGGGATCTGTAGCTGGAGATAGGGAAGCTCAGACAACTTGTGTGTGTA
This sequence comes from Acomys russatus, assembly GCF_903995435.1. Taxonomy (NCBI): domain Eukaryota; kingdom Metazoa; phylum Chordata; class Mammalia; order Rodentia; family Muridae; genus Acomys; species Acomys russatus. Next base: position 50,713,357 of record NC_067160.1, read on the forward strand.
AAATTTCACAGTGTGTGGGTGGCAAAGAGACCAGACCAGGGAAATGAGGAGGGAAGGGAGACCAGGGTGTAGACTTTGGGGTTCCAGGGCCATAGTCCTCGTGCTCTGAGTCCCCTACCCCTGAGACATTTCATTTATTGGGAAAAAAAAAAAAAAAACTTTGAGCTACAGCCGGGCGTGTTGGCGCACACCTTTTAATCCCAGCACTCGGGAGGCAGAGGCAGGCAGATCACTGTGAGTTCAAGGCCAGCCTGATCTACAAAGCCAGCCCAGGACAGCCAAGGCTACACAGAGAGACCCTGTCTCGAAACAAACAAACAAACAAACAAACAAAACAACAACAAAAATTCTTTGATCTCCTCTGAGAGCCCAACTATCTGGTGGTTAGGAAGATAAGCCAGCCTTGATCCCATGAAGCCGCTGGGCACAAAGATAGGGACTTTCACAAAGCTTTGTGTATGGGGGATGGTGTGTGTGGAGGTGGGTAGAGTGTGAGGGCCCTCATTTGTGAGCACCTAGGTGGAGCACTAGGTGCAAGCAGCAGATGCCAGCTATGCCCAGGGAACCCCTAAGCAGAGGGCAGATCCCAGAGGCTGTCTGAGGCTCCCGCGTGGAAAGCCATGTGCTTACAGAGCAAGTGCAGGATATGGGGAGGCACAGGGCAATGGGTACTCAAAACACAGCAGGGCAGAAATGGACCATCAGGGTTCAGATCTCATGTATTTGACCATCAGATCGCATAAGACCTCCAAGGCTGTGGCTCCAAATGATAACATGAAAGAGTTGGGCAGTGGGTGTCTGAGCAACAGTAGCAGCCTGCAGCCGGGCGTGGTGGCACACGCCTTTAATTCCAGCACTCGGGAGGCAGAGGCAGGCGGATCGTTGTGAGTTCAAGGCCAGCCTGGTCTACAAAGTGAGTCTAGGACAGCCAAGGCTAACAGAAAGACTCTGTCTTGAAAAAACAAAGCAAAACAAAACAAACAAACAAAAAAACAAAACAGCAGCAGCCTGCATACCAAGATCTAGTCCCGACTCTGCCACCTAACTTTCTCAGTGGGGGCGAGAGGTAAACGCACTGAGCCAGAGGTTCTGCGTTGGTCTGAAAGGCTCTCCCAAAAGACTTAGGTGAGTGTGTGCACTGGCACAGCTTTGGGGGAGAGCAGCTTCATAGTGTCACCCGAACTTCTTCCAGATCCCACTTCAGACCCCCCCACCCCCCCTTTGAGGCAACACCTGTGCGAACAGCGTTTATACTGGAGAGTTCTTACTCCTAGATGCGACTGACTGGGGCCATGGCACAGCAGGAGTAGTTTGGGATAGTGACCCTGCCATAAGGTCTGAATAAGAAAGGAAACCTCATTTGCCAGGGTAGCAAAGCCCCTTCGTGAGAGACAGGATGCACACTTCCCCAGGCCCAATCTCCCCTGAATAAACATTATATTAAATGCAAGCGGAACTAGGGACGCACTTGCCAAGTGTGCATGAAACCCAGGGTTCATACTGTGTAAACTGGGTGAGGTGGTGCCAGCCTATGGTCCCGGCACCGGATGAACAGAGACAGGGGGATCAGAACTTTAAGGCCATCCTGGTCTACATAGGTGGTTTCCAGGATAGCCCAAGCTACATAGAGGTACTATTTCAAAAAGCTGGCTCAGTGACTAGAAATACTTGATCTTGCAGGGGACCCAGGTTCAATTCCCAGCACCTACATGGTAGCTCACAACTGTAACTCCATTTCCAGGGGATCTGACTTCCGATGGCATTAGGCACACACATCCATCCAAGCAAATCACTTGTGCACGAAAAAATGTAATTTAAAAAAAAAAAAAAAAAAGACTCATAGCATGGACATGTGTTAGCTTGGGCTGCCTCTCCAGCTTTGTCTCCAGTGGGGCCTGACCCCAGATTTTTCCTCCATACACTTCCCCCTTCCTCTCCCCCTTTCCTCTCTCTCCCCTCTTTCTCCTTTGAGACCTAATCTCACACAGCCCTCCTGATCCCTGTTGCCTGCTGGGGTTATCCGCTCACTCACTCCACCATGCTCGGTTTCCTTGGTGCTAAAGACTGAGCCAGAGTTTTTTGGACACTAAGCTTCAACTAGGCTGTATCCACAGCCCTTTTCTTTCTTCTTTTTTCTTTTCTTTCTTTTTTTGGTTTTTCCAGACAAGGTCTCTCTGTGTTAGCCTTGGCTATCCTGGACTTGCTTTGTAGACCAGGCTGGCCTCGAACTCACAGCGATCCGCCTGCCTCTGCCTCCCGAGTGCTGAGATTAAAGCTGATTTCTTTTCTTTTACATTCATTGTGTGGGTGGGTGGGAGGGCACGTGAATGTGTGGGCATGCGTGTGTTACAGCGTACTTGTGGCAGTCAGAGGACAGCTTGAAAGAATTGGTCCCCTTCTTCCACCACGGGAACCTCAGGGGTTGAGTAAAGGTAGTCAGGCTTGACGGGGAGCACTGTTCCCTGCTAGGTCATTGCACTGGCTCTGTACTCTCAATTTTTTTTTTTTTTTGTAACTAGATTTATTCATTTTATGTGTACTTTGCCTATATGTATGTTTGTGTAGTTTGGTGCCCACAGAGGTCAGAAGAAGGCATCCAATCCTCCAGAACTGGAATTACAAATGGCTCTGAAACACCATGTGCATTCTGGGAATCAAAACCCAGTTGTCCTTTAAGAGGACCTGCTGTGCCACAGCCACAGTTGTGAGCTACAGTGTGGGTACTGGGAACTGGAACTTGGGTCCTCTTTAAGAACAAGTGCTTGGCCGGGCATGGTGGCACATACCTTTAATCTGGGCACTCAGGAGGCGAGGCAGGTGGATCACGTTAGTTCGAGGCCAGCCTGCTCTACAAAGTGAGTCCAGGATATCCAACGCTACACAGAGAAACCCTGTCTCGAAAAACCAAAACAACAACAAAGCCAAAAGAACAAGTGTTCATAACCACCAACCCATCTCTCCAGCAGCCAGCACCCCCATGCCCACACAGCCGCTTCTTTTTCTATGTTTCTTGGTTGTCCTTGAACTCACTCTGTAGACCAGGCTGGCCTCGAACTCACAGCGATCCGCCTGCCTCTGCCTCCCGAGTGCTGGGGTTAAAGGCATGCGCCACCATGCCTGGCTCTAGGATTTTGTTTTTAATTTATGTGAGTGTACAGCATGTGAGTGCAAGTAAGTACCTGTAAAGGCCAGAAGAGGGCGTCAGATCCCCTGAAGCAGGAGTTACAAGTGGTCGTGAGCTACCTGAGGTGGGTGCTAGGAATTGAACCTGGGTCCTTGGGATGAGCACCAAACACTACTAACCCTTGAGCCATCTCTCCAGCTCCGGGTTTAAGTCATTTTATAGCTAGAAAATTCTAAATCATGAGCAAATAAAAGTGAAAACAATTTAAAGTACTAAAAAAAATATTTTGAAAGCTTGGTGTGGGGGTGCACACCTTTAATCCCAGCACTGGGGGAGGTAGTTGGAGGCCAGCCTGGTCTACAAAGCAAGTCCAGGACAGCCAGGACTGTAAGAAAAACCACACACAATAAATAAATAAATAAACTTGAAGACTGGGGAGATGACTCAGCAATTAAAAGGGCATGGTGGCGCATGCCTTTAATCCCAGCACTCGGGAGGCAGAGGCAGGTGAATTGCTGTGAGTTTGAGGCCAGCCTTGTCTACAAAATGAGTCCAGGACAGCCAAGGCTACACAGAGAAACCCTGTCTCGAAAAACAAAAAACAAAAAACGCCCCCCAAAGGGGCATACTGCTGTTCCAGGGGAACCAAATTCTAGTCACCCACAATTGCATGGCTCATAACAGCCAGTAACTCTAGCCTCTGGGAGAGCCAACACTTCTGGCTTCCTTGGCCACCAGCACTCATAAGTACATTCCCCCACACAGACACAGAATTAAAAATAAAATTAAATATTTTGGCTACAGAAAGAGCTTGAGAACAGATCCTATAGGGGTTAGCATGGGAAAGGGATAGATGACCCTGGACCGGTCCACAAGCAGGACAGCTGTGGGTCAGCACTAGGAAGGGATAGGAGTAGGGATGCCCCAGGTGCACCAGTGGACCAGGCAGACCACCAACATCTGCAGGAAACATCTGGAGAGGAAGCTGAGAAGAAAAGAAGGGAGGCTTAGCAGCTGCTTTAGGGGAGATGTGATAGCGGGGCAGAGAGGCAGAGGGAGAGTAGACACAGGGCACGGCTTCACAGAGGACCCCAGAGGAGGGTAGACAGGCCAAGGGGCTGGAAACCCCCAACTGCCAATTGAGGTAGGCTTGCTCCTGGCCAGGGAATGGATGGGGAATCCGGATTTCCACAGCCATGGAGAAGTGGGCTTCAGAAACCAACAAGTGTCCAACGAGTTCCGCCTGAGGTTAAGATTTGGGGTGAAGGGACTAGGCCCTAAGACCTCCAGCCCTCAGCTCAATTGGATTCCCAATAACGGCTCCATTTCACACCCACCTCTGGGTAAGCAGTGATGCCAGTGTCACCGGAGAAAATTCTATCCAGACATACTTGGCAGGATCCAGTTTCCCAGACGCCTTTGCACGGAGGTAGAAGTGTGGTCTGTCTCGAGGGCCTACACAGGGCTCCAGACTCCCCTATTATGACACCGAAAGAAGCTTCTATCTCTCCTCACTGTCCGCATCACAATGGTTGCTCAGCTCCCTGGCCTTCCACCTTCTAACCTCCTGTCTAGCCTGCTGCTGTCCCATTGAAGGTCGCAGACAAGAAGCACCAAGGCTTTGCCACCCTCGGGCAGGTATTTCTGGTTGCTAGCCAATCCCTGAGTCACCTGCCTTATTCCCCCCTGCCCCCTCCTGTCGCTGTCACTGAGTTACTGGTCCCAGCTGACACTTTCAATGAACCCACCTTATATGGTGTGAGGCCATCGGATGACTAACGGACCCCACGCGACAAGGAACAAATGCTGGCTGTCTCTCTCGCCTCCGCCCTGGTGGCCCACCATCTCACCTGGCCCAGAGCCCAGGACAGCTCTTTTTGACCACCTCAGCAACCTGCCCTTGTCTCACACAATCACCCTTTGTTAGGTCCTGCTCCCAAGGGCATCTTATCACTCACTGTAACAGGCTGTAATTTCCTCTCTGGAGTCAGGGACCCTTCACCTCCTGTCTGGAGTAAACAGACCTTGTGCTGAGAGGCTGGCAGCCATGTGGGCAACCTGCCAAGTTCACTCTACCTCAAAGGATGTTTTCCTGCCCTCAGGTCCTGGGTCCCAGTGTTGACTTCTGGTCCCAGACCACTGCTCTCTCCCTACAGCCCTTCTCCTTCTGCTCCAGACTCCCCTGAGACCTCAACTTCCCTCAACTTGTCAAGAATTCTTCCTAGACCTCATGGTGCTCTTCCTTCCCCAGGACCCGGGCCACTTGAGGGCAGTATTTAAGCACTGATAACTCTGAGACAAATTGCCTTGCCCAATGTCACATAGACATCTATCGGGTCTGCACACAAGACTCCCCAAGCAGCTAAAACAGAGGACTGACACCCCTCTTGCGAGCTCCCAACCCAAAGGCTACAGGCTGGTCCTTAGGATACCCTGTGCGGTAGAGGGGGAGAGGGTACAAGCGAGAAATGCAGATTTTGCTGGATGTGGTGGTGCACGCCTTTAATCCCAGCACCCAGGAGACAGAGGCAGGTGGATCACTGAGTTTGAGGGCAGCCTGGTCTACAAAAGTCTAGGCAAGGCTACACAGAGAAACCCTGTTGGAAAAAGGGGGGGGGGAGGCAGACTCAAGACACTGACCTGGGGTTTAGGTGTGTTTATTTCTGTATAAATCATTACAAAACCAGATCTGGGGCTGTTACTGCCCTCATTAACAGAGTGCAAGGGCTCAAAGCTTGCCAGTCTCTCCCCATCCCCACTCCACAGCCACCTTCTGAAAGCCCTTCCCTTGCAGGCTGGGAAGAATGGGCATTACGCACCCCCCACCCAGCCCCAACCTTAATAAAGTGCTTGAACAGGGGACAGAATCCAGGTGATCCAGCTCCTGTCTCTCTATTCTCATCCCAAACTTGGGGAAGACACCGCTCCCCAAAGCCCTCAGCATCTCTCCAGACAAAGACTCTCTGGGGCCCTGGTAAGGCCCGGATACCCCTTTCTGAGCCCCCAAAGGCTCCTTGGGCAGCAGAGAGCACTCTCCTGCTGGAGGGTAGGGAGAGAGAGAGGAGATGCCTGGCCTTTCTAGAACCAGGCTAATGGCAGCTGGAGTAAGGGGCTAAGAAAACAGCTTCATGTTTGTCCCACTTCTCTCAGAGCTCCCCAACCATGGGGGCATTTGCGGGAAAATACCCTAAAGTTTCTAGTAGGAGTTGGGGAGAGAGGTTCCCCCAGGCTCCCCATCCCTAGCTAGTGGAGTCCCCCAGCGAGGAATGGTAGTTGCGCGGGATATACACTTAAAAACAATGAAGTGTGAGGTCTCTGTCTGCACACGGGAATGTGATGTCATCACTGCATGCCAGAAAGAGAAGAGGCCTCGTCCAAGGCCACTCAGGAAGAAGCCAAGAACTGGACACTGCCTCCTACCTCCTAGGCTACCCTACCACTTCTAGAAATGCACAAATCTCTGGTCTAGCCTCCTGGCAGCGCCTACCCCATATAGTATCTCTGATTCTGGCAACTGTTGGGGCAACACCAAGTCCCCAGATCCTTGGGACAGGACCCCCGTTGTCCCAGCTAAGGAGGAAGTGATTTGGAGCCCATTCCTGGGGCTCTGAAGCAAGGCCTTATGGGAAAGGACATGTCCTAGGCTTCAGACTGACTCAGAAAGACCCCTGATACCCTGATAAGACTGCGCTCAGACCCTGACTAGACAAGAAACATCCCCTGACACCCGATTAAACCACACAGAATTCCAAATCCCTGATTGGCCAAAAGAATAACCCCAGCTCTGATTGGCTGGAAGGTTAAAAACCCTCATCAAGGCCCTGATTTTATTTGACCGGGAAATAACCCAGCCAAGCCGGAGCCGGCTGGAAGATGGCGGCCACGGTCAAATGGTTGGGGCCCGGAGCCACTTCGCCTGCTTTCTGTCCCAGGTCCGCGGACAGGATGGCTAGGTCCAGGAGGGATGGGAGAAGGTGATGCCGTAGAGCTGGGCCCAGGACGAGAAGACCCTCTTCTCGGTGATGAAGCGGTGGTGGTTGCCCTTCCGGCTGTGCTCATTCTGGATGTAAGTGATACATTCATCGGGCCCCTTGGGCTCGTAATAGTGGTACGGCATGCGCTGCAGGCGGGGCCGCTGGCTGGGCACAGCAAACGGGGAGTCAGGGATATGAGGGCAAGATGGACGTCTGAGAGGGCTCTTTCCTAGTTCCACCCCTCACCTGCTCCAGGGCCTCAGTGGAGTAACTCTCTGCCCTTCCTTGAGCCTCAGTTTCCCCATCTATAAAGATATAGGTATATTACATATACATGGTATATGGTAGGGCTAGGTTTGTGGATCCATCAAGTTTCTTCCAAACAAAAGCGGAACCTTTTTCTTTCCCCAACAGGGCAGCAGTGGAGGTTGTGGGTGAGGCCGTGGTTAAGAACTGTGGGCTGGGCTGGGGGTGGTGGGGCTGGGGGTGGTGGCCCATGCCTTTCATCCCAGCATTTGGGAGGCAGAGGCAGGCATACCGCTGTGAGTTCGAGGACAGCCTGGTCTACAAAGTGAGTCCAGGACAGCCAAGGCTACACAATCAAGGCTACAATCTCAAAAAAACAATCAAACAAAATCTGTGGGCTGGGAGGCCAGGCACCTCTTACAGTTTCTGAGACCTTAGGTCCCCTCATTAAACAGGAAGACAGCAACCTGGCATTATGTGAAGAGTGAATGAGGTAGGAAATGGTGCTTGGTGCATGGTCAGCACCCTGCAGAACGTGGCTAGCACTCCATGGCTTTTCCTACTGCCGTCCCCTCTACAGGAACAGCATGTATAACCATCCAACCGAAGCCCTCAGAAATACCCAGCCCCACCTGTAGTAACTGGGCATGGCCCCCAGGGGGCGCTGGCCAGCAGAGCTTACCTGCAGTAGTCGGGAGGGACCATGCCATAAACATGGACATGGTCACACAACTCCACCGCGATCACCATGGTGAACCAGCCAGTGCTCAACCAGGAATGGGACTTTTCCCTGGGGGGCAGAGAGGAGTCACACAATGAAGGGACAGGCAGGCAGGGATGGGGAGCAGGCTAGGAGAAATGGTCCACCCCCCACACACAGAGGTTCTGAGCTCTACCAATGGTCTATCCAGGCTCTGCCTGTACATCAGAGACCTGTGTGCCAGCCACTGTGGGAACACTCAAACTGTCAAAGAGGAGTGGCACAGTGGAAATAGGGCATGAACTAAAGAGGCTAATTACACTGGGCATGCCAGGAGTAACCATGACCGCAAAGCTTGCTAGCAGCAGCTGTGCCTCCCCTGGGACCAAACTCCTATGGGGATAACTAGTCAGAGACGACCCTGGAGCTACAGCAGCCACCAGCTATGTTGGCTTAGTAAGCACTTGATATGTGTTTGAGAGGTGCTGTGCCAAATACACACTGGAGACATTCGGTACCGTGAAATGCAGAACGTAGACTATGTCATACATAATGTTCTGATGTTGGTTACACTCCCTTTTTTTTTTTTTTTTTTTTTTCTAAGACAGGGTTTCTCTGTGTAGTCCTGGCTGTCCTGGACTCACTTTGTAGACCAGGCTGGCCTCAAACTCACAGCGATCTGCCTGCCTCTGCCTCCCGAGTGTTGGGATTAAAGGTGTGTGCCACCACCGCCCGGCTTGGTTACATCTTTTTTAAAATTATATATATATTTTTTTTTTGTTTTGTTTTGTTTTCTTTCATTCATTTGTTTTGAGACCGGGTCTCTCTACCATACATGTCTGTGTAAACACCATATGAAGGCAGTGCTCACAACGGCCAGCAGAGGGCATCAGATCACCCGGAACTGGAGTTACAGGCACCTGTGAGGCACACAATGTGGGTGCTCGGAACAAAACTCAGGTCCTCTGGAAGAGTGCAGGTGCTCTTAACTACTGAGCCATCTCTCCAGCCTTAATTAAATCTTACATTGAAGACAGTGTGCATGTATTTGATGGTAAACGGCTCATTAAAACATTTAAAACTACACTTCTGGCTGGGTGTGGTGGGCGCACACTTTTAATCCCAGCACTTGAGAGGCAGAGGCAGGTGGGTGGATGTGACTTCAAGGCCAGCCTGGTCTACAAAGCGAGTCCTACAGCTAAGACTACACAGAGAAACCCTGCCTCAAAAACAAACAAACAAACAAAAAACACTATACTTCTGAGCCGGGCATGGTAGTGCACACCTTTAATTCCAGCACTTGGGAGGCAGAGGCAGGTGGATGGATGTGAGTTCGAGGCCAGCCTGGTCTACAACGTGAGTCCAGGACAGCCAAGGATATACAGAGAAACCCTGTCTCGAAAAACCAAAACCAAATAAAAAGCCCAAATCTATATACACTTCTGATAAGTCAGACAAAGAAAACAAAGATGACACAAGTCACCGAGGACGGGAATAAAAGAAGTGATTATATACTCCCTTATGGATGCTAAAGGAAAAGCCCATGAATAACTGCATAAATCTAACACCTACATGAAATGGGCTGGCTCCTTAAAACCATGAACTACCCAAGATGAAAGAGGTTGCCAGAAAAATCTTGAACTAGAACATTAAAGAAGCTGAATTCTGTGATCCTGGGGCCTGGGGCTGCAATTCTGAGAGTAGAATGTGTGCGTGGCATGCTTCGGGCCCCTAGAACTAAAAACAAAAAAATAACAACAAAAACTAAACATCTTCCAGAAACGGACTCTTCAAGCCCAGACAGTTTCACCAACGAACTTCACCAAAGACTTGACAAGAAAGCGCTTCTGCACAGTGTCACCCACAAGACAGAAGGGGGACCGTTTTCAGTTCTCAAACCAAGAGAAATGGCAGCAAAAATATCCTGGGTTGAAAATCCTAGCCCGTACAAAGAGGCAGGGAAAAAAGGGCAGAGATTGGGAAGGAAGGAAAAAAATAATCTGCATCTGCATATAACATGATTAATGTGTGAAAAATCCCAAGAATCTACAAAAATCAACTAGTTTAACAGTCATACAAAAACTTGTCATTTTTTATAAACTACACACTGGCAACAGGAGCGGAGAGACGGCTCAGGGGGTACAGCACTCACTGGGCAAATGTCAGGACATCAGACCCCCAGCACCCACCTAAACTCCAGGTGGGCACAAAATCTGTAATTCAAGTGCCCAGGTTGGGGACACAGGGATGCCCAGAGCCAACTGACTTGCTAGCCTAGCCAGGGCACTGAATCCTGGGTCCAAGTGAGAGCCTTTGTCTCAGTGTACCCAGGAAAGCATCTGGCCTCAGTGTGGGGACTCTATATGCACGTGTGCACATATGTATGCATACTTGGACACATGCATCCATGCTCACGGACACACATACATATACACAGGAAAAAATAAACCAACAATGAATAACTGGGAGCCAAAAATAAAAATTAAAAACTATTACTTGTTGGGGGCTGGAGAGATGGCTCAGAGGTTAAGAGCACCATCTGCTCTTCCAAAGGTCCTGAGTTCAATTCCCAGCAACTACATGGTGGCTCACAGCCATCTATAATGAGATCAGGTGCCCTCTTCTGGCAGAGTAGGCACACATGCGGGCAGAATACTGTATAAATAAAAAAAAAATTTTTTTTTTTAAAACCTATCGCGGGGCTGGAGAGATGGCTCAGCGGTTAAGAGCACTGCCTGCTCTTCCAGAGGTCGTGAGTTCAATTACCATCAACCACATGGTGGTTCACAACCATCTGTAATGGAATCTGATGCCCTCTTTTCGTGTGCATGAAAACAGAACACCCATATACATTAAATAAATAAATTAATTAAAAAAAAAAACCTATCCCTTGTAATAGCTACAAACCTTTAAAAATAATTAGATATAAAGGGGCTGGAGAGATGGCTAAGAGATTAAGAGTACTTCCTGGTCTTCCAGAGGATCTGGGATCACTTCCCAGCACCCACATGGTATCCCACAGCTGCCTGTAACTCCATCTCTGGGGACAGAGCACCCTTTTCTGACCTCCTCAGGCACTGAGTATATATGCGATGCACAGACACATGCAGCCAAAGGCTCAAACACATTATTCTTAGGTATAAATCTACCAGCGCATGCACAGAATGTAGTTTTAAACAACAAGGTTGAACGTACCCATTATTATGTATTATTATTATTGTTATTATTTTTTTTTTTATTTTCATTAGCTACCGTAATGCTGTAAATTAACTGTGGCCTGCTTTGTATTTATATAGGAGGGACTGACTAGGCTTCTAGAGAGGACTAGTTAGAGAAGAGCACTGCAGCAAAGATGTTTCTTTAAAACAGGGCATGCTGGAAGTACCTGTGTGCTTGAAGCAAGGCATGCTGGGAACAGTCTAGAGTCCAGACTCTACAATAGGTGCCACACTGTGAGTACCACTTGGAACAGTGGTTCTCAACATGTGGGTCGAGGCCTCTTTGAAGTCGAATGACCTTTTTACAGGGGTCATATCAGATGACCTATATATCGGACACTTACAGTTCACAACAGTAGCAAAACTACAGTTATAAAGTGACAAAGAAAATAATCTTACGGTTGGGAGCAGGGGTTCCCACATGGGGGACTGCATGTATTAAAGGGCTGCAGCATTAGGAAGGTTGAGAACCACTGACCTAGAAAATACAAGGAACCTACATAGCCTTAGCCCACAGCATTCTGGGAGCCCCTGTTCTCTTGGAGTGGAACACCCTGGGAAGAAGCCTGGGGGGAGGGAGGGAGAAAGGATGGGGGGGGGAGGCGAAGGTGGGATGAGACCATGACCAACACTTTGAAGATGACCCACGTTAACACCTGATCAGAGAGTAGACAAGAAGTGACTACACCCTCAACACAGTGCATGCTGGGAGTCTCAGGCCAGGGATGACCGCAGTGGGCAGGCGGGAGGCTGGTACCTGTCCTTGCCCGTCTCACCCCGGAAGAGATCGTCAAACTGCTGCATGCGGGCGGGAGAGACGGCATAGGCCTCCATGTTAGGGAACGCGAGGCCCGCCCGCTGGATGACACGCAGGAGGCTGCCCTGGGGCTTCTGCATCTTGTTTGGGGGTCCCCAGAAGATGAACACAGTTTCAGGGGTCCGGTTGACAAATTCCTGGGGCTTCCGCAGCACGCGGAACACACTGGAATGAGCCACTACGCGGAAGGTGGTTTTGTTGCCGACGTCGGCAGAGTAGCCAGTGGTGGGAGCATCGTTCATGCGGATGGTGCACTCAGCCCGTTCAATCTCAGGGCCCAGTTTGGTGCCCAGCAGGTGGCTGGAGCTGGTGATGATCACGCACTGGTTGCACCGAGACGGCAGCGTCTGTGGGGCAAGGAGAGGGAGGGACACTATCGCTTTGAGGAATGCTTTATGCTGGGTTCTGCACTCTACATAGCCAGGTCTGCGGGAGCTGTGACCATCGCACAACCTTTTGTGAGACCGAGTTTCTCTGTGTAACAGCTCTGGCTGTCCTGGACTTAACTTTGTAGACCAAGCTGGCCTCGAACTCAGACATATGCCTGCCTCTGCCTCCTGAGTGCTGGGTTTGTGGGCGTGTACCCCCATGCCTGGCTCCCATCCTAACCTTTCAAAGCACATTCATTCTAGGTTCTGCAGATACCCCCTTTTTTTTTTTCTGCAGATATTCCTAATTGGCTGGGGACGGAGCAACAAAGGCCAGCCAGTTCCCCTCAAGATGTCAGCCATCTAGGCAAAAGCAGAAGGCTCTAGAAGTCCAGTCCATCCTTGAGGCAGTTTATGGATGCCAGGGGAGGGGTTGAAGGAGAGAAAAGGGGCGGGGAACAGAAAGTAAGGGAGGGGCGAAGGTAACTGAAATATATTATATGCATGAAAATGTCATAAGAAACCCATTCTAAGCAGGGCGTGGTGGCGCGCACCTTTAATCCCAGCACTCCGGAGGCAGAGGCAGGCTGGTCGCACAAAGATACGGGTAGCACACTGAGAAACAGAAGACAGGCTGGTGGGAACCCAGCAAAGAGAACTCTTCCTCCAAATGCAGCAAGTCATCCGTCCACAGCCTCCAACAAGCTCCAACACCCAGAGACACAAGCCCCCTCGCTAGTCTTCCAGCCATGAGGCTGGGAGAAGTGACACGCCGGGCTCAGGCTCCTTTCCCTTCAAGCCACCTCTACTCAACAGTTCCACTGTCTGCCTTTCTGCGTTCACTCCTCTTATCATGTCCTATGGTCCTTTCCAGGGAAGGTGTGGCCAGAGCCAACAGCACTCCACCGGACACACAGAGGCTCTGAAGAAAATTCAGTGAGGGAGAGCAGTCTGAATAGATGAACACCATAGATTCCCTAAGGCAAGGGATCAAATGACTGGTTCACTAACCAGGTCCACGGAGGGGTAGCGCGCTGAGCCCTAACCAGTGGAGTCCTGTCATGTGACCTTTCTAGCTAGCGGCAGCTTAGCAAGGGCTGGAAGAATCTCCGGCCTCCCATGTCTGGCCTCCCATGTTGTGTGGTTTTAGCCAAGTGTTTCCCCTCTCAGCCTTGATCACCTCATCTCTTCCAGGGGCACAACAGCATGGAGCAGCCGGCACTTGATGATAAAGGGCGACCAAGTGGTCCCCTCCCAAGCTTATGGCAGTGTGTCCCCAGAGATCCACGAAAGCCAAAAGGTTGTTTGGTTGTTTTAAAGACAGGGTTTCTCTGTGTGGCCCTGTGTAGTGAGAATTGTGTGATTTTGGTAAAAAAGCAAACACACAAACAAAAAAACCAGAAGCTAGAGGTGGTGGCGCACGCCTTTAATCCCAGCACTCCCTTGGGAGGCAGAGGCTGGTGGATCGCTGTGAGTTCGAGGCCAGCCTGGTCTACAAAGTGAGTCCAGGAAAGCCAAGGCTACACAGAGAAACCCTGTCTCGAAAAAACAAAAAAAAACCCAAAAACAAAAAAAACCCAAAAACAAAAAAAGGAAAAACAAAAACAAAAAACAAACAGAGAAATGTTATGGGCCTATGCTTTTGTTTTAGTCCCAGGTGTGGGGAGATGAGGCTGCCTCACAGCAGGTGACTATGACTGCCTCGTGCTCTGGCAGAGCCGTGGTTTTACAGCTGCAGAAAGTTGCCGTGAGTGTGTGACCTTTGGAATTCTGGGAACTTTTCAGAGGAGATATAAATGCTAGGTCCTGGAGCGACCAGGTGGTGGTTGTTGTTGGTTGGTTGAAGTCTGTCAAGTGAGTCATGCCCAAAGAAATGAGAAAATATTAGATATCTTGAGACAGTGAAGATCATTAAACTTGCCTCAAAGAACTGGACACCCCTAATCAGCAGGAAGTAGTCGAACAACAACATTGCCCCCTTTTTCTTACGTCCCTTTCTCTCTCCTGTCTAGTGTTAGGGAGTTAACACTAGAGCAGAGAAAGGTGGAAGAGAGCAAAAGCAATTCACAAAGTAGCAAAAGCCAGCGACAGCCCTGGCTGTCCCAGTACTCCCTCTGTAGACCAGGCTGGCCTCAAACTCAGACAGAGATCCTCCTGCCTCTGCCTCCCCAGGGCTGGGAGTAAAGGGGTGTGCCACCACGCCCGGGAGGCAATATGCTTTTTAACTCTAAAGGCAGGACCCTAGAAAGAACTAAGGCCCTCTCTAGAACACTTGTCCAAGATCCTGCCTCAAGCAAAGGGCCACGATCTTGACTCACAGGCCTCTGCCATCCTTTAGGAGACAGTAAGAAGAGTCAGGGAGGTGGGGGGGGGGGGTGGGGGAGTAGGGTAGGGAGGGTGGCGCACGCCTTTAATCCCAGCCCTCGGGAGGCAGAGGCAGGCGGATCACTGTGAGTTCGAGGCCAGCCTGGTCTACAAAGTGAGTCCAGGACAGCCAAGGATAACGCAGAGAGACCCTGTCTTGAAAAACCAAAAAAAAAAAAAAAAAAAGAAAGAAAGAAACAAAGAAAAGAAAAAGAAAAAAGAGTCGGGGAGGTGGGTGGGGCGTACAGAGGCCTGGGAACTCGCCGGAAGCTTCTCTACCTTGTTGCCGAGGATAGGGAAGTAGGCATTGGAGAAACTCCACTTCTTGAGGTTAACCGGCCTGCGCGTGCGGCCCCGCAGGGAGCCGTAGTGGAAGACCTCGTTGGCACTGTTGGAGCTGTAGAGGATCAGGATGGTGATGAGGGCAAAGAGGATCACAAACACTGCTGACCGCTGCTCCTGGGGAGGGAAGAGGCCATTGAGGATCCAGGCACACTCGCACAGCAGGCTCGGTGGCCCACTTGCCCGCTGCCGTTGCTGTCCCCGCCGCCCACCATGCCCTTCATGTCAGACCAGATGAGTTCAGGTGCCACTTCCTCGCCTGACACTCCCCTTTCATGGTTCCTTTTTACTCCTCCCTCCCGCCGGGGATTGAACCTAGGGCCTCACACATAAGAGACAATTACCTTTGAACCATCTTTCCAGTCTGCTCATGTCGCTTGCTAACTGCGATCCCCTCAAACTAGACCTGTATGTAGCTCTGTGTACTGGGACTGGGTGGGGCCTTTGTTCCCAGGCCCCAGGCTGAGGCCTGCAGAAGGCTCTTAAGAAGAGAGTGGCATGATGTTGCACACTCACAATCGATCCTAGTGCTTTGAAGGCTGAGGCCTGAGGATTGCTGCAAGTTTAATTGGAGCCTGGGCTCCAGAGTACTGGGAACGAGGGTTTAAAGGAAGGGCTTGCTGCACTGAACCGGATCAGGGTGACAAGGTTCCCTGCAGGGGAGGCCTAGACACAAGCAAATGCAAGGCCATGGCTTCCCCTGATAGTGACTCTCCATTCGATGTCACCAGAGTTGGCCCCACACATTTCGGGGTCACTGAATTCAACACACCACAACCAACAGTGTGGGCAGATTGTACCAGGACTGAACAGACACAGGTTTCCTAGCTTCTTATTAGTCCCTAATTTTGTGAGGTGTGTTTTTGTCTTGCTTTGTTTTAAGAAAGTCTCTCAGCATGCCGGAGGCAGAGGCAGGTGGATCTCTGTGAGTTCAAAGCCAGCCTGGTCTACAAAGAGAGCCAGGACAGCCAAGACTACACAGAGAACCCCTACCCTGTCTCAGAAAACAAAACAACAACAAAAGAGTCTCTTGTTGGGCCATGGTGAAGCACACCTTTAATACTAGCACTCAGGAGGCAGAAGCAGGTGGATCTTTGTGAGTTTGAGGCCAGCCTGGTTCTAGAATGAGTTCCAGGACAGCCAGGACTGTTACACAGAGAAACTCTGTCTCAAAAAACCAAAAATGGCTGGGCGGTGGTGGCGGATGCCTTTAATCCTAGCACTAGGGAGGCAGAGGCAGGCAGATTGCTGTGAAGCCAGCCTGGTCTACAAAGCGAGTCCAGGGCAGCCAAGGCTACACAGAGAAACCTGTCTTGAAAAACAAAACAAAACAAACAAACAAACAAATAAATACAAAGAAAGTGTCTCATATAGCCCAGGCTAACTCTAACTCACTAGGTGATCAAGGCTGGCTTTGATCTCCTGATCCTTCCTCTGCTCCCTAAGTGCTGGGATGACAAGCACGGGCCACCTCAGCAGCAGTTTCTGTCGCACACCCACTGTCAGTTATCTAGTGATGACCAACTCTACAGAGGATACGCGCGAGTTATGTGCAATCACTAAGCCGTCCTATACGAGGGCCTTGAGATTCCATCCTTGGATTTGTGTCTCCCCAGGAGACCCCGGAAGCAATTCCTTATAAATACACAGGAACGTGTCACTTATCACTCCACAATTATCTGTTTTGCCTGCTTGGTGAAAATGGATCTGGACTCTTTCCTTGCCAAAGCATCTTAAGATTTGATGGTAGAGGACGCTGGAGAGACACTGAAGGAGTACCAGCAGGCAGGGCAGGCCCCCAAGTCCCTCTGGTTCCCACTGGGACCACAGGTTATTTAAAGTTCAGCGCACCTCCAAGGCACTCAAACCACCCAGAAGCAGGAGGAGCTTACTTACATCGGGCCCTTGACTTAACAATCAGGTTGTATCCTGATCAACCCACTGCAAGAAGAAATATCAGAAGCGAGGCAAGGTGCCTGATACACACAGCCTGTTCAGCACTACCCAGGCTCAGCTACAACTGCACAGCAATGTGTCAACTGCCTCTCTCAGCCGGAAGGGATCATGGGAAGCCCAGGCCTCCGTCCCACCCATTGTCACCAGAGGAGTGTCACAATCCAATTCTCACATTTCAAAGTGCAGGTCCCACTAAATGCTTTTCACATTTTTGTATCACCAAACTTCAGGAAGTCCGAGTCTAGGAACTGGGGGTGTGGGTCAGTGGGTGCTGGACCAGCATGCTGGCAGCCGGGGTTGATTCCCAGCATTACCTAAACCAGGCATGGAGGTGTGGGCCTGAAGTCCCGGCACTTAGAAGTTCTAGGTCTTCCTCAGGTGCATGCTGAGGCCAGCCGGGGGCACACCAGACCCCAGCACACGCAAACATTTTTTTCTCTTTTTTTGGTTTTTCGAGACAGGGTTTCTCTATGTACCCTCAGCTGTCCTAGACTTACTTTGTAGACCAGGCTGGCCTCGAACTCACAGTGATCCTCCTACCTCTACCTCCCGAGTGCTAGGATTAAAGGCATGGGATACCACAGTCAGCTTTGGATTTGGTTTTTTTGTTTTTGTTTTATTTTGTTTGAGATAGGTCTCTCTAGTTAGTCCTGGTTGTCCTGAAACTCACAGAGATCCACCTGCCTCATCTTCCTGCTGGGATTAAAGGTGTGCACCACCATGCCTGGCTCACCATTTGTCTTGTTTTGTTTCCAGACAGGGCTCCTCTGTGTAGACCTGGCTACCCTGGAACTCACAGTGATCCACCTGCCTCTGCCTCTTGAGGGCTGGGATTAAAGGCCTGCGCCACTGCCACCCCACTGTCTTTTTCTTTCTTTCTTTCTTTCTTTTTTTTTTTTGGTTTTTCGAGACAGGGTTTCTCTGTGTAGTCCTGGACTCGCTTTGTAGACCAGACTGGCCTCGAACTCACAGCAATCTGCCTGCCTCTGCCTCCCGAGTGCTGCGATTAGAGGCGTGTGCCACCGTGCCCAGCATACCACTGTTTCTTAAGAGTTTCATACCCTGTTGCCATAGCTAATTCTCTGTATGAAACTCTCCCTGTCAAAGGACTGTATTGTCTTTCTCCTAGACTCAGACTAATAAAACCACCTGCCCACTTTCAAATCTCACACTACCGTGGAGCCTGGGAAAGACGTTTGGGGATCAAACACATGGTAGGTGCTCAGGAAACAGGAACAAACGGGGATCCAGGTGCTCTGATTTTGAACAGCACCACTCCCCCACCGCCCCTGCTCACTTCCCCCGGCAGCCGATGCTTTCCCACAGATAAACAAGTCAAGCTTTTATCAGAATCAGAGAGGACCTTGGGTTTCAGGGTGACGCCCAGTGGTGAAGCAGAGTTTGAACCCAGGCCTCCTGAGTCCTGGCTCTCTCCTGTGTGGTTTAGAGTGCTGGTGCCACAGGCTCAGCACTCATTTCTCTCAGAAGGTTTGGAGCAGCTCAAACGCGGATGAGAAATGCAGGGGACTTACTTTGTTGCTACTCATCTCTCTCCGGCGTCTGCTGAGGGGTAGAGGCCAGCGTCCTGCAGGTGGCCCAGGGGGCAAGGTTGTTGGGTCACACCTGCAAGCCACCAGAAAGGGTTATGGCCAGAGGCCCCCACCCCCCCACTGAATGCAGCTGGAATACAGGTGTCGCCTCTACCCATCAGCTCTCCCAAACATTTAGGCTAAGGGCTGCATCCATTTTGTCCGGGTTCCCACTCATTCTTTAAGCCAAGATGGTGCAAGTTTCCTAGACCCTCGACTCCCCCCCAGGGGCCACCTCACAGACCTCTGAATCAATCAATTGGGTCATTGGCCAGAGTGATCTTGGAGTCAAGGGCACAGCCATGATTCTTAGAGGTATAGTGTCTAGGCTGAGAGATGTCTGCAATCACAGCCTTAGACAGGCTGTCCTGCCCAGGCCCAGCTGTGTGCCCCACTCCCTAACCCTCTCCTCCCACCTCTGGGCCTGGCCGGTCCACACTTCACTCCCCCACCTGTAAGCCGGCCATAAGTATTTGGTTCCAGCCGCCACCTCCAGCTGCAAGGTAGAAAGGGATAGTGTAGAAAGAAAACTGGGCTTGGATGTAGAGGGGTTCCCCCGGCTCAGAGCGCTCCCCTGGGGGCCTCTCGGTTCCTGTCACTATCTCCGCCCCCTGACCTAGCTGCTGTTTACTCCTACACCAGGAATAGCTAGAAACCTCAGGCCAGAGCGCCACACACTCATCCTGCTCCTGATTGGCCAGGCCTAGCCCCTCCCATCGCCAAGCACGACCCCGCCCCATGGCGGCTCCCCCCTCCTTGCCCAGGCTTGCGGGGGGGGGCGGGGTTCTCTTGGGCCACCCCTGCACCTCCTGTCAGTAGAGACCCCAGATTGCCATCCGTTCCCACCCGGCCAAACTGAGGCTCATCGGAAGGGAGGCGCGGCTTGTCCTTGGACTCAAACCGTTAGGCCAAAAGACGGGAATCCCGAATCTTAAGAGCCACCCCATCAGCCCAGCCACCTCCAGCATTCAAAGCGCTCCCCGGGCTGGCGAGCTGGCCGCAGCCCCCAGACAGACCTCGGTCTTACTACCCTGTCCTGCGCATGCCCCGTGCTCCAGACACCTGGAGCAGTCCAGGTCCCAGGCCCACGCTCCACTTTCCCACCTTTGCCTGAGCAGTGCCCTCAGCCAGGACCACGGTCCCCCTGGTCAGCCCCGTCACGGTCCTGCTCTGAGAAGGCCATGGTCAGAACAGCATATCAGGTGCCAGTGCGAATGTCGGGTCCACACTTACTGGCTGGGGGGCCTCGAGCAAGCCATGTGACCTCTCTGAGCCTCAGTTTCCTCATCTGTGAAATGGGAGTAAGAACTGGTAACTCCTGGGGTGATTGGAAGGGTGCATGCAGATGTGACAAGGGGCGCCCAGGGATTGAAAGTGCTCTATCAGACGTCCTTGGCCTTAGGGTTACTCCGTTCAATGCCCGCCCCTGCACAAGCCTGTTCCAAAAACCATCCTCCTCCCCTTGACCCCAAGCCAGGGAACTACCCCTATATTACGGAACATGCCACCGAGGCACAGCCACACGCTAAGCACCGCCTGCCTACAGAATCCTCCTTGCAAAGCCTGGTAGGTGCTCTTGCTCCCCATTTCATAGATGAGGAGACTGATGGATCAGCGAGGCAACGCGCCTTGCTAGCCCGGGGAACCTTGTAGACACGTTTGTTTACAGGGTGGAGCCAGGAGGGTCTCCCAGGAGGGTTCCCCGCCACCCCACCTCCAGCCTGTGCGTGCGCCAGGCATCTAGTTCAACGTGGAGTAGACGGGCCTGGTGGGGTCGCCGCTGACTCCCCCGGGGGAAGTGGCAGCCCTGGAGCCTAGACTCAGCCCCGAGGCTGGACGTGCGAAGGATGAGCTCTGAGCTGAGAGTGAGGGCCGCACCCTGAGCTGGGTCTGGGGCTTCGCTTCGCCAGGTGCCGGGAGCTGAGTATCCCCAAGTGCCGCGTGGGAGGCTCAGCCCTGTGCCCCCTTTTCGGCTATTGCACTCCGGGGTCCAGCATCCTGACCCCAGCCGGCTCCGCAAGAGAAGGGTGCGGGGCCGCGGCAGGGTGCCTCCATCTCCAACGCGGGTGGCCCGGAGAACCCCGCAAGCCTTTACATCTCGGGGTGCAATTAGCAAGGAGAGTGGGTTTGGGGAGCCTCGGGGTCCCCCATGCCTAGCGGTTCTCTATCCCCTAAGGCGCAAGCACAAGCCCCCACTCTGCTGCCCGCCCCCGCGCAGCACCCGCTCACCTCCGCCGGGGAGCGCCCGGCCCCCCGCGGCCCCCGCACCCCCTCACATGGCGCCGGGAGCCGAGAACCAGGGTCTGCGCTGCCCAGGCCGCCCAGGCCCCGCCGTAGCTCCGACCCGCGGGGTCCTAGCGCCGGCACCGCCGCTTCCCGACCGGGCCAGGGCTAGGCAGGAGGGCGGAGCCTCCGGGTGCGGGTGGCTCCGCCCCAAGGAGGTGCCAGAGAGGAAAGATGCTCTCCAACAGCTCTCCACTGCATCCTTTCTCTCTCTCTCCGTCTCTCTCTGTCTCTCTGCCTGTCTCTCTCTCTCTCTCTCTCTCTCTCTCTCTCTCTGTCTCTTCTCTGTCTGTCTGTCTGTCTGTCTGTCTGTCTCTCTCTCTCTCTCTCTCTGTCTCTTCTCTGTCTGTCTGTCTGTCTGTCTCTCTCTCTCCGTCTCTCTCTCCAAACGGACACCAGGACCTCGGATGAGGAAACTGAGAAAAGATCACTGGGCTCGGACTCGGGCCATTAATTCCCTGCCCCCCTGGCCCCCACGGAACAGCCTGATAGATTACTTCATTTCCTTGCCTCCGGAAAATAGAGCGAACAAGGTCTCAAAAATGTAGCTTCTGCCGGAGGTAGAAGCCTGAGGACGGCTACAAGTTCAAGGTCACCCTGTAGATATAGTGAGTTCCAGGCTGGCCAGGGCTACATAGGGAGATCTTGGCTCAGCTCTCTTCATCCTATATATCGTGTTATTTTATGTAACTACAGGGAAGCAACCTGGAACTGGAGAGATGCCTCAGCAGTTAAAAATACTGACTACTCTTCTAGAGGACCTGGGGTCTGACGCCCTCTTCTGGCGTCCATAGGTACCGCACATGTATGTGGCACCCAGCCATAAATGCAGGTAAAACACCCACCTGTGAAAAATTAAATTAAAAATTGAAAAAAGTTAAAAACAGCCGGGCGTGGTGGCACAGGCCTTTAATCCGAGCACTCGGGAGGCAGAGGCAGGCGGATCACTGTCAGTTCGAGGCCAGTCTGGTCTACAAAGTGAGTCCAGGACAGCCAAGGCTATACAGAGAAACCCTGTCTGGAAAAACTGAAAAAGAAAAAGAAAAAAGCAACTTGAGGGCTAGAGAGAGAGATAGTCAAGTAAGGCAGAAATGATGCCTGATGCCATGTTTTTGCTTTTCCAAACAGGGTTTCTCCCTGTAGCCCTGGCTGTCCTGAACCTCGCTCTGTAGACTAGGCTGGCTTTGAACCCACAGCTCTGCTGTCTCTGCCTTCTGAGTGCCGGGAATAAAGGCATGCACCGCTGCAACCCTATGATGTCATGTGTTTGTAATCCAAACTCTGGGGGTGTGAAAGAGAGATTCCTCTGGTTGGCTTATCAAGGCCTTCCAGGTTAGCAAGAGAGCCACACTGGAGGTTGACCCTTGGGCTCCACACACATGACAACGTTGGAGGTTGACCTTTGGCCTTTACCCACATGAACATATACATATGTACACACACACACGCAGAAGAGACCTAAGTAGCCCGTTAGAAGGCTGATTAAATAAATACAGACCCAGCCTGTCCACAGTGCTCTTAAGAGGCTGGTCAAATTAGTCAGTGTGCATGCCCGGAGAGAGTGGCAAGGACACTGACGGGGCAGTTTACAGAGTTTAAAGAGCTCGGCGTTGTGTAATCACTTAGGAAAACCACACAGTACACATTTCCACTCTGTACCCTGGGTACCTAGAAGTCCCTGCAGATGAACACACTGGTGTTCACGGCTGTGCGATTTGAAATACAAAACTGGAAATGGTCCAGATATCCACCAACAGGAGAATGGAAAGTTTGGTTTGTGTTTTTGCAGCAGGGTTTCTCTGTGTAGCCCTAGCTTTCCTGGAACTCACTCTGTAGACCAGGCTGGCCTCGAACTCACATCTATCTCTGCTTCCCAAGTGCTGGGATGAAAGGCATCTGCTACCACCACCTGGCAAGGGTTTGTTTGTTTGTTGTATTTTGTTTTTAGTGTTATGGAACATTCACGCTGTGGAATATGCCGCAGCAGGGACAATGGCCACGCTCCAGGTACGCTGGTGAATCCTGGAGACCTAAAGAGTAGAAAGAGCAAATGTGGCCGGGCAGTGGTTGCACACACCCTTAACCCCAGCACACAGCTAGGAGAGGGGAAATAGTAGAATCAAAGCTATCTTCAGCTAAATATCAAGTTCAAGGGCAGCCTGGGCAACTGAGACTGTTTTAAAAAACAAAACCAGATGAAACAGGACACCAGTTTTCTTCACGCCCCCCCTCCTCGCACCTCCTGCTCCAGCCCATGGATGCCACATGTTCCGTGCCCTGGGAAAAGGGACTAAACATCTTCAACTGTAAGCAAAGCCACAATTAAATACTTTCTTTTATAGGGGTTACGTTGGTTGTAGCGTCTCTTCACAGCCATGGAACACGGACCAAGACACAAACAAACCAAAAAGAAACCTACCCGGCATTGCCAAGACCAGGAGGTAGCCTTTGCCCGTATCACTAATTAAAGTTTTAAAAGCGTCGAGAAGGCGTGCACATTACAGTAACTGTGGATATTGAGGTTAAGAGGCTCATAGCGTTCCTGTGCATTGTAATTTACTAATATAACGTAGAGAGCTCAGCCCATCTCTAAACCAGGATAGCACTACTTAAAAAAGAAAAGTTCAGGGCTGGTGAGGTGGCTCTGTGGCTAAAAGTGCTTGCCACCAAGCCTGACGGCCTGAGTTGGATCCCTGGGACACACCCACATGGTGGAAGGAGAGAATTCACTTTTGTAAGTTGTTCTCTGACCTCCACATGTATACTGTAGCATTGTCACCTCTCCCATGAAATAGATAAAATGTAACAAAAAGAAAGGTACAAAAGAAGAAAGATTAAAATTGATTTTTTTTTGTTCATTATCTCTGAGACCACCAAGACCCGACTCGACTCGCAGAGCAATGTGGGAGGCAAGAAGGCTCAGCTTGACTCAGGAGCCAGGGTTGGCTCAAACTTTGGGAGGCTGACCTCAAAGAGTTTATTTTAGGATGAGTGTGGTGGCACAGGTTTGTCATCTCAGCTACTAGGGAAGCTAAGGCAGGAAACTCTCAAGTTCTGGCCTGTACAGCCCCCAAATAAAATAAAATTAGAGGTACAGTGGCCCGTGAATATAATCTCAGCACTCAGGAGGGGGAGGCAGGAGGATCAGGAATTTAGGGCTAGCCTAGGCTATACAAAGTTGGAGCTCAGGCTAGGCTGTATGAGACTGTATCTCAGAAGAGGGTGATGGTAGGATTTGGGATGTTCTTCTCCCCGCCCCCCCCTTTGGGGTTTATATTATCCAAAAGTTTTAACATAATTATACAATCCTTTTTTGTTTTGTTGGTTTGGTTTTTCAAGACAGGGCTTCTTAGTCGGGCGTGGTGGTGAACGCCTTTAATTCCAGAATTCTGGAGGCAGAGGCAGGCTGCCAGCCTGGTCTACAAATAAGTCCAGGACAGCCATGGTTACACAGAGAAATCCTGACTCAAAAAAAAAAAAAGTTTCTTCTTCATGGAGCCCTGGCTGTCCTTGAACTGGCTCCTTAAACCAGGCTGGCCTCAAAGCTCCACCTACCTCTGCCTCTGCAGTACTGGCATTAAAGGCGTGGGCCACCACCACATAGTTTGTTTTTGTTTTTGAGACAGGGTCTGGCTATCAAGCCTTGGCTGTTCTAGAACTTTCTATGTCGAGGACCAGGCCTGCCTCTCCCTCCTGAGAGCTAGGATTAAAGGCATACACCATGCCCAGCCACAGTCCTTTTATGTTTTGCAGGACAAGGTGGTCAAAGCTGCAGTCCCAACTATCAGGAGGCTGAGGCAGGAGAATCACTGAGTTTGAGGCTATCTTGGGATACAGAGTAAAGCCATTTTTAAAAAGTAGCAGGGCCATTCACGGGGGGCTGGAGAGATGGCTCAGAGGTTAAGAGCACTGACTGCTCCTCCAGAGGTCCTGAATTCAATTCCCAGCAACCACATGGTGGCTCACAACCATCTATAATGTGATATGATGCCCTCTTCTGACCTGCAGGTGTGTGTGTAAGCAGAGCACTGCATACATAATAGCAAATAAATAAATCTTAAACAAAACAAGTAGTGGGGGCCCGATGAGCACTGTTGCTCTTGCGGAGAACCCAGGGTAGGTGGCGGTTCTGATGCCTTCTCCTGGGCTAAGAGGGCACCAGCACACAGGTGATTTACATATGGAGAGTCAGGCAAACACACATGCATTGAGTTAAAATTTACAATTAGCTTTCTTTTAGTTTTTAATTTTTATTTTATATATATGGGTGTTTTGCCTGCTCTTTTATTTGTGGACCATGCACATGCAGTGTCCTCAAGCAGTCAGAAGAGGGCGCCGGATCCCCTAGACCTGGAGTTCCAAATGGCTGGGAGCCATCCTGTGGGTCCTCTGCCGGAGCAGCTAGTGTTGTAACAGAAAAACTCTCTCTCCATCCTCCCCGACTGAATTGCACATGCAGCTTTTGTGTGAGCGTGTGCTTGTGAGTGCACATGTGTTGGGGTAAAGCCAGAGGTTAACCCTCCACTGTTCTTCACAGGCTTCCTGTTGACTGCCTAGGAAAGAAACAGAAACTCCACCCTGTTCCGTTTGCTTGAGATTTTTGCTAGGACCTGGAGCTCGCAGGTTACTTCAGGCGAGCCAGAGAGCCTGGGGAGCCAGCAGTCTCTGCCTCCTCCCTCCTTATGGGATCAAAGAGCAAGGACAGGAAGGAGCACCTAGGATTTTCATGTGTTTTGAGGACTATGCTCAAGTCCCCTGGATTGTTCTACAAAGCACTTTACCAAGTGAGCCATCTCTCCAACATTCCCCCTTTCATTTCTTCTCCTACTTTTTCGTTACCCACCCCCTTTTAACACAGTCAACCATGTTTGTAAATGTACATAAAAGGCATGAGATAGAATCCACAGTGAAGCTGGGCGCAGTGGCGCACGCCTTTAATCCCAGCACTCGGGAGGCAGAGGCAGGCGGATTGCTGTTAGTTTGAGGCCAGCCTGGTCTACAAAGCGAGTCTAGGACAGCCAAGGCTACGCAGAGAGACCCTGTCTTGAAAAACAAACAAACAAACAAAAAAAGAATCCACAATGAACTGGGGCGGTAACTCCCTAGAGGTTGGTAGGAGGAGGGGCTACCATTACCTTTAGCTTTATAAACTTCTAAGTTGTTTGCAGTGCATTAATTTAGAAAGTTATGGCTGGCTGGTTGGTTTGAGACAGTCTTACTAAATCAGGGTAGCCTCAAATTCACTATGTGGCCAAGGGTGGCCTTGAACTTGTGATCATTCTACCTCCTTCCAAAGTGTTGTGATTACGAGCATGTTCTGCCATGCCAAATCTACTTTGGTAAGTTAGTAACACTTTATTTTGTTTTGCTTGCTTTTTTGAGACACGCTTTTTCCATGTAACCCTGGTTCTCCTGGAACTCAGTATGTAGACCAGGCTGGCCTTGAACTCACAGATATCTGCCTGCCTCTGCTGCCCAAGTGCTGGAATTAAAGGCGTGCGCTGCCACCACCACTGGCTAACACTTTTTTCTTAACACTTTGTTTTTGTTTTTAATTAAAACAAGTGTGATAAAGCTGGCTGCTCTTCCAGAGGACCTAGATTCCCAGCATACACATGGTGGCTCACAACCATCTGCAACTCCAGTTCCAAGAGATTCAATGCCCTTTTCTGGCATCCAATGGCACCAGTCACACACGTGATGCATAGATATGCAGGCACAACACCCAAATACATAACATAAATAGATTAATTTTACAGGTGGATTTAAAAAAAAAAGTCCTGACTCCAACCATGATGGGGAAGCAGGAAGCAGGCAGCCCAACTAGTGTGGATTCAGGACAGAGAGAGAGAGACAGAGACAGAGACAGAGAGAGACAGAGACAGACAGAGAGAGAGAGAGACAGAGAGAGAAAGTCCTGCCTCCAACCATGATGGGGAAGCAGGAAGCAGGCAGCCCAACTAGTGTGGATTCAGGACAGAGAGAGAGACAGAGAGACAGAGAGGCAGACAGGCAGACAGGCAGACAGACAGACAAAGTCCTGCCTCCAACCATGATGGGAAAGCAGGCAGCCCAACTAGTGTGGATTCAGGACACAGAAACCCTGCCCTCTAGTGTTCACACTTAATGCTTCCTGAACCTCTTACTCTGCCTTCACCCCAGGCCTCCTGACCCACAGAGGGTTCCAGTGAGGAAGAAGACCACATGGGCAGGTGATGAAGTTGACCGCTAAGTGCTCAGGGACCAGAGTGCTGTCACTTGCAAGGACCATGAGTAGAGTGCAGGCTGTGCGGGACATGGAAGCACACCTGTCCCCACCACAACCCCTCTCTCTCTCCCTAGCCCAGGCCCTGCTAGGGACTCTGGAAATGAAAGGATGCTTAAGGCCAGACCCAGACCAAAGCGCAGCTGGAGACCTCCACTCAAGCCTGTCAGATTTCTGGACTTGTTCCAGGAGGGCTGGCTTTTCTTTCTGGACTCCCAGAACAGTAACACCTGCTTTGTGGTACTAATAATGGATGTAAGAGGAAGGGTACACCTGCCATCCCAGGACCCGGGAGGCAGAGGCAGGCAGATCTCTGTGAGTTCAAGGCCAGCCTGGTCTACAAAGAGTCCTGGACAATCGAGGCTACACAGAAACCCTGTCTCAAAAAGCAAAACAAAAGAAACAAACAAGGGGGCGGGTAAGAAAATCATAAAGCCCTATTAGTGGGGTGTCTGCCTCTTTATTAAGCCCTTTTCAAACACCTCACTGAACCCCTAAGAGAAGCCTGTGACAGAGGAGCTACTGGGACGCCACTTTCCAGAAAGTGAGACTCCAGCTTGGGGAATGTGGAGGCAACAGGGCAGACATTAATCCAGACCTGTGAGGTGTTAGGCACACAGACCCCAAGCCGGGGAGAACTGGCCCAAGGCACAGCAGCCATAGCATGGCTGGGGATGGGGTGTGGCGGGAGGGGAGGGGGGGGCCTCAGTCCTGCCTCATCTCTGCAGCTGGTCACTCAGTTTGAGTCCTTTCTCCCCAGGGGAAGTACTGGTGGGACAGCCAGGTACCCCCATTTCCTGCATTTTACCTTTGGGTTGGAAGAGGGGGGAGGGAGGCCTGGGTGTGCTTAGCAAACATTCTACCACTAAACTACACCTTAACCCTTCCTTTAACAAATATCTTTTCTTTTCTTTCTTTCTTTCTTTTTTTTTTTTTTTTTTTTTTTTTTTTTTTTTTTTTTTTTTTGGTTTTTCGAGACAGGGTTTCTCTGTGTAGCCTTGGCCATCCTGGACTCACTTTGTAGACCAGGCTGGCCTCGAACTCACAGCGATCCTCCTGCCTCTGCCTCCCGAGTGCTGGGATTAAAGGCCTGCGCCACCACGCCCGGCTCTTCCTTTTTGGTTTTTCGAGACAGGGTTTCTCTGTGTAGGCTTGGCTGGGATTAAAGGTGCACACCACCATGCTCGGCTTCTTTAGCAAACTTCTTTGTGTTCTCATGATTGTCCCTGGGAGTCTTCCTCACCTACTACCTCAGTGCCACAGCCAGAGCTGTGCTGAGCTCAGCTGAAGCCAGGCCTGGGCACTCCAACCTTCAACCAGGACAGAGGAGACTGGGAACCTAAGCAGAGCCTAGTACTGTGGTCATAGACCAGGAAATACCTGGGTCTCCATGGACAGGGGTGGCCAACTGTCCCAAGTAAGCAGAGGGGTGGGGGAGTCCTTTCCTCTCTGAACATACACCAGAGAGCAGCTCTTACCTCAGCCAAGACCACCCCCACCCCAGGAAGAAGTCCTAAATTACCCCGTGGCTGTGGGACGCACCTAGCTTCCTCTCTGGGCCTAGATGGAAGCAAGTTTGCTGAGAGACACAGGAGCCAGAGGAGGGATAGGAACACAAGAGGCTCCCCAGTCTGTAAACTTGTTTGAGCGCACAACGCCTCAGGGCTGCGCTTCTGTAAACTTGTTTGAGCCCACACCGCCTCAGGGCTGCGCGCAGCTCCCTGCCCCTACTCACCTTCCAGCAGGTACCAGGCCCACACTGGCAAAGAAGGGGCCTCTTCAGCTTCATCGCGGGAGAGTCTTCAGTAGACCCTGTGCCAAGGACCATACCCATCAAGAGGGCATCTTTGTGTGCCTGGAGGAAGTAGGTGACAGTCTCTCTGAGAAATACAATTATTCAGGCCAACCCAGCAATAAACACCTCACCCAGAGGCAGGGCTGAGCCAGAAGCATTTCTGTGTGCTTGGACCAAAGGGTTGGGCCAGCATTTCCTGGTGGCTAGGAAACAGATAAGGGTTAGCTCCCTTCGGGACCAAGGGGTCTCTTGGCTCTGGACACCCAGGGTGAGGGCACAGGTGGGGAGGCTTCTAACGGAGTGGAAACCCCATTACCTACCGGTGAGTGAAAAGTAGAAAGAAGCTATGCCTACAGTGAAGGCCTAGAGGCCAAAATCACCTTATCTCAGAACCATCTTTAGCATCAAACAAGCATTCCTTATCTATCTTTGTCAGAATATCCTGCAACTAAGAGATAAAACCTTTGCCATTAACTCAACAGATTCCTGGCTTTTAAAAACTCAAAGCCAAGAACGCCATCAAACGAGCATCTCAGGCCTATAAGAGCCTTTCCCTCATCTTGCAGTGCCTGCCTCTCTGATGTGCCCACCAATGTATTTTATTCGTTTCTGGTGTTTGTTTGTTTGTTTTCCTTTGGTTTTTCGAGACAGGGTTTCTCTGTGTAGCCTTGGCTGTTCTGGACTCGCTCTGTAGACCAGGCTGGCCTCAAACTCACAGTGATCCACCTGCCTCTGCCTCCCAAGTGCTGGGATTAAAGGTGTGTGCCCACCAATGTATTTTAAACCTGCCTGGATTTAGGACTTTCTTCTGCAAAACTATAAAATTTCATGAAACTGTTTCCACGTTGGAACATGGAATTTGTGGTAACCTGAATCTGTTTTCCTGGGACAGGTCATTCAAAGCAACTCCAGAAGAAACTATTCCCATTAATATGCGAAATCTAAGCCAGGTGTGGTGGCGCATGCCTTTAATCCCAGCATGTGTGAGGCAGAGGCAAGCAGATCTCTGCGAGTTCCAGGCCGGCCTGGTCTACCAAGAGAGTCCAGGACAGCCAAGGCTACACAGAGAAACCTTGTCTCAAAAAACCAAAAACAAACAAACAAAAAACAAAAAAAAAAAAAGAAAGGAAGGCTGTCTTGAAACAAAGAAACAAATAATAATAATAACAAATAGATGAGAGCTCTATTTTTTGTACCTGACATCACCTATTCCAGGGTGAGGCAGGACCACCCACAGAGGAGGGCACCCCACTTAAATAGTGGCTTCCACACACAAGTGCCAAGTGTGTGCTAAGCCCCAGGGACAGCTTAGCATCTCTGAACTCATACGGTCTCGTGAGGTAGGAACTACTTTATTGCCTTTATACATGGAGAAACTGAAACCCAGAAAGGTTCTAACCAAACAGAGCCAGAGAGCAGAGAAGAGTGCGAGAGTCGGGTTGGGCCTGCTGCCAGGGCCCTCCACTCACCCACTACTCACCTCTGCCCTGTTCCTACTCACAGCCCCTCAGCACCACCCAGCCTGAGGAAGTGGCTTGGCATCCAGCCTGCATCTCAGGCTCCCGAACTCAAGCCCCTCCCTCCCACCTACTTATAAGGCTGACACCGGACAGGGAGGGATGTAGGGCAGTGCTGAGCCTCGGGCCAGGTCTCCAGTTACTCCTGAAGAAAAGGAGGATTGGGCTAGGGCACAGGAGTCCTCAGGGTGATTGTGTGTGTGTGTGTGTGTGTGTGAGAGAGAGAGAGAGACAGAGAGACAGAGAGAGATGGGTGTGTGTGTCTGTCATTTGTGGGATCCAGTACAAAAGCAGAACCTAAAAATTAAAAACCAGAACCTAAAAGAATTTCAAGTTTGCAGCAGGAGAGGTTAAGCTGAGCACAGGGCTCCTGGAGACTGCAGAGCTCATACCCGGGTGGGGGTGGGGGATTGTTCAGAGCTCTGGAGCCAAGCCCAGAGCTAAATTCCACAGGCTCCAATCTTCAGTCTTTCAAAGGGAGAAGGAAGGGGCAGCAGTGAGCTCCCCAGCCTGAGAGCGAGCATCCCAGCTCCGCCACCTCAGGAAAGCTAGCCTATAGGCTACCTCATCTGAGCGAGCATCAGCTCCCTCCTCATGGTGGTCACACCCTCACCAACAGCAGGATGGTAGTTAATGCGTTCTAGTACTGAAAATCAAGGTTCAGAGAAAGGGCTGGCCCCAGAGACCACTCCCTCCAGGCAGCGCCACCGCCCACCGTGAGCTGCCTTCTGCCTCCATCTCACAACGGAACCAAACTCCACTGTTAACGGGGCAGTCTGACTGGCAAAGATTTTGGAATCTGACTCATGGGACAGGGAAGTGATGTTGGGTGGAATTTCTTTCTCATCCCAAGTCTCCTTGCTCCTGTTTCTGCTGAGTGAGGACAGAATGGCGCTCCTGGACCAGCAGTGTCCTGTGGTCAGACTATAAGAGGGCCCGGCTCGGGAGATGTTGGGACAGGAGGCTGTGGGGCTGATGCCCAGCTACAATGCTGGAAGAGTAGATGGCTGCAGGCCTAGATATTGGCTGAGACGCTCAGTCTGTGCTCCAGCGAAGAGGTTACAGGCCTGTGTCCTAACCCTCAGCCCACATCTGTTACCACACTAGACACAGCGTCCACAAAATACACATTTACCGGTGCACTCCTGAGACAGTCCCGGGAGGCTGATGCTCAGGTGGCCCTTGCACCCATCAAATCCCAGGTTCCAGGCTGCACCAACCAGGGCCACCAACCAGCCTGAGAATGTGGCACCATGTGGCTGGGGATAGGTAGAGGGGAGATCCAAGACTGGCACAAAGTCACGATGCTGGTGAGGGGAGCCCCAGGGCAAAGGCCACAACCCCAAAATGAAGATGAAGATTCTCCTGGGGGTAGGGGTGGTTATAAAGAGCACCCTCCTTGACTTCCCTTCAAGTCACAAGGCCCGAGATTTCTCCAGGGGCACCCAGTGTGTAGTAAACGGAAACCCCAGGTACCACTTGGCATTAGGCAGAAGCCGAGGGTCATAAAGTCAGTGTTCATGACGGGAGTGTGGTAGGCCAGAATGGGCTGCGGGCCCTCGGAGGCCCAGCGGACGCTTGGCAGCCACTGGCAACGGGAACTATTTGGCCCTCCAGGATGGGTGGGCGAATACAATGGGCCTCTTCTTGGCCCAGCGAGAGAACACAGCCTTCTCGGTGATGAACCGATGGGCACTCCGTGGTGCCTGCTCATGAAGAAGGTACATCTGACATTCATCCAGCCGGCCCTTCTCAAAGTAGTGGTAAGGCACAGAGTGGGGACTCTTCTCACTGTGGGGAGGGAAAAGAGTCAGGTGGGAAAGACACAAGACCTCAGGGCTGTCCACCTCCAGCTGTGCCTCAGCTGCTTGGCTGAGGGACGGATACCCGCATCTGGACGGAATGGCAAAAGGCCAGCAGGTGTGGAGCCCACTGGCCAGGACTCAGAAACTGCTTCTTGCCAGCTGGGTGACTGTGGGTCAGAAAAAAGCACACCCCAGCAGCCCATCTGGAGTAGGGTGTTCAACTGCAGGCAGAGCAAGCCAAAGGATAAATTCACCACAGGAGAGGTGTCACTCACTGTAGGAGCGGTGCCTGACCCATGCCCAGGGCTGTCAGTCCTGCATGCCCACCTGTCCGGAGGTACTCTGCAGGCCAGCCATGGCGGGGCCCTGCTCTAACCATTTTGTTCACGTGCCCAAGACACAGGTTCTGAAGCGAAAGGGGTGAAAACCTGGGATCTTTTTCAAACTCCTTAGTTATACTGAAATGTAACGATGTAATATTGTCATAATGCAATCCCATATCCACATCTGAACTCAGTATTTAAGTGGCACTGCAACTAAATTTGTAGTGTTTTATTAAAATAGATACAGGCTGGGGGGGGGGTGATGAGCACACTTTTAAAGATTGTTCCATCTGGTGGACTCAACCCAAGGCCCACTTTGCTAAATCTTTTTGGCAACATAATTTTTTTTTGCATTTATTTATGTGTTTGTGTGTGTGTGTGTGTGTGTGTGTGTGTGTGTGTGTAGGGTGGGTAAGCACCTGCCACAGTGTACATAAGAATCCAAAGAGAACTTAAGAGTCAGTTCTCTCTTTCCATCATGTGGGTCCTGGGGATTGAACTCAGGCTGTAAGACTTGGCGGCAAGAGTCTTTACCCACTTCGCTGTTCCACCAGCCCCCTATTTGGTAACTTGATGGCATGGTTCTTTTTCTTTTCTTTTTTGAGGCAGGGTTTCTCTGTGTAGCCTTGGCTGTCCTGGACTCACTTTGTAGATCTGGCTGGCCTCAAACTCACAGAGATCTGCTTGCCTCTGCCTCCCAAGTGCTGGGATTAAAGGCGTGCGCCACAGTGCCCAGCTTGGTGGCATGGTTCTTAAGTGTGAACTCTGTAGGTGACAATGTGTCATGCAGCAATGTCAAAGGTTAGACCCACATCCTCTGAGAGGGCTCAACAACCTTCTGAGAGATGTGCAAGTTTCCGTTTTAGTTTGAGTTTTTTGAGAGGCTCTCAAAAAGGCGGGTGGGGTGGGGGTGGGGGAGGTGAGGGGGGAGGAGACACACTTGAACTTGACGTGTGTGGAACCAAGATCACCTCTGATCCTGACATGCCTGCCTCCGTCTCCTAAGTGGGGTTACTATGCCCAGCTAGAGGTTACACTTTTACCCCAAAGGCCTACATTTGGGGGTGTCTGTGCCTGGGTCACCTATCATGAAGCCTTCACAGCTCACAGACCCTCTGGCTCAAGGCCTCACCCCTTCCCCTCCTCCCCTCACCCCAACCCCCACCCCCAGCCTGGGCGCCAGTCTGACCTGCAGTAGCTGTCACTGACCATCCCGTAGACCACGATCTCCTCACACAGTTCCAGGGCCAGGATCATGGTGAACCAACCAGTGCTAAGAAAGGAACCGGACTGCCTCCTGGGGAGGGTGGGACACCGTTAATGACCCCTTCTGACATCCTCCACTCCCACCTGACAACTAGAAAGGGGTCCAGGGGAGGGCGGGGACGGGGTGGCGAGCCAGCCTGAGGGCTGCAGTGCTGAAGCTGCATGCTAACAAGGTCTGTTTAGTTTTACAGCCCAAGCTGATGATGGGCTTAGGGCCCCGAAGAACCAGGCCTGGGGAGACCACAGGTGCAAGAGAGCACCCTGGGTAAAAGCGAGGGAGTCTGTTTAAATCTTCCCGTCCAAGGCTGCCTCTGCTGTAAGGCACCCTACTCACTCCTGCAACCCTCAGCCTCAGTGGCCCAGCTGGAAAATGAGGAGACTTCAAGGTGGCTTTGAAGAGAGAACCCTGTCAGTCCTGCCCATGCCCCGCGCCCTCATCCTGCCTGAGTCAAGGTGCTGTGGCAGCCCCAAGCCTCAGCTGTCTTGGTGGCAGCTCTGGGTACTCTCTAAGGAGAAGGTCACCCCCTCTGCCTCTCCTAAGGGTACAGGCTGGCTAAGCATGGCCCAATACCTGCCCCACCTGGTGCTAACACTCAGGGAGGAAATACGTAAACATATGTCAGGTGGTGTCAGCAGCTAGAAAAAGGGGGAAAATACAGAGTATCAGGGGGGCCACTCCTTCAGAGGAGGTGGTCAGGGAGGGCTTTCCCGAGTAAGTAGCAGTTCATTTAGACCACAGCAGCCAGAAAAAGCCAATCATGGGAAAATCTGGAAGAATGTTCTAGGTAGAAGGCACAAAGCATGCTGCTGGGAACACATTTGAGCATTTGAGGGGGCCAGGGCACATTACGGAGGTGAAGAGCTGTCTGGTGTAGGCTGCTGAACTCTGAGCCTGAGGCCCAAAGGCAGTTGAGGTTTTGTTTTATTTTTATTCTTGCTCATTTTTTAAAAGATTTATTTATTACGTATATACCACTCTGCCCACATGTACACCTGCCCGCCAGAAGAGGGCACCAGATCTCATTATAGACGGCTGTGAGCCACCATGTGGTTGCTGGGAATTGAACTCAGGACCTCTGGAGGAACAGTCACTGTTCTTAACCTCTGAGCCATCTCTCCAACCCATTCTTGCTCATTTTTGAAGTAGTTTCACGTAGCCCAGGCTAACTCAACGGAACTCCCTATGTAGCTGAAGATGACCTTGAACTCCTGACCTCCATGCTTCTACTTCCTGAGTGCTGAGATCACAGTGGTGTGCAAGGTCAGTTTATGTGTCGCTAGGGATGGAACCCAGGGCCTCACGCATGCCAAGCAAGCACTCTGC
The DNA here is from genome assembly GCF_903995435.1 of Acomys russatus. Taxonomy (NCBI): domain Eukaryota; kingdom Metazoa; phylum Chordata; class Mammalia; order Rodentia; family Muridae; genus Acomys; species Acomys russatus. The sequence goes on from NC_067160.1 coordinate 50,748,633, forward strand.
CAACGGAACCACACCACCAGCCGGAAGTAACTCTCACTTCAGTTATCTGGAACGGACTTCCGAGGCCACCCTGATGCCAAGGGTCCCCGGCTCACCGGTTCTTGCCTGTCTCATCCTGGAAGATCTGGTCGCAGTAGGCCATCATGCGTTCAGTGAAGGTGTACACCTGTAGGCCTGGGTACATTCTGGTGAGCTGCAGCAACGTGCGGTAGGTGCGGCCGCCCAGCATCCGGTCCATGTGCCTGCCCTGGCCCCACACCACATAGAGTGTGTCTCGAGCATGCTGGAAGTAGTGTGAATAGTTGCGCAGAAGCAGCGGCACGCTTGTGTGCGAGATCACACGCAGAGTGCTGCGCTGGCCCACGTCCTCCTCGAAGCCCACGGTGGGGGCCTGGTTCATGCGCAGAACACACTCAGCAGCATCGATCTGGGCACCCAGGCCAGAACCCAGCATCTGGCCCGAGCTGGACACCACTGCGCAGCTGCGGCACGGCTCTCGGATAAGTGGCTGTAGAGGGAAGCAGAGAGAGATCAGGAGCCCTCAGCACCAGCTGCTGCCCCTTCCCCTCACGCTGCCATCATGCCTACTCACGGGCCTGATGGTTGAATCAGTTCCAAGGACTAGAATTTACTGTGGTTTTCCTGCTTGCTTGTTGTTGTTGTTGGTTTGGTTTTTTTTTTTTTTTTTTTTTTTGATTTTTGGTTTGGTTTGGTTTGGTTTGGGTTTGGTTTTCAGAGACAGGGTTTCTCCGTGTAGCCTTGGCTGTCCTGGACTCACTCTGTAGACCAGGCTGGCCTCGAACTCACAGAGATCGGCCTACCTCTGCCTCCCGAGTGCTGGGAGTAAAGGTGTGCGCCGCCACAACCTGGCTCTTTGGTTGTTTTTGTTTTTGGAGGATGGGGCACATGCCATAGTGCACATGTGACGTCAGTTCTCTCCTGCCACCACCTGAGTTCCAAGAGTAGAACTCATCGGCCTGCAAGCTTTGTAGGAAGCGCGGTCACCCATTAGGCTACCTGGCTGGCCCCGGGGTTTCACTGGTGACAGTAAGTCTCGCTTTGTTGCCCAGGCATGTCTCGTGGCATTTCTTCTGCTTCAACTTCACAAATGCTGGGACTATAGGTGGCAGCCACCATGTTTGCCCACTTGGCAAGCCAGACGAATGAAAATGACTTTCCCAGACTTCCTTATCAGCCATAAGCCAGTGTCGTTGCTGCTCCCTAGGCCCTAAAAAGTCCCTACATCATTGGGACCTTGTTTCAGTTACACGGTCAAATATTTATAAAGCACTTATAAAGAGAGGCCTCTGGCACCTACTGGATGTCATGCATTCATTAAGTAAACATAAGCTCAGTTCTTCAGAACCACCTAGACCACCCCCCCGCCCTTGCCCTGCCCAAGCCCAACTGCACACACTTCTGTTTATAATAGAAGGGGCTTCCTAGTGCCATGGCCTTGGGCAAGGCATGTCACCCCTCATCTGTGAAGTGGGTGTGCAAAAAATCTGCTGACCCTCTTGTGAGAACAGCCATAGAAAAAGTACAAGGAAAGAAAGAGCTGGGGAGGGGGAGGGGGGTGACAAAGGGTGGGTTTCAGGACAGTAGGCCGAAGTCAGTAGGCTGGCACACAGGGTGGAAAGGAAAAAAATCTCTCTCTGTGCTCCAAGCCTCCTCTAGCCCTTCTGAGAGCCAGAGAGGGCTGCAGAAGGGCGCAAGAGAACCTTTGGGAGTGACAGAACAGTTTTGTGCCATCAAGGTGAAGGTTATCTAGGCTCTCCTACTGCTGTCAAAACTCACTGACCAGGTATGGTGACACACGCCTTTAGGCCCAGCACTTGGGAGGCCGAGGCAGGCAGATCTCTGTGAGTTCAAAGTCAGCCTGGTCTGCATAGCAAGTTCCAGACCAGCTAGGGCTATGTAGTGAGACCCTGTCTATAACGAAAAAGCTCCACGAACTGTTTACTTAAAATTGGTGAATTCTGTTACAATATGTTAACTTGTTTGTGTGTTTGCACGTGTGGACACACATCCATGTGGAGGCCCAAGGTTGATATAGAGTGTCTTCTTTGATCATTCTCCATCGTGTACACTGAGACAGGGTCCCTCCCCATACACCAGAAACCACACTTTGCCTAGACTGGCTAGCTGTTGTACCCTGGGGAGCCCATCTTCCCAAAGAGGGGGTTACAGCAAGATGCTATGCTACCCTCGCTTGTTGTGGGTTCTGGGGGTCCACGCCCCAGTCCTAACAGACACCTGCACGGCACTTGCATCATGCCTGAGCCATCTCCCTGGTCCTGCCTCACTTCTTTTGAAATGAGGTCTTGTTACACAGAGACTGCCCTGGGCCTCAGGTGCTGGGACTACAGATGTGAGCCCCCAGCCAGATCTCAGGCCCAGTAAACCGCACCCCCCCCCCACTCCATCCACCACCCTGACCCCATCTCCAGTTTGTTAGCCAGCAAGTGGCAGGGCTCCCAGGAAAAGGCCGGGCCCTCACCTGGAGGAACTCCAGTTTATAGAGGCATGTGGAAAATACAGGGACATTATGTCCACTCAATAAAAGACATTGTGAAATACCACTCAGGTCCTTTTTTCTTTTTTAAATAAGATGTTGATTTAAGAACACATAAATTAGCCAGGCTTGATGGTACCCGCCTTTAATCCTAGCATTAGGAAGGCAGAGGCAGGCAGATCGTTGTGAGTCTACAGAATGAGTCCAGGACAGCCAAGGCTACACAGAGAGACCCTGTCTCAAAAACAAACAAACAAACAAACAAATGTAGAATCTCGGGGCTTTCTCCAGCACCACATCTGCCTGCATGCCGCCATGTGTCCTGCCATGCAGATAATGACCTACACCTCTGCCACTGTAAGCCAGCCCCAAAGGAAAGATTTCCATCAGGTATCGTCCAACTGGCCTCACAAGCCCTTAGATTGTTTCCACTCAGCACAAGAGAGGAAAAGGTACATTCAAAATCTGCATTTCCCACTGAAGAAAAACAAGTGGAGGGTGGGGAGAGGGCTCCGGACCCTGTGGAAGGAAGGAAGAAAAGGCAGGAGGGAGAGGAAGGGCAGGCGAGTGAGCTGGGCAGTGTGGCATGCACTTGTAATTCCAGCACCAAGGAACTAGAGACAGGTAGTTCCCCAAGGCTCACTGGCTAGGCTAGCCAACTTAATTCCAGGCAGTGATTAAAAAAAAAAAAATTATGGGGCTGGAGAGATGGATCAGAAGTTAAGAGTACTGTCTGCTCCTCCAGAGGTCTTGAGTTCAATTCCCAGCAACCGCATGGTGGCTCACAGCCATCTTTAAGGAGATCTGGCGCCCTCTTCTGGCAATCAGGAAAACATGCAGACAGAACACTATACACATTAAAATAAAATACATATATGCTTGTTCATGTGTGTGTATATGTATATATGAATGTGGTCAAGGTCTGAGAAACAAAACCCAAGGCTGACCTCCACATACATCCACACACACAAAAGGAAAAAAAGAAAATCTTCTTTGAGGGCCTAAGGAACTCTGGCCACACTATGGCATGTTGGACAGTGTCCACTCAGCACACCCTTCTTGGGAGTGGAGAGTTCACACTACCAGGAGTTTTGGTGCTTTGCTTTGGGTTTGGTCCTAGAAATTGGACCTAGCGCCTGCCCTGGCTACCACTACGTCGGACCTACAGCCCCAGCCCACCCCAGGTGCTCTTCTCCATCAACACCTCACACAGCAGCCGCGCTGTGCGCTGTGCACTGTCTACCCGTCACCCTTTGGATCCTTGAAGCAGCCCCAACACAAGCAGGAACGGCTTCAACGGTCCCCGGAGCATGCCCTTAGGGCCAAGTGAGAGCCAGAAAACTAAGAACCTGAATCTTAGTGCCAAAAACTATACAGGACGCCTTTAGGGAGCTGTTAAATGTGAAATGTGACACAAGGGGCCACTACTGTCAGGGTCAAGGATATGAATGCCCCTGTGCCACATCAGGTAGAGCAAATATAGGGAGGTGGGCACCATGGATTTTTTTGTTTTGTTTTGTTTTGTGTTTTTTTGTTTTTGTTTTTGTTTTTGTTTTTTGTTTTTTGTTTTTTTTGGTTTTTCGAGACAGGGTTTCTCTGTGTAGCCTTGGCTGTCCTGGACTCCCTTTGTAGACGAGGCTGGCCTCGAACTCACAGCGATCCGCCTGCCTCTGCCTCCCAAGTGCTGAGATTAAAGGTGTGCGGCACCACGCCCCGCCATGGATGTTTTGTCAGTCTTGAATCCCAGTGTCTCCCCCCACTCTCCCCGCCCCCCGCCCTCTCCTTCTTTTAGTTTTTTGAGACAAGGTTTCTCTGTGTAACCCTGGCTGTCCTGGACTCCCTTTGTAGACCAGGCTGGCCTCAAACTCACAGCAATTCACCGGCCCTCTGCCTCCCGAGTGCTGGGATCACAGGCGTGTGTGCACCACCACGCAGCAACTTTGGCTCTTTATCCGCAGCTGCCACACAATGACAGACCTACTTAGTGGAGGCGAAGCCCTATTTGTTGAGCAGATGGTGTGGAGACACAGAAGTCTGAAGATGCACGGGGTATCCCAAGTGGGCAGCTACCCTTTCGTTACCAGCACGTGGTTCGGAGTACCCAGGCAATTCTTGCTCAGTGCAAACCCTCTTTCCTCCTAGACCTTGAGCCCACAGAGGGGTTAGGCAACTGGCAGACACCACACAGCTGGTGAGCAGAGAAGCTAGGCTCAGAGTCTAGGCTGGCTTGCCACCAGTGCCGCACTCACTGCTCCCTAGAGCTGGGAACACGCTAGGCTCCTTAGCACTGCCTGGCTCACTCACCTTCCCATCCGGCACGCTGCTGTAGCCACTGAAGTGCAGGGGTCCTGGCACAGTGGGTCTGGGGGCCACAGGGAGGGGGTGGTCCAGGCAGGTGGCCAGGCAGAGGGGCAGGCAAGCCCAGCAGCACAGGAAGACGTAGCCAGCAGAGAATGTCAAGGCACACAGTATGAGGAGCAGAAGGCGACCCTGAAGGAGACAGCGGTCAGGTGCCAGTGCAGTGCCTGCGGATAACATCCAGCCTCCCCGTGTAGAACCTCCACAGTAGAACCCCATCTCCACTGATGAGGCCTTCTTCAGGGGATGCCCAGCTCTCTGTTGCCCCTTGAATCTAGAGATAGCTCCCCCAAGTCCCCTCCTCTAGGGTCAAGACACTGACTCGAGATACATAGGATGAAGCCACATAAGCAGGGGTTCAGGGTACAGGTTGGGGTCTTAAATCCAAATGGCAGAACCCAAATTCTCACCTAGAGCCCAGATACACTATGCAGTCTGGGGTCTCAATGGTCTTCAGCCCAGGCCAGTGCTACCCCCATGACCCTACCTCCATTACTGCACCCTCACCCGACCCACTGTGTCCCCAGGGCTGATGCTAGGACCTGAGTGGGCAGTCCAGGAGATGGAAGGGGACTTGAGAGAAACATCACTTAAGAAATGCCTTCAAGGGGGCTGGTGAGATGGCTCAGAGGTTAAGAGCACTGTCTGCTCTTCCAAAGGTCCTGAGTTCAATTCCCAGCAACCACGTGGTTCAATTCCCAGCAACCACGTGATGGCTCACAACCATCTATAATGAGATCTGAGCTCTGGCACCCTCTTCTGGCCTGCAGGCAATACATTCAGGCAGAGCACTGTATACATAATAAATAAACAAATCTTTTAAAATAAAAAGAAATGCCTTCAGAGAGCTGGGTGCACCTGGCAGTAGTGGTGCACACCTTTTATCTCAGCACTTGGAAGGCAAAGGCAGGTGGATTGCTGTGAATTCGAGGCCAGCCTGGTCTACATAACGAGTCCAGGACAGCCAAGGCTACATAGAGAAATCCTGTCTCAAAAAACAAAAAACAGGGGCTGGAGAGATGGCTCAGAGGTTAAGCACACTAACTGCTCTTCCTGAGGTCCTGAGTTCAATTCCCAGCAACCTCATGGTGGCCCACGACCATCTATAATGTGATCTGATGCCCTCTTCTGGCCTACAGGTGTACATGAAGACAGCACTGTATACATAATAATAAATAAATAAATCTTTAAAAAAAACAAAACAAAACAAAAAACCCAGAGAGCTGGGTGTACAGTGGTGCACGCCTTTAATTCCAGCACTCTGGAGGCAGAGGCAGGTGGATCGCTATGGGTTTGAGGCCAACCTGATCTACAAAGAGTCCGGGACAGCCAGGGCTACACAGAAAAACCCTGTCTTGTGGAGGTGGCGGGGGGGGGGGGGTGGTGAAGAAATGCCTCCAAGGCCTGGAAAGACGGCAGACGGCTCAGTGGTGAGCTTCCTATGCTTGCAAAGGAGCCAGGTTCCCAGAGCCCAGGCAGGGTGCCTCACAACCACCCCTCATCTGGGTAAGCAAATACAATCAGTATCTCCAGGCACAGTAGCTCATCCCTTGCCTGAGGCCGGACAGACTGTTACAAGTTTGAGGCCAACCTGGGCTACACTGTGAGTTCCAGGCTATCCTGGGCTACAGACTGAAACCTTGTTTCAAAAACAAAACAAGCAGACAAAAAACAAAACAAAACAGAAAATGCTTTCAGTAGTTGGAATGCTCCCCCTTGGTCACTCCCACTTCTAGAAAGACATACCAAAGGCCACCGACAGAAACCCTCTGGTCCTCTCATGGGAATGGCCTCCTGCATACCCACTGAGCACCCAGAAAGCTTTGCAAGAGTCCTAGCCCAGGTGTCAGCCACTTTGTGCTAGGCCATCCATTTCAATACCTGTGACTCTCTGAGCTCCTGTTCTAGGCCCAAGGCCACTCCAGAGGAAACAGAGGGAGCTGGCCGTTGCGCCCAGAAAACCAGAGACTCAGAACAGCGCCCCCCCACATCCTGCCAGCGGCCCACCCTTCCTTGTCTGTCCATAAGCTACATCAGTTTCTAAAAATAAATCTCTTTGTGGCCAGTTGTCCAGGAGACAGGGTTCACAGCTCCTGAGGCCTCTGGCTTGGCACACCAACTGGTCCCCTGCCCACAAGGGACGGGAGACCTTGACTCAGGCAGTGGTGACTAATCTCCCCACCCCCAACATTCGGGGTGCTCACAGTAAAGACAAGAGCAGCTGACCCGAACCTTCACACCCAGTCTCACCCCCTCTACTTGGTGACAACTGTACTGCTACTTGCAATTCTAAGTGAGAACAAAGTAAAACCAAAAAAGGAAGCCCCTCCCTGGGGTCACCCAGCCTCAGGAACAGGGTGGTGGCACAGCAGCAACCCCTGGGGCTGTGGGTGGGACTTTGTGTAGGTAGGTGCTCAGCTGGTGTATGGCTCTGTGTTCTATGCCCAACACCAAATGGGGTTGGGACGACTCCCAGCATGGGAAGCCGGGCATGGTGGCACACATCTTTAATCCCAACACTTGGGAGGCAGAGGCAGGTGGAGTGCTGTGAGTTCGAAGCCACCCTGGTCTACAAAGCGAGTCCAGGGCAGTCAAGGCTACACAGAGAAACCCTGCCTCAAAAAACCAAATAAATAAATAAATAAATAAATAATAACAACAAAACAAAACAAAACAAAAAAACTCCTGGCATAGGAAGGTGGCTGTGAAGTTCTGCCCAGGTTACCCCCAAATCCTAGCCAGCTTTCTTTTCCATGTCACTTACCGGGGCCTTCATGCTGTCCTTGCCCTCAGCAGTCCGGAGGCTGCTGTCTCCAGAGCTTGGGATGGGAAAGGCTAGAAGCTGGTCCCAGGATATGAGGGAAACTGAGGCAAGGGAAGACACAGATCCAGGTCAAGGCAAACGGACCCAGGAACCAAAATCCTTAAAGTCTCCAAGCACGCAACAACGATCTCCATCCTAAAGGATGTGGGTTCAGAGACCTTGCCAAACCAATCCCCAAGGTGCAGACAGGGAAGGAGAGGCAGAGGACACTTGAGCACTCTCGGCTCAAGGTCACCCATTCGGTCAGAGGCAGGCAAAGAAAGCCAGGAGTCAGAATTTCTTCCCTATCCAATCCCACTCTCTACGATGGAGAGAGAGGCCTGGGGCAGGCAGGATGTAGGGTTTTCACCCTGCTAGCTTCCACCTTCCCCTCCCCAAGCTGAGTGCTAACCGGATGGGTAGGCTGGTGTGCGCCGGGGTCTCAGGATGCGCCGTTCGGAGCTCCATGTCCAGTGGGCCGGGCCAGAGGGGCTGGAACCGGGCCCCGGAGAGGAGGCGGTGCTGCCGCCGCAGCTCCGGCAGCTCAGAAGCTACAACCGTGAGGGCGGAGGCCTGGGCGGGGCCTGACGGAGGGGCGGATACTTCGCGCACAAGGGGCGGGGTCTGCCCAGCTCAAGGCCAGCCCTTGCGTGGCTGTCTCAGAGACCTCCCGGCTGGGCGAGAGGTCTCGACGTTGGGGGCGGGGCCTGCCTACTTTGGCTTTTCACTCTACTCCTTGTGTGCCGAGGGCCTGGAAAGAAGAGAGGGCGAGATCTCCAGGTCTGAGCCACCGTGCAATGGCTGCTGGCCTTGGGGACTTGTGCTTCTCTATTTCTGAAATTACCGGGGAAGTGACAGGGGACAGGAAATGAAGCAAGAAGAGAGAAGCAGTACCGGGTTTCAGGATGGAAGGGTTGTCAGCTCAAATGAAATCTAGATGTGAACTTTAATTTTCAGCTTCAGATAGGCAAGGAAGAAACATTTTTGCTTTTGAGACACAGTCGCCCATATTTCAGGCCGACTTCGAACCCACCAAGATCCAGCTGCCTCCCCTAGAGGTCTGAGAGCTGGGATTGATGGCTCAGGCTGTTTTTCTGTTGTTGTTGTTGCTGTTTTTCAAGACAGGGTTTCTCTGTGTAGTCCTGGCTGTCCTGAAACACAGTTAGACCAGGCTGGCCTCGTACTCAAGACATATGCCTGCTTCTGCCTCCCCAGTGCTGGGATTCAAGGTGTGTTTTTCATATAGCCATTCAGCTGTAGATGCAGCCTTCTTCTCTGTGAAGTGGAGAAAATAACCCTCCCCCGGTGAGAAAGGGCAGAGGTGGCTCAGAGCACTAGCAGGAAATTTCGTTCCCACTACCTATGAATCCCTCCAGCAGTAGCCACCTTCTGACCTATCGCATCAAACCCACCCCCACCTCAGAATCTCGCTCTTGCTGCCTTCTCTACCTGGACTGCTCTCATCACATTGCTAGCAGGGCTCCTGGTCCCTCAGCTCCTCAGGAAGACCCTCGTCAACCACCCTTTCCGATGGGCACACCCAAATGTGTCACTTCAGACAAGATCTATGTAGCTGTCCCAGCTTGCTTTCTGCTGCCGTGACAAACACCGTGACCGAAAGCAATGTGGGGGGAAAGGCTTTATTTCAGCTCACAACTGAATTCCCACATTGCAGTCCATCCTGAAGGGAAGACAGGGCAGGAACCTAGAGGCAGGAACTAGAGCAGAGGCCAGGAAGGAGTCAACTTACTGCTTGTTCCTCAGGCTCACATTCAACTACCTTTCTTTCTCTCTCTCTCTTTTTTAAAGATTTATTCACTATTATGTATACAGTGCTGTCTGCATGCACACCTGCAGGCCAGAAGAGGGCATCGGATCACATGGTAGATGGTTGTGAGCCACCATGTGGTTGCTGGGAATTAAACTCAGGACCTCTGGAAGAGCAGTTGGTGTCCTTAACCTCTGAGCCATCTCTCCAGCCCATCAACTACCTTTCTTATAACCACCTAAGATCACTTGTCTGGGGGTGACACTGCCCACAAGAAGGCTGAACCCTCCTACATTAATCACTAACAACAATAACAACAACACAACACAACAACAACAAAGAGAGAGAGAGAAAAGAAAAATGCGATGACAGGTCAATGATGGGGGCATTTTCCCTCTTCCCAGATGACCCTAGTTTGTTCTAAGCACAGTCCAGGATAGTCTGGGATCCTCCTGTGGGAGTCTCACAAATGCTGGGATCACAGGCATTAGCCCCACCCCGCCCCCAGCAGTACACTGTGAAATCATGTCAGTTCCCTGTTCTCATGCCCTTATGCTCATTAGACTCATCTCCATATGATGACAGTCCCAGCATCTTCAGCACCCATATGGTACCCGACAGGAGCAAAACAAGGTGGGAGAGCCAGGGGTCCCTGAGGGCTTAGGTCACTTCCCTCAGCCTCAGTCCCTGCCAAGGTTTCTGTCACCTTCATGTGTGACCCCAGCGGTCTCTGAGTTCAAGGTCAGTGCCATGGGAGTCAGACCCCAGAAGATGTGGCAGTCGATCCCAATTCCTGCTTTGTCACACTCCTACCTTTCTATGTCCCTGGCTGGACACCTCTGGGTGGCATCAGAAGCCCAACACCATTTCTCAACTTCCTGCCAACCCACAAGGAATCCCTGCAGCTGTGACAGCACACAATAATCACCCAACAACACCCAGAACGGGCCATGTGGGTCTGCTTGAAAAGCCCCCATTCCTGGAATGCCCCATCGAGGCCAGTCTCTTCTGCTCTCCCTTCTCTCTCTGTCCCACTAGCCACTTTCCAAAGTATGGCCACATCTGTTGGGCCAGTAGAACAGTTTATTAAGAAGTTTTCCCAGAGTCCTGGCTGACCGGTCTTGGGGAGGACCTTCATTTCCTACCCCATGACCCCCACAGTGCTACTTCTTGCTAAAATGTTTCCTTTTTCCCAAATTCCAGGTCCTTCACTGTGCTGTTGGCCTGGGACCCAACAGGGACATCTATGACCCTTCTGGTGTCAGCTTAGAAGGTAAGGCCTCCTCCCTCCTGACATCACCTGTGAGATGATTGGTAGTGGGCCCCAGGCTTCTCCCCAAAGCTGTGTCATCCTAGCTGATAGCCTGTTACAGGCGGTACCTAATGTGTTCCTGAGGTCTGTGCACGTTCTTTTTCCATTTCACTCCTTAGACACAGGAGGCAAGGGGGCAGCTAGCACCGTGCCCCAGAAACATAGCCAGGCTCGAGAACTCCTTGAAAGAAAAGACCATTGAGAACCGTTGGGTCAGACTGAGGTCAAAAGTCATGCTAGTTTCCCAGAGGAAAGAGAAGAGATGGCCCAGGGATGCAATAGGCTAGCCTAGAGTCCTTAGGCTGGCCACTGAGGCATCCCCATTTGACAGAGGACTGAAAAGCCACTCAAGATCAATAGTGACAGCTGAGCATGGGGGAACATGCCTTTAATCCCAGTCCTTGGGAGGCAGAGGCCAGCCTGGTCTCTCACTTTGTAGATCAGACTAGCCTTGAACTCACGGAGATCTGCCTGCCTTTGCCTCCGCAGTGCTGGGATTAAAGGCATTTACCACAATCGGCATCTGGGGCTGGTCTTGCTCCTAAACCTGTACCTTAAAACCTCTGGGCTTGATGGGCAGTGGTGGCGCATGCTTTTAATCCCAGCACTTGGGAGGCAGAGGCAGGCGGATCTCCGTGAATTCGAGGCCAGCCTGGTCTACAAAGTGAGTTCCAGGACAGCCAGAGCTGTTACACAGAGAAACCCTGTCTCAAAAACAAAGCAAAACAGCTTTACCTTGCTCTTCTTCTAGACTGGGAATGTTCCATGAGGGCAAAGATTTTATCTGTTTTGTTTATTACTATATCAAAAGCATTTAGAATACTGCTTGACAAAAGTTATATCACATGTATAGGTGTAATAAATTAACCATTAATTTCATTGCCAATCCCTTAATTGCATAACAATAAATCTCATAGTTTACATATTATAAAGTTGTTGGTTGTAATGTGTGTCTTTTACTGTGTGTGAAATTTCAAGTGTGTTAAGTATTAGCTAAGTTGGTAATGAAACTCTCTATGTATTAATAAATGTTAATGAAAAAAACAAAGCAAAACAAAACAAGAACAAAAACCAAACAAACTTCTGGACTTGTTCCCCCATTAGAACAGGGACAGAGCTTCCCCCCTTTACCCCCCCATCTCCAGAGCATGAGGCTACAGGAGCTAGGTGGCCAAAACTAAGTGCCCAGGCTGAACGCATGGTGCAAGCTGCTTCCAGCGTTTATTAGTAAGTGTGCCCGCTCACCCCCTTCATGCCGTGAGCCTTCATTTCGCGGTCTGTAAAAAGAGAATATCAACATTTTTAATAGTAAATGAGCTAAAGTGCGGGGTGTCCCTGCTCTATGCAGGGCCCAGTACCATCACCAAATGGAGCTGAGTAGTTACAGCATTAGTTAGGGGGTGCTGTCCTCCTGTGGCTGATAAGTGGAACTACAGGTTAGCTCCCCGGGTACTGCTGGAAAATTGTTGCGGGCGCATTGTCTAGTTGGGGAGAACGCAGACCAGACGGGGGGTCGAGTCATTCGGTGTGCGCCTCCGCCCACTGACAGAGGCGACGAGCATAGCGAGCCGGGCTGACGGTGGAGAAGCTCTGGCCTCGATAGCGCATCGTCTTCCACAGCTGCTCTAGCCGTTTGCGAAGCCCATAGACGGTGGTCAGATCCACCAAGCCCAGAAAATAGCGATGCTCTGGCCCATCCAAGGTATGGAGCGCATTGGGGATGTCCGGCAGTAGCCGGCGGTTCTGACCCTCCGACTCTCCAGGGTTGGGTAAACCGTAAACGGACCTACGTATAGCAATAGGATAAAGTCAGTGAGCTACAACAACCAGGGGACAGGAGAATAAAGGAGTTGACAGAGCTGCACCGTCCCTTTTACAGCCACTGGCCAGGAATGGCTGCTGAGTCCTTGAAACAAACCCAGTGTCACGGGAAATAGCTGGCTCCAGAATAAACTGAACTTCAAAGTCAGCACTGAGAGGCTGAAGTGATGGCTCAGCCCTTTTGTTGCTCGCAGCTTACACGGAGAGCCTCTCAAAACCGCCTGTAACTCTTGCTCCGGGAGCTCCAGAACCATCTTTTGGCCTCCGCAGACAGTTCACTCAGATGCACGCACACACAATTTAAAAATAAAAATATTTTTAAAAAGCAGTATTGAAAACAAAGCAAATGAGCACATCAACTTTTAGGTTGATGAGATAAAGTCATCAAAAGCATTGACTCAATATTATTGGTAAAATTTGTTTGCTTTTTGTTGTTATTTTGGATGATGATGGTGATGATGATTTTGGTTTTTTGAGACAGGGTTTCTCTGTGTAGCCTTGGCTGTCCTGGACTCACACTGTAGACAAAGCTGGCCTCCAACTCACAGGGATCCACCTGCCTCTGCCTCCCGAGTGCTGGGATTAAAGGTGTGCGCCACCACGCTTTCAAAAGTATTCTTAAGGGCAGGTTCGCCATGGATCGCCAAATCCTGGTAGAAGCAAGTCCAGTATCTCTACCTTGTCCGTCAGGGGATCCTATAGGGCAGCGGTTCTCAACTTTCCTAATGCTGCGACCCTGTAGTACAACGTCTCATGTCGTGGTGAGCCCCAACCAGAACATTACTTTGTTGCTACTTCATAACTGTAATTCTGCTACTGTTACAAATCTTGATGAAAATGTTTGATATTGACAGTGGAAAAGGGGGGAGTTGGGAAAAAAAAAAAAAAAAGAAAATGTTTGATATGCAGGGTATCTGATTTTCAATCCCCAAAGGGGTTGGTATCACAGACTGGGAACCACTACAGGGCTTTTTAATTTTTTTTTTTTTTTTTTTTTAATTTCTATGGGGCGGGGCAGGGCTCATGGAGAAAATAAGTCAGCCAATGAGAGACAAGCCCCACCACAGTATCGACCAATCAAAAAGGTGGTCGGGCAAAACCCACGACAGCAGCTATGCATCAGCAGGAGTTACTAGCCTGAGGGACACTGCCCTTGACAGACACTCATTATTTGATCTGGACATGGTTGGGATGGGACTGTGTGGGGAGCCAACATGTCTGCATCCTATTGAAGTCTCCTCCACGCCAATGCCTCTTCCATAGATGAGACGGGAATAGAAGCTGCACGAGAGCGGAGGGCACCCTCATCTTTTATTGTTTTCCCTGTCTATGCACAAGACCCATAGGCTTGGGTTTGAGTTGGTGTTGTTTGGGCAGGGTCTCACTATGTAGCCCTGGCTGACCTTGAACTCAGAGACCTACCTGCCTCTTTCTCCTGGGTGCTGGGATTAAAGGCCTGCTTTAAAGGCCACATCCAGCAGGCCTGAACTCTTCAATGGCCTTTCTGTTCAACTATAGGGATGAACCTTGGAGAACTGCTATTAAAATAGGAGTCCTAGCCGGGCGGTGGTGGGAGCCTTGTCACATGTGTGACAAGTGAGAATCAGCTCATAGTCTCACTGAGGGTCACATCACACATGGAAGGAGTGACGGTTACTTCTACATAGAGAACATGATGATGGTGCCAGTGGCAATGACTTCAGGGCTCTAGAGATAGAATGACTGGGTTCAGAGGGCACCAAACAAAATGGTTTTTTTTTTTTTTTTCTCTGCTCAGAAACCTCTGGTGGCCTCATACATCCTGCCTGAAAGTAGGCAGACGGTTCAAACCATCACTAAAAGGCCTCATTAGACTCTGTCAGTTCTGTCCTCTGCTGTGGTTCATCTGGGACCTTTACCTCTAGCCATACTAACACACGCGCACACATACACACGCGCACACACACACACAACTTCTCGGCCTTCAAGCCCTGTGCCGTGCCGCCAGAGGGAAGGTAATCTTAGAGCTCACTGCCTACCTTACCACACCCATCCCAGCCCTTCCACCTGGAGGCAAGGCACACCTGATCGTGCGGAAAATGAGGCAGCTGTAGCGGTCCTTTTCATCCTGGTGGAGAAGCTGAATGGCCACCAGGAGACTGTAATCCAGGATATTGAGCTCCTGTAGGAAGGCGGTGTCCAGTTCCATCTGGCGGAGGAACCAGCTCCGCTGGGGCCCTGGGAGAACACCAGACCCCACCCGAGTCCTCACCACGTGCCGCCTGCACCTGCGCCTTCCCCAGAAGTGTGAATGTCATGCGTGACCATCCCCATTCTATAACTGGCTTGGCACCCCCACCCCTACCCCAGTTGTGTAAGCCTGGAGTCAGCATTTGAGTTCTGAGCTGCTAAGAATTTGGGCAGAGGGGAGCCCTCCCCCCAATTCCAAATGTCACCCTACACAGTGACCACCATGTGACTCACCCAGTTTTATGGTTTTTCCCTGAAAGTTGAGGTCTTTCAGCACCAAGAGAAGGGGGCTGCCCTCAGGGGCTGGTTCCACCCAGCGGCTTATCTCACAGGCCTTGATGTCATACCTGGGAGGTAGGGTACACACGGGGATCCTTGGAATCAGAGCTTCCCAGATGTGCTTGTCCTTATATGGGCTAAATCACTATGAGTTACCTCCAACCTTCTAGGCTGTGTCCCCATGTTAGAGATGGGGACACAGAGGCTCAAGCATTAACTTCCTGTGTCACCGGGTAAGAAGAGAACAAAACAAGGGTTCAAACTCAGGCCCTTCACAAGCCCAACCCAGCTGTTAGCCTTGCTTCCCTGTCTCTCAGGATCTTGTCTGCCAGGAGAGGAACCTACGAGCAGGTTGGGCTTGTTTTCCAATTTTTGCTACATTTATTTATTTATTTATTTATTTTTGCATCTATGAGTGCAGCATTCCTTAGAAGGCTTGAAGGAGTTGGTTAGCCTGTTTCACTATGTGGGTCCTGGGGATTGAACTCGGGTCCTCAGACTTGGCTACAGGTGTTTTTTTGTTTTTTTTTTTTTTTTTTTTGACTGAACCACCTCACCTGACCTGTCCTCTGATTCTATTAGTCTTCTTCAGTTTCTCAATTATAAAATGAGGGTGGCTAGCCCAGTGCAGTGGTCCATAATCCCAGCACTGGGGAGATAAGGGAAGAGGATGGGAAGTTGGGGACTAATCTGGACTACAGAGACTATTTCAAACTGAAAGAAAGAAAGAAAGAAAGAAAGAAAGAAAGAAAGAAAGAAAGAAAGAAAGAAAAGTCCTGGTGGGAAATATAGCTCAGCACTGAGTTGTATCCCCAGAGCCCGGCATGGTGGTGCATGCCTTTAATCCCAGCACTTGGGAGGCAGAGGCAGGCAGATTGCTGTGAGTTCGAGGCCAGTCTGGTCTGCAAAGTGAGTTCAGGACAGCCATGGCTACACAGAGAGGCAGAGGCAGGCAGATTGCTGTGAGTTCGAGGCCAGTCTGGTCTACAAAGTGAGTTCAGGACAGCCATGGCTACACAGAGAAACCCTGTCTCGAAAAACCAAAAAAAAAAAAAAAAAAAAAAAAAAAAGACGAAAGAAAAGAATGCAAACAACTCAATGCATTTTAAGAGAAGTGAGTGCCGGAGATGTCTGTCTCCAGGCCTACGGAAACTTGCTTGGGAGCATCGGTTCTTCCTGAGCCTGTTTGGTGGTCTGGCGGTTAAGCAGAGGCAGCTCTACGCGGACTCACCTCTCTGAGATGCGGCTGGCAGGGTAGAAGACGCTCTGCATGATGATGAAGTACTTCTGGGGGCAAAAGGGTGGGGAGTGAAGGAAGCGCGGACCCCACCCTCCAGCAGCCCCCACTGATGAGCCACCTCGCCTCTGCTACACCTACCTTTCTTCCCTGAGCCACCCGCAGACTGTGCACTCCTGAAAGAGGAGAAAGCAACCAGGTGAAAGCCTCTAACGCCACAATTCTAGATCCATGTCCCCGGAGTTTCCTGCTCCAGGCCTCGCATCTTTCTCAAGACCGGCCACATACATACCTGAGCCTGTCAGTCCAGGTCCCGCCCCAGACTCTTCTCATGGACCAGAGACATCACTTCAGTGATACCCCGACCCCAATCCCAAATTGGCCCCTTTGGGCCTCTCTCCACAGACCCCGCCCTCCCCAGACCCTTTGCTGTTTAGGACCCGCCCCCAGGCGCGTACCCAGCAACCGTGCCAGCAGTGAGTGTGGGTGCTGCCGCAGGTGCTGCATGTAACGGGACAGGTGGGCAAGCAGCACCTGCACTTCCTTGCGCCGCTGGGTCTTCAGGAAGAAGCGCTGGTCGTGGCTGCGGGTGGAAACCAGAGGTCACTGTCCAGGCTTGGCTCGAGCGGTTCCAGCCCAGTCACTATCCTGCGCCTACTTTTCACAATGATGGATGATGTGTCTGGCTACCCTTCCGTGCTTCATCCCACGTTTATCTGGCCCTGATCCTCTCTGCCCAAGACCGCTCTTTCTTTCCCAAGGGCCCTTCCTCTAGCCCGGAACTGAGCCTCAATCCTGCCCAACCCTTGCAGCAAGCTCACGACAAGAAGAAGCTGGCCTTGCTCTTGGAGGTGCTGAGGAACTGAAGGTAGGGGCCACCAGGGCCCAGAGTAGCCTGATAGTCCTCCTCCGTCAGGCCTAAGGATTGCCTCAGACGTGCAAAAGCTGGACCGGCCAGGGTGCCCAGCTCGAAGCCCTGTAGGGAAGAAAGCAGGGCCCAAGGGAGTCCACCCACCCCGGTCCAGGTTCAGATGTATGCAACTGGGCCAGGGTCGGCAGAGTCGGGACGCAGCAAGTTTCTGGAAACAGGGCATCACTCTCACTCACAGGTGAGGGGGAAGGAGCCAAGGCAAAGACTCCAACCCTCTCTGGACTTCTTACCTCTTCGTGAAACTGGGTCATGACTTCCGAGTAATCCTTCTGGGTGGGAGGTCCCTGCAGGCGTGGGTAGAGGGTTTCAGAGAAAGTCAGGGCCCCCCATGGTCTACCCAGAGACTGTGAGTCCAGCACCTGACCCCGCCCTTTCCCTTAGCAGACAGGCATCTGACAAGTCTTGTTAGCTGAAATTGGGCAGTAGGGGGCTTCTGGTTCACCCAGGGCTGGAGGAAAAATGGGTGTGGCCTGAGACAGGGAAAAAACACTGGCAGCCAGGGGAAGAGGCTTCAAGTGTTTGAAGCTGGGAAGTGCAGTGAAGTGTGGGTGGGTGAGTCTGGACAGCCAGCCCTGCAGTCAGCAGTCTCTTCAGGCTGTGCTCAGTCCTAGGGAACCGGAGATTTTCTGCAGGTAGTGAGGTTAGGCTGTGTTCTAGAGAATTCCTCCAGCTCTTGTCATTGAACTGTGCATATATGCACATACACAGACAACATACAGGCTTACCCGCCTACTGGGTTGCTGAGCTGGCAGTTGGGTGACCCTCTCTGCTGAGCCAGCGTGGTCCCAGCCTGACAGGCTCCAGGGAGGATGGACTGGGTTGGGCTTTGTGGGGGTGGGGGCCCCTTCTTAACTATTCAAGCTGGCAGGGCCCAGGGGCCTCAGAAACCAGAGGGTATTAGCCTCTCCACCCATTATACAGATGGGGCCACTGAGGGCCCACCTGCAACGCACACCTACCACTTGAAGCTGGAAGTCTCTCAGACCTCCTGGACTTTCCAGCTTCCCACCCCATCATTTCTGCTTCCTGACACAAATCCCTGGCTCCTTCTTTTTGGTAGGCCTCTCTGATCCTCAGTGTCAAAGTCTTAGCAAGACAGATGGCCAGCTGGGTCTCCCTCTTAGAGTTTGAGGTACACGAGACAGAATGGGCCATTCACCGTGGGTGGGTTGTCCATGGAGACCTGGATGGCAGCCCACAGCCCTTCCTGCATCATGCGTGTTATTCTATGCAGCTCATGTCCTGGACCGATCTCAAACAGGCCAACTCGATTGTGCTTCTCCCGGAGGCGCCAAAAGAAGCCGCCTCGGCTCCCTCCACTCCCTCGGCTCACTGAGGAAATTGCCCTGTATCCAATATCTGCGGAGGAGGCCAGGATCTGGTGGGAAGAGGCACAGGAATCAAAGAGCATGTGGTAGTGTTTCAGAAGGGAAACACGCAGGTTCAAATCCTACTTCCACCACTGACTAGAAATCTTATCTCTCTTTGTTTCACTTTCCCCGGCCATATAATGCCATCTCCTCAGGTGTTGAGGGGCCACATAGCATCTGGCACATGGTATACAAACAGGGTGGAGACAGAGCATGCTTTCTGCAGTTGAATCTGACTGGCTCTAAGAGGCTGCATGGCCTTAGGTCAGCCCCAGACTTATTTTCTCCTCTGCCACATGTAAGGTCTGTAACATGCTAACTGCTGCTGTTGTGTCTGAGCTGCCTTCACAGGAAGGCTTGCTAGCAGGCTAGGATGCTGGGAGATTTATTTGGTGACTCCTGTTTCCACCTCTGGGCTGCTGCTCTGTGCCAAGAAAAGGGTCAAATGGACGTTGGAGTCATCACACTGGTTGACCCATTCCTAGTGGAGACCCATCATGTGTGCAAAGCTCAGCGCTTGAGCTCCTTACACCCTTATCTTCTTACCCTGATTTTCCTGATGAGGAAACTGAGGAAGACCTGGCTTGGGGGGGGGGGACGACACACCAGATCACTCCCCCACTTCATACCATGTGGGATGTGTCCTGGTCTTCCCCTAGCACAAGAGTCCCTCCCTAGATGAGATGGGGGCGTGTCCGCACCTCTGGCCAAGAGGAAGGCGGGACTTGCTCACTTACCCTTCCCTCCCTTGTCCCCGGTCCGCACCTACCTCGGGGGGCCCAAGGCTTGGCACGGCCATCGCCCCCAGATGCAGCTTCTCTGGCTTTGATGGTGTCCCCAAGGCCCAGATGCAGGAATCAGGCCCCGCCTCTGCATTGCGACTGACCAATTGCGAGGATACTGCCATGATCGCTCCCACTCCGCGAGTGGGGCGCCGGCTTCTGCCTGCGGATCCCGCCTCCGAGCCTGAAGCATCAGAGGATGCTTGGTCCTGGGCAGGCGGAGCCACCGGGTGTAGGCTGGGAAGCCGAAGAAAAGACTCTCCTGCCACGCTTGAACTCAATCCACGAGTGCGGCGCCGGCATCTGCCTGCGGATCCTGCATCCAAGCTTGCAGCATCCTCTGAGCCCTGGTCCTGGCCAGGCGAAACCGCCCGGCTTTGGCTGGGGAGCCGAAGAAAAGACTCTCCTGTCTCGGTAGCTCGCGATCCACGAGGGGGGTGCTGGCGTTTGCCTGCAAGTACCACATTCGAGGTTGTAGCAGCCTCGGAAATCTGATCCTGACTGGGCGGGGCCACCGGGCGTCGGCTGGATTGCCGGTGAGAAGACTTTGTTTTCAATTTCCTTCTGAACCGAGGGGGCAAGTTACTGGGGCTTGCTGTGGTGTCAGGTAGCCTAAATCGTGCTTCTCGAGTCTTCTCAGACATGAAATTCCCATTGACTGTCTCTAAGGTGTAGAAACTAAAAGCGGAGAAAGAAGTGACCCTCTCCAGTGGTACGGAAGTGAGAGCATCCTTCCATGCCATTGAAACACCCCCTGGGGGCCACAGCAGAGCCAGACTCCGCAGATTTCGTGGTAAGCTAGCTAGAGGGACACAGCTTCTAGCGTGGTCTTTTAAAAGCATAAATGGGACGATGTCACCCTTGTACTGTAAGTCTCCAGTGACTTCCTGTAGGCACCATTTGTGTGTGTGTGTGTGTGTCTATTTTATTTGGGTTCTTTTATCTACCACCTTTCTCCACCCCAATCCCTTCCAACCCCCCAACACTAGGTAAGCAAGAAAGGTTAGAGGGAAAGGAGACTTAGATCTCTTTAGACTACTTCCTATTGACTAGGGTCCTTGGGTTCCTTGGGACAAGTTCAATCTTCATCGTCAGGATATCTTCAACTCCTTGCCACACCACAACAGCAACCAGGAGCATCGGGGGAAAACGGCAGCCTTTGTCTTCTGAGTGTTCCCCACCACCACCCTTCTGGGGCTCTGGCATTTACACCCTCTCAAGAGTCCCCCGGAATTCCAACCACAAACTCCGTAGTTGGCAAAGATCACACCCCTGCTAGTGCACGAGGCAAATCACAATCACCTGCTGTGAAGCAACCTAGTATCCCATACCTGGGATTAAAAAATAAAAACAACAACATTCACATAACATAACTGGGGTTTTAAAGACACCAAAATCTCTGACCACAACGTCTCTTGGCAGTGGAACAGAATTCAAACTCCTCACCGTGGCCCAGGCCAGCTGCTGCCCTACTCTAGGCATGACTCCAAACACACTCCTACCCTCAGCCTCAGCTACAGGATTCCACCTCTACAGTTCCCACCTTCCTGGGATCCCTGGTATCAGTCCTGTCTGGACTTTTACTTGCCTTGATCCTTCTTGCCACCTTGCAGGACTCTATGCGCTTGCCCTACTCTCTGGATCACATGACCTTTATTCTCATCATCCTTGACATGAGCAGAGATTGTCTTGCTCATGTACTGGTTTGTTACATCAAACCTCCTGAAATGGGAGTGCCAGCAGGGCAGGAAGTACATGGGCCTCTTTTCCTGCCTCAGTGCTCAGCACAGACTGGTGCTTGAGAAGTACAGATTGGAATGATGTGAGTATGGGGCACAGAATCCCCACAAGAAGAGACCACAGTAGCTGTAGCAACTAGAGATGGTCCCTGGCACATAGGGCCTTGGGACAGTGGGAGGGACAACCCAGAAGGGAACTAGAAGAGAAGATGAGAAAGATGCTTAGACATGCTGGCTTTAAAAAATGTTTATTCAATACCCTATCAGCATATACAGGGGGAGGAGGTCCCCCTCAGTCACAGTCATAGGGGGAGTAAGGGGAAAATGGGAGGGAGGGAGGGAGGAATGGGAGGACACAAGGGATGGGATAACAATTGAGATGTAATATGAATAAATTAATAAACTATATTAAAAAATCCTACATACAGTGACCCTTGGAAATATCTAAAATAAATGTTTGTCAAAGTAGAGAAGGAGGTTAAAAGCGAGCATTTAAAATAGTGGTCTTATAACAATTGAGATGGAATATGAATAAATTAATAAAAGATTATAAAAATGTTTATTCACCTTTAAAATTATGTACATGTGTCTGGTACGTATGAGTGGGGACTCCAGTGGCAGCCAGAATAGACTGTCAGATCCTCTGATGCTGGAGTCATAGGTGTTGGTCACTGGATGTGAACTCTGAACTCTGGCCCTTTGGGATAGCTGCTGAGACATCTCTCCAGCCCCATATGTATGTTTTTTCTTTCCTTTTTTTTTTTCATCTTTTTTTCCCCTCCCCTCAAGACAGGGTTTCTCTGTGTAGCCTTGGCTGCTCTGAACTCACTTTGTGGATCAGGCTGGCCTCAAACTCACAGCAATCCACCTGCCTCTGCCTCTAGCATGCTGGGATTAAAGGTGTGCGCCACCATTGCCCAGCTTATGTGTTTGTGTGTTTTTTTTTTCAAGACAGGGCTCCTCTGTGAAGCCATGGTTGTCCTGGAACTCCCTGTGTAGACCAGACTGATCTTGAATTCATAGAAATCCCCTGCCTCTGCCTCCTGAATGCTGAGATGAAAGGTATGTGCCACCATGGCCAGCCCAGTATGTATTTTTTGGGAAACCATCAGAATGAGGGAACCCAGGTGGCTCTGTATCTGAAAAGGGGGTGAAGATGGCATGAGAATATTGGCCTGAGAACTGTGTAGATGAGAGGTGCGGGGGAGAGCCAGCGTGAGGGACACAAGCGTAAGCTTCTAGAGGAGTGTTCCAGGGGCCCCTTAAAACACTAATTCATCCGCTGGAGGTGTCTTAGCGGGAAGAGTGCTAGCCTAGCAAGCACGAAGCCCTGGATTCAACCATTCCTACTTGTGGCATCCCAGCCTTGGAGTCCCAGCCCCAGGGAAACAGAGTCTAAAAGGTCAGAAGCTCAAGGTCATCCTCCACTAAAGTTCAATGTCAGTCTGGGACACACAAGATCTAAAAAGGTATGCTAGGTTCTGACTCCCCGCTGTGATTTTTTCCCAGTTAGAACCAAATCCTTCCCAGTTCCTGTTTTACCTTGTGTCTAATTTAGGGACAGCTCAGAGGCACAACCTGAGATCCCCTCTGTAATGGGAATTTTGTACACTCATGTTATGTAAACATGTTTTTGTTTTAATCCCAAGTGTGGAATCTTAGTTTTGGGTTTAGTATGTCCACAGTTGGTAATTGCCTCCTGAGGGGCCTGGTCTTTGTCAGCTGGTAATGGCCTGCCTCCTGAGGCTCAGAGAGGGGTGGGGTCTAGGACTCTGAGGAAGATAAATAGGAGAGCCGGGAGAAAGTGTGGCATGCTGCACGTTGCAGTTTGGAAAGACTAGAGATGGATAGTCTGCCAGCAGCTTGGAGAGAGACAGAAAGGAGGCTGCTTGCTGCATTTGCTGTTGATAGAAATTGGTACTGCCCCCAAAGAACCCAACTGACCCTAAACAGCTGGGGTTAAGGTGTTTGTGGAAGGGAGGCAGAGGCTTCAATACCCCACATAAATTGGTTTTAAAAAGTGTCAACTCACTGTGCAACCAACCAGGCAATCCCCGAGCCTCCTCCAGCCAGTCTCCCCAAAGCAAGGATGGCAGACAGACAAACGCCAACATGATCAACATTTATTTGTAAGTTTTCCCAAACAGACCAGCTGGAGTCTGGTGTGTCCGCCAGGATGTGCCCCTGTGGTTCTGGGGCTTGTCAGTCTTTCCCTAGGGCACTCTAGGTCCAGAAGTCCTCACGGAGCCTGGGCAGTGTCAGACTCAGAAGAGCTGCCTTGTGAAGGGCCAGGATTTGTGTAGTGAGACAGAGAGACTGCACATGGCCGTGGAGCCTGCTAAGTCTATCAGCACACGGTAGGAGGAAACTGGGAGCAGAACTCTGTACGAGGGACAGGGAGCTCTGAGGTGGACAGGACTGGCAATGTTTAGCCTCTGAGCGCAAAGGGGACAGAATGGAAGGCTTCCCAATCCACCTTCCTCTTGGCTTTGGAAAGGATGAACAAGAGAGAGAGAGAGAGAGCCTGCTTTGTCAGAGCTGAGTTGAGTCCTAAGCACCCCCACATCCCAAAGAGGGCTGCAGTGCAGCTGGGCGACTGTCTTGTAGGCTGTGGCCTTTGGTCCCTTCCCTAGAGGAGATGCAGAGGCGGCTCTGGCAGCCTCCTCCATGCTGGACCTTCACTGAGCCTTCTTGGTCACCCTCTGGCTCTTCAGCATCACACAGGTGATGAACACTCCTGGAACACACAGAGCAGACAGGACTGGGAGGATACGAGTGAAGGCTAGGTGGCCGGGGCAAAACAACCCACATGCAAGGTCAGGCTCCCAACCAACTGCCCCGAGGATACAACTTCCCAGTCATCATCCACGAAGCCATACAACTACTCATGACAGGCAACCATCAGCAAGTGACCAGTGCGAGATGCTCTGTTGAGTCCTTGAGATTTCGTGGGGGAGTGATCTGCCCTCCCACCTCCTAGCACCCCTGTGGCGTCACTCATCCAGCCATGAGGGTCCTCAGTCACCTGAACCCACTCTTCTAAGCTCCTGTGCTAGAGCTCAGGATACCGTAATGATGAAGACACAGTCCCCAACCCACAGAAGCAGTAAGAGATGCCAGGGCGAGGAGAGGGTCGGTGATGATGAGGCTGGGACAGGAAAAGGGAGACATGTCCTTAAGCCCCCAAAACCTGAAGCACTGGGAACATCACAGGGGCTTCTGCCTATGGCCTTTAAAGAAGAAGGGAGAAACCCCAGGGAGAGGTGGGGACAAGCAACCTCTATGCAGATGCATGGCGAGCGCCGAGGTGTAGAAGCGCACTCCTGGCCGTGGGTGGCCTGCCCCAGCTCAGGAGAGCTTTGGAGAACGGGAGACTTACCTACAAATAGGATCAGCAGGAGGCCTGCGGCCAGTGGGATGAGGACAGCATAGGCGCGGGGCAAGAAGTACTTGTGGATGACATGTTGGCTGTCAATGAACGGCTGGCACCAAGGGTGAGAGCTCTGGTGAGTACTGCTCACCTTACCCAGCCCCAAAGGGAAGCCACCCCCCCCCCCACACACTGCCTCCGTTGAGGGGGGCTTGAACCCACCGACAACACTGAGTACTGAGGACCCGCCCTGGAGGCATCCCCAAGAGGGTCCCAACCTGGGCTCTTCTGGGTGTGGATGTGTATTTTGACAAGAGACTCAGTCTGTTATCACAGGTAGTCCCGAACTACTGCCTTAGCCTTCCGAGTGCTGGAAACGGTCCCTTTTGTTTTCTGAGGCAGGGTCTCACTACATAGCCCTGGGAGACCTCACAGAGACAGGCCCACCTTCCTCTGCCTTCTGAATGCAGGAACTCTAGGTCTTTTAAATTTTATTGTATTTTTTGATTACGTGAGGGCAGGTTTCCTCATCTAATCCAACTCCTAACAGGACCTGAGCAGCATTGCTGTGCCGGGCACTTTTGCTGGCGCTCCAAGAGCTGCAGTTATAGATGGTTGTGGCTGGCCATATGAGTACGGCAACTTGAACCCCAGTCAGTCCTCTTTACCACTGAGCTCTCTCTTCAGCCCACCTACTTTTCTCTCTTCTCTCTAAAAGGATACCAAGTACTGCAAGAGTCCCATTTCCAAGCGCAATACACTTTTAAACAATAACTAACTTTCCCACATTAAAAGGCGGCAAGCCAGGGCTGGAGAGATGGCTCAATGGTTAAGAGCACTGGCTGCTCTTAAAGGTCCTGAGTTCAATTCCCAGCAACCACGTGGTGGTTCACAGCCATCTATAATGAGATCTGGTGCCCTCTTCTGGCACGAAGGCATATATATATATATATATATATATATATATATATATATATATATATATATATATATGTATATATATGTATATATATATATATGTATGTATATATATATATATATGCAGGCAGAATGTTGTATATATAATAAATACATCTTTAAAAAGAAAGAAAGCCATCCATAAGGCGTTAATAAAATCCACTGGTGACTGCTACACCAGAGAATGAGCTGGCTAACCGGGAGGACAAACCTAAGCCAGGGCTTTACAGTGCAGCAGTTAAGAGGTTGAGCCAGGCCCAGCGTGATGGAACACTCCGGAAGGCCGAGGCAGGCAGATCTCTATGAGTTCGAGGCCAGCCTGGTCTACAAAATGGGACGAGGACAGCCAAGGGTACACAGAGAAACCTTGTCTCGAGAAAAAAAGAAAAAAAAAAAAAAAAAGAGGTTGAGCCATATCCATCTCCCTGGGCCTCAGCCCCTTCACTTATAAAATACAGATAACAAAACAAAAACCAAACAAGCAAAAAACAGACACCATCAGCAACCAGAATGGAGATTTCGTGAAATTAAGGCAGGCCAAGCATCCAGCACAGTACCTGGCACGCAGACGTTAAGTCGGTTAGGAGCTGGCTTGGAGATCCAGGAAGGATAAAGGTGAGCAGAGGTGTGTGTGTGGGGGGGGTGTGGGTGTGTGTGGGGGTGTGGGGTGTGGGGTGGGCGTACATACCAAAAGAATCACCCAAATGGTGTAGTAGGTGAAGATGATCAGGCTAATGGCGACGAGGCCAAATCCCACCGCTTGGTCTGTCCCGGTGGCCTGGAGAAAAAAGAAGGCTCAGCTGGCGAGATGACTCTCCGTGGAAGTGCACTAATAGAGAGCCTGCGCAGCCGGTTTACACTCCAAGCTTCTCTCTCATTCATTCAACAGCTGTACACCGGGGCTGACTAAAAGTAGCTCTCCGGCTTAGAAAGCCGTCCCAGGCCTCGTGTCAACTGTCCACAAGCGGTCGGGAGAGCGATCCTAGTTCGGAGAGCCCAACCCCATCTCCTAAGGAGACTCCGACTCGAGGCCCGACCCCGTGGTTCCCCTAAATCACCGAGGTACCGCAAACCAAGCTCACCATCTCCCCAGGGGTTCGCCGGAGCAACAAAATACATCCGGTTCCTGATTCAGGCCTTTCCGGCTTGTAAATCCCGTGGAACTCGGGGAGTTGTAGTCCCTGGACGTGCGGGGACGTTTCCCCGCCCTCCTTTGCATGTCGGGAAATGTAGTTTCTGAGGGAACTATAGGGTTGGGACCTCCTGGTCTTTGCGACTACAACCCTGTCAAGGCCCTCCCCAACCAGTAATCCTTTAAACATCAGTCTCAAGCCAGAGTGAGATGAACCCCAGAATCGGAAGTCCTTTTTGTCACGTGGGAAGTGAGGCTCAGAGAGGGACAGAGCGTAATCTGAATCGGTGGTGAAGCAGGGTCTTATTTCCTGACCCTGATGTTAGTGAAGAGGCTATGTAGACCGATCACCACTGGCCTGGGAGCCAGCAGAGATGAGGATCTCCACTGGAAGAGAAGGGGATGCTCCTGGTATTGGCTGGCTTCCTAGGTAACCTTCTAGGCCTCCCTTCACCGCCCACTTGTAGGTCCAGACTGCCACAGGTTTCAGAATGGCCCTGTGTAATTTGTCCCTGTAGTCCTGAAGGGCCTTTCCTCTTAGAACCAAGAGAGGTAGGGTCAAATTATCTTTTTTCCTCCCCTTGGTTGTTCGAGACAGGGTCTCTGTGTTAGTTTGGCCGTCCTGGACTAGCTTTGTAGACCAGGGTGGCCTCCAACTCACAGCGATCTGCCTGCCTCTGCCTCCCGTGTGCTGGGATTAAAGGCGTGCGCCACCACGCCAGGCCGGGAAATTATCTT
This sequence comes from Acomys russatus, assembly GCF_903995435.1. Classification (NCBI taxonomy): domain Eukaryota; kingdom Metazoa; phylum Chordata; class Mammalia; order Rodentia; family Muridae; genus Acomys; species Acomys russatus. The sequence goes on from NC_067160.1 coordinate 50,775,974, forward strand.
TGATGCTTTTCTTCTGAGTTTGCCTCCTGGAACACTACTTCCACAGCACAAAGTGATTGGCTGCTGCCAATCCGGGTCTCCAGATGCTGCCTCTGCAACTAGAGGCAGCAGCTCCCTCTTTGTGCCCCACATCCCCAGGTATTTTAGAGAGTTTCTTCGTTGATTAGTACCCCAAGCCCAGAGAGAGCAGCTGGCTAAATCCCTAGGACCAAGAGTGAGGCTCTATCCCAAAGCAGAAGCTTGGACTGGACCAGCGTTGAGATTCCCTAGTGCATGCTGGCCATGGTCACAGCATGAGGCTCAGGTTTTCTTAAACCACAGGGCTAAATGAAACCTTGTAAACATCAAAATCAACACATTGTATTCTTTCCCCCAATGAGAGTGAGCTATCTCAAACAAAAAGATGTGCGGGCCAGTGAAACAAATTAGCAGACAATGTTCTCTGGCTTTGCCAAATGCCCATTCCTCACAAACAGAACTGAAGATGTAATTAAGATGTATATATTTAAAGGATATGAAGATTATGACTGGGGCTAGGGCCTGAAGAACTCTGGCCTCCAATACTTTGTCCAACATGTCATCCTACAAAATCTGTTGTTTTTGCCAAGTCAACATATTAAAAAGAAACACCGACAAGAAACAGAGTAACAAAAACATCAACGTTTAATTTCACCCTCCACCCCCCCCCCAACCAAACATTGACACTAGGCTGATTTCCCCGTTTGACATCATTTTCTACTATAAGCAGAGACAGCCCCTGGAATGGGGAGCAGTGGCAACATTGTTAGAAAGGAGGGGAGTAAACAAAAGCCAACACTCCGCCCAGTCACCTCCCCACAGAGGAAGATGAGCCTTCTCCATCCTGCCGGACCATGCACCATGTGGTCAGTTGTGGGGTAACCAGAAAAGAATCCTAAAATTATTGTAGCTCTTTATATTTCCTTAGTAGAAACATTAAACTGTCTTTCAAGAAGGTCCTAAATTGACATTGCATAGACCAATTCTTTTCCAAAAATATCTCTAATATATCCTTTCTGTATATAGAATTTGAAGTCCAAGTGCTCTGGGCACCAAGCTCAAGAGGAAAGGCTCTTAGCCTCTGGCCCCTGTCAGTGTTCTTTTGGTTGTGGCCATGTTTTCAGCCCAGTTATCCTGGCCCAGCACCTGGAACGGGAGGATGTGGCAGGCTCTTGTCTACTTCTGGAGTCACCGTCTAGTTTAGACCCTGGCTTGGATTGGGCAGGGACTCCAGGTTTGGTGGAGTCTTCCTGACAGTACAACTGCTTTGAGTTTGGAGACCTGGGACTTTGAACCAGATCAAAATAATGCTCTCATTGGGCAAGCTCACAGACAAGCAAGAGCAGTCCTCTGGGGGTCACTTTACCCAGAAACAGAGCTGTTAGCGTCCCTTGAAGTGCCCGGTACCTGGTGGGCAGGAAGGCACTCTGTGCTGACAGAACCTTCTAGCCTAGTTCTGCCCTGCCTTGGCAGCATCTTCTAACATTCATTTTTAAAAGAGTCATCAGGTGATTTAAAATAATAGCAACAAAATCCCTAGAAATGCTCTGGTCCCAGCACCATCGAGTTCCAAGACCACAGCCCCAATTTGCCAGATGAGAAAGACAAAAACTAGGCATGGAAACCTCCCGACCTGGGGAGTCCAGCCATCCCCACCCACAGAACCAGTGCCCCACACCCACCTGTGCCCAGCCCTGCTGGGATGCAGGTGGAGTGGAGAACAGAGGCACCTACCCGCCCCCTTGCTGGGGGTGGAGGGGATACGGAACTGTGAACTCAGAAGGAAAAGGAGAACACCCAAAGGGCAAAGGAAACGCCAGCCTGCTGGGTTGATACAAATGGGTGAAACTTAAAGGGTTTAATCCAGCGCCACACTGGCAGCCAGTGCCCTCCTTCAAGCAAATTACAGGACAGACGGAAAGTGCTGGGGGTTGTGGAGGTACCAAGAGGGTGGGTAGTGAGAGATGGCCTGGGCAGGGCACAGGGCCAGACTCCCCAGGGAAAGCATGCCCCTTGCCCAAAGGAGGGCTGAGGCTTGTCTGGCAGTAAGCCAGTTCCAGTCCAACCAGTCACAGCCCACCTGGCTGACTGCCTCCCTAGCCTGGAGCCCAGCCCAGGTCTGCTGACATGAGAGCAGAGGAAAGGTCTTTGCTTACCCAGCACAGCCGGGCCTCACCCTCCCTTTCCTGCAGGAAAGCCAGCTGCTCAGGACCCAGCCCTGAGCAGATGGCACCATGATGCTCAGACCTTTCCAGGCTCTGGTCAGATCTGAGCTGGGGGTAATTAGAGGGAAGGGGCAGTGCCACGTTCCAGCCGGGCTACTGTGCCCTAGGTCTGGCTGCACAGCAGACAGCACCCAGGAGTTCTGGAGAAGGGCAGGGGCCAGCGGCTGTGCTGGGGACAAGCATGTGCAAAGTGCAGGCTGCAGGGCATCAGGAGAACATTTGATGAGGGAAGTGGGGTCTCAGTTCGGAGTGCAGAGTTGAGGTCTTGACTCCCAGGAGAAAGCTGCCAGCAGGTCTCCTCAGGATAGAGAACGACGGTAAAGCACTAAGCAGAGGGTCAAAGGTGGCAGGATTCTGGGAATGGCCCAGTTCCTGAAGGGCAAGGCCAAGGGAGCAAGGGCCCTGTCAGGCTCGCTGAAACTGTTGCTCCTGAAGTGGGTCACGGGGGTGGGATGGGGGAACAAGCCACAAGCACTCCAACATGAAGGAGTGGCTATGTGTCCTTTGCTGGGCCCAGGTCCTCTCCAGTCAGGGCAGTCCTGGCCAGCTTCATCTTGCCCCGTTTTCTAGTGGTTCTGAAGACAATATTCACAGTGGCACCCAGGACTGTTGGTTCCAGGGTGAATGGGGAATGGAATGATGCTTTGGGGGCTGCTGTGACTAGAGTAAGAGGAGGCACAGGTGCAATGCAGAGCAGATCCATAGGGCAGGTTCCTGCTCCTCCAGGAATGCCACCGGCCTGGGTGCCGGAGATGGCAGGACCCTTCTTCAGCTGGACACCTGGTCCCTCAATGGCTTTCAATCACGACTGGCTCGTAGACTCCAGAGGAGACTCTACAGGGTAGAGAGAAAGGTGAACTTATTCCCTTGGATGCTCCAGTTACTGGGCCCATCCCTGGGCTAGGCCCTCCCCTGGGCTAGGCCCTCCCCTGGGCTAGGCCCTCCCCTGGGCTAGGCCTTCCCCTGGGCTAGGCCCTCATGGGTACTTCACATGCAATTACTCTGCCCTTCTGTTGTAGACTGCTTAAAACAGATGCCCCAAAAGATGTTTAGTCATTGGCTCAGGATCACAGAAACAGCATCAGTCAGTGGGGTCCACGGCTGTGACTGATCCCCTCTGGACAACAGCTGTGTACACACCTGGGTGTACCATTCCTATCCTTACAGTAACCCTGGCAAGGAGGGACTGTTCCCTGTGTCATTTGGCAAACGAAAAAGCAGGTAAGATTTATCAAGATTTATTAAGAAGGCACGACAAGCCGGGCGTTGTGGCGCACACCTTTAATCCCAGCACTTGGGAGGCAGAGGCAGGCGAATCGCTGTGAGTTCGAGGCCAGCCTGGTCTACAAAGTGAGTTCAGGATGGCCAAGGCTACACAGAGAGACCCTGTCTCGAAAAACCAAAAAAAAAAAAAAAGAAGGCACGACAGAGTCAAGGGGCCACATCTACTCTTTTCATTGCTTAGGTCTTGCACAAACCAGGTTGGGTTCCCTCCACCAATCTCCAAGTCTCCGCTTCTCATTTTGCAAGTGGTCTAAGCAGGTCTTTATTTAGGGCAGCCCAGAAGGACGGCTGGGAGAGCATGGTTGTCATTCTAGCTTCGTCCAACAGGGGTCATCAGAGGAACACAAGACACCTTCTTCCCAAAGTTTTTTGGGCTTTGGATCAAAGAACAAGTTCTTAGCTCCCAGGAACACCGGGAAAGCCACTACTCTCACTGGCTCAAAGGCCTGGGGAACCAGAAATCCTGGAGCTCACTCTGCACAAACTCCTGTGGGAAGGGCTTTGAAGATGGGTGGGCCCAAGGTCCCTTGGGACAAGAAGATACCCCACAGCTGCCTTACCACGCCTCCCAGTCCCTAGCCCTACCTGTTGGCCAGCTGAATGCCACTCAGTGTGGTGGAGCCATCACGGCTCACAAACAGCCGAAGGTTACTGTCTGTAGGGACACAAGGGAGGACAGAGGTTGAGTGGGACAGGGATCACCTCTGGAGGCTGTCATTACCCCAGCTGGCTTGGAGTGAGTAGCTCACCTTCAGTATTGCTGCCATCGGTGAAGTCCTGGCTCTGCATGATCTTCTCCACAATGTCATCTGCGTCAATGCGAGTATCATCCACCCAGGTTGGGTGGCTCTCCACCGAGTCCTTCTTTCGCCTTGGGGAACAGGGACAGAACTATGATAGGGCAGAGATAGTTGTAGCAACAAGACAAGGATAATAAGCCCAGCATTGACAGCACCGGGCAGTCTATGCACGCCCATGCTGAGCTTCATTTAGTCCTCCTACTCGCCGTCATGGACAGGTGTTGATACACAGGAGTCTACGACTAAGAGGTTAAGAAACCTGTCTGGAGCCAAACAGCATGCACGCAGTGGATCTACTGGGTCTACAGACTAATACACAAACCCAGAAACAGCAGCACTGTCTAAACAAGAGCACATGGCTACCCCAAGGCTGTGCTTTTACAACCAGCAGTTGGTTAAATCATAACCAATCAACACTCTGAGATGGGGGAATCTATTCTGTGCAAAGAGGTACACGGAGCACTGGAAGGGTTCTGTTTACCAGGGAGTCCCAAACAATGGGACTCACCGAAACGAGCGGTCTGACAGATGCAAGGGCCGTGGGGGTCGTGGTGGCTTCTCAGGAAGCCGAGGTGGCTTCTCAAGGGGCCGGTGCTCCCTCTCGATGCCCTCAGGACCCTCTATAGTCATGCTGAGGCCCCCAGAGGCGCTGCTGCTAGTAGACGTGTTTCTGCGGTGGGTCAAGTCGGACAGGCTGGAGGAGCGGGAGTGCTCTGTGCTGTAGCCTGGGAGGTGGACAGAATTGGGAAGGCGATTACAGGGGCCCAGGGCTGTAGGAGGTCCCAAGTTTAAGGCCTGACCACTTACCAGACAGCTTGGACTGCTGGCTGGCATAGCTGGAGTTGCGGGAGTGGCCAGAGTGAAACACCTCCTCTGGACTGGACAGGCTCTGGTCTGGCTCCTCTGGTAGTCCTAGAGAGAGGAGCAAGGATACACTCACCCGCAACCCTCCTCTTACCAAGCCTTCCACAGGCCTCTGTGTTTCTATTCCAAGGCTGAAGACTAAGGGCTGGAGGAACAGCGATCTGCCTCAAGCCCAGGTCACCCATTCCACAAACAGCTGTTGGGACCTTCTTGAGTAGAGTATCTGTCACAGGCCTTTGAGGACAAAAGCTTAGCCACACCACAACCATGCTGAGTGGTGTGGAGCAGGGACAACATACATGGAGGGCCTGGTCAGCCTGTGGATCAGGGAAAGCTTCCCCCAGAGGACGGCCTAACACTGAGACCTTTAGGACATCACGGAGGGAAGCCAGAGAAGGCAGGGGGCAGGGGGCCTTCCAGACATGGGGAACAGCATACTAACGGCCTTGAGGCTGGAATAAGCTTGGGCTCATGGACAAATCTGGGAAAGGAAGAACAGGGTGGAGGACAGAGACAGGCCAACAGCTTGTGTTCCAGATCATTTCAAAGCATACTTTCCTAGCACGCCCCAGCTGTAAACACAAGGGAACTAGGCGGGACCAGGCAGCGCCCTGTGCATGCACACATCCCAGCCTTGCCAGCCAACACAAGATGGAAGGACCGGACTCATCCTTTCCTCCTCTACTCCAGAGATGAGAATGTGTACCCAGGCTACAGGCTGGACTCAGATCTGCCATGGCAGGGTTTGTTTGAGATAGGGTCTCACTAGTTAAGTGACCCAGAACTCATTATAGAGACCAAGTTGCCTCTAACTCAGAGATCCACCTGCCTCTGACTTCTGGAACTAAAGGTACGTACCACCATGCCCAGATTTTGGGATTTTGAGAGAGTCCTATGTAGTCCAGGCAAGCTTTGAATTTACTATGTAGATAGAACTTCTCCTGATCCTCTTGCTCTACCTCCCACACTGGATTACATGCATGTACTACACCAGCTCAACTAGACTTCAAGTTCTCAACATGCTCTGTGCATATGGGGAACCAGTTGCTAAGGCATATGGGTCTTCAAGTACCACTCTGCCCAGGAGAGAACTGCATCTCTGTAGTTTACACAAGGGCAGCATCTGTGCTGAGGTGACCTTGTCTAGGCAGCTCTCTCTCCTGCTCACCAGCCCCCACAAGCTAGAGAGGGTAATGGTGCTGGGAGGTCCCAGTCCTGTACACACCAAGCCAAGGCAGGCAGGAACAGCCATCCTGGACTCACTTTGTAGACCAGGCTGGCCTCGAACTCACAGCGATCCACCAGCCTCTGCCTCCCGAGTGCTGGGATTAAAGGCATGCGCCCTCTTCCACCATCCCCCCACCCTCTTTTTGAGAGGCGGTCTCACTGTGTAGCCCTGGCTGGCCTAAGACCCAGGCGCCACAGCCTGCATCCTCCTCTTGATAAACATCTTTGGACAGGATGCTCAGGGAGAAGCTGAGGTCACAGGCAGGGGAGAGAGATAGGCAGATAAAAATGGTACCTGAGCCCAGGATGGTAGGCCGGGGCTTGGGGGGCCGGGACCCAGTCAAGGAATTGGTGCTATTGCTGCCACTGCTACTGGTCCCACCACCTTTACACGTCAGTTGCAGAGAGGAGTCTTGGCCCGGGATGGAGATGGACTTGGCAGTAGATGGTGGCCTTGAGAGGACAGAGGGGTGTATGTGACTGGCGTGTCCCAATATCTCTCTCTCTCCCTCTCTCTCTCTCTCTCTCTCTCTCTCTCTCTCTCTCTCTCTCTCTCTCTCTCTCTCGGCCCCCGTCCCCACCTATAGCCAGGATGATACTCACGTCTTGAAACAAGGGTCCCCAGAGAGCAGGAACATGCCAATGGTGACCTATGGGTAGAAGAGAGAAATTAGCACGAGCTGCTAATTAGGTCAGAGGCTTAGGTCAGCCTCTGGGCTCCGATGCCAACTCTGTCCCTTCCCACTGGTGGCTCTGGCACAGCCACTTGTCCATGGTAAGCCCTGTATCCTGTGTGGAGGACATAGTAGGTAGCCCAGTGGAAAAGTGACAACATAGCCAGGCAGTGGTGGTGCATGCCTTTAATCCTAACACTTGGAGGCAGAGGCAGGTGGATCTCTGTGAGGCCAGCCTGGACTACAAAGTGAATTATAGGACAGCCAGGACTACACGGGAAAAGCCTGGTTTTTTGGGGGGGGGAAGGGGAGGGAAGGAAGGAAGTGAGTGAGTGAATAACAAGATGAAGCTCATTTAGCTGATACTTAGCACCTGAGGGAACAAGTTAGCTCCTACAATTATAAATTACAACTGGGCTCTGAACTCAGGGGCTATACTCACTCACACTTGCTTTGCCCAGGTGTGTGAGGACAGAACCTCAAGTTGGGGAACAGGGCACAGGAAAAGCAGGGGCTAGAAGAAGTTTTTTTGTTGTTGTTTGGTTTTTCAAGACAGGATTTCTCTGTGTAGCCCCAGCTGGCCTAGAACTCAAGACATCCACCTGCCTCTATCCCCAAGTGCTGGGATCAAAGGCGGAGGCCACCACTGCCCAGCAAGTTTTTGAAAAATGAGGTAAAATATGCAGCCAGTATGGAACTTAACACCCACTGCAAACAACTCTGCCAAATGGTCCCAAAACACAGGCTGAGAATATCAGGATGGGAAAGAAGTGCTCAGATCCTAGGTCACCAATGACTTGAGTGTGATGGTGTCACCATAACCTCAGGGCTCAGGCTTTTTTATGGATCCTTTCACTGGGCTATGACGACAGTCTACTAAGTAGGTGACAGCCCCAGCTGCAGGTTGAGGGTACCAAGACTAAGAAGGTAGCTGACTTCCCGAAACTCAGCAGACAGGACATAGGGGAGCTTGCCTTGAACCCGAGGCTACCTGGCCCCAGGCCTCTTCCACAGTCCTGAGTACACAGGCCTACCAGGGGAGACTTTCCACTTCTAAGTCTTTCTTTCTAGAGGGTCTTATAGGTCCTGACTGCCTGTCTCTGACTCCTGGGATTAAAGGCATGTATCACCAATTAAAAAAAAAAAAAAGACAGGGTCTTGCTGTGTCACTCAGGCTAGCTCAAACTCATGACCCTCCTATTTGAGCCTCAAAATCTGGGATTACACAGTATGCTACCACATCCACCAGCCTAAATGCATTTGGATGTTTCTCAGGTCCTGCCAACTACCTCATACCCAGCTCTGTGCCAGGCATAGCTGGCCACTCCTAGGTCAACTCAGACACAGTGTTAGGCAAACCTGTTTTCTTGGGCAACTTGTAAGAGGGTGTGGAAAGGGATAAAGAAGCATGCCGGTGCAGACAACCTGGATATTTCTGTTTCTAAGAAAACAAGTCACAGCCGGGCACAGTGGCACACTCCTTTTATCCCAGCACTCAGGAGGCAGAGGTAGATATCTGTGAATTTAAGGCCAGCCTGGACCACAAAGTGAGTCCAGGACATCCAAGATTACACAGAGGAAAAAGACAAATCACCACCTGCCTGAGGGAAAGAAGCTACCTGGGTTACTGTACTGGGAACCTGTGCAGCCAGCAGCAGGACAAGCCTGCCTTGGAGCCCCGTGTGCTGCCCCTACGTGGCACGTGTGGGTCCAGAACATCAGTTCTGCTCTCTGATACCTCACTAGGAGCCAGGACATCTCAGATCACAACAGGCAACAATTAGGAGCTAGGCTGTGCACTAAATGACTGGTGGGATTAAGCATCAGCTCTGTTTATGACCTAGGGCAGACTATGGAACTTATACTGTCATCACTCCCTCCCTGTATTCAAGCTAATAACAGACACCACACATGTAGGCTGTACTTGCTATTACGGTCACAAGACAGAAAAGGGCAAGCACATGGCACAAGGTTCATTCTGACAAAGGTGCTTATCAAGCCCTTACAAAATGTGGGGGTCACACCCAACCACGGATGAGAAAACTGAGGCCATGACCCAGGGCCTACTTCCTCCCAGCATCTCTGAGCACTGTATTTTCTGATGAGTCCCTACCCCTTTGTAAAGCAGAAGAGGCAGCAGAGCCCTGGTACCTTGAGGATGGAGTTGTCCTGGCGGGTGTTCTTGGTGTCATATCCCTCCAACAGGCAGCAGCGCACGGTGGAGCCTGAGCCTGCAAACTCAGCCAGGTTCAAGTCAGTGAAGCCCAGCTGGGAAAAGAAAAGAAAGCGTAAGAGACTGAGGGAGAGCGGGTGCTAGGCAACAGATGCACCAGAAGGGTTAACTTGGTGGGGAGGGGAAGGGAGGGGGGCAGGCCCATCCCACAGCCCCAAGTGACTGTTTCATAGCCAGGACTCAAGGACAGGATCCTGGGTCAGCAGCACCAATGTGGCAAAGCAAGGGGCTCACATCCCTGAGTGGCACAAAGCACCCTTTGTGTGGAGTCCCAGGGTGCACTAGGGCCAGTGGGCCTGAGATGAAAGGACATTGTTGTCTGTGACACAGACACATTGTTCCCAGGGAAACAAGGCCATGCTGTCGGGAGCTGACAGAAGAGCAGGCAGAGGAGAAGGGAAGGTCCGTGGGAACTTGGTAGCAGGGTGAGGTGATGAGATACAGAATGGGCAGGACCCTATCAAGTCCCTGGTGGAAGGAAGAGTGAAGGGCCTACCACAAGGCCACAAAGCCAGGGCCTGGGGCTACTCCTCTTCGAATGTGTACAGGTGAGACAGAGAGACACAGAAAGGGCAAAAGCAGTACCACAGGGGCACGGGGTGAACGGAATCCACACCTGCCTCAAGTGAGGGAGTACCAGGCTTGAGGATCACCAGGGTAGCAAGCTAAGTGGACACTTATTGTGCACCAGTTGCATACACGTCTCTGGTGCAGCATCTAAGGGCACATGCTTCAGGATCAGAAAACTGGGTTGAGACTCAAACCCTTGTAATGACTCAGAGGGAACCATTTTACAGTCCAGCCCTTCTGTGGGTGCTAGTTTCCTCATCTGCATAACGGGATGAAACCCATGATGAAGGCCTGCTATGGAACAGCAGGGGAAGGTCTGACAGCGTGTGATATGGGCTGGAGGCTCCTTGGCTATACACTGCTAGTCTTTACTCACGAGTAAACAGCAGACACTTGCTCTCTGACACACACCCCCGCCCTCAACTGCTGGGCTAGGACAGGCACACAGAGCTGTGGGCTTCTGGAGCTCTAGCAGTGGGATGTCTGAGGCCTTGCTTATCTCAGGTATCTCCCATGGGGGAGGGGATGGGGGGGGAGTGTGGAGGGGATTAGGGGGGGTGAATGTGGTGAGGGTAGTCCATCCCTCCTGTGCTGGGTTGGCTGAGAGTCCCCCAGAAAACAGATGGAGGCCAGAACAGGTGCACGCAAAGCTAGGCCATCTTCACCCACCTTTTCCCATAGAAAAGGTTTCACTCCTAGAGCTGAAGCCAGTGGTGGAGGTGGCGGTGGAAGACAGGCACTAATGCAAACCTGGGATCCTCATGGCTCTACAACAGCAGTGGGACACTGCTGCCACTATAAAGAATACAAAAAGCTCCCAGCACTCAGGAGGCAGAGGCAGGCGGATCGCTGTGAGTTCGAGGCCAGCCTGGTCTACAAAGTGAGTCCAGGATGGCCAAGGCTACACAGAGAAACCCTGCCTCGAAAAACCGAAAAAAAAAAAAAAAAAAAAAGAAATACAAAAAGCTGAGGTGACCTGAAAGACACCCACGAGATACTGGGTAAGTAAAAAGTTCAAGCTGCAGAATCTGAACAACTGCTGCTTATAAACACACGTGCGCACAGCACTCACTTTCTGTTTCTCTAAGTCATATGGATACCTTTAATCAGCTTTGTGTGTGAATTTCTTTTTTCCTTAGAAAATCGGGGGCAGTGGTAGAGTATTTGCCTAGAATGTGTGGGGCCCTGGGTTCAATCTCCAGCAAAACACATGCACACAGCACACGCTCAAAGTACAGAAGGTGGGTATGGTGGCACATCCCTTTAATCCTAGCACTTGGGAGGCAGAGGCTGGGTGGTCTATGTTGAATTCTTTTTTTGTTTGTTTTGTTTTCAAGACAGGGTTTCTCTGTGTAGCCTTGGCTGTCCTGGACTCACTTTGTAGACCAGGCTGGCCTCGAACTCACAGCGATCCTCCTGCCTCCCGAGTGCTGGGATAAAAGGCGTGCACCAATGCCCGGCTCTATTGAGTTCTTAACCACTCCCTAGCCCAATGAGTAAAGTCCTAGAAAGAAGGGGGGGCAGGGGGAGTGGTGTGAAACAAGGCCCTTCTTACCTTGGAATAAGCCTTTCCACCTTTCAGCTCCTGCAGAGAGATGGAGACACATAAGGTATGACTAGGGAGCCCTGGCAGAGATCTCCCCAACGTATCATGAGGAAAGAACACAAAGAGGGGCACTTCTCCTTGGTGCGGACATGTTAGAAGAGTGGCCTATAATCGCAGCTCAGTTAGTCCCATGTCCACCCTCAGCTCTGAGCTCAAAGGGCCTAGGCACAGTCATAGAACCCGCCTCACCTTGCGCACAGACACTCGAAAGATGCAGGGGTCCAGCAGGCCTGTGGCTGGGTTGGCACTCATCTTACACACAAAGGTGAACCTCTTCCGCCACCTCACACAGTTCTCCTGCACCTCCTCCCTGCAGAGACAGGACAGAGAAACATGGGACAGGTTAATGAGGTTAATGTGGAGCACTAACCCCCCACCCCAGTCCTATCACAGACAGAGCAAAGGCCCCGCTGCCAGTGTTTTCACTACACTACACTAGCATGATTATAAACACCTAAAAAAGCATGATGTGGAAAAAAAAAAAAAAGCAGCCATTGGGTGGTGAAAGGTTAGGGCAGGTAGCTTTTACAGAGCCCGCTGATGTGCCAAGCCTCTGCTCCCAGCACCTTGACCTTGGCTGTTCCTACACTCCCATTATCAGCCCCTCCCAGGTTCCTGCTGGCCGCCTTGTGACCCCCACTTCAGTCTTCCCAGGATGGACTCACTGGACTCACTGTAGAGATAAGAGGCCAAGGCTAGGTCAGTTCCTCAGATCTCCCAGCAGTCTGCCTGACCACAGCTGGGTTCAGCCATACTCCTCTAACAACAGCTAATGCTATATGCTGCTTCCCAGGTGCCAGCACCAAGGAACGGAAGGTTCTTTGATACCAGGTGGGATTCCGGCCTCCCAGGCCTGGAGTGTGGCCACAGTTTAACAACCCAGCACTTCTAAATGAGGCGGCTGTCATGTGATGGGAACTCTGGGAGCAGCTCGTCCAAACCTCACCCAGTTGCCGTAGGCTCAGCGAGATATGGGGGTGACAGCAGTGCACAGCCTGGAGAGCTGAGCTGCGGTACCACTACAGTCCCCACCCAAACCCTGAACTGGTGCTCAGGAAGGGGGCAGTGTGTGACAGGATCTCCATTTAGTGTACTCCACCTAACTGGACCTACCGTCACAGACAACTGACCTTCCCACACCCTGTGGGACACAAGAAACATGGGTTTCCTGCCAGTTTTAAGCTTTGGGGTGAGAGTCAGAGCAACCTATAGTCAGGCGTTGCCTGCTTTTCATGGCAGCCTGGGTGGTTGTAGATCTAGGCCACCCTCTTTTATAGTTGGTGACATTGGGGCTCCAGCAAGATTGTGACTCACAAAGCAGGGCACAATCCAGCCTGTCTAGCTTCAGAGGGAGAACCCTAGGCTGCCACATTGGCTCAGGGGCGCAAAAACCAGGAAAGCTTGGCCACTGAAGCCCAGAGGCCTGTGAGGCCGGCAGTTCCTCATTACCGTATGACCTAGTAATTCTACTCCCAAGTCCACAGCCAACAAATCCAGAATGTACATCCACACTAAAACCTGCATAGAGACGAGCCAAGCAGCGCTGTTCACAATAGTTAAAAAGCAGAAGCAACATAAACACCCACTGACAGTACAGGTACATACGTGTGGTCTGCTCATGAGCAGCAGTGTTCTTTGGTAATAAGAGGAAGGAGGCACTTACACAGTGCTACTAGCCTTGAACACATCACTGCTAAGTCAAGCCAGGCACACAGGAGGGTCTAGTGTAGACTTGATTTGTAAGAGATGCCCAGAATAGGCAAATCCAGAAAGACAGAAAGCGAAGCAGACTGGTGATGGCCAGGGAACAGGGTTGGGGAAATAAAGTATGTGCGGGGTTTCTTGGTGAAGTAATGAAAATGGTCTGCAGACGGCTGCAGCGAGGAGAGCACAACCTTGTGAACGTGAAAAACCACTGGCTTGTGGAAGAGAATGCATGCTGACCATGTGCAAGGCCCTGGGTTCCATCCCTAGCACCAAACCCAAACACTGTACCATATGCCCCACTGAGATGGACTGTGTTGTATGTGTGTGAAGTGTTGTCAGCAGAACAGGAAACAAAGTGCACAGCACATCTGATAAACAGGGACGTGGGAAGCAGGGCAGGGAAGGTGAGAGATGGGCAGAGACAAGGCAGAGCAGCTACCTGAGGGAGTTGTTCAGAAATGGGCCTTGCAGCAGTGAGGCCTCAGGTGAGAAGCAAAGGCCCCCATGCGAGAATATGCTTGTAAAACAAACATCAAGCAAGCGGGGAGAGGAATGGACATCAGTGAACGGTGGGGAGCCAAGGTCTGCTCATGGCTGCCTCGCCCCCACGGATGTAGTTTAGATGGAGGAAGAGAACAGACACATAGGCAGGGAGTGGAAGGGCAGGGAAGAAACTGAGGCCTGAGCCTGAAAGAGGACAGGATTGGGAACCATTCTGTGTGGACCCTCACAAACACACACACATCTAGGAGTAGGAACAGCTGCTTGAGACCTGCAAAAGCAGGAAGGCTGGGCACTTGAAACACCCAGAGAATTAGGATTAGCAACTGGGAACAAAGGCCGATAGCATACTACCTACACCTTAGAGACTGCCACAGGATACCAGCTGGGAAGCTTGAGGCAAAACCATGGTTCCTGCCAGGGAGAGCAAATTTGGAGAAGCCTTTCCCAGGCTCGGGTGACAGGACCATTCCCTCTTTCTACAGTAAGATGAGCAGGGCAGGGTTTATGGGATCAGCCTGGGCCAGGGCCACCCTCCTGTTTGCATAAAGGTTCTGTACAATCAGTATTACATGTCACCACCTCTGGGGAAAAGCAGCAGCCAGCAGCCTTGCCAGGGCCAACCCCAGGGGGGTCACAGTAAGGGTGTAATAAACACTACAGTAGTGGTCACTTGAGTGCCTGCCATAACTCAGCCCACAATGCTTCAACATAGAGGTGGCTGTTTCCCTGTCAAAAATAAAGTTCAGAGCCAGGCGTGGTTGATCCCAGCACTCCAAGAAGCAGAAGCAGGTGGATCTCTGTGACCAGGTTGGTCTGCAAAGCAAGTCTAGGACAGCCAAGGCTACATAGAGAAACCCTGTCTCAAAAAAGAAAGAAAGTTAAGTCAGGAATGCTGCAAAGCTCACCCAAGTTTTAGAGCTGCGCTCAGGCCTGAGCCACAGACCTGCAGGGCGATGGAGTCTAGAGGCTCCAGCAGACCCAGGCCCCTATGGAGGAGCAGAGGTTCTAGACACAGCAGATATGGTATGGGCGAGAACTGGGGCCCAGGGGCAGGACTGCGGGAGTCAAAGGGCAGCCATGAGCCCTGCGGCAGGAGCTGGCCATGCTGGGTTTAGGAATTATCCGCCTGGATTCACTTCAGATCTATGAACTGAAACACCCATAGTGTGCTGGGCACTGGAGAAATGAGCAGTAAGTACACAAAGCAGGCAGAAACTCCTACCTTTGAGGGGCTGCTACTCTGGCAGTGGGTAAGAGACACAGAAAACCTAGGCAATGCATGTCCTAGGTATTAAAAAGGGAATGGGAGACGGTGGGCAATGGCCAGTCAAGGGAGACAGAGATGTGAGGGGAGGTGGCCAGGGAAGGTCTAACAAGAAAGTAGCATCAAGCCAAAAAGCAGTGAGAGTGAGCCACACAGACACCTTCAGATGAAGACACAGGAGTCGCAACAACAAAGACCCTGAGGTAGGAAGGTGACCAGTGTGTGTGCTGAGGAACAATGGGGGCAGAGTGGCTCAGAGAGAGGAAGTCTTGGCCCCAAATTACACAGGGACCACATGAGGATAGCGTGAGTAGCCAAGGCTTCATAGGTAGGCAAAAACAGGCACAACTCCAACCTAAGAGACTGCTTAGTCACATCAAGTAGGAAACCAGTAGAAAGAAGGGAGGGAAAGCAATCCCAGCACTCAGGAGGCAGAGGCAGGTTGATCGCTGTAAATTTGAGGCCAGCTTGGTCTACAGAGTGGGTCCAGGACAGCCAAGGTACACAGAGAAACCCTGTCTCAAAAAAGTACCCCCCTCTCCAAAGGACATATGTGCAATGGTATGCACAGAAAATTCAGAGATGCCCACAACATCATTTGACAAGTGAGGGCCACCACTGGGCACGTGAGTGTATGGAGACTACAGATGAAGACAGGGGATGGGGGAAGAGATACCATGCCTTTTTTCCCCGCTAGAGATGGACTCAGGACCCTATGAGTGCCAGGCAAGCATTCTACCACTGACGCTCAGACTTTTTCTTTTCCCCCTCTCTCATTATTGGTGGTACTAGGGACTGAACCTAAGGCGTTGTACATGTTAAGCAAGCACTCACCATTGAGTTAAACCCCCAGCTCTTTATTTATTCATTGAGCTGTTACTATTCGTTGTATATTTTCACAATGTCTGCCTAGGTAAAGGGAACTAACTCCTCTAGGAATCTTGGAGTATGCAAGAAAGCAGAAGCAGAAAAGCCATTCTGGCTGGGTGTGGTGGCATACACCCCTTTAATCCCAGCAACTAGGAGGCAGAGGCAGAAGGATATTTGTGAGTTCAAGGCCAGCCTGGTGTCTACAAAGTGAGTTCTGGGACAGCCAGAGGCTGTTACACAGAGAAACAGTCTTGAAGGGGGGGAGCCACTCTGGGAACAGCAGAAGCCCCTCTAACACTGGGAGATCCTGAAGTATGAAGGATGCTGAGAGCTGAGCACCACTGTATACGATCTGCAACCTCAGTGGCCTGGGAGGTGCTAGGAAGTCAGAGACTGGGCATGCCAGGGTACCACAGGCCCATGCACAGCAGTGTTATATCCCCATCCATCAAGAGCACAGTGGGCCACCAGCCGTGGAAATCAAGAAAATGTGAAAAGATGAATCATACTTAAGATGTAAACAGTGTACACCCCACTCCCTGTTCTGAAAACATGGCTCAAGATACCCAGACAGCAGCACATATAATACCACAAAGCTTTAGCATTCTCAGCCCCAGATAAGTGAATAAAATAGCAAAAACCAAGGCTCAAAGAGATCATCCCAGGTCCAGGAAGACCAACACCCTCAACTGCCAGCTCTCTGGACACCTGGCCTACTCACACTAACTGAAGGACAATGGGCAGAATGAAGGGGATAACTCAGTGAAGCCTGGCAACTTTTCAGGTGAGAGGTGGTTGGGGCCACTTTATTTTTGTTTAAGAATAGTTCTCCTAGTTAAAATTTAACTTTAAAGGAAAAGGGAATTGATGGGTGGTTACAAGCAAAAGGACTGGAGCCACAAGTATCTGATTCAAGTCCAGGGTCTGCCCTTAACCACCTGAGGCACTGCCAACTGGGGACCTGCTGAGTGATGTGGGGGGGTGGGGGCTGGAAGCCTGGCAGTCAGCTCTCCCAGTTTGGGGTTTTAGGGTATGCATCCCTGCTGCCACCGCCAGGGACAGGTAATTAAAGAGACAGGTTTTGCTTTTAGCTTAAAGATATACAATTAGATGTGCAAATTTCAGTGAGACAGGGCGAGCCCTTCACCCATTGTGGCCTCTGTGGGTACCATGCAGTTATTTTTGAACTGTCCTAAAATAGAGTAAGCGCCCCACAAAACAGTGGTCTCAGATGCTCTGGGCTTTCTAGATCTCTTTTGGCTCTAGCAGTCTCCCTGGCCACCTCTGCCTACCCCAGGCAGCCATAGGTTAGCAAGACCCCTGGACTGTCAAGCAGACCTGTGAGGTATCTACGGAGACTGGCTGCAGGCACCAGTGAAGGCTGCAGGCGTGGCACGAATCTCCTGTAGCGTCCTGGCACAGATTGGGAAACATGTTACAAGAGAATCAACTGGCAGCTGGCAGTATCTCTAAAGAAGGCTACAAGACCACTCGACAGAATAGGATAATGATGTCAAAGCCAGGGTTTCAAACGCTGGGGTCAGCTGGGTAAAAATGAAAGAAAAGGAAGTCTCCAGCAATAGGAATAACACAAGGAAAGCCTGAAGAGGAGATGGCGGCAAGCCCACTGCATGGGACCGTTATGGTGACTCCTTTCTCTCTGCTCACCTCAAGAAGCATGTGAAGAAGTCCATCAACCTAGTGTCTGCAGGCCCACATCTTCCTAGTATCGGCCTTGCTGTGTCTTGGGACCAAGAAATGTGGCTGGCCACCATCAGGGTCCCATGCTGATGGGGACCACATTTCTGTCTGTTATCATGGCCTCTCTCCCTAAAAGC
The DNA here is from genome assembly GCF_903995435.1 of Acomys russatus. Classification (NCBI taxonomy): domain Eukaryota; kingdom Metazoa; phylum Chordata; class Mammalia; order Rodentia; family Muridae; genus Acomys; species Acomys russatus. The sequence goes on from NC_067160.1 coordinate 50,793,658, forward strand.
CCAGGACGGAGCTGGCCGGGTGGGATCTATAAGTGCTCTTTGGCCCCTCTAGTTCATTAAAGCATCCCCCGTGCCTTGAGCTTACTCTATGGGATTCATGATTCAAGCCCAGGCTTGCAAACTCTCCCTGGGTCCTGAGGTCTGTGTAAACACCACCCTGTGCTGCATGTCAATAAATGGGGTCCAGGAGAGTAGAACTAGTCACGGAACACCAGGTCTCCCTGCAGCAGGTTGCTGCGAAGTTTCCCAGGTCACCAGCCATTCAGTTCCCTCTAAAGGAGGAAGGTAAACAGGCACCATGAAGGGAAGGATCACTCTACTGCCTCTCTGGTTTACAACAAACAAGGCTACTAAGGAGGCCCCAGCCTGGCAGTGGTGGCCCATGCCTTGAACCCCAGCACTCGAGAGGCAGAAGGTCCTAGGACAGCCAGGACTACACAGAGAAACCCTGTCTCGAAGAAAAAACAAAACAAGGAGGCCCCAGAGAGTGGGGAGGGTGGGTTTCTCTGACAGAAATGCAGTGTCTCCATCAGCAGTCACCCCACAGTCTGGCTTCATGGTTCCCAGGAATGCGCTCACTGCAACCATTACTATACCTAGAAGCGTCACTGCTTACAAAGTGCATGTCAGGGTCCTAGAGCTTTGGCAGCCCTAGGTCTCCACCATAGAGGTGGCAAGGGATTGGATGCCATGAAAGCTCCCTCTTAGCCATAGGCTGCCAGGAACCAATAGGCCAAACGGAACGCTCCCCAGAGTGGGTGCTAAGGACTGGCAGTTGCAGAAAACAAGAAGTGAGGCCCAGAAAATAAAGTAGCAGCCCAGTTCCTAATGCAGGGCTCCAAGGTAACACCAGGGCCACCTAAAACACTTGACTTTTCCAGATGTAAGTGCCCACCGGGGGCCAGCTAACAGACTCACCTGGAAAAGGAGCTTGGTGCACAAGCCAGGCCTAGCAACCTCAGTTCTATCTCAACACACAAGCTACATGTATGCACGCACACATGCAGAAAATCTAAGTGCTCATCAAGCAGTACATCACTGGCATGCTCAGGACAGGGCATTAGACTGACACAGAGTTAGGTGCTCAAATCTCCTGGGCAAAGTAGGGCACAAGCCCCAGCACAACAAGCATGTGAGCACACACATGTCTACTAGCCTGCCACCAAAGAGGACTCCCATCAGGCCTTCCAGGACCACGTGCTCTGCAGGATGGAGATTTTCTTTGTGAGAAGCTGTCCTGTGTGCTGTGGCACATTTAGCTGCACCCTGCTAATAGAGTAGAACAACTCCTGATGTTTCAGATGTCTTGGGACTTAACCAAATTAGCTCCAGTTGAGATGCACTACTGGGGGCCCTGGAAGCCATCTGCATCCAGCTTCCAGCTCACTCTGGCACAGGGAGGTAGACATTCAAGGACCCTATCCCAGCCCTCTGTGCTCCTGGGTGTCAGGAAATCTGTTTTTTGTTGTTTTGTTTTTTTCGAGACAGGGTTTCTCTGTGTAGCCTTGGCTGTCCTGGACTCACTTTGTAGACCAGGCTGGCCTTGAACTCACAGCGATCCATCTGCCTCTGCCTCCCGAGTGCTGGGGTTAAAGGCGTGCGCCACCACTGCCCGGCTGGGTGTCAGAAAACTTAGTCCTATGATTCAGCCTACAGGTACTGCAGCAAGTTCCATCACTTGGCACCCACTCCTGTTGTCCAGCCTGACCCTCCCTGGCTTTGAACCCCACGCTTTGCCTGGTTCCTTGAGGAATAGGCAGTCCTAGTGATGCAATCGAGACTCCAGGCTGATGAGAGGCTGTCCCAGTCCAAGTGAGAGTCTAATAAGGAAACAATTTAAATCGACAACATCTGCCAGTGCTTTCCCGAAGAGAACGGCACAGCTGCCTGGGGAGGGGCCTACCCCAGGGATCAGCCAGGGCATCTGTCCAGGGGCTGCAGGCCAGAAGGGCCAACGTGGCAACCCAGCAGTGTCTGGCTCCTGCCAGTTCAGGGCCACGTGCAGGGGAAGCAGTTCCCTACAGTTCTGGCACGCCGGTCTCTCCTGTGGTGAGGTAAGTTCCTAGAAGCCAAGTCCAGTGGTGGTTCCCAACACTGGAGGGCTTAGAGAAGCCCATTGGGGCTCCATGATGCCTTTTCTGTTCCCCTGCTGGCCAGAACCCTAAAAATGGCTCAGGGGTTGACAGAAAGGCTGTGAGTACAGGCTGACATTGGCAAGAGACCCTCCCCAATCAAGCACAATATGAGCAAGCTGCAGCTTTAGAAACAGAACAACAGAGAAGTGTGAGACACAGGGCATTCAAGCTTGCTGGCTTAGGAGCATCAGATTTAAACACACCTGGGTTTGAATCCTAGTGCTCTTCAATCAAGTAATCTGGCCTGTCCTCGACCTATATGCCCTCAAACTCACAGACCTACAGAAAGCCCAGGACAGGTAGGTGTTGGCCTTCTTTGTTTACAGACACAGCATGGGCTGCCCTGTTCTACCTTCTGCTCCACAAGCAGGGTGCGCAGACCACTCATGTTACCACCCAGGCAAATGCCTGTAAAACTTCTCTGAAATGGTGTCAGGAGTCACACTATCTTTTTCTTTGTTGGTGCTAGGGTTGGGACCCAGAACTGTGTGCATGCCAGATAGAGCTCTACCACTGGGCTGCAACCTCAGGCCCCAGTTCCTGGATCTTGCTTAGGTGAAGGGGTCCATAGTTAGCTGCCGGCTTTGATCCAAATGCAGGTCTAGACCCATATACTAAATAAAGGTGCCCCATGGCTCTGTTTCCTGCATCTCTTCCTGTGTGCCAAGTTGAAGTGTTTTTCACATGCTGACTTCCTGCTTCTATTTCACAGATCAGAACACAGAACACAGAATCCAGAGACTTGAGGCAGGTCTTACAGGAATGGAGGGGCAGTCTGTGCCCTGCAACCCCAACTCTGCAGGATCCCTGGGAAATCTGTCAACTCAGAAGAACTAGTCTCAGGCTAACCCTAGGCCCTGGCCTCATCTTTTGTTTTGTTTTGCCTTGTTTTCCCAGACAGGGTTTCTCTGCGTAGCCCTCGCTGTCCCGGAACTCTCTTTGTAGACCAGGCTGGCCTCAAACTCACAGCAATCCACTTGCCTCTGCCTCCCAAGTGCTAGGATTAAGGGCGTGCGCCACCACCGCCCGGCCCCTGGCCTCATCATTTACCATGAGTATTCGACACAAGGAAATAGATACAACTCGCTTCACACCAAAGGAGAGATAGGCACAGAATCACTCTCAGTCCCGTGTCACAGGCAAGGAACACAAGGCACAAGAATTCACCCGCCCAAGGTCTACTGACTGGAGGTTGGGATTTGAAGCCATGGCTGTCTGACTCTGGGTGCCCAACACTACAGTTTTCCATGTAAGGGCTGGGAAACAGAGGAGTTCAAAGCAAGAAGACACAATGGATTACACTGGGATGTGGTACCAAAGCTGTTGAACTGGCTCAGCTCAGGGAACTTCCCTTCCTGTACCCAGGAGGCTCACGAGAGGCATGGGGAGCAAAGATGGGTCCAAGCAAGCCTCTGTGAATACCAGAGTTCTTCCGGTCTCAGTCACCATCCTATCCTTTCTCATTAAGTTGCTGGCGCCTGGCCTACATACAGTAGGCACCTCTGCTAAATGGGGACAGTGCCTAGCCCTTAAAAGTACCTGCAAAGAAGCTGGGCGTGGTGGCATACACTCTATAATCCCAGCACTCGGGGAGGCAGAGGCAGGTGGATCTCTGTGAGTTCAAGGCCAGCCTGGTCTACAAAATGAGTCTAGGACAGCCAGGGCTGTTACACAGAGAAACTGTCTCAAAAAACAAAAGCAAAAAGTACCTGCAGAGAGAGCCCTCAGAGGCAGGCAGCCCTGAAAGCATGCAAAACTTACTGACCCAGCCCTCTTCCTTGCCCTAGACCCTGGGTCTGCCCATTTCCTCAGATCTGAAAGCTGACTGTGGTGTCCAGAGGTGTGGCAGATGGCCAGGAATGTGTGACCAGTTCCTGGCTGACTCAGGCCTGGGTGGTGCTTGATTCACCCGAAGAGGAAAGAGTGAGAGGAAGGAAAGATTCCTGTCCCTGGGGCCTGTTTCCTGAAGTGACTGGACTCCAGTCACAGGGACACCTTCACCCAGGCCCATCCTATGGGCACCTGCTGTCTGTGCACACAGGACTGGGTCTATAGGTGTAGTAGGAATCAAGTAAGACCCCTGTCTCCCAGAGCCAAGCTCCTAGAGGCAGGGTCTCTAGGAGCTCCTGTCCTCAAAGATGGTGCTGAGGATCTGACAAATGACTGAGAGATCTCTGTGGTCTATGTTCATGAAGTAGTCTGGTCATACTATTTCCATGTAGGGGCTTCCCAGATGTGGCGGCACCTTGTTCTCTGCAGTGTAAAGAGTCAGGCACCGTCATCACTGCTGCATCTGCTACCCAGGTTCCTGCTGCACACAGGATTCTCCACGGCTCTCTGAACTTCTGAGGTGACAAGATAATCAGGAGTCATTTAGCCAGAGTCACCTTTCTTAACAGACTGTCACTGACTCAGACCTGTTCACCCAGTTGTGCTCAGCAGCCAACCAAGATTCCAATCACAGGACAGAGGACTCAGGGTTAGACAGGACCATGAGGCCCTGACTCACGGGGCTCCGCCTCCCCCATGAACACCTGAGACTGCAGACCTGGATCAACCATTGCTACTGCCACTAACTCACTCTTATTTACTGAGCACTTACTAGGAGTCAGGCTGAGTGTGCCTTCCAGGCACGGGCCACACAACAAGGATAATCCATCCTTCTTGAACCAGAAGGCCTTTGAACTCTACTCAAGTGTCATCATGGATCTTGCCTTGGGCCTTATTGTTCGACAGTGTCGTGTGATGGGCCCTGGTCTGTGATAAGGGCTGCTACAGAGGATGCCTTCTGCAACCCAAAGCCCCAAGCAGTCCACCCTACTGTGGCCCAAGATGGGCATGATCAGCCTCACAATCAGGTCCAATTTTCCCTGTTATCATTTTAGCAAGCACAAACCCCGTAAGAGTTGCTGAGCCCAGGGTAAGCCTTCTCGAGGGACTTAGTGGGGCACACCATTTATCCTAGTACTCAAGAGACAGAGGCAGGCACATCTCTGTGAGATCCAGGCCAGCCTGGTCTATATAGTTAGTTCTAGGCTAGCCAGGACTACATAGTGAGACCTACCTTGACTCAAAGCCAACAACAAAAGATGAGGTGGTGGCACACACCTTTGATCTCAGCACTTGGGAGGCAGAGGCAGGTAGATCACTGTGAGTTTGAGGACAGCCCGGTCTGCAGAGCAAGCTCCAGGACAGCTGAGGCTACACATAGAAAGAACCCCTGTCTCAAAAAGGAAAAAAGAAAAAAAGGGGGTGGAGAGGAGGAAGGAAGAAAGAAACTAGAAAAACAAAGGTGAGGGTTTGGAGCCAATATAAGCTTAGCAACAATCCCCATCCCTTTATGTTCTGAGTTCTCTGAGACTGGTATGTCTAAAGGCCTCTTCCTGCTCACAGGCCCCAGGCAGAGACCGCAAGGGCAGTGAGTAGCTCAGCTCTAATTACACTGTTTCAACAGGTGACCTTCAGGAAGAGAACTGCAACAACTGAAGGGAGAAAGGAAGCAATAGGACCTTCCTTTTATGAGTCCACCCCAGATCCCCCCCTAACTACTGCTCTGGATTGAAACTAACTATGGCAGCTCCCCCCCCCCCCCAGCGGCAGAGTTTGTCTGTGTAGCCCTGGCTGTCCTGGACTCGCTTTGTAGACCAGGCTGGCCTCGAACTCACAGAGATCTGCCTGCCTCTGCCTCCCAAAGTGCTGGGATCAAAGGCGTGCGCCACCACACCTGTCACCATGGCAGCTTTTACTAGCATGTACTGAGCCACAGGCTATGATAGGTAGGTGACAGGTTCACCACGGTATCCAGGTACCATGAAGAAAATTCATTATCCCACCACAGGCAATGTTCAGAAGACACCCACTGGTCTGGCGGTAGCCTCAGAATTCCTCCCATCCCCCTCCAAGCTTTCCAACTGCTAAGCTCCAGAGCCCGGAAAGGCCTGCTCTGCTGGGGTGGTAAGTGGCAAAAGGAAAATCCCCAGCCCAAGAAGACTGCCTGTAGTTGCCAGAGGAACCTCTGCCTCATAAACAAGAGTAATGCTCATCAGGTTGGAATGGTTAAGGCTGGCTTGCCAGAAAGACCCAGGAAAAGCCCCAAAGATCAACTTCAGACTTCTAGGCACTCTTGTGTTTGTCTTGAAAGCTTTGGTACCCACCTAGAGCCCAGAGGTATGGCCATCTTCAAGGCCGGTTTCTACAACAGAGATGCCCACCTCACAAGTCCTCACCGAGAATATACTTATGTAACTAAGTCCAAGTGTTTGAACTCTTCATAAACATCAGCCCAGACCCTTGCTTTGGGCCTTTTCTCTGCAGTACCTGTGCACCTTATTAGCTGCTCCAAACTGGTCCATGGCTGGGAAGATACCATTCTTGGCCTAACACAACTGCCTTCTGATAACTGGCAGTCCTAAGCAGTCTACCCCATTGCTACTTTTGGTATTTCTAAAATACAAGTCTGGGAGCTAGAAAAATGGCTCAGCAGTTAAGAGTGTCAGATGTTCTTCCAGAGGATCAGGATTCAATTCCCAGCACCCACATGGATCTGGCAACCATCTGTAACTACAGTTTTCATGGGATCTGACACCCTCTTTTGGCCTCCATGGGTACTGCACACACATTGTGTAGACTTACACGAAGGCAAAACACCCATATACATGTAAATAGCAGTGAACTAAGAAATAAATAAAATGAGGCTGGAGAGATGGCTCAGAGGTTAAAAGCACTGGCTGCTCTTCCAGAGGTCCTGAGTTCAATTCCCAGCAACCACATGGTGGCTCATGGCCATCTATAATGAGATCTGGTGCCCTCTTCTGGTGTGCGGCATACATTTAGGCAGAACACTGTGTGTGTAATATATAATAAATCTTTTTTAAAAAATCAACAAAATGTAAATCTAATCGATTCAAGCCCACCCCAGGTTCCCCATACTGTCATGCCCTTTTCCAAGCCTTCCCTGGCCACCGGTTCTTTCAGCTACTCTTCTCCCACAACCAAGCTCTAACTACCCACCCCAAATCCACACCACATCCTCAAGGCCTGTCCAGCACTGATTGGGCAGGTGGGATCCTACAGGTAGACTGTATCCCATGGCCCCAGACATATAATGTGCCCAGGAAACACTCATGGAACAACCCAGGGAAGTAAGTACAAGCCACAGGTGCTGCCTGCATACGTCTGCAGAGTCCAACCCTGCAGACAGGAAGCAGTGGGAGAAGAGGGCACTTCCCATGTGAACAGGGCCCAGCCTCTGTTCTCCTGACACCAGGTTGGATACTTCCTCTCTTGGCAGGCTTAGTCAGTCTGTGCTAAGTTCGCAGGGCCTGACCACGCACTGAGCAGGTACCTTGATCTTGAGTAGTTCTGCTGCCCTCAAGCAAGTACCCCCTAGAAGAAGAAACAGTCTGCAGGGATAAAGCCCTTGACCATAGTTCAGAGCAATTCAGCAGCTGCAAGATCCAATGGCAGTGCCTGAGCTCACTCTTCGTCCCAAGCCTATACGGATCTGATAGCCTTTGCAAGGGATACACTCAACTCAGCTAGTGGGCAGTTGGCTGCCTCTCAATTGCACTCTTTAAGCCCACAGTGGTACCCAGCTGCCTGGTATATGGATAAGGGTTCCTCCTGGCACAGACTGATACTTCGGGCACTGGGTGAGGGGTAGGCTTGGGCTTAGCAGCTGGCAGTAGCCGCCACATAGTCAACACCAACAACCACATTGGTTCAGAGCCAGGGGAGAGAAGTCCCAGCCTAGGACAATGCCAACACACAGCAAGAGGCCCAAGAACTAAGAAGCAATGGAGGCTCTCTTGGCCTTGAAGTGTCATAGTCTAGGAAGGAGCTGGATACAATGAACAGGGACTTTAATACTTTGAAACAAAGTGCTACAGCAGGTAATAAAGCCAACTGGGGGGTGGCAGTGGGGGGGGGCGAGCCTAACTTCCCAGAAGTGGCCATTGGGCTGAGCAATAGTTCCACGTGATAAAGCTAGGTGAGGGGTTTGAGGGAAAGCAGAGTAACTAGAAAAGCAAAGGGTAGGATGTGGACCACTGAAAGACCTTGGGTTGCCTCATCTATCCCTACCAGGAGACTTAAAGCCAGTGCCCTGCTTGCAGGGTCCCTGAGCAGCATTCAGCAGACCAGGGCTAACCCAATAAATAGGGAAGGGAAGGTATGTGGCCCCCACTTCAAACCCCACTAGGCCCTCAGCTTAGACACTAGGGTGCTCCCTCCTGGCCTCCATCCCTGCTGAAGGCAAAGGAGCAAGCCTGAGCAATAGGTACCCTCTCTTGTCAGCATCACAGTGGTCTAGATCCCCATGGGGAGTACCAGCTACTAAGAGGCATATACCACTTGGCCCAGAGGGAATAGGACAGAGTTCAACTATGGACCAGGAGGCAAGCTGGTATTCCAGCAAGCACTGTAAGTACATCCTCCAGCAATAGCAAACAGCCCTGCTTCAAGGGAGATGGAAGAAGCTGGGGTTTAAGTCCTTTCTTGAAGGCATAGGCAGTGAACAGCAGGTTGGGGTGGGGCAGTGGGTAGACAAAGCAGAAACCTAACCAGCAGAGTCGGTTCCTATCAGCAGTGCTCCTTCCGCCCACCCCTGAAACAAGGTGACCACAGAGCTGAGGGCTGCCAGTTAACGCCGGCAGAATGGGATAAAAGCAGTTTGAGGTCTATATTCAAGAGCTCTTCTAAACCACGGACAGGTGCCAATAGAGTCAAAGCAAAAAGACCACAAGTTTGCAACCACAACTCTCTGAGGACACTAAGGCTAGGTATAGGTTGGACAGTTTCAAGCCCCTTTAGGGAGCCAGCGGGCCCAGAACATCGCCAGGACCTGGGACAAATCGAACATTCCCACAATCCAAACCACTCACCAGAGAGTAGATATAGAGGAGCTATATGCCCTCCCACCCCGTCTTAGTCCCAGGTCTCTTACTGGTGTCTCTCCCTTGCTTACTTCTCTTAAGCTGGTTTACTTCCCAGTTCCTTATATTCCACATACCAAGTCCCTCAGTTCCTGAGACCTGGAGGCAGACTTACTAGCTGGCAAGTCAGGGTTTCCAGGTTCCAACAAAGCAGAGCTCAAAGTCACTCAGGGGCCTCTCAGCCACTCCCAGGAAAACAGGACCTACAGGCAGGCAACATTATTGCTGCCAAGAAGCCACAGCCAACCAGGAGCTCCAAGCAAAGAGCAGGCCTCAGGGAGCAGCCTTGGCTCCACAGAGCCAGATCACCTCAGGTCAGGGCTACTGCCAAGCTACCAGGCAGGCAAAGGCACAGCCAAGGTGGCACATGCCAACAGTGTAGCCAGTTGGCAGCAAAGGCCAGATCCAAGCAGTAGCACTAGGCCTGGAAGAGGCTGGAAGCTTCTTACCAAGGCCACCAGTAGTATGATCTAACTTCAGAGAGTGCCAGGTAAGCCGGTGCCACAGCCAGCCAACTTCTAAGGCCCACCCCTCCCACTCTCCTTCTGCCCTGGGCCCTGTGCACTGCAGAAATCAAACTGACAGTAAGAGACACCCAGAACATGCCATGGATCTGACAGTATGCTGTGGGAGGAGGAAGAGCCCTCGAAACCCAAGTGAGGAGGCAGTGACAAGGCCCCTTGTGTTGAATGCTGCCTCACAGCTCTGTTGTCTGTCTACTTAAAGGAAACTGAAAACTTGGACTTTTACATGAGCCATAGTTTCCTTTGACCACTATGTACACTATGTGTCTACCTCCTAGCAACTCCAAAGTATGGTGCCATGCCTTTAGGATAGAGACCCCTCCTGCACACTTGGCCTGCTACCTTCTCTCCAAGTCTGTTCTTTCATTTCTCTGTGTGCCACTACTCTGCCAGGCTAGGTCAGCACTGTCCATAGTCTCTAACCATGGCTCAAGAGCCATCATTTTAATTAGTAAATTAAGATGACACTTTGTTCCCCTGACCCCCGTAGGATCCCCAAGACTGGAAATAGTTCAGGTCAGGCCACCTTCCATCTTTGTTTTCTCTAGCCCCTCAACTCTTTTCACACCCCAATCCTATCTTGCCCAGACAGACATGCCTTCAAGCTTCTCCTCTACAGGTTCCTCCCCATCTTCAGTTTCTAAGACAGCCATAAAGCATTCCTTCCCCAGGGAAGCCCCCCCTACGGTGATGGCGTGCTTACCATGAGACAGTGAGCTTGGGGTAGGGGGTGAGAAGAATTAGAGGCCAGGGAAGACAAAGATGGACAGATGTCTGAACAAAAACATTTAGCCCGCTGGTCTGCCAGGGTCCACTGGAACTCACAAGGACCTGCCCCAGATTAGCTTGGCCTACCAGGCATACTGCCACCACCTAACTGGAAGCCTGAGGAACAGGACTGCCCAGTCCCGCTCACCTCTGAAGCCAGTTGGAAGGGAGTCTCAGTCAAGGACTGAGCTGTCTGCTAGCTTCTTCCTACCTTTCCAATTACTCAGCACACAGCCTCCCTGTTGTGAGCAGGGCAATAAATGCCTTATGCAACTTGGGGATCCTCTCTGCTTCCCACTCCATCTCCACTCTGCTTTCTCAGAGGCCCATATCAAGCTATCCCAGAACATGCCTTGCACAAGGGTGAACCCATTGGCATCCTACAGCTCTTTTCAATGAAGGAGGATGAGAGACTGAGGGATGGAACCCTGGCCAAATGTGTGGCTTAGGTAAGGACCGACCGAGCCCCCTGTCTGCCCCGGGGGCCAGACTCAAGGCCTGGGTACAAGGCTTCCAGATGTAGAATCCCAAAGGCTCCTTTGAGTACACTACATGATGAGCACATGGCTATGCACACAGACAGCAGACAGGCTCTATTTACAAAAATAAAACCCCACTGAAGGCCCACTGAGGACTCCAAGCTGGCCAAGAAAAAAGGACAAGGGTCGTAGGGAGGCCCTCTCCAAGTCACAGTCAGCTTCTCAGTCAGCCTGGCACTCAAGTACAGAGCAAGAGGTGGCCTTGCAAGAGATCTTTCTTCTCCTCCTGCCTCACCCACTTTGTTCATGCAAAGAGAAGGACTGAAGCACAGGGGACAGAAGTAAGAGCTAGACTATGGTCTGTCCAACTGGGTGATTTATCCCTCCTTCCCTTCTATGAAGTAACTCTGGCAAGTCACTTCTTCCACACTTAGCCCACTGGCTAAAAAAACAGTATCTATGTCTCTTCTCCATCCTCTGAAGTAAGTCAGTGTTCCCTTGCACTCATCTGCCCTGACACAGCTACCACAAGCATGTGGCAAGTCAAAGGACCAATGCTGTTGAGAAGCAGGGCCCCTGGGAGGTTTGGTCTTCTTCTGACCTGAAGGCCCCTTGGACACACTAGCCTCTGCCAGACTCACCACACTTGGAACGTCTGTATCCTCCTGGACACCCTCCAGACCTGAAAGTCCTGCCAGGTACTACTTGGGATCATCTTCCTGGAAGGCCTCAGGCAAGGACACGTGGCCACCGCCCACAGTACCCCAGTGACTTCCTGTGCCTACTACAGACACACAGTGATTACTTCAGCACCTCCCTGACTTCAGTCTTGAGGACTCTCTACCTTGAGCTTCACAAAACCCAGTTCGGTGCCTCTAGACCACCAAGGCAGGGCTCTGAATTAGACCGGCTGCAACCAAGTTCTAGCTCTGCTACTCTCTAGCAGGGTGGCATAGGTTCGGTCACTTAATCTTTCCTGGCCCAGTATCCTCACCCACAAGTAGGGCAGATGGTCAGGTATTTGGGTAGCCCAGCAAGTTCCTGCCATCAGCAAGTACAAAACTGGAGAAAAAGATTTTCTCCACTGCTATTTCCCACCTGGTAGCTCCCCAGCTTGTGGTTTTTACCACTCTGGCCTCAGTGCCTCTCCAGATGGCTAAGAGGATTGATGAAGATACCCTGTGCAAAACACTCAGCACTATGACTCGCACAGTCTGGGCACTAAGATTCTGGTGGCTCTGTGAACTGCTGCTCCTAAGGCACTGTCAGAAGACAAGGCTAAGAAACAGCCCCAGGAATCACCTGTTCCACCTGTTCCAATTGGATCAGATGGAGCTGAGCTGTTGCCATGGCACTCAACACACTGAAAAACACCAGCTAGGAAAGCAGGCGTTGCAGGGGTGGGGCCTAAAGCTGCTGTCAGTCTGACACCGCCCATACTGCCAATAGCACATCTGCCATCCAGAGGTCCCTAGCGTTGGGAAGACATTCTGTCATGTCTAGGCCCAGGTTCTAAGCAGGTCTAGTCACCTCAGTCCCTACTCCAACTTATAAACAACAAGGTCATAGTAGTAGAGAGATGGTCAAGGCTCCTGGGCTACAAGAGCAATGTGGGAGGGGTGCGGGCAGAGGGAACACCAACCTAGGAACCCCCATCTCTTGGGTTAAATAAAGACCACAGAAGCCAAAGCCGTAGCCTTGGCTGTCCTGGACTCACTTTGTAGACCAGGCTGGCCTCGAGCTCACAGCGATCTGCCTGCCTCTGCCTCCCTAGAGTGCTGGGATTAAAGGTGTGTGCCACCACGCCTGGGGCCAAAGCCGCTTTTAAGAGGCTCGGGTTCCAACATCACTGCTCTCTGCAGCCACATCTGCCCAGCAGTACCCAGGTGCCTCAATGCCAGCTCCTTTCTCTTTATTACTCCTGCCCCCAAAGGAGGCTTTATCCAGGATGAGAACCCGGGAAGGCTGCCTGGGCTCAGCTGGGTTCAGAGAACCTGTGGCTTCTTGCCAGGAGGAAGAAGGAAAAACAGAGGTGAAATCCAGAATATGTATGCTAAGTAAGTCCTGGAACTTTCCAGACTTTCCAGGACGTGGGGGCAAGTCAGGGCAAGGGAAAAGCTGACAGGTACGGTCACAGTTGCTGGCTAAGGGTCTAGATGAACAGGTGAACCAGCAGCCTGGGCTGGGTCCTGTGTTCAATCCCAGGCCCCAAACACCTCTGCTGAGTAAGGGGAGGGGGTGCACCCCATGACCTGGGGTTAGGGGGGCTAGAGCCTGGGCCCCTTACAATACAGCAATAGTACTGCTGTAGCGACTCCCCTGGCCAGACATGGTACACTCTTCATTCCGACTCAAAACCGAAAGGTGGGTATTACTTCCCCCTTTTTACAAAAGAGGACACTGAGGCTCAACGGCACAAGGTAGCAGTTAGAGCCACTCTGAGCCTGTTTCCTCCTCCGTAAAAATGGCCCCCCAGGGGTCTCCTCTACTCCTGCTCCACAGCACAGTCAAGGGGTTGAGCAATGGTAGTAAAAGTGCGCAGGGCACCAATAATTGCTAGCTCTTGAGATCAGGGAGCCTGGGTAATTCACCCAAAGCCACTTAGCCTAAAAGCAGCTGACTCCGGGGTGGAGGTGGGCCATCGCTAAGCACAGCCCTCTGACCCTGTGCTTCACAGGCAAGGGATTGCAGCCACCCCCACCTCAAAGGGCAGCCCTTTCCAAATTCCTCAGATAAGCAGCACCGGAGGCCCAGCACACAGAACAGGCAGGCACCGCACTCTATCTATCCACAGGTTCCAAAATCTCAACCAGGCCACAGAGCTTGTCATCTCCCAACAGGCCATGTTTGGTTGACAACTGCCTCTGTCAAAGTCCCTGGCAACCCATTTACTTCCTCTTTCTGGGGCTCATTATCCCAATCTGTAAAACACACCTCTGCGAATCGCAGAACAGTGAGGCACTTCTTGCAGCTAACTAGGCCCACAAACCTAAGGAGCAAAGGACAGATTAGGTAAGAGGGGCAAGCATCCCAGGCCCTGAGCCAGGGGCCTGTCTACCGCAACTTCTCTCTATACAACTCTGATGGAGAAACCTGTATTAGGTGCAGAAGGGGAAACAGGAACCCAGAAAGAGGCCGAACTTGAGCCCCCATCTCCCATCAGTTGGACTCTAAGGACCTCTGCAGGCAGACCAGGGCTGTGTGACCCCCATGAGCTCAGTGCGCAAAGGGCATACTGGGAACTCAGAATCTCAGTAGCAATAAACTGGGAAGCCGGACCTACCAGGATGATGAGCAACACAAAACCAAACTCCAGGGCTTTTTTTCACAGAGGAAAGCAGTCTCCCTGACAGGGCCATTTGCAATGCAAAGCAGCCCAGCTTCAGCCAGAGGAGGGCAGTCACTCAAGAGGGGGCTGGGCAACCCCAAATCCAGCCACCACCCTCAATCAAATCCAGGGAGTGCCTGAGACTGGGCTTTCCCAGCCAAAGGGAGACTGCCAGAGAACCTGTGGCTGGCCCAAGCTCTCAATCATATGACAGCCACAAGAGCCAGCTTGGTGGCAAGGTGGCTGGGACACCCCTTTAGGTGCAAATCTCACACAGCTCTCTCCATGCAAGTTTGCAAAACCGGTGACTTGGGGAATGCGTGCAGGGCCCTGAGGGGTTTCTAACTGGTCACCTGCAGACAAGTGCCTGGCACCCTGCCAGCTCACTCGGACCCAAGACTTCCCCCAGCCGAGCCCCTCAGCCAGTCCCCAGCAGAGGCTTCCTCCCTTCTAAGCGGCTAGACCTCACTCAACAGCACCCCTCACCCTTCCCCGCAAACGCGATAGCCTCAATGCCTACCTGGAGGACAAGCTGACAAAATCCCCGCCATCCAGCAGCCGGACCTTGCAAAAGAGGACCCCGTTCACGAAGGGGACCGCTGTCAGCTCCTCCAGAGTGAAAGTGGTTTGGAATTTGAATTTCTTCTTCTTCATCAAAAAAGCCATGAGCGAGTTCCCTGAGTATGAAGCCCGCAGGGCCAAAAAAAAAAAAAAAAAAAAAAAAGAGAGAGAGACAAATAAAAAATAAAAAAAGAGGGGGGATCCTAGAAATCCTCAGGATTCCTTCCCCGACAATACAATCCCCTCCTCAAAAACACCAGAACTGGATCCAGTCCAGATGGCGGCAGAGGCTGCGGGGCAGGAGAGGATCGAAGTCCGGAGCCCTGGCCGGGTCTGAGCGATCAGTCCCGTGGGCCGGTTGCTTTCACGCTCGGGGGGCCCGGGCTCCACCGGCATGTAAACAGCGAGGCGCGGCCCCGGCGGCGGGGGCAGGCGTGGAGGGCGGCTCGCGAGCTGGCAGCAGCATCCCCAGCCGCGGGGCCCGGCGGACCGGTGAGACTGAGACGGCCGGGCGAGCCGCGGGAGGCCCAAGCTGCGGCCCCGCCTCCGCCCCGCTGGCGGCCAGGGGAGGCGCCCAGGCGACGCACACGCCTCCGCACCTGGCGCACCGGGGCCTGCGCAGGTGAGGCGGCGGGAAGCGGAAGCCACTCAGTGACCGCCGGGGCTCCGGGGGGACTGCTCCGAGAAGCGCTGCCGGCCGGGGGACCTGTGCTGGTCGGCCTCCGTCTCAGTCCTGAGAATCACACCGCGCCTGCCCCGACGGAGTTGTGAGGCGCCTTCCGACCCGGCCGGGTGGCTTCTGCCTCGTTCAGCTCCCCAGGAGCACAGCGGCGCCGTCGCCCGCACCTCCGGACGCAGCCGGCTGAGCCCGACGCAGCTCGGCGCTGCTCGGAGAATGCCGAAGCCCCAGCGGGACCGCCCGCGGAGCCACGGCCGAGCGCGGCAGGGGGCGGGGCGCTCGAGGTTCACAGCCAGCCTGCGATTGGACGGCCCGACTGTACGAATGCGGACTTTTATTGGCTGGCGGTGGCGTTGGGCGGGGCTCGCGGAGGCAGAGCCGGTTCAGGGCGCTTGGATTGGAGTGCTCGAGTAGCTGGACCCGCCTCCATGAAAGCGGTGGGAGGGGGGGTAGGGGACCTAGAGGGGGGCCGGAGAGGCGGTGGGAGGTCGCGGGGTGGGCGGCCGGCGCTGGCAAGAACCGGAGAGGAGCGCGAGCCCAAGAAAGGGAGAAACAATGACTAGGAGAAGCAATCTGGAAACTAGGGCTGGACCGGCCTGCCCGGTCCCGCCAAGACCTGAGCTCGATGAGCACTGCAGCAGGCTGAGGAGGTAGTGAGCCTCTCCCGCCCCCCATTTCTCAGGAAAACGACTCTCGCAGGGGGTGTCCCAAGAAAGCAGAGCTTTCTCGCTTTCTCTGAATGTGACAAGCGTCTGCCCTGGCGTTGTCGCTCGTGAAGATCCTGTGGAGCCCTGCAGCCTTGTGACCCAGCTTGCCTCCGTTCCAGGCCGTTATCTAAGGCTTTTGTTCTTTGGTTTCTTGGATAAGTTACGGCAGAGGACACTTTGGGGAGCCTCGTACTCTCCAGCCGTCGGCATTTTGTAATTCTTTTTTTTTTTTTTTTTTATCCGGCTCGCCAGTGTTTTAGGGGCTCGGGCGGTGAGTCAGGCAGGCCCCTCAGTAAGAGGACTGGATGATCACAGAGGGAGCTGCAGCCCGCTGAAGAGCTCAAGTAGACGGATATACAGGAGGCATGTAGCTTTTGGATTGGGAAGGCAACTCAAAAGGGTTCAGACACAAAGCAGTCCAAACATCAGGGGACACGCAGTGGCAGCCACCAGAGGCCTGCTGGCCAGGCAGCAGGGTACTCACACGGTTTTGAGCACCCCTGGACGTATTCTAATTTGAGAGAAAAGGAGATCAGGCTAGACTCTGGCACAGTCTTGCAGACCAGAGCAAAGAGAGCCGTCGCCTGGTGGTGGTGCTTTTTTGTTTTGTTTTGTTTTTTGAGACAGGGTTTCTCAGGTTAATACCCTTGGCTGTCCTGGAATTCTCTTTGAAGACCAGGCTGGCCTCAAACTCAGAGATTCACCTGCCTTTGCCTCCTGAGTGCTGGGATTAAAGGCGTGCACCACCACAACCTAGTTTTTTGAGCTAGATAATGACTTGCTTGTTCTGGCCTCAGGTTATTTAGAGGAAAGAAAATGGGGAATGGGTGACTGAGAGGCCAGTTTTGATCCAGGCAGGAGATAAGGCCTGCAAGACTTCACTGTGGAAGATTAAGGAGAGTTTTGGGCTGGTTGGGATTCACTGATACCGTGTCTGGACATGTAAATGAAGACTTTGATGTCTGAGCTTGCATCTCAGTAGCGTGGGTGGCAATCTGTACCTCTCACAGGGTCTGTGTAGCCTTCACTGTCCTCGACTCCTTTGTAGACCAGGCTGGCCTCGAACTCACAGCAATCCGCCTGCCTTTGCCTCCCAAATGCTTGGATTAAAGGTGTGTCCCACCGCCACCGCCACCAGGCCTAACCTGTACCTCTCTTAATTGTCCCATAATATATGTAGAAGACACAGGCAGATTGGAGGAAAAAATGCACTAATCTAGTCCTCCCTGATATAGCTGGGCATATCTTTTTACAGGTGGGGAAGTAGAGGTTTTGTCCTCTTAAAAATAAATTACAGAGCTGGGCGTGGTGGTGCACACCTTTAATCCCAGCACTCGGAGGCAGAGGCAGGCAGATCTCTGTGAGTTCAAGGACAGCCTGGCCTGCAAAGGGAGTCCGGGACAGCCAAGACTACACAGAGAAACCCTGTCTCAGAAAACCAAAAATAAATAAATAAATTACATTTTTTATGTGAATAGGTACATGTCACACAGAGTGGTGGAGGACATGGAGAATAACTTGTGTTCTCTGCTTCTACCATGTGGGTCATAGAGAGTGAACTCAGGTTATCAAACTTGACAGCAAGCTCCTTTACCTGTTGAGTCTTCTTGATGGTTCTCCCCCACCCCCACCCCCCGAGACAGGGTTCCTCTGTGTAGCCTTGGCCATCCCGGACTCACTTTGTAGACCAGGCTGGCCTCGAACTCACAGCGATCCGCCTGCCTCTGCCTCTGCCTCCCGAGTGCTTGGATTAAAGGTGTGCACCACCACGCCCAGCTCTTTTTTTTTTTTTTTTTAAACATGGTATCTCCACGTCTGTAGCCCTGGTTGGCTAGAGGTGACCCTCTTGCCTTTATTGATTAAGCCCTAAGATTACAGGCTTGTGCTTCCACACCAGACTTGGCCTAGAGGGTTTCAATTCCTTGCCTGGACTCTCAACCTTTACCTCTAGACCTGCTCCATCAGGGAAGAGCCTGTGGCCTTTAAAGAGATATGGGAGAAGTCAACCAAGGATGTCAGGAGGCCTAACTGCGTCCTCAGTTTCAACTGTGTGTAATCTCAGGCAACTCCAACCAAAAGTAAAGTCTGCTTTGCCACCAGCCTTGGCTCCATTCGGCTCTGTGCAACCGAAAGACCCAGGAACTGTCTATTCTTTCTTACTTCCCAGATGGTACAAAAAGTGTGCTACCAGAACAGGATGCAAAAATTCATGTGGTAAACTCTAGTTAGAATGCTGGCTATGGCTCAGGGACAGCCTGGTCTACAGATCAGGTTCCAGGACAGCCAGGAGCTTAGTTGGGGGCACTGAGGCTTAGGATGTACAGGTGGCAGTGGGAGTGTCCCATGTGATATAGTGAGGACTGCTTTCTTTAGAGCCAGCAGTACCAAGCTCAAAATCTAGCCAGCATACCATTGGCAGTTTCTGGCACAGAAGCTTGGGTGAAGCTTTGCATGCACAGAAAAGATCGTGGAAGAGCTTCTTCCAGGAGAGATTAGGCTTACTGCCTGTACTCAATACTCCAGTAAAGGGGCTGGAGAGATGGCTCAGTGGTTAAGAGCACTGGCTGCTCTTCCAAAGGACTTGGGTTCAATTCCGAGCATCCACATGGCTGTTCATAACTGTAACCCCAGTCCCAGGGGATCAGACACCCTCACATACAAATACAAGCTGGCAAAACACCAATATACATAAAATAAAAATAAAGGGAGCCAGGCATGGTGGTGCATGCCTTTAATCCCAGCACTTAGAGGAGAGGCAGGTGGATCGCTGTGAATTCGAGGCCGGCCTGGTTGACAAAGTGAGTCTAGGACAACCAAGGCTACACAGAGAAGCCCTGTCTTGAAAAAATAAGTAAATCATTTTTCAAAAGTCTTTGAAAGAACACTCCAGTAAAAGAAACAAGAATGAAAAGTAGGTTTATTCCATGTGGTCATATTGGGGAAAGGAACAAGTAAACGCAATGACATCCCAAAGTCACTGGGCTACTGATGGGAGGTTTAGGTTTAAATAGAGGGCAAGCAGTATGGGAGTACCATCATCACGTCACTCCTGCCAAGTGTGGTGACACATGCCTGTAATCCCAGGACCCAGGAAACTGAAGCTACAGAATTCCCAGCAAGGCCAAGCTTATCTCAAAAAGAAAGTGGGAGCTGGGCAAGGAGTCAGAGGCAGGCAGATTGCTGTGAGTTCAAGGCCAGCCTGGTCTACAAAGGGAGTCTAGGATAGCCAGGGCTACAGAGGGAAATCCTGTCTTGAAAATAAAAAAGTAGGCAGGGGAAGAAAGGAACTTCAAAGGAGACACCTTAAACTTTTTCACCTCTAATTGCCCATTTCTTCCCTTGCAACTTTTCTAGAATGTTGTGCCTATGAAAGACTCAGGAAGCCAGGTGTGATGGTGCACGCCTTTAATCCCAGCACTCAGGGAGTCAGAAGCAGGCAGATCTCTGTGAGTTTGAGGCCAGCCTGGTCTGCAAAGCAAGTCCAGGACAGCCATGGCTACACAGAGAAACCCTGTTCCAAGGGGTGGGGTGGGGTGGGGGGAGACTCAGGAGTAGAGAGACGAGAGGGTCTGAGCAAGTATCTGTGGCATCTCCTGCCAGCAGCCTATTCCTTCAGTGCCCCAGCTCCCAACCCTTTACTGCCCTGCCTTGCTGAGGCCTTAATTAGATGAATAAGGGACCTAACTGATGCCAAGCAGGACCAGTTCAGACTGATAGTCTTGGGGGAAAGATCTAGGGAGATAGTCTGAGCTGGAGGTTCTGATTCAGGCATGGCTAAGGGGTACCTCGGAGGTGTCATCTCAGCTGAGACCTTCAGTAATTCAGGAGACCCAGCCACACACGGTTGCACTAGGGGCAGAGGCAAAAGTTTGCATATTTAGGGGACTCTATGTGACTTCTGTCATCCCAGCACACAGATGGCAAGAGCGTTGCCACAAGTTGGAGGTCATCTTCATCTCCGTAGCAATTTCCAGGCTGGCAGGGCTAAGTCGTAAGCCACAGACAGGAGGCTGAAGCCAGTCCTATGGGTAGAGACAGAATGACGGGAAGAGAAAGGGAACACACATCACAGGGAGCGCTGGTAGGTAGGTCCTGCAGCGTTGTGTTACTGCTCACTCAGAGCTGTGCGGGCAAGGGCTGGAGAGGGGACTTAGCAGTAGAAGCGGTTGCTGTATGTAAGCCTGCCAGCCTGAGTTTGGTCCCCAGAATCCATCATGGAGAAACAAAACTGACTCCTGAAAGTTGTCCTATTTCGTGTTTAAAAGGAAAGCCACAAGTATCAAGCTGCCGATCATTGGAACTGCCTGGAAGAAGAAGACGGGAAAGAGAGAAAATGTCATGCTTAGCCTGACATGGAGGCCAGCTGTGTGGCCTACAGGCAGCCACAGGGTGGCTAGGGGAGCTTTAGACAAGCAGTGAAGGCCCCTGTGGTAGGAAAAGCATGCTTAGAAAACGGATAATAAGGTGGAGCCTGGTGGCGCACGCCTTTAGTCCCAGCACTCGGGAGGTAGAAACATGCGATCGCTGTGAGTTCGAGGCCAGCCTTGTCTACAAAGCGGGCCCAGGACAGCCAAGGCTATATACATAAAGAAACCCTGTCTCAGAAAAAATAAAAAACAAAACAGCTGCATGGCTGTGCCTCTAAAAGTGACTATCAAATACAACTTTTATTTATTTATTTATTTTTGTTCGTGTGCTTTGTCTACATGTACATCTGTGTACCACATTCATGTCTGGTGCCTGAGGAGGCCAGAGAGCCTGTCAGATCTCCTGAAATGGAAACGACAGATGTGGGTGCTAAGAAGTAAACCCAGGTCCTCAGGAAGAACAGCCAGTGCTCTTGACCACTGAGCCATCTCTCCAGCCCCCCAGAGAGTTTGCTACCTGTGGAGTAGCCTCAGTGTTTTTTTGTTTGATCGGATGCCGTCCGCAGTGTTCTTGATTAGAGTCAAGTGACAGTTAGCAGCAAGGGTTCAAGCATAGCAAAGACGTGGAGGAGAATGAAGACATTGTGTGTGACCACAGCCTTCAGATCAGAAGAGCAAGGAGAGAAAGCAGGGCGCCACAGAGAACCTTCCTCTTCTGTGCTGGGAGGGTTTTGTTGTTGTTGTTGTTGGTTTTTTTTTTTTTTTTTTTTTTTTTTTTTTTTTTGGTCAACTTGACACAAGCTAGCGTCACCTGAGAAGAGAGGAAGAGAGGCCCTCACTTGGGAAAAATGCCTCCACCTGATTGGCCTGTAGCCAAGTCTGTAGGAGTTTTTTCTTGATTGCCCATTGAGGGGCAGTGTCACCCCTGGGCAGGTGGTGCTGCTTGTAGAAGGAAGCAGGTTGAGGAAGCCCCGGGGTGCAAGCCAGGAAGCAGCTCTCCTCAATGGCCTTTGCCCCAGGTTCCTGTTCTGCTCAAGTTGCTGCCATGGCAGTGCCCAGTGGTAGAGAGTAAGCCAATTAAGCCCTTTTCCTGCCCAGATTGCTTTTGGTTATGGTCTTTATCACAGCAACAGAAAGCAAACTGACACACCATCTCCTGCTATGGCAATACTCTGTGGCCCTGTTGTCCGCTCTGGCCCATTGTAGCAGGAGCCGCAGAGTCAAGCCCACCAGGTTCTTTTATCTAGTTCAAAGCCTGCCACATAACACGTTTCAAAACTGTTTGAGCCGGGTGTGGT
Organism: Acomys russatus; assembly: GCF_903995435.1. Taxonomy (NCBI): domain Eukaryota; kingdom Metazoa; phylum Chordata; class Mammalia; order Rodentia; family Muridae; genus Acomys; species Acomys russatus. The sequence continues at coordinate 50,815,436 of NC_067160.1, forward strand.
GGTGCTGCACGCCTTTAATCTCAGCACTCGGGAGGCAGAGACAGAATCTCTGTGAGTTTGAGGCCAGCCTGATCTACAAAGAGAGCCCAGTACATCCAGGGCTACACAGAGAAACCCTGTCTCAAAAAAAAAAAAAAAAAAAAATCCCACCCCACCCCCCCAAAAAAAACTGACCAAATGTATCTGTATGTGGAGATATAGGGGAATGGCTACATAGTGGACAGATACATGAGTGGGTACGTGCATGGATGAGTGTGTGAACGGGTGGGGGTGTTGGATGAAGGACTGATTGCGCATCCACTCCTCAAGATAACCATTGACTGGGCTAAAGACATTGCTCAGTGGATAAAAGTGCTCACTGTACATACCTGATAACCTGTTTCAGTACCAGACCCCACTGTGGTAGGGGAGACACATTCTTGAAAGCTGTCCTCTGAAATCCACAAGTACACCATGATATGCACACTCCTACACACACACACACACACACACACACACACACACGCACACACACAAGTTTTTTTAAATTTAATTCAATGTGTAGCAGGTCGAGGCCCCACACACCTGTAATCCCAGCACTCGGGAGGCAGAGGCAGGCAGATCTCTGAGTTCAAGGCCAGCCTGGTCTACAAAGTGAATCTAGGACACAGAGAAATCCTGTCTTGAAAAAACCAAAAAAAAAACAAAGCAACAACAACAACAACAAAACAATTCAATATGTATAGTTCTAGTCACTGCAGAGGCTAAAGCAGGAAATTGCTCCAACTAAGGTTCCATGCCAGCCTAGCCAACAAACAGGACCCCATATCAAAACTTTTTTCATGCAGAATTCCTCTTGTTTGAGAAAAGGGTCTCACTATAGCCCTGGTTGGCCTTGTATTTGCTGTACTTATACAGAGTGTCCTCAAACTCATAGCAGTCCTCCTGCCTCAGCATCCAAAGTGCTGGGATTATAAGCATGTGTTATAACACCCAGCTCTCGTCCTTTTCACAAATGACCCAACTGTAATACTTCCGTGTGCATGGGGAAAATAGGTACACAAACCAGCCTGACCTACCCATGTAATGAGTTCCAGGCCTGCCAGCACTACAGAGTGAGACTGCCTACCAACACGCAAGACAGCCCTGCATGCTGTGTATTATGGGGAGATCCTGGAAGGAAGAGAGATGCCCCCAGGACAAGGACTGCGTGTCCCCCCTACTCCATCCTGGATGTCCTATAAGGCAGGTGGCATCAATGGGCTCCTGAGAGGCTGCCAAGGCCGATATGTGCTAGGGTGGAAGGTGACCACAGTTCTCACAGAACAATGTGTAAAGGGCAAGCTTGGTTTTGTGAAGGAAAATAAGAGCTGTTTATGTAGGCATAGAAAAGATAATTGGGAGGGATACACCCGAAAGGGTTGTTTGCAGAAGCTTCCATCTGAGAGGCTTTGGGAAGACATTGGTTTGAGTGATCCCAGCTCTTCTGGGTCGGGGTGTGGTGCAGCAGTAAAGCATTACCTAGCATTTACAAAGCATGTGGAAGCTGAGCTCCAGCACCACACGCACCACGCACGCACCCACGCACGCACGCACCCACGCACGCACGCACGCACAAAGTACATTAAGAAAAAACGCTTCGAGCCGGGCGTGGTGGCACATGCCTTTAATCCCAGCACTCGGGAGGCAGTGGCAGGAGGGTTGCTGTGAGTTCGAGGCCAGCCTGGTCTACAAAGTGAGTCCAGGACAGTCAAGGCTACACAGAGAAACCCTGTCTCGAAAAATAAAAAAAAAAAAAAAAGAAAAAGAAAAAGAAAAAATGCTTCAGGCCTTTGTTTACTTTTTATGATAGAATGAGTTAGGCGTGTTGCTGTTTATTTGAGACGCTACAGTATCAGCTGCCCTCAAACTCGCTATGCAGCCAAAGATGACCATGAACTCCTCATCTTCCCTTCTCTAGCCCCAGGTGCTGGGATGACAGGCATGGGCCACCATGTCCAGCTTCCTCAGTGCTGGCATGGAACATATGACTCCATGTGCTAGCATGTAGCAAGCATGCTACAGCTGAGCTGTTACATCCCCACACCTGCATTCCTCTGTGCCATTTAACGACATTAATTACAATAATATCATAAACAAAAGCCCATGCCCATTTCTGTCCTCCTCTGTAAAAAGCCAAGTTCCTACTTAGCCTGGCATGTAGACCCTTTTAGAAGTAGCCGCTCCGACCCTCTGCCCACCTCCCTCAGACCCCTCCTGCCCATCTGATAATATCACTCAGTGTCTGGCGCTAGCTCACGCATCCACACCTCACCCTTCCCCCTCTGAATCAAGGTCCACTCCCTGCTCTGCGTCCGCATGGTACCAAGCACGCACATGCTCAGAAAATGAGGGCCCAAGGTCCTGTTTACTCTCCCCTGCCAGGGCTTAGAAGAAGCCCTGGCCACCGTAATTGAAAGAAAGAAACGGAGAGAAGAGACTAGAGACTGATCAAAAGAGAACCAGACACAAGAGAAACAAAGGTAGGCATGGTAAATATCACTCCCCCAAATCCCCTTGAGGGCAGCCTACCCAGCTGGCCCAGGCTCTCTGTCACCTGACCCCCAGCACAGAGCCTTGCTCACACAACCTCGCCATGCCAAGCAGCCTTCCGGGCCGAGCTTGCCAAGGGCAGCCAATGCTGATTCACCAGTGACTGGGCTCCAATTATTTGCAGAACCGGAATGGCAGCCGAGCTACCAAAGCAGTTGACCAAGGACGTATTGATTTGTCTTGGGCTCCTTGCTGTCATCTGAGCCAGCCACACAAAAAGATAAAGACTCCAAAGAACTCGCCCACAGCAATCCATCCTGCTTAAGCCTCCTACGGCTGAGTCCACAGCCCTTTGGATAATGCGCCAACTCTGCCCTTTCCAGCCCAAGCCTGACCATCACTCACAGGGCAGTCATGGTTCATAGCACGGGATCTGGAGTCAGCCATCCTGCGTCCGGCCCAAGGCTTATTGACTCAAAGGGTGTTTGCAAATTTACCATTGAGCGATGCCCCAAGCTGCCTACTAATGTTGGATACAGTGACATTGACATGTCCCAACAATGTACAAAGCCACATACATTTCCATGGCTTCTAACCTGTTGGAATATACAAGCAAGAAAAGCTGTATTATTCCACTTAAATCTCTCTCTTCAGCATATTTTCCTTTTTTAAAAACTATATTTCTTCTACAAATTGTCTATTTTCTTTTTCGTTTCTTTTGTTTTTGTTTTATTTTTCTAGAGACGGGGTTTCTCTGTGTAGCCTTAGCGTCATTGTCTATTTCTTTTTTTCTTTTTTTTTTTTTTTTTGTCATTGTCTATTTCTAAACTGAGATAATAGTATTTTTTTATTTGTAGCAGCTTATTATATAATGTGAATACCAACTGCTGCTATGTATGTATTGAAGTATTGCTCTCATTTAGTAAATAATCTTTTTTTTTTTTTTTTTTTTTTTCGAGACAGGGTTTCTTTGTGTAGCCTTGGCTGTCCTGGACTTGCTTTGTAGACGAGGCTGGCCCTGAACTCACAGCAATCCGCCTGCTTCTGCCTTCCTCATGCTGAGATTAAAGGTGTGTGCCACCACGCCCGGCGCTAGTAAATAATCTTTAGATTTCATTTGGTATTGTGTTTCCTCATAGGGACCCTTACTAAGTCTGAACTAAGATACCAGCATCAGTTGACTTCAGCGGAGAATACACTGGATGGAGAGTGACTAGTAGTTTTTTGTTTTGTTTTTTTTACGACAGGGTCTTACTATGTAGCCTTGGCTGTCCTGCAACTAACTATGTAGACCAGGCTGGCCTCAAACTCTCGAACTCACAGCAACCCACCAGCCTTTGCCTCCCGAGTGCTGGGATTAAAGGCAAAAATGTGTAGCTCAGGTTGGCCTCGAACTCGTGATCTCCTACCTCTGCCTCCTACAGTAAATCCTACCAGTGTGTGCCACCACAACCAGCTCACAGCAGTCAAGATTTGTGAATATATGTAAAAGCCTAGGCCTGACATGGCAACAATGGAGCTTGATGTAATATGGGTCCTCAAGGCAGGCTTCACAGAGGAAGTAGCAGAAGTCAGCCAGGGGAGGCAGCTTTGGTGGGAAAGAGGCAGCCGACTCATAACAGGAGAAGAGTCTAGAATTTTCCAGAAGGATGGGCAAGCTAGCAAGGAATACAAGCCCAGGGCTGCTTTTTAAAATCTATATAGAAGGCCCCAGGGGAGGTTGGTAAGCCCAAACCAGATCCATGTGGCCTTTGGCTGCCCACAGGACTTCACCTTTCCCCTCTCCATCTGCTGCCGCATCTCAGAACTCCTCAAGGACACAGGTGCCTAGACCTGCCTTCTGTCTGAGATATGCCCTGAGTTCAGATCCCAGCCCTGCCACTCCTTGGCCCTATAGCTTTAAGGAAATCATTAACCTGTTTCACCTCCAGTGTCCTCACCTGTATAAGGAAGATAAGGACACCTTCTTTGCACAGTTACATAAGGCATCGGGGAAAAGGACAGGACACAGAGACATCCAGGAAGTCAGTGGAGGCTCCCCTAGACGTAGAGGCATGGGCTGCCTGAGATCGCTTTTGGGCAGCCTACCCAAATGCTAGGCTACCTCCAAAGAGGCCTGGGCAACTTAGAGTGGCTCTTTTTCATCTTTTCAAACTCCCGCCCAGAGGCCAGATGTGGGCTGCAGGAATGGAGCTTACATAAGCTGGCAGGACCTTTCACCCAGTGATCAGAGTTGTGTTCCCCACAGAGAAATGCCCAGGGTCACCACCCTGTCCTTAGACACCTGAATACACAGAGCCCTTTAGCCTTCGCTGAGCTGTGCATAGTTGCTAAATTCTTAGTCATACTCCTCAGACCGAAACTGGTATTGTTCTTTTTAAAGATTTATTCATTTTATTTTATGTTTTGCCTGCAGTGCATGTCTGTGAAAGTGCCATAGCCCTTAGAATTAGAGCTACAGTCAGGTGTGAGCTGCCATGTGGCTGCTGGGAATCAAACCCCGGGTGCTCTGGAAGAACAGCCAGTGCTCTTAGCTGCTGAGCCATCTCTCCAGCTCTGACTACCGATAGGGCCAGATGTGGCATTCCTGAGTTTCAGCTTTCTCACTTGTGAAACGGGCTTTGTGGCTATACTAGCCTTGTGGATGTGACAGTGTTCAAAGAACCATCTATGATGCGGAACACTCTCTGTGCATTATAGAATATATATAAAAAAAGAAGACTTTGTGAAAATGCCTAGCAACAGGAAGCACTCATCAGACTATTAACAGCCTGTTGTTGGTGCTGCGTCATTTGAGACAGGATTGAATAGACAGACACTAAGCTAGCCTGAAACTTGATCTACAACCAGAGATGACCCTGAGACCCTGATACTCCTGCTGCCACTCTCCTATTGCAGATGTGTGTCACCACACCTGGTCTGTGAGGATCCAGCCCCAGGCTGTGTGCCACGTCAGGCAAGCACTCTACCAACTGAGCTACAGCCCCAGCCTGACCAGCCGCTGCCCAATGTGCGTTTTTTGCTCATCTGACTTCCCCAGGGACAGTAGGGAACTTACACTGTTGGAGTTTCCCATGAATCCCAACTTCCTGATAGCCCAGGACCAGGGACTGGGCCTGGGTACCTTAAATTTTAATGTTCTGGCTGGGTGTGGTGGCGTATGCCTTTAATTCCAGCACTCCCTCAGGAGGCAGAGGCAGGCGGATTGCTGTGAGTTCGAGGCCAGCCTGGTCTACAAAGGGAGTCCAGGACAACCAAGGCTGCACAGAGAAACCTTGTCTCAAAAATAATAATAATAATAATAATAATAATAATAATAATAATAATAATAATAATAATAATAATAATAATAACCTTAATGTTCTACTTAATCCTAGCATCCTGCTACCTCTCACATTTCAGTCCCCACTTGGGGAACCATGGACGGTGGACAGGTTGCTGCTTGTTCTGTCTTGCTTCTGGGTGCTCTGATTCTGCCTCTCAGAGCCCAAACTGCGCCTGGCCTCCTCCTCTCTTCAATCACTGGGTCAGCAAGGGTCACTCGCATGTCAGGCCCTGCCTCAGCCGCTGAGTGAGCGCAGGCAAATTGCTTACCCTCTTTCAGCTTCCATTTCGGAACTCTTAAAATATGAATCGTCCTAATGGCCATTTAGAAGGTGTTTGTGAGAAGAGGATTAAAAAATGGAGGGCTGCAGAGATAGATGGCTCGATGGCTTAGGGACACTTAGTACTCTCCCAGGGGAGGCACCTTTGGTTCCCAGCACCTACATGGGCAATCACAGCTGGCTGCAGCTACAGTTTTATGGGAGCAGACATACTTGCAAAACACCCAAGTGTGTAATAAAGAATAAATTATTTTTTAAAAATGTTTAAATGGCCGGGCAGTGGTGGCACATGCCTTTAATCCCAGCACTCGGGAGGCAGAAGCAGGTGGGTCGCTGTGAGTTCGAGGCCAGCCTAGTCTACAAAGCGAGTCCACGACAACCAAGGCTACACAGAGAAACCCTGTCTCAAACCGCGCCCCCCCAAAAAAATGTTTAAATGGCCGGGGGCTGTGGTGGTGCACACCTTTAATGCCAGCACTTGGAAGGCAGAGGCCAGCCTGGTCTACAAAGCGAGTCCACGACAGCCAAGGCTACACTGAGAAACCCCGTCTTGAAAAACAAAAGCAAACAAACAAAATGTTTAAATGGAGTACTCACTGTGTGCACTAGGGTGCTTCTGTAGGCACTGGGAGAGAAAGGGCAACCACAGGCTCTGAGGTTTATAATGTATCACCCCCTCAGTGATACAGCTCCAAGGAGGCCTGGTGTTGGCCACCCTGCTTTATTTAAAGGTCTCCATGTTCCCCACCTTGCTTGTCAGAAACAAGAGCAATGACTTCTATGTTTTGGCCTCAGCCTGAGCACTATGCCCTGGGCTAGTTAAGATCTGCTCTAATGCCAGCTACAGCCTTCCAAAGCTCCCCTCATCATGCCCATTTCACAGAGGCAATAAAGACCCAGTGGGGTTTTACCTCCCACCATTCCTAGCGCCTGTACAGCAGTGGCCAGAAAGTAACCACTGAACAGATGAGGAGGTGGGCATCAGAGCTCAAAGACTCAGGAGCTCTGCAGCTCCCAGAGGACAGGAGTTTCCTGATTGAAATAGCCGGTGGCAGCTTAGCAGAAGCATCCCCTTTGCAGTGGGCCCCTCCCCCTGTCATCCTCCTACACAGCTTCACCAAACCTTGTGCTTCATTGGCTGCACATGATGCTGCCACAGGTTAAGCCCAGGATTCCTGCTTGGAAGCCTTCCTACTTCTTCTCATGGCAGTCCCATGGGGTAGGAAAGATGAGGCACACCATAAGCCCTGAATATACAATTTGTAGTCGTTTTTTACTCAATCTGAGGGTCTGCATATTTACTCTATTAATATTGATTTTTCCAAAAAAGATTTATCGTATTTTTATTTTGTGTGCCTGTGTGTATGAGTGTGTGAGTCTGTGTGTGTGTCTGTATGTGAGTATGTGTGCACATGTGTCTCTGTCTGTACACATCTGTGTCTCTGTGTGTGTCAGCATGTGTGCCCACATGTGTGTAGATGCTCTCAGAGGCTAGAAAAGAGCACCAGATCTCTTGGCGCTGGAGTTACAGGTGGCTGTGAGACTGCACTATGGGTGCTGGGAACTGAGCCTGGGTCTTGGGTCCTCTGCAAGAGCAGCAAGTGCTTTCGCTGTGAAGCCATCTCTCCAGCCCCCTGACACTGCTTGTTAATGCACAATTTCAAAAACTGTTCATCAAGCCCAATTTATCTCCTTTTTCTTTTGTTACCTTTGATGTCATAGACAGGAAGTCATTGCCAAACCCAATGTCATGAGGTTTCCGCCCTTTGCTTTCTTCTGAGCGTGTCATAGTTTTCAAATCTTACATTGAGGTCTTTCTTTGATCCATTTTGAGTTAATGTTTGGGCTTTGTTGTTTTTGTTGTTGTTGTTTGGTTGGTTGGTTGATTTTTTTGAGACAGGGTTTCTCTGTGTAGCCTTGACTGTCCTGGACTCACTTTATAGACCACGCTGGCCTTGAACTCATAGCGATCCACCTGCCTCTGCCTCCCGAGTGCTGGGATTAAAGGCGTGGGGCACCACTGAATGGCTTTGTGTTTGTAACCAGTGTTAAATATAAATTATTTCACAGTACCACTCATTGGAGGACTGTTTTTTCCTCCTGTGTGATCTTGCCAACCTTGCCAAAAATCATTTGGCCACACCCGTGAGGGCTGAGTGCTAAGCTCCAGGTGCCTTCCATTGTTCAGTCTTTAAGCCTGGTCAGCTCTCTTGGCTGCCATTGTTTTGTACCCAGATTGTTTTTGTTTCTATTTTAATTTTTATTTTATTTATGAGTGGTTTACCTGTATGTATGTGCACTCTGTGTGTGTGTGTGTGTATGTGTGTGTCGCCCTTGGAGGCGAGAAATGGGCATCAGTTCCCCTGGGACAGATGATTAGAAGCCATCATGTGGGTGCTAGGACTAGAACTTTGGTTTTCTGGGAGAACAGCCAGTGTTCTTAGTCACTGAACCATCTCTCCAGATCCATACGCCCCACCCATTAAAAAGAAAAAACAACCAAGTATGTATGTGTATATGTCTGTGTGAGCAAACGCCAGTGTGTGGGTTCCTGTAGAGGCCAGAAGACTTGGAGCCTCTGGACCTGGAGTTACAGGTGGTTGTGAGCCACCCAGCATGGGTGCTGGGAACAAAGCTCAGGTCCTCCTGAGCAGGAAGTGCTCCTATCCACTGAACCATCTCTCCAGCACTGTATACAGTTGAAACCAGCAAGTGTGAACTCTAGCTCTGCTCTTCTTCCGGATTGAAGGTGAGGTTGGTTCTTGGGATGCCTTGAGAATTCTAGGATGGGTTTTTGTTTGTTTGTTTTGTATTTCAGACAGATAGACAAACACACACACACACACACACACACACACACACAGGCCACATGGGGGGGGTGGGGGGGGAGGAGATTTCAAACATCACGTGTCTTTCCCAGGCCATTACCATTTGTTTATTCCATTAATTTTTTCCATGACAGTTTGTATTTTCAGTAATTAGTCTTTTTTACCATCTTGGTAAAGTTGATTCTTATGTGTTTTATGCTTTTGATGCTAACATCAATTAAATTATTTATGTAATTTCCTTCTCAGAATTTTTTCGCTGCTGGTGTAGAGAAACGCAACTGAAGCAGGAGTGGCAGGATCCTGAGTTCAAAGCCAGTCTGGACTAAATATTCAGATTAGTTTCAAAATGGTCTGGGGAGATAGCTTGGTGCCTAAAGCACTTGCCCAGCAAGCATGAAGTCTAGTTCAGATCCCCAGAAACTCATGTAAATGTAGGTGTGACATCCTGTCAGCTATCCAGCCCCTGAAGGCAGAGATAGGAGATCCCAGAGCAAGCTGGCTAACAATGCTAGCCATATCCATGAGCTCTGGGTTTGATTTAATTTAGAGACCCTACCTCAATGTCTAAGGAAGATGATTCTCAACCTTAACCTTAGATCTCTCTCCTCTCTCTCTCTCTCTCTCTCTCTCTCTCTCTCTCTCTCTCTCTCTCTCTCACACACACACACACACACACACACACACATATACACAGTGTGCCCACACATATGCAAAAACATGCATATACACGCACGTGCATAAGAGACACACACTTGGGCTGGACGTGGTGGCACACCCAGTACTAGGGAGGCAGCCAAGGCTACACAGAGAGACCCTGTCTTGAAAAACCAAAGAGAAAAAAGAAACACACACTTGAAAAATAATGATTGCAGTGAGGTATAACTTTATAGCTTTTGGGAGGCACATACAATTATATTTCATGAATTCGAGACCAGCCTGGGCTACATAGAGAGTTCCAGGTCAGCAATAGCTACATAGTGAGACCATGTCTCAAACAAACAAACAACAGCAAGAAAAAGCCCACAAAAACTAAAATAACAACAATGAAACATTGTTGATTTATCTGATAGGCTGTGTTAGAATTCTGCTTCAGGCTGGGCATGGTGGCACAGGCCTTTAATCCCAGCACTCAGGAGGCAGAGGTAGGTGGATCGCTACGAGTTCGAGGCAAGCCTGATCTACAAAGCAAGTCTAGGACAGCCAAGGCTACACAGAGAAACCCTGTGTCAAAAAAAAAAAAAAAAAAGAAGAAGAATTCTGCTTCAGTTTGCCTACCTATGATATCATTGCCTACCTGCCATGCGAGTGTGGCCCTGGCTATATAAAAGGACAGACCCTCCTTGTGGCTCTCTTTCTTACCCCCTTTCTCTCTTCCTCTGTCTCTGTCCCTCTCTCTTCCTCTGTCTCTGTCCCTCTCTCTCTCTCTCTCTCTGGGGTGCCCCTCCCCACTTTCCTTCTCCTCCCAGCTCATTTAATAAACGTCTCTGTATCTAAATTCTATTGCCTGGCATCTTATCATCTTTTTTTCTTTTTTGGTTTTTCAGGTTTCTCTGGGTAGCCTTGGCCTTATTTTCTTGTCTTACCTCATTATAGGCTGCTCCTTGCTCAAATAGCTGTTCAGGACCCCTTAGGCACACAGCATACAGGCTGAGTCCACCCTGGGACTCAGACGGCTCCTGGGAGGGTAGGGGCTTGCAGGCTTTTACTCTTCAGGTCACAGTGCAGCGAGCTCGTTAAGCCTGCTCCTGCATGCCGGTGGGAGAGTCTGGAGTAACTTCTGGGAGCAGAACCTCTGAGCTGAAGGGCAGGAACATGTGAGGTTCCCTCTAGGAGGCAGAGCAGCTCTGTGCAGAAGGCAGAGGACACAGATGTCCCACTTTGTTGTCATCCCCTCACCCCCACCCCACCAGGCCCTCTACTCTCCACCTCTGCCCCATTTGCTGTTGCATTTGTTGAACGGGTTAGCCTTGAGGCCTCCTTGCAGTCATGTTTGGCGAAGAGTACAGCCCAGCCTCTCATGGTGACAGATCTGGCTACTGCCATTCAAGTCCAGAAACTGCTGGTGCTTGTCAAGAAATTTCACCAAGTGCCTAAGCTGAAAACACTTGTCAAAACCCCCGACATTGCTTGTAAGTCATTAGAGAAGCCAAGAATGTCCCACATAAGCCTTTGGAGGGAAGCCAGCCTCCGATAGCATCTCCATGCCGCTCGCTCCCTTCCTCCATCACACCTCATTTCCCTGACTCATCATGACTCCGGCAGACAACTAGAGGTTATGTCCTTCAGGACGCTTGGGATCCAATGTCTTTCTGAGTACATCCCCAGAGTGGTTGTCTCTAAGAAGGCTGTAGACATCTTCCTGTGATTGGTGGTGGGGAAGGTAGAGCAGGGTCATGGAGATCAGGGCAGGGCTCTTACTATGGCCTGTCATCAGTGCCCAGGTGGCCTTTGGCAAAATGCTTATCTCATCTAGGGCACATTGCATATGCTGTCCTCTGTGACCTGGTGTCCCTACACATTGCCTGGCTCTTCTTTGTCATTCGTCAGGCTCAGCTCAGCACATTCCTAGCCCCTCCAGAGAGGGTGGCTGGCCCCTTTCTAGAAACTCTTTTTGTTGTTTTGGTTTTTTTGAGACAGGGTTTCTCTGTGTAGCCTTGGCTGTCCTGGACTCACTTTGTAGATCAGGCTGACCTCAAACTCACAGCGATCTGCCTGCTGGGATTAAAGGTGTGCACTGCCACATCCCACTAGAAACTTTTTTTTTTCCGAGACAGGGTTTCTCTGTGTAGCCTTGGCCATCCTGGACTCACTTTGTATACCAGGCTGGTCTCGAACTCACAACGATCCACCTGCCTCTGCCTCCTGAGTGCTGGGATTAAAGGCGTGCGCCACCACGCCTGGCCCACTAGAAACTTTTAAACAGCCTTGCAGCACCCAAAGCAGGAGTATCCTCAAGACCAGTTTTTTTTGGGGGGATTGTTTGTTTGTTTCTTTGTTTTGTTTTGTTTTTTCAAGACAGGGTTTCTCTGTGTAGCCTCAGCTATCCTGGACTCATTTTGTAGACCAGGCTAGCCTCGAACTCACAGCAATCTACCTGCCTCTGCCTCCACCTCCCAAGTGCTGAGATTAAAGGCATACACCACCCCACCTAGCTAAAACGACCAGTTTTGTCCCTTCAGGTCCTCAGGGAGGTCTATACAACCAGACCTATGTCTGTCTGTCTGTCTGTCCATCCGTCCATCCATCCTTCTGATTATTTTTTTGTTTTGTTTTGTTGGGTTTGTTTGTTTATTTGTTTTTTCGAGACAGGGATTGAAGGCGTGTGCCACCACCGCCCGGCTCATATTTCTGATTGTTAAAACAGGATCTCCCATAGCCCAGGCTGGCCTCAACCTTCCTATGTAGCTAGAGGTCATCCTGAGCTTCCAGTCTTCCTGCCTTTACCTCCCAAGTGCTGGCATTACAGATCTCTCTCACTGAACCCATTTTATGTGGCATATATGAGGATCAAGCCCAGGGCTCCATGAGTGCTAAGTGAGCCACATCCCCCAGACTTGTATCTTGATTTATGTCCTAGTCTCTGAGTTGCATCAAGTACAAGGAGCCCAGTGGACATTAGCAGGATGGGACAGCCTACGACCCAGGTCTGAGTTTTACCTCTGTCCACTAAGCAACTTACCGAATATCTGCACCCTGCACCTAACTTTCCCTGTCAGTAAAATAATGCTAAGAGCCTGTTGTGGTAGCACACACCTTTAGTCTGTAGGGAGGCTGAGGCAGGTGGATCAGATCGCTGTGAGTCTGAGGCCAGCCTGGTCCACATAGTGAGCTCCAGGACAGCCAGGGCTACACAGTGAGACCTTGTCTCAAAATAAGTGAGTAAGAATACTGTCTGAGCTTACAAGGTAGTGCATGCCTTTAATCCTAGCACTCCGGGAGGAAGAGGCAGGCAGATCCCTGTGAGTTCAAGGCCAGCCTGGTCTACAAAGCGAGTTCCAGGACAGCTAGGGCTACACAGAGAAGCCTTATCTTGAAAAAAAAAAAAAAAAAAAAAAAGCAAAAAACAAAACAAACAAAATACTGCCTGAGATTCCAAAGCACAGGCTCTCATGGCTGTGTGTTCTAGTGCTCTGGACTACTGAGCTCCACCTGCGGCTCGTCCTGTGCCACCTGTGGTCTCCCCCAGCTCAGGAACCTGGTGGTTAAAACTGATGATGCTGTCAAGTGTTCGCTGCATCTGCACTCTTTGGGGCCAGTGTGTATGCCAGGATGGCCAGGATGATTATGGACCTGAGACTCACCCTGGGCCCACGCTCCGCGGCACAGATGGTTGTCAGCATCAGTATTGCCTGTTGGGGTACAGTCATCCTGACAGACCCTCCCAAAGGGAAGGCCTACCGAGTTGTTTGAAAGCAAGGGTAATAATTTAGTTTTTTTCTTTTTGGTTTTTTTTTTCATGACAGGGTTTCTCTTGTAGTCCTGGCTATCTTGGACTCACTTTGTAGACCAGGCTGGCCTGGAAACTCACAGCAATCTGCCTCCCAAGTGCTGGGATTAAAGCCACACCTGGTTACATTTGTTGTTGTTTTTTTTTTTTTTTTTTTTTTTTTTTTCTTTCTGTGCCTGGCAGAGCAAGGCCTTGGTTGGTGGATATTCTGGGCAGATATGGATGTACTTCATCATAGAAGATGACAGACAGGGAAGACAGTAAAAATGTCAGCTGTCAAGCTTGGCTATGACTGTTTGTGGCTTCCTTTCAGGTTCTATAGGGACCAGTGACTCCTTCTGGTGGAAAAAGAATACACCTTGGCTATTAGTAGGAGAGCTGCCTGAGTGGGTTTGAAAGGTGGGTGCCTGGACTATAGCATGGGCTGGCTCAATGCTAAGTTGACATTAAATACTTCTGGTTGGGGCTGGACCCTTGATTCAGTGGTTAAGAGCACTGGCTGCTCTTGTAGAGGCCCCAGGTTCAATCCCCCAGCACCCACATGGGCACTTGCAACCCTCTGTAACCTCAGAGCCAGGGGACCTGGCTAACCACCAAAGGCACCTGTCACACCCAGGATACAATGCCTTAAAATGGGCAAGCAAACCAGGCGTGGTGGCACACGCCTTTAACCCTAGCACTCGGGAGGCAGAGGCAGGCAGGTTGCTGTGAGTTCAAGGCCAGCCTGGTCTACAAAGCGAGTCCAGGACAGCCAAGGCTACACAGAGAAATCTTGTCTCGCGTGGGGGGTGGGGGGGAGTGCGGGGGGGGGGGGCGAGGGAAAACAAAAGAACAAGGAAAAAAATTCGAGGGGTTGGATGAGGATCCCCTGAGGTCCCATGACAGCAGGCCCTGGTAACTGTCTGCCAGCATCCCCCTCTATGGGAACTGTTTAGCAGGTCGTGGAAAGTAGTTCTTTTTAAAGGTTTATTTACGCTTATTTATGTGTCTGTGTGCCACGTGTGTATAAGCCCCCAGCCTGCCCTTCCCCCCCCCCCCCCCCCAGCCCCCTATCCATCCCTCCCCCACCCCCTGAGCTGGACTTACAGTTATAAGCTCTCTGCGTGGCTTTGGAGAACCAAACCCAGATCCTCTTGTGAGAGCAGCAAGTCCTCCTAACCGCTGAGCCATCTCTCCGGCCCCTTTGGACAGGCTTACTCTGTAGCCCAGGCTGGCCTGGAACTCATGTCAGTCCTGCTGCCTCAGCCTCCACAGCGCTGGAATGACAAGCATAAGCCATCACATCCGTCTCAGGTGGGCAACCTACTAGGGAAGCAGAGAAGAAAGTGCGCCATAATTGATCTGATGCTTCAAGTGGTTTTCTAGGTCCTTTTTCCATGTCTAGGGGGCGTGTTCTCTTTTCTCTCCAGCTACCCTTTTCTCTCTGTAGGCGTCCCCTCCCCGTTCTGTGTGGGGTGGAGTTGTTCCTGGGTGGAGGGCAGAGGATAGTCTCAGGTATCGATCTCAGGCAACTTTGTTTTATTTTGTTGGTTTTTTTGAGACAGGGTCTCTCTGTGTAGCCTTGGCTGTCCTGGACTCCCCTTGTAGACCAGGCTAGCCTGGAACTCACAGCAATCCACCTGCCTCTGTCTCCCCAGTCCTGGGATAAAAGGGGTGCGCCACTATGTTTTGCGTAAGATTGGGTTTTTCATTGGCCTGAGACTTTGCCACATAGTCCAGACTAACTGTCCCGGGAGGTTCCAGGGATCCGCCCATCTCTCCTTCCACCTCCTCGTGAGTTCTGGGGAGCGTCTGAACTCAAGTTAAAACCAGGGTCTTTACTCTAGTAAGGCAAGCACTTTAGGAGGCATCTCCCCAGTCCCAGACGGTGAAGCTACATGCGAGCGGGAGAGGGGGGGGACGCAGGGGGTGGGGGCGGGGCACTCTCAGGCTAGCCTATGCATTTCCCATTACCCCTGCCCTGCCTCTGCAGAGGAAACCTGTGGTGCTCTGGCCGCCGGCACTCCCACGGCCAGCACCAGGGATTTACCGACTCTCCAAGCTTGACCCTGAGCCTTCCGGGAAACATCTGTGGCTACTCCCGTCACTGCCACAGAGCACGTGGGACAAGCTCGTCCTCGGGCCAGCACAGGAAGCCCTTGAGTCTGTGTCATCTCCCGTCTCAGGCTAGAGGGGAGCAGCCACTATACAGGAGCCTCTGTAAGGTCAGCGGGGGCCAGGTTCTGCTCAGGGCTCTTGTTTTTTCTCTTGCGAAAATGGAAATTGCTTTTATTTGTTATACATATAAATGCAGACATAATGGTGTTTAAAAAAAAAAAAAAAAGCCAGGCTTAGTGAGGCGCGCCTTTTATCCCAGCACTCCAGAGACAAGGCAGGCAGATCACAGTAAGTTCAAGACCAGCCTGGTCTACAAAGTGAGTCCAGGACAGCTAAGGCTACACAAAGAAACCCTGTCTCAAAAAACAAACAACAACCACACACACACACACACACACACACACACACACGTAGAAGCAAGAAAGTTGAAAGTAAAAGTCTCCTCACTTCTGATCCCATCCCATTTCCCACAAAACATGCATGCACAAAGCCCACCTCAGAAAGGAAGTGGAACTGTACATACTGGGAGACTCGTGTTTTGTTTTGTTTTTTTAATGTGCACTGGTGTACCCTGGAGAGATGGTTCAGTGGTTAGGGGCCCTGACTGCTCTTCCAAAGGTCCGGCATTCTATTCCCACCTCATAACCATCTATAATGTGATCTAATGCCCTCTTCTGGCCTGCAGGTGTACATGCAAGCAGAGCACTGTGTACATAATAAATAAATCTTTTTTAAGAATGTGCACTGGCAGGTAGTGGTGGCACACGCCATTAGGATTTGCTGAAGGAGGCAGAGGCAGGAGGATCACGAGTTTGAGGCCAGCCTGGGGTACACATTTAAAAAGCCGGGCATGGTGGTGCATGCCTTTAATCCCAGTACTCGGGAGGCAGAGGCAGGTGGATCGCTGTGAGTTCAAGGCCAGCCTGGTCTACAAAGTGAGTCCAAGACAGCCAAGGCTACACAGAGAAATCCTGTCTCGGGAAGAAAAAAAAAGTGTCCTGGTAGTTTGCCTGGGTGTATGTCAGTGTGAGAGTGTCAGATCTTGGAGTTGCAGACAGATGTGAGCTGTCAGTTGGGTACTGGGAATTGAACCCAGGTCCTCTAGAAGAGCACCCAGAGGTGCCCTTAACCACTGAGCCATCTCTCTCACCCGAGCCTCATGATGTCTGTAGTTTGTTTTGTTTGAAGAGATAGGCTTCACTTTGTAGCCCAAACTGGCCAGAAACTTATTACGTGGCCCAAGCTGACTTCAAATTTTCAGCAAGTCCTAGGATTATAGCATTAACCCCTCAGCTTTCTTTTGTTTTGTTTTGAGACAGGGTCTCCCGTGTAGTCTGGCTTGACCCTGAATTCACATCAATCTCCCTGCCTCAGCTTCCCAAATTGGCATCTAATTTATAATAATAATAATAATTATTATTAGTAGTAGTAGTAGTAGTAGTAGTAGTAATATTTCATTATTAGTATTAGTATCTATTATTATTGTTGTTGTTCTATTACTATTATTTTTGAGACAGGATTTCTCTGTATACTTCTGGTTGCTCTGGAACTCTCTATGTAGACCAGGGTGGCCTAGAACTCAGAGATCCACCTGCCTCTGCCTCCTGAGTGCTGGGACTAAAGACCTGTACCACAATGACTGGCTTTTTTATTTTTTTAATTTGTTTTTAAGAGACAGGGTCTGGAGCTGGGCATGGTGACACATTCCTATAATCCCAGCACTCAAGAGGCAGAGGCAGGTGGATCACTGTGAGTTCAAGGCCAACCTGGTCTACAAAGTGAGTCCAGGACAGCCAAGGCTACACAGAGAAACCCTGTCTCAAAAAAACCGGAAGAGAGAGAGAGAGAAGGAGGGAGAGAGAGAGTCTTATTACTTAGTCTTGACTCCCAGTGTAGACTAGTTTGACCTTGAACTCAAAAGAATCTGCCTGTCTTTGCCTCCTCAGTGGTGAGAGTGTGTTCCACCGTGCTGGGCTCAAGTAGGTTTTTTTTTTTAAGATTTTATTTATTCCTTTTTTGTTAGTTAGGTTAGTTTCTCTGGATTTTATTTATTTTTATTTTATGTTTATGATTGTTTTTCCTGCATGTATATAAGTGCACCTCATTCATGTCTGGTACCCTCAGAGGCCTGAAGAGGGGACCAGATCTCCTGGACATGAAGTTAAGGATGCTTATAAATCGCCTTGAGGGTTCTGGGAACTGAACTGGATCCTCTTCAAGAACAGCAAGTACTTTTAGCCACCAAATCATCTCTCCAGCCCCCAAAATAGTTTTACTTACTGGATGGTTTTTCTTTTAAGCTCTTATTTATTTATTTGTTTATCTGAGACAGGGTTTCTCTGTGTGGTCTTGGCTGTCCTGGACTTGCTTTGTAGACCAGGCTAGCCTTAAACTCACAGCAATCTGCCTGTCCCTGTCTCCCAGAGTGCTGAGACTACAGGCATGTGGCACCAAGCCTGGTTAAATTGTTTTGTTTTGTTTTGTTTTGTTTTGTTGCTTTTTTGAGACAGGGTTTCTCTGTGTGGTCTTGGCTGTCCTAGACTCACTTTGTAGACCAGGCTGGCCTCAAAACTCACAGTGATGCACCTGCTTCTGCCTTCCAAGTGCTGGGATTAAAGGCGTGCGCCACCACTGCCCAGCTTTTCTTTCTGCCCTTTGATTCTTTAACCCAATTAAGGCCCCTAGATGCTAACAATCAGACTTGCAGCAAGTGGCCTTGCCCCCCGAGCCCTCTCATGGCCCTCTAGGCTGTGACTGTTCATGACCACACAGCCCTACAAGCCCTGGGAGCACCATTTTATCTGATAGGTTTCTGTGTACATACAAACTTGCATATGTATTTCTCCAGGCTTGCCTGTTTCCTTCCTGGGGCCCAGGTGGGTGGAAGGGACGGATGGACGTAGGTTGTTAAGGCTTTGTAAACCTGCCCCCAGCTCATCTCATGCCTTTGGAAGCATATAGGAAATGGTTCCTGTTTCTAATTCAGGCCGAACCCTCCAGAGTGGTGAGTTGCAGGGTGGGAGGAAGTCTTTCAAGTGTGACCCTATGACTTCTGGCAGGAAGCCAGAAAAGAGAGTAAATTGGCCACAGGACTCGCTTGAGGCAGCCTTGGAAAGCTCCTCAGTGGGGCTTGAGGGAGGGAGCCAAGACACTTGGGATGAAGGGAGGAATGGAGTCAGATCTGGAGGTGAGGCCCAGTGCAGTCGGTTCTGGCTCGGAGGCCTCGGCTCAGCCACTTGACCCTTCCTAACTGGGCTGTTCCCAGGGTAGAGCCAGTAATATTAACCTCAAACTGTGGGCACACACATTCTAAACACAAAGGTGGCCTGGCTGCAGAATTCCAATTCTTCTCCAGAAAGCTGAGTAGTCCACTGTGAGGCACTTTGACTCAAAAACCGGTCTCCACAAAACAAAAGCAACCAAACCAAGACAGAAACAAAACAAAACAAAACCAGGAGGGAACTAAAGGGTGACTGACACAAGAGAGTAAGTAAGCTGTGGCTGCCACACATACCATGGATACATTCAAAAAATAAGTAAACAATTCTTAGCACCTGTTTATTTATGTATTTACTTATTAACACATTTCACGGATCCTAGACTGACTCAAACACAGTGTACAGCTGAGAATGATTCTGAACTCTAGATCCTCCTGCCTCTACCTCCTGAATCCTGGGACCAAGGTATGCATCGTGTGTCTACTTTGACTGTGTTTGACTTAAAGCCTAGGGTTTTATGCACATGAAATTAGCACTCTATCGACTGGACTATAGCTCTATGCTACACTATTTGTTGAGCATAAGAATGTTACTTAGGCCTGGGCGGTGGTGGAACACGCCTTGAATCCCAGCATTTGGGAGGCAGTCAGATAGATCTCTGTGAATTCGAGGCTAGCCTGGTCTACAGAGCGAGTTCAGGACAACCGGAACTACACAGAGAAACCCCATCTCAAAAAAAAAAACCAAAAACAAAACCAAAAAAGAATGTTATGTGACATGGACTGGGAGTGTAGCCCAGTGGTTAGAGTGTTTGTTCAGCCTGGGCAAGGGTCTTGATCTTCAACTCTCTTTCATCACAGAAAAACCCTGCCTGATGCATCTCATCTACAATCATCTCCTCAGTATTCTTTTTTTTTTTTTTTTTAACTTTGTTACCTCTGTGACTGTGGGCCAAACCATGCATGGTGTGGCCCTGCTGACCTGTCTGGGCGAGCACTCTCTCTTTCTCTCTCTCTCTTTTTTTTTCTTTTTGTTTTTTGATTTTTTGACACAGGGTTTCTCTGTGTTAGCTTTGGCTGTCCTGGACTCTTCTTTGTAGACCAGGCTGGCCTGGAACTCACATCGATCCACCTGCCTCTGCCTCCCAAGTGCTGGGATTAAAAGCGTGGGCCACCACACCCGGCCCTGGGCTCTCTCTTTCACCCTCTGCATCCTGCTTCTCTTAGCCCCATACATAAGTACGACTTGCCCTTCTCCTCAGACGTCATCGCACAAGCCGTGGTACCGACCAGGAATGCAGCCACCTGGCTTCCACCCACATAGCCCGACATCCTCTGCTGTACCGAGGAGGCTGGCTGATTTCCCCGCCTTCCAGATAAACCAGCAGCAGTATGCCGGTCCAAAAATACACCCAGGTGTGTCCACCTGACTGGCATTTGCTTCTCCCACCACGTCCTTAGGGCTAAGAGGTCCGACTGTAAATATTTGCAGAAGGAATAGGCGTGTTTATGGAAGGAGCCACTGCCTGAGCCCCTGAGGTTGGTAGTGTTCTGTGTCTCTCTTTTGGAGTCACGTAGCCAAGACAGGCACCTAAATTTGCTATGTAGCCAAGGATGACCTTGAAGAGATTTCTGATCTCTTTACTTCTGCCTCCTGAGTGGACCTGGGTGTGCACAGCCATTTTATGTGGTGCTGGGAATCGAACCCCAGGGCTCTTTGTGTGCTAAGTGAGCGAGTACTCCATTAACTGAGCTAGTTATATCCTCCCGTCCCCTCACTCACAGTTTTTTAAAAGCAGAAACGGGCTCACACAAGAGGAGACTTTTGTCCAAAGATACCAGAGGAACTTGGAAGGCTTCCATCTTGCAGGAGGCAGTGGCTTCATATCATAGCCTGTGAGAAAGGGGTCAAGGCTAGAGGAACTTGGGACAAGCCAAGAGACAGGTCTCCAGGGGAAAGGCCTTCAGGAGGATGTGCTGAGCACAGCTGCCCAGAAGAGGAAGGAACCCATGGCTGGAGTGGAGGGCATAGACCCTGTGCCCGATGGCCCAGCAGGTGTTCCCACATCTGGCCTCCACCTATCCTACCTCCAGCCATCTTGTAATTCACGTGTTCCCGTGGCCAGTGTTGCTACAGAAATGGCTTTTCCAGATGGATAACATGGGGAACAGACAAAGGTTGAAGAGCAAGCCTACTTGCCCACAGTGGGTAGGAGTGGAAACCAGTTAGCACTACCTGGGGAAAGTCTTTGTCGATGTGTCATGGCACTGTGACCCACGAACGAATGTGCTAGGGATTTACCCTAACAAAACACTAGCATAGCTGACACTGACAGTCACAGAGAGAGTGTATGTTCACTAGGGCAGCAAGCCAGGACCCACCTCCTGTCCATCCGCAGGGGACAGGAGAACAATGGCACTTCACTCACCCCATGGAGTGATGACGTCATTCAGAGCCTGAGCTGATCTAGTAAAACACTTCCTGGCATGTGTGTGGCCCAGGGTTACATCCCCAGCAGGACAGAAGTGTAAAGAAACTGACAAGCTGAGTGGATTAGTATGAGCTGACATAGGAGAGTGTTTGTGACAGTTCTGTATATGTGTGTGTCCATTACATATATGTGTAGAGGCCAGGGGTCAACTTCTACCCTCACTCTCGTCATTATTTCGTGAGATAGGGTCTCTCCACTAAACCTGAAGCCCAAGGATTCTGCTTGGCTGGCTGGCCAATATTGCCACCAAGGCTGGGATTATAGGCTACAGCCATCATGTCCAACTTTTTACTGGCTTCTAGGGATTTGAACTCAGGTCCTCATGCTTGTACAGCAGGCACCTTACTGACTGAGCCATCTCCCCAGCCCCAAGTTTTCTGTTTTTTGTTTTTGTTTTTGTTTTTTGAGACAGGGTTTCTCTGTGTAGCCTTGGCTGCCCTGGACTTGCTTTGTAGACCAGGCTGGCCTCGAACTCACAGAGATTCTCCTGCCTCTGCCTCCCAAGTGCTGGGATTAAAGGTGTGTGCCACCACGCCCGGCTTGAGTATGTGCTTTTTTTTTTCTTAATATTTATTTATTATTATGTATACAGTGCTCTGCCTGCACATTCACCTGTAGTCCAGAAGAGGGCGCCAGATCACATTATAGATGGTTGTGAACCACCATATGGTTGCTGGGAATTGAACTCAGGACCTCTGGAGGAGCAGTCAGTACCCTTAACCTCTGAGCCATCCCTCCAGCCCAAGTATGTACTTTTTTTTGTTGTGTTTTTGTTTGTTTGTTTGCTTTTTCCCTTGAGAAAGGGTTTCTCTGTGTAGTTTTGGTTTTTCAAGACAGGGTTCCTCTGTGTAACAGCTCTGGCTGTCCTGGAACCCTCTTTGTAGACCAGGCTGGCCTAAAACTCAGAGATCTGCCTGCCTCTGCCTCCCAAGTGCTGGGATTAAAGGCGTGCGTCACCACACCTGGCCTGAGTATGTATATTAAAAATACATATACAAATATATTTATATGTAGATAGATAGATTTTTAAAAATATGTTCTTGCGTGTATGTGTCCAATGTGTGTGTATGTGTGTATACAAGTTTGTATGTGAAGGGTATTTATGGCCAGGCTATACATATGGAGTCAGAAGACCTCTGGTTATGTGCCCTCCCCTTCTACCATGGTGGTGCACGCCTTTAATCCCGGCCCTAGGGAGGCAGAGGCAGGCAGAGCTCTGTGAGATAGAGGCCAGCCTGGTCTACAAAGCGATTTCCAAGACAGCCAGGACTACATAGCAACATCTTGTCTAAAAAAAAAAAATATCTCTCTCTCTCTCTCTCTCTCTCTCTCCATATACATACATATATGTATTTACAGATAGATATTGTACATATGTATATACACACATGCATATGTATATATAAGGCTCTGTTTATATCATGTATATTACTAGGGTCCCCGTTCATCAGGGCTGGTCAGATGATGAGGCTCCCAGTTTATCCTAAGAACATCCATTGCAGGATGTGCATGTTAGAGGCAAGACCTGGGGGCCATGACGGCCACAGGTAAGCGCAATGTGTGTGGTGAAGTTGTACATGTGTTAAGAAACAGTGAGCCGTGGTGGCGCACGCCTTTAATCCCAGCACTTGGGAGGCAGAGGCAGGAGAATCTCTGTGAGTTCGAGGCCAGCCTGGACTACAAAGAGAGTCCAAGACAGCCAGGGCTCTGTTACACAGAGAAACCTTGTCTCCAAAAAACAAAACAAAACAAAACAAAAAAAGAAAAGGAAAAGAAACAGTGCGATGGCTCAGTGGCTAAAAGCAGTGGCTGCTCTTGAGGGACCTGTGTTAGATTCCTAGCACCCCATGGCAGCTCCCAACTGTCTAATAACTTCAGTCCCAGGAGATTGGAACCCTTTTCTGCCCTCTGAGGGTAATGTGTATATGTAGTGCACAGACATCAGACAAAATATTCATATATTAATCTTTTTAGTACAATTTTTTTGAGACAGGATTTCTCTCTGTGTAGCCCCTGGCTGTCCTGGAATTTGTTCTGTAGACCAGGTTGGCCTGGAACTTACCAAGAACCTGCTGCCTCTGCCTCCCGAGTGCTGAGATTAAAGCCTTACACCACCACTGCCGAGCTTATTACAAAAATTCTAAATACAAAATACACTATTGTTGTTGTTGTTGTTGTTGTTATTGTTGTTGTTGTTGTTATTATTATTATTGTTGTTGTTGTTGTTGTTATTATTATTATTATTATTATTATTATTATTATTATTATTATTATAAATGAAACTATGGGTGCCCGCGCGGGTGGGCAGACCACCGCAGATGGGGAAGCAGAGGCAGCAAGCTTCCAGAGGCAAGGCTCACACGCCGGCCCAGGCCCCGCCCCCTGCCCAGGCCCAGCCATCATCAAGGCTACCCTCATCTTCAACAAGCATGGGAAACAGCGGCTCTCCAAGTCCTACCAGCCCTATAGTGAAGTTAACGCAACAGCAACTCAGCGGGGAGACTTTTCACTTGGCATCTAAGTGAGACAAGAATGTTTATAATTTCCTGGAAGGAGGACCAGTAATTGGAGGATCTGACAACGAACTGATTTATAGACATTATGCAACACTATATATATTTTTTTTTCTCCTTCGAGACGGGTCTCTCTGTGTTAGCCTTGGCTGTCCTGGACTCGCTTTGTAGACCAGGCTGGCCTCGAACTCACAGCGATCCGCCTGCCTCTGCCTCCCAAGTGCAATACTATACTTTGTCTTCTGTGTGGATTCCTCAGAAAGTGAACTTGGCATTTTAGATCTAATACAAGTATTTGTGGAAACAATCGACAAATGTTCTGAAAATGTCTGTGAGCTGGATTTAATACTCCAGGCAGACAAGGTTCACAATACTCCTGCAGAAATGGTGGTGGGGCGGGGATGGTATTGGAGACCAGCGTGAGTGCGACTGTTACACAGACGAAGGCACAGAATAAGCTGGAGAAGTCTGAGGCTGCCTTAGTGGGAGCTCCAGTCCTGCTATATCTGCTGTAAAGAATAAGAATCTTCCTGAGGTCCCAAGAAATAGTGCCATTAGTGACATCTGTAAAAAAAAAAAAAAAGTGCCAAACCTGCCCTTTTAAATAGAATATTAAAAAGGCCACACCCAGGTACAATCCAGAGGGAAAGTCAGCTAAATTCACCGTGCAGTTGTTTACCAAAAATAGAGGAGGAGAGTCTTAACTTTGCTCTTGGATTTAAGTCAAGGTACTGTATAGACGCTGCAAAAAGCCAGTCTGGGAGTTCAATGTTACTTTTCTTGCCCAGTGATTTTAAAGAAATTGAGTGGTTCCATCGTGATCTTTTTTTCTTTTCTACGTTGCATCCCTGTGCCCACATAGGAAATGCCTCTATATATTGGCTATTACAGTAATTAAAAAAGTGAGATGTGAGCCAGGCGTGGTGGCGCACGCCTTTAGTCCCAGCACTCGGGAGGCAGAGGCAGGCGGATCGCTGTGAGTTCGAGGCCAGCCTGGTCTACAAAGGGAGTCCAGGACAGCCAAGGCTACACAGAGAAACCCTGTCTCGAAAACAACAACAACAACAAAAGTGAGATGTTTCCTTAATTATGTACAACCTAAGATGTTGATGTTTCACGTGGATCACAGCGCAGCACTCTTTAATTCTTTTGCTGTTTATCACAATTGTTACTTAAAGAACCAAGTGTGCGTTGCATGAAAACATGACCTTTTCCTTATTTTATTTTATTTTTTATTTTTTTTGGTTTTTCAAGACAGGGTTTCTCTGTGTAGCCTTGGCCGTCCTGGACTCCCTTTGTAGACCAGGCTGGCCTCGAACTCACAGCGATCCGCTTGCCTCTGCCTCCCGAGTGCTGGGATTAAAGGCGTGCGCCACCACGCCCAGCCCTTTTCCTTAGTTTAAATAAACACCAAGGTAATTGGACTTCTTTTTTGGTTTGTTTGTTTAAGTAACTGGAGTTCTAAAGTTGAAAAGAAAGAAAGAAAAACGAAAGGAGCTATGTACGAGTTGGCAGCTTTCTTGTGGTGGCACACAAGGTAGAGACAGGTGAATCCCATATACCCTGTATATGCGATGATGACTGGCAAAAGACCCTAACTCACACAAGGAGGAAAGCAAGGACCTGACACCCGTCATTGTCCTCTGACCACTTCATGAGTCATAGCACAGGAATGTTGGCACATACACACACACACACACACACACACACACACACACACACACACACACATCACACACATGCACACCCACATACTCACACACACTCCTGTGCACACACAACCACATTAAAAGAATTAAAGTAAGGGGGGCTGGAGAGATGGCTCAGTGGTGGTTAAGAGCACTGTCTGCTCTTCCAAAGGACCCGGGTTCAACTCCCAGCAACCACATGGCAGCTCACAACTGTCTGTAACTCCAGTACCAGGGGATCCAACACCCTCACACTAATGCACATTAAAAAAAAAAAAATTAAAGTAAGCCAGGTGTGATGACACATGCCTTTAATCCCAGCACTCGGGAGGCAGAGGCAGGTGGATCACTGTGAGTTCGAGGCCAGCCTGGTCTACAAAGGGAGTCCAGGACAGCCCAGGCTACACAGAGAAACCCTGTCTCGGGGGGGGGGGGGGGGGGGGGGGGGGGGGAGAAAGAAAGGAATTAAGAACAAAGGGCAGCCCATTGTTCAAGGAACCAGAAGGCAACCGGAATGAGCTGCTCTCAAGTCCAAAGACAGAGCAACTTGAGCACCAGAGGAAACAGCATAGCTATGGATTACAGTTTGAAGGGTAAGATGAGGATCTGGGAAAGCTGGGAAGGTCAGAGCTCAGCCGTCATGAGAGGCCCTGGTTTCCAGCCCCAAGCACAGGGAAACACGAGGTTTAAAGGAACTATGCACGCGTGCTGCATCCACGCCGCACAAGTCAACGGTTGAGAAAACAAACAGACTGGAAGAAAGGACCTTCTGTCTTCCTAGGAGAATTGGAATAATTTATGTTCTTTCTCCAGGAAGTGGAGAAAGCCCCTTGAATGAGCATTTGACCTGGTGACTCATTTCTACCATATAAAGAAATGGCAGGCTGAAGTTCAGAGGGAGAGAGCATGGGGGAGGTCCCGAGTTTGCTCCCCAGCGCTAAAAAAAAAATCTTTAAAAATTCTGAGCTGGGGGGCTGGAGAGATGGCTCAGCAGTTAAGAGCACTGACTGCTCTTCCAAAGGACCCGGGTTCAATTCCCAGCACCCACATGGCAGCTCACAACTGTCTGTAACTCCAAGATCTGACACCCTCACACAGACATACATGCAGGCAAAACACCAAGGCATATACAATAAAAATAAATAAATTATTATTAAAAAAAAAATTCTGAGCTGGGCATGGTGGTTTAAAGAATCCAGCAGTGGGGAGACTGAGGGAGCAGGAAGGCCAGCTTGGGCTACATAATGAAACCCTGCCTTCCTCAAAAAACAAAAACAAACAAACAAAAAACACAAACAAAAACAAACAAACAACCCATACCACGCCTTTAATCCCAGCACTCGGGAGGCAGAGGCAGGCAGATTGCTGTGAGTTCGAGGCCAGCCTGGTCCTTAAAGGGAGTCCAGGACAGCCAAGGCTACACAGAGAAACCCTGTGTTGGGGGTCGGAGGAGAGAAGACATGCGCACACACACACGCACGCACACACACACGCACACACACACACACACACACACACACACACACACACGAGAGAGAGTGAAGGAGGAAGGAAGAGGGAAGATGAGCAGAAAGGAAAGGAAAGAGAATGCAGAGGGGAAGGAAGAAGACACAGCAGGAAAGAGTCAAAAGTTGACAACCCACCTTAAACAAGTGATGGTTAATTCCATGTGTCACGTGGTGGTCATGTGCCTTTGATCAAATGGAATGAGCAAGCATCCAAGATAATCAAGGAAAAAAAAAATGGAGCGAGGCGTGGTGGCGCACACCTTTAATCCCAGCACTCGGGGAGGCAGAGGCAGGCAGATCGCTGTGAGTTCAAGGCCAGCCTGGTCTACAAAGTGAGTCCAGGACAGCCAAAGCTACACAGAGAAACCCTGTCTCGAAAAACAGCAAGAAGAGAAAAAAAGAAAAGAAAAGAAAAAAATATGTGTGTATATATATATATGTGTATGTGTGTGTGTGTGTGTGTGTGTGTGTGTATGTATATATGTACACAGACAGACAGACAGACAGACATCTACATAATACCTGACTGGCAAACCTCAAAACGCAAGACTGAAAAATCTGTGACTAGAAGCAATCAAGAAGACATGGCATTTGGATCCCAGGATGTGTACGGTGAATGAAATCTGTGGCTAGCAGTTAGGACCCCAACCAATGTTTCTGGACCCACAGCCCGTGGCTGATTAAGGTGGTGACGTGAGGGAAACTAGATAAAAAGCACATAAATACTGTAGCCGTCGCACTGAGATTTCTATAAACCTGACGTTACTCCAAACTAGTAAGTTTGTTAAGAGCTGATGGCAAGGAAGTGGTTCAGTGGGAGAGCCTGTGCTTGACATGTGTGAGGCTCGGGGTTCTATGCCTGGCACACACTCCTACCGCCACCACCCCAACCTTAGTAAGGAAGAAAGCCAGGTGTGGTGACACACACCTTAACTCCCTCTGTGGGTCCAAGGCCACCTTAGGCTACGTATCAAGTTCTAGAACAGCCAGGGCTACACAGTACGATCCTGACTCCAGAAAAAAGAGAAGAAGATGAAGGAAGGGAGAGAGGGAGGGAGGGAGGCAGGGAGGGAGAGAGCAGGGACAGTGTGCCTCACAGCTCTATGCTATATTCTTGTGCTGCCTACTTGGAGTTACAGGCAGGTGCCTGGGGGTGGCTCACAAGGCCTGAAGGAGGTTTCAAGACCCAGACCCCCCCCCAAAAGACCCAGACCCATGCTGGGCATGGTGGTACACGCCTTTAATCCCAGCACTCAGGAGGCAGAGGCAGGCGGATCGCTGTGAGTTCGAGGCCAGTCTGGTCTACAAAGCAAGTCCAGGATAGCCAAGGCTACACAGAGAAACCTTGTCTCAAAATAAAAAATAAAAAATAAAAAAATAAAAACAAAACAAAAGACCCGGAACCCTTCCTCAAGCAGCCATTGCCCAGGCCATGGCCCTGACCCCTGCAGGAAGGGTCAGAACGTTGTGTTCCTGGCTGCCCCAGACAGCCTAGGCCTCCCTCTGAGGAAAGTTAATAGGCTTCTAGAATGTTCAGCCTCAACAGTTCCTTCTTCTCAGGAGTGGAGAACATCAGCAGGGCCTATGCCCTGGGATGGCTGTGACTGGCTTCTGAGAGTAGCAGTGAAAGCGGTCATGGCATGAGTGGACGAGGGTGGCTGAGGAGCAGGTGGTCCTGGGTCATGGAGCAGAAACCATGCCGCTTCCTGGTGACTGGGTTCTGGCAAAGTGGACAATGGGCTGAAGTGAGCCCATGTATCACCTCCCAGAGCTGAGCCATGGAAAATTCCCAACTCCTCTTCTACCCTCTCACTCACCACTACCACCGGCCGGATGTCTATGCTCATTGTCACATGCGCATCAGATGGGATGGCTTTGTGGAAGGAGCTTATCCCTGGGTGCTCCCTGCCACCCCAGATGCCACAGGAATGGGCGCTACGCCCATGGATGTTCACAACAACAGGGTCTTGGGCACGGAAGCCAACTTGGCATGCCGTTCTACAAGATCTCTTGGTCTCTTAGGCAAGTTTTCGTGTGTGTGTTTGTGTGTTTGTGTGTGTGTGTGTGTGTGTGTGTGTGTGTGTGTGTGCCTGTGTTCTATCTGCATGTACACCTTTAGGCCAGAAGAGGGCATCAGAACACATTTATAGATGGTTGTGAGCCACCATATGGTTGCTGGGAATTGAACTCAGGACCTCTGGAAGAGCAGACAGTGCTCTTAACCTCTGAGCCATCTCTCCAGTCCTCCATGTCCACATCTTAATTGTGCACTTTATTGGGTTAGGGAAGCAAACACAAACCTCTGACCTTGTCTAGAACATTCCTGCCCCCTAGAAGACTGCCCAGTGTCCCAGACCTAGCCATTGCTGTGCTGTGATTTCCTGTACAGGGAGCCCAGCAGCTCTGCATATCTACTGTTGTCTGAGTCAGTGGTTGGCTCCTGTTTATTGCTGAGTGGAATTCTATGACTAAAGTACAATTTGTTTATCTATTTCCTGTTGCTGGCTATTTGGGTGATTTCCAGTTTGGAGTATTATGAAGCAGCCATGACTATTCTTGTCCAAGTCTTTCTGTGGACATACTTAGTCCTTAGGTCAGACACCAGGAGAAGAACTGCTGACTCAAGGGGTGGAAGGGGTCTGTCTCCTCCAGTCCTCACCCATTTGGAGGCTGTCAGTCTGTCTACTTTTGTTTGTTTGTTTGTTTTGGTTTCTTCGAGACAGGGTCTCTCTCTGTGTTAGCCTTGGCCATCCCAGACTTGCTTTGTAGAACAGGCTGGCCTCGAACTCACAAAGATCCGCCTGCCTCTGCCACCCGAGTGCTGGGATTAAAGACTACTTTTGATACACTGGGTGATTTGTGTGAAATCCCCCTAGGATTTGCATTTGCTGCCTCAGTAGGTAAGAGTGCTTACCGTGCAAAGGACCCTGGGTTCAGATTTCAGCACCCACATAAAAAGCCGGGTTTGGCTACACAAGTTTGCAATCACGGTGCTGTGTGGGGCGGAAAAGGAGGTTGGGTGGTGGTTGATTAAAACGGAATGAGCTAATAGCTATGAAGCTATATTATATAAATGCAGGTTTATTGGAGCGGCGCGGGAGGGGCGGGGAGGGAAAGGAAGAGGGGCAGGCAAGGGAGGTGGGGAGAGGGAAGGGAAGAAGGGAAGGAGAGAGAGCATGAAGAGAGGGGGAAAGGGCAGCGGAACCAAAATGTCTGGATTATACAGTAAAGGGTCTCTGGGAGAGGGGAAGCCACACCCCTAGGTGGAGGGCGGGGCATATCAGCCACGCCCCGCAGCAAGGTTTAACAAACGGGCTAGCTGGCTGCCAGGTTGGTTCCAGGTTCCTTGAGAGACTTAGGTGGAGGCTGATGGAGCAGGACACTTTGGCCTCTGAGTGTGTGGGCATACACCAACACACACCTATACATGCATATACTCCCACACACACACCACATGCGTGCACACACACACACACACACACACACACACACACACACACTCCTTACACAAGATTTTGATGTGCTCTTTCTCTGATCATTAAAGGTGTACTCTTTCCACACACATAACAATGACCTCTTAGACGTGTCTATTCAAGCCTATTACCCATTTTTATTTTATTTTTATCTTATTGGTTTTTCAAGACAGTGTTTCTCTTTGTAGCCTTGCCTGTCTTGGACTCCCTTTGTAGACCAGGCTGGCTTTGAACTCACAGCTATCTACCTGCCTCTGCCTCCTGAGTGCTGGGATTAAAGGCATGTGCCACCACTTCCCAGCTAAAATATATATTTATTTATAATGTATACAGTGTTCTGCCTGCATGTACACAT
The DNA here is from genome assembly GCF_903995435.1 of Acomys russatus. Taxonomy (NCBI): domain Eukaryota; kingdom Metazoa; phylum Chordata; class Mammalia; order Rodentia; family Muridae; genus Acomys; species Acomys russatus. Next base: position 50,846,170 of record NC_067160.1, read on the forward strand.
GGGTTTTCTTATTGAATTTAAAGTTATTCATGGGCTGGAGAGATGACTCAGAGGTTAAATCCACTGATTGCTCCTCCAAAAGTCCTGAGTTCAATTCCCAGCAACCACATGGTAGCTCACAACCATCTATAATGTGATCTGATGCCCTCTTATGGTGTGCATGTATACATGCAGGCAGAGCAATGTATACATATAAATAAATCTTTATTAAAAAAAAAAAAAAAGCTAGCCGGGCCAGCACTTGGGAGGCAGAAGCAGGCAGATAGCTGTGAGTTTGAGGCCAGCCTGATCTACAAGGCTAACACAGAAAGACCCTGTCTTGTGGTGGGGGGGGGGGGGGGCGGGCTCAAGGAGGGGAAAGCTAAAGTTATTTACATTTGTGGTTTCTAACCACTGGGCAAAACTGCTGCAACGCTTCGCCTGCTGCTAACATATTTTGCTTTTCAATACTTCACCTGACCCATCCCTTTCAAATATCTTCTGCCAGACTGTGACTTTATTGCACATAACTTTGTTTTCTTTTTGAGACAGGGTCTGATGTAGCCCAGGCTGGCCTCAAACTCTCTCTGTAGCCCAGAATAACCTTGAACTTCAGATCTCCCTGTTTCCACCTCCCAAGTGTGGTGCGTATGGGCATGTATCACCATGTCAGGCTAACGTTTGTTTGTTTGTTTGTTTGTTTTCTATATGCCTGTGGCCAGCCTGGCCTCCTCCTGAGTGCTGAGACTGCAAGTGAGTGCTGCTAAGTAGAACAAAACTTTCTTTCATTTATCTGCACATCTGGGGAACTTTGGACAGTGGGACCTGTTTTTGTTTGTTTGTTTGTTTGTTGTTGTTTGGTTTTTTGAGACAGGAGGGTCTTTCTGTGTTAGCCTTGGCTGTCCTGGACTCACTTTGTAGACCAGGCTGGCCTAGAACTCACAGTGATCCTCCTGCCTCTGCCTCTCGAGTGCTGGGATTAAAGTGCCGGCTTTCTTTTGAACTTTAATGCATTGTTTTATAGCACACATGCGTGAAAATATACTTAAGGAGTCCTATATTGACTCTTACATTCACTTGCCTCCGCTTTCCAAGTGATGGGACTAAAGGTGGGTGCCACTGTACCAGGTTCTTTTTCAGATTTGCACTATACACTTTTTCTTTTTTTAAGTTGAAGTCTTTCGCTCTCTGCCAGATTGCAGCCATCATGGACAGGAGCCGCGTGCAGTCCATAAAGCTGGCTAGGGTAGGCCGGGCGTGGTGGTGCACACCTTTAATCCCAGCACTCGGGAGGCAGAGGCAGGCAGATCGCTGTGAGTTCGAGGCCAGCCTGGCCTACAGAGCGAGTCCAGGACAGCCAAGGCTACACAGAGAAACCCTGTCTCAAAAAACAAAACAAAAACAAAACCAAAAGCTGGCTAGGGTAGCCAAAGTGCTGGGCAGGACCGGTTCTCAGGGACGGTGCACACAGGTGCGTGTGGAATTCATGGATGACACCAGCAGCTCTATAAACTGAAACATCAAAGGCGCCGTTTGAGAGGGTGATGTGCTCACCCTATTGGAGTCAGAAAGAGAGGCTTGGAGGTTGCACTGACCCTGCTGCTGGGTCCTGGGTATCCACCACTTAACCCATGAGATGACTTGCAACTGTTAAATAAAGTACTTGTATATAAATAAATAAATAAAGTCTTGCTACATTGCCCAAGCTGACCCTGAGCTCCAGGGCTGAAGCATCCTCCTGCCTTGGCATCCTGAGAGGGTCACACTATTCTATTACTGCCCAACACATCTCCTCAAAGCTTATCCACCGAGGGGTGCTGAAAGATGGCTCATTATTCAATGTTCTTGTCGTGCAACCCTGAAGATCAGAGCTCAAATCCCCAGAGCCCCAGAAAGCAGGTGTTCCTGTTGGATAAACTGCCCCCTGGCAGTGTGGAAACACCATCTGGCAGGTAGTGGGTGGCACCCACAGGAACCCCTCCAGGATTCTGAGCATGGGAGGGGGGCGTAATTTGTTTGTTTGGTTTGTTGTTTGAAACAGTCTCACTATGTAGCCCTGGCTGTCCTGGAAATCACAGGGACCCACCGCCCTCTGCCTTCTGAGTGCTGAGTTTAAAGCTTGTGCCACTACGTCTGTTGAGATATATATATAAAGTATGAATTATCTAAACCAGCTTTTGCAATGGGAGAAGAGACCCACAAAGGCGGGGATGGAGAATGTCTGCTTACTGCAGGGATACCTCACAACTGATCTGCTTTAGGTACATGAAGTGGGTTTGCGAGCATGAATGCACGCATGCGCACGCGCACTCACACAACCCGCAGAGCTGGTGGATGCTCGCCTCTGCTTGCACGGCTGGTCAGTGACAGAACTAGGAGTCACAGTCATGCCCCTTGACTTTACCACCCCTCCTTTGAGATTCCACCACCAGCGCTGAACGTCAGGCAAGGCACATGTGTCCGCTACTCCGTTCCCACGAGAATCCTGAGATAAGCTTCATTCTTCCTCCCGGCTCCATACTGAGGAAACCAAGGCGGCGAGTGAGGAAGGAGGTGTTTGCCACAGACCGTTGAGGCCTGGGGACAGAGGCTGTCTGGGGCTTGCTGGGGTTTTGTGACAGTGACAGTGGTGAGAGGAAGGAAAGAAGGGGTGGGGCTTCACAGATCAGTTCCTGGTGACAGTTATCACAAATTCATATCTCTGAGGCAGCACTGGAAACAGGATGTGGGTTTCCTTAGAGGGGTTGTTGCCCCACATTGATAAATGCTGTCCAACACTCCAACACGTGAGCAGCATGGAAGAGGCAGTGGGGCTAATTGGTTCACATAGTTGGGCCCCTACCTGTGTGACTGGAGACATGTGGCTTGACCTCTCTGGACTCTGAGTAGAAATTACCTTACAGGTGGTTAGGGCCGGTGAGAAGGTGCTTCACTCGCTGGCTGTGTGACATTTGGGGAATTACTTAACATCTTTGAGCCCATTTCCTCAAACCAAAAGCTCAACTAATAACAAGGACTGCTTAGAAAACTAAACGGGGAGTCGGGGTACGGTGGTGACACCCTTCAGTCCCAGCACTCAGGAGGCAGAGGCAGGAGGATCTCTGAGTTCGAGGCCAGCCTGGTCTACAGAGTGAGTTCCAGGACAGGTGAGGTTACACAGAGAAACCTGCTCTTAAAAAAAACAAAAACAAAAACAAAAACCAAAAACCTGCTCTTAAAAAAACCAAAATGTCCCTTTAATCTCAGCACTTGGGAGGCAGAGGCAGGTGGATCTTCGTGGGTTCGAAGCCAGCCTGGACTACAGAGGGAGTTCCAGGACAGCCAGAGCTGTTATACAGAGAAACCCTGTCTCATAAAACCAAAACCAAAACAAAACAAAACAAAAAACCCAAAATGTCAACCAGGTGCGGTGGCACACGCCTTTAATCCCAGCACTTGTGAGACAGAGGCAGGCGGATCATTGTGAGTTCCAGCCCAGCCTGGTCTACAAAGTGAGTCCAGGACAGCCAAGTATACACAGAGAAACTCTGTCTTACAAGAAAAAAACAAAAACAAAAACAAAAACAAAAAGCTCTCTGGACCTAAAAGGCCAAAGAACCTAATTAATATGCCAGGCCAGGTCTCAGACCCTGGAGAACTGTACCCAATGTTGTCCTGTCTCCACACTCATGGGAACACATGGACACAGACGTACACACACAGAGGCATACAGATACACACACACACACACACACACACACACACACACACACACACACACACACATACCATGGTAGCTATCAGATACACCACCAGCTGGTGGAGGGGACACCCTGCCATGCTGCTACAGAACATGCTAACTCTGAGGAAGTGGGCCTCTCTCAGAACCCATGAGCTGTGGTCTGTACAGGAAGAGAACAATCTACTTGTTACCCATCGGGTACTTTCCTGTCCACCTTTCAGCCCCTCACCTGCCCCCAGCAGCATCCTCTTTCTGCACACAAAGCTGACTTTTTTTTCTCTAGCATTTGCTTATTTCATATTTCCTTTTTTTTTTTTTTTTTTTTTTTTTGAGACAGGGTTTCTCTATGTAGCCTTGGCTGTCCTCTCTCTGGGGTAGGAAAAGGGTGGCTTCCTGGCTGGAGCTGCACAATTTGGGTGTCCTAACTCCAGCCTCGCCAGCGTTCTCCCTCCAGCGGAAACCGAGCCTGAGGCTTGGGTACAGTTATCTACTGCCGCCTACTGGACAGAGAACGTCACAATCGACACCTTCTGCCAGTCCCAGTCCTGGCAAATTAACAGTATGCATAGATTGGCTCCTGTATTATATGGGTTACTTGAAAATGTTTTTGGTTGTTGTTGTTGCTTTGTTTTGTTTTGTTTTTCATTTTTTGGTTTTTTTTTTTTTTGAGACAGGGTATCTCTGCGTGGCCTTGGCTGTCCTGGACTCACTTTGTAGACCAGGCTGGCCTCGAACTCACAGCGATCCGCCTGCCTCTGCCTCCTGAGTGCTGAGATTAAAGGCATGCGCCACCACAGGCCAGTGTCACTTGAAAATGTGTCCTTTACTGCCTAAAAAAGAAAAACACTGCCTGATAAAAATATAACAGCACTGTCGAGCATGGTGGCACACTCCTTTAAGCCCAGCACTAGAGAGGCAGAGACAGGAAGAGATCTCTGTGAGCTCAAGGCCATCCTGGTCAACAAAATAAGTTCCAGGACAGCCAGAGCTACATAGAGAACCCCCCCCCCCCACACACACACAGATATAGATATATCTCCTTATCAGCCTGACATTTTATTTCGAACTAGGCATGGTGGTACATACCTGTAATCCAGGACGTGGGTGATATGGGCAGATGGATCGGGAGTTCAAGGCCAGTTTCAGCTATGTAGCACCTTTGAAGTCAGGCTAGGCTACATGAGACACTGTGGGCATTGGGGGTCTAGGAGATGGCACTTGCTGCTCTTGTGGAGGACCTGGGCTCAGTTTCCAGACCACTTAGGGGTGAAGGCATTTACCATTCAAGCCTGGAAAATAGAGTTTGGTTCCAGGAGATCACACACATGAAGGTGGAAGGAGGGAGGTCCTCAAAGTTGCCCTCTGACTTCCACACACATGCAATGGCACACATGCTCTGTCTCATCCCACATACACACACACACACACACACAGTGCATTTAAAATTTTAAATTAAAAATTTATTTATTTATTTTTTGGTTTTTCGAGACAGGGTTTCTCTGTGTAGCCTTGGCCATCCTGGACTCACTTTGTAGACCAGGCTGGCCTCGAACTCACAGTAATCCGCCTGCCTCTGCCTCCCGAGTGCTGGGATTAAAGGCATATTTATTTATTATTTATACAGTATTCTGCCTGCATGCCAGAAGAGAGCTCAAGACCACACTTTAGATGATTATGAGCCACCATATGGTTGCTGGGAATTGAACTCAGGACCTTTGGAAGAACAGCCAGTGCTCTTAACCTCTGAGCCATCTCTCCAGCTCTTTTTTAAAAAATTTCAAAGGCTTTTTTTTTTCTGTTTGTTACAGGTCTACGTAGCCCTGACTGTCCTGGAACTCACTATGTAAACCAGGCTGGCCTCGAACTCACAGAGATTTGCCTGTTTCTGATTCCCAAGTGCAGTGATCAAAGGCGTGCGCTACCACACCCAGCATTGTTTATTTCATTTTATATGTTTTGATGTGTTGCCCGCATGCATGAAAGTGCCCAAGTTCATGCAGTACTGAAGAAGGCCAGAAGAGGGCTCCAGGGGTTACCAACAGATTTAAACCATCATTACGATTAAACCTAAATAAAAAGAAAATTATGGCCAGGCAGTAGTGGCTCACGCCTTTAATCTAAGCACCTGGGAGGTAGAGACAGGCAGATCTCTGAGTTTGAGGCCAGCCTGGGTTACAGCATGAGATCCAGGACAGCCAGGGCCACATAGAGAAACCCTGTCTCAAAAAAAAAAAAAAAAAAAAAAAAAAAAAAAAAATTAAAATAACGAAGTGTTTCTACTAAGAGCATCTGTAGGTGCAGAGCCGGACCCCCTAAAATGACTTTGGGGAGGAGCACTGGGTCCGTGCATCACTTACATGCAGTGCCCTTAGAGGCCAGAAGAGGGCATAAGGTCATCAGGAACTGGAGTTACAGACAGTTGTAAGCTACTTCATAGGTACTAGGAAGTAGGCTCCAATCCTCTGCAAGAACTGTGTGTTATTAACCACTGAGTCATCTCCCCAGCCTGAGTACTTGTTCATCTGTATGACCAGGTGAGCCTACATATGTGTACATGAACACACATACGTGCACAGTGCATGTGGAGGCAGAAGTTAATGTTGGGTGTCTTCCTCAACCTCTGCCCACTGTAGTTTTTATTTTGTTTTGTTTTGTTTTTCCAGACAGGGTTTCTCTGTATAGCCTTGGCTGTCCTTCCTGGACTCACTTTGTAGACCAGGCTGGCTACAAACTCACAGAGATCTGTATGCCTCTGCCTCCTGGGCGTTGGGATTAAAGGCATGCGCCACCACACCCAGCTCTTGTCCACATCAGTTTTTGAGAGAGGGTTTTTTTTCTTTGAACCCTGTCAGATCAGCTAGCCTGGCAGGCCAGTAAGCACAGAAATCCTAAGCAGTAACAGGATTATCAGCACATAAACCACCTGGCCCAGCTTTTACCTGGGTGCCAGGGCTAGAACTCAGGTCTTCAGGCTTGCACAGAAAGCACTTTAGCAACGGGGTGTAACTCCAGCTTCTTATTCTCTCTCCACGGAAAGCCAGCGATGAGCTCAGCACTTACCTCATCTAACCCGAGTCATTTCACCAAAATCCTGGCTCTAAACCCTATCAACACATGGTTCAGGGGGGTACACGCTGTGTTACTGGAGTGCCCCTAGACGAGACAGCAACTCAACCTGTAGATTACTCCAGAGAAGGCTTCAGGGAGCAGTGTGAGCTATATTGCATATGAACAACCATGGTGGAAGCCTACGGACTGTGATTGGCTAGCACATCACCTCAGTTTGGACAGTGAGCGCTCATACCACCAGGGTTTCAACTCGGGAGAGACACATGAAAGGAGACGTGGAGATCCCAAACTCATCAGCATGCCGCAGCTGACTGTTCAAGCTACTTCAGAATTCAGTGCTCTGACTTCTGGGAATGCTCAGGGACCCGATGTGTCAGGTGGGCTGGTGCCAGGTCATGCCTGCATTTTTTAAAAAAAAGATTTATTTATTGCATATGAGTGCTTTATCTGCAGAAGAGGGCATCAGATCACATTATAGATGGGTTTTGAGGCACCATGTGGTTGGTTGCTGGGAATTGAACTCGGGACCTCTAGAAGAGCAGGCGGTGCTCTTAACCACTGAGCCATGTCTCCAGCCCCTATTCCTGCCATTTCTCCTGCAGATAAGTCTCCAGTGCAAGGACTTGACCTCAGGAGATACTCTAATAAATTAATACATGAGCTGTGAGGAGCTGACTGGGAAGAGAGAGAACATGAGAGATTAAGTAAGGGGCCTGAGGTCAGAGGAGGAAACTTAGGGCTTCTGAGCACTGACAAGTGGCCAAGGTGGCTGGCATGTGATGGGTAAGGGGGACAGGAGCTACAGAAGTGGGAAGGGGTTAGTCTGGTAGAGTCCGTCTCCAAAGTACAGTGAGGGAGGGGCATCGCCGAGCTTCAAACTGAGAAAAATATTGAGATATAAAAATGAATTTGCAAGCTGGACAGTGGTGGTGGCACATGCCTTTAATCCCAGCACTCGGGAGGCAGAGGCAGGTGATCGCTATGAGTTCGAGGCCAGCCTGGTCTACAAAGTGAGTTCCAGGACAGCCAGAGCTGTTACACAGAGAAACCCTGTCTCGAAAAACCAAAATAAATAAATAAATATAAAAAAATAAAACATAAATAAATATTTTTTTAAATGAATTTGCTGGGTGGTGGTGGCACACACCTTTGATCCCAGCACTCAGGAGGCAGAGGCAGGCAGATCTCTGAGTTTGAGGCCACCCTGGTCTACAGAGTGAGTTCCAGGACAGCCAGGGCTACACAAAGAAGCCCTGTCTCGAAAAACCAATCAATCAGTCAATCAATCAATGAAATATAAAAATGAACTCACGCTCCTGTAATCCTAGCACTTAGAAGACTGAGACAAGGGACAGCTTGGGAGTTCCAGGCCAGTCTGGACTACATGGTAAGGTCTTGTTACAATAAATAAACAATACACAGCAAGTCACAGAAAGCGGCAGGTCTAGAAATGGGACTCAGGCCTGCTTTGCTCCATCTGAGCTTTCAAGCCACCTCCGGATAGGAAGCAAGGTGGACTGATGTCCTTTCAGCTCTGACCACCTCAAGAAGCAGGGACCTAGGAGGGAAGAAAGGGGCATCTCACTCTAAGTCCCAGAGAAACCACTGGTGCTTGGAGAGCAAAGGGCTGTCCGTGTTCCAGGAAGCTGTGTCAGCTGGGGCCAGGTTCTCAAGTCTGTACTGGCGGTGGCTGGTTTCGGCCACCTAGAGCTCTCCGGTGTCACGCAGGCTCCAAGTGGACCTGGACTCCTGAGGTAGCAGGTGACACCTGCCCTGTTCTATTTTCTGTCCACCCTGCTGGGCACAGGCTGAGATCCAGCCCTGTGACCCTTCTCAGTCCTGTTGAGCCTTCCCCCAGTGCGTGTGCTCAGAGACTAAAGGGCTCTGGGCCACAGGGTTTAGGGGATAGTTCTGGAATCCATAACCAACCAGCCGAGCAGGCCTGCAGCCCCTCCCCTTGGTGCAACCCCAGGACCAAAGATCTTGGGACAGACAGTTCACTGCTCTGGCTTGCTGTTTTATTTTCATGGAAAAAGAAATGCCTAGAACAAAGCTGCTGAGTCAAAAGAACCTTCATCCATTAGTTCATTCATTAATTCATTCATTCGTTCAATTTTTCATTCATTCTTTTGCTCATTGATTTATAGGTAAGTGTTTACTATGTAGACCAGCCTGGCTTTGAACTCACAGAGTGTTTCCTGCGTCTGCCTCCGGACTACTGAGAGGAAAGATGTGTACCGCCATGGCCAGCTTATTTATTTATTTTGAGAGGCCTCCCTGTGTATATCTGGCCAGCGGTGGACCTCAGAGCTCACCATGTATACAAGGCTAACCTTGAACTTGCTGTGATCTGCATGCCCCTGTCTTAGGGATGCTGGGACTACAGGTATGCACTCCCATGCCTGGCTAATTCTGTAAAAATAGGCTCTGTGTCTGTATACCTGTGCAGAGGCGGAGGCTTCAGTGTGCCATGGCTTGCGTGTGGTGGTCAGAGCACAGCCTTGGGTGGCATTCCTCACCTACCTGTGTTCACTGCTGCATGTGACAGCCTACATGGCTTCCGAGGCTTCTGTGGTTTCTTCCACCATCTCACCTTTGTAACGCCGGAACTCCAGATGCGTGAACAACCCTGTCTGCGTCTATGTTGCTTCCAGGGATCCGACCTCAGGTCCTCACACATGCGCAGAAGCTGCCTGGGGGGGATGGGGATGGGGAGAGTGAGGAGGACCACAGAAGAGCACTGGGAAACTTGGGGGGTGGGGGAGGTCGGCATGACAGTTCATCCCCTTCATCACAGCCAGGTATCCCAGATGTTCTCTCAGCTTCATCCAACTGCTACATGTATGGACCTCAGTGTATGTCAGTTATAGTCACCTGTACTTCAATAAAACTGTGAGGGGAAAAATCTAGGCTCTGCAAGACCTTTCTAATGACCCCAGCTTCTTTCTACAGATGGTCCTAGGCAATCGGAGATTTCCAAGGCACCACTTTTCAGCCTCTTAGCTATGATCAGGTGTTTAAAAGAATAATAAGCAGCCAGGTAGTGGTGGCACAAGCCTGTAATCCCAGCAGTCGGGAGGCAGAGGCAGGGGGATCTCTGTGAGTTCGAGACCAGCCTGGTCTACAAAGTGAGTCCAGGACAGCCATCACTACACAGAGAAACCCTGTCTTGAAAAACAAAACAACAACAACAACAAAATGGCTGGGGAGATGGCTCAGCAGTTATGAACATTGCTTGGTCTAGCAGAGAACCAGAGAACCCAAGTTCAATTCCCAATGTCTTCGTGGCTCCTCACAAGGGTCTGTAACCCCGCTTTCAGTGCATCCAATCTCTCAGAAATCCAGGCAAAATACAATGTACAGAAAAGGAACAAAACAAAACACAAAACAAAAAAAGAAAGAAAAATAAACAAACAAACAGAAGGCAAGGTTGGAGCGATGGAGCAGTAGTCAAGGCTCGTTGCTGCTCTCCCAGAGTCCTCACGTTTGGCTCCCAGCACCCATATCAGCTGCTTCACCGCCCGCCCACAACTCCAGCTCCAGGGCATCTTAAAACCTCTTCTGGTTTCCACAACACACATACACATACGTTAAATAATCTAAATTAAATAACACCAATAGATACTAAAACTTCCTAGGCATTTTTGTGTCTCCTCAAATTGATTTGAAGCCAGCCTGGTCTATAGAGTGAGTTATAGTTCATGGCCACACACACACACACACACACACACACACACACACACCTTGTCTCAGCAGGCCGGTGGTGGCGCACGCCTTTAATCCCAGCACTTGGCAGGCAGAGGCAGGCAGATCTCTGTGAGTTCGAGGCCAGCCTGGTCTACAAAGGCGAGTCCAGGATAGTCAAGGCTACACAGAGAAACCCTGTCTCGAACAACCAAAATTAAGCCAGGCGTGGTGGCGCAGGCCTTTATCCCAGCACTCGGGAGGCAGAGGCAGGTGGATCCCAGTGAGTTCGAGGCCAATGCAAGGCCAGGACAGCCAAGGCTACACAGAGAGACCCTGTCTCGGGGAAAAAAAAAAAAGAAGGACCAAAATCAAAACAAGAACAAACAAACAAACAAATACCCTTGTCTCAAAAAACCAAAGAAACCTCACTGGCTTCTGAGGGTACTACATCATGCATACACACACACACACACACACACACACACACACACACACACACACACACACCCTCAGGGAACTGTGGAAGTTAGTGTTTACTGTAAGTGTGTCTGGATCTGGAACTACCTAGAAGTGTGTCTATTGGAATATTTTCAGAGAGGGCTAACTGAAGCCAGCAGTGGTGGTGTACGCCTTTCATCCCAGCACTCAGGAGGCAGAGGCAGGTGGATCACTGAGTTCGAGACCAGCCTGGTCTACAGAGTGAATTCTGGGTCATCGAAGGCTACACAGAGAAACCCTGTCTCCAAAAGCAAAAAAACAAAACAAAACAAAAAACAAACAAACAAAAACAAAAAGGAAAAAGAAAAAGGAGAAAGCCGGTCAACACCAGCATTCTCTGCTCTCTGCTTCCTGCTCTGTGGGAGGTGAAGTAAGAAGCTGAGCGCTCCCTCTCACGCCCTGCCTTGCCCTGTGGGATGGACAGAACTCTCAAAGTGTGAGCCAAAAGAACCCTTCATCCTGTCAGTGGCTTCTTGTCAGCTGTGTTGTGGTCACAGCGACAAGATACGGAAGTAACTCTCCCTCCAAGTGATAGAGCTGACGAGTTACCACAACACAAAAAGGAGTGGTTAGGAAAACATGAAAATGCTCCATAGGAGCGCTGAGGGCTCCCAGGGAGGTCCAGGGCTGCCTACTGGAGTGTCCCAAGCCTGGCTTCTCCCTTCTCGGCATCTTCTGAGGGCTGGTGTCTGAGCTACCAGAAAGTTCAGACAGCGCCAGAGACCAGATCCAGCTCCTGATTTCCAATGGAGCTTGGACCTTGAGTCCTCGTCCAGTCAGCTGTGGCCATGAGGGGCAGCATCAGGAAGTTCACACGTGGAGGGGGAGAGTGGGAGGAGTGGAAGGCACATGCGCAGATGCGTGGCTAAGTTAGTCACCAAACCCTACATCCCCTACCCACACCTGGTTTTGAGGTGGGAACCAGATATGTGCATTAGCAGCCAGGATGATCCTAAGACAAGAGGTCCCAGGCTCTGACCTGCAAACCAGCTTAGGACTCTCCAGGAAATAGACTTTCTGTGTGACCCAGGATGGTCTCAAACTCCCGGGCTCTAGTAATTCTCCCGCTTCGGCCTTCCACACACCTGGGGGTACAGGTGTGGTTTCACAGGCACCTGCATGCTTGCCCTCCTCCCTCCCTTCTCTAATTAGGGGTGCGTTGGGGGCCCGGCACTGTGCCAAGGCATTGGTGCAGAAATCAAAGGACAAATGTGTGGTCAGCTCTTTACCTTCATACGGGTTCTGAAGACCCAACTCAAGCTGCCGGTTTCACAGAGAGTGCTGTTATCTGCTCAGTTTGTCAGTCACGGAGCTACTTTACTTTTTTTTTTTTTTTTTTTAAAGATTATTTATTATCATGTATACAGTGCTCTGCTTGTATGTACTCCTGCAAGCCAGAAGAGGGCGCCATATCACATTACAGATGATTATGAGCCACCATGTAGTTGCTGGGAATTGAACTCAGGACCTTTGGAAGAGCAGGCGGCACTCTTAACCACTGAGCCATCTCTCCAGCCCCATACTTTACTATTTTTTTAAAGTTATTTTATGTGTGTGGGTTATTTTTTGTTTTTGTTACTTTTTTTTTTGCCAGCTTGCACGCCTATGTACCACATGCATGCAGTTCCCACAGAGGCCAGAAGAGGGCGTCAGATCCACTGGAACTGGAGTTAATGTCCTTAGTGTTAGTTGTGAGGCACCGCGTGGGTCCTCTGGGAGAGCAGCCAGTGTCTTTAGCAGTAAGCCGTGTCTCCAGCAGTCAAACGACAGCCAGCATGCTGGTGCTGTAAATCTAGGGCGACAGATCCACCTTCAGAAATTGCTGGCTTCATACACACAAATTCTAGCTGAAATCTTTCACAGACCTCTGTTTAGTCTCCCCAGGTTGCTTTCAGTACTACCTGGGCTTTCTCTAGAGAGAAACCACCACCATTTTTCTTAAATGTGCCTGTGTTCGCGCAGTGTACTTGTGGGTTCACGTGTGTACCAGAAGGTGTTGGCTCTTCTGAGCCACCTGCCCTGGATGCTGGGAACTGAACTCGGGCCCTCTGCAAGAGCAAGTACTCTTTTTTTTTTTTTTTTTGGTTTTTCGAGACAGGGTTTCTCTGTGTAGCCTTGGCCATCCTGGACTCCCTTTGTAGACGAGGCTGGCCTCAAACTCACAGCGATCCGCCTGCTTCTGCCTCCCGAGTGCTGGGATTAAAGGCGTGCGCCACCACGCCCGGCCTAAGTACTCTTAACTGTCAAGCCATCCTTTCCAGCCTTCATTCATTATTTCTTTCTTTCTTTCTTTCTTTCTTTCTTTCTTTCTTTCTTTTCTTTCTTTCTTTCTTTCTGTCTGTCTGTGTGTCTATTTGTCTGTCTGCCCATGTGGGTGCTCAGCTAATTTGAGGTGGACAAACTAGCGCATAATTTCCCAAAGAACCACTTCTGCAATTGTTACCATGGTGACCGTGCCTATAGGGTGTTACAGAGAGCTGAGCTAAAGTGAGTGTTGCTTAGATGTGGTGGCCTTGAAAACCGGTGATCAAAGCAAGCAGTGGAAGGAGAAGGTCTGTGCACATGTGTCTTTGGCTTCACATGTGTCACTCCACGGGTCACATCCTCCCTTCGGAAGGACAATTGGGCAACCTCTTCCAACTGTATGGACTAAGAATGTGGAAGAGTTGGCTCTCGGGGACAAAGCCAGAATTCCACCTCTGGGAGGGATCCTGCGGGCCGTGCAGGCACCAGCATTAGCCAGGAGCAGGAGGCAAAGATGGGAGGAGTTTGAGTTTGAAGCCAGCCTGAGCTACACACACATACTTTTCTTCATGGAAGGAGAGGAGTGATTCCCACAAATTGTCTTCTGATCTCCACAAGCACCCCCCAAAGGATAAATTTTAAAAGTGCCGGGATTAAAGGCATGTGCCACCATGCCCAGCTGAATGTAATGAAAAATTTCAAAAATAGAAACAACGAAAAAAAAGTGGGTTTTTTGTTTTGTTTTCGAGACAAGGTTTTTCTGTGTAGCCTTGGCTGTCCTGGACTCACACTGTAGACCAGGCTGGCCTTGAACTCACAGTGATCTGCCTGCCTCTGCCTCCCAGAGTGTGTGCCACTGTGCCCGGCCAAAAAAATATTTTAAAAAGAAAACAACACACACACACACATACACATGCAGAGAGAGTGCATGAGAGAAAGTGTGCTGGGGATGCAGCTTAGTTATTAGATACTTGCCTAGCAGGCATGAGGTACTGGGTTCCATGCCCAGTGTGACAAACTGCTCACAGTGCTGCACATCCGTTTCCTAGCACTCAGGAGGTAGATGCAGAAGGTCAGAAGTTCAAGGTCATGTTGGTCAAGTTCTAAGTACATGTGAGGCTGAGCCACATCAGAGAATAGAAGAGACCCCCATCTCAAGGGCGACAACACCCATAACAGAAACACCAAAACAGGGGCTGTGGAGAAGGCTTCTTTGCTGTGTAAAGATAAAGACTTGAATTTGGACTCCAGAATCCACATTAAAAGCCAGGCAATGAGGGTAGTGAGATGGCTCAGCAGACAAAAGTGCTTGCCGTGAAAGCCTGACAAGTTCAGTCCCTGGAACCCACAAAAAGCTGGGTGCAGTGGCTGTGGATCTGTAATCTCCAATGACACAGGAGGCAGAGGCAGGGGAATCCCCAGGAGAACTCTCACGCCAGCTAGCCTGGAGCTTGCCCAACAGGGGAAACAAGAGAAAGAGCAAGAGAGATGGCTCAGTGGCTAAGAGCATTAGCTGTTCTTACAGAGGACCAGAGGACATAGCTCAACGCCCTCTTCTGGCTTCTGTGGGCCCTGCACCCATATGCTGCATTTTCTTTTCTTTTGCGGGGGTGGGGGGGGGGGGGTGGCGGGGGGGGGGGGTTTCAAGACAGGGTTTCTCTGTGTAGCCTTGCCTGTCCTGGACTCACTTTGTAGACAGGCTGGCCTCGAACTCACAGCAATCCACCTGCCTCTGCTTCCTGAGGGCTGGGATTAAAGGCGTGCGCCACCATCACCTGGCCATGTGCTGCATTTTCAAGCATACTAAGTAAAACACCCCCACACATGAAAATAATAAATCAAAGCTTTAAAAGGAAAGAAAGAAAGGACAAGAGAGACCTTGCCCTAACAAGGTGAGAGGAGAGAACCAACTCTCAAAAGTTGCCTTTAGCCAGCACTCGGGAGGCAGAGGCAGGTGGATCACTGTGAGTTCAAGGCCAGCCTGGTCTACAAAGTGAGTCCAGGACAGCCAAGGCTACACAGAGAAACCCTGTCTCGAAAAATAAACAAACAAAAACAGTTTCTTAGATCTCCACATATACTCTGGGGCATACACATAAACACATACAATAATAACAAATAAAATTAAGTTGAAATAAAAAAATCTGGGCATGGAGCCAGGCATGGTGCTGCATGCCTATAGTCCCAGAACTTTGGGAGACAGAGGCAGTCAGATTATTGTGAATTTGAGGACAGCCTGAGTACAGGACAGCCAAGGCTATACAAAGAAATCCTGTCTCAAAAAAAAAAAAAAAAAAAATCTGTAAGTGGCTGCATATGCCTATAAACCTAGTGCTAGGTGAGGGGGGTCAGGCAGGGCCAGAGACAAAAGGAAACTAGTAGAGTAATAGAGGAGGAGACACAAAGTCTCCTTTGGACTTCATGTACCCGTACATGTATGCATGCACACATGCCTATTACACATGCACACACACACATACCTACACATAATTGAAAATAATTTAAAAGCTATTTAAAACATTCTTAGGATAAAATTTTCAGGTGCTTAGAAGATTTCCTGACTCTTGAAAGAATTTCAGTAATTCCTTAATATCTGAGGCAAAATCAGCATAAATTTGTTTCAGAAATATTTGAGGTGGAGCTGGAGAGATGCTGCTCTTCCAAAGGACCCGAGTTCAATTCCCCAACATTCATATCCCGCGCCTCACAATGCCTGTTATTCAGCTAAGGGATCTGGTGTTCTGGCTTCTTTGGGCAACTGCACTCACATGGGGCATGCACACGCACTTGTGTGCGCACGCACGCACGCGCACACACACACACACACACACAGCCAGAAGATATTAAGGATACATTTCAACCCAGGATCTTATTACCTCCTGGAGGTCTTCAGTTCCCTGTAGCATGCACTCTCCATTTGTACTTGATTCCTGACAAGTGGGAGGGCTGCAAGTATCACTGCTTGCTACTTCTTCACCCTGACTCAACGAGGACAAAGCAGAGTCTAGCCTAGGTTCTCCAAGGTGAGTCAGGCTGGCCTGGGCAAAGGAGTGGGTGTCCTTACCAGAGCCAGCCTAACCAAGGCAGCCGCTCCATGGTGGAGGGGGCAGTAAGATCTCAAGAGGAGCGGGTCTGGCGCTGCAGGAGCCTGCAGATCAGCCTCTGTCTCCAATGCCTTCAGGCCCCGCCTGGGAAGTTAGCTCTTGGCTAAGTCTGGAACTTGAAAACTGACCTCAGTGGGTTGAACCCAGTCCAGTAGGGCAGGTTCAGCTTGTAGAAGTTTTGGACATGTTTAGCAATCATTATGTTTAAAATGGAAGATTTCACATTCAAGCCTGAGCTCGGGGCTTCTTCTACGCAATAGCATCGAGTGACATGGACAGTCAGGCAAGGGCTTGTGACCTTGAGAAGCAAATTCCAGCCTCCACCTGAAAGGGCAGGCAAGAGAGACCTTATCAGTGCCTCTGCCATGTTATCTGAGTAGCCTTGGACAGCATGCAGGGAAATAAAGCTGAGATGGGCCCAGAACACCCTGGCCTGCTATGGGATGACTTCCCAGATGGGGCCTCTTTATAGTTTCCTCGTCTCTTCACATCCATTACCCTCCTGGCCAGATTCTGGGCTTCTACGGCATCACTTCCTTCATCTCTTCCACTGATCTCGGCGAGACCTGCCCCAGCCCCTGGGCAGGAGTTAACTTGAGAGCACCTGTGCTCCAGTGGATGGACTGCCCAAGGTCCTCACAGTCAGGTGTGTCTGGGACTCACAGGGCGAGGCTCTCTCATGCTTCCGTCACAGGGCCAGGGTCCAGGCTGCAGGTAGGGAAGGGTGATTCACGCGCAGGCTGTCTCCTCTCACGGGAGGTTGACTCACAGAGGGAGGCCACAGCAGACACACCTGGGGTGGCCTCCTGGCTCTGCCGCATACAACTATGTGCCACTTGGTGAGTGAGTCTTAGCTTTGGTATCTGCCTCTCCAGTGGTAAGGAGTCCAAATCGTCTTACCATGATGCTGTCGGCCCCTGGTTTAGTCAACATCACAATAAAAGGTGGATCAAAATGGTCCAGGACTGGGGCTTGCACTTGAACAGTAGCTATGAATAAGGCCCATGTTGTTAGACGAGGAGGAAGAAGAGGAGGAGGAGGAGGTTTTTGTGCCCCGCCCCGACCATCTGATAAGGTCTGGAAACTTTTCTGACGGTTACAAAGGAGGAGGATGCTCCAGTCTCTAGTGGGTTGATACCAGGGATGGTATGGACCGTCCAAACATATTCTAAACATACAGGCCATGGACCCATGAGTTGACTGAATGTATTTAAGGAGCTCATTGCCAAGCTTAATGACCTAAGTTTGAACCCCAGAACTCACATGCTGGAGAGAACCAACTGCCACAAGCTGTCCTCTGCCTCCACAGCAGACCCACAGAACATATGTAGACACACACACACACACACACACACACACACAAAGAAATAAGTAAATGTTAAAAACCAAAAAACAAAACTATATAGGGCACCCCTCAACACAGAATTATCTAGCCCCAGAACACAGACATTTTAAAGCGATTGTCTACATGTACATGTGAATACAGCGTGATAAATGTGTGAGGGAGAAAACACAGAGTATGGCCCAGAAAGGCTTCTTGGAGGAGGTATGTCCAAGCTGGACAGAAAGGATGGCTGGGTGTTAGGAAACTAAGGGAGTGGAGGGTACTAAGTAAAAGAACCAGCAAAGGCTCAACCTAGCCCGGGGTCTTTAGAAACTAACCTTTCATGGTGACTGCATCTAGGAGCACCAAGTGGGAAGGCAGCAAAGCTGAAAGGTCTTTTTTTTTTTTTTTGGTTTTTCAAGACAGGGTTTTTTTTTTGTGTGTGTGTGTGTGTGGCCTTGGCTGTCCTGGACTCACTCTGTAGACCAGGCTGGCCTTGAACTCACAGAGACCTGCCTGTCTCTGCCTCCCAAGTGCTGGGATTAAAGGTGTGTGCCACCATGCCTGCTAGCCGAAAGGCCTTTCACAGTCACACAGAGGGCCCAGATCTCACCCTGAGGGTCCAGGACGAAGACTGACTGAAGAGGCCAGGCGGTGGTGGCACACGCCTTTAAACCACTAGATTATATCCTAAAGCTAGACACCAAGGTCCATTCCCTCATTTGGCCACTTCCTCCTCCTGAGGCTGACCACGAAGGTACAGCTATCAAAGTATTGAAGTCCAGAAATTAAAAGTCCCCTTTTGGGGCTGGAGAGATGGCTCAGAGGTTAAGAGGGCCACCTGATCTTCCAAGGGTCCTGAATTCAATTCCCAGCAAACATATGGTGGCTCACAACCATTTACAGTGTGATTTGATGCCCCTCTTCTGGCCTGCAGGTGTACATGCAAATAGAGCACTCATATACAATAAATAAATAAAATCTTTTTTTAAAAAAGTGCCCCTTTGGTTACCCTAATTAACATGCACGATCAAAATAAAACATCTCATCCTAACACGGGGTTTCCCTTTCTCCCTTTATAAACCACCATTTTCCTACGGGCCACATCTGTCTCCTCTCTATCCAGAGGTGGTCCTTGGTTCCTCTGGGGCTAATATCCCTTCCCCTTTCTCCCTTGATCCTTTCTTTTCCCTTCTCTCTTGTCATCTATCTCCTGTCTTTGTTTCTTACTCTCTGCCCTTTGTCTCTCTGGGACGAATAAATCCTCTTTGTGATAAGAACTTCGTCTTGGGGTATCTTGTGCCAGCTCTAGGTCCCTTTCACCTGGGGGCATGGTAGAGGTGGCAGGGGACAGTGGCCTGCGCTGCTTGGGCCTTGGGAAGTCCTCTTCAGAAAGTAAAAGCCCAGCCAGGCACGGTGGTGGCGCACACCTTTAATCCTAGCACTCAGGTAGGCAGAGGCAGGCAGATTGGTGTGAGTTCAAAGCCAGCCTGGTCTACAAAGTGAAGTCAGGACAGCCAAGGCTACACAGAGAAACCTTGTCTCAAAAAAAAAAAAAAAAGAGCCAACCAGGTGGTACACATCTTTAGTCCAGTAATCCCAGCAGTCAGGAGGCAAAACAGGTGGATCTCTGTGTTTGAGGCCAGCCTGGTCTACAGAGTGAGTTCCAGGATAGCCAGGGCTACACGGAGAAACCCTGTCTCAACAAACAACAAACAAAATGCACCACCCCGCCCCCCCAAAAAAAAACAGTAAAGCCAAGCACAGGCAGAGAGCTAAATGGAACAGAAAAGGCCTTGTGTCAGTAAAGAGGGAGCAAAATCCAGTCCAGACCTAGGGATTAAAGATGTTCATCTGGGACAGGCCAATTGTCCCTTTTGCATCCATGTTAGGTTGATTTCATCAACTTTGGTCCAAGAGTTGGGTTTGACCCAGTCTGTTCTTTCCAACGGGGGCTGTACCCTCGGAAAGCCTGAATCAATGTCTAGAGGTTGCACAGGGTCAAGAAATCTTCCAGAGGCTGGAGAGATAGCTCAGTGTTTACAAGAAATGTCTGCTGCTCTTCCAAAGGACCCGGGTTCAGTTCCCAACACCCACACGGCAGCTCGCAACTGTCTAATTTCAGGTCCAGGTAACCTGACACCCTCACACCAATGCACATAAAATAATAAATAAATAGCCTTGAACTCACCACGATCCACCTGCCTCTGCCTCCCGAGTGCTGGGATTAAAGGCGTGCACCACCACCGCCCCACTAAATAAATAAATCCTTTTTTTTTTTTTTTTTTTTTTTTTTTTTAGTTTTTCGAGACAGGGTTTCTCTGTGTAGCCTTGGCCATCCTGGACTCACTTTGTAGACCTGCCCAAATAAATCTTAAAAAGAAAAAAAAGAAGGAAAGAAAGATCTTCCAGAGAGATTTCTAAGCAAGATAAGTGAGCCATCTTTAAAGTATATTTCCCAGCTGGGCAGTGGTGGCTCATGTCTTTAATCCCAGCACTTAGGAGGCAGAGGCAGGCTCATCTCTGTGAGTTCGAGGCCAGCCTGGTCTACAAAGAGAGTCCAGTGCAGCCAGAGCTACACAGAGAAACCCTGTCTCGAAAAAAAAAAAAAAAAAAAAAAAAAAAAAAAAAAAAGTATATTTCCTAGCATCAGTAGGGGCCATTTGATCTGCAAAATCCTGAGCAATTAATAAGTTCTAGCCAGTCCAAGCTGAGACTCTGTCCTTTTTTTACTTTTATTTTTTGGTATTGGTTTTTATATACAAGATTTCTATGTATTACTTAACAATTATTAACATTTAATATTGAATTGCTATTTTGGTAAAATCAGTGGTTACTCCTTAACCAGCTTTGTTTGTTTGTTTGTTTTTTGAGACAGGGTTTCTCTCTGTAGCTTTGACTGTCCTGGACTTGCTTTGTAGACCAGGCTGGCCTCAAACTCAGTGATCCACCTGTCTCTGCCTCCGGAGTGCTGGGATTAAAGGCATGTGCCACCATGCCTGGCAGGGCAGGCTGAATTTGAAGACTAGTTCTTGGCCACAGATCTCCATGTGGTCATGCAGGCAGACTGCAATTACAGAGTTTCAGACAGGCAAGCCTTCTGGGGTGGGGAAACCTGATCTTACCATTCCCAGACTTGGCATAGCTGTGTGCTACCACGCCCAGTTCCTTAACCAGCTTTATAGTCAAAATAACCACACAGAGGCACCAGGATCTATTTAATTAGCCTATAGAACAATGTTGTACAAAATTACTCCATCCTAAACCTCCATGCTAGTATAGTTTCTTCCCATTCAGATTTCTCACATTATAGTTGCTTTTAAACCATCTCCTAGGCCAGGTTCATTTCTCTTGATGTTTCCTGGTCTCTTCTCATGGCTCCATCTTCTCCTTCCCGTTCTTTCTCCTTCCATCACTGGACTGGGATGTCCCACCCTATTCTCTGTTATTGCTCAGCATTGGCTAGTTGGTTTTTATTGACAACCCAGAGAACAAATGGTGACCTGTTTACACAAACTTGAGACAGGAGATACTTAGAGTAAACATCACAATGCAATGTCTGGATTGATCCAGAGAGCGGGGTGGAGAAATCAGCATTTGAATGAGCAAGGGTGAACTGTACACCGTCCACAGAAACATTATGTCAACACTGTATAATGGTGGCCATCCTGGGACACGCTCTGTAGACCACACTGCCTTCAAACTCAAAGATCCGCCTGTCTCTGCTTCCCAAGTGCTGGGATTAATGATGTTCATCACCACTGCCCAGAAAAACCCCCATTTTAGAAAGAAATCTAGGAATGGTGATCCACGCCTTTAATTCCAGCACTCAGGAAGAAGTAGGAGGCACATTTCTATTGCTTTTGAGGCCAGCTAGGGCTGCACAGTGAGGCCCTGGATAAAAATACATACCTACATAAAAAAAAATCTTGCTTTTTGTTTTGTCTGTCTGTCTGTTTTGTTTTTCCAGACAGGGTCTCTCTGTGTAGCCTTGGCTATCATGGACTCACTTTGTAGACCAGGCTGGCTTCAAACTCACAGGGATCCACCTGCCTCTGCCTCGGAGTGTTGGGATTACAGGTGTGCGCCACTGCACCCAGCATGATAAAATCTCTTTATGGGGCTGGAGAGATGGCTCAGTGGGTACGAACACTTACTGCTCTTGCAGAGGGCTGGGTCACAACCCCAGGTTCAGGGGATTCAGTGCTCTCTTCTCCAAAAGTACTAGGTACAAACTTGTGCAATACATACACGCAGTCAAAACTCTCTTACACACAAAAAAACAAGTAAATCTGGAGAGAATAACTGGTGGTGGTTTAAAAGCCCTGAGTCTTGGGGTAGTTTACTACAGGGCAAAATTTCACTGATAGCTTACTTTAAATATACATTAGTGGGGGCTGGGGAGATGGCTCAGTGGTTAAGAGTACCGACTGCTCTTCTAGAGGTCCTGAGTTCAATTCCCAGCAACCATATGGTGGCTCACAACCATCTATAATGAAACCTCTTCTGGCCTGCAGGTGTACATGTAGACAGAGCACTATATACATAATAATAAATAAATAAAAATAAATAAATAAATATGCATCAGCTTCCAGGAAGCCTGTGAGTCAGTCAGTCTACCAGCAGCGACTTGCTAACTCCCATATCAGCCTTGTTTAGAGAAGGTATTTTGAGGAGAAAGTGGAGGCAAGGAGAAACCAGCTGACCCTTTCCCAGGACACAGCCTCAGTAAAGGGCAGGCTGAATTTGAAGACTAGTTCTTGGCCACAGCTCTCCATGTGCTCACGCAGGCAGACTGCAGGCAATTACAGAAGGTCAGACAGGCAAGCCTTCTAGGGTGGGGAAACCTGCCCTTGCCATTCCCAGACTTGGCCTAGGCAGCCAGCCTCCCTCCCTGATTGTCCATACACTTATGCAAACCTGTGTTCCTGGTTGGGACGCCTCCATCCACAGACCTCTTTAGCAGGCATGCTCAGTCAATCAATGCCTTTGCTTGTTTGTTTTTGAAACAGGGTTCCTCTGTGTAGCCCTGGCTGTCCTGGAACTGGATCTGTAGACCAAGCTGGGCTCGAACTCAGAGATTCACCTGATTCTGCCTCCCAAGTGCTGGTATTAAAAGCATGTACCAGCAGGGCGTAGTGGTGGTGCATGCCTGTAGTCCCAGCACTGGGGAGGCAGAGGCAGGTGGATCGCTGTGAATTCGAGGCCAGCCTGGTCTACAAAGAGAGTCCAGGACAGCCCCCCCCGACCAAAAAAAAAAAAAAAAAAAAAAAAAAGCATGTATCATTACTGGCTGGCTAAATCCTTTTTGAAAAGTCAGGGTTTCATGTATCCCAAGATGACTCTGAAGTCAATATGTACCTGAGGCTAATGCTGAGCTTCCTGAGCCCTGAATGACAAGCTTGTATCACCGTGTCCAGCTGATGTGCTGCTGGGAATCCAGCGCAGGGTTTCAGGCATTCTAAGCACGTACTCTACCTCTACCACTGAGCTACATTCTTAGCTCTTCGACCAGAGCCAGAGCTTTCCCACGCGTCTCTGCCAGGGCCTCATCGACTAAACTGGGGACGAGCGGTTCTAAAGTCTCTAGGTCCAAGAAGCACCAAAGAACTGTTTTGTTTTGTTGGAGGCAGGGCCTTGCTATATAGACCAGGCTGGCCTAGAACTTGTGAACTTCCTGCTTCTGCCTCCTGAGTAGCAGGATTAACAGGCTCCAGAGGTGCTTGAGGAAGCACCGAGCAGGGAGGTGGCATTTCCCTTTACATGTTCTGTACACCTTGTGGCCCCAAGGGACCGCTTGAATGCACTGGACACAAGGACCCCTTTCCCTACACTGGCCTTAGTCCCCCTGCTGCAGCCTGAAATAGAGGACCCCACTGTTGTTTAGTACCAGAGCCATAGCTCTTGTCACCTAACTCAGATCATGTGAATTCCCACTGTGATACCAAGACCACGCCCACCTGTTCCCACTTGGGCTATAACCCTGTGATGGGGAAGCGAGATGGCTGTATTCACTGAGCATATGTTGTGTTTGAGGCTCACGCTAAGTGTTTCATGCACGTGATCAAATAGCCCAGGAAACAGATACCATTATCTGTCATTTCCTAGTTTTAGGATTAATGAAACTGAGACCCCAAAAGGTGTGAGACACAGTAAAAGGTGGAGCCACACCTAAGGCCCAGCCTAGGACCTTTCTTTTCCTTTTTTTTTTTTTTCTTTCTTTCTCTGTGTAGCCTTGGCTGCCCTGGACTCCATTTGTAGCCTGCCTCTGCCTCCTGAGTGCTGGGATTAAAGGCATGTGCCACAATGCCCAGGCCATAACTTGGATTAAAAAAAAAAAAAGATTTATTTAATATTTATACACTACTCTGCCTGCATGTGTGCCTACATGCCAGACGAGGGCATCACATCTTATTATAGATGGTTGTGAGCCACCATGTGGTTGCTGAGAATTGAACTCAGGACCTTTGGTAGAACAGCCAGTCCTCTTAACCTCTGAGCCATCTCTCTAGCCCATAACTTGGGTTTTTAAAGAACCCAAAATTCTCAATATATTTTGCAGACCAAGCTGGCCTTGAACTCACTGAGATCTACCTGCCTCTGCCTCCTGAGCACTGGGACTAAAGGTCTATGTTGTCCCTCCTTTCTCTTTTTGGGGGAGGATTTGAGACAGGGTTTCTCTGTGTCAGCTTTGGCTGCCCTGGACTTGCTTTGTAGACTAGGCTGGCCTCACAGCAATCCAAAGTTCCCTGAGGGCAGGTTTAGCTCATTTCAAGTCTCATAGGCCCTAAGGTCAAGATAAATTAGGAGCTAAAATCAGTAAGTAAACCTGGCCTGGAGGTACAGTGCCATAAACTCAGCTACTCAGGAGACTAAAACAGCAAGGTGTTAAGTTCAAAGTTTTCCTGGGTGACAGAGTGAGTTCAGGGCCAGCCAGGGTGACTTAGTTTCACTCAGAATTTAAAAAAAGGGTAAGCCGGGCGTGGTGGTGCACGCCTTTAATCCCAGCACTCGGGAGGCAGAGGCAGGCGGATCGCTGTGAGTTCGAGGCCAGCCTGGTCTAAAAAGTGAGTCCAGGATGGCCAAGGAAACCCTGTCTCTAAAAAAAAAAGTAGCTAGACATGGGCTGCCTAGGGAGGTAAGTTGCTCTGTCTGCTGCTTTACACAGGCTGTTTGACCTCTGACCCTTCAGTGTCCTCAACTATACAGTGAGAGGCATATCTGCACCTACTTCCGGAAGTGCTGTTAAGGAGTCAGTGACTACAGCTTCTGAGGTGCGGCCTGACAACTGTCAGCTTGTGTTTATCTCTAAACACTGATAAGTAAGAACAGAGCCTTCCAAAGACCGACCAGTCTGATTCAAGTGAGCATCTCTGCTCCACTCAATATCTCACCTGCTGAGCAGAAACTCCAGAAGAGGAAGAGGCAGCTCACTCTGGAGCCGCACCTGGAACCCAGCCAAGTGTGAGCAAGTAGGCCTGCCTGGCTGCTAGCGTTCTGTATAAGCCATCAGGAAATCACGAGGCTCACTCTGTAAGCGAGGTGTGTCTCTACCAAACCAAACAGCCTTAACACTTTCTTCCTAGATCTTCTAGGTTCTGGTAAGACCTGGATCACTCTTCCCACATCAGATACAAGTAATCCAGGTCTACACTTCGGGCTTTGTGGTCCAGCTGTCTCATGTGGTGGCTACTCAATTCTGCTATCACAGGACAAATCAGCTACTCTCCTAAAGGAACGCATGCCTGCGTTCCAGGAAAACTTTACTTACAAAAACATATCCTGTGCAGCTTGTATCTTACCTGAATGACAAGTCCCCAGCATCCCAGGAAGTTATCTGTCCTCAGGCAAGTGGGGCTTACGGGTTTAGATGCATTTTTGTTTTATAGATCCCGCCCCCTCTTTTTCAGGGTGGAGTTCAAGACAGGGTGTATTTGTGTAGCCTTGTCTGTCTGTCCTAGAACTTGCTCTGTAGATCACGCCAGCCCTTGACTCACAGATACTGGTCTGTCCTGCCTCCTGAGTATTGGGATTAAAGGTGTATACCACCACTGCCCAGCTGTCTTACAGATCTTTTAAGCACTGTAATTTAAACTGAAAAACAAGTTTATCCCTCACATTCCTCTCTTGAGTTGTGTCCTGAATCAAATCCTTGACTCTATGCTGGGTACCTGCTTATACAGGATCTGATAGGCATCAGAGTACTGGCGCCCAGATGGAATTTACGCATCTAGCTAAGGCATTAATGAAGCAAGGGCCGTCAGTAATTGGCAGAAACAGAAGGGCCAAATGCTCTGCAACTGCTGGCATTAGGTTTACTATCTAGAAGGAACCCCAAAATAAGAATGGGGTCTAGTTATTTATTTCATCTCAGGTCCCCCTTTTTTGCAATATTTTTTGGGGTATAGCCAGATAATCTCTAATGATTCCTGAGTGGTTCGTATAAAATCAACAATTTTCTCTTAAAGCCACACAATAACTTCCTTGCCCCACATAGAGCATGTGGAGTGTACTCTCATATTGTAGACCTCTTTCAGCTGATGAATCTTCCTGTTGAGAGATCTTAGTCTATTTGGTTTTAACAGGTACCTTTCTTGGTAGGTCAACAGGCACTATAGGTAGCCACTTTGCTGAAGAGTTTCCTCTGGACCTAACCTTCCAGCCTTTTGTTGAGGATAAGGCCTGCCCATACTCTCTGCTGTAACTACTTCCTGCTGAAATTAGAACATTATTGTCAGGGTCCAGAAAGTCAAAGGCCAGGAGGAGGGGATTCAGGTGGTAGGGCATTGACCCTCAGAGGCCGCTAGTTCACTTACCCAGCTGAAGAGATAGGGAGCAATCGCAGCCGCTAGGCTGGTTCATGGCAGCTTTCAGCAAGCCCATGGCTCGCATCCTCTGTTTGAAGCAGCTTGTGGTCCTGCAGTTGATTCCTGGGTGGTGTCTGTGTAGGTGGAAATCTGCTGAGACAGGTACTGGCTAAGGACGGAAAGTTAAGGCTTAGAAACGGAAAAGAAATCTTACAGTTGGAACTTCCAGGCCCATGGTCCTGGTAGTTAGGGCAAGGGAAAAGTCCCAAGACAAAGGGGGGGATGTGGGGCGGGGAGAGCAGAGAGAGAGAGAGAGAGAAGAGAAGAGAGGAGGAGAGAGAGAGAGAGAGAGAGAGAGGAGGAGAGAGAGAGAGAGAGAAGAGAAGAGAGGAGAGAGAGAGAGAGAGAGAGAGAGAGAGAGAGAGAGAGAGAGAGAGAGAGAGACCTGCATTGGTAGTTATTACCGAGAGCAGTCATTGCAAAGCAAATTGCTTTAAGTAAACGAATAGTTAAAAAATGACATCTGAAACTTGTTTATCCTTTAATATGAAGCCTGTTAGCAAGACAAACCTGTCAGTCTTTTGTGGGAAGGTTTGTAAGCTTTGTCCCAGGTGAAAGCAATCTTAACGGGCTTTGCCCCTTAAAAACACCACAGATACAGTGTGATAGACAAAATGGAGCCATCCTGGGTCTAAAACTCAAAAAGTGGATGTGGTGGTGGGGGGTGGTGGTGGGGGGGTGGTGGGGGGGGACTATTGTGTTTCTAATCGAACATCGATGGGGGCAGGGATCCTAACCCAGACCGGCCATTACACGCCCGAGAGAAACACAGGCAGAGGAGAGAGAAGGCTACAGTTTTTAAAACAGGATCACACGTAGATTTGGAGAGAGACCAGTTTACAGGCCAGACTAGCATGCAGGCCAAAGAGACACCTGGGGATCCGTCCCGTGGAACAGATACCGGAAGGTTTATTCTTGTTTCCCTTTAACCCTTTTTCCCTCTTGTGTAAGATTGTTGGATTGTATAATAAAGTCTAATTGTTAAAAAACATAACGTGGTTTTTGTGGTGGTGCTTGTGGTGGTGCACGCCTTTAATCACCGGACACGGGAGGCAGATGCAGGCGGATTGATGTGAGTTGGAGGCTAGCCTGGTCTACAGAGCAAGTCCAAGACAGACAAGGCTACATAGGGAAACCCTGTCTCAAAAAACCAAGCAACCAACCAACCAAACAAACAAATAAAAACAGAACCAACAGTCTTTCTCAGTAGGAGACCCAGTGGTTCTAGAAAAAGCAAGGCTTGATGGTTACATACGAAATGAACTAACGAGGTAGCTGCAGCCATGGGACATGTGGTTGCCTGCTGCCACCCAACTGACAAGCTACAGTTAGCCATCAATGCCACCAGAGATCTGGGAAGGATAAATTACAGCAGAAAGCATAAACCAAATGGCCGTTGTATTGATTAAGATAACAGAGGTTTACCAGCTCCCTGGACGCTTACCCTGGGAGGCTCCTGTGGTCTCAATGGCTCCGCTAGGTGACACAGGTCTTGGGTCTTTGGCTGTTTCACAGGACAGCATAGGCCGTAGGGCTGCCAGACTCAGAAGGGCTGAGAGATTTTCTGTGTATGAGGAACTTAGGGGAACTGGCCTACTGCAGAGTAGGGCAGTCAATCTAACAGTGTTCACGGTTCGTGCAGGGCCCTGACAGCCGCGAGGCGTGTGCAGTTTTGCTCAGTGGTTAGCATCGCCACACTAGAGGTGAATGCCCACCTGTCTTCTTTTGGAGGCCTTAGGGTTGCCTCTAGGATCTGGCATTTGTGCCCATCACAGGAAGCGTTCTCCATTAAACATTTTAAATGCCATATTAGGCAGATCTCTGGAAAGCTTTGTGTGTCAGCTTCATACAAGTTAGAGTCATCAGAGAGAAGGGAACGTCAATTGAGAAAATGCCTCCATGAGATCCAGCTGTAAGGCATTTTCTCAGTTAGTGATCAATGGGGGAGGGCCCAGGCCATTGTGGGTGGTGCCATGCCTGGGCTAGTGGTGCTGGGCTCTATAAGAAAGTGGGCTGAGCAAGCCATGGAGGAGCAAGCCAGTAAGCAGCACCCCTCCATGGCCTCGACATCAGCTCCTGCCTCCAGGTTCCTGCCCCTGCTTGAGTTCCTGCCCTGACGTCCTCCAGTGATGGACCATAATCTGAAAATGTAAACTGAATAAACCCTTTCCCCCCCAACTTGCTTTCTGGTCATGGTGTTTTTGTTGCAGCAATAGAAACCCTCACTAAGACACCATCTTTTTGTTTTGTTTTGTTTGTTTTGTTTTTCCAGACAGGGTTTTTCTGTGTAATAGTTCTGGCTGTTCTGGAACTCACTCTGTAGTCCAGACTGGCCTCAAACTCATGGAGATCCACCTGCCTCTGCCTCCCAAGTGCTAGGATTAAAGGCGTGCGCCACCACTCCCAGTTTGTTTTTGTTTTTCAAGATAGGGTTTTTCTGCGTAGCCTTGAAGAGCTACCTCTTAAAAAGATTTATCTATGTATCTATCTATTTATTTATGTATATGAGTGCTCTGTCTGCATGTAAACTTGCATGCCAGAAGAGGACATCGGATCATGTTATAGATGGCTATGAGCTACCATGTGGGTGCTGGGAACTGAACTCAGGACCTCTTAACCACTGAGCCATCTTTCCAACCCATACGAGCTACTGTTAAAGATGATTAAAAGATGCAAGTTAAAGCTGGCAGGGTGGCACACGCCTTTAATCCCAGCACTTGGGAGGCAGAGGCAGGTGGATCACTGTGAGTTTGAGGCCAGCCTGGTCTACAAAGTGAGTCTAGGTCAGCCAGGGCTACACAGAGAAACCCTGTCATGAAAAACCAAAAAAAAAAAAAAAAAAAAAAAAAAAAAAAAAAAAAAAAACAAAAAAAAAAGGGGCGGGGGGGGGGGAAGAAAACAACAACAACAGAAGTAGCTCTTATAAGATCACAATTTGTAAGGCTTCAGGGGAGAAGAAACGGGGCACAGTTCCAACCTGGACAAGGCGAAGCCAAATTCCAGCAGTGCAAACAACTCAATGCTCAACATTGGGGGTTCACTCCAAATTCCTCGGGCTTCCTGAAGGGGTTCAGGTCACCTCTGCAGCTCCACCCTTGGCAGCCTATCTTCTAGGCTGCAGGCGGCTCCACTTCATTGAGGCCGCTGTTCCTAGTAGCCTGGGATCTTAAGAACTGCTGGGGTCCCCTCCTGGGCTCTCTTTAGGAACCCCAGCCCTGCCACACAGTGCCAGGCCTCAGCTGCCCCCCCATGACCCTGTCATGGCTTTAAATCCAATACCATCTGAGTGGCTGGGTGGTTTGTTTGTTTGTTTTTCCTTCAAGACCGAGTTTCTCGGTGAAGCCAATAATCTAATGTTTAATAAAGCTATTTTGTTTTTCCTTTCTTTTTCCCCGCCAGAACCAAGTGGCTGCTCTGACACAGGACAAGGAGGAGACTATTATTTATTTATTTTTTGGGTTTTTTGAGACAGGGTTTCTCAGCTAGCCAAAGGAGAGCAGTCAGAAACAAAACTTGTGGTGGCCGCCATCATTCATACATTCCACTGGACCTGACCCGTTTCTGTCTCAGCGCCCGCGTTTGCAACCAAATTTCTACAAAGCTGAGGCAAACAAGACAGAAAACCAGACCAAGAACCTCAGGTGGGCCTTAAAATGTCTCTAGTTTTGCCCTGGATGGGAGGGCACTGGGGTCTGTGGAATCCCTCCACAGCCAAGATCGGAATACCAACTGTTAGGATTCTGTGTCAGTCTGCCTACCTGTGATGTCACTGCTTACCTGCCATGGGGGCGTGGCCCTGCCCTGGGCCATAAAAAAGAACAGACCCTCCACATGGCTCTCTATCTCTCTATCTCCCTCTACCCCTATACTTTTCTAGCTCTCTCTTTCTCTTCCTCCCTCTCTCTCTTCTCTCTCTTTCTGGGGTACCCTTTCCCCCTTTCCTTCTCCCCCATGCTCATCTAATAAACTCTGGATAACATAACATCTGTTGCCTGGTACCTTGTATTCTATCATCAGCCTTTATCTTTAATTTTTATATGTAAATAACCTAATATCTGCTGCCTGCTACCTCCTATTCTGTCATTAATCTTTAATTTTTATATATAACACCAACAGAACCAGAGGCCACAGGAAATGTCTTACCCAGGCAGGCCTCTGCAGGTGCTTGCTGCTTCTCTCAGCATTTAGTGCACGTTGGTAGCCCATGAAACCGAAAGGACACCTCAGAGCCTTGGAGTGCCTCAAGATGCACACCCCCTGAAGTGACCTTTCAGCCCTGGAGTCCCAGGGTGAAGGTCTGGCTTAGTATTTGGATGGGTGGTCTGATCTCGCTGGGGTCTCCAGAAAATGTTGATCCCTCAGGGCGAGAAGAAGACCACTACCACATTTTTCGAGCCATATTTGAAGTAAGCTTGATTAAACACTGGCCAGGACGATGGACACCTGACCAGTGGTCGGTACCCGGGATTCTCTGAGTATGGTGCTGAAGCACATTAGATGGAGGCTTGTGAAGGCACAACCCACATTCATCCAATCGGGCAAGCATACACCCTGACGTACTTCCTGCTCACATACCTCCACCTACGTGTGAGCAAACACATCCTGTGTAGTTGGGGCAACCAAGCTTGTTTACAGAGATGAAAACATGTGCCTTGTTATGTTACACGAACAACAGCCCCCCAGCATTCCAGGAAGTTATTTGTCCTTGGGCAAGTGGGGGTTACAGATTGGCGGTATTGCTGTTTCATAGTTCTCTTAAACACGGTAATTTAAACTTAAAAACACAACTTTAGCCATCACAAGGCCAGCTAGGGAGCCATAGTGAGTCCAGTCTCAAAAACAAAACAACAAAAAAAGGTAGTGGGCCAGATTTAGCTTGGGGGCCATAGTTTATTCCTATGTGTGAATAATAAAGATACAGAGAAGTGTGCATTAAAAAGCGATAGTTCTTTAATTTAAAGTTGAGACCTGGGAAGAAGTTAGCTTAAGTAATCTGGGTTTCCTCTTTACGCACAAATAGAGCAAGTACAACGTTGGCTCAGATTTCCAGAGAAGAACCAAACTGGGTCACACATCCTTAGGAGGCCCCCCCCCCCATCCCACAGCAACCCTGCTGGGGCCCCGCCTCATTCCACGCTGGCATTCCACATGAGGGGCCTCTGCCTGGGACCACGATGCTGGAGCTAAGCATCTCTTTGTATGCGTGCCTGGAAAGGAAGCTTGGTCTCTGCTTGGCTAAGGTTTGGAAATTTGAATTGTAGCCACTGGTCAAGAGGTGGCCCAGTTATGGCAGCAAAATGGCAAATGGGGCGGTAACAAGGGAGATCAAGGCCTCAGCACTACAGGTTTGAAAGTGACCCTGCAGGGGGGGGTTGGGGGGGGGAGGGACGATGACTCTTAAGTGCCTCAGAGAGAGGGTGGAAAGTCAAGCAATTCGTACTTCAGCCTTCTGAAGACATGTCCCCCTAGGGCACAAGATTCAAAGAGTCCACATTCTATCCTCCACCTCTTTTTTTTTTTTTTTTTTTGGTTTTTCGAGACAGGGTTTCTCTGTGTTATCCTAGCTGTCCTGGACTCACTTTGTAGACCAGGCTGGCCTCGAACTCACAGCGACCCGCCTGCCTCAGCCTCCCGAGAGCTGGGATTAAAGGAGTGCGCCACCATGCTTTACCTTATCCTCCACTTCTTACATCCAAGGACAGGTCCTTGCTTTGGAATCACTCAGCTAGTATGGGGGGGGGGGGCATCTTCAGGGCACCAGGCACTGAGTAACAGAGCATGGGAGACGAGTATTGGGGTGTGATGCTGAGCAGGGCTCTAATGTGCACTGTATTTTGAGTATGTGGCCTTGCAGAGGGGAAAGAAGTACCCATGGAGCCTGGAGCCCTCCCAGAAAGGCTATAGAATAAATACAACTGGCTACAAGTGAGCTTTCTAAAATAATAATAATAATAATTACAAAAAGAAAATAGAGGTTCACCTCAAGTGCACTGCAGCAGGACTCATGATCCCACAGTTGCCTTCTACCAGTAACAGCACCTGAAGCCCACTTGTGTCAAAGTCAAACTATGTAACAGCTGCCCAGAGGTGTCATGGAAGACTAGAGATGGCCAGTCCACTCCCACCACTCGCAGCATTCCTGAGCCAGGCCGGCTGCCTGTGTCTCGGGGCATTTCCAAGAGTTGGGTTGCGCCTGGGTGGTTGTGGCACACAGCAGTCAAGAGAGTGCCCTGAGGGCAGGCAGAGGCACAGTGAGAGGGAAGGAGAGAGGGCTCACTGGGATACAGTCTTATGTGGGTGTTATTGCATTTCTGCCAGCGCCATTGGCAGGATGGCACTCAAAAAGATGGCGCACCTGAGGTGGGGGAGCTCCCTGAAGTCTCTGTGCTGTGACATAGCCCCGGAGAGGTGAGAACCAGTCTGTCTTTAATGTTGTCCGAAACCAAGCCTGGGTGATGTCGCAAGCCTTAGATGGAGACAACCCATGTCCCATCACCAGCAAGACATCACTCCCAGCTAAATCTTCCGGACTTGAGCAAGGCAGCTCCAGAGAGGGAGCCAAGAGCGACTGGGTTCCAGAGATCGGCAAGTCCCTTTCCCAGTCTCAGACTAATAAACCCCAAGTACCTATAGAAGAGAGCTATCCACACCACCCACGCACGTAAAGCCACTCGCAGAAACCACTTACGACTCCACAGAAGTGTCCTTCGATCACGGCAGAGCCCTGGTTCCACCCCTGGCCTCACTGGATGATGCTGTCTGGCTGCCCATTCTGGCCCACCTGTGCAGGGTCAGGCGCTGGGGCTGCTGGGCTGGGTGTGTTACTCTGCATGTAGCGTCGGAAATCTTTAATCATGGGCCGCAGGACCTGGATGAGGACGCTCAGGGCTGCCTGAGTGCCCTCCATGGCCTGGGCCTGCCGCTCCTGGGCACAGGCCTGCACTTCCTGGGAACGGCGGATCATCTGTAGCAGGTCATTTTGCTGCTCCAGGTGCTGGGCGATCTCCTTGATGTGTAGGTTGGTGACCCGCTGCTCCTGGATCAGCTTGGCCGAGTTGAGGGCGATGCGGCTCTTAAGAGCCTGCGGTTTGACGGATGCCTCGGCATGCTGTGTGATCACCTCCACCGGGGCCTCCGTGGGCAGGGGCTGAGGCGCCTCGGCAGCCGTGCAGTACTCCACCACTCCCTCGTCCAGTGTGTGATAGGTGGTCTCAGTGGGGACTGCCGAGGGGACAGAACAAAAGCAGAGCCGGGTCACCTTTTGGAAGGAATGGTGCTGACTCTCAGTGTGGGAAGGAGGCCATTAAAGCTTGCGCAGCAGGGGAGCAGTGGGGAATTCCGGCCTCCCCTGGCTGTACTCCCATACAAACAAAGAACCTGAGAGCTTTAGCTCACTTCCTCCCTCAAGGCTGGGACAGAACCCAGCTACGCTAAGCACGTGCTATATCACCGAGATTTCAGGAGTTTCCTGGTGGCCAAGCAGCAGGGCCCCAGGTCTGACAAATGCAGAGATGCCGAGGATAAATGGCAGCATTAGAACAGTATATCCTCAGACTGGAGAGATGGCTCAGAGGTTAAGAGCACTGACTGCTCTTCCAGAGGTCCTGGGTTCAATTCCCAGCAACCACATGGTGGCTCACAATCATCTATAATATGACCTAATACCCTCTTCTGGTGTGCAGGCATACATGCAGACAGAGCACTGTATATATAATAAATAAGTAAATAAATACATCTTTTTTAAAAAGCTAAAAAAAATAGCACATCCTAATCCTAATACCGAGTAACACATTAGGATACCTTTATGCCACTGTGTATTCATTAGCTCAACGAATCTGCCAAACAACATGAGGTGGACACTACCATCTTTCATTTCAGACATGACAAAGTAGAACCACTTCTCTGGGCTGCGCTGAGCTAATTCTATCTCTTCTGTGTGGGCAATCAAAGCAGGAAGAACCGCAGCAGCTTACGTGCCCAGAAACTGCCTCCCTGTCTCCTCAGTCACACTGGTCCTTAAGACATCTAAACATCCTTGCAGATACTGTTCCAGACCAGTACTTGACTTAGGCCAGCCAGCGCATTTTCCTCCTCTTCCCACCTCATACGCAGGGAGAGCACACGAGCACACGCCCATAGCCAGTTCAAAGCCCCTCACGACTAAGCAGAGTTCGGAGTTGTGGGTGCACACCCTGATTTCAAACACGACCTAAGCCCAAGTTATTTCTGTTATCACTCACTGACGACAGCCTCCGAAGGGACATGAGGTGTTTGGGCCTTCATGTATGTGGGAGATGTCAATCTTGCTTATCTTATTTTTTTTTAAACTGTGTATATAGGTTCATGTATATGTGGGTGTACATATGTAAGGGGACCAGAAGACACCCCCAGGTGTCATTTCCTCTTGTCCTTTCTTTTTCCTTTTTGAGAACGAGTCCCTTTAGTGGCCTAGAATACTCCAAATAGGCTGGCTGGCTACTGAGCCCTGGGGGTCCACATCTTGAATGCTAGAGTTACAAGTGTATACCTCCACCTCCTATTTTCTCTACCTTCCAACGCCATCAACCGCGTTCCCTTCACATGGGGAAATCCTCTTCCTCTTGTGAGCCCTTGCATTTTCCCCACCTCACAGTAAAGCTATTCACGTGTCTGCCCTAGCGGAATATAATTGGCCTATACATTTAATTTTTTGCAGTGCTAAGCAAAAACCTGACGACTGAGCTATCTCTCCCTAACCCCTAGGGAATGTTAAGTATGTTGGTGTCTCTGGTACCCAGCATAGACTGCTTGATGAATGGATGGGTAGGTAGGAATCAGAGATGCTGAGAAGTGCCTGGTGAGTGTTTGTGTACCGAAAACACAGAACGTCTTTGTGCCCAATGGATGTCTCATTGGGCAGTATTCTTCCTAGTTAGTCATCCAATAAGTATACCCTGGCTGCCTATTAACATGGCAGGTCCTAAGTCCTGTGGGGACAGACACCTGTCTCTGTCTTCAGGACTACATAGGTCAGCCAGTGGAAGTCACTGGACACCCACCTATACACATGCCGCGGAAGTCCCTAAAGGGACATGTTCACTTCTGTCTGGGGAGTCCTTGGAAGGCCTCACGGTCTTCCCAAGATTAAGATCGCCATCTGACTTTTGACCCTTGGCAGC
Source organism: Acomys russatus (assembly GCF_903995435.1). NCBI lineage: Eukaryota > Metazoa > Chordata > Mammalia > Rodentia > Muridae > Acomys > Acomys russatus. The sequence continues at coordinate 50,881,821 of NC_067160.1, forward strand.
CAATTTGCCCCAGGCTGCCCCAGCACTTGCTTTTTTTTTTTTTCCCTTCCCATTTTATGCAGCTGAACTGAGCAGGAGAGGTCACTCACTCTGTGTCAGGGTGACCGTGGCTGCAGCTGTAGTGGCCGTGGGTCCAAGGGCCACGGGATGGATCTCTGTGGCACTGGGGAGGCTGATGATGGTGGCCTCACCCAGCAGGTTGCAGATGCGCTGTTGCATAGGGGTCAGGAGTACGGGAGCTATGGCTGTGCCATTGCCACCACTGCCACCGCCTGTCCCAGGCACACCAGCTCCATCTTCTTCTGTGGGCCCTGGGGCCTCACCTCCTTCTACAGCAGCTCGGACTTGGGCAACCTTGCGACGGACCTCTGTCTTGAGGTCGGACCACTTCTTCTTGACTTCGGGCAGCTCCCTTCGGCAGGTGGCGACAGCGTTGACCCTTCTCAGAATGCCATGCCAGGCCGCACTCTTGGCAGCCAGAGGGACCCCAGCATTGAAGTGGTTCACGAGCAGGTGCTTCTTCAATTCCAGTTCCTCCACGATGATCTCCACCTCCCGCTCTGAAAAGTTCATCTTCCTCTTCTTGGCTGGGACAGCCATGGCCTCTCCTTTTTAAGGAGATTATAATAGCCTTAAACCGCCCCAATTTTCCTTCTCTTCTTTTTCAGCCTCGCCTCTCTCTCTCACCCCCACCCCCTCCAGGGGGGGGACAGGCAAGGCTTGTTCAAGGCCAAGCACCAGGCCTTAAGTAACCCCCGCGCTACGCAAAGTGCGTAGGGCCCAGCTCTGACCGGCTCCACCGCCGCCAGCCAGCTGCGTAATGGCTTCCTGAATCTGCCTCTTCCGCTGGGGTGTGCGGAGATCCGCCCACTTCCCTTCTTCCCGCCCCTCGGCTCATCCCCGGGAGGCCCCGCCCTTTAGGTAGGTTTGGAGTGGCTCAAATACCTCGCGGATCACTGGCTCTCCAGGCCTGCCATTCCTCTCAAAGGCCACACCTCTATACTAGAACTGGCCTGGTCATTGGTCTAACGGGGTGCCTGTCGCTTCAGGACGTCCGCCCACATGGCTTTTATTCCTTTCCATTGGAAAGTCAGACTGTCGTTCAGTTGTTGGTATCGCAACTGTTACGCTGTTGAACTCAGCTGTTTTATTGGTAGTTTAGGGGACTACTAGAACTTAGCCTCCGGATTTTGATTCGTGTTTTCGGTCTTGAGGCGTCAGCCCGTTAAAATTTCATTTTATACAATGGTGCTGTGTGTCTTCTAACTCCAGTCCACGGTTGCCTTTCATACAAATCTCATTTCCACGGATAGCTACGAACCCTCCGTAACGCAATCGCTCCTCCCAGCCTCAGCATGCCACAGTCTAAATAGCACTTCTGAATGGGCACTGGACAGAGGGCCTCTAGCTTGCCTAATACTCAGCTTCAGCCAATCTCCGCCTCCCTCGGTTTGAATCGACTCTCAGCCTGCGAGGTGGCCCCGTCCCCTCATTGATCCCTGAGCCGGCGTCCCGGCCTGTGATTGGACGGCAGTGCGCCAGTGGGCGCGGTCAGCGCCTCCGCGCGCCGCGGGGCGGGGCTCCCGGAAGCGGCCCCTCCCTCCTCCACTCTGCCGGCGTCTAGGAGCCCGCGCTTGGTGTCCGTGGAAAGCCGGCGTGCTTCTGCGCTTCGGTCGCCCGCCTGCCGCCTTCAGCCCCCGCGCCCGGAGCCCCCGCCTCGCGCCCGATGGTGAGCAGTGTGTTGTGCCGCTGCGTGGCCTCCCCGCCGCCGGACGCCACCGCCACCGCCTCGTCGTCCGCCTCCTCACCCGCTTCTGTAGGGGACCCGTGCGGTGGCGCCGTGTGTGGCGGCCCGGACCACCGGCTGCGTCTGTGGAGCCTCTTCCAAACACTCGACGTCAACCGCGACGGCGGCCTGTGTGTCAACGACCTGGCAGTGGGGCTGCGGCGCTTGGGACTGCACCGCACGGAGGGCGAGCTCCGGGTAAGCTCGCGTGCGTCGTCCGCGCGGGTGGGGGAGGATCCTGGAGGAGCGACCCGGGCCGCGGGGACAGGTCAGGACCACGGGACTTCTCTGTCGGTCAGCCCTCTGGAGTCTGACAGGTTTGGGTGGACGCTGCTGGAGCTGAGCAGGACCCCTGGTGTTGGGGTATAGTGTCCCTCGACTGACAGATGGAAAGGGAATTCACGCCGTGTTGAGCGTGGGGCTCCTCTAGTGGGTGTTCGGGCCGTGGGAAAAGCTCGTCGTGGCTACAGGTGGGCACCCTTGGGTCTCTTTGATGGGCAGAAAGTCCCTTCTTACTCCTACTTTACTCAGGGTAGAAGGACAAATTTTAAGAATGCCTTCCGGACCTCAAGGCCAAGTTGGTGCCACCCCCCCCAACACTCAGGGTCCTATCCATCCATTCTCACCGGCACCCCATTTCTTTTATTTTCCCCCACTCGTTTCCATGCCACCGGGGCCCCTAATCTGGTTGCTCACAGAAACATGTGGGTGTTGGGGAAGAAAAAAATGGGAACTGAGGTTCTAGGCAGATCTGTGTGGATGTGGGTGATGAGGACTGAACAGTTCTTTCTCATGGCTTAGGCCGCGCCCCCCACCCCCCACCTCCTACCCCGTGCTGTTCAAGAACACTGCGTCACGATCCCTTTACGGTGTTGGAGTCCGGGATACGTTAAAGAATTTGAAGAAAGATTCTTTTTTCGTTTGTTTGTTTTGTTTTGTTTTTCAAGATAGGGTGTTCAATAGGGTTTCTTTGTGTGGCCCCTGGCTGCCCTGTTCTGTAGACTAGGCTGGCCTCAACGTCAGAGGTCTGCCTGCCTCTGCCTCCCGAGTGCGTTGTGTGGCACCACTGTCCAGCTGGGAAATTTTTTCAAAAAGTGAAAGTGAGATCCGTCTAAGGATACAGTTGGCTGGAGTGGGGTGTGTGGGGCCAAGACACAGAGACCGGGTTGGGGGAAATGTCTATGTCTGGGCCTGAGAGAAACAGCAGTGCTGTTCTCCCGGCATAAGAAGCCCAGAGCAGAGGCTTATTCTTCCCTTTCTGTCCCATGGCTGGTCTTTCAGTTTGATGGTAGCTGCGGCTACCTTTACCAAGTATTTCATTACTGTATGCCTAGCCTGGCATACTATCTGGGATGGTTCTAATGAGCAGTTTGCCTAGCAACCAGGTTGTTCCCAGAGTCAGTGTTGGTTCATGTGTATGTACAGTAAGTAAGAATCTCACAGACAAGCAGGAAGAAAACCGGGTACAGCTGCAGTGGATTATGCCAGTTTGTTACTTAGGTGGCCGCAACTCTGATATCACGTCCAAGATAATCTTGGATCAGCATCCAAGGTATTTAACCTACTTAGGGTCAGCGTAGGAAGGCCAAGGATGGCTCTGTAAAGCAGAATCCTTGGGGTAACCTCAAGAGATTTAAAGATATGGCTTCTCTGTGTAATTAGGTTGGCCTTGAACTCACAGTTCTCTTAGCCTAAAACCAAACCAAACCAAACGAACAGAAAAGTTAATTTTAGGCAGGCGATGGTGGCACGTGCTTTTAATCCCAGCATTTAGGAGGCACAGGCAGGCCTTGAGTTCAACATGGGGAGTGTCAGTACAGCCAAGCCCTACACAGAGAAACTCTATCTAGAAAAACTACCTACCTACCTACCTAACTAAATGAAAGAAAAAGTTAGTTTTATACACAATAGTATTATAAACTGGATATTTCCCCATATATACCCAATGAGTAAATCATTTTTCTTTCTGTTTTGTTCTGTTTTTTTTGAGATAGGGTCTCACTATATAGTTCTGGCTGTTCTGGAAATTACTGTAGACCCGGCTGGCCTCAAACTCACAGGGGTCTGCCTGCCTCTGCCTCCCCGGTGCTGGGATTGAAGGTGTGCGCCACTGCGTCCAGCATAAATCGTTTTTTGAAGCCAGGATAGCTAAATTGGGGGGGCTCAGTGCAGCTTGGGGGTTCAGGTGAACCTTCCTGCTCTTAAGAATCTATATAGCTGTCTGTGGTGCCAGGCATGTGAAGGACAACTGACGTTCGAGTGTATCCCATGTTTATGCCAAGCTTTGTGACTCTACAGGAGTCACAATGTCCTGGCAATTCGTAGCACATCTGATATTGACCCTAATCCTTTCTTTGGCAGTGATTTTTGACTAGAGGCGACTAAGGAGAGAGTGACCATTCTCCAGGGCTAAGAGAAAACCTGTTTGTTTGCTTGGTTTGAGACATTTTCTTGCTCTGATAGTTTAGGCCCAGAACTCACGCTGTAGCCCTGGCTGGCTTCACACTCACAGCTGTCCTCCTACCTCAGTGTCCTTCTGCCTGTCCCAACCCCATGCTGGGATTATTGTTATGAAAAAAAGAGCCTTTGGTTAACCTAAAGGAGCTTAGCTCTGTCTGGTTACTTGGGTTCCAAAGCATTTGACCTAAGTTCTGTGACATGAAACTTTTTTTGGTTTTGGTTTTGGAGACAAGGGTTCTCTGTGTAGCCTTGGCTGTCCTGGACTCCCTTTATAGACCAGGCTGGGCTTGAACTTAGAGATCCACTTGCCTCTGCCTCCTGAGTGCTGGGATTAAATGCGTGCACCACCGCGCCCACTTCGAAGTTGTTTTTATTTTTTTAAAGCAGACTGAATATAGATATATTAAGAAGTCAGAACTCCCAAGAGTGGGAAGGGCTCCAAGAGAGGAATATCCTAAAAGGATTTTTAAAAACTTTGTTTGAGGCATGGATTTACTATTAACTCTTGAGATTTTCTAGCTTTATTTTTTTTAAAAAAAATAATTTAGCATACTAAGTAATGTGTGTCATTATGGCCCTTTCATGTATACCTCATTAACACTTTGTTCTTACTCATCTCTCTTCCCCTCTTCTTCCAGCGTTTGAACAACTTAAATTGTTATGTGGCTTTGAGAAAGATTAGAAATGATTTACTTTATTAGTTTTATTGATTTGGGGGAAACATTTTAACATTAGAAAGAAAAATGCTTCTTTCTGTAAATAACTACGCCACAGCAAGACACCCTACCTCACACACACACACACACACACACACACACAAAACACCACCACCACCACTTCCTGTTGAATTCATTACTATTAGCCGCCTAAAGAAAAAGGCAGCACTGTTGTTTTTACAGAACTGGTAAGAGCCAAAGGCCTTGGGTGCCTGCTGTGGGATAAGCCTTGAGAAACATGGTACAGTTGGAAGCTGCTTCCTGTGGCCCTTGGGAAACTGGTCTGAGGTGGAGGTTTTCACAGGAATCAGCTGTGAGCTCTGAGCAGAAGATGCTGTGAACTGGGGTCATGTGATTCCGCAAAGCCTCTTGCCAGCTTATAACAGCTTGAAACGTTAAGATATTTTCTTTAAAAATAAACCAGCGAGTTTTGCTTTCTGCCTTTGTTCTAGAAGAGACTGAGACAGAAGCATTACTTAAAATGGAAATGGGCAGAGGAATCCATGGCAGTCAGCCAGGGAAATTTTCTTTGTAAGGGGCATTTGAAGAGGAAGCCTGTCTTGGGACAAAAGGAAAGGAAGGGTTTATTAAAGAAAGAGTAAAAGATGACGCCACCGGTAGTGACTTTAAAATGAGACTCAGCCTGGGCTAATTATAGCATTGACTATTTTGGGCATTTTCATGTGACCAAACAAAATTTATGTTTTAAAACACAGGTTAGGACTTGGCAGCCAAGTAGAGAGAGAAAGCCGTTTGTGCTGTCTGTAAGCGGTTGTACTTCTCTCTAGTTAAGGCTTGTGGGCTCTCACAGGGGCAAAGGCGTCATGCAGGAGAACATTCTAGATGCTGGGCTAAGTTCGCTTATCTAGAGACTTTTGTGCACAATTGGAGTCCTATGAAAGCAAACATGGCAGTGACACGGTTTACGTCATTTTACAGGGGAAGAAAAAGCCATTCAAAAGGATGAGGCCCTTAATGGTGGCATATGCCTGCGGTTTCCGCTTGGGCTTAGGAGAGTGACTGGGGTAGGAAGATCACTTGAGTCCAAGAGTTCAACCCCAGCTTGTCAAATACTGCAAGACATCTTTAATGATGTGGGATCCAGGCCTTTGGGGTGAATTTGAGAAAGATGGAATGTTCTCTGTCCTCCCCTCTACTTGCTATAGTGCTGGGGAGGTTAAACCCAGGGTCTAGTGCATTGTAAACAAGTGATGTGTCACTGAGTCACATCTCCAGCCCATTCACAGCCACACATGTTGCTTCCAAAGTTCAGCCTTTAAGGTTATCCCAAGGGTCCCCTGTTAAGAGATAAGAGTCCACCCTGCCCAGTCTCTTTCCTTGACCTGAGCAATCTACACATGAGGCAGGCTCTGTTGACCGGAAGTCATCAAATGAAAGACTGTTATGTTGAGCTAGCATTGGGTAGCCAGACAGCATCCCGAAACTTCCTACCTTTTTCTGGTTGGCTCAAAGCAGGCAGATTTTGATAAGACAGTCTTGTCTATGTAAGTAAGAGCTTATCTTTGAGACAGGAGCTCAGTTAGCCCAGGCTAGGCTTGAATGTTCTATGTTGCTGAGACTAATTTGAGAAATTCTGATCCTTCTACCTCTGTCTCTTGAGTGCTGGGGTCACAGGTGGCCGTGTCCTGGGCTTTGTGCGTGTTAGGTGAGTGCTCTACCAATTGAGGTACACCCCTAGTCTTCCCCCAGCCCTCCTTAAGGTGGAGTCAGGGTCTCTTCTAGCCCTGACTGTCTTGGAACTTGTGTCTAGTCTCCTGCCTCAGCCTCAGAGTGAGCTCTATGCCAGCTAAGGAAGAGCCTTTGTCTTGGAAAGAGGCTAGACATAACTGGGAATAATGTAATCGCTCATTAGGAGAAGATTAGACTGACTCTATTTATTAAAGTGACTGTGCTATATTGTCGCCAAATTCATTATTGGCTCAAATTTATGATCATGGGACCAATGTGAAAAGTGGGCATAGTGGCACTGGGGAGGCAAGTGGGAAAGGGTTGAGAATTCAAGGAGAGCCTGAAGTGCAGAGTAAGCCCTTGCCTTCAAAATACTCCCCAAAGGCGGGCGGGGGTGGAGGGTGGCACACACCTTTAATCCCAGTACTTGGGAGGCAGAGGCAGGAGGATCTCTGTGAGTTCGAGGCCAGCCTGGTCTACAGAGAGAGAGAGTGTGTGTTGCAGGACAGCCAGAGCTGTTACACAGAGAAACCCTGTCTTGGGAAAACAAAAAAAACCAAAAAAACAAAAACAAGCCGGGCGTGGTGGCGCACGCCTTTAATCCCAGCACTCGGGAGGCAGAGGCAGGCGGATCACTGTGAGTTCGAGGCCAACCTGGTCTACAAAGTGAGTCCAGGACGGCCAAGGCTACACACAGAGAAACCCTGTCTCGAAAAACCAAAAAAAAAAAAAAAAAAGAATCCTCCCTGTCTGAAGTGCAGCTTCGCAGATGCACTACTTTGATGTCTAGAGAGTCGCTAATTGCTGAACTCCCCCAGACACCACATGGGAGTGAAGCAAACAGATCCTCTGTCGGGATTCCTGTATAGTCCAGCTAAATACAGCTGTGGGCTAAGACCAGTGGACAAAACTGGATTAAAGCCGATTTCATCTACTACTTTTACATTTCCTATTAGAAATTGCCTCCATGAGATCCAGCTGTAAGGTGTTTTGTTTCTCTCTCTCTCTCTCTCTCTCTCTCTCTCTCTCTCTCTTTTTTTTCAAGACAAGGTTTCTCTGTGTAGTCTTGGCTGTTCTAGACTTGGTTTTTGGTCCAGGCTGGCCTCGAACTCACAGCGATCCACCTGCATCTGCCTCCCAAGTGCTGGGATTAAAGGTGTGTGCCACCACACCCGGCTGCTTCTTTTTTTCTTTCAAGACACTGAAGCCCTGGCTTTGCTGGAACTCACTATGTAGACCAGGCTGGCATTGAACTCAAAGAGATCTTCTATCTGCTTCCCGAGTTCTGGGATTAAAGGCTTAGAACAGGACTTAAAAGAGTCACTGGCCACCAAAGTCATGCATTTGCCATCCAGCTTTCCACCTTAAGTAAGATCCTCCCTGTGGCATCCTTCAAGGGTGGTCATTCAACCTGTAACCTGGATTCTGCTAGCTCTTTGCCATCTGAGACCTATAGTCTTGTATCTACTACTCATGTGCTGACAAATGCCCCAGGCACACAAGAGTCATGTAGAGCCCTTTAGCAATCCAGAAACCAATATCCTTATAGGAAAATGTCAAAACGAGCTAGGTGGTGGCCGTGCACATCTTTAATCCCAGCGTTTGGGGAGGCAGAGGCATTGCGTCCAGCTTGTGTACTCCACTCTGTGAGTACAAGGCTGGCTTGGTTACAGAGCAAGTTCCAGGATAGCCAGAGCTACACAGAGAAACCCTGTTTCGGGGAAAGAAAAGGGAAAAAAAAAAAAAAGAACTGGAGCAGAGACCACAGAGGCTTAGGGGCCTTCTTCCTCTGGCTTGCTTACCTACTTTTTTTCTGCAGCCCAGGCCCACCTGCCTAGAGATGGCCCTGCCCACGCTAGGCTGGTCCCTCCCTGTCTGTATAAATTAGCAATTAGGAAACTCCTGCCCCCTTGGGCCAATCAAACACAGTTCCTCAGTTGAGGTTCCCTCTTCCCAGATGACTCTGGTTTGTGCCAAAAACTCCTGTATTCCAAACAGCATCCAGACTTATCATTGTCCCATTCCATTCTGGGCACCAGGAAGCTTGCAAGAGTCATGCTGTGACACCTGTGGCTTTCATGATAAGATCAAAGAAATGTCCCGCTGTATCCCAGCAGGTCTCAAGTTCTTGAACTCCACCTTTGTTCCTGTCCTGCCTGAAGTGTCCTGCTTCATGGAAGTTTTAGTTCTGTGTGCCATGGTGGAAAGAGCTGGAGCTTGGCAACAGCTGTTAAATCCTGACTCTCACCATGTCTTTGGGTAAATCAGGTACCCTCTCAACCTCTGTTCTGGAACTTGCTCTGTAAACCAGACTGGCCTCAAACTCAGAGATGCACCTGCCTCTGCCTCCCTGAGTGCTGGGATTACAGGTATGCACCACTGTGTCCAGCTGCCTCCAGTTTTTTACGTTAAAAATTCCCCCCCCCCCAGATTTATTTTTCTTTGTATGAGTGTTTGCTTGCATGCATGCATGTATGTATGTATGTATGTGTGTGTGTGTGTGTGTGTGTGCATCATGTGTCTGTCTGGTGCTTGTAGACGCCAGAAGAGGGTGTATCAGATTGGGTTCTAGTAAGCTGTCCCGACTGGCTTTGAGTTTACTTTGTAGCCTAGGCAGTCGTCCTCAGCCTTCCGAGTAGCAGGGACTGTAGGTGTGAGCCTCCATGCTGGGTCTGATATATACCAGGCAGCTCTCCTCTCCTTGATTGTTTGGAAACATAGTACCTCAAATTGGTTAACCGTGCCTCTGCTTCCAGTTTGCTTAGGTGAAGCGTGGAAGGTGTGGTCTGGGTAATAGTAGTAAGGGGGTGTGGCAGTGAAAACAGGCTCAGCCCTAAGCTAAAGCAGGTTGGAAGCAGGTGTGGGTTCTCAGGAATCTGGGCTTGTGAACATTAGGAAGAGTAAATGAAGAAATTCTGAAGGACTGGAATTACTGTTTATAACTGTGGGTGTTTAGTCCACTGATATTTCTTGGGACACAGACCCTCACCGTACTGATAGCCTTTTGCTATCTCAGTAGCTGTGAAGTCTTACCTCAGTTTCAGAGATGACATTGAAGTTGGAAAGGCAAGCTTCAGCACAGCTTAGTTACAAACTTTGAAGGTTTTACCAGCCAGCACTATTTTACATGTGTGGGCCTGAGGCCTAGAAACCGGGCCAACTGAGTCCAGAACCCACACTTCCGACTCTGCCCAATTTAGTTCAGCTCACAGTCTCCTTCCTCTTATGGGGAAGGGACTTGCTCTTAGAGTTTTTACAGTATTACACTAGGGAGGCAATGGCACATTCCAGTGACCTCAGCACTTAGGAGGAGGCGGGATTACAAGTTCAAGGCCACTATGTATGAAAAACCTTACAGTGCCCTTTTTCAGCACATCTGCGCATAGCCCAGTTGAGTATGTTGAGGCATGGCTCATGTTGAGAATGTCCCCAAGGGGTGAGTACTGCTCCTCTCTCTGTGCGGGACAGAAGAGACTTACCTGACAAGACACTGAAAAAGCAAGGCATTTTCCTAAAGATGCATTTTCCTTTTAAGTGAATAAGTCAGGCAGGCCTGCAGGATCTGCCTGCTGCCTTTGCCCTCTTGCCTGGGTTTCCAGGGAGCAGGAGGTGAGTCACGGCTCCTTCTCTATTGGAGCAGTGGAGAAGGAGAGGGCTGCTGTCCCTGTTCCCTCAACTCCCCGAGCTTTCTCCATTGTTCCATCCACCCCTTGTCTTAACTTTGTCTAGCTTCCCTCCACCCCCAGAGTTAGAATTCTTACTAAAACCCAAATCGTTGCCTGCTTGAGAAAATTCTGAGATAAATGAAATGCCAAAGGCAAAAACAGTAGAAGAGGTTACTTTTGGTTCTGTACCTTGCCGGAGATCGAACCTTGGGCCCTGTATATGCCAGGTGACTGTTCTTACACCAAGCCACACCCCAAGCCTGAGAGAGTAGTTTAAATCACCAGGAAGTGAGGAAATTGTGTCCTAACCTTTACACTTCAGTTGTATGACAAAGCTGAATCATCCTATTGGATAAAACTAGTGACAGTGGCCACCCAAACCAATCCTGTTGGCCCTCCTCCCATCTCTACATGCTCAAACACTGCTTTTGGTTTTGCTCAGTGTCATGCATATTTATTTGTAGGTAGATATTTAGATTTTTTTCAATGTATTTATTTAGTGTTTGTTTGTTTGTTTAAACACAGGGTTTCTCTGTAGTCCTGGCTATCCTGGAACTTACTCTGTAGACCAGACTGGCATCAAACTCAGATTTGCTTGTTTCTGCCTAGGGAATGCTGGGATAGAAGGCATGTGCCGCTACCACCACCTGGCTCCCCCTCACCCCCCAATGGTCTCACTGTAGCCCAAGCTGGCAGCCGGAACTCAGGATCCTCCTGTCTCGCCCCCACCAAGCATTGGGGTTATAGTTGTCCCCAGCCATCTGTGCCTAACGGCAGTGTTACCTTCAGGTGGACTTTGAAACCATAGGACGTTAGATCTGGAACACATCCAAGTGTGCAGTTCAGCCTCCACACTCTGCTAACTGAGGAGGTTCAGTGGATCGTTCAGAGTGCTACAGAGGTGTTGAAGGGAGACAGATCCCTATAGCTACCCATGGTAACTCACTGGGACACAGCTCAGTTTTTTTCCCATTTTTCTTTCCCATTATAGTTGTATTTTGTTTACTAGACTTTCTTTGTCTGTAACCTATAGAAAAAGGAAAAATCGGATCAGAGAAGTAAATAGTTCCATAATTAGATCTATTTTGTAATTGTTTCCAAGAGGTGGTCTAGTTCAAACAGTCATTCTCTCTCAGATTCTCCCAACTACCCTTATCAGCGCTGCTGTCTGTAAAAGGCGGTCTCAGGGTAGATTTCCCTTCCTGCTGTTTGCTTATATTTTTAAGACAGAATCTCAGTATTTACCCTGCCTGGCCTTGACTACACAGGTCTGCCTGCCTTTGTCTCCTCAGTGCTGTGCCAACATGCCTGGCTCTTCCTCTTGAGCCAGCAGTTCTGAACAGTGCCCAGCAAGTGGTCCTGGGAAATTAAGATGGTCGTGCTAGCGCTCATCCGTTTTGTTTGGCTCTACTGGGTTATCTCGGTTGGCTGGGAACTCCTGGGCTCAAATAACCATGTACCTCTGCTTTCCATGTGCTGGGGCTGCCGCTGGCACCACCTGATGGAGCTCGATCCCACGTTGCATCTTTAAGTCGGTTTTTGAGAAACCAAAAACATTTGGCAGCTCTGAGGCTCAAATCCCAGGGCCTTGTGCAGACTCGGCAAGCCCTGCCCCACTGCGCCTGTCGGGTTGCCTCTTGACGTAGCAGAAAGGAGAGAGGAAGCGTACAGAGTCCTCGAGGAGACTTAGAGTGTCGGAAGGGTGTACATGGGAAGGTTTCCTTCATTTTACTCAAGTGGGTTTTTACGTGCTGGCCTCAGTTTCTATCTACGTCCTCTTCAGAAACATGACACGTAATCTAAGGTGAATGAGAACTAGGATCTGGGTGGAAACGGACCACGGCGTGTTTCAATGCAGACAGCTTCGTTCTTATCCTAAGACTCAAGAGTCTTGTGCTTAAAATTGCGTCATTTTGTACACTTCTTTCTTTTAGAGACCAGAGAAAGACATCTTTGTTAAAAGGCATTCACCTTGAACGAGGGCCCTGCGTGGGGACTAGCTTTTCACCAGCAGGAAGGAGCCAGCCATTCAAGAGGCTGCTGTGCAGGCTTCTTGCTTTCTGCTCCAGTCAGGAGTTTCCAAGGTTACTTCCTAAGATGCAGTTAGGGGACTCCATCCTTTTCATCACTGCCATCTTTACCGCCCGAGCCGTGCCACGCGGACAAACACTGGCTCTTTCTCATTCTCCAGTTGAGGGCTGAGTCACTGGTGGGGGGGGTCCTGTCTGTTCCCCTTGCCTTACACCCCGAATCCCTGGCTTCCATAGGCAGCTTAGTGAGGCACAGATTGAATTAGCTGGTTGATTCATTTCAGCCTGTTGTGCCCCTGGAATAGTAAATCCCGACCACGTGGCCTTGAGCTCCTGTGGCTGTCTCCTCGCACGTTTTGTTGGCTTCAGAGTTCTTGTGTTGGCTCTCAGCGGCGCTAAGTCACTTTGGGGAGGGGCTGGATGATCATTCCACAGGGGTTGCAGATCAAATACCCTGCATTTCAGATGCTTACAGTATGATTCATATAGCAGTAGCAAATTACAGTTATGAAGTAGCAATAGGAAAAAAAAAACTTTATGTTTGGGGGGTCACCACAACATGAGGAACTGTATTAAAGGGTTACAGCAGTAGGAAGGTTGAGAGCCACTGACCCAGAGCTTCAGGTCTGACCCAGTTAGCTGGTTGTCAAGAGCCTTCCTCTGACCTCATTGGCATAACCAGTCCTCATTATGAAACCAGCCAGCCAAATCAACCTGGCTCTCTGTCAAATGAAGTCTGGCTTCCTTTTTTTTTCATTAAACGTGTTGATAGCCTTCCCTCTGGCAACACCTGTTCTGAGTGCTAGGCAGAGATGAAAATAATGAAAAAAGAGGAGTAGTGGGTAGACAAGACTTGGAGATCGGGCTGGAGAGATGGCTCAGTGGGTAAGAGCACTGCCTGCTCTTCCAGAGGTCCTGAGTTCAATTCCCAGCAACCACATGGTGGCTCACAACCATCTATAATGTGATCTGAAGCCCTCTTCTGCAGATAAAGCACTCATATACAACAAATAAATAAATATTAAAAAAAAAAAAAAAGACTTGGCGATCGAGGTGGGTGTCGTCAGCATGAGTGCAAACATGCCTGGTGGTGGTGGTGTGAGACTTCCACAGCCCTCCACAGTTGTAACGTGCAAGGGCATTCTACCCTGGGCAATTCCTTGGGTGATTTGGAATAAGCCATTTGCCTGCTTGCTTGTCCATTCCCTGAGAATCTTTTTCTCAGGCAGGCGTTCATCCATTCAGTCTATTTCCTGGGTCCGTGAGAAGTGGGTTCCTCCTGCAGAGAGCAGAGCGCACCCTCAGGCTAATGCGCTGCTGACGTGTAATGGGCTGCGGGCCTAAGACCGTGCACGTGCGGCCCTTCTCTGGAGTTGGCTGGGTCTCATACCCAAGAAGCTGAGTGAAGTAGAATTGGTTGTAGTAATTGACAGGGAACGCAGAAGAAACCAGTCATCTCCCCAGGACTCTGAGTTAGATGCCACGGCATAAGAAATGTGCCGCATTAACCACCAGGGAACCGAGATATGCAGCAAAGATGGAAGTGTTCAGCCAAATACTGGCGCAGCTCCGTGACCCTGGTCTGTGCATGTGAAGGGAGTGTGATGCGTAAGGTATGGCTTCCTCCCTGGCCTAACTTATTTTTTTCTTTCTTTGTGTTTAGTTTCTTCTTTTCTGACTTAGAGTGAAAGCTAAGGTCACTGATGAGAGGCCCATCTTTACTAACTGACTTTTTAACGTTGTTATTATTATTACTTTTGTGTTGATACAGGGTTTTGCCATGTTTATCAGACTGTCCTTGAATGTTTGATCTTCCTACTTCGGCCACTGAGTAGTTGAAACGACAGCTAAGTATTCCTGGCTCTGAATTTTACCTCACTGGACGCCAGAGGAATAATTTGGTATTCCTATAAACATTCTTCTGCGTTAGTCTGAAGTTAGCCTGAAGGTGTGGTTATTTGCCACAGATTGAGTCTGGGAGGGCTTACTCAGATGCAGTTGAACGGCTTGAGTGGTCTTCCTTAAAGCCTGTGTTGTGAGGGGTTCACTCTGGCTGGTAGATAAGGATCCATTTCTGTGAGCTTAATGGTGTTGTGACTCCTAGGGGACCCTCTGCAGCTCCGCAGCTGTCTCCTCTTCGGTACCCTGCCCTGAGAACTCAGACTGCTCCGGTAGCAGCCTCATCTCTTTAATGGTTGGGAGATTGCCCAGCTCTGTTCAAGCTCTTCCTCCTCGTGGGAGCCTGGAGACTGTAGGCAGGAAGCAATGGCAGTGTAGGGATTGCCTCATCTCGATTGCATTTCCCAGGAAGTGCTGTCCTTTGTGCCTGTTCAATGGCTTAAAAACACTGCTTCATATATTCTGAGTTCTTTCTTGTTCCAGGCAGGAAGGTAGGAATCAGCTCCCCGATGCTCCCTTCTGGCTGGGAGCCCTGGTGTCTGCAACTCAGCTCCACAATATGGAGAAAGCCGGGACCTCGAACACCACGCCCCTTCATTTCTTCAACCTTTTTGTACCGAAACAGGGTGCAGGGTTATGAAAGGATTAACTTGATAGGCTAAGGATGTGCCTATCAAGGTAGAGCACTTGCCTTGCATAAATAAGGCTCTAAATTCAATGCCCACCATCGAGTGTGTGTGTGTGTGTGTGTGTCTGTGTGTGTCTGTGTGTGTCTGTGTGTGTCTGTGTCTGTGTGTGTTGATGTGTTTACTTAGGGATCTAGGCTCTAGAGCAGTCCAAAATAATAAAATAGTTCTACTTCTGTCTCCATTTTGCACATAAGAATATTGAATCAAGGGTTGGAGAGACAGCTCAGCAGTTAGGAGCGCTGACTGATCTTCCAGAGGACACTGGTTCAAGTCCCAGCAACCACATGGCAGCTCACAACTGTCTGTAACTTCTGTTCCAGGGTATCTGACACCCTCACACAGCCATATACACACTCAAAACACCAATGTACATAAAATAAAAATAATTATTCTTTTAAAATGTTGAATCAGAGAAGAGTCTGGAGGCAAAGGCCTGTAAATCCAGCCTCTTGTGGAGGGGAGTTACAGCAAGAGGATCAATAGAATACATTCAAGGGCAGCCTGAGTACCTTAGGGACCCCGTCCAAAAATAGAAAAAAGGTTTGTTGGTTTATTTGTGTTGAAGTGCTTACACTGGACAGTGATGGTGCACGCCTTTAATTCCAGCACTTGGGCGGCAGAGGCAGGCAGATCTGTATGAATTAGAGGCCAGCCTGGTCTATAGAGTGAGTTCCAGGACAGCCAGGGTCAACAGAGAAACCCTATCTCAACCCCCCCTGCCTCCCCGCCCCAGAGTGCTTGTGCTATAACTAGGTGATAGAGCCATTGCTAGCACAGGCTCTAGATTCAGTCCTGGGATTAAAGGCAGAGGCAGGCAGATTGCTGTGAGTTCGAGGCCAGCCTGGTCTACAAAGTGAGTCTAGGATAGTTGAGGCTACACAGAGAAACCATATCTCAAAAAACAAAAACAAAAACAAACAAACAAAAAATCCGAAAACAAAACCAAATAAAAAAGATGCTTGCCACTAAACCTTACGACAGTTAACTCCGTGGGACCTGTGTGGTAGAAGTGTAGAAACAGTCGATAAATTTAAGGAAAACCAAACTCTTGTTAGGCAGCCTTCATTCACAATCCTAAATAAATCCTTACCCCAAGCCCTCTTTAATTTAGTGGTTCTTTGTTTGTTTGGTTTGGTTTTTCGAGACAGGGTTTCTCTGTGTAGCCTTGGCCATCCTGGACTCACTTTGTAGACCAGGCTGGCCTCGAACTCACAGCGATCCGCCTGCCTCTGCCTCCCAAGTGCTGGGATTAAAGGCATGCGCCACCACGCCTGGCTAATTTAATGGTTGTTTTCAGAGGTATTGTCCTATATAAAAACAGAAGTCACTGGGTTTTTTTTTTCCCCCATTGAACAAGTTTTATCTTCAGATCAATCCTATAATAGTGCACACACTGTAAGAGCTGCCTTGACTTTACAACACTTAATAAGCACTCTCTTACATGGCCGTACCATAATGTAGACCCCCATGCTCTTCAAAGAGTCAGCTGCGGGGCCAGCAAGGTGGCTCGGAGGCTACTGAGCCTGATGACCTGAGTTTGATTCCTCAGGATTCATATGGTGGAAGAAGAGAACCAACTCCTGCAAGCTGTCCTCTGACCTCCACATGTGTTACCTTGGCACATGCTTGCCCGCACACATACATATACTTTATACATCTAATTGTAATATACAAAACAAATAAAATATGGAAAACATTTAGCTGGGTGTGATGACGCACACCTTTAGTCCCCGCACTTAGGAGGCAGAGGCAGGTGGGTCTCTGATTTGACGCCAGCCTAGTCTACAGAGAGAGATCAAGGCTAACCAGGGTGTCATAGTAAGACTGTATCTCAAAAAACAACAAGAAAGGCTAGAGAGATGGCTCAGCAGTTAAAAGTATTGGCTGTTCTTGGAGAGGACCTGGATTCAATTCCCAGCACCCATATCGTGGGTCACAGCCATCTGTAACTCTAGTTTTAGGGGATCTGGTACCCTCTTCTAGCCTCTGTGGGTACCAGACATGTATGTGGTGCAGAGATACAATGCAGGCAAAATGCCAATCCATATTTTTTAAAAGCTTAAGACCTGTGCTGGTTAGTTTTTAATGTCATCTTGACACAGGCCAGAGGCATTTTGGAAGAGCGAACCTCAGTTGAGATTAAATTGAGAAAATGTCCCTGCATTGGGCCTGTAGTACATTCTCTTGATTGATGGGGCCTGCTTGCTGTGGGCAGTGCCACCTCTGGGCTGGTGGTTCTGGGTACTGTAAGAAAGCCAGCTGAGCAAGCCATGAGGAGCACCCCTCCATGGCCTCTGCACCAGCTCCTGCCTCCAGGTTCCTGCCTTGCTTGAGTTCCTGTCCTGGCTCTTAGATGATGAGCTGAAATAAAGCCTTTCCCGCCAGATGCTTTTGGTCAGGGTGTTTGACCACAGCAATAGAAATCCTAACCAAGACACCCTGTCTCAGAGTAAAAAGAGTGTAGCTCATTGGTAGGGATTTGTCTGGTGTTCATATGGCTTTGGGTTCAGTCCTCACCCAGTTTGGGGCACCAACAGACCCAGGCTACTCTCATCCTTGGTCAGAGGAGCTTCTTTTTATAGTAGGTAGCAGTGGGTCGAGAGATTTGGACCTGCTCAGATGCTGAGTGCCCATCCCGAACCAGGCAGCCATGTTAACCTCCTCCAACATCACCGGTGCCCAGGGAGGTAGAAAGACCGTGAGAGCTGGAGGATGGCATGCAGTGTTGTAGCATTTCTGCATATGCCAGCAGAGGATCATGAACTCACAGCAACCCAGGTTACCTGCTCAAGATCTACACGAGATCAAGCCAGCCAGAATGCTGCGCTGGATGGTCTCTGGGCCCACCTCAAGCTAAGGCAGTACTGCCGGTGGATGGCTGCTAGGAAGGGAGGGTCACTCTTTTTACGGAATTCTCCCACTCCAGTTGGATGACTCCAGACCTGTGTACTTATGGACAGCACTAACTGGAGTTAGTGGGGTTTTTTGTTTGGTTGTTTGGTTAGTTGGTTTGGTTTTGGTTTTGGTTTTGGTTTGAGACAGGATTTCTCTATGATAGCCTTGGCTGTCCTGGACTCGCTTTGTAGACCAGGCTGGCCTTGAACTCACAGAGATCCACCTGCCCGAGTGCTGGGATTAAAGGCGTGTACCACCACCACCCTGCGGTTTTTTGTTTTTGTTTTTTAAGGAAAAAGGATGGGCTGTGTTGAGAGGGACATGAGGGAAGTTGGGGGAAATGAGTAGATATTTCTTTGGGTACATTTATGGAATTCTCAACTAGAGGTGGCACACACCTTTTGGTTTTTGGTTTTTTTGCGGGGGGGTTGAGACAGGGTTTCTCTGTGTAAGAGTCCTGGCTATCCTGGACTCATTTTTGTAGACCAGGCTGGCCTCAAACTCACAGTGATCCTCCTGCCTCTGCCTCTGCCTCCTGAGGGGCACAGACCTTTAATCCCAGCACTTGAGAGGCAGAGGAGGTGGCTTTCTGTGAGTTCCAGGACAGCCAGGTCTACAGAGAGAGTTCCAGGACAACCAGGGCTACACAGAGAAACCCCGTCTCTGGAAAATAACAACAAAACAAACAAAAGACATTTGGAATTCTCAAAAATAAAGAAAAACTTACAAGCAAATTTTTAAAAATCACTGTATATAATGAAGATACGATGTGTATGGTGTTTATTTGTGGGTTTGGGTGTGAGTACTCACATATGCAAGTTTAACTACGGAACAAGCTAGGGCTGGAGCTTTTGGAAAGCTGGTCTCTGTAACTAGGTTTATTTTCTGGAGGTTGTAGCAGTGGGTGAGGCTGTAAGGTTCCCCAGTCTTTCCCAAGAGTTTAATGAGCGTTGTGGGAGGGCTTGCATCTTTTAATGTAATTTTATTTATTGACGTATATGTGTAGTGTGTACATATTTGTACGCACATATGTGCAGGTCAGAGAGCAACTTGATGGAGTAGGTTCAACCCTCATCCCCACTCCAAGCTGAGATCGCACTCAGATCAGTAGGCCTTGGCAAATTCCTTTTCCAGCTCACTCACCTCCTCACCCTTAGCCTTGTATATTTAAACTAGAATGATCATGAGCACTTTGATCACCTCTGTGAGGGATGACAATTGGTCATTGCGGTTGTCTGCTATTAAACTAAAAACTACAGATTACTCATGCTCATTTGCCCAGCAAAGTGGACAGCTGGGAGTCTGAGCCTGGTTTGAGGGGCTGAGGGAGGAAGCCTTCTCTGTCTAGAGACTTCTATCCATTGGCTTGCTTTCTGCTAGGCTTGTGTTGGAGAAAACTGAATAATGGGAGGAGGGTGTAACACTGGGTGATTTAGGAGGTGTAGCTAAGGACCCTGAATCTCGAGTGACATTCTGGAAGCTACCCTGGGGAGAACAGGAAGTTGCTTCCAAAGATGAACCTGCACTGATTCTGCAAGACATCCTGATCTGTACTTCCCAGCGGACTAGTTGGGCTGCAGGCAGGAAATACTCCGCCTGTGATTGGAGGGTTGGTGCTGGTCGGGTAATGAACCTGGTAGTGTCGGCAGAGGCGATTGGCCAGGCCCTGCTGCAGTGAGAATGCAGACTAGATGCTCTGTCCTGGGCTTACGGGCTGAGGGAGGACGGCTGAATGACTGGGAGCCCCAAGTTCTTTCCATCTCCAGGAGAGGTCTGTCTGGATTTCATTTTTGCTTTAAAAAAAATAAAAGGGGTTCAAAGAAAGAAAAAAGAGCCAGGTCTTTGATCCCCGCCACTTGCCGAAGAGAGTTTTGATTGAAGTAGCCCCGGCTGCTCTCCTTACTGCAGCAGCCAGGGAGGCTCCCTCAGTGAGCTACTTCTCGGGCTAGGCGAGCGAATTTGAAAAAGCAGGAACAGCCCCTGCACGCAGAGCTTCAGCCAGGGAGCTCCCCAGACAGCCGTGTAGCTAGAGACCTTTGGTTTTGTGGTCACATCCCTAAGAAGTGGACAGTCATCAGCAGTGGCGTTTGGAGCAAGCCGGCATGCTACAGATGCTGTGGCATTTTCTGTCTAGCTTCTTCCCTAGAGCTGGGTGCCAAGACGCCAGCGAGGGCATCGATCATGGAGTCAGAGGCACTCAGGCCCCTGCTCAGGGAGACCAGATGTCCACCTTTTTGGGGAAACAAAACGGAAGGGCTGAGGCTACAGAAAAGAGACCCACCATCTTGCTGGTGGTCGGACCTGCAGAGCAGTTTCCTAAGGTAACAGCACCTTCTAGAGGACCTTTTAGTTTTGGGACTGGGCTGGCATCATTTTCCCCAGAAGGAGGAGGGAGTGGCTGTGGGAGGGAGAACTTAGGGGAAAAAACAAACAAACAAACAAAAAACCAGTTTGGTATTGGAGAAATGTTGGCTGATGAGTAAGGCCACACATTTGGTCCAAAGTGTCTGTCTCCACTGTACAACTTTCTTATCCACTGTGACGGCCCCTGCTTGGTCGTTGAAGGCAAAGGCTTACTTCAGTAGATTAGTCTTAGCATTTGTCTGTCTCTCTGAAAATAAATGACAAACCAAAGTGTCTTTACTTACCTGAAGAGTGTGAGAAATCAGTTGAAAGAGAAGGTAGGTGCCTTGAAAGGGACAGATAGGATTGTTTGTTTGTTTGTTTGTTTGTTTTTGAGACAGGGTCTCACTATGTAGCCTTGGCTATCCTGGAACTCATTTTGTAAGCAAGGCTGGCCTCTGAGCTCATAGAGATCTGTCTGCCTCTGCCTGCTAAGTTCTAGGACTAAAAGCATGCACCACTCTGGCAGGCTGAAAGGGGACAGCATCTTGAAGGGCACAGTCCTCTTGCCTGGTGAGTTTACTTTGGTCCCAGAGAAAGTTCAGGATGGGGCTGGGTCCTGGGAGAGCTGGAGACACTGAAGAGTAGAGACTGGTGGCTCTTGAATTGACCACGGCCACCAGGGTCAGCCAAGGGTCAGGACCGTTTGTCCTTGCGTCCAGACCTCCCAGGAGCCGAGGTAAGCGACAGCGCTCCCCAGTTGAAGGTGTGGGAGAAGTAAAAGATCAGAAAGTTCAGTCATTTGCCCAGGGTTACTTAAGGAGAGGAAGGGCTGAGACTTGACCGCAGTCTTTCCAGAACCTTGCTTCCTTCCTTCAGGAAGCCGTTTAATGGGATTGGCCAAGCTCTCACTTACAACAACAGATTGGGCGGTCCGCAGCAGGCACAGCCTTATTCAACTCCCGGGTTTCGTTCTGGATACTTATTCCTCAGTCAGAAAGCAAAGAGACTCTACCAGTGGTTAGATGCCCCTACAATGTCACATTGACTCTCTGTAAGTGCTGGTCTACCCTGCGCCAGTAGACAGGGACTTGACGGTGACAAGTTCTGCAGTTGTTGAGCACTGACAATAAGGGAGGCCATAGGTTGGGAGGAGCTCCCTGTTGTCAGGGTCTCAGCAACTGTGGCCTGCCTCAGATACATGGTCTTAGTGTGTGTAAGAGGGGCCACTTTCTGCCTCTTGCTCAACTTTACACGGGACCGGAAACGGTAGTGTGCTCAGTTTTGTGAGGCACCCCCGCAAGCCCCGTTCATCTTCTGTCCTGAATTAGCAGGCTGCCCTTTACATTTCTAAAATTTAATTAACTGCTCTATTCGCTAGCTTTCTATGGACACCCTACTGCCGGGGTTGCCCCTGTTGCCTTGGGTGCGACTTTCTAGCCTGCCTGCAGAGAGCCACACTGTTCACTGGCTCTGTTTCCTGGAGGGAAAATGGGTTGGTAGGTTGCGTGGGAAGGGCAAGAGGGAGGTAGAACAGCCGGTGTGGTTCAAAACGAGAGCGCGAGCACCTCTGGGCTGCAAGTCGGTAATGGAGAATGGAAACCGTGAGCATTCGCACCACACACAGTGCACTCGAGATGGGGCGGCCTCTGCCGTCCTCAGCAGGGAGCCCAGCACGCTGTGGTTCTCAGGCTTCTCACTGTCCACTGCATTACCGTTTCTCACACGCACACACACGGCACGCACACACTCTCTCTCAGACACATATCTGAGAGCCGGGTTCCTGCAGGCTCTTGTTATAGGAGGTGCTCCAGTTTCTCCTTTATCTTTTGTCTCCCAGTTAATCCGAAGTTGGGAAAGAAAGCCATTTGTCTGAGGTGGGAGGCGCCCCTGCACGGTGGAGCTTAGCTCCTGAGGGGCCTGTCTTCTTGGAAGCCCAGGATTATGCTCATTGTGTGTGTAATTACCAAGTGTAGGCAGGTTTCATCGGAGGAAACCTGCTACACTGGGCTGTCATGGCAACCTGGTCATAAAATGACAGAGCAGCCAATGACACTTGAGCGCCTTGGGGGTGGGGCTTGCCAGGCTCCTTCCACATAATATTTCTGGCTTGGTCTGAGTCATTGCAGAGGGGCGGGGAGCTACTTTCCGAACCAGTGCTACACTCCTAGAGGCAGGGCAGCTGCCCGGTCTTAGTATATTCCAGCCCTTACAGGAAGTTCCTGTTGGGGGCTTAGGCACATGATAGGGTGACTGGGGTGACTGGATGAGGAAAGCTGATGGTGGGTCTGGCAGATCCGAATGGAAAAATACTCATGAAAGGAACTGGTCCTTTACCTATTAAATGAAATCTGAGGCCACTGAATTCTAAGGGTTCCTGTGCTGCCGCCATTGATTTTGTATATTAGTCATAGGAATGGGCATCAGAGGACAGGAAACGGATCTGGGTCACCAAACTAGAGTAAAGAAGGAGAGCAAGTAAGTCCCAAGGGTCATGAGCTGCCTAGAACTGTCAGGAGTGTGACCCCAAGGACGCTGCCACAGTTTCCTCACATGCGGCTCATATTTTCAGTGTGATGCTATGTTGATCACAGCAGGTCTCAGTGTTAGGCTAAGTGGCTGCTGTAACACAAACCTGGCCCTGGCCATTTAGCCTGAGTCCTGTCACCCATGGGCT
Source organism: Acomys russatus (assembly GCF_903995435.1). Classification (NCBI taxonomy): domain Eukaryota; kingdom Metazoa; phylum Chordata; class Mammalia; order Rodentia; family Muridae; genus Acomys; species Acomys russatus. Next base: position 50,904,670 of record NC_067160.1, read on the forward strand.
TGGGACTTGGGCAAGTCATGTCATTCTCGAGGATGCTTCGCTCTAGGCAAAGATGACTGAGATGGCTGCAGTAGCCCCTAGTGGCCTGTAGGCTGAAGTCCCAGGACAGAGTAGTTGCCTCAGACACCAGGTACCTAGAGATGGACTCATTGGGGAGGAGTCCATTTCTGTGTTGAAGATGAAATTCTGGATTATAAGATGGTGTTTCATTAAACATTAGGCTTACCATGTGAAGACCTCTGCTTTCTTTATTTTCTTTAAGGGAATAAGGTTTGGGCACAGCAGCAAAGACTGCTTGTATAGCCCAGGCTGGCCTCCGGCTCTGTCTCCTGGGGATATAGATTCAAATGTGTGCCTGGTCTCAAGTGAACACAGTCTGAGCACTCAAACCACAGTGGCAAAAGAAAACAATGTCCCAAGGTTTCTCAAACTAATGGTAGTGGTTCATGTCTTTAACCCCAGCACACCGAAGACCAAGGTAGAAGGTTCTGAGTTCAAGGCCAGCCAGAGCTACCTAGAAAAACTGTCTCAAAATAAAAAACTACTTCTGTTGGACCTGTGGGTGTGCTGTGGCTCAGTTGCAGAGCCCTGGCCTAACATTCAAGGCCCTGGGTTCAGTCCCCATCACCACAGAAAATGAAGCAAAACTAATGTTGGATCAGAACTGATGTATCCTTGTGAAATAACACGTTGGTGATCATTTGCAGAGCATCTCAGAGGATGGTCCATGCCTCTCTGAAGCTATTGGTCTGTGGAGGATGGCCTTCAATATAGTCTAGGAAGTTCCTGTTTGTTTGTTTGTTTGTTTGTTTTTGAGACAGGGATTCTCTGTGTAGCCCTAGCTGTCTTGGAACTCACTCTATAGACCACACTGTCCTCCCATTCACAGAGATCCTCCTGCCTCTGTTCCTGAGGGTTAGGATTAAAAGTGCACCACCACCACTACCACCAGCTGGGAAATTTTTTTTTCCTTTTTCTTTTTTGGTTTTTCGAGACAGGGTTTCTCTGTGTAGCCTTGGCTGTCCTGGACTCACTTTGTAGACCAAGCTGGCCTCGAACTCATAGCGAACTGCCTGCCTCTGCCTCCCGAGTGCTGGGATAAAGGCATGTGCCACCATGCCCAGCTGGAAATTTCTTTTTAATTAATTTTTATTTTATATGTATGGGTGTTTGGCCTGCATGTATGTCCATGCACCATGTGCATGCCTGATGCTCTTGGAAGCCACAAGAGGGTATTAGAACTCCTGGAGCTAGAGTTACAGATGGCTGTGAGCCATGTGGTTACTGAGAATCAAGCCCAGGTCCTCTGGAAGAACAGCAAGTGCTGTTAACCTCTGAGCCATCTCTGTAGTCCACTTAAAGTTTTGTGAGCATTTGTGTGCTTCAAGGTTGGAGGGCAGCCGACGGGTATCTGCTCTCTTTCCACCATGGGTCCCAGGAATCAAGGGGTCAGTCTTTGTGACAAGCAGCTTTACCTGCTGAGCCATCTCACCAGCATTTACCCAGAAACTTCTGGCAAAGGCCCTTCTGTGAGTCAGGCAAGAGGTAAAGGCCAGGGCATGCAGGGTCTGAAGCTATAGCCTTCTGTCTTTAGGACCCCAGCATTAGACCTAAGGTGTGTCTTAATATAGTTCCAAAGCAGAACGTTCTGGATTTGGACATTTCTTTGGTGGCTGAATCTGCCTGGATAGAGCCTTCTCATCAGATCCAGGGCACTCCAAGTCTCAGGAAACACAAAATGCCCTCTTGTTTCTTAGATTCTGTTTCAGTGTCTGATTCTAGAATCCTCTTCACAGGATTATTCTGTGTAGATTAGGTTGGCTTTGAACTCACAGCTTCACAGAGACCCGTCTGCCTATCTCCTGAGAGCTGGGATTAAAGGCATGGTATCTTTAGGAGTTCTTTTTGTTTTGTTTTTCGAGACAGGGTTTCTCTGTGTAGCCTTGGCTGTCCTGTACTTGCTTTGTAGACCAGGCTGGCCTCGAACTCACAATGATCCACCTGCCTCTGCCTTCCAAGAGCTGGGATTAAAGGCATGTACCACCATGCCCGGCATTCTTTACAAGTTCTTAACAGAGCACTTTGGAGTTGAAAATCTTTTCGCTTTTGCTGATCCCCAGATGCTAACTATCCATTTTAATCCATCCCAGGAATGAGAAGGCTTAGTCTATATTAGGAAGGGATGAGGGATGCACTGTAGAAGGAATGGGGGTGGAACCGATCTGCCCTGTCATAGTGACGCCATCTGCCCCTCAGCAACTCATCTGTAGGGAAGAAAGGAATGGAAAGAGAATGCAGGCTGGCAGGTAAAGAATCCTCCTGGGTAAGGATGTATTGGGGGCTGGAGAGCAGCTCTACAGTTAAGAGCATGTGCTGCTTCTGCAGAGGATCTGAGTTCCCAGCACCCACCCAGGCTTCCCATAGCCACCTGTAAGTGTAGCTCCATGGAATTTGGTGCCTCTGGCCTCTCATGACATGTGCATGCACATGGCTTGTGTGCAGCATACACACACACACACACACACACACACACACACACACGGGTGGAGAGGGAGAAAGAGGGGGAGATAGTTAATATTGTAAAATAAAAAAATCTACCTCTTCCATCCCAGAGGTGGGTTCTATAGCTGGGCTGCAGATGGACATGGTAACAACAGGAGTGCCACAACCACATAGCAAAGATTTGCAGTGAGTGTAGGCGAGGAGTCCGGTTTAATTTCAATCTCCCCATCGTCTTGCCGGTGAGGAGGCCTTGTGCGAGTCATCTTATTCGTTTTTGAGATAGATAGATAGATAGATAGAGCTCAGGCTGGCTTTTAACTCTCAACAGTCCTGCTGCCCAGCCTTCTAAGTGCAAGGATTACAGGCCTGAGTCACCATGCCCAGCAACTGCTCAGATCTATGTCACTGTGAAACCAGTTTAAGGGAGAGAGAATTTATTTCGGCTCATATTTTCAGCCTATCATGATGGCCAGGAAGCAAAGAGAGAGGAGAGCAAGCCTACAGCAGCTGGCTTTCTGCTTCTGGAACCCCGTCCTGCTCTCAAGGAAATCCTCCCGCATAGTGGACACAACTAGAGGTGTGCTTTACTAATCTCTCGGGCACATCCCAATCAGTCCATCCAGTATGCCCAGAGCCTTCGATGTGGCATACACGTTCTACCCCTGAGTCTCAATCCCACCCGGTTGTTTTTGTAAGGATTCATTTATATATTATTATGCATACAATGCTCTGCATGTACACCTGCAGGCCAGAAGAGGGCGTCAGACCTCATTATAGATGGTTGTGAGCCACTATGTGGTTGCTGGGCATTGAACTTAGGACCTCTGGAAGAGCAGCCAGTGCTCTTAACCTGAGTCATTTCTCCAGTTCCCACCCCCACCCCATTTTTGAGACAAGGTCTTAATATGTAGCGTAGGTGGGGGTCTCAAACAGGAGATTCTCCCTCAGAATCCCAGAATGCCGGGATTAGAGTTGTGAGCCACTGTGCCTGGCTCGTTTGATCGTAGCTGGTTTTCAAAGGCTTTGGGGTGGCATGGCAGACTTCTGATCAGACCGAGGCTGTGATCAGACCTAAGCTTCCAGTGTTCTGAGTACGCATGGGCTTTGAGGACCGTGAGTCTCACCCGCAGGACCCCAATGATTGATGGAAGTGGTTCCCAGGCACTGCATGCTTGGGATTTTGTGAGGTCTGTGTTCCAGGACAGCTGGGGATGAGGCACTCACACTTCTCTTCCGCAGTAGCCTGGGTCAGTTTTCAACGGTCTCCAATTCCGGCTCTGTTTCCACCAGATTTTCAGTTGGGAAATGATTTACTAAGAAGAGAAATCTACTATATAGTGTGACGCAGTTGAAGACCTTGCGTGAAAGCACTCTGTTGGCTGTTTGTTTATTTGGAGGGGCTGACAGCCAGGAGTGAAGGTTCGTTTGACCATGGGACTGCAACCCTAGGCAGTGAGTGCCTGCTGCCTGGGCTCCAAGAGTTAACTGCACCAAGCAGTGACGTCATTCCTGATCTTTGCTCTTGAGCAACCCGATACTGCTAGCTGCTGGGACCTTGCTCATTGGCTGCTGGCTGCACTTAGAGTGGGCGGATTTTTTTCCCAATTAAGTAAAAGGGCAGGACTTAGCAGCCGGTGACAGCGGAGGCCGGGCTTTTCTCCTGCTAGTTTTCCTGAGAAGCCCGGCATTTCCCGCTCTTGACGTCTGCCAGCCCTTGCTCCCGGCGGCGGCTGAGCACCCGGTCTCCTCATCATGCTGTGCCTGTGCCTGTATGTGCCCATCATGGGAGAGGCCCAGACTGAGTTCCAGTACTTTGAGTCTAAGGGCCTTCCCGCGGAGTTGAAGTCCATCTTCAAACTCAGCGTCTTTATCCCGTCGCAGGAGTTCTTCACTTACCGCCAGTGGAAGCAGGTCTGTACGCCGCTGCGGTGAGGGGCAGAAGCGGCTGGCTTTCAGGGAAGAAACAAATGGTAGCTAGGCATGGCTTCTCTGCCTAGAGGAAAGAGTGCCTGAAATGTAGGTATTTCCCCAGCCCTCGGTGGCTGTAGCCAGCAGTTCTATGTCACTGTCTTGGGGGTGACTGGTTTTCGTGTAGTTTCCAAGAAAGGCTGGGCTTGTTTGTGGGAGCTGGCATCTCTGGATAGGAATGCTCTTCCTTGCCTGAGATGGAGCCTCCTGAAGTGCCCAGGGTGCCACAGAGGCCTAGGGCTGTCTCACTGCCAGGGAAGTTTCTGTGACCCAGGCAGAGACTAGAAGCCCGCTGGAGGAGAAGAGGGGCTAGGGTATGGGGCAGCATTCCCTCCTGCACGGTCAGGTGCTTAGCTGCCCCAGGGACAGGATGGCGGCAGTGAGCCCAGGCCCTGTATGAGGAGAGAGACTCAACCACGGCTTTGGGGGTTATGAGGGTTACTTTGATTCACTAAATTTCATGCCGCCCCTCCCCATGCTGGAATGTTATTTTGTGCATTGTAGAATGGAGACACAAATTAGGTCTCTATGTAGCCATGGCTGGCCTGGTACTTGCTCTGGTTCCCTAGCGTTGGAATTAAAGCCATGTGCTTTTCTTGGCATTTCTTCAGACATGGTCTTGGTGTGTAACCCAGAATGGCCTCAAACTCTCAGCAATCCTCCTGCCTCACTCTCTCTAATGCTGGGATTATAGGTGGGCACCATCAAACTCACAGCAAGTTCTTTGAGGCTGTTTTTAGATAGGGTACAGTTGGCACAGTTGTGGGTGCTCTGTGTCACGGGGCACTACTCAGGGCAGATGACTTTGGTGGCAGGCATCCTAGGGACCAGGAGATGAGACAGAGACAGAGACAGAGACCTCCTCCCTAAGTGGCATATAAACTTTTTTCTTTTTCCTTGCAATTGAGGTTAGTGGCCCTTTGGCCAGGAGCACAGATGTTGTCAGGAAGTATGCAAGAAGCGCCATCTGTCCCACATGCCAGCCTTACCCCTCCCCCTTCCCACTGTTGGGTCCTAAGGATCTACGTCCGTGGCTATGGTACTATGTCAGAGGGAAAGCATGCTGGCCACCCTTTGGGAATGCAGGCTAGGTGTGTGGCTCATCTGCTCCTCAACCCTAGCTGCCTCAAACACTTTGACTTAGCATGTTGATTTTGACTAGTGAATGCATTTGCCCATAAGAGAACCAAGGAACATTTTCCTTAGGAGATTCAAAGTGCCCTCCTATTAAACAAATAATGTGAGTCGGGCACGGTGGTGCACACTTGTAAACCCAGCACTGGGGAGGCAGAGGCAGGAGGATCACTGTAGTTCAAGGCCAGCCTGGTCTACAAAGTGAGTCCAGAACAGCCAAGGCTATACAGAAGAACCCTGTCTTGAAAAACAAAAATAAATAAATAAAGTAAATAAAAGTTTTTTGGGGGCATAGGGGTAGGGTCTGTAATTCTGCTAGCCTGGACCTCACTCTGTAGACCAGGCTGGCCTTGAATTCACAGATGTCCACCTGCCTCTGCCTTCGAGTACTGTGACTTAAGGCGTGCACCACCAAGCCTGGCTTCCTACAAGCTCTTGAGGTTAACCTGTAGGTGGCTCGGAACGCACATGATGGCCCTGGCCTCCGGTGAACACCATCTCTGTAACTGCTGTTTCCTGCTTTGTAACATGTGGGGACGGTGACCTGTGCCTCTTAGAGCTGGCTGCTGGAGAGGCCTCAGCAAGGTCTTTTGCCCCCTCATGCCCATGCTGGGTGGGGAAGCTCCAGCTGCTGAGCAAAGACAGATGCCGCCGCAGATCAGGGTCTCTTAAAGCTGGGGATCTGGGCTCGGCTGTGTCTGGTATCCCTGACACCCAGGACTGGGCTGCAGTGCCATCAAGCATAAGCCCAAGATAGCTGTCCTTGGCCCCTCCTGTCTGGCCTCCAGCCTCCAGAGTGTTCCCTGGCAACATTTCTGCTAAGTAGGCATCGTCTGCCCCTCCACCCTTGCCACCAAATTGTTACTGGGCTAGTGCCACACAGGGCATGGGGCAAGTAGCAGAGTTCCTCAGGGAGTCTGGATTCCAAGGCTACCCCCCCAGCTCTCAGCCGGGAGCATGGGGCTGAAGTCTACTTCTAGGAGCCCTGCAGGGGAGCCAAGCCGCTGACCCTGGCTGTGTAACAGGCTGGTCTGGGGAATGCTTGGAAAGATCAAGTACCAGGCTGCCTTGCTGGCCTCTCTGAGGGCTTTCTCATAGGAGCATCTCTATTCACCCAAGCAGGATGGGCCCTTGCTTCTAGATAGCCTTTGGGAACCTAGGCAGTTGACACGATGCCCCAAGATACCCATAGGCTGCTATATCCTTAGAGATAGGACATTCCGGGTCATTGTGGAGAACAGTTATCTCCCCGTTGTGACAAGAGGCTAGTGAGCAAAACCTCATGGCTTTACTTTGGTTTTCTAGAAAATTGTGCAAGCAGGCGACAAAGACCTTGATGGGCAACTGGACTTTGAAGAGTTTGTACATTACCTCCAAGATCATGAGAAAAAACTGAGGCTGGTGTTCAAGAGTCTGGACAAAAAGAACGATGGTGAGTTTGGCTGTAGCTCCTCTGCTGGGCAGGCCTGGCTTAGCAGATGCTGGGCCCTGCTCACAGAGCTCTCTGTCTGGCACAGGGCGGATCGATGCGCAGGAGATCATGCAGTCCCTGCGGGACCTGGGCGTCAAGATCTCAGAACAGCAGGCGGAGAAGATTCTGAAGAGGTCAGTGTGGACGGGCTTTGTCCTAGGGGATGTTTTAGAGGCTTCTGGACTAACCACGTGCTGTTCCCTGTTGACCCGCTTCCCTGACTGGCCCTGTGGTTTGGAGGAGGGATAAGGAGCCCCTTCCCAAAGCCAGCTTCTCCTGAGCTTGCAGCCCTACTCTTACTTGAAGAGTCACAAATCTGGAGTTAGCCCATTTGCCGGCGACTCTTAAAATGTCGGAATTTCACGTTGGCGAGAAGTGTCCCTCAAACACTTTCTCTGCCTGATGGAGAGGGGCTTGTCATGTGTGGTCCTTGACTTGGGCTGCTGCTAGTGGCTTGTACTTCACTCTGTAGCCACATACTGGCCAGAAAGATGGCTCACTCATAAGCAGAGTGCTACCAGAAGGCCCTGCAAATAGAACAGTTTGTACCTGGCTGGCCTGAGAGCCAGCTGCCCACAGGGACAGCAGCCCCAGGAGCCCAGTTCTCCCCACTTCCTCACGCTGTGCCGGCCCCTAGTGTCCTCGGGTGTGCGCTTGCTTTACTAACCTGCTCAGAGCATTTATTTGTGATGTTTCTGCTCTCTCCTCTGCGTCCTCCTTTGTCTGTCTGTCAGAATACGAACGGGCCACTTCTGGGGCCCTGTCACCTAGTAAGTATCTGTGTCACCCTGTGATTGCCTCCCTCCCTGATCTGAATGGGGTTCTTATGGGCCAGCTTACCCTTTGTCATGGGCATTGTGCCTTTGGTTCCCTCGGTGGCCACGGCACCTGCCTTCCTCCCATCCAGGTGGTGGGGCACACAGCTGGCAAGTGGGTAACACATGGAAGTAACGATGCTTCTGCCTTACAGCATGGACAAGAATGGCACGATGACCATCGACTGGAACGAGTGGAGGGACTACCACCTCCTGCACCCCGTGGAGAACATCCCTGAGATCATCCTGTACTGGAAGCACTCTACGGTGAGGCCACCCACCCCACCGTCCACTCAGCAGCCTTCTGCGTCTGGTATCCGGCATTCCCTTCCCATCTAGGCCTGGGTGGGGGTCTTGATGACACAGTGAGCCGCATGCCCCTCCTCTTCCCATGCAGCAACCAGCCTGGACAACAAGACTGTTCCCTGATCTTCCTACCCACAATGCCGTTGCTTCTCGCAGAAGCATACGGTCTGTGCTCCGTGGGATGAAACCTTGTTATGGAAAGCTCCACCTTGCCTGGGTTTCTTTTTTAGTGTCATTTCTCTCTGTTCTGGCTGAGTCCAGGAGCACATGAGTTAAAGTTCAGTCTGAGCTATAGATTTAGACTCTGGTTTTTTGGGATTTGTTTTTCATAGGCATGGCCTGCATACTGATTTTCTTCTGCCTTAGCAGGGGTCCACATGCAGGACCGCAGATGCGGCTCCACACTTGGCCATGCCACTCTGACTTAACCCTCCTGCCCAAGGCTCCTGGTGTTCTTGTCTGGGCTGCCCTGGCCTTATCCACCCTGTATCCACAGTGCCAGGTCAGGGCTTTTTAGGTGAAAGTTAAGGGGCCAATTCTAGGGTTCAGAACAGCTAGCCTGTCTCTGGCCTACAGCCCAGAGGCCAGCAGAGCTGCTGGGACCAGTTCCAGAAAGGTTTTAGGCAGGCAGCACAGCAGTCTGCTTGCTGGGGCCTTGCATAATATTGTGCTCCGCAGGCAGGCAATCTGATCCCATATCGGGTTGTAGGTTTGTTGTACCCATCTTCCCTGATCCTTGTGGTTCAGCCCTGCAGTCCTTGCTGGAAATTCCAGAAGCTTCCTTTAAAAGGGCAACCCAGCAGCTTCGTAGCGTTCTCCCCCATCATCACCTGCTCCTCTCTAGACCACGTACAAGGTCAAGAGCTGCAGCCACTGTCCTAACAGAGGGAAAGTTCCTGCTGTCCTCACGCAGACGTCCTGAGTAACGCTGCCTGTGTCTGCCTGTCTTCCCCATAGATCTTCGATGTGGGTGAGAATCTGACCGTCCCGGATGAGTTCACAGTGGAGGAGAGGCAGACGGGCATGTGGTGGAGACACCTGGTGGCAGGCGGAGGGGCAGGGGCCGTGTCCAGAACCTGCACTGCCCCGCTGGACAGACTGAAGGTGCTCATGCAGGTGAGCGGGAATCAAGCAGATCTTAGCCCATGCTTCACTGGGGGCTTGGCTCCCCCCACCAAAGCTGGGGTCCTTGCTTCAAAAGCCCAAACTTGCCAGCCCAGCTAATGGGGTTGGAGTTAGTGTACCAGTAGGTGAGGCCTAAGGAGACTTTTGTGTTTAGCTGTTCCAGTCTTACCTAGAAACATAAGCTGCCTGTCACCTTATGCGGGCTTGTTACTTGGAGTGTGGTGGGGCCTGAGTTCCTTAAGTGCATCTCTGGATGGAGAGGGCACCTGATGGAGGGCAGGGTGAGCACATCCTTACATGACCCAGAGGCCGTCAGGAGCAGGGCCGTTACCTTGGCTGAGCATGCGAGTCCACGTCCACAGGGCAGAGATAAGCTTGTCTGATGTCAGAGCAGCATTGTGAAATGAGCCACCTGTGGACTTTGACATCTGTCTGAACAGTGACCGGTTACCCCATTTGCTTCTACTTGGCACTTTTTCTGTGCCAGGAGGCCGACCCAGAAACAGCAACCCCCCCCCCCCAGAAATCCTCTGGAGAGACTGGAGGTGCTCGTGCAGGTGAGTAGGAAAGTAGCAGATTTTACTTGTGGTCGCTCAGCGTCCCCTTCCTCCCTCAGCTGAGGCCCCACTTTAAAAGCCCAGACTTCCCAGCCCAGCTAACAGGGTTGGAGTTAGTGCCTCGTGAGCACTGCCCTGTCCCATAGGCATAAGTAACTAAGTGGGTCTCCCCCTATGTTCCAGAAACAGACAGAGGCAAAAGACTTAAAAGAGCTTTAGGCTTATAATCTAGCATGTGCTGGCCCCTCCTCCCAGCTAGGCCTTAAGCAACCATTTTCCTTCCAGAGCCTCTGAGAAAACAGAAGCTTGAGCCCTTTTGAGGTGGGCCACACCTCTAACCCTAGCACTTGGGAAGACTGAAAATTCAAGGCCAGTCTGAACTACATAGTTTAAGAGCCTGTCAAAAAACTAACTAACTAATAAATAACATAAAAAAAAAAAAAAAAAAAAAAAAAAAACAAGAACAGCCATTCCTGCCTGCCGAAGCCTCGGGATGTTGTATTAAATTACTCAGAGCGAGGAGAGAGGCTCCTCCCAAGGCAGACAGCGGCAGTCCTCAGTCTCTCATCTCTTGCCCCCCTCAGGTCCATGCCTCCCGCAGCAACAACATGTGCATCATAGGCGGATTCACGCAGATGATCCGAGAAGGGGGTACCAAGTCGCTCTGGCGGGGCAACGGCATCAATGTCCTCAAAATTGCCCCTGAGTCGGCCATCAAATTCATGGCATATGAGCAGGTGAGCCCCTGGGAGAGGGTCGCTAACTGGCAGCTGCTCCCATGGTGTCACTGGGACTGAGGTCCCTGGAACTGCGGCCCCCTGTGCATCCATCCCTCTGTTTCTTCCTGTTTTAGATGAAGCGCCTTGTTGGTAGTGATCAGGAGACACTGAGGATCCACGAAAGGCTCGTGGCAGGCTCATTGGCGGGGGCCATTGCCCAGAGCAGCATCTACCCCATGGAGGTGAGGGCTGCTGCGTCCTGGAGCAGGCAGGAGAGAGGACGCAGGACACAGAGAGGAGGGGGCTGTGCTCACGCTGCTTGCCACTCTCTATGCAGGTCCTGAAGACCCGAATGGCCTTGCGGAAGACAGGCCAGTACTCGGGCATGCTGGACTGTGCCAGAAGGATCCTGGCTAAGGAGGGTGTGGCTGCCTTCTACAAAGGCTACATCCCCAATATGCTGGGGATCATCCCCTATGCCGGCATTGACCTAGCTGTCTATGAGGTGAGGCCCTGCTGGGCATAGGCCTGGGACAGAGAGCGAAAGTCAGCCCCTGCCTGGTCCCCACGCCCTCCCTGAGTGACTGAGACGCTGCAGAGCTCTCCTGTCACCCTGCACCCCTGGCACAGCTGGTCCTACTCTGTCCCAGGTTCTGTACCCTCTTAGGGTCCAGAGGTTCAGCAGGCAGACCCCAGGACACAGTGGCCATTGGGGACTCACAGATATCCTCAGACTCCAGGCCACTGAGGCCAGTGCTCTGTGTGGGGACATAGTGCTCCCTCTACCCTCATTCTGCTCCCTGTCCTAGCCAAGAACCCTAAGTGACAGCGGGTGCCAAAGGCAGGCAAGTCAGGAGTTGAGCAAGGCCCAGGCCAAGTGAATCAGGTTACATTGGCTTCTCAGATCCCATGTGATAGGAAATGGCTTTCCTGTGGATCCGATAGCCGTTCCACCCCAACCCCCATCCCACCCCTGGCGTACCTCTCCCACGCTGGCTCTTACCGGCTCTCTCCCTGTGTCTCATTCCCCCTAGACGCTGAAAAATACCTGGCTACAGCGCTACGCAGTGAACAGCGCAGACCCTGGCGTGTTTGTTCTCCTGGCCTGTGGCACTATCTCCAGTACCTGTGGCCAGCTGGCCAGCTACCCACTGGCCCTGGTCAGGACCCGGATGCAGGCCCAAGGTAAGGCTGGTCCTGCGCTGGCGGTTATGTTCCTGGTAGTTGGGATGGCTGACCGCTGGCATCTGACCAATGGCCTCTCTCCCACAGCCTCCATTGAGGGAGCGCCCGAGGTCACCATGAGTAGCCTCTTCAAACAGATTCTGCGGACTGAGGGGGCCTTTGGGCTCTACCGGGGGCTGGCCCCCAACTTCATGAAGGTGATTCCAGCTGTGAGCATCAGCTACGTGGTGTATGAGAACCTAAAGATCACCCTGGGCGTGCAGTCCCGGTGACAGAGGGGGGCAGATCGGGGACCCTGGGCTGCAGCCCAGGGTGTGCAGCCATCTCATTCTGTGAATGTGCCAACACTAAGCTGACTTACCCAAGCTGTGAAGCCCAGGATGCCACAGGGGAGGGACAGGGAGCCAGCAAGCGCTGGGCTGGTCCTGCTGACCTGGCAGACCCTTGTGTCCCTTCCAAGGAAGACCTGTGGACATTCCTTGGAGTCCAGGGGTCAGTAGGATTTAGGCTCCTGCCCCTAGAGACAGGACTTTCCTGCAGTGCCTGCCAGACAGCGAGCTTGGAGGCCAGCTTAGTTCTTCCATCTCGTCCACGCAGCTAGACCTCAGCCACGTCCTCCCTCTGGCCCAAAGAGCATTCCTGTGCCCCCTCATATCGTGTCCACTGATGTGCTGTTGTAGGAAGTGGGCCCGCGTCCACTCCTTTTTGTCCCTGTCCCTCTCCCCTCAGTGTGGTTCCTCCAAATCTGTTTCCCAAGCCGCAGTATCCATGTGGCCCTGTGGCACAGGAAGCCGAAGGAGTACCACTTACATCCTTGCCTCTTCTGAGCTCACCAGCAAGGCCACCAGGATGTGCCTGGGTACTCAGGCACTGGCTGTCTGGCACCATGGTGCATGGCTTTGCTGAAAGCTAGTGCTAGGACCTGGAGCCCAGAGGATTTGTGCTGCCTGCATGGGCCTAGTGTCCTCTGAGCTGTCCCTAAGCCCTGTCAGCTCTGGCACCAGCTCATGACCACACTTACTGTTCCATTCTGTGGAATGAGGGTGGTGCGGGGGATCTGCCCCATGGTGCTGCCCTCGTGAGAAGAAAAAGATGCTGAAGGCCTTAATTATGTCTTACTGGGTAAAGGATTTGGTTCAGAAGGACAAGCTGGACACTGCGTAAGTGCCACACTTACTGAGAGCTGGGGGGTGGAGGACTTCTCTAAAGTCTGTCTGTTCTGAGGGCCCTATGGGGCCAAGTGGGACCAGCCTCACATTCCGAAACGTGTGTATCACTCTGCTTGGAGCCTATTTATTTTGTATTTATTTGAACAGAGTTATGTCCTAACTATTTTTATAGATTTGTTTAATTAATAGCCTGTCGTTTGCAAGTTCATTTTTTATTCATATTTATGTTCATGGTTGATTGTACCTTCGCATCACCACCTGGTGGGGCGTGGGGAGACAGGATGGAAGAGTGGCCACAGAGTGACCTTGCCTGCCACTCACACTGATGGCTGTCTGTCCAAAGAAGTTTGTCTCTCACTGGAAACAGAAGGAAAGGCCCAGGGAGGACCTTTGTAGGCCAGGTGGGCTAGTGGGGGAAGGGGACAGTTTGGAATGACAAGGCAGTGATGTGCTTCACCAGGAATTTGGTATGAGGGTGAGAGCTGCAGGACAGGGTGGCCTGCCCTCCCCAACCTGTGACCTGATCTTCCTCCTGGCCCACAGCTGCCCTTGCTCAATGAGTGGTCAGCTGGCCACTTGGCAATTGTGCCTCCATTGCCCCAAGAATGGCCTGATGAGGAAAACCCAAATAGGATGCAAAGATCAATGCAAAAATTACCGGTCTGCATAGTCTATGCTGTAACTGGAGTTTGTCAAAGGCAAGCAGCCTTCTAATAAAGTTGCTTCAAATGTGACAGTGGAGTCGGTTTTTCGGCTTTGGGTTTGGGTGTTGGGAGACACATTTCCCTCATCCACTGCGTGCATAGTTACCCCCACCCCAACCCGCTTCAGGGTGGCATCTCGTCTTTACTGGATGTTGGTTCAATCTGGGGTTGCTCCGTCTGTGTGGGGGGGCTCCCCTTCCTGCTGGGAGCTAGTTCTTCACGTGCTCTCCAGGCACTACAGGCTGCTTTTGCCCAGGCCTCCCGGGTGCTAGAGGCCTGGGCAGCTCAGACCTTTTCCTGTACATTGGTATTTTTTTAGCCTGGATTTCTGAGAGACTGCATCCACTGAAACCAGGCTTACACATCCTTGTGAGGAGCCATGTGGACACTGGGAATCGAACTCAGGTTCTCTTGATTCTCTGGAAGAACAAGCCATGTTTATAACCACTAAGCCATCTCCCCAGCCAGCTCAGACTTTTTTGTTACAACTTGAACACAGAGGAGTCCCCGAAACCACAAGCTCACCTCTCTGATGGAACTGCTGAAATGTCACATGTCAGAGGCCAATTCTGGCTTTCGTCCCAGAACTGCATCTCCACCTTGGTCACCCCCAGCAAATGGTGACTCCATTTTTCTAATGACTTAAGCTGAAAACCTCATGAGGTGTCACTGGGGTTTAGAGACCCCTCCCCACAGGAACAATAGAAACAAGCCAGAGTTGAGTATGTGGGGGGGAATCAGCTCATGAGAAGGCACTAGCATTGCCCACACCGCAGACCCGGCTGCTTGCGCACAGAGGAAGGAGCAGAGTTCATGGCTTCCCAGGTGTGGGCTAACAGCCTGGTCCCTAGTGCCTCATCTTGTCAGAAGGGCTTCAGGTGCTCAAGCTGCCTCGGCTTCAACAAGCCAAGGGCTCTAGAGTCCACTACCCTCCATCCTTTGTGGTGGTTCTCAGTGTGTCAAGTCTATTCTGGATTGGGAGGGAGCCCCAAATCCACTGATTTTTAGTGTCCTTACAAGAATAAAAAGTGGCAGGGCTGGGGAGATGGCTTGGTAGTTAAGAGCTCCGCCTGCCCTTCGAGTGGTCCTGAGTTCAATTCCCAGCAACCACATGGTGGCTCACAGCCATCTATAATGAGATCTGATGCTCTCTTCTGCAATAAAGCACTCATATACAATAAATAAATAAACCTGGGAGTGGTGGCGCACGCCTGTAATCCCAGCATTTGGGAGGCAGAGGCAGGTGGATCGCTGTGAGTTCGAGGCCAGCCTGGTCTACAAAGTGAGTCCAGGACAGCCAAGGCCACACAGAGAAACTGTCTTGAAAAATAAAAAATAAACAATAAATAAAAAGAATAAAAAAGCCAGGCATGGTGACACACGCCTTTAATCCCAGCACTTGGGAGGCAGAGGCAGGTGGATCGCTGTGAGTTCAAGGCCAGCTTGGTCTACAAAGCAAGTCCAGGACAGCCAAGGCTACGCAGAGAAACCCTGTCAACCCCCCCCCCCAAAGAATAAAAAGTGGCATGGTGGAATTCCAGCCCTGAGAGGCGGAGTTCAAAGTAAGCCTGAGGTTAAAGCAGGGTGCAAGTGGCATCGGTCCTTGGGATTATTGGCAAGCGCCTTTACCTGCTAAGCCATCTCAATAGCCCGGAACTCTACTTTAAAAAGAGGAGGAAAATTGGGCAGGCGGGTGTACGCCTTTAATCCCAGCACTCAGGAGGCAGAGGCAGGTGGATCTCTGTGAATTCGAGGCCTGCCTGGTCTACAAAGCGAGTCCAGGACAGCCCAGGCTACACAGAAACCCTGTCTCGGAAAACAACAAGCTAAGAAACAACTAGGACCCTGCTGGCAGCCACCTCTGGAGACAGAGCTGGCCCTACCCACACCTACTGCTGTACGAGAATTACTGTCTGTGGGTTTTGCCATCCAAGCTTCTGGGAACTGGCTAGGACATCAGTACACCACTTACGTCAGCAATTTATTACCAGGATGACAGATGGATAATTTCTTTAAGTTTGGGTCCTAGCTGATTGGCCCCAGCCCCCGAGCCTGCTCTTCTACCCATTCAAGCCTTGTCCTCCCAGCCACCCAGAAGGAAAGGCCTTACCAGCAATTGAACTGGCCTGCCAGGCTCTGTGAGGTGGGCACAGTGCAGCGCTCACCCGGCCTGCCTTGCTAGGGCTACCAGCCTCCTCTGTCCCTCTGCCCTGTGTATTTGGGTTTGATCTTTGGGAGACCTTCCACTGCCTGCCTGCCTTAGATTTCAGCTGTTCCCCACCTGCCCTGGCCTCTTCTCCCTGCCCTGCTGCCAGGCACATGTCATCTGATTAATTTCATTCTCTTGGCTCTTAGCCATCTACTCGTGCTGAGGGCTTTGTTCTGCGGCTGCGCATGCCTGGAGCCCAGAGTTGTTAACACGCACATGCGGTTTGGATTACACTGCCCCTGCACTGCCTTTGGATTAGGTTACAAGGTAAATTAGGCCAGCGTGGCAGGATGTTGGGCGCGGCTTCTGCATCACCAAACCTCAGTGCCCCCACTAGACGCTCATGGGACCTTTCTTATAGTCCTGAAAGGGAAGGACATGTCTCAGTTCATATATGAGGGGGAAATTGACCTTATTTGCCATGGAGGCCTGTGCTCTGCTGTCCCCAATCCAGATTTCACCGGTCTGAGTGGACTGGAATGTAGGGGAAAGGTGGGAGGGGAGGAGGCTTCTCGCTGGGCCCAGCTGCCCAGGTGGACCTTGGTCTTTGCACCGAAGAGCCAGCCAGCCCAGCGTGGCCGTGGTTGGTCTGGGTTGGATGGGAGGAACTGCAGGAGACAGAGCAGGAGTAAACTAGAGGCAGCAGGGATCTCCCCAATCTGCCGGAGCTGTCAAGCTGAGCCTGCCGGGCAGAGTCCTTAAGCACAGGGCCAGACTGATGGGCAGCCAATGAAGCGAGCTCTTCTTGTCACTGGAGCCCACCCTACGGTCCAGGAGGGAGCACTTGCTGAGGCTGATGGGAGGGGAGCTGGTCTTGCATTAGCAATGTGGAGTGCCTGCTTCTCCCTGTCTTTACAGATGGGGACACCGGAGACCATGGACCAAGTCCCTCCCTCATTCCTCTTTCCTGCCTACCTACCTTCCACGCGTAGCACCTGTGTGAGCACCTCAGGGCCACTGTGGCCACTAACCACAAACGCAGTGACTCAGAACGCACCAGTCTCTGGAGCCCTGAAGTCCAAAGTCAGTCAAGGTGTCAGCAGGTCTGGCTCCTGCAGGCTTCCAGGACAGTCTCCCAGCTTCTGGAGGCTTCTGTGCTCTGTGGCTAATGACCCTTTCTGACTTTTCCAGCCACACTGCTTCCACACAGAGGCGCATCCTGTCTCTCACCACATCTCCTTCTGTTTGCTTGATATTTCTAATGTAGCTCAGCCTGGCCCCAAACCCACCTTGTGAAGGAGGAAGAAGATGACCTTGAATTCTGATCTTCCTGCCTTTACTTCCTGGTGTTCTGGGATCACAGGCTTGTGACACACCACCTGGCTTCCTGTCTGCCTTTCTTGATTCCTTTTTAGGGGCTGCCTAGGCAATCTCCCCATCTCAAAGTCTGCAGTTTGGACACCTATAAGTTCCCTGTACCCATCAAGTGGGACAGGTTCTGGAGATGGAGAATCAGCTGCCGACACTGCTCCCCAACACACACATACACACACACACACACACACACACACACACCTCACACACACATACACACACCACACACACCTCATACACACACCTACACACATACCACACACACACAGCACATACATACACACAAGCATACACACACATACACACACCACACACACACCATACACACACACACACATATGCACACACTATACACACACATCACACACAGTTCCCTGCCGGTTGTGAGCACACACCAGTAGCCCTAGCGCCCAGGAGGATGTAGCAGCAGGCTTAACGTGTATGAGGCCAGTCAAGCTACACACTGACGCCAGAGTTGCCTGAAATACAGACTCTCTCTCAAAAATCAAAACCAAACAAAAAGGCGCTCATTCTGTGGCACCATCAAACACTCCCACCCACCAAAGTCCTTCCCGTTGGTTAAGAACAGCAGACGTGATGCCCAAGGAATGCGGCACACCAGGAAACCAGACAATTGTTGAAACTGGTGAGAGAAGAAAAAGTTTGAACCCAGAATAGTTTCTATGGAGAATAAGCATTCATCGTCCCCCTAATCCCAAAGAAAATGGAAGGGGGTGGGGGGGGGGAGGCGCCTCAGCGGTTAAGAACACAAAGCTGCTCTTGCAGAGGACCCAGGTTCAGTTTTCAGCACCTGCCTCAGGCTGCTCACAATGGCCTCTACCTCCAGCTTCTGGGAAAATGGAGGCTTCTCGCCTACCCATGTGTGCACGCACACATATACACAAACACGTGCACACACGCACAGTACTTAATAAATCTCCAAAATAGTTTTAAATGGAAATTTAAGAAACAAAAGCAGGGGCTGGAAAGATGGCTCAGTGGTTAAGAGCACTGTCTGCTCTTCCAAAGGTTTTGAGTTCAATTCCCAGCAACCATATGGTAGCTCATGACTATCTATAATGTCATCTGGTGCCCTCTTATGGCAGGGCAAGCATACATGCAGGCAGAACACTATATATAATGAAATAAATCTTTTTTAAAAAAGAAATAAAGCTGGGCATGGTGGCGCATGCCTATAATCCCAGCACTCAGGAGGCAGAGGCAGGTGGATCTCTGTGAGTTCAAGGCCAGCCTGGTCTACAAAATGAGTCCAGGACAGCCAAGGCTACACGGAGAAACCGTGCCTCATAAATAAATAAATAAATAAATAAATAAATGAAATAAAAGCAAGAAATCTAGAACCAGGCCAGGCCAGGTGTGGTGGCACACGCCTTTAAACCTACTGCTGAGGGAAAGCGGGGGAGGGGAGGGAGGCAGAGGCAGGTGGATCCCTGTGAGTTCCAGACCAGCCTGGTCTACAAAGTGAATCCAAAACAGCCAAGGCTACATAGAGGAACCCTGTCTCGAAAAACCAAAATCAATCAATCAATCAATCTAGAATCCTCCCTGAGGGAGGCCTTGCTCTCTGATTACCACAAAGGAGGCGTCTGCTCTCAGGGTTCTCCAGTCCTGCTTCCTAGAGTCCTTGACTGGTGTTGGAAGCCATAGGGATGCAGTTGAGGTAGACAGCTGACCTCACTGATCACGCAAGCCTCTAGCGTCTTCCGAGCACCTCTAGACCCCAGTCTCACCAGCCCTTGCGATGGCTGCTGATGCCAGCTCACCAGAGGGATGAGGCTCGCCCAAGGGATGAGGCTTGCTCAAGCTCATGGCCAAGAGAGGACTGAAGCCCAAACTCTGGCCTCTGCCTCTGCCAAGACCATAGGGGAAGTCTGGCGATGTGGTGCGCATCTATAATCCCAGCATTTAGGAGGCTGGAGGAGGCCACAGTTCAAGGTCAGGCCCGCCTGGGCTACAGAGACCTTTCTCAAAAACAGGCCAGAGAGGACTTAGTGTGACAATGATCACACTCTGACCCCCCATACTCATCTCCAAATGCTTAACCGCTAAAGCCAACTAATCAAACCTGGAATTGGCCACAAGGTGGCAGCCTCATGCCATTTCCATCTCCCGCCGGTTTTGTAGGCTCTCTAGCACCTCCTGGTGGCTGTGGGAAGCACACGGAACAGAAGAGGCTAGGCCTAGGGGGTGGTTGTGGCAGCTTCAGTCCTTCTCCATCAAAGTCATAGGAAGCCAGTCTGGCTAGGGCAGTCCTTGGAGTTCTCCTCACCTGCCAGTCAATGCAGTCTTCTCCCACCTACAGCAACCCCTGGGGGAAACCCTGAGGACCACTTCCTGGAGCCCCCGTGGCTCTGCCACACCTACTGCTTTCTGCAGAATGCAGAGACAGAAGAAAACATGCACGTGTCTGTGAAGATGAGGAGAGAGGGGCTATGTCTGACAGCTGCTTGCCCTGCCACCTAGCTCAGATGTCCTCAAGGGGAAGGGGGGCAAGGCTAGACACAGATGGCCAGCACAGGGCCAGCGAGAACAGTGGGATTCCCCAGGCTACGGTGTCCTAGCGTGAAGCTGGACATCTTGCCACAGTCTGAGGATGCCCACTGCTTCCTTTAGGAAAACTGGTGTTGAGAGAAGTGAGTCAGCTTCCTTGGGGAGGTTCCAAAGGCACATCAGTGAACAGGGTTTTGAGAAGGGGACAGGAGGGGTTGCAAGCCGGGATGCAAAGACAGAGGTGAGGGCACAGAGATACGGGGATGCGGTGAGTGCAGACGGCAGGATGTGGGATGGGAGGGTGGAGGAATGAAGAAATAGATGCAGGGATGGAGACATGGAGGCCTAAAGAGGTAAGAGGGATACAGGGATAAGGAGATGGCAGGGTGAAGGCATAAAGAAATGTTGGGATGGAGGGTGGAGAGATGCAACAAATGGGAAGGCGGAGGAGCCTCGCCCCTGTCACCCTTAGCTTTATTGGTTTAGTTTCTGTCTGCTTTGGGGTCCATAAGGACTATTCTGGACCAAACTCCCTCACATGTAGGCTGTGACAGTAACTGGGAACAGCTGTGGCTCTGGGGCCTCCACATTTAGAGGGCCCCCATATCATCTTGTGCCAGGCATGTTGCCCACAGCCCCACATGCCGGCACTTGATACCCCAAAGGGTAAGCGGGAAGGGTGAATGGGCCATGGTACATCTGAACAGGTGCCCTGCAAAGAGGAGCCAGTGTGGCACATGCTGACAAGGACAGGGTTGCAGGGTTGGAGGACACTGTAGGTAGAATGGCCTGGGGAGATGCTCTTCCACTCTCCTGTCCCTGCCAGCACTCTACGCCTCACCTGCTCACCGGATGCTATTAGGAGCATGGACTACAGCCAGGTATGGTGGCGCACGCCTTTAATCCCAGCACTCGGGAGGCAGGGGCTGCGGGACTGCTGGGATTTTGAGGCCAGCCTGGTCTACAAAAGTGAGTCCAGGGCTACGCGAGACCCTGTCTTGAAAAACCAAAACAAAAAACAAACAAACAAAAAAAGGGGGAATGAACTGCTGGGGACTACAGAAATGACTCCAGTAGACCTTTTTGGTTTTTAGCACCCATACTGGGTGGCTCACAACCATCTTAGCTCCAGTCTCAGGGGGACCCAATGGCCTCTTCTGACCTCTGCAGGCACCAGGCATGCACATGGTACACAGACATGCACACAAGCAAAACATTCATAAACATTAAAAAACAAATTTTAGTGCTGGAGAGATGGCTCAGCGGCTAAGAGCACTGACTGCTCTTGCAAGTCATGAGTTCAATTCCCAGCAACCACAAGGTGGCTCACAACCATCTATAATGCCCTCTTCTGGCCTGGAGGTGTACATGCAGACAGCACTGTATACACAATAATAAATCAATCTTTTTTTAAAAACACATTTTAAAAAACAAAACAAGCCAGGCGGTGGTGGTGCACACCTTTAATCTCAGCACTTGAAGGCAGAGGCAGGTGGAACGCTGTGAGTTCAAGGCCAGCCTGGTCTACAAAGCGAGTCCAGGATAGTCAAGGCTACACAGAGAAACCCTGTCTCAAAAAACAAAAACAAAACAAACAAACAAAAAACAGGAGCCTATCTGTCTAGCCAGGGCTGACCACAGGCTGCCTGAGGGACCCATAGCAGTGTCTCTAAAGTGCAGCCCCTCATCCGCAGGTTTATACACCTGGCCCTGTGAGCTTGGTCTCCCCCCTCTCCCCTATCTCATCCCATGGTGACTTTGTTGATTTCCAGTTTTGTATTCTGAGGCTGGCCTCAATACACTCGTGTATGAAGGGGACTTTGAACTTCTGACTTCCCTGTCATGGAAACCAGGGCTTTCTATGTGCTGCCTAAGCACTCTACCAACTGAGCAGCACCTCCAGACCCATTCTTTTGGAGGCAAGGTCTCACTATGCAGCCCCAGGCTGAACTCCTGGTACCCCTGCCTCAGCTTTTTGGTTGTTGGAATTACACGTGTGTGCTACCATCCTTGCTAAGTGGGGACGCTGGTTTCTCCACAATTTCTTCGGAGGTAGAACTACTCATCTGCCCATTTGACAGGTGGAGGCTTGGGGAGACATGTCACTGCCCGGAGCTCCACAGTTGGTGAGGGACGTAACCAGGATAACCCTCATGGCCAGGATTCTGGTGACGTCCAGTGGAAACCAGCTGCATGGCGGAGGCAGGGTTAAGGCAGGCCGCCTTGGCTTCTCTTGACTGACAAGCCCCAGCAGCCCCTACTGCACAGAGCAGACCACAGAACAGAGGCTGCCAGAGAGGGGGGCAGCAGACCTCGCCTTTATTGCTAATACATTAGTCCCAGGGGCACCTGGGAAGAGCTGGAGCCAGGAGACAGTGGGGACAGGGCTTTCCCTAGCCCAGACTGCCCCACCCCACCCCTGTCCACGCAGGAGCTGGTCTGATCCCTGCCAACAAGGAGCCAGAGTTGAAAAGAAGTCCCTACTGGGAGATCAGGGCCCTGGGACTGGGGCTGGAGGGTAGTCCTTTGTGACCTCAGACCCATTACCCCCAAAACAGCTGTAAGCGTGGGCCTTGTGCCCAATGTCAAGGGCCCTAGAAATGTCCAGTGTTGGAAGCGGAGAGCTGGGGGGGTGGGAGGGGTGGACGACAGAGAGGTAGAGCCGAGATGGAATGGCTCTGCTCCCTGCCAGCATGGCCAGGGGCTGGTCAGAGGTCTGGGCCCCCTAGCAACTAGTCTCTGCAGCTAGGGGAGACTCAATGCATCGAGGGGGCTTCAGCAATGGCCCGCTCCATCCGCAGGTACCAAGGCTGGATGTGCGAGTGTCGCATCAGGTCATCGAAGGCCTCCAGACCCTCCATTACTCGCAGCACGCCATACACTGCCTAGGGAGGGGTCAAGGGACAGTCACTGCACTGGGCCCATGAGGGCACCAAGGCCTCAGATGAGGAGGGCAGGCATCCATGCTGCCTATTTGCTGCCAATTGTGTAGGATTTCTGGGAGGAGATATCTCAGCACCTGGTTGGACCCAGGCTCCCTGGCTCCAGGACTGCTCAAGGACAGGGCCTAAAGCCAGGCCAGTGACTGCCAGGGAAAACCTGGAACCCATGAACGCTGCAACTGAGCTGGGAAATCAGAGGGAGAACCTGGCCCTGCCATTGCTACTCAGGCCCCTGGATCCTGCCCAGCCCGAAACTATCCCCCTTTCAGGTATGAGACCCATGAAAGCTCTGTTTGCCCCACCCCCACCCCCGACCGGACAACACATGCACACAGGAACAGACACAGTTGCTCAGGGGAGCAGGAAGCTGTACAAGACTTTGCCTGGGCTTTCCCTCCCCAGCATCCCAAGGGGGAGCCTCGCTATCACCATCATACCTACCAGGTCAGCAAGGTTAGGCTTCTGACCCCCCATGAACGGCCGGTCTTTGCCCACGGCTGTCACCCATTTGTTGGCTGCCTCATAGAGGTCTGCACGTACGTCATCCTGCAGGTGGTGCCTGGGTAGGGACAGAGGCTGGTCAGGGAACCTAACCCTAACCCCAGCCCACATGAGCACAGCCTCCCCTGTATAAAGCAGAAAGGCTGGGTGACTAGGGTAACCCTAGGTAAGGGCATGGTGCCTACATGACTGAGCCCCTGCCCCCGATGAGGGATGGTGTGTGTCAAGACGAGGAAGGGCGGGACCCTGACAAGGAGGCAGAAGCAGAGGGCACAGGGCAGGGCCACGGCTTCTAACCCCAAAGCCTGGGCTGGGGAGTTATCAGACATGCTGGTCCCAGGCCAGGCTTGTCTATTCCAGGCCTCAGTTTCCCTTTTCCCTCCTGAGAGGGGGTTTGGTGGATGCTACACAGACTGCCATGCCTGGATTCGGGGGGGGGGGGGGGGGAGAGCCATCACCTGCTTTTGAGGCGCTTGCTGATGAGGTACATGGCAGCTGCACCCACATACTTGGCCATGGCGGCCTCCACAGCCCCAAACTTGCCCTCGCGGACAATGTAGTCGAAGGAGGCCAAGGCCTCGGCAGGTGTTCGGTACACGTTGGGGGAGATGAGGTGCACCAGCCAGTCATCCGCCCACTGCCGCCACTTCATCTCCTCCCTGCAGACACAGGACGACAGGGTGCTGTGCTGTCCCTGAGCCAGGGCCAGAGCTCTGCGCCAGCACTCAGCCTCCCACAGACTCCCCAGAGCAGTGGCTCTCCACCTCCCTAACACTGCAAACCCTTTAATACAGGTGAGCCCCGCCCCTCCCTCCCGCCCCCCCCCGCACCATAAAATCATTTTATTGCTACTTTATAACTGTAATTTTGCTACTGCTATGAATATGTAAATATGTGATATGCATGGTATTTGATATGCAACCCCTACGAAAGGGTCTTTGAACCCCGAAAAAGGGGGCCGAGGCCCACAAGTGGAGAGCCACTGCCCTGGAGTACCGGGCTTAGCCTGGCCCACCGCAGCCCTCCTGCAGCCACAGCTCCACTCACGCCCTGGCTTCCTTCCCGCCGTACATCCGCTGCACCTCCTTGTCGTTCAGCATGAGCCAGTACTTGTTGCAGAACTCGGTCACCTCTTTGCCCTGGTCATTCGTGGCCTTCATGGGTGGGTAATAGGTGATGACCTCTTCCAGGGGCTGCCTTCAGGGGAGGGCTACAGCTTCAGCGTGACCCCTCTTCCTGGCCCCCTGGCCTACCAACCCAGCCCAAGCCAGCCTCAGAGGGTCGCCTCCCTCACTTGCAGCAAAAGGGATTAGGTTAGGCAGGAGGGCTGCTTTCCTAACGGGACTTGATGCGGGAGCTTAAGGCAGGCAGGCGTTGGTTTGGTCTAGAACTCTCTCTAGTAGCCTCTCCCTTAGATAAGGGCCACCCAAGCCGGGAGCAACTTACCCTGAAACCAGGTAGGTCTTCAGAGCACTGATGATGACTGAGGAGTCATTCAGCTGTTGCTGGAAGAGAGGAAACAGCGTTTTTTGTGATGTCCTGGGCATACAAGCCACGCCCTCACCCAAAAGACAGGTTTGGATCAGAGGCTCTGGCTGGCAGCTGGCAGTGTGAGCCTCCTTAAACTACAACAACACCCAAAATGTCTGGTCCTTAAATGTGGGCACTGCTGATCCATCACAGATGCTCCCCCCAAAACCCATGTCCTGAGCTCACTGATCCTCGTCCTTGGGCCCTCTTTCTGAGTAAGGGTGACCAAGAATGGCCACTGGAAGAGCCTTGGCATTTGACCCCAACCCATGACTCACTTGGCTTCTTGGCACCAAGGGATGCACACAGTACCAAGGCCAGTGGCAGGATTTTTATCCTTATTGTCCCCACAGCCCCGGGCCTGGGCCAGCTCCAGGGGGCTGGAGAGATAGCTCAGGGGTTAAGAGCACTGACAGCTCTTCCAGAGGTCCTGAGTTCAATTCCCAGCAACCACATGGTGGCTCACAACCATCTATACAGGGATCTGCTGCCCTCTTCTGGCCTGCAGGTGCACATAGAGATAGCACTCTCATATGTACATAAAACAAACAAATCTTAAAAACAAACAAACAAAAGAGAGGCCAACTCTAATCCTTGCAAAGTAGCTCGCATCTATAATCCCTGCATATGGAAAGAAGGCTAGGTCTAGGCCAGCCAGGGGTACAGAATAAGACCCTGTCTCAAAACACTCATGAATGGCAGGGCATTGTGGTGGCTCATGCCTTTAATCCCAGCACTCAGGAAGCAGAGGTTGGTGGATCTTTGAGATCGAGGCCAGCCCAGCCTACAGAGTGAGTTCTAGGACAGCCAGGGCTACACAGAGAACCCTGTCTTGAAAAACCAAAATAAGGGCTGGAGGGATGGCTCAGAGGTTAAGAGCACTGTCTGGGGGAGGAAAAAAAAGGAAAAAAAAAAAAAAAAAAAAAAAAAGCACTGTCTGCTCTTCCAAAGGGCCTGAGTTCAATTCCCAGTAACCACATAGTGGTTCACAATCATCTATGTAATCAGGTACCCTCTTCTGGTGTACATGCAGGCCAAATATTGTGTATATATGATAAATAAAGAAATCTTAAAAGAAAGAAAGAAAGACCAAAATAAATAAATAACTCATGAACTGGGGTGTCTCATGATACCCAGAAACTAACAAAAATGTATTTTAAAAAACTTTTTTTGAAGGCAAGTATGGTGGCACACACCGTTCGAGGCCAGCCTGGTCTACAAAGCGAGTCTGGGGCAGCCAAGGCTACACAGAGAAACCCTGTCTTTTTTTTTTTTTTGAGACAGAGTCTTATTTTGTAGCCCGTGTGGCCTGAACTCAGACATCTTCCTATTTTTGTCTTACAGATGCAGGGCTTAAAAGTGTGCACCACTGTGCCTGATAAAGCTTTTTTTGTTTTTCAAATTATATTTTGTTTTCTTTGTGAGTGCCGCAGGTGGTGGTCAGAAGACTGGGCACGATGGCAATGTCCATCTTCCTAGCATTCACGGGGACAGAAGGATGTTGAGTTCTAGGGCAACTCAGGCTGCACATCAAGACTCTATACAAAACAAAACACAACAAAATGCCAGCCCATAGAGGCGAAAGCAGGGAAGCTGGCAGGGCTAGTGTGCTGGCTGGTCTTATGTTAACCTGACACAAGCTACTGCTATCTGAAAGGATGGAACTTCAATTGAAAAAAATGCCTCTGTAAGACTGGGCTGTAGGCATTTTCTTATTTAGTGAGTGATGGAGGAGGGTCCAGCCCACTGTGAGTGGTATCATCCGTAGGCTGGTGGTCCTTAGTTCTGTAAGAAAGCAGGCTGAGCAAGCCGTGGGGAGCAAGCCAGGAAGCAGCACCCCTCCACGGCTTCTGCATCAGCTCCTGCTTCCAGGTTCCTGCCCTGCACGAATTCCTGCCCTCGCTGCCTTTGAACTGGTGTTTCATCACAGCAAAAGAAACCCTAATAACAGCTGTGAGTTCGAGGCCAGCCTGGTCTACAAAGCGAGTCCAGGACAGCCAAGGCTACACAGAGAAACCCTGTCTCGAAAACAAAAAAGAAAGAAAGAAAACCCTAATAACAGCTAGTGAGTGGCAGAGCCACACCTGAGACCCAGACCACCCCACTGCAAAGCCAGTCTGTTCATCTTTAAGGGCATCCCTTCGTCACCCCCAAGACTCAGCAACCGTACCCACAGGCTTACACAGCCCAGGCCACACACACGGACCATTTCCCACTCCAGCTCTTGCCTCACAGTGGAGACCCAGGAGTCACAAGGTCTTTTAAAGTAAAAAGCAGAGTCAGAACAGGAAGACTCCCAGAGAGCGACATGAGGTGCCCAAGGCTCACCAAGCTGTCTCCTTCCTGGGCCACCAGGATGGGCACCTTCCTGTAGGAGGAAAATTTGATCTCAGCTCTTCTGACAGGGTTCACCTCCACCACCTCATAGGGCAGGGAGTGGAAGTCGAGGAAGGCACGGACTTTGCTGCAGAAGGGGCACGTCTTGTACTGGTACAGGGTCAGCTGCAGGTGGCTGGACAGGGACAGCTTGGGGAGAGAAAAAGAGAGACTGTGTCACCTGGAGGCCCAGAGTTCTTGCTCCATCCTCCACCCCACCCCCAGCAAGCCTTTCTTCAGGGAGTCATTGCAGCTGTAAGTGCCTGGCTGGTATACCACAGGGCCAGGGCTCAGCATTTGTGGAGGACGTGTGTGTGTGTGTGTGTGTGTGTGTGTGTGTGTGTGTGTGTGTGTGTGTGTGTCACGCGCTAGTAGTGGTGGTGGTGGTGTATGAATGAGTTCATCTTCCTCATGTCCCAAAGGGGACACAGTGCGTCCAAAGGGGACACAGTGTGTGTGGGGGTGGGGAGGTGGTCGTGGAGGATAAATGAATTCATCTTCCTCCTGTTCCAAAGGGGACACAAGACAGTCCCAGGGTGTGTCTCCCCGGAACCGCAACAGTCCTTAAGGTTCACCCCCACTTCTCCAACCCTTCCGGGGTAAGGGTCAGAGCTGACCAAGTGGCCAGGTAGCATCGTCCAGGAAGTGAGGTCCACCTCAGATCTCCAGAAGTGGAGGGAGGCTGGCTGCATCTGGCTCCTCTGAAGTCAGGTGAACCTGGCTACAGCTGCAGCCCACTCCCCTCGATTTTCAAATAGAAATCAGATGGCCAGGAAAGGGAGCAGCGAGCCACGGGGACTCCTACTGCCTTTCCAGTTCCTGCGTCCAGAAAAAGAGCATGGGAGGCAGAGTGGAGGAGGGCTACGACTCTGCAGCTCGTGAAATGTTAAAAGGCTGGAGCCGCCTCCAGGTCTGGCTACAGAGTCAGGTTCACTCGTTCCGTAAAAATTACTCGCGGTGCCCGCACACCCCCAAAACACAGTAGAGACCGTGCCATGCCTCGGACTCCTAGGGCCAAGACACTCGCCCAAGGTCACAAGCCGGCCACTCCTGACCTCAGCGACTCCCCGTCAGCAGCCCAGTGCCAGCCAAGTCTTACCTGCGCAGCCGGGCGCTCGGCGCGGAGGTCCTGGGAACGCAGATGCCACCGCACGGTGTGGTACAGCCCCAGCGCGCCGCCCAGGGCCAGCGCCGCCGCCCCCAGCAACCGCGGGCTCCCCTTGCTGACCGCGGCGCCCCGGTTTCCGGCCGCCGTCCTAGAGAAGCCAGCACGGCTCTGGGCCGAGAGTGACAGCCAGGGTCGTGTGCGCAGCCCCTCCGCCAGGACGCACCGGCTCGAGCCGAGCACCCACGCAACGCGCGCAGCCTGGGCCATGTTCTAGCTGCCGGCACGGCGGGCGGGCGGGCGGGCGGGCGCGCGAAACCAAAATGGCCAAGGCTCCAGAGCGCCTTAAAGAGACAGGACCCCGGGCCCCGCGTGTTGCCTAGGGTAACGATGACGCCAAGCAGGACCAGAGGCCTTTGCGGAGACTGGGAGCGCACGCCCATCAGGGAGACGGGGCACATCCCAAGGGCCCTTAGAAGTAGCTTGACGTTGCTGTCTTGGGGCGGGGTGTGTGTGCAGCGGTGACGTGTGATTCATGGTCAATCGTTTCCACTTCGTCCATCTACTCAAAAGAGTGTCAGGAAAAACGCCGGTCTAACAAGCCATGCACTCCCCAGAGGAGGTCCGACGCGATCTCCAGCTGGAGGTCTCAACATCTCAGACTCTTTCTGCCCTCCCGCAACGCTATACCGTTCTGCTGTGATACGAACCATAAACTTTTCTCAAAACCAACAGGGGCCTGGGAAACCACGTGCGGCGGAAATAGCTCACTTTGAGGGCCCGGCTCTCCAACACGGAGGCCTCAGGGGCAGAGAGGTACCGAGCGAAGGTTCCTGGACGCCCCTCGTCTTTGTCGAGCTCCCCGCCGGTCTTTTTTTTTTTTTTTTTTTTTTCCTTTCCCCGAGACAGGGTCTCTCTGTGTAGCCTTGGCTGTCCTGGACTCACTTTGTAGACCAGGCTGGTCTCGAACTCACAGCGATCCGCCTGCCTCTGCCTCCCGAGTGCTGGGATTAAAGGCGTGCGCCACCACGCCTGGCCGAGCTTGTCGATCTTAAGCGAGCGCCCGATCTCCACCGCCTGGGCTTCTCCGCGGATAGCCCCCGCACGACCCCTTCCCCAGGCTGGCAGGAGGCGGGGCGTACAAGTGGGCGGGGCGTGGAGGCGGGGTTCCTGGATGGGCGGGGGGAGGGCGGGGCGGGTGATGGAGATGGAGGGGTAGAGGGGGAGAAAGTGGCAGTGGCGTTCCCGGATTCGATCAGATTCTCCGCCTTCACCTTCTCCAGGGCCTGGCAGCTCCAGTGCCCACGCTATCCAGCCGCAACTGGATCCTGCGCCTGCAGGCCTGGGCGAGCGAAAAGGGTCAGGTGATCCCAAGGTGCTTTTATGTGAATACCCAGCTAGGATGAGAATAATGGGCTTAAAAGACACCGAGGATCCTGGCTCAAATCCCACCTCAGAGTTGGGCAGGAGTTGTCCCAAAATAGTCCCGGGACTAGCCGGGACGGGATCCCGGAACCAACCCCTGGAACTACCTGGGTTACTGTGCAAACCAATCACGTTCTACAGTTGGGCAAAACGAGGCAGCTTCAAGGATACTCGCCCATGTTAGATTTTTTTCCAGCAACTTCTTTAGCCCTTTAAAGGGCAGTTTAGGAGAGCTGGAGGGGGAGTTTGGCAGGTTCGATTGAAACCTGCTCCCTACCTACACCATCCTGCTATGACGTGTTTACAAAGCAAAATGCAGGAGGGATGGTGGAGAAGCAGCAAGCACAGGCTCGCTTGTCTCCTTGACGACGCTTGTCTCCTTGACGACGCCCAGTTTTCCCACCTGGGACACAGAAGTGATGATTGGCATCTCCTGCTGACCCTGCCACCCGCCACACTCTAACTTGTGTTCGAGTTATGAGAGCCTTTTAATCCCAGCGCTCAGGAGGCTGAGCTAGGCAGGTAGCTAAGGCGGGCCCATTCTAGGCTACACACTGAGCCTGTCTCCTCCTCTTCTTCATCATCACAGATAAATAAATTGAGAGCTGAATGGAGATAAGCTGTCAATAGGCTGGTTCCTGGAGAGAGGAGCAAAGGGCTGATCTTCGCATACACGAGCCAGCCTTTGCCAAGGAAACCCAATGTTGTGGACATACTTGGCAGAGTTCTTTTGTTCTGTCGTATTGTGGGGGGCTCTGCTTGGCCTACTACCCTTGGTACCTCTGTCCTGCCTCTTCATTCATCCTAACTACAGCCCTTCAAGCCCTAGTGGGCTTCATCTAAGAACTCAGCAAGCCGGGCAGCAGTGCCACAAGACTGAATTTAATCCCAGCACTGGGGAGGCAGAGGCAGGCGGAATGCTGTTGAGTTCAAGGCCAGCCTAGTCTACAAAGCGAGTCCAGGACAGCCCAGGCTACACAGAGAAATCCTGTCTCGAAAAAATAAACAACAACAAAAAACACAAACAAACAAAACAAGGACTCAGCAAGTGGGCTCAGCCTTCTCCTTTTTCAGTCAGGTAAAACCCATCCTAAATGTGTTTGGCATGCCTGCGTCCCTCCAAAATCTATAAACAGAAACTTAAGGCTAGAGCAGTCATAATAATGACTTGAGTTGTTTAGGGGGTGATTAAATCAGCTTTTATGAATGCAATGAACACTTTTACCAAAGGGCCCCAGGGAACCAACTAGACCTTCTGCCTGTCATTGTCTTCTGAGATGCAAGGCTGCCTGGACGGTACCAACTGTGGAGACCTGGCCAGACACCAAACCTGTTGATACCTCCATCTTGAACTTTCCAGCCTCCAGAGCTGTGAGAAGCCAGTTTCTTATCATTTATCTTCAGTCTGTGCCATTTGTTAGGGTAGCAGGAATGGAATGGAGCCTGTGGCTTCAGGGCGGCCCCATCCTGACCCCAGGCCTGGCTTTCCATGCACCTTTTCTGTACTTGGAACTTGGCCCATAGCCATCTCAACGGAGGCGCACCAATGTGCCAGCCTTTCCTCCTGGCCACTTTCTCACCTTCTGCTCCTGTCTTGGTGGCTAAGTAGGAGGCGAGGAGCCCACCCACACTCTGTTGTGCCTCGGGTGCCTGCCACCTAAGACTCCAGAGTTCCTCACCTGAGTCTCCTCCTACACAGAACCCACTCACAGCTTATTTGCAAAAGAATTGGGCTGACTGAGAAGCCCAGCTGTCTCATCACTCAGAGACAGGTGGGTCTACATAGTGAGTTCCATGGCAGCCAGAGCTACAGTGTGGGACCCTGGCTCAATAAATAAATGAATAAATAAATAGACAGACTATAGAGAGTACTTACTGTATGCTTCCATTTGGTTAAAGATCTGGTTGTTTGCTAGGTGTGGTGGCCACGCCTTTAATCCCAGCACTTGGGAGGCAGAGGCAGGCAGATCACTGTGAGTTCGAGGCCAGCCTGGTCTACAAAGCGAGTCCAGGACAGCCAAGGTTACACAGAGAAACCCTGTCTCGAAAAACAAAAACAAACAACCAAAACCAGCCAGATCTTTCCTTTGTTTGTTTTTTTGTTTTTCAAGACAGGGTTTCTCTGTGTAGCCCTGGCTGTCCTGGACTCTCTTTGTAGACAAGGCTGGCCTCGAACTCATAGAGATCTGAATGCTGAGATTAAAGGCGTGCACCATACGCTTGGCCAGTTCTGTATCTTTTTATGTTATGTGTATGGGTGGTTTCGCCTGCATCTAAGTGTGTACCATGTACACGCAGTACCTGCGTAGGCCAGAAGAGGGAGTGTGATCCCCTGAAACTGGAGTTACAGGGAGCTGTGAGCGCCACCATGGTGGGGTTAGGAATCAAAGAGTGTTTCTTAACTGCTGAGCCATCTCTCCAAGCCCTTATTTTTATTTTTAATCGTGTGTGTGTGTGTGTGTGTGTGTGTGTGTGTGTGTGTGTGTGTGTGTGTGTGTGTGTGTGTTATATGCATTGCATGCCTGTACATGCCTGAGGAGCCTATCAGATCTCTTGGAAACTACCTTACAGACAGCTGTGAGCTGCCGTGTGGGTGCTGGGAACCAAACCCAGTCCTTTGCAAGAGCAGCAAGCACTCTGAACCACTGAGTCATCACTCCAGCCTTGGTTTTATTTTGCTTTTGGATGAGGTCTCACTTTATAGCCCATGGCCTGGATCAGTCTACCTTTTCGGACCTCCTAAGTGCGGAATTGCAGGCTATATGAAGCCTTTCACACACATGCACAGTTAAAGCTAAAAATGTCCCTGTGGATTGTGAGTCCCACAGGTCCTTAGGAGTCTGTTGCTTCCTGGTTTGGTGTGTTCAGGGGAGGAAGGGCTCCTCAAAGTGCAGTCTGATGTTTAGCTTGGACTGCTTTTCAAATGGGTTCTCTTTGACATCTACTGGCCCCAGGAGATGGACCCCAACCTTGGGGCAAACAGTCTGACTCTAGCCTACAGCTCTAAGCCATAAGGGCTACAGAAGTAGGTAAGGAAGGGCCTTCTCCAGACCCACCCTAGCTCCTGGGAGGGACAATTTACAGCTAGAGGGACAGAAACTCAGGTGTGGGAAGATCCTCAGAGTCCCAAATAGCAGGCAGAGGCCTCTGGGTGGCTAACGTGCTCAGCACACTGTGAGGATAGGGTGGGACTTGATCTGCACTTGAGAGGGGAATGGCTTGTATGACCTTGGAGCTGTGGGCTAGAGTCCACAGATGCTCAGAAAAAGTCTAAGGCGCATCTTTAATCCCAGCACTCGGGAGGCAGAGGCAGGCAGATCACTGTGAGTTTGAGGCCAACCTGGTTTACAAAGCAAGTCCAGGACAGGCAAGACCAACACAGAGAGATCCTGTCTCGGAAAAAAAAAAAAAAAAAGTCTAAGGCAGACCTTGCTCGGAAATTTGTCCCGAGCCCCTGGTTTCTACTCTGCTCTCTGCCTTCCACTGTTACTGGCCTCCAACCCTTCTTGAGGCTGCTATGAGCTCCACAGTGCACCTGCCTTGCTGTAATGGGCTGGCACTGTGAGACACCATGAGCCTTCCATCCTTTAAACTGTGCAACATATATATATATATATATATATATATATATATATATTTTTTTTTTTTTTGGTTTTTTTTTTTTTTTTTTTTTTTTTGGTTTTTTGAGACAGGGTTTCTCTGTGTAGCCTTGGCCATCCTGGACTCACTTTGTAGACCAGGCTGGCCTCAAACTCACAGCGATCCGCCTGCCTCTGCCTCCCGAGTGCTGGGATTAAAGGCGTGTACCACCACGCCCGGCTAACTGCAATATTTTGTTAATAGAAATGAACTGTCGTGGCTACAAGGAGATTAGGAAAGGCCACACCATAGAAGATGGTGATGGGACCCCAGGCAGGTGACAATGGAGGATGCTAGACACAGATAATTCTTGGACCCATGGAAGGAGAAAGAAAAAAGAAAAACCTAAGCAAAACAAAGGAGTATGTATTTATTTATTGTGTGTGTGTGCGTGTGTGTGCAGGTGTGTGAAGGGAGGCCACACACGCTGTGTGAAAATCAGAGGATAATGCTGGGCGTGGTGGCACACGCCTTTAATTCCAGCACTCGGGAGGCAGAAGCAGGTGGGTCGCTGTGAGTTCGAGGCCAGCCTGGTCTACAAAGTGAGTCCAGGACAGCCAAGGCTACACAGAGAAACCCTGTTTCGAAAAACCAAACCAAACCAACAACAAAAACAAAAATAAGAAAGAAAAAAGAAAATAAAAGAAAATCAGAGGATAACTTTGGAAGTTGGCTCTCTCCTTCTACCATGAAGGTTCCAGGGACAGAGCTCAGGATATCAAGATTAGAGCCAACAGTGAGCCACCTTGCCTACCTCCTGTCTCTCTCTTTTTTTAAAATACAGGGCCCCACGCTATAATCCACACTATGTTAGAATTTACTGTGCAGCCCAGGTATGGCTATCTTCTTGCCTCGGCCTCCGGAGTGCTGGGATTAAAGGTGCTCAGCTATTCTGTTTTATTTTAGTTTAGTTTGTGTACAAATGCATATGTGTGAGGTGTGTGTGTGGGTGTGTGTGTCTGTGTGCGTGTGTGTGAGAATGTCAGTACACACACACTTGGGGAGGTCGGGGGACACCCTGGGAGTCGGTCCCCACCCCCCACCTTGTTTGAGGAGATCTTCGTTGCTTACGGCAGGCTGGCATGCCCATGAGCTTCTGAGGTTTATCCGGTCTCCACCTCGCATCTCACCACAGGAACACTGGAACTACAGGCACATGGTGCCACATCCGGCGTCTAGGGATTTGACCTCAGCCCCTCATAACTTACGCAACCAGCGCATTACCCACAGAGCCACCTTCCTAGCCCTGTACACACTACGCTTCTGATTTCGGACTTCTGAATTCTGGAAGACGTGATTCTAAGCCAATAAATGTGGTAATCTGTTGTAATACGGTGATTTGGGAAATTCTCAACCTTTCCCAATTGCGGAAGCCATTGGCAGGAAATACAGTTAGAAAACTTTGCTCTTGAGAGAAGACTGAATGTGGCCAACACCAGACCTACAGATGGAGGAAGACATGGACCAACACAGGAGCCTGCAACAAGTGGGGAGGAAGTGGACTCAGTCTTGGGAACCCAGAAGTATGGGGCGGTAGCAGGGAACAAGGGGACCCAATGGTGTCTGGAGGGGACCTAGGGTGCTGCCTTCGGCTGTCTAAGACTGAGTGTCTCAAGAAGAGCACCTGGGAGGCCTGAGGGACTGTGGATCCGGAGTGAGGTACCCAGTCCTATGTCCTCTGTCTGTCCATCACACCAACACAGAAAGTTTTGTCCTGAGAGGTGTTCTGAAAGCCCTAGGGATGGTAGTCACTCTGGCGTAAGCCCCGTCCCCAGGAACTCACTCCTCTCTCCTGGTATGGTTTCCTGAGAAGGACACCAGGAGGACAGTAGCCAGGCCAAGGCCAAGATCTTGAGGGCCCTTGTCAACATGGCTCTACTCTGTTCCTTGAGCCGCCTGTCCTGTCTGTCGCCCATCTCCACTGGCTCAGGCCAGCCCTATGTAAAGGTAGACACACTGGCGCCATAAAACCTGCCCTGTCCTCTCTGCCTGTCATAGGCTCAACTGTGCCTCTTCTCCTAGGGCAGGGCTCAGCCACTGACAGCACTGGGATGAATGGTCTCGGTCCTCTCAGAGCATCCAGGGTCCTACAGGTAGTAGCCTTGTTGCCATGGTTCTGGAGTTTGAGACGTGCTTTCAGACACCTAGTCTTCGACCATTCCAGCCACTCTCCTGCCTCCTGGGCTGCACATTTTCCTGACCTGTCCTGAGCTGTCAGGGTACAAGAAAGAAGCGACATTTTAGGGGACGCAGGGAACTGAAGTGTGGGGCCAAGGAATGGCTGCCCGGGACATGCCCCTCCCCTGTGCAACTTGGGGTGCTAGGGGCAGGTGTCTTATCTAGTACCAGCACCCTGCCAGGCAGAACCATTCTGCCCAGCTGAGCTCAGTAGCCACCCACTGCCTCCTGGATGCCCGGTGCTTGCTACAGACCCTGCCCAGAGCTGCGGCCTCCAGTTCCCTCACCTTTAGTCATGTTGGCTTTCTCAGACAGGATCACAAGGATCTATGGGCAGGTGATGGTTGCTAAGAGAGGAA
The DNA here is from genome assembly GCF_903995435.1 of Acomys russatus. Taxonomy (NCBI): domain Eukaryota; kingdom Metazoa; phylum Chordata; class Mammalia; order Rodentia; family Muridae; genus Acomys; species Acomys russatus. Next base: position 50,940,414 of record NC_067160.1, read on the forward strand.
ATACACATCTCCTCCCCCTCTTCCTCCTCCTCCTTCTTCTTTGACAGGGTCTTGCTATGCCCAGCTTAAGAGCTATTTTCTTGCTGGATGTAGTGGTGAACACCTTTAATCCCAGCACTTAGGAGGCAGAGGCAGGTGGATCGCCGTTGAGTTCGAGGACAGCCTGGTCTACATAGTGAGTCTCAGGACAGCTAGGGTTACATAGTGAGATCTTGGCTCAAAACTACCAAGTAAGCTGGGCATGGTGATTCATGCCTTTAATCCCAGCACTTGGGAAGCAGAGGCAGGAGGATTGATGTAAGTTCGAGGCCAGCCAAAGCAAGTCCAGAACAGCCAAGACTACACAGAGAAACCTTGTCTCCAAAAACCAAAACCCAAAAACCAAAACAAAGCAACAAGAAAAACCCCAAATAAATAAAATAAACAGAAGTTCAGGGTCACCCTTAGCTACATAGTCAGTTCAAGGCCAGTCTAGGCTATGTGAGACGCTGTCTCTAAATAAATAAAGAAGTAAAAGTGAGAGAGAGAGAGAGAGACAGACAGACAGACAGACAGACAGACAGACAGACAGACAGAGATTTTCTTCAGTTGTGTAACCATTAGTAAGTTGCCCATATTCCTGTAAATAACCCTCCACCCATCTCTTCAATGGAGGTGTTGTAGAAAGTCTCAATGTCTCCAAGAGTCCTCTTGTCTTCTTCTGTCTGTCACCATGTTAATTAATAGCCACACCCTTACGGCTAAACCGACCACCTCGACCGATTCTGTGGATGTAGTTTTCCCTGTTGGTGGGAAGGTCATAATTGATGACTAAAGTGACCTGCTGCACATCAAGGCTTCTGGCCAACAGGTCAGTGGTAGTCAATACTCTGCTAGATCAGACCAGAACTCTCTCATGATCACATCTCGTTCCTTTTGGTCCATAGTTCCATGCATGGCAGAAACAGTGAAATCCCGGACATGCATCGAGAAGCCTGCTTCTTAGTCCCGCATTCTGCAAGCAGGCCTGAGGCCCAGGCTGGAGGGTGGGGCTGCATTAGTACCGGCCTCCCCTACTCCCCCCAACCCCCCCCGCCCCTCGCCAGGCTTCTGGAGACCAGATCAGGGTGTCTGACTGGATTCCTGAGATGCAATTGCCTGGGGTTAGACCTGGGTGAGGGTTGCAGAGCAGCCAGTGTTCTCTGGGTTTATGACCACAGAAAATCCGAGTGTGAACCAGACATGGTGGTACTAAGTTCAGTGTCACCCAAGACTACACAAGTAGACCTGATATCAAAATAAATAAATAAATAAATAAATAAGGTGGTCGGTGACCTGTGCCAACAGTGCAGAGGTAGAAGCAGGAGGAAAAAAAGGAAGGAAGGAAGGAGAGACTGGGTGAGAGGTGGAGGCAGGAGGATGAGAAGTTCAAAGTCATCTTTGGCTATATAGAGAGGCCCAGGCCAGCCTGGGCTACATGGGATCATGTTTGGGGGTGGGGAGTTGTCAGGAGAGACCTAGCAGAATCCCAGGGAAGGTACACACAGCAGGAGTCGACAGAGCATGCCTTGTACCTGGGGCACCCAGGAGCCTGGGCTAGGCCATCTCCCCTTCCACCTCACTTCTGACCTATTTGTTTTTAGGACCCAGCTCTCTGCCCCAGTTCATACTCTAGAGCCCGTTGGTCACTCACCACCTTGATTTTCAGAATCTAGAATATTTCCCTGACCAGCTCCTCTGAGATTCTGGGCTCTGTCTTTCCTGACCAAAAATTCTTGGGGTCTCTGTCTATACCAATCTCCCAGACACCCAATAGTCATCAAAGACTCAAGGGTACCTTTAACTTATATATTAGTTTGTTTGTTTTAAGACAAAGGTCTTGTAATGCAGCCTTCACTTGCTTGCCTCAAACTCCCAATGTAGACTAGGCTGGCCTGGACTTGAGTTCAGAGAGATCCTTTGCCTCTGCTAAGTGTTGGGATTAAAAGTGAGAGACACCACACCTGGCTCTCAAGGATACCTTTATTTATTTATTTATTTATTTTTCTTTTTTCTGTTTTTCAAGACAGGGTTTCTCTGTGTAGCCTTGGCTGTCCTGGACTCACTTTGTAGACCAGGCTGGCCTTGAACTCACAGCGATGCGCCTGCCTCTGCCTCCCAAGTGCTGGCATTAAAGTGCGCCACCACACTCGGCTCTCAACGATACCTTTTAAACTAATGTGTTTAGTAAATTGGAAAGCCTATTTTGTGTGTATGCTGTTGGAGACAGAACCTGGGGCCTCCCACATGCTAAGCAAGCCATCCACTACTGAGCTACATCCCTAGCTGGTGGACACCTTTTAAGATCACAGAGGGAAAAAAAAAAAAAGATCACAGAGGGTAGACAGATCCCCCTAGGATTGAGCTAGAAGGGGCTGGACAGGCAGGGAGGCCTCTGGCACCTCAAGAGTGACAGGCTGTGATGGCCACATTGTCCCCATAGCTTGGCTCAGCTTCACTTCCTGTTCTTTCATCATCCAGGGGCCTGAGGGGACAGATTCTAGGACAGTAGTCTCTCTGCTGGGGGTGGAGGTGGGTGGGAGAGTGAGGGTTGTGGGGGGGTAAGGGTGTGGGGTTAGGGGGTGAGGGTGGGAGGGATGCATCCTAGATATGTATGTGGGAGGGTGAGGCTGCATCCTAGGGGTGTGTGTGTGTCTGTGTGTGTGTGTGTGTGTGTGTGTGTGTGTGACTGCATCCTAGGGGTGTGTGTGTGTGTGTGTGTGTGTGTGTGTGTGTGTGTGTGTGTGTTGGTAAGGTTACATCCTAGGCGTGTGTGTGTGAGTCTGCATCCTAGGGGTGTGTGTGTGACTCTGCATCCTAGGGGTGTGTGTGTGAGACTGCATCCTAGGTGTGTGTGTGTGTGTGTGTTTGTCTGTGTGAGAGACTGTATCCTAGGTGTGTGTGTGTATGTGTAGGCTCTTTCCCTCAGGCCTCAGGTAGCAGAGGGGAGGTGGGAGGCCAGGGGCATAAGTAGGTAGATCATTGAGCCCTTTGGTCCTGTGCAGGGCCAGAGGACCTTGGTCTAGCCTAGGTTAGATGTCTAGATGCAGCTCAGTAGGTCATCTGGAGGATGGGGCACACAATATAGTCCCTGGGATCCATCACTACCTTCCATGGATGCTGGCCAAGCCCAGTGAGGAAATGGCTTCCTCCAGGACAAGGCTGGAATCAGCCGGGAGGGAGACCACTGAGGCAAGTTTCCTCTGCACAAGGCTATGGCCAAGGACAGAGGGATGTCTTCTCCAGGGAAGATGATTTCTTTTCTTTTTTTTTTCTTTGTTTTTTTTTTTTTAAATATTTATTTATTATTATTATGTACACGGTGTTCTGCCTGCATGTACACCTGCACACCAGAAGAGGGCACCAAATAACATTACAGATGGTTTGTGAGCCACCATGTGGTTGCTGGGAATTGAACTCAGGACCTTTGGAAGAGCAGGCAGCGCTCTTAACCACTGAGCCATCTCTCCAGCCCTTCTTTTCTTTTTTTTTTTTTAAAGAATTTTTTATTTATTATGTATACAGTGTACAGCTACAGGCCAGAAGAAGGTACCAGATCTCATTCTAGATGGTTGTGAGCCACCATGTGGTTGCTGAGAATTGAACTCAGGGCCTCTGGAAGAGCAGACAATGCTCTTAACCTCTGAGCCACCTCTCCAGCCCCCTTTTTTGGTTTTTTGAGACAGGGTCACTTTGTAGACAAGGCTGGCCTCGAACTCATAAAGATCGGATCCACCTGCCTCTGCCTCCCAAGTGGTGGGATTAAAGGCATGCGTCACCATGCCCGGCTGAGAAGATGACTTCTTAAGGACAAGGTGGAACCCTGCCTTCTGATCCAAAATAGCCGGAACACATAGGGCAGTGTGGAGCCATCCCCCGCACACCCACTTTCCCCAGGGGGCTGGTGTTTGCCTCACATGATCCCCCTATCCTCCATGGTAAGTTGGCACCATGAACCTTAGACATACGCAAGGACTGTGCGGTACAGGAGGTGGGCTCGGGGTGGGGTCCCTGAGAGTTCAGTTGCTGCCCTGTCTGCTCCTGTACATGGCAGTGGGGTCATGAGAAAGCGAAAGGGTGCAAGGTATTGGCCACACCCAGGCAAGTCTTTTGGATACCTCACCCTGTGCCAAGACCAAGTGTGAGCTTGGCAGGCTTGGAACAGTGTGTCCTATTCTTCCTTTCTGGGTCATTTATGCTCGCTGCCCTGCCCTTCCTTAAACAAGGAAACTGCACAGGGTCTGGTATAATGGGACCTTTTTGGTTTCCCTCAGTTGCGTACAGAGTCGGACCTTTATCACGCAACACCATCTTGACTTTCTGATGAGCTAGGACTCTTGGTGGGGTCATGGGTGTGGGGTGGGGTGGGGACACTGTCCAGATCTCAGCTGCTGACCCACGGGCAGTCCCCTAGTGCCTGCCAGAATCGGGAGCTCTGGGAATGTCCCTCCTGTCCTTGCCTCCCCTGCAGCCCTTCCTGTAGCGGCTCAACCTTGCACAATCCCGACCTGGGGGAGATAAGGACAGAAATCTTGCCAAGTATTTCAACAGGATGTGCTGACAATTGCCTCACGCTTCCTGGACTTGGTAAATGATGGATTCCCCCCCCCCCTCCCGGGAGGGGGGGCTGGCAGTCAGGTGGCCCATAAAGCGTGCCCCTGGGACGTCCTCCTCACTCTCTCCTCTTCCTCCTCTACGTATCGGATCCCGTAACTGATGAAACCTATGGCTCCGAGGGTCCTCTGTCTGGGCATTTTCCTGCTTGGAGTCTGGCAGAGCCAGGCCTGGATCTCAACTGAGAACTTGGTCCCTGCCCCGAATCTGAGCAGGGTTCCCCTGCAGCCAAACTTTCAGAATGATCAGGTAGGGGCCTGAAAGGGCAGCTGTGGGAGGGGCAAGGAGAAACGGTGAGGGGGGGGCAGAAGGGAGGAGAAGCCAAAGGTTTGGTGGGCTAGGTAGGGGTAGCTAGGATGGCTAGGATTCCAGGAGTGTGGAGCCTAGGCTTCAGCCGGCCGTCACCCTGTGTGCCACACCTTTGTCCACTCCCAAAGCCACTCTGACAGATCTTCACAGGGTTGTCTCCTCTCCTACAGTCTCCACTGTTTAGGTAAGGCAGGGAATCCCTTGAAGAGGAAATGGAGGTACAGCAACCCCAGGACTCCTGCCAGTATCTCTAGACAGAGTGAGCCTGGGACCCTGCTGCCCTCCAGCTGGGGTGCCTGGGGGTACCAACAGGGACAGGGCAGGAAGAGCAGCCTGTGAGGCCATTCCTGGCCCCATCTGTCACCAGCCTCTGTCATTAGTTCCAGGGGAGATGGTATGTTGTGGGCCTGGCAGGCAATGCGATCCAGAAAAAAGAAGGCAGCCAATTTATGATGTACACCACCACCTACGACCTACAAAGGGACAATAGCTACAACGTCACCTCCATCCTGATCAGGTGAAGCCCTGTTACCCAAGGACATTTCTTTCTCTTTACTTCCCCCCACCACCCCCCCCCAATCCTGTCTTCTGCCAAAGAGGAATTGGGCACACAGTGTATAGAAATCAAGAGGGGAAAGGCTGGGGCGCTGCTCGGTCCACTGAGTGCAAGCCACGTCAGCTTGAGATTCTGAGTTCCAGTCCCAGAATCAACACTGAGAAGCTGGGTGTGGCATCCCAGCCCTGGGGAGGTGGAGTCAGGATCCCTGGGACTTGCTTGACAACCAGTCTAATCCAGTCTTCGAGTTCCAGGGTCAGTGAGCGATCTTGTTTCAAAAATAAGATGGAGGGGCTGGGGAGATGGCTCGGCCGTTTAGGAGAACCAGCTGCTCTTGTAGAGTACCCTGGTTTGATTCCCAGCACCCACATGGCAGCTCACAACTGTCTGTAACCCCAGTTCCTAAAGATCCAACACCCTCTTCTGACCTCCACAAGCACCTTTACTCAAGTGCAGCACTACACATCACAGACCAAAACCAGGGCTCTGCACTTGCAAGGCTGGTGCTCTACCACTGAGCTAAATCCCCAACACCGATAATAATTGTGTTGTTTGTTTGTTTTGAGACAGGGTTTCTCTAAGTAGCCTTGGCTGCTCTGGACTCGCTTTGTAGACCAGGCTGGCCTCAAACTTACTGCCTCTGCCTCCCTGAGAGGCAGAAGTGTGCACAACAGAAGTGGGGTGGGGTGGGGTGGGGTGGGGGGGCTGTGTCAGATGCTGTGCCTTTACGATGCAGTAAAGCCATTGGCATGGCCACCCAAGCAAGGGTTGATGGGCAACCGGGTGTGAGTAGAACAGTTTCTAGGTCACATTGCCTTATGCCAAGGCTTGGTCTGGGGCTCCAGCAAGGACAATCTTGGCTCAGTTGGAGCAAGGGAGGATGGGAGAGGGTGCCACAAGAGTGGGAAGGTCAGGCAGTCAACTGGGGAGATGACAGTAGTAGGGCTAGGGTCTGGAGGGAGGAGCCAGGGCCCACCATGTGCAGTATGGTATTGACTCTAACAACTGGGTAAGCTGGGGTTGGAGCAAAAGATCTGAGGAGCGGGCCGGGCGTGGTGGCACACGCCTTTAATCCCAGCACTCAGGAGGCGATCTCTGTGAGTTCGAGGCCAGCCTGGTCTACAAAGCGAGTCCCGGATAGCCAAGGCTACACAGAGAAACCCTGTCTCGAAAAACAACAACAACAAAAGATCTGAGGAGCAAAGTGTAGATGAAAGGCAGGTGCGGAGAGCTCAGCTATAGGGTCCAGGGGACTGAGTGGGACTTGGGGAAAGGTCACATTTGGCCTGAGGGCTAGGAGCATAGTGCTTAGCTTAGAGCAGGCTGGCAGCTCAGAATTAACTGCCAAGAGAGGTGCGAGAGAGGGAGCAGAGAAAAAAGAACAGGGGTACTGTTTGGGGCCCGGATTATGGGTGAATAGGGGAGGCCACCCAGGAAAGGCACCAGGAGTGGGGACAGTGTGTGCTGGGAAAGGGTCTCAGCAGGGTGAGGCAGGGCAAACTCAGAGGGGGAAGGCCCAAGTGTATCTAAGATGGGTGGGAGGGGCCTCCTGCCGGGTTTGGATTGGACAGGCGTTGGGGGACCCCAGAATCCAAAGGGCATTCCAGCCTGTGCCATGCACATCCTTGCTCACTCCTGTCTCTCCCACAGGGGCCAGGACTGTGACTACTGGACCAGAACTTTTGTTCCAAGCTCCAAGCCTGGCCAGTTCACCCTGGGAAACATGCAGCGTGAGTCCTGAGTCGGGTGGGATCCTTGTCCTTCCACCCACATTTCGTGATGGAGACAACTCTCCTTTCTCTCAGCTTGGGTAGACCCATCCCTATTCTTCATGCTTTCAGGTTACCCTGGGTTACAAAGTTACACTGTACGAGTGGCCACTACCGACTACAACCAGTTTGCTATGGTATTTTTCCAGAAGACTTCTGAAAACAAGCAATACTTCAAAATTACCCTGTACGGTGAGTTCTCACCTGACCCTTAGGGACTCACATTCAAGTTATACTCAGGATTGGGGTCTCAAGGTCTCAGCTCCCAACCCCTTCAAGGAGAGGTCTGCAGAAAACAAGCCTGGGACCCTATTTGCTAGTTCAGTGATACTTAGGGTGTCCTGTGGCTACTCTCTGGCAATCTTGTTTCCAGGAAGAACCAAGAAACTGTCCTCTGAACTGAAGGATCAATTTGTCCGCTTTGCCACGTCTCTGGGCCTCACAGATAACCAAGTCATCTTCTCGGTCCCTAACGGTAATGGCCAGTTAGGGAGAAGGGGAGGGCATGTGGGGATGTGGGGATGTGGGCATGTGGGGGTGTGGGGACCATCCAGACTGATACCCACTCCACCAGAAAAAGGGAAGACTCAACCCCCTGCCTTAGTCATTGGGATCCACTTTGATGTTCGGGAGACCCTGTGACACCCCAAGTTCTAGGGAGCCCTTAGGGATCTCAGCTTTCAGTTTTCCTTCTGGCAGTTGACCCAGGGCATGCTCAGATGGCGATTCCAGGCCCATGTCCACGCTCCCTCAGCCTTGCTGCTCCAAGCTGCCTCCTCCCACCGTTGAAGGCTATTTCCTCTCCAAACCCTGAACCTTGCTGACTTGAGCCTCGCCCCATCCCATAACTTGGGAGACACCTTGCTTTCGAGTGACTTGGGCAGGAAGCTCCAGCCAGGCCACACAGAGCCACCAGCTGAGAGGCTACCGAGGCTTAGCAGGTGGACAGGCAGAAAACCTGGGTATATGAGCCGACATGGACCTCACACCCCTACCCTACACAGCAACCCTTTAGGCCTTTCTCTCAACACTGTCCCTAGGCTGTGCCAACCCTGAAAGAAGCCGCAGGCATCTGCCAGCCAGAGAGCATACACATGCTTGCCCCTGCCCTCTGTTCTGATGAACTTTTCTCTCTTACAGACCAATGCATTGACAACTGAACAGACGGTGAGTGTGTTGGACTGTGATGGGCAGGGGCCTGATGGGGGGCCAGGAGACAGTGGACTGAGGTTTCCAGCTTTTCTTTATTCCTTTCTTGAATTGTGGTGTCTCCATTTAACAGTCATTTCTCAGGTGCCTCCTGTCTGACCGCCCACCCCATCTTCCCTGTCGCCAGAGGAACACCTGGCTGCCCCACCCGCCACGATAGCACCAGCTCTGTCTTCTTATTTGGGCAGGAACTGCCCATCCACCTGTCCCGAAGCTGCCCCGCTGATGGAGCTCCCTTGTCTGCTAAATAAATACCTGCCCGCAGTTCTCTGAGTCTGTGTTGCTTTAACCCCATAACAGTGAGGAGCGGAAGGGCCAAGGGTGGGCTCACTCCAGTATCATTGCAGCGTGATGGTGGAGCCGCAGAGAGAAAGCCCGGGGAAGAGAAAGTCCCAGTCAGCCTCCCCTCCAGCTCTACCATCATGCCCACCACCTGCCCCGAGTCCCTCCTATACAAAACAAGTACCACACCTGCTGAGGGTTCAAACCCTGGGCTCACCACGGGAGCAGCACAAGCTTCTCTGCGCCCTTGCCTCCAATGGCTGGCTTGCACTTGGCCACCTATCACAGGCCCCAAAGCAGTAACCCCTCTAGGACTGGGAAGAGCCTGGAGGGGACATGACCTCAATGTTGCTTGCCCCACTCCCAGATCCTGTGATCAGTGGGAGTCTGTGACCAGGGTAGGTGGGCACACGGGGGCCTTTCTCTGCCTCCTGAGTGCTGGGGTTAAAGGCGTGTGCCCCCACCCCCAGATTCCTATTTATTTCTATTTATTCAATTTATATGGATGTTTCACCTCTCTTTGTATGGGTGCGGATCACATACATGCAGTTCCTAGGACAGCCAGAAGGAGTTGGTTCACTTGGAGCTGAAGTTACAGACAGTTATGAGGCACCATGTGGGTGCTGGGAATTACCCTGGTCCTTCAGGACAGTGTTCTTAACTACTGAGCCAACTCTCCAGCTCTTATTTTTATATTTATTTATTATTATATTAATATATATTATTTATATATTATTATATATATTTATATATTATAAACAAATATAATTCTTTATTATTATCACCTACCTATTTATTTCTTGGGTTTTTTTTTTTTTTTTTTAGATAGGTTTTCTTTGTGTGGCCTTGGCTATTCTGGTTCTAGTTCCATACACCAGGCTGGCCTTGAACTCATAGATAACCACCTGCCTTTGCCTCCCGAGTGCTGAGATTAAAGGCATGCACTGCCACCGCCACCACCACCTCTGGCTTTATTTATTTATTTATTTATTTATTTATACTTTTAATGGTCTGTCTGGGGCTGGAGAGATGGCCCATAGGTTAAGAGCATTGGCTGCTCTTCCAAAGGTCCTGAGTTCAATTCCCAGCAATCACATGGTGGCTCCCAACCATCTGTAATGAGATCTGGTGTGCAGGATTACATGCAGGCAAAACACTATAAACTTAATAAATAAATCTTAATGGTCTGTCTGTGTGTGTACAAGTATGTGCACATGTGTTAAGTGCCTGAGGAGGCCAGAGACATTGAATTTCCCTGGAGCTGGCGTTACAGGTGGGTATGAACTGGGGCTAAATGCACTATCTGCTCTTAACTGCTGAACCATCTCTCCAGCACAGATACAGCTGCTTGTGTTAGACCAAGAAGTAGGCTTCCCACAGCCTCTTGCTCCTATTGAGCCCTTCAAGTCACAACTCTCATGGGACAAATAGGGCTTTATCCTTTCCCTGGCTAACGCAGATAAGAGCTTCCCTTCAGTATTGTAACAAGTTGCAACACACGGGCAGTTACGGTAGCTTCTTGTATTCTCTTCCAGTTCCTGATGCCCAAATTTGCACTAGTTTCCTGGTGTCCACAGGGTTGTGCTCCCTGCCTCGCCCAGCTTTACTTTTTTTTTTTAGCCCCCCCAGGCTGAGAACAGCTTGCACCCTGCAATGGCCACTGTGACACCAAGCTGCTGATGCCATGGGGTCTCCCGGCCATTAATCCATCGGAGTCCTGGTAAGTGAGCGTCCCTGAGACACCACCCTGACACTGCGCTCAACCCTGGACTGTTGTTCTTCTAGGGTGAGTTGACAGTCCTGGTCCTAGATGGTGACACTGGACAGGCCTCCTTTTCCTCCACCCCGCACATGGAGTGGGGCGTGTGACTGACTGCTGGGGCACTTTAGCGTGAAGCCTTCCATGATGGATAGCCACAAGTAGGGCCACTTAGCACACAGACCTCCCACAGCTCCCAGGTGCACCTACCGGAGAGTACAGCAAGCCTTTTCTTTTCCTCCTCCTCCTCCTCCCCCTCCTCCCCCTCTTCTTCTTCAAGATTTATTTATTATTCTGAATACAGTGCTCTGTTTGCATGTACACCCGCAGGCCAGAAGAGGGCATCAGATCACATTATAGATAGTCGTGAGCCGCCATGTGGTTGCTGGGAATTGAACTCAGGACCTCTGGAAGAGCAGTCAGTGCTCTTAACCTCTGAGCCATCTCTCCAGGCCAGCAAGCCCTTTCTGTACTACGAACCCGACGCACAGTCCTGGTGGTCTTTGAGAAGAGCCTCACACTCCTCCCCAATCCAAGTCATGTGGCTTTTGAAAGCCCTCAGAGAAGTGAGGAGGCCAAGATTGGCCAAGATAGGACAGAGGTTGTGGTAGCACAAGAGGGAGATGGGGAAAAGGTAGATTCCTGGTAACTGAGGAGAAGAGGTGCTGAGAGTTCTCGAAGCTACAGAAGGCTTTGGAAACCGCCTGTCTGACTCTGACCATGCGGAGGGGCGGAAGCAGCAGGATGGCGTTTCATATAAGTAAATCCCAAACTCTATGGTCTTGGCTCTAGCGCGCGCTCCACTGTCACAGCCGGCAGGAGGGGGGCGGGGCTCGGAAGCGAGAGGAGGCGGAGCCTGAGAGCGGACGGGGCGGGGCCCTGTTTAAGGGCGTGGTCGAGCCGAGGCCTCGGGGCGGGGCTCGGAGCAGGGCTCTGGGCGGACCCCGGTGCAGTGCTGCGTTCCACCCTTCCGGCCCGGCGTTCCATCAGCTGCTTGCACCTTCCTCCCAGCGCCGGCTTTCCGCGCGACGGTCGCCGAGTTCCATCTTTGCGTGGCCTCTGTGGCGCCCGCCCGAGCCCGCAATGTCAGGCCCCAACGGGGACCTAGGCATGCCGGTGGATGCGGGCGTGGAAGGCGAGAATGACAGCTTCGGGGAAGCAGGTGACCCGGGGGTGGGGAGTTGTTGAGGCGACCTTTACTTTGCCAGGGGTATGGTCCTGGAATATAGAATCGGGCCAGGATGTGGGGGCGTGGGAGGCACTGAAGAGAAGTCCCACCCCGCCCTTGGGTGGCTCTAGAGTTGTCCCCACAGCCACCTTGGAGGCAGTGGCCAGCACTAGCAAACGGATCCCTGGACGCTGCAGTACCGTAGAACTGTCGCTAACCAGCCCTGGTTACGTATAGGGAAACCGAGGCAGCCTCAGAGAAGCTTGTTGGTTTGGGATTTGCTTCAATTACTTTCTTCGCTGAAGGGCGGGGGCGGGTCCTGCTTGGCTCTGCAGGTGTTGACCGGGTGGGCGCCCCACTGTGCTGAGTCAGCACCTCCGCCACCTGGCATTGCTGATGTGACCTGCATACTGAGCACTGTGTTGGGTGCACAGCACTGTAGGACCTCAGGGGAGTATCAGCCCACAGACTCCCTTTTGCACGTTTGGGAACCTCAGTTTTCCCATCTGTAATATTGGGCACACTGTCTCTATTGAGATGTGTCGGGATTAAAGAGAAAATGGGACTCGATTCTAAGAGTCTAGTGCATGTGTTCCTTCGGAAAGTCCTCAGTGCCTGTAGAGGGTTGTTCTTCATGTAGTGAAATCTGGTGCTTACCTGGGGCAGGACTTACTGTGCAGTAAGGATGGGGTATGCTTTTGTTTTGCTATAAGAGCTTTATTGAGCTGTAAGTAGTCACATTTACACTGTACAGTTCCGCAGGTTTTCATATACTCACAGATATCCACTGTCACAGCAGGTTCAGAATATTTTCCTCATCTGGTTTCTGCCCTTAGTAAAGGCTGCCCTCCAGCCTGGTGGGTTACCAGGCTTACAGTGGGCGGTGTTGGGGAGCAGTGATAACGTGCAGTGAGTGACTGCTGGCCACCATGGTAGGAGCATCATGAGGTTGGGGGTGGGGAGTGTAGCACTGATGACACTGGGATGGTGGGGACAGGCTATGTGTCCCAGGACAGGAGCCATGGCTAGGAAGTACCCTGGACATAGATGAGCCTAGCCTGGGGACATCGTCTCTCAGCCCTTCTGGTAGCCTGGAACAGGAAGGGTGGATCGTAACATCTCTCCATTAAGTACTTGCTGTGGCCAGACCCCAACTGAGCTCTTAGTGGTCTGTAATCCTCAGTCCCCCACCCCAGTTTAATGAGGGGTTGCTGGGGCAGAGCAGATTTCAGACTCAAACCTAAGGTCTCTGACCTCCAGGTCTGAGTTTTGGCCCAGTCATTAAGTGGCTATAGGAAGCTGTGCTAGTTCCTTCCCTCTTAGGCCCCAGTTTCCCTATCTGGGCTGCCAGCAGCCTGCCGGGTAGTGGTGCGTGCCTTTAATCCCAGCACTCGGGAGGCAGAGGCAGGTGGATCTCTGTGAGTTCAAGGCCACCCTGGACTACAGAGTGAGTCCAGGACAGTCAAGGCTACACAGAGAAACCCTGTCTCAAAAACAAAAACAAAACAACAACAAAAAAAGAGCCAGCAGCCTTCAAAGCTCTGTCCTCTGTCAAAAGATGCCTTCTTTAGGTCATAGGACCCATCCTCCAAACGCAGGCAAATATACACTCATCCCAGAACACACCCCAGGGTGGAGGGCGCTTTTTCTTAAATCCATCAGCTACTTCCCTATGTTCCCAAGCTGGCAGCTGAGTGTTTGAGTCATGGGTTGGCTCAGAACTGGGTCCCGCAGTGGGCACGGACCCAGATCTTGGGTCCTAAGGGACACAGCATTGCCAAGAGGCAGGTCAGAAGCCGCTGTAGAGGAAGGAGGGCGGGGAAGACCTCGAGGAGGGGGTATTCTGAGCTGGTCCTGGAAGGGTTGTTGTGGTGGACGGATTCTAGATGGTAGACAGCCGAGCAAAGGCAGGGGCTGGAAAGTCAGAGCCTCCTTCACTCATTCATCCATTCACTAAATGCTCATGTGTGTTGTTGTCGTCCTCGTCGAGGGCACTGGGGCGACAGCAGAGAAGACAAGACCTGTCACCTCTCCCAGAGCTTTATAGTTGAGTGTGGGGGTGGAGTGCAGACCAGCACCCAAGTGACCACAGCAGTGCCTGAAGGTGGAGAGGTGGCGGCTGGAGGGTCAGGACAGGAGCCTGATCTGGTGTGGCACCTTGAGAGGGCACCCCTTGGTGACAGCCAAGGGTATAAGTGGTATTCGCCCCAGAGGGAAGGACAAGAGTACTGCCCACCCCCACCCCACCCCCCGCCATGCATTCCAGGAAGAGCCATCAGTATATTCAAAGGGCCTGAGATGCTGGGTGTGAGAGGGATGACTTCCCTGAAGCGTCTCCTCTTGTGGTACCTGCTTACTTTTTACACTAAGAATCAAAAAGGATTGGGGATGCACCGGAGGCCCTCTCAGGGGAGAGCTGGGGACACTGGGGTGTGTCTGTCAGCCCTGAGGAGACACAAGACCTTCCCTCTGTCTTTTCCCTTCCTCTCAGAGTACGCAGCCATCAACTCCATGTTGGATCAGATCAACTCTTGTCTGGACCACCTCGAGGAGAAGAATGACCACCTCCATGCCCGCCTCCAGGAGCTGCTGGAGTCCAATCGGCAGACGCGCCTGGAATTCCAGCAACAGCTTGGGGAGGACCCCAGTGATGCCAGCTCCTAGGTGCGGGGAGCCCCCAGCCAGGCCCCACCCTCGCCTCTTTAGGCCATGATCTGGCCTGGGTAGAACCTACTTGGCTTGGACACCATCTCAGGTACCAGCCTTCAGATCCCGCAGTGGGTCTAACCAGCCTGGACCAGTTCCCCCACTGCCCTCCTCGAGCCAGGCGTGGTCCTCCTACAACACACCCACTTCTGCCTCCCCAGCCCCTGGTCCCTTTCCTCTCCACCTAGGGCCGAGCGTCCATATTAAAGAGGTCTCCCACACCACTCCCTGACTCTTTCTTCTCTTTGTGCTGGGAATAAGGACCCCAGTAGCCACTGGAGGCAGATGGGGCACAGACTGGCCTGGCCCATGGGCTGTGTCATGGACCGTTCTTAGCCACCTTTCATTTCTGATGCAGAGGGCACGGGTGAGGTCAGGGCTTTCTCCCTCTGTGGTGTGCTGTCCTCTTCAGCTGCCTCCCAGTGTGACTTGAGATACAGTCTGTCTCTCTGGGCACTAGGGCCTTTTACTGAGATGACTGCTGCTAGGATTTGATGATAAACCTCAGTACCTTCCACTTGTAGCCTCAGTCTTCCCAGCTGGCACTATCTGAGCCAGGCTGCCTTATTTCCAGCACAGCTAAGGATGGGCCCCTTCGCTGCTGATCTGTCTCTGGGTTAAGAGGGCCTTGCCCTCTTGGTGAACTAAGAGCTGCGAGGACACCCCTAATCCTAACTCCATGCCTGACTTTGGCTTTTGTGAGATGCTGCGGGTTAGAGACCAACACAAGGGCACAGAACTCACATCTAGTGTTAAGTCCCAGCTGTTTGCCAGTCTGTGACTATTGGCAAGTCATGTGACCCTGCTAAGGCCTCTGTTTTTTTCATCTGCAACTCGGGGGTAGGAGCAAGGCCATCTGCTAGGGTCACTAGGTATAAGGATTTTCGCCCGTGTCCTTCTTAGCCCTGATACACTAAGAGGGGAACAGAGGCTCTGTGAGGGGACGTGCCTTGTAGTCCTATCCCAGAGCCCATGTATCTCAGGGAGCTTGATTTTGGCTTCCTTGGTCCTCTACCACACTGTCCAGAGAGACCAGGTGCCCCTCCCCCACCCAACCTGACACAGTGCTGGTGGGGACTCCACAGTCAAACAACAGACTATTGCTTTGTTTTGTTTTGTTTGTTTTGTTTTGTTTTGTTTTTCAAGACAAGGTTTCTCTGTGTAGCCTTGGCTGTCCTGGACTCACTCTGTAGACCAGGCTGGCCTTGAACTCAAATCGATCCACCTGCCTCTGCCTCCTGAGTGCTGGGATTAAAGGCGTGTACCACCACACCTGGCTACACTTTATTGTATTTTTGAGTGAAAACACCAACCATGTGAACATTTCCACACAGATACCCAGAAAGCATTAGCAGATCCTAGGTGGCCAGAGCTCCCGCTATCAGGTTTTGAGGCGAGTTGAGCGCCGAAGCGGAGGAGGGGGGCTGTAGGATCCAGGCTTTACCTTGCTCTGTATTTTCGCTGTGTCTGGGGGCCTGGGCTGATGGGCACCGCCACTGCTACAGGTGAACAGGGCGGTCAAGGCATTGCGAGCATTGATTGCACACTTGCGGCTCATGGGCCGGGTAGCAGGGCTGGGGTTCTTGGCTTCTTTGTATTTCTGGATACAAAAGTTTTCAAGTTAGGCCTAGCCTAGGGTACTCCTGGCTATCAGCTGCTTCTCAACTTGGGCCAAAACTATTTATAGTCTCTGGAGTAACCCCCACCATAGCCTGAGCCTCCCAACACATGCAGGCACGCAAATGGAGAGCCAAGCCTGAGTCTCTCCCTACTGTGGGAGTGAGCTTGGGAACTAGCTTGGTAAAATAGCACCTAGCTGCTGGCCATACCCATCAGCATGGACAGAGGCTGTGCCCCTGGGCAGGGCAATCAGACTACCACTCACCTGCAGGTTCTCAAAGTGGGCCTGGGACTTGCAGTGGGAGAGTTGCAATCCTGAGTTGCTGTCATAGAACTTGTGACAGACGCGGCAGACATAGCCCATCACTGGCACCAGGAAGTCCACACCTGGGGACAGACACCAGGGTCTGCATACTTAAGTGCCCCTCCCCAGGTGGGTTGTCACACCTGCTCTAGGTGGGAGAAGAGGGTGGGTTGCCTGGCTGGAGTCTTGCAGCTGAGATTGGGGGCTTAGCCTGGAGTCTTACCGTATGCCGTGTTGGGGTTGTAAGTCTCTGAGCCCTTCCATTCCTCTGAAGATGGATCTTTTGACCTCACCTGGAGACAGAGTAGGGACTTAGAGGTGGTATCTCAGGCCCTGTCTGGTCACAGTCAGGGACCTGTAGCCCAGCTACAGTCTCCAGAGCACGACCAGGCCCTCAGCTTGCAGGTCGTTGAGGGTGGCCATCTCAGCCTTGGCACACGCTGGGCCTGCCTCCCAAATGTCCTTCTGATGTGTGCTTTGTGGATTCCAGTTAGCTCCTTCCCCGAGGCCAAAAGAAGCCCTTCCTCTCTTAGGCTGCATTTTCAATCCATTTGAGTGTGTATGTGTGGGGGCGTGGGTGGGTACCTGAGGAGGCTAGTGGTGTGACAGGTGACCTGACATGGGTGTGGGGATTTGAACCCAGGTCCCCTGGAAGAGTAGTGCATGCTTTTCACCACCTAGCCATCTGTCCATCCTTTTTTTGCCCTGCTAAGACAGAGTCTTGATAGCACAGAGAGGTTGGAGCTCTCAATCCTCCTGCCTCCAGCTCCTTCCTGCCAGAGCCTCTATGCCCCCATCTCCCCAGGGTAATGAAGATTGAATCTAGGGCTTTACATGTGCTAGGCAAGGAAGGACTCTACCACTGGGCTATAATTTCCAGTCCTCTGCCTGCCCCACCCCCACCTCCAATCTACCCGAATTTCTTTTACTTTGTCAGTAACTGCATGAAAATCTTACACAAAGCCTCTTCGTGGACTGTGGACAGTCTGCTGTACATGCTTTCTGTGCCTGTTAAACACAGTTCCCTCAACCCTCCCCCTTTCCCCTCACAGTATCTCAGCCAGCCTTTAAGGACCCTGCATATTTCACCTGTCACTCAGTGCTTATTTCCATGGTCACATGACACAGCCCATAACTGCATCATGTTAGGACCGACAAATGCCAGCATGGTGTCTGGGCCCCTCGAGGAGCCACAGGAGCCATGAACAGCCCACCCCGCCCACCTGCTTGCAGAATTCCTCCTCAGCCTCGATCTCCTCTTCTTCTTCATTGTCATCGTCGTCCTCTTCTTGGTCACTCTCGAAGCAGCCAACGGCGTCCACCGTGATGAAGTGGTCCTCCTCGGGGCTGGCTACTTCCTTTTCAAGCGTCTTTAGCTGCTCAAGGCATGTGTGAGGGGCTTAGGTCAGCTATGGGCAGCTGAGGCACCACACACCCGAGGGCTGTAGGACCTGCTCTGTGATCTTGCGGGGAAGGCTTCACACTGTCCTGAGACAGCTGGGGTTACCTCCTTGGCCTTGTCTTTGTGTCCCTGGGACTTCACATGCTCCACAAACTTTCGAGGGGTCTTGAAATGACGGCTGCATATGGTGCAGAAGGGCCTCAGGGACTGTTTGGCGTTCTGGGGGAAGGAAAGTGGGTCATGTGGTGCATCCCCAGGTACAAGCCACCCTGCTGGTGGCCCAATGGGACCACGCCTCTCATAGCTGCAGGCCCAGCTCAGCTCTGCCCCTGCACTAGGGCACGCAAAATCACTTCTATTCACTACGTGGGCCGGCAGGTGGCAACGGAGAAAAGATAAGAGAACTGCGCCAAAGACACCCCAAGAGGCAAGGGGCTGAATAGCCTACATTGAACAGATGGGCAAAGAAAAGCCCAAAGAGGAACATGACTGACTCACCGGAAGCCACACAAGTGACAGTCACACAGAGACAAAAATAGACCCTACCTCCCACTCCCACTCCAGACTCCCTCCCCGCCTCGGCTGGACGTGGTACACGCAGGTGGCTCTCAGACCTTGTGCTCCTGTGTCCTGCGGTGTTGGATCAGGTCTCCCACGTAGTACACCTGGCAGGTATTGCACCAGCGTTTTGGTGGAGGATCTCTGATGACCGTAAAAACAAGCAGGGCATGAAGCTTTGTTCTAGAGAGCTACAGAAGGGAAACTGGGTGTGGCTCAGCAGCACACGCCTGCAACGAGGGGGCGGGGCCTAGTCACAGCGCCAAGAAGATAAAGGACAGAGTAGGGGTCCCTGACTCCGCTAAGTGAGAGCTGACAGACACGCGCTCCCTGTCTGCCAGGCAAAAAAGCAGAGCAGCCAAGAGTCCCTGCCATCTCCTTGTCCTCAGTAGAACTTCTGACCACTGACTCAGACAGCTGCACCCCAGAAAGGGCTTCATTTGTCTTCAGCCAGGTCACTCTAATTCTGAGTAAGTCACCTCTGAGATCTCACTATGGAGCTGGCCCTAAACTAACTAACTCTCTTCTTAAAGATTTATTTATTTATTTATTTATTTATTTATTTATTTATTTATTTATTACACATACAGTATTCTGCTGCATGTGTGCCTGCATACCAGAAGAGGGCACCAGATCTCATTATAGATGTTTGTGAGCCACCGTGTAGATACTGAGACTTGAACTCAGGACCTCTAGAAGAGCAGACAGTGCTCTTAACCTCTGAGCCATCTTTCCAGCCCAGCCCTAAACTCTTGATCCCTCTCTCTCAGGCCCCTAAAGTGCTGGGATTGTGGGTGTCACCACATCTGGCTTTGTTGTCCACACTCTACAATTGGGAGGCTTGATTCTCCTAAAAGGCTGGGAGCTCTGGCAAGTCCTGCGGCAGCTGCCCCAGGAGACACAGCTTGTATTTGCCAGTGCCCAAATCTATACAGTTCAGCTTTCTCCAGTGACACTTCCCAGCTCTGCAGGCTTGTGACAGACACCCCACTGCAGCCTGGCAGCTCTTATAGCTTCCTGCCGAGCCTTCCCATACCAAGTGCTAGTTCCAGAGTCCAGGGTAGCTATTTCAGACCAATCACATCCTGTGATGACGGAAGGAGGGAGCAGGGAATGCCTAACCCCAGGGCACAAGATGACCCGATCCTTACTGTTCTGCCTCTAAGGTTGGGGCCAGCACACAGACCAGAGGAGCAGGGCTCTGTATTATAACCCTCCTCTCTTCCACAGGAGTGTCACACTGCTCTTATCTGGGAGGAACCTTAGGGCCCCTCATCAACGCATTTTTTCTTCCTAAGACAGGGTTTCTCTGTGTAGCCTTGGCTGTCCTGGACTTACTTTGTAGACCAGGCTGGCCTCATACTCACATCTGTCTGTCTGCCTCTGCCTGCCAAGTGCTGTGATTAAAGGCGTGTGTCACCACACCTGGCCTCATCAAGGCAATTTATACTCAGGAGAAACTGAGGACCAAGGTTAGAGTTAATGGCGTGCAGGACAATGTTGAACTCCTGGCCTGCCTGAACCACACAGACCCCTGCTAGCCCCTACTTACTCAGCTTCTCTCTCCAGGATATCCCGAGGCACAGGCAGCAGGGACAGCAGGCAGGTCTGGCTCGAGTGTTGCATTTCCCCAAGTCGCTGCTGGTGCGGAGCCTCTGACATGTGATCCTGGAACTCCTGTGGCATGAATGAGCCAGAAGTGAGCTCATGAGCTGCAGCCGAGGGGAGGACCACACCAGACGTCATGGCCACCCTCATCTCTGATCCTCCTGACTCCGTTTCTTCTGCATGTCTTACCAGCGTGAGCCACCACAACTGGCATTATGTTATACAGGTTAGTGTGGGCCAGGGCATGGATGGTAAACTGAGGCATAGAAGGATACACCTCCGTTTCTGTGAGTACTTCAATGAGAAGGAACATGGCTCTCCGTGGCCCTGCTCGGACAAGGACCACAGTCACAGAGGTAGGATTGACTACTGGTAATATTATAAGAGCATTATAGAGAGATGGCTCAGAGGTTAAGGGCACCGGCTGCTCTTCCAGAAGTCCTGAGTTCGATTCTCAGTACCTATATGGTGGCTCAAAACCTTGTGTAACTCCAGTTGTAGGGGACCCGATGCCTTCTTCTGGCTGTGTGCAGTGGACCCATGTGGACATATGGGCCAAATACTTATACACATAAAATGAAAATAATCTTTTTTTTCAAGTGTTTGTTTTTAATTTAAAGATAGATATTGAGTTCTTGCTATTTTGCCCAGGTTGATCTGAAATTCACGTACTCACATGATCTTCCAGTTTCAACCCCCTGTAGCTGGGAGCAACGGATAGTCCAAGACCACTATTCATTTGTTTATTCTGCTTCTCACAGCTGCACTTTCCTTCTTTTTATTTTGAGAAAGGCTCTCACTAAGTCAACCAGGTTGCCCTTAACCTCACGAGCCTCCTGCCTCAGCCTCCCAAGTGACTGGAATTAGCCCAGCTAAAACTACTATTGCTATTAGTGCTGCACTCGCTTGAGCCAGACCTGGGCCCAGACCTTCAATGTCAACTGCTGAGTCCTAAGACGTGTGGTGAGGTAAGTTCTTGGCTGTCCTCACTGAACACAAGAGGAAAAGAGCCAAGAGTGGAATTTACTTCTGGAGACCATGATGGCTCACAGCCAATTTGAACCAGGTTTTGCTTGACCCTAAAAAGACCAGGTGGTCAGGAAATACGTCTAAGCAGATAGATGTACAGCCACTTGGCAGTGTAGGAAAGGCAAGCCCAGAAGGCCCAAGCCTCCTACTCTGCTAGCCCTGGGTACCTGCTGGCTGCTGCAGCTGGCCTTGCAGATATAACAGAAGAACTGGAGGGTCTGCTTGGAGGGTGTGCTGGCAAGGGCAGGGGTAGTAGAGGTAGAGTCCCCAGGGCGAGGTCCAGATGTGACAGGTGTGGTGTTGAAAGCCCGGCTGTTGCTGCTCTGCAGGATGGTGACTTTCAGGGAGCTCCCAGCCCCGCAAATCTACAGTGGATGCAAAGATAAGAGTTTATACCATCTGGGTGACGTTAGGGTACATTTCTTTTTGGGGGAAGGGGTTTAGAGACAGGGTCTCTGTGTAGCCTTGGCTAGCCTGGACTCACTTTGTAGACCAGGCTGGCCTCGAACTCAAAGTGATCCACCTGCCTCTGCCTCCCAAGTGCTGGGATTAAAGGCGTGCACCATCACGCCCAGCCCTAGGGTATGACTGGCCAAACCTACACGGAGAGTACGGTAGCCAGGATTTGAACCTAGATCAAATATCTGTCTCGCTTTGTAGACCAGGCTAGCCTGAAACTCGCTGAGATCAGCTTGCCTCTGCCTCCACAGGGCTGGACTGAACATGTGCACCACCCCTCCCGACCTAGCTCTGCTTAATTCTAAAGTCTAACTCATGCCACCACTCACGTGATGGATGTGGAAACTGAGACCCAAGGAACAGAGGTTGCCTTAAGTTTTGTTACAGAGTTGGGACCTGAATCCTACATGGAGACTTGTACGCACCCCAAGCATCTCTCTTGCTCTTTTTTCACATTCTCCCACATCCAGGCCACCAGCTGATGCCTCCTGGCTCGCGTCTTCATGGCCCTGAGCACTTCCTGGTTCTGGCAAGGCCTCCTCTGGGCCTGAAATGACACATATGTTTCTTTCCCGGAGTGTGTCTACCATTTGGGGTCCAGAAAGATCTAGATCCAAGAGCTGCCTTCTCTGTACACACCATGACCCTGAGGTCAAGCTGGGGATGGTTCCAGATCTGGACTCGAGGCCCAATCCCCAGGCAAGACTAGACAGTGCCGGACGGGAGAATGAAGGGTTTGACAGTGTTGGATCTTTCAGAGAGTCCAAGATTGCGCGCTCTTGCTCTTTCCCCCTTCCCTCATCCCTCCCTCCCTCCCTCCCTCTCCCTCTCCCACCTCTACCAGCTCCTGCAGCGTTAGATGATGGCTGTGGTTCCAAGGCACAGGCCAGAGCTGACACTTGTGCTGGTGGGGGTACTGACCCCTGTGGCCAGGTCTGAGGCTCCTCCTGGGTCTTCTCTGATGTCTGCTCCTGGAGCTGTACTTGCTCGGACACCTGCGGATGTGTCTGTGTCTGGGCCTGCTTCTGCGGTTGTACCTGCCATGGGGGCTGAGGCTGGCTCTGTGCCTGAGCTTGCTGCTGTGGGTCTGTCTCCCGTGGCTGTACCTGTGGCTGTACCTGACTCTGCTCTGGTGCTAAGTGCTCTGGAGACGTCTGTGTCTGTGCCTGCTTCTGCAGCTTTGGCTGCACCTGGCTCTGCAGAACTTGTGGCTGGAGACGGGGCAGCACCAGGGCCCCTGGTGGCTCAGGCAGCCGATCTGGGGTCTGTGTCTGCTTTGGGGCAGTCATCTGGATCTGAGGCTGGACCTTGGCTTGTGGCTGCCCTGTAGGGCCTTTCTCTGTGGACTCCTCTGAGCTGGAAAAGATCCAAACATAATCAAATAGCCAGTTGAGGTATTCTACGCCTTTGATCCTAGCCCTAAGGAGGAAGAAGCAGGCAGAGCTCTTGAGAGTTTGAGGCCAGCCTGGTCTACATAGTGAGTTCCAGGTCAAAAAAACAAAAACAAAAACAAAAGCAGATTAAAGAAGATCAAATCTCTATTTTCTGAGGCCTATGACACAGTTCCCAGTCCCAGCTCTACTTACAATGCGGATCTGGGGAGCTCTGAAGCTGCCCAGGCCTGTCTCACCTAAAGAAACTCAGGGGCATTAACTCCCCACCTCCACCTTGCAATGTGTTTTTGAATTAGCCTTATAAACCTGCCACCATCTGTGTGCTCTGCAAGGACCCCTTCCTCCTAGCTGCTCAGCCTGGCCTCCACATGCTCACCCCCAGGTAGACTCAGAAGTGAATCTGACCCTCCCCCAAGTCAAGGCCAAGGCCTAACTTTACAGGCGTGAATTCCAGGTCTCTGAGCCCCAACACGTGGCCAGCATCACTCACCTCTTCGACATCTTGGAAGGTGGTTCCAACACCTCAAAGGGCTCAGGCTCTGGAGGGTCACTCGCTATGCCATCCAGGCAGACTACTGAATCTGGGTCTGCAATGGCAGCAGGTGAGGAAATTCAGCTCCAGGAGATGGCCTTAGCTCCCTCACCACCAAGACCTCCCCTGCCCTGGGGTGGCTTGTGCAAGACAACAGCCCTTGTCTCACCTTTATATGTGTCCATCTGGAGCTCTGCGGCTTCCTCAGACTCCTCTGTAGGGTCTTCCCTGTTTTCCAGAGGCACCGTCTGGGAAGAAGAATCCTGCTTCTTTTTAGAAACCATATTTTTTGGGGGGAGGCCCTATTCAAGACAGGGTTTTTCTGTGCAGCTCTGGCTGTCTTGGAATTTACTCTGTAGACCAGGCTGGCCTTGAACTCAGAGATCTGCCTGTCTCTGCCCCTGAGTACTGAGACCACAGATATGAGCATCTACCACCTGGCTTCAGAAACCATTTAAAAAAAAAAAAAAAAAAGATTTACTGGCCGGGCGTGGTGGCACACGCCTTTAATCCCAGCACTCGGGAGGCAGAGGCAGGCGGATCACTGTGAGTTCGAGGCCAGCCTGGTCTACAAAGTGAGTCTAAGATGGCCAAGGCTACACAGAGAAACCCTGTCTCGAAAAACCAAAAAAAAAAAAAAAAAAAAAAGATTTACTGATCTGCAGGTGTGGTGCTGCACGCCTGTAATCCCAGCACTCGGGAAGTAGAGGCAGGTGGATCTCTGTGAGTTCAAGATCAGCCTGGTCTACAAAGCAAGTCCAGGATAGCTACACAGAGAAACCCTGTCTCAGAAAACAAAAACAAAAAACAAACAAACAAACAAATATATTTAATGTTTGTGTATAGATGGAGCCACCATGTGGTTGGAGAATTGAACTCATGACCTCTCGAAGAGCAGGCAGAGCAGAAACCATTTTTGGGGGGTTGGGGTGGGGTCACACAGAAACCATTTTTAACTTCCATGTCACTTGCAAACACCCTCCTGCTCATGAAAGACTGTCACTACCAGGCAGTGGGGGCGCACACCTTTAATCCCAGCACTTGGGAGGGAGAGGCAGGCGGATCTCCATGAGTTCAAGACCAACCTGATCTACAGAGTGAGTTCCAGGACAGCCAGGGCTACATAGAGAAACCTTGTCTCAGAAGACAAGGTTTGCATCTCAAGAGACTGAAGGGGCCTGGCTGAAGGCATGGAGGGCCAATGACATGAAACACCTCAAGAGTCATTGTCTGAGGTGTCCGGCTAGATTCCTGACTGCTATTTGGATCTTGGCTGGGGAGGCACAACAAACTCTCTTGGCTCCATTGGTCATCCTAGACGCCCCACCCCCTGTTCCATTAAGCAGCCAGGGAAAGCCTTTGGTTTAAACCCTCCCAGGGCCTCCTAGTCCTGGAACTCTCCTAAGCTCGAGCCAGGCGCTGTCCACTCCTCCCACTTTCATATCCTGGCCCTCTGCCTCTCTCTCCCGCCTCTGAACCCAGCCTTCCTCCTACCTTTAGCCTGTCTCAGGGCATCCTTGCTGGCCTCTCTCTGGCCAAGCCCCCAGCCTCCTCCCGCCCCCAGCCTCCTCCCGCCCCCAGCCTTCAATTAGAGCCTCAAAGCCTCTTGCAGGAAGCTCCTAACCACAGGCTAGGTCTAGACCTTTTTAGTGGCATTTCCTGGGTTTTGCTGCTGGCTTTGAGAGAGGGTCTCACTAACTTCCAGTCTTAATAAATTGCTTTCAGCTAGGCGTGGTGGTGCATGCCTTTAATCCCAGTACTCAGGAGGCAGAGGCAGGTGGATCGCTGAGAGTTCGAGGCTAGCCTGGTCTACAAAGTGAGTCCAGGACAGCCAAGGCTACACAGAGAAACCCTGTCTCAAAAAACCAAAAAAAAAAAAAAAAAAAAAAAAAAAAAGAAAGAAAGAAAGAAAGAAAGAAAAAGAAACCCTGTCTCTGTCTCAAAAAAACTAACTAACTAACTAACTAACTAACTAGCTTTCATGTTATTGCATTAATATCTCTTCCACATACACACCCGAGACCCACAGAACAGCCAGGCCAGATGCCACATTTGCACTGCTGACCAGCAACCTACAGTAGGTATAGGGTTCCACCCACTTTCTGGGCAGCTTGGGAAGCCCCCAGGTACCACCCTGTCTCCTGCTATGGCCTCTAGTTCTGGTGGGAGACACATCTGTGCCCCACAGCACTCTAGACCTTTTACGAACACCTAGCTGTTCCCTGGGAAGACACAGGGAGTCAGGGGCCCAGACTCTGTGCCTACCTCACCACTCCAGTCAGTCAGCTGTAGTTTTCCTGCCTGTGTGTGTGTGTGTGAGGATGGCACATTTTTGAAATATTTATTTATTTATTTTTGGTTTTTCGAGATAAGGTTTCTCTGTGTAGCCCTGGCTATTCTGGACTTACTTTGTAGACCAGGCTGGCCTCGAACTCCCAGTGATCCACCTGCCTCTGCTTCCCGAGTGCTGGGATTAAAGGTGTGCCTGGTCTACAAAGTGAGTCCAAGACAGGCAAGGCTACACACAGAGAAACCCTGTCTCAAAAAAACAAAGACAAAGCCGGGCGTGGTGGCGCACGCCTTTAATCCCAGCACTCGGGAGGCAGAGGCAGGAGGATCGCTGTGAGTTCAAAGCCAGCCTGGTCTACAAAGTGAGTCCAGGATGGCCAAGGCTACACAGAGAAACCCTGTCTCGAAAAACCAAAAAAAAAAAAAAAAAAAAAAAAAAAACAAAGACAAGATGTGTCCTACCGTGCCCACGAGTAAGTTTATCTCATTGTATTCATTTTTTGTTTGACTGGAACGCACTATGTAGCTGAGGATGACCTTGACCCTGTGACCCTCTTGTGCCATCTCCAGAGTGCTGGGTTATAGGTGTACATTACTACACCTGGCAGTAAAACTAACTTTATGTGCTCCTTTTAATTTAATTTTTAAAGTCTGAAGGTCTTTCTACATAGCTCAGAATGATCTGGAATGTACTACAACAATCTACCAACCACAGCCTCTCAAGGGTTGGGGCTACTGGTGCCAGTCATTATAGCTAGACCTTTTTATCTTTTTAATGTGGTTATCAAAACTTTTAAATCAGGGGCTGGAGAGGTGGCTCAGAGGTTAAGAGCACTGACTGTTTTTCCAAAGGTCATGAGTTCAATTCCCAGCAACCACATGGTGGCTCACAACCATGTATAAGGAGATCTGGCACTCCCTTCTGGCATGCAGGCAGAACGCTGTATGCATAATAAATAAAGAAATCCTTTAAAAAAATTTTTTTTTAAATCAGAAAATAAAAAAATAAATAAAAAATAAAAAATTTTAAATCAGGGCTGGAGAGATGGTTCAGAGGTTAAGAGCACCGCCTGCTCTTCCAAAGGTCCTGAGTTCAATTCCCAGCAACCACATGGTGGCTCAAAACCATCTATAATGAGATCTGGTGTCCCCTTCTATCCTGTAGGTGTACATGCAAGCAGAATGCTATATAAATAATAAATAAATATTTTTAAAAGTTTTTAAAAATCAGATTCATGACTCATTTTATTTCTGCTAGACATTGCTCATGTAAAGAAATATCATTAAGGGACAGAGAGATGGTTCAGCAGGTAAAGGCGTTTGGTGCCAAAACTAAGAACCCAAGTTCTGTTCCTAGGACCCATATGGTGGAAGGGGAAAACTGGCCCATACAAGCTGTTCTCCGACCTCCACGTGCCAACGTTGGCACACGTGATAAGAATCAAGTAATTAAAAAAACTTGTTTAAGAGAGAAAATAGTACATAGATAATAGTAATAGTATTATGCTACGGCTAAAGCCACATCAAGAGCATGGAGGCATCTCAAGTTCGGGAGATGCTAGACACTGAGGGAGCATGACCTGCCCGAAGGCCAAGGCAAGCCAGAGCGCATGGAGCTGGGCTGACGCCGGGGTAACCTTTGACCCACTCTGACCACCACTCCATTCAAAGCATTACTCACCTTGTGACTGGGGGTGATGGAAGAGGGGTTTCTGGCCTGTTTCCTCCCTGAGTGGTTGACCTGAGAAGGATTCATGGGGACCCCACCAGGAGGAGGGCCCAGCAGGGACTGGCGAGTGGCCTGGGGAAAGAACTGTTGTAGATTTGGGGTGACCATCTGGGGTGGTGTAAGGCTGGGAGCTGCTAGGCTTGGGGCTGTCATGTTGTAAGCCCGGAGGTTGCCTGTGGGGAAGGAGAGGTGAGAAGAGGGGTCAAGATTATTATACCAGGGGTTCGGCCCCCCAAATATCATGGGAATATCAAAGATAATTTGCAAGGGGACTTTCTTACTGAGGGCAGCAGAGGGACAGTAAAGCCAAGATGAGGCCCACTGTGGGCACTAGTGAGAAAAGACTCGGAGCAGGGTTTCTGCTCTATCTGGGTGTGTGAGCTGCCTTAGCTAGCCCTCAGATATGCTCTAAGGCCCTTAGGTGTGCGAGAGAACCAGCACAGGGCCACAGGAGAACCAGGACAGGTCAGCATCCCCCCACCAGCTTCTCTTTATCAATGAGAGGGAAGGCCATGGTGCTGAGCTAGGCACTCTTTTCACTGCATCAGCCCTCCAGCCTGCCAGGTACCAGGAAGACGTAGCTACTTCTATAGCTGACCAAATATAGACACAAAACAGAGAAAGTGCTCGCCCAGGATCTCTGTGGGACACCTGCTAGCTCTGTCACTCCTCCTTAAACTACTGTCCACACCAGGATATCACCAGGCCCTAGCAGCTCTACCACCCATGTGCCTTTCCAACCAGGCCTTCCCTCTCCTGCAAACACTTCGTCCCTCGCTGGAACTAAAGCTACATTCTGATCTCATCCCTGCCAAAAGCCTTCTATAGTTCCCTGTTCCTTTTAAAGCAAGGCCTGGCCCTGCCCACCTCCTCACAGGCCTTACACCGTGCTCTAGGAACACGTCCCTGAGCAGTCCTTCAATCACCCTGTTTCTGGGCTTTTGTACCTGCTGTGCCCTCTGTGGAGGCTGTGATGCTCCACCACTTCCCAGCATCCTCCAGGCCTCCCTTTAAGTCTTTCCTATGTCCCCTCCAGGAGGCCTTCCCTGATGTCTATGTCACTAGAGAACTCTATCCTAGGACCAGCCATCTTATTTCCTGCTACATTGCCTCCGACTCAGCTCTTTTTACCCAGGGAAGGCTGAGAGAGTAAAAGAATTGGCACCCATGCCCAGATCCCGGGGCAATGTGGGGAGGGGAGGTACAGCCCGAGCTTAAAGGCATAGGTCAGTTGTGCTGAGAGCTGAGTTCAAGTCCAGACTCTACAGCACTGCCTCTTGCACTCTGAGCAAACCAGCTCCCCCTCCTCTCATCGGGCACATGAGGACTCAAAGGCATGCATTAGTGAATGACAGACAGGTACAGCAGAAGCACAGACACAGTCCAGGGAGCAGTCCAGCGCCCCAAGCAGTAAGACAGAAGACGGATGCCCTCAAACAGAAATGGACAGAGAACACGGACACATGTCACAAAATGAACGCAAATGCAAATAGGTAAGTGCAAAGAGATTTTAGCTGCACTGAGCACATGGAAATGTGAATTAAGACATCCGAGACACTGCTTTAGCCTTTGCAAACCAAGTTAGTAAATTATATGTACATACATATTTATATGGGTATATATATATATATAAAAAGCATAGAATACCCAATGCTGCCGTAGGCATGGTGAGGCTGGCACTGTCATACATGGCTGGTGGCACTGCAAACTGGTCCAGTCCTTAGGAAAGTAATTTGGCAATACTTATCAAAAGCCATCAATCAAAAGCCATCCCCCGACACAGTCCTTCTATGTTGGGAATCTAATGTGAGAAAAGAGCCTCGGATGTTATGTTCATCCCACTGGTGTTTAGGATAGAAAAGAGTAAAAAGATAAAGGGGGAGAGAAAAAGAAACAGATAATTAGCCGGGCGTGGTGGCGCACGCCTTTAATCCCAGCACTCGGGAGGCAGAGGCAGGTGGATCGCTGTGAGTTCGAGGCCAGCCTGGTCTACAAAGTGAGTCCAGGATGGCCAAGGCTACACAGAGAAACCCTGTCTCAAAAAACAAAAAAAAAAAAAAAAAAGAAACAGATAATTAAGGTTTCCATATGGGCACACTCCTCCAGTGAAAAATTAAAAGCTATCACAAATAACCTGGATTGAACCAGAACACTGGCTGGCTGTGGCAGCTCACGCCTATAATACCAGTCCTTAGAGGGTGAGGTAGGAAGATGGGGTTCAAGAGCACCCTGGCTTACATACTAAGTCTCAGATAGTCTGGGGTACCAAGTGAGACCTTGTCTCAAAGCAAGGCCAATTATAATGGCGCTCGCCTTTAATCCCAGCACCAGGGAGGCAGAGGCAGGCAGATCACTGTGAGTTTGAAGACAGCCTGGTCTACAGCCTGAGTTTAAGCCAGCCAGGGCTACAGAGTAAGATCCTGTCTCAAACAAACAAACAAACAAACAAAAATTCTAGCACTGCAAAATACAAAATAAAAACAAGGCACAGACCCTTCTTTTTGTATTAATCATAATTATACCAAACTGCCCAAGCTTCTTCCTAGAAAAAAAAAAAAAGAAATATACCAAAATATTGGCTTATGACTTTCACCCAGAAATGTGTGAATGTTTTCCTAGTGCTGTTTTTGTTTTGTTTTGTTTTCTTTTTGTTTTTCGAGACAGGGTTTCTCGGTGTAGCCTTGACTGTCCTGGACTCGCTTTGTAGGCCAGGCTGGCCTCGAACTCACATCAATCCGCCTACCTCTGCCTCCCAAGTGCTGGGACTAAAGGTGTGCGCCACCATGCCCAGCTACCACTGGGGTTTTTGTTTGTTTTCAATGACTTTATTTTTTAGGACTTATTTTACATTTTAATTTCCGTGTATATGTATAGGTATGGGTTTGTGCTGTATTGGAGGGTGACAGATCCCCTGGAGCTGGACTTACAGGCGTTATGAGTTGCCCCCCTCCCACGTTAAGTGTTGGACCCTAACTTGAGCCCTCTGGAAGAGCAGCAAGCATTCTTAACCACTGAGCCATCTCTCTAGCTCCCTTGGTTTGTTGTTGTTTTTCTATTTTGACACGTTATCGTCACTATGACAAGCATAACTTTTAAGTGGCATGAGAAACGGTGGCGTATATGTGTACCTATGTGACCTGCTCTGGGATTTCTCCCTCCCCAGTTATCCATGCATCATTTGAAAGTCAGCTTGAAGGGCTGCCAAGTGACGGCCAGCCTCTGCCTGTGTTGTGACTTATGGGCACAGGATCCCTCTTCTGGGCCTCGGGTTGCCGTTGTTTTCATATGTAGAGGGGGTAATGGTAATGGTGTGCCTCCCCTTATGGCTGTCAGCAGAGTAGGGAATGGCGAGCAGAGTAGCCTGTGGACGTATTTGTAAGGATGCTCTTGGGGCCATGTGTGCTTT
Source organism: Acomys russatus (assembly GCF_903995435.1). Taxonomy (NCBI): domain Eukaryota; kingdom Metazoa; phylum Chordata; class Mammalia; order Rodentia; family Muridae; genus Acomys; species Acomys russatus. The sequence goes on from NC_067160.1 coordinate 50,971,134, forward strand.
GGTAAGACTGAGTGGGATAGGAGGAGACTGGGGGCTGCTGGGAATTGCCATACCTTGCAACTGCTGCAGTAGCAAAGCTCTTTGCAGCGTGGAGCCATTGAGCAGGGAGGTCGAGTGGAGGCCCTGGAGGTTCAGAAGCTGCTGCGGGGATGACTGCTGAGGGAGAGCCCTGTGTGATGGCATCGGGGTGTCAGAGGGTTGCTGGGAAAGCCATCCACCTGGAGACCTCTCATCTCCATTGTCTTCCTCTCAATGGCAAGATGGAAGATCCTTTCCAAGGTGGAAACTGATGACATTTAATATTCAAACGAGGATGCCCTGGGAGACGGGCTCCAAAACATGAGTGTAAAGGTCAGACTACAGCCTCCATTCTCCCAAGTGGGAAACTCACCGGCTGACAGGCATGGGCAAGGACGCCTGCGGTGGGGGCTGTTGGAGCAGCTGTTGAAGCTGCAATAACTGCTGCTGCAGCTGCTGCAACTGCTGCTGCTGCTGGAGCTGCTGGTTGAACATGGTGGCTGAGGGAAGGAAAGTGGGTACGGTCAGAGTCACCAGCTCCTCTCCCCTCCCAAACCAACCTCCCCAGCATCCTGCACTGATAGGCACTGCCAGCCCTGCCAAGAGCATGCCACATTTGTACTCCAGGGCTCCCGGTTCTTCTAGTCAGCTGCCAGGAACAGGATACACGCAAACAGCGCTCTTGCCTTCAAATCCCTATCTCCCGTCCCTTCTCTTCAACTCTGGCGGGCCACCCTTTCTAACAGGTACGCCTTCCCACTCTCACCCCACCCCCACCTTCTGCCTATCTTACTTCTTATCACCTCCCAGTTTTGGATCCCGCTGCCCTCTCCCTGAACTGTGTCACTAACTTCCCATCGGCACCCACACCCAGCCTTCCACTTAAATCCGTGAACCCTGCACGGGAAAAGCTTCCCTCCGCTACAATACACCCCCCCCCACACACACACAATCCTCCGTTGCCCCTCACTCCTCCACCTCCCTCCCCTGCAGATGAATCCAACGCCACGCATTTGGTCCTTGTGGTCTCGCCTGTCCACAAAGCAAGCAACGTCTACACAGGCAGCAGCTACCGCTACAGTCCACCTCCCCGGGTGTCCAACCCTCCTCCACAGAAGTCTCCAGGGCGGGCACCACCCTGGCTCCCCCTCACCTTTCAGCAATCCACGAAAGCCGAAGACATGAAAGCCACGCGCGGACTTGGGGCCTCGGGCTCGCGGGCTTCTCGGAACCCGGCTGTGGGCTGGACACTAGGAGGGCCCAGCGGCTGGCCAGTCCCGCGCAGAGCGCCCCCTGGAGGCCCGGAGGCTTCACCGCGGCCGTCGCCGCCGCTGGAACCCGCCTGGCGCGCAGGTCACGCCGCGTGGGCTGTGGCTGTCACGGTGCTAGGAGACGCCACACTGAGCAGACTCGGGAAGGGGCGATTCTGAGCTCCCAGGGCTGTCAGTTTATCCTGCAGGCACATGGCGGGGGGGGGGGGGGGGGGGGGGGGGGGGAGAGAAGGGCAGTGGAAAAGGGGCGGGCGGAGGGCGAGGCTTCAAGAAGGATCATATCCCAGCTGACCTCCCCGAGGCCACCACTGATCCCGACCCAGCTTAGGGCTGGGACCCAAGGGAGGGAGTGAGCGTGAAGGGAGCTCGTGTGCGCGCGTGTGTTGTACATTCACTTTCTCTTTTATATATTCTTATGACATTTTCCAAAGATTTATTTTATGTATATGAATGTTTTGTTGTTGCTGTTTTCGAGACAGGGTTTCTCTGTGTAGCCTTGGCTGTCCTGAACTCGCTTTGTAGACCAGGCTGGCCTTGAACTCACAGAGATGCCCCTGCCTCTGCCTCCCGAGTGCTGGGGTTAAAGGTGTGCGGCACCATACCCGGCTATGAATGTTTTATTCATTAATATATCATGTGCATCCGGGAACTGGAGTTATGAGAGTTTGTGAACGGTCTTGTGGGTGCTAGGAACCGAGCCCAGGTCCTCCACTAGAGCAAGTGCTCTTAACCACTGAACCATCCCTTCCTCCATTTTTAAAGGTATATTTTTATTTCATGTGTCATGCGTATGAATGTGTTGCCTGCAGATATATATGTGTGTTGTGTGTGTGCCTAGGACCCACAGAGGTCTAAAGAGGGCATCTGGTCCTCTAGGAAGGAGTTTATGGGTGGTTGTGAGCCATCGTGTGTGTGTGTCTGTGTGTCTGTGTGTCGGGAACTGAACCCGGGTCCTCCGGAAAAGCTACAACTGTTCTTAACCACTGAGCAAGCTCTCCAGATCTTAATTTGGAAACTCACAGAGATCCGCCTGCCTCTGCCACCACGTCTGGCCCAGTACTTTCTTTAGTGGCTCTCATCCTGCCCCTAAAACGGTCCTGCCACCTAGGACTCCCTCACCCCCACTAGCCTCGGCAATTCCCTTTACTTTGCTCCCTGCCCAGGTCACCCGCACACTTCACGCCCAGCGCAGACTGAGGACAGGCCGCACGGTGGCGCTAGGGACCGCAGACGACAAATCACTATCCCCGCAGTCTGGTGACTGCGCTCACCCCCAACCTCTGGACTCGCCCTGGTGCAACCGGCTCAGGTGTTTTCACTCCACCGGGACCTGCTTCGCAGTAGTTGGAGTTAATTGCGCTAAAGAGGCTCAACCTGGCGGGAGCGCGCTGGGAAGGCCACAGCTAGGGGATGTGTGCTTAGGAAGCTTGCATGGTTGGGGCTTAGAACATCGAGCTGAGGGGGATGAGGCTTTCATCCTTGAAGGGAGAAAGTGACAGGAATAAAATCAGAGGTCGGAAAACACCTGTAAACCCAGCACGAGGGAGGCAGGAGGAGGATCGCTAGTTCCAGGCTAGCTGGGGCGGCACAGCAAGATCTTGGGTCAAAATAACAATTATTATTAATTTGAAGAAAACGCACTCTAGCTTGGCCGGACCTAGTGACCCCAGCTTATAACTTTAGCGCATAATGGACAGAGGCACCGGACAGAATTTGAAACCGAATTCCAATTCAAAGCCAGACTGAACTAGTGAGAGTCTTGTGGCAAATAAATAGATAGATTAGATAGATAGATAGATAGATAGATAGATAGATAGATAGATAGATAGTGTGTGGGAACCCAGGCGCAGGTAGTGACGGAGGAGTCAGGATTGTCAAAGCTTTCGGGCTCTGGGTCCTTAGGGACCGGAATAAATCCTCTCAGCCGGTTTGTTGCTCTGCAAAACAAGTGTCCCCTCCTGGGGGGTGTGTATGAAGATGACATTACATAATGCTTAGCACTGACGCTGGGACACAGCGAGCTTAGCAAGTTGCTAAAGTGAAAACACTAAAAATAATGCGGGTGCTGGCGAAGACGGCAAAGCCAGCGCGAGCTGACTGCGCATGCGCACCTTGCAGATACGCACTTGCCAAGCATTTAGCGCTGCTCTAGAAACAACCTTTGTGCCCTTAGACCGACTAACCCCTGGTAGAAACGTAGTCCAGGAAAACGATCCGTGAAGAGACTTTAAAAGCCAGTAGATTTGTTCCTGGAAACGTTATTTATAAAAGCAGCCTGGAAGCAGTCACCTTCCCAGGGAAAAAGCTAAATAAGCCGTGGTGTCTGCCTCAAGAAACAGGAAGCAAAAAGTCCTCAGAAATGAGATCTTCCAAGGATATTAAACATTCACCATACGACATGATCTGAGCGCTGCATGTTCCCAAGCTTTGTATCCATTGTGATCTGAGTTTTGTAGGGACAGGAGATAACTGTGTCGTGGACTCAAAAGGAGGGTTTTCACTCTCTCCCCCCCCCTATAATTTGCAATGATTGGTTTGGATGACGTGATCATCTTGATCATGGGATGAGAGACTTTCTTTTTCTTTTTTAATTATGTGTGATCTCGAGCCTTAAAGACCAGCTAAGGTTGTGGGTAGGAGGGCTTTGGGTCTACTGTTTGGGGCTAATTATCTTTGACCAATTTTTCTTGCAGGCAGAATTCCCCCTCCCCTAAAAAGATTTTTTTTTTTTTTTAAAGAAAAGACTTTCCTCACAGAGGCTTTAAAAAATACGTTGAGATCTCTTTCTTGCCTCTTATTTTGTCGAGACAGGGTTTCTCTGCCTAGCCTTGGGTGTCCTGGACTCTTTGTAGACCAGGCTGTCCAGAAACTCACAGCGATCCTCCTGCCTCTGCCTCCCAGAGTGCTGGGATTACAGGCCTGTGCGACTGCATCCGGCTCTAATGTTTATTTTATTTAATATTTATTTATTATTATGTATACAGTGCTCTGGCTGCATGTACACCTGCAGGCCAGAAGAAAGCATCAAGATCACATTATAGATGGTTGTGAGCCACCATGTGGTTGCTGGGAATTGAACTCAGGATCTCTGGAGGAGCAATCAGTGCTCTTAACCTCTGAGCCATCTCTCCAGTCCAATTTTTATTTTTATTACAGTGTGTTTTGTGTATTATGGGGGAATATGTGTGTCCTAGCGTGGGTGCAGATGTCAGAGGCCCACAGTTCGGCTTCTGTCCCCTCCTTCCTTCCACCTTTACACGTGTTCTGGCGCGGCTGGGATGGGGCGGGGCGCGGGCGGTCCTACTCAGATCGTCAAGCTTTGCGGCAAGTGCTTTCCCTCAGTGAGGCATCTCCCTGGCCCTTTACCTCCCTCTACCAAAGAATAAATTCCTATAGTCAGCGGATCCATGTCAACACCTGTTTTGTTCCATGGTCCTACTTGTTCCTTCTGGTTATGTCCCATGAATTACAAAGTCAGAAAGTAATTACCAATTCTAGCTCCTGTTTTTTTGTTTTGTTTTGTTTTGTTGTTGTTTTTTGGTTTTTTGAGACAGGGTTTCTCTGTGTGTCCTTGACTGTCCTGGACCTGTATTTTTTTTTTTTTTTAGATGGAATATAGATTTTTGTTAAACCCCTCCCTGCCTCTAAAATCCAACCAGAAATTTGACTGATGTTGTATTAAATGTGTTTTATTATTTTTATTTATTTATTATGTATACAGTGCTCTGGCTGCATGTACACCCGCAGGCCAGAAGAGGGCGCCAGATCTTATTATAGATGGTTGTGAGGCACCATGTAGTTGCTGGGAATTGAACTCAGGACCTCTGGAAGAGCAGCCAGTGCTCTTAACCACTGAGCCATCTCTCCAGCCCCCTTAAGTGTATTTTAAATCCCAGCACTTGGGAGGCAGAGACAGGTGAATCTCTGTGAGTTCGAGATCTGATCTACAGAGTGAGTTCCAGGACTGTTAACACAGAGAAATCTTGTCTTAAGAAAAAAATCTTAAAATGTGAGTCAGGTGTGGTGGCACACGCCTGTAATCCCAGCACTTGGGAGGCAGAGGCAGGCAGATCGCTGTGAGTTTGAGGCCAGCCTGGTCTACAAAGCAAGTCCAGGACATCCAAATCCAGGACAGAGAAACCCTGAAAAAAAAGAAAAACAAAACAATGTGTTTTAGTTGGAGAGAAGTTGTCGTTTTTACCCTAAGTTTAAAACAAAAAAGTAGATTTATTTTACATGGTTTGCTCACATGTATGTCTGTGCAGCACTTATGTGCCTGGAGCCCACAGAGGGTGCTGGATCCCCAGAACTGGAGTTACAAATAGTTGTGATCTGCCATGTGGATGCTGGGGATGGAACCTGGCTTCTCTAGCAAAAACAAATGCTTGTAACTGCTGAGCCATCTCCCTGGGCTTACCCTAAGTTTCTCAGGTTCATGAAGTCAAGCCAAGCGCAGAGCCTTGTGCCTGTAATCCTAGCCCTTGGGAGGCAGAAGCCCGAGGATTGCTGTAGATTCGGAGCTAGCTTGATCTGTATAGAGGGTTCTATCCAGGCAGGGCTACGTCAACAGGGCCTTGTGCTTGATGTCGTTGATGATGGTGGTGGTGGTGGTGGGCTGAGGATGTCATTCAGTTGAGTAGAGTGTTTAGCTGGCATGTCCAAAGCATTTTATCCTAGCATTGCACAAAGCCGGGCCTTGTGTGGCACATGCTTGTAATCCCAACATTTGGGGAGCGAAGGCAGAATCAGGAGAAGGTTATCTTCAGTTACCTGGAGTTCAAGGCCAGCTGGGATGCAAGAGATCCTGCTCAAAACAATGATGGTGCTGGTGAGGGTGCTAGCAATAACATTGCCAGTGTCAGGTCACTGAAGCCTGGCACTGTGTCTTAGTTTTGCAGGCACCCCCCCCCACACACACACACACATACACATGCCAGCATCTGTACAATTTTTTTTTCTCGAGATAGGGTTTCTCCATGTTAGCTTTGGCTGTCCTGGACTCCCATTGTAGACCAGGCTGGCCTCGAACTCACAGGGGCCTACCTGCCTCTGCCTCTGCCTCTGCTGGGATTAAAGGCATGCGCCACCATCACACGGCTGTACAATTTTTACAGTGGCTTCTGCCACTACTTTCCCATTGGCTATTGACCAAGGCACCTTCGTTTTGTAACCTGCTACCTCCCCAGCTCCCATTATTTCCGTCCCCAGTGACGTCATGTGCCTCTAGACGGCAAAAGAAGCTGCTGAATTGTCCCGGTGTCCTTGAGATCCAGCTCCTCTCTGCTCACCACACTTGTCAATGCCATGAATGGGTCAATGACTGGAAGATTCCAGTACATGAATTCATTTACCTCCCCCTGTCCCCAGGCTGGTAGTCCTCCAGGCAGCTCTTCCTTGTTTGACATGCCCACATACAGCCTCCTACAGAGGAGAGAGTCCCCCCCCCCCCGCCAGGCATCCAGCACAGCACGCCAAACACAGACTGCGGAGTGGGCCTGCCACCTGCCACGCCAGCTCAGAATTCCTGGGAACCAGCCCTGCTCAGCAGACGTCCAGATTGGGCAGGAGGTGGAGCAATTGTGAGGGCTCGTGTTTCTCACATGGCCTTCCCAGTGGCTGCTGCGCACCTGTGCCTCTTCCTAGAAACAAACATGGTGCGAGAAGAGCTAGAGGAAAAAGGCGAGGACAAGCTGCGTGGGCACTGCCGTGTGCCCTTCCCTCTCCTCTGGAGCAAGAATCCTTCTGACCTACAGGCCTCAGGTTGGTCATTTTTGCTGGACAGAACCGACTTGTGGGTGTCAGCCTCCCTACCTCACATGCCTTGTCATCACGTCCAGTCACACCCTCTGCTACCTTCCTAAGACTCAAGGGTCCTGTTGGAGGGTACAGCGGGGCGGGGGGGGGGGCGGGGGGGCCAGAGGTGGAGGGGGCGGGGGGGGCGGTAGTCCTTCCAGCTATGCTAATTGTTGCTGCATTGGTTCTCTACTCTAATTCACTCTATCACCAGATCCTGAAACTCAGGGGTTTTTATTATCCATCGCAGTTGGAGAAGCTGACGCGCCCAGAGGTGAAGTGGCCAGAGATTGGGATGTAGAGAAAGGAAGTACACCTGATGCTCTGCTCCATCCCTCACCTGGACAGCCATCCTCTCCCAGGCTCATGGGGAGCACCTCCCCAAACCTCTGAGAATACCTTTGTGTCCAGCCCTGTATGCTCAATTTTCTTAACCAATATATTTTATTAACAACTTAGTGACCGAGCATACGTCACTTATAACCCAACTAACCAAAACAATAGGAAATGAGGATTAATGGACACAATACCATAAGGATATCAGTTCCGAGGAATGATTCTCCTGGCACAATCTGCAGGATTTCTTCTGCTGGAACCTAGAGTAACCAGAACCCAGAACCTCAGTAGGAACCGGAGCCCCAAAGCCTTCCCTCGAGCGGTTCTCTCTAGGAGCATCTGGAAGTGCAGCGATGAACAGCCCAAACTATCCCAAGTCTCCAAAAAGCCCCATCTCCAGTTCTGGGCTCATTTATATATCTCCTCCCAGAGTCTGTTCATGGGATCTTTTCAGCTGGCAACAATCAAGCTCCCGGTCTTCTAGTGGATTAACCTCACCTGTTCTCTCACGAGACCGTTCCAATCCCGCACTTGGGATCCTAAAAAACAGGTTTATCTCTCCTTCACCAGTGGCTCCAGGAATCGTGTATTGCAGGGCATTTAGCACAATCCCATTTTGTAAAGGTAAGAGAGATGCCACAGAGTAAATTCACAGCTGTAGTGTTGCTCCGTGCATGGGAAGCCAACCCAAGGCTCTCAACCACTTCTGCAAAGTCTGGGCTTTACAATAATTTCACTATTGTGTTTAAGAAAAAAAAAAAAATCAGAATACTCAGCTGGCAGGAGAGATGCCATGGTCAAGAAGGTGGTTTTCCCAGCGTGGGCTCATCCATTGTGTGCTGACCTCGTCATTTTCCCAAGCATGGAAAACTCAACTGCATGACTTGTTGTGGTGGACTACAGTCACACTTTCCTCTGAAGGAAGAAAAAAAAGATAAGATAAGGAAGAAAGAATAAGAAAAATGGCTGGGCATGGTGGCGCATGCCTTTAATCCCAGCACTCGGGAGGCAGAGGCAGGCGGATCTCTGTGAGTTCAAGACCAGCCTGGTCTACAAAGTGAGTCCAGGACAGCCAAGGCTACACAGAGAAACCTTGTCTCAAAAAACAAAAAAAAAAAGAAAAAAAAATGACAAAAATCTAGTTGCAATCGTCTAGACAGACATTTTCTTTTCTTTTCTTTTTTCCTTTGGTTTTTCAAGACAGGGTTTCTTTGTGTATCCCTGGCAGTTCTGAATTCCCTTTGTAGATCAGGATGTCCTGGAATTCACAGGGATCCACCTGCCTCTGCCTCCCGAGAGCTGAGATTAAAGGTGTGCGCCACTACCACCTGGCAAGACAGACATTTTCAGACTGTACGCTGTGCCTATATTGATGGCGCCGGTCACCTCAGCTCCCATCCCTGCCTTCTCTGGTCCTCAGAGTATACTAACAGGTTGGCTAAGAGCAGCCACTCTGGGTGAGGGGTGTTGGGGCTGGTGTTTCCACTGCCTGGACTTCTGGTGTGGTTGCCATGGGAAATGGGGCTCAGTGAGCACTAGGTCTGCGCAACCTGCTCTGTCCTCGTGTCCACTCTCCAGACTAGATAAGTGAGACCCAGAAATGACATGTAGGTAAGTCTCAGGTGGTTTCCCAATTAACTGAAAATCCTTTCTCACTTGCTTCATTGTCCACCTACTTTTAGTCTCTGCTCCCACATTGCCATCTGTATCTGCTAACAACACACACAATCCCTAGCCAGGTGTGGTGGCGCACGCCTTTAATCCCAGCACTCAGGAGGCAGGCGGATCTCTGTGAGTTTGAGGCCAGCCTGGTCTACATAGTGAGTCCCAGGACAGCCACGGCTATACAGAGAAACCCTGTCTCAAAAAGCCAAAACCACGGCCGGGCATGGTGGCACACGCCTTTTATCCCAGCACTCAGGAGGCAAAGGCAGGCAGATCGCTGTGAGTTCGAGGCCAGCCTGGTCTACAAAGCGAGTCCAGGACAGCCAAGGCTAACACAGAGAGACCCTGTTTTGAAAAACCAAAAAAAATAAAACAAAACAAAACAAAAACAAGAAAAAAACCAAAACACAATCCCTGCCCCAGCCCTGCTCCTTGCTCATGACCATCAGACAGGGGCATGTTTACTGCCTTAGCTGTATCTAGCCCCTCCCTTTCCACTCAGCGATGAGCCCCTTCTAGGTAAGGACCATTCTCACTGCTTTGTCTCCGAGGTCTAGCGTATGCCTGCCAGGAACCACACATTCCGTGGGGGAAAATGAACAGTCTGCAATTCCTAGGACACTTCCGTAGTCTCAGCACATAGAAACGACCTGCAGACCTTCCCTGTCTTGGCTTCCTTGTAGGAAGTCCTAACTAGGTCCCTCTGGATGCAAAAGGCATGGTGCCCAACGGCATCTCTGAGTGAAAGGGACAGACAAGTACACTTGGAAGAGCCCTTGGTTTGAACTTCATCATTTGCCACTTTCTTCTTGCCCTGGGCCTGGCCACCACCATCCTTTTAGAGCCCTAGAATTTAAGACAATAGCTTTCTTTCTTTCTCTTTCTTTCTTTCTTTCTTTCTTTCTTTCTTTCTCAAGACAGAGCTTCTTTCAAACTCGCTCTGTAGACCAGGCTAGTCTTGAACTCACAGAGGTCTGCCGGCCTCTGCCTCCTCAGTGCTGGGATTAAAGGCGTCCCACCGCCCAGCAAGAACTTTCGATCTAAAGATGAGAGCCATGGGGGCGGCGCACAGTCAACCTCACACCCTCCTGGACTCTGAAGGCTGCAGAGCATCTGGAGTCATGCAAAGAGCTTTAGAAAAGGCCAATTTCAAAAGAAAAAGGTGGAGTCAAAGGAGAATGAGCAAAGAAACCACAATGTATACAATCCGCTAAGTGGAGTGAAAATAAAGCCACTGTAGACAGTCTTCAAAGGAGAAAAAAAAAAAAAGAGAGAGAGAGAGAGAGAGAGAGAGAGAGAGAGAGATGATTCAGAGGTTAAGAGTCTGACCTCTCTTCAAGAGGACCGGGCTCAATCCGTAGCACCCACATGCAGGTCATAGCTGTCTGTAACTTCAGTTCCAAGGGATCAGATACCCTCACACAGACATACATGCAGCCAAAACACCGATGTATGTAACATAAAAATAAACAATTAAAAAAAAAAAAAAAAAAGAGCTGGGCGGTGGTGGCACACGCCTTTAATCCCAGCATTCGGGAGACAGAGGCAGGTGAATCGCTGTGAGTTCAAGGCCAGCCTGGTCTACAATGCTAGTCCAGGACGGCCAAGGCTACACAGAAAAACCCTGTTTCGAAAAACGACAAAACAAAACAAAAAAACAAGAAAAAGAAAGAAAGAAGGAAGGAAAAACAAAACAAAAACAAAAAACAACTTTCGCGTCTCCCAGGCAGGACTTCCTAAGTACCAGGGCCTTTGCACGCATAGTTTGTTCTGCCAGGGTGTTCTCCCCTGTCTGCCCGAGGCCGGCCCTCCTTATCATTTAGTCCCCTTTCAAAGGTCACATCCTCAGAGAACCTTTGACTCCTTCCCACCAATGTGACTTTGTAGTCCCTGTTGGTTCTCTCCATTTCTCCCAGTACAAATGATTTCTGCATTTTTTCTCCCACCGCCTGTCAGATCTGATCTCTGAGTGTGGAGACCCTAGCTGTTCTGCCTAGCGTTGTGTCTGTAAGCTTAGGATGGGGCCTGGCTTATCGCGGCTTCCTGGTAATTCATTGAACTGGTGATGATCTTTCTTCTGTCTTTCATCTCGAAACAGAAACACGAAGATAGGAAGAAATATGATGCAGGTTGTTAATTAGTGCCAGAACCTAGAATAGAAAGCATCTAAGGTTAAGTGTACTAGGGCTGATTTTGGTCCGCTGACCGCAACCTTGAGGTTGCCAGATCTTTCTTTTAAGGCCTCAGTTTCTCTCCACCTGGAAATGACTGCTGGAATGAAGTAATCATGACTATCATATACTAGCACGTTTCTAGAGTTAGCATCCGTAACCATCACCAAAAATAATATCTTTGGTGTAGTATCTACATTCCAGAGACACAGGTAAATCGCACCGAAAGCCGCAGAAGGAGAAAACTACAACACCCAGGGATCTCCGCGCTGCGACTGCGCATGGTGACCAGTTCGCGAGCCCCGCGCGCCATCTAGCGGCGGCCTGGAGAAGCGATCCGCTCGGATCCCCGAGGGGCGGGGGACCCGCGGCGCACGCAGTCGGGATATTCGGCTGCAGCCGCGAAGCCGGGGGCCAAGAGCCGGAGCAGGAGCGGAGGCCGGGATCGCAGCCCGCCGGGCCCGCCGCAGCCATGGGCAACCGCGGCATGGAAGACCTCATCCCGCTGGTTAACCGGCTACAGGACGCCTTCTCCGCCATCGGCCAGAACGCGGACCTCGACCTGCCCCAGATCGCCGTGGTGGGCGGCCAGAGCGCCGGCAAGAGCTCGGTGCTGGAGAATTTCGTGGGCAGGTAGGAGCTGCACGGACTCCTGCGCCCCGGTTTCCCGGGTCCCCGCCCCGGGCTCCGACGGTCTGGGCGCTGCTCCGGCGGACCGAGCGCCCCCGCCCCCCACTCGAGTCCCGGGGTCCTCAGCGCCTCCGCCAGCCTACAGACATCGGTGGAGTCCCCCACTCACGCCCCCTCCTTCACCCCATCCTCCACAGGGCGACCCCGGCAGAGGACTGTCCTTGATGACCAATACCCACACCGAGGGGGCCCGCATTACTCAGCGCCTAGCTGGGAGCTGACAGCACCGGGAGGGCAGTGTCCCCTTCCTAGGCTCCGTGGAACCCGCTCTGCTCCCGTGGGAATTCCTGGTCGTGACAGGGGACGGCCCCCTCCCCCCCCCAGTCCCTAGGAAAGGACACAGCCCCATAGGCATCGGGGACCAGGCACAGCCTTCCCCCTCCCTCGCACACGCACACGCGCGCGCAGACACACACAAACACACACGCGCACACACACGCGCACACACACACACACACACCTCTGCGGCTCCCGCCGCCATCCGTGCGCAGCGCGGCGAAGGGGGAGGCGCGGGCTGCGGTGCGAGGAAGGGAAGGGGGGGCGGCTTGTGACCCTCTACGAAAGAGCAGCGGGCCCCTGGCTTCGCCGCCCCTTGGGAGGGGGCTGCTTGTCAGTGTACTCCCCTGGCTTGGCAGAAGGGTTGTGATGAAGAGAAAAGGCGGCAGAGGGCAGAGATGACTAAGTCCAGGAGGCAGGATGGCGCGGAGGTGGGGGTGGGGGTGCGCCATTGCAGAACCTAATCCTCCTCAGGCCTCTGATCCCACAAGGCGCTGGAAAGGCCAGGTGGCAGAGTTGGGGGCAGCCTTAGAGACAAAGGTCTTGGATTTAGGGACTCAGGTAGGGTCATGACACCCCCCCCCCCCCACCGCAGGCTCCCTTGGAGCAAGGGACGACTGAGGTGGCATTTCTGGTTCTTAGAACAAATCCTTCTATGAGCTCAGGTGCAGAATGGGGAGGGGTCTGCCAGGCCGAGAGAGGAGACAGGAGAACTGACCTTGACCCCTCACCTGCGTGGGGCTCTCTGTCTCATCTTTCTAGAAAGTCTTGCTTTCTTGCAATGACCTTCATGGCTGAGGAGATGATTGGCATGAGGGAGAGGGAAACAGTGGCCCCTCCTTCCAGAGGAAGAAGTGTTCAGTGGGGTGACAGCAGGGTCTAAGCCAGGTTCTCCTGAAAAACCTTGAGCAAGTTACCTTTCTCTAGCGAACCTCAGTATAGTACGGACAGACTGGCTGGTTGATGCCACATGTCCTGGGAAGCCACAGCAAACCCACCCTGGCATAGGAAGAGGACCTGAGTAGATCTATGTATTCGTGGGATGTGGCCATGCCATGCCACAGTGGAAGTGGCTGCGTCTGTCCTGTCAGCAGAGAGAAGCAGCTGTCTCTGGATCATGTGACCCCAGAGCTGCAGATACAGGCAAGAAACCATACAGATGAGCCCCTTCCCAGGGTTCAGCAGTCAGGGCTGTTGAGGGTCGGGGAATATGGCGCCCTGGCATGCAATGATTCCCAGCACACTTTCAGTGTGTAGACTGTGGTCCCATCTCCCGCCCACTGAGTGTTTGCCGGACCGCTGTGAGACAGACTGTGTGCTCTGATCAGGGGTGAAGACTGGAGAACTCCACAGAGCCCCTCCCATGCCTTGCCATAGCCCCGATGAAGCAGACACGGTGGTGTCCACCATATAGATGGCCAATTGAACTTAGATGCTTCTCTCAAGGTCACATATTGACCTGTTCGACTCCATCTTGATCCTACGTTGGTCACAGGGGACTGATTGTAGCTATCTGGGTTCCCTCCCATCTGTAGGATGGGGGACCCCAGAAGCTTACCCTGGCCTCCTAAAATGGTACACAAGCCATTCACTAAATCCATGGAAGAGAGTCGTTGAGAGTCTATTATCCTGGGAACCTATCTGTGGCGCTCCTGCCCTCTTGGAGTGCAGCAGGTCTGGGCAGAGAGACAGACACAGCTGTTTACCTGTCAATGGCAGAGCAGGGCCTGGACTCTGCCCTTTGTATCTCAGTGCCCTTGGCCTCAGTCCATCGGGCCAGGAGAATGCAGGTCTGGGGCAGAAGAGAAAGAGGACTGCTCCCAAATTAGAGGAGCAAGGGGGAAGCAGTGTTGACCCCTAAAAGCTCATGGAGAGGCCAGGGCTGGGAGGCTGGGGTGGGGTTAGATTCCAGCCAGCCCTACCTGTGCCCTCATGGATTCCCGACTGTTCTACCTAGCTCTGGGTCCCCAGACCCGTGAACATGGTAACAACAGCTCTTTCTCCTGGGGCTTCCAGAGCACCAATCCCCTGTGGAGAGGAAGTGGGAAACTCCCCAGAGGACACAGAGCTAATCCAGGCCAGCCAGGCTCCCAGGCATGGGGAAGACCCAGTGTCAGCTCTGCAATGGAGGTGACCCAGCAGCTGCCCAGGAGCCTTCTAGCATTTGTTTGAGTTTATGCTATTTCTTTTACTACCCTTTTACAGATGGGGGGACCAAAGCCAAGTCATTCAGGTGTATAGCCGTCATTCTTGGAGGGTCCATGCTGGTCACACTGCAGAGTCTTGGGTGAGGGCAGAGTTGTATATTCCAGAGAGAGGAACTGAGGTAACTGAAGGCCAGGTTCCCGGAGGGAGCAGGGCGACTTTCCACATAGAGGGCTTAGAAGAAGGTCACACCTAGGAGAACCAAACAATGCCAAACTGTGTGAGGAGCTGGAGGGGACCCCAGGCCAGGCAACCGCAAGTGCAAAGGGCCTGGGGCAGGAAAGAATCAGTTGAAAACACAAACAGGCACCACTATGGCTGGCATTTGCCCAGGTAGGAACAATGGGACAGGCATAGGTAGGGCCTCCATTGTGAGGAGATTGGCTTTGTTTTCATTCTCCTTAGAGGCTCCTGAGTGGTGTGTGTGTGTGTGTGTGTGTGTGTGTGTGTGTGTGTGTGTGTGTGTGTGTGTGTGTGTTTGTGACTTGAGATGATTCTGACAAGTGTGTGACAGGAAGGAAGCAAGAGACAGGACTGAGGAGGCTCCTCCAGGGATGTCAAAGACTGTGGCCTTAGGTCTGTCTGAAGCTGGGTCCCACTGGTGGACAGACAGAAGAGGGAGTGGGAGGGGCTGAGAAGGACTCAAAGGTGACTTCCAGGTCAGGGTAGATGCTGTCAGTGCAGTCAGGAGAGCCTGGGAGAACTGACCTTAGGGGCCGGTAGAGTAGTGGATAGGTTAAAGGCAGCATGGAGTCAGTCTTGTGCTTATTGGGCCAGAGATGTCTTAGATGGCTCCTGGTGGTGTTGGGGAGCTGTGGGGAGGGTACACAGGAAGTAAACATTTGGAAACCCTTGCAATAGACGTGGAATCTAGTCTTGTGACAGTAGATGAGCTCCCCGGGTAGCACAGCTGGAGGAGTGTCTGTGGACCCCATGACTCTCTAGTGTTTCCTGAACAGATGTGTCAGTGTGCTCCCTGCAGTATGCAGGGCCACCTATTTGCCCTCGCTCCCAGCATTCCTCGGTGTGGGGGGCCGGGTTAGAAACAGTGAGAGTGAGGCAACCACAACAGGCCCACGTGTGTTCTTCTCTATCCCTGGCTACCTGTTATTTTCACATCTGTAAAATGGGTACGGTAACTGCATGTCCTCCGTGAGACGTTGTTGAGGGCTGAGAAAACACAGGTGTAATAGAGATGTGTCTTCTTCCATCCAGGGTGGGGCCGGAGGGGGGGGAAGGGGGCAAGTAAGCTCCTGCCGGTAGCCCAACAGCCAGCCAGAGAGAGGCAGATGACAGCTCCCACAGCCTTGGCCTCCGTTGCCCCTCCTCACTTTCTCACGGGAGCCTGCCCACCCTCCAATGTTAAGCTCATATTCTCTCTAATCTCTTTTCTTAGTGTGACCATTTCTTCGAGTTGGAGACCGAAGTTGAAAAGAGTGAGGGGATGTAATGGACATCCCAGACAAGGGATCCCTAGCCTGGGGTGGACAGAGAAAGGGGACTTGTCCTGGGCTCACCCCAAGGAAGTGGCGTTAAGGCTGACCTAGATTAACACTAGGTAGGACAGAGAAGCTGGAAGAAAGGGAAGAGCCACAGCAGGTGTGGAGAGAATTTTCCAGAAGTGGCAGTCACTAACCCTTACCCCTCCACCCATGGTCTCCTCAGAGCACCCGTGGCCTTGTGTGGAGCTCACAGCGGGGGCTAGACTCTGCCAAAGGCCATCTCATCTCCCGCATCCCCTCCCGCAGTCCTGGTGGCCCAGAGAGCTAAGGATGAAAGGTGACCCTGGCAGACGAGCATTTGATCCCGGCGCCAGGAGAGTAGAGTTTCCTGGGCTTGGTTGGGGTCAGAGGGTGGGAACCCTGGCTCCTCAGGCGGTGAGTATCCAGGTAGGGCATCAGTGCAGAAAGACAGGTGTGGGCACAGTGTTGCCGGGCATGGGCAGGAGCAGAGCCAGAGGCCCACCTGCCATATGTCTAAGGATTGCTGTCATAAATCAGGCGAGGAACCGCTAAAGGCTGTACAGTCTGCCCTAGGCAAACCCACCTCAAGTGGGGATGGGTGTCCCCTCTCTCAGGTTCCCTGTCCCTTCTCATCCCATCCTGCATCACAAAGCTCTCTGCTTTCACGTGTGAACTCCTTAACTGTCATATTATCTATGGCTCCAGAAAAGATCTCTCTCATGGCAACCCCTAAAATGAGGGCCACTTTCCCCTGGACTCTGCAGACCTTTACCCATAGGAATAATGGCGCTGGAGGTCGGGTCCCCTCTTTCTCACGCCCTAAGGACAGCCCTGATTACCGTCTTTTTTGGGGTCGCGATAACCGGCGCTGGAAAGAGTGGACTGTCACCTCAGGCTTTCAGAACGGCCTTGAGAAGGTCGCGGTCCTGCCTGATGTCACACAGCAATCAGACCAAAGGCAGGAGAAGAACCAACAGGTCTCCCACTTCTAGGCCAGACATTCCCCTGTGCCCGTTCACATCCCACGCCCCGCCCCCACCCCCCCATTTGTGCAGCCCTGGCTCTGTCCTCCCTCTGGTGTCTCCGTGACTCTTACCCCTTCTGAGATAGAAGTCTGAGGACCAACCCAGCTTAGGAGGCTTGGGATTTCTACAGGCAATAAGGAACCGGCTTAATTAGTCTTAGAAAGTGCTTCGGGCAGATTCCTTTTGTTTTTTGTTTTGTTTGTTTTGTTTTTCCGAGACAGGGTTTCTCTGTGTAGCCTTGACTGTCCTGGACTCACTTTGTAGACCAGGCTGGCCTTGAACTCACAGCAATCCGCCTGCCTCTGCCTCCCAAGTGCTGGGTTTAAAGGTGTGTGCCACCACCGCCAGGCATTCAGGCATTCCTAAGTGGTAGAGGCCTAGTGCCCTGGACAACAGCACCAGGACCAGCTTCCCCAGCCAACACATCCAGAGTTTGGTCCCCAAGGCCCACAATGCCAGCCACGACAGCAGTCGCTTCCCTAGATCTGGTCTTGGCCTCCAGCAGGGATCTCTACAGCACTCCCCCCATCTAAAGCCCTCTGTGGACCCTGCCCCTCCCCTAAACTGAGCCCCAGGTCCCCAGTTGAGCCCCGGAGGCGTGTGCAGGTCTCCTGACTAGCTGGCAGTTCGCAGAGGTCATGGGTTAAGGTCTCTGACACAGTTTGTCTTCCTGCTCTTCGGCTCCCGTCTTCCTTACTGGCTCCGGCCTCCAAGTCTCATCAGCCAGCACCTCTGGATGTCCTCCCCATGCCCTGTCTCCTTGTCCTGGCTCGGTTCCATCTGCAGAGTGGGGCTCTGTTTCCCCTCAGAGCATACAAGAAAGGAAGCTGGGAGCATCTGGAGGCAGCAACTATTTAGCGCTTCACCTGCCCTTAGAGAGGCAGAGAGGCAACAACCAGAACGAGGAGGGAAATCACAGTAGGTGAGTCCCCAGCAAGCATGCAGAGCACAGAGGCAGAAGAGGGCTGGGTTTTGAGCGCCCCCTGTGGGCACCCGTGGTTAGGTCCTCCACAGTCGGCCTCTCAGGGCATCATCTTAAGGGCCCTAGAACGGAACCACTGAATCCCATTCCCCTGATGGGGAAACTGAGGCTCGGAGCAGGGACACACTTCTGGGAGTGAAGCCGGAGATTTCTCCGAAAGCTGCTGTGGCAGGAACACACCAGTCCAGAGACAGTACCAGGTGTCCTGGGAGATGTCCCTAGAGAGATTCCAGCTGAGAGTCATGTGACTTCTGCCCCGTGAGCCTCAATTTTTCTTCCCCCTGTGAGATGGGAAAGCTGAGCACCCTGACCTTAGCCAGCCATAAGAGCAGTCAGTCCATGTGGTAGAGAGTTTTTGTTGTTTTGTTTTGTTTTGTTTTGTTTTTTTCTGGACAGGGTTTCTCTGTGTAGTCCTGGCTGACCTGGACTCACTTTGTAGAACAGGCTAGCCTCGAACTCACAGAGATCCACCAGCCTCTGCCTTCCGAGTGCTAGGATTACAGGCGTGTGCCACCTTGCCCTGTGGATGATAAATTCTTAAACAGCCTTATTGCTGTGTGATTTATGCCCCATAAAACCCACCCGTTATAAGTGCACAATTCAATGATTTTTTTTTTAGTGTATTTACAGAGTTCTGCAACCATCATCATAAACTAATTTTAGAACATTTGCATCACCCCCCAAAAGAAATCTCAGGATGTGGCAGATTTCAGGGCTCCAGCAGAGGCTGGCCAACAGTCAGCAACCACTGGCATTAGAGATGCTTAGGGCGGCTGTCTCACCCCCACCCCCATCCCCCGCCCCAGGCCTCTGCATCCTGAGTGCTGGCGTCACAGGTGTGCACCACCACCGCCCAGCTAAAATCTTAATTCTTTAATTAGGTTGGTGGTGGGAAGGAAACTATTTCCATTTTGAAAATGTAACTTCCTAGTGTAATCAACACAAAGAGGGAAGGAGGAAGGGGAGGATTGAGGAAGAGAGGGAGGAAAAATAGAGAGAGGAAGGCTGCATGGATGGAAAGACAAAGAGAGGGAATGGGGGCGCCTAGGAAGGGTGAGCATTGCCGCGAGGGGTCCCACCCCATCATCGAGCATTGCTGTGGGGGGGAGCCCATCCCATCACCAAGCATTGCTGCGAGAGGTCCCAGCCCGTCACCAATTCACACCATGACCTTGTACAACAACTTTCTTTTTGTGATTTAGTGTCCCCTGCCGTCCTGTGAGCTGTAAGTGGGGACTGGGAGAGCTCCTCACCCAACCTTAGTTTGCTCAACAGGGTGTCTGAGTGCCCGCCCCGCGTTCACTCAGCCTGAGCTCTGGGATACAGAGGCAGGTCCCACCCACTCCCTCTGGGACCATTAGCATATGAAGGGAGGCCAAGGCTAGACTGCCCTGAAACGTTCAAACATCAGGTTGATATTTATAAGCGGCAGCATGTGGGCTGCCTCGGGCCTTCTGGGTCTCCTGGGGCCCTGGGAACAGAGAAGCACTTGTTGCCTGAGGTAGCCTCACCTACTCCCTGTGTGTTCCTTGGCTGACAAAATCTCTGTCCATCACTTCAGATCAATGCTTCGGAGGCCACCTTGGAGCATGGCCAGCCCTGCTCTTGCCACTTTCAGGAGCTCCATTTGTCCTTGAAATCCCTCTTGCTCTTCCAAACCACTCTTACTTACTCTCCTAGCCAGGCTGGAAACCCACCTCCTACCTCTCTCCCAGGAATGATCAGCCATGCACTATAATAGCTGTGGCTTGCCCAGCCTTTAAACTCCAGTAGACCCCAGAGGCATCCATTGCACTGGTGAGGAGAGATGGTCACTTGTCTACAGTCCAAAAGTGACAGCGTCAGACCTGTCTCCTGTCGGAGCCCAAGAAACAGAAGACAGACAAGTTAATTCTCATCATCATTTGCACCCAAGCAGGGCCCAGAAATCAGGACGCCTCGGGTTCTGGAGTAGGAAGGGGGGTGCCATGTGGGCACATTGGTGTGGTGCTTCTAGCCTCCCTGAGAAGGGGATGACAGTGCTGATTTAGTTAGGAAGTAGGTGGTGCTGGAGGGGTCCTGAGAGGCGTCTGTTTTGTCCCTTCTGTGTCTCAGGTTTGAAGGTGTCTCTGCAGATGGCGAGGCGAGGCCTCCCTGAGAAACCGCCATCTGCTCAAAATGAGTGGGAGAGCTGGCAGGCCACCAGCTGCCCTCCCATGCTGGGCTCTTCACCGGCCTCTGGTGCTAAGGAGCCCTGCACACTTTCCCCAGATACCTGCTCTGCCGTCCCTCTGCCTAAACAAGAGGTGCGATAGTGGCTCCGACTGGAGGTTGGATCAACGACACTGGCCCTTCACAGAGAGCCTAAGTGGGACAGGGTGTCCAGGTGGCATGAAAGAACCACAAAGCCATTCCTTCTGGTGTCTCTGGGGCACCTAGTCTATGTCAGGCTCTGTGTCTGCACATGGGGACTGACTGGTCCTGTCTGCTGTCTGCCCAGGTGTGAGGTTTCCTAGGTTGCTCCCATTCAGCCCCTCCCCCCACTGCTGTGTGTCCTCGCACATCCTTGCCCTCCCTGTCCCACCTTCAGGACAGTGGTGGGACAGTGGAGTGCTCTCTGCTCCCGTTTGCCTTCTTTTCCTCTTGCCTTTCATGAGGACTTGGTGCCCAGAGTCATTGAGGCAGAGGTTTCTGTGAGGTTTCAGATCTCTTGCTGAAATTTGGGGGGTCCCCCCTCGAGGAGGCTGTAATGAGAGACCCTCCTGTGGTCTCCGTGCCCTGGGCATGGGCTCAGTCTTTCAGCTGAGAGGCCCTACAAACCCTTTAAAAACCATGTATGTGGCCAGATGTGGTGGTGCACGCCTTTAATCCCAGCATTCAAGAGGCAGAGGCAGGCGGAACTCTGTGAGTTCGAGACCAGCCTCGTCTATAAAGTGAGTCCAGGACAGCCAGGGCTACACAGAGAAACCATATCTTGAAAATCCAAAAATAAAAAAATAAAATAAAATAAAGCCAGGTGGCCGGGTGTGGTGGCGCATGCCTTTAATCCCAGCACTCGGGAGGCAGAGGCAGGAGGATCGCTGTGAGTTCGAGGCCAGCCTGGTCTACAAAGCCAGTCCAGGATAGTGAAGGCTACACAGAGAAACCTTGCCTCAACAAAACAAAACAAAATAAATAAAATAAAATAAAAACCATGTGTGATGTCCCACAGTAGCTGAGCACGTACTGACTCTTGAGTGAAGGAATGAGTCCAAGGGCACCAGGCAAGGGAAAGGCAGGGGTTGTATTTGAACCCACAGCCTCTACCTGGCACTGTCTCTTAACCACTGAGACAAGCAAGTGAAAGGAAGCATGCCAACCACGCAGGATCTTGTTGAACTGGTGGCCTAGCCTTGAAGATTTGAACCCAGCACTTTGAGGAACCAGGACTTTTAACAAGCGGCTGAGTGGATTCTGACACAGGCCGAGTGGGACTCATTTAGAAAGCCTGGGCTCCTGACATCTACCTGGCCCTCTGAGAGCTTGGTCTTAGCTTCTGAGGTGGCCTATAGGGTTCAGCTCTGAGGTGGCAGAGACTTGGGCTACCCCCTAAGCAGCCCTCAACCTCCTCAGGTGGGCCTTGGGATCCCCACGCTCTCCAGAGCCTGCCACCCATCTGCTCACAGGGAGGCCTCTCAAGGAGTAACTTTAGGGAAAGTCCACATCTCTGCATGGGGAGGGATTTCTATGGGGAGTCCATCCTTTTCAGCCCCTCCTGCAGTTTCCACAGTAACTGCTGTTGCCATGGTTTTGCTTGGCAAGCAGCTGGTGAGGAAGAGGGTGGACCCGAGGCCCCTACACCCACCAAAGCCACCAAAGCAAGAAAACAAATGTGCTATCTCCACAAGTCTGGAGTCCCCAAACAGAGGGGTGACCCTCCCGGAGGGAGTCACTGAGTAAAGGCTGGGCCGATGAGGCAGGAAGTCCCCTGGACTGGGACTCCCTCCCTTCCTGGCCCGCTCTGTCCTACCACAGGCTTCGCTGTGTGATCTGTTTACTTGCCTGTCTCCACCGCACTGTGAGCGCCTCGCCTCGGGTGGGGAGCTGGGTGACTCATCTTCTATCCCCACGGCCCAGCACAGGGCCTGGCACAGAGCAGAGTCAATTCAATTATATAAAAAGCTAAGTCTGGCTCCTTGGGTTTGGGGGGTGGGGTGGCACAGCGGGAAGGAGGACGCTTCTAGCCTCTAGGGGTCCAACAGCCACTTGAGTTCGAATGCCAGACCTGGGGCTGGACTGTGGAGCCCAATGGTAGAGTCTAGCCCAATGTCACACACCCTAGCAGATAGGAAGGGCTGGTTTTGAAGTCCAGCCCTGAGGAACAAAAGAAACAACACTAAGACCCAAGGCACACCAGAATCCAAATGAATAAAACCAAACTCATGTGAAGCACAGCTCTGCTGTGTGACCTTGAGTGAGTGAGTCACTTCCCCCCTCTGAGTCTCCATTGCCTCATCCATAAAGTGAGAGTCTCGTTGGATGACTTAGGGGTTCCTTAGAAAGCATTGAGCATCTCATGCCCTGGGCTGGGCACAGTATACAGTGGTGGGCGGAAAGTGCCTACCCCGCCCCTTTGCAGACTAGCAGAGCAAGAAGGAAATGCATTTGCCTGGTACCCACACAAGAGTAATGATTGCCAAATGTCCCTCCCCTTCCCCAGGATAGTGGCCCACTGACCCCCAGCAGCCTCTGCTTTTCTAGAGGTGGCACAGGAGAAGGCCCCAAGAGGCCCCTGAGCCTGTCTGTTCTCCCTGAACCCTCTGCCCCTGAGCCTGGGGTGCAGGAAGTATTGGGAGCTGTGTCTGGGTCTCCCCTGGGTCTCTCCCAGGAGATGGCTGGCGGCATCAGTATGGTCCCTCAGGCTCTGGTCTGCTTCCTCATTTCCTGGGTTCTGGGGGACCCCGTTGCTGCTAATTCTGACAGCCTGCTTCCTTGGGAGGCCTCCACCCTCTAGCTAGCCTGTGGAAGAGGCATGGGTGGGGGAATTGAGAACAGCTGACCAACAGAGATTCGGCCAAAAGGTCAGCCGAAGGGACATGAGTGGGAGCAAATGTTGGGTATGGACTGTCAGGTCTCAGGACAAGGAAGACTTTGGGGCCCCCTGTGCAGGCCTATAGAAGGGGCTAAGTCCACAGGGCCTGGAGGTCAGGAGCTTTTACAGAGTCTCCTCCAGGGTCTAGGCCAGGGTCTCATCCGCTATGTCATGCTGCCCAAACATCCCCGGGGATGTTTCTCCATCTATAAAGTGGGGACAGTAATCGCGTCCTCCTCCCGGGGCTACTTTTTGGAGCCCATGAGCTGCTGCCCACAAAGCAGCTGGCATGGAGTAGGCACAGGAGAAGGCTGAGTTCTGTTCCCCTGCCTCCTCCTGGCTGCGTCTGCCTCGGCTTCAACTCTAGCCAGATGGAGGCTGGGAAAGAGGGACTGAGGCGCTCCCTGCCCAGAGGGGCGGAGAGGAGGGCAGTTCTGCTCTGCTGAGCTCTAACTGGCTACCAGTCACTTGGGCTACCCTGTGCTACATTCTCTCCTGGGCAGAATAACAGTGGTTGGCGGGGGGGGGGGGGGGGGGTAGCACTGGCTGCTCTTCCAGAGGTCCTGAGTTCAATTCCCGGCACCCACATGGCAGCTCACAATTGTCTATAACTCCAGTTCCAGGGGACCCAACATGCTCACACAGACATACATGTAGACAAAACGCCAATGCAAATAAAATAAATAAGTTATTTTAAAAAACAAAACAAAAACCTGTGGCTGGGGATTTTCTGTTGGCTCAGAATCAACACGGTATATAGTTGGACACCTGAGGAGTTGCTGGTCTAGCCCCTTGGTGGCCTGGAGCACTGACTGACTCAGGGGACCCCCCTCCACTTAGGGACTTAATGTTCTCTGTAAGACGCTGTGGGGCCTGCCTGCCCTTTGAGGGGATTTTGTGTCACCTAATAGCAAGACAGGTACTCCCTGGGTGGGAAGGCAGCTGCCCTGAGACTTGACCCTCTTCCGATCCCCAACTCATTACAGGGACTTCTTGCCCCGAGGATCTGGCATCGTCACCCGGCGTCCCCTGGTCCTGCAGCTGGTTAATTCTACCACAGGTTTGTGTCTTCTGTGTCCTCCGTCAGCAGCCAGGCGTGGTCTCTCCCCAAGGTGTGAAGGCCAGCCTTACCTACTGAAGCGGTTTGCAGAGTGACTTTAAGCAAGGTCCTCCTCCCCTCCTTGGGGCTCGATCTAGACAGTGGGTATAAAGCGACAAGGATCGCTGTGTTTGGAGGTAAAGGTTGGATTAGGGGAGACCGGCGCCACTAGGTGGGCTCCCTAGGTCTGATGCCTCCTCCCCTTCCCCTGCCGGCTTTTGGAGCAGAATATGCCGAGTTTCTGCACTGCAAGGGGAAAAAATTCACCGACTTCGAAGAGGTGCGCCTGGAGATCGAGGCTGAGACCGACCGGGTAACCGGCACCAACAAGGGCATTTCGCCAGTGCCCATCAACCTGCGCGTCTACTCGCCCCACGGTGAGTAGACCTGGTCCCGCCCCCTTCTTCTGAACTCTTTGTCCAGCCACGACCCCTGAGTCAGTTTTCTGGCCCCACATTTCTCATACTTGTTGAGCGCTGTGGTCCTTCAGGTCCACCTGCCTAACCCCTCCCACTCTTGGCGATGCTCGCCAGTAGATGCCCTTTAAGTCGGACCCAGTTCTTTAACCCCGCCCACTCGACCACGCCCCACCGTGAGCCCGCCCTCTTTGCCTCTCTGTCCAGTGCTGAACTTGACTCTAGTGGACCTGCCTGGAATGACCAAAGTCCCCGTTGGGGACCAACCTCCTGACATCGAGTTCCAGATCCGGGACATGCTTATGCAGTTCGTCACTAAGGAGAACTGCCTTATCCTGGCTGTGTCCCCTGCCAACTCGGACCTGGCCAACTCTGATGCCCTCAAGATCGCGAAGGAGGTGGACCCCCAGGGTAGGTTCCTGCCTGGCAGCTGATGCACAAGCCGCAGCAGTAGTCTAGTTTTAGTGTAGGGGTCTCTCTGGAGAGACTAAGTAGAACCTTCAGAGTCATTTCAGCTGGGTGTAGTGGAACCTCACCTTAAAAGGTAGAAGGTTCAGGAATTGAGGCCAGTACTAGCTACATGACAAGTTGGAGGACAGCCTGGGTTTACATGAGATCCTGTCTCAAAAAGCTAAAAAGAAGCCTTCAAGGTGTCTCTGTGGGAAAGGTCCTTGTTGCCAATGATGCCATGAGTTTGAGTCCTGGAATCCATGTGGACAAAGGGGAGAACTGACCCCTGACCCCTGCACGTTGTCTTCTGACGCCCACCTGTTTGTGGTTGCATGGGCACACCCACATTCATACATAAGTAAATAAGCAAATATGATATTTAAAGCCCCACCCCAAAGAAACATTTTAGCCAGGTTGGGGATGTAACTCAGGGCTAGGGTTCTTACATATAGCATCGTGTGTTAAAACATCATTTTGGCCCAACATGGTGGCGCACACCTTTAATCCCAGCACTCAGGAGGCAGAAGCAGGTGGATCACTGTGAGTTTGAGGCCAGCCTGGTCTACAAAGTGAGTCCAGGACAGCCAAGGCTACACAAAGAAACCCTGTCTCGAAAAACCAAAACCAAAACCAAAACAAAAAACAACAACAGACATCACTTTGGCCAGGTGTGGTGGCGCATGCCTTTAATCACAGCACTTGGGAGGTGAAGGCAAGCACATCTCAGAGTTCAAGGCCAGCCTGGTTTTCAGAGTGAGTTCCAGGACATCCAGGGCTATACAGAGAAACCCTGTCTCAAAAACAAAACAAAACAAAACAAAAAAACTATAAAACATGATTTTGGAGCTGGGCGTGGTGGCGCATGTCTTTAATCCCAGCACTCGGGGTAGGGGGCCAGAGGCAGGTAGATGGCTGTGAGTTCGAGGCCAGCCTGGTCTACAAAGCGAGTCCAAGATAGCCAAGGCCACACAGTGAAGCTTTGTCTAGAAAAAAACAAAAACTAAACAACAACAACAACAACGAACCCATGATTTTGGCACCAGTATAGTAGCGCACAGTCAGGCTCCCATCTCTCAGGAGATGGAAGCACAAAGATTATGAATTCAAGGTCAGGCCAGGCTATATCTCTCAAATTTTTTACAAAATAATTTAAAAGTTATTTTGTTAGTGTGGATGTTTTGCTGGCATGATGTCACTTGCCTGAGGAGAGTCCAGAAGATAGCATTGGATCCCTTGAAACTGTTACAGGCAGTTGTGAGCTGCCATGTGGTTGCTGGGAACTAAACTGGGATCTTCTGGAAGAGCAGCCAGTGCTCTTAACCACAGAGCCATCTCTCCAGCCCTTATATGTGTCAAGCTTGAAGCCAGCCTGAGCTTCCTAGGCAGAACCTCTCACAAAGAAATGGCAGGAAAACAATTGTTTTGGCTACTTTGGATCATGAAAGAGGAGCAGCTGAGTGGGGTGAGGGAGTGGACAGAGGATGAAGGAATAACGTGGAAGATTCGAGATTGCATGAACCCGCCCCCCCCCCCCCCCGTCCCCGAGTGAGGGCTGGAACTGCCGTGACAGTTCTCCCATGGTCACTTCCCAGGTCAGCGCACCATTGGCGTCATCACCAAGCTGGACCTGATGGACGAGGGCACCGACGCCCGGGACGTGTTGGAGAACAAGCTGCTCCCTCTGCGCAGAGGTAGGCAGACACTGCCCCGCCTTCTCATCCCCCTTGCCGGGAAGGCTGGCTGCCCCTGACCTCGGCCCCGGTCCACAGGCTACATTGGCGTGGTGAACCGGAGCCAGAAGGACATAGATGGCAAAAAGGACATCACAGCCGCCTTGGCTGCGGAACGCAAATTCTTCCTTTCCCACCCGTCCTACCGCCACTTGGCTGACCGCATGGGCACACCCTACCTGCAGAAGGTCCTCAACCAGGTAGGGAAGCAGGCCAGGCC
Source organism: Acomys russatus (assembly GCF_903995435.1). NCBI lineage: Eukaryota > Metazoa > Chordata > Mammalia > Rodentia > Muridae > Acomys > Acomys russatus. The sequence continues at coordinate 50,997,994 of NC_067160.1, forward strand.
AGGGCCTGGGATGTGGAGAGTAATTTCAAGTACATCTTTTCTTGTGTGTGTGTGTGTGTGTGTGTAGTTTAAGTTTTTTTTTTAAAGATTTATTTGTTATGTATACAGTATGCATCAGATCACATTATAGATGGTTGTGAGCCGCCATGTGGTCGCTGGGAATTGAACTCAGGACCTCTGGAAGAGCAGTCAGTGCTCTTAGCCACTGAGCCATCTCTCCAGCCCCCTTAAGTTTTATTTTACTTGATATGTGTGGCTGCTTTGTCTGTGTCTGGTGCCCAAAGAAGTCAGAGAAGGGCGGGCATCAGATCCTGGAGCTGGAGTTAGAGATGGTTGCGAGATGCCATGTGGGCGCTGGGAGTTGAACCCAGGCCGTCCGGAAGCGCAGTCGATGCTCTTAACTGCTGAGCCACCTCTCCAGCCCAGTTTCTCAGTACATCTTAAGGGGGTGACTGACAGAGATTAGCGTCCACTAATAGAGAACAACCTAGACCCAGAGAAGGGAAGCCATTTGTCTCACGGGGAGTGAGTGACAAGGATCTTGCTGATCGTTTCGGTGTGGGACCTGGAAAGGGCTCCCCAGGACTCCCCAGCATGTACAGACGACCAGGATTCTGTGCGGGTGGCGGCACTGACTAGTGGTGACTGCAATGTATTCGGCTGGACATCTTGGTCCTTTTGTCATGATCCAGAGAGGCTGACCCAGAATCCACAAACATTGCTGAAGCTTCCCTGGCATGGTCCCTCCTCTAGGGTGTGGCGTCACAGGCAGTCGAGACCGCCTGAGATCTGGGTTCCAATCCCACCTTCATCACTCACCACCCCCGGGACACTAACTCCCTGACCCACCACTACCTCTAAAAAGAGAATGGTGGTGGCCAGACCCTGTTTCATAGTGCCCCCATGACAGCTCGGGGAGGTAAGGTGTATGGGAACCCAGCCGACTTAAGAACTTGAACTTGAGAGTTTCCTTTAGGTCACTGGAGCCAGAGGATGCAAGGAAGGGTGTCCGCCAGCCTTCCCTGACTAAATGCTTTTGGGTTCTGGTACCTAGAAATACTCAATTGCTCAGTTAGGCAGCATCGAGTATGGGTCCAGATTCCCGCCTTCTGTCAGAAACTGAGTTACAACAGATTAATTCTGATAGCTCATCTCTGTGAGCACCTGGGGAGCTCTAGGCCTGCCAACTGCAGCACTCGGTCTCAGCCTAGGGTTTGTGTCCCCCTTTAGGAGTTAACTGACCTTTTCAGAGGGGTTGCACATCAGATATCCTGCATAGGAGATTTGGAGGGGAGGTTGGTTTTTCTTTCTTTCTTTTTTCTTTGTTGTTGTTGTTGTTGGTTTTCAAGACAGGGTTTCTCTGTGTAGCCTTGGCTGTCCAGGACTCACTCTGTAGACCAGGCTCGCCTCAAACTCACAGCGATCCACCTGCCTTTGCCTCCCGAATGGGGGCGTTAGTTTTTCAAGACAGGGTTTCTCTGTGTAGCCTTGGCTGTCCTGGATGTACTCTGTAGACCAGGCTGGCCTCGAACTCACAGAGCTCCACCTGCCTCTGCCTCCCGAGTGCTGGGATTAAAGGCGTGCGCCACCACCGCCTCCTCGGCTCTGCATAGGAGATAAATAGCAAAATTACAACTGTGAAGTAGCAACAGAAATAATCTTGTGGTTGGGGACATCACAGCATGAGGAACTGTATTAAAGGGTCACAGTGTTAGGGAGGTTGAGAACCACTGCAGCATCCGGCCTGGTCCTCCACAGCTCTGTGCCTCTCACCCCATCCATCTCTTGCTCAGCCTGGCCCAGTGGGCATCTAGGGTTATGACTTTGGCTTTAACCTTCTCCTTACCCGCCACGCCCAGCAACTGACCAACCATATCCGGGACACACTGCCGGGGCTTCGGAACAAACTGCAGAGCCAGCTGCTGTCCATCGAGAAAGAGGTGGATGAATACAAGAACTTCCGACCGGATGACCCAGCGCGCAAGACCAAGGCCCTGCTGCAGTAAGGCTCCTTCTGGCCCCAGTCTCTAGGGCTGAACTACTCTAGCCCCTCCCACCCTCCAGGGCCCAGGGTTCCCTCCTCTCTGCTTCCTCAGGCCACGCCCCTCTCCCACACAGGATGGTCCAGCAGTTTGCAGTGGACTTCGAGAAGCGCATCGAGGGTTCCGGAGACCAGATCGACACTTACGAACTGTCAGGTGGAGCCCGCATTAACCGGATCTTCCATGAACGCTTCCCTTTTGAGCTGGTTAAGGTAGGGAGCCGTAGTTCCAGGCAGGAGGGAGGGCACCCCCCAACCCCCGCCTCTACCTCCTGGTGGCTGGGCTGACCCTGACCAGCCTTCGGTCTGTCCTCCACAGATGGAGTTTGATGAGAAGGAACTCCGAAGGGAGATCAGCTACGCCATCAAGAACATTCATGGCATCAGGCATGTACTGGGACCAGGGCGGGGGGCCGCACACCGTTAGGCAAGGGGCACAGGGCTTGAGGGAGCCTCCACCAGGAAGGGCCTGAGAGTCCTGGTCTTCAGTCCCCCTCAACCTCAACTTTCTGCCTCCTAGCTTAACAGGCTCCAGCTAAGGGATGTAGCTGGGAGGCCTGGGCTACCCCCAGCCTGCAATCCTCTGGTCTCCTTGGCAGCCTCGGGGAGTATGTGCCTGGATGGACGCACTCTCTCTATAGGGCTGGGGACCCCCTCTCTCGAGGGTGCAACAACTCTGCCCAGTGCCACCCAGGTAGCTGAGCAAAGGGTAGGGTCACTGGCTAGGGCCTGGGGCATAGCACCCAGATGCTTTCTATACACATCACTTTATGGTTGGGGGCAGAGGTTCAACTTCCCAGAGCTTCCCAGACTCCCTTTAACCCAGCCTCACCCACTCTACCCACTCTTTGGTGCAGAAAGGAGGGCTAGGAGACAGCTCCCCCCCCCCCCCCCGGTGCTTAGATTCCTCCCTCTCAGGGACCCAGACCCTGAAGAGCACTAAGCTCATCTGCCACCTCTGTAAACAAGACAGCGGAGCCCAGTGCCCCTGTAGGCTCGGCATGAAATTTACAATCTGATAACTGCATTGGCCAAGACGGTGGTCGGTCGTGATGATGATGATGATAGCTCAGTTCCCAGACCGGCTCTTAAGGAGGCCTCAGTTTTGTAATTTCCGGAGTTTGGGGACATAGACCCTTTTGCAGCAACACAAGAGGAAGCAACAGTGGACACTCAAGCAGAACTGTCTGCCCTAAGGATCATTAATGGAGAGCCTCTCATTAGAACTGCCCCCCCCACCCCAACCCATTGACTGGATGGGGACACTGAGGCTCAGAAAGGGTAGTGGGAGGACTCCCCCCCCCCCCGTCCCTGCCCCTGCCCCCCACCCCCACAGGCCAGGGCCAGCCTGTGACACTGTGCCCTTCTCCTGCTTCGGGCGTTCAGAACGGGGCTGTTCACCCCGGACATGGCCTTTGAAACCATTGTGAAAAAGCAGGTGACGAAGATTCGAGAGCCGTGTCTCAAGTGTGTGGACATGGTTATCTCGGAGCTAATCAGCACCGTTAGGCAGTGCACTAAGAAGGTAACAGGCAGCCCTCAGCCAGCCCCCCACCTCAGCCCCGCCCCCCTCAGCCCCATCCCCAGCCCCTCCCTGCACTGCTCAGCCAGTTGCTCCTTCCCCACATATCCCACGCCTCCTGCCTCCTCGGTAGCATGCACAGGCCTCAGCGGGGTGGGGAAGGCAAGGCGACCATGATGCATCCGGACAGGGGAGCCCTCTGAGGGGGGCCTCACCCACACCTTGATCCCCAGAGATCTCCCCTGGCTCAGAAAGAACGGTGTTTAAGGGAGCCCTGGGCCCCTGCCTTGCCCACAGGAGTGGGGTAATTCTCCAGGGCTCTAGGAGGGTCTTGGGGAAGCCAAAGCCTGGGGAATTGTGAGGGGCAAGACCTTCTGGGGTGCTGTGCAGCCAGAGGGGGTACAGCGGGGGCCCAGGACTGGCAGGCACCACATCTCCTTCATCCTCTCCATCTTTCCACTCTCTTTTGGGGACTGTCACTCAGCTACTCACCCCACCTTTTCTTTTCCACATTCAGCTTTCCAGGGACAGAACTTGTCTCCTGCCAGGCAGTCAGCCTCTCAGAACTGCCCAGGAAGGCAGGACTTGGAGGATGATGCTCATTTCTCACGGGGGGTGGGGTGGGGTTGGGTGTCGTGGGGGTGGAAACTGAGGCTCAAGGCCTTGAGTAACTTACCCCGGCGGCCATATCTGGGCAGAGCTGTTGCTGGAAGCTGAGGCTGTGGACTCTAAGTCCAGCGCTCATTGACTCAACCCAGGCCTCCCTTCCTTCCCACCGCTGCCTTGGCCTCTCTCAATCACCGGCCCTCTTTCTGTCTTTCCTGTTCTCTTGCTTCTGTCTTTTGGAGCTGAGTTTCCTACAGGCCCGTTAGGAGAAGAGGCAGGGGATGCCCCTTGAGGAGGAAGGGAGGAGCAGGGGTGGACACGGGGAGGTCAGATCGGGAGGGTCTGGCTGCTGTATCACAGACTGTGCACGCACGGGTGCACTGGGCAGCTGAGCACCTTAGCAGAGGTAGCTCAGTGGGGCCGGCTTTGGAGTCAGACTAAAGCAATTAAAAAACATTCAGAAGCCGAGATTTGCACAAGATGTATGGCCATGTCCTGGGGGGGTCAGGCCCTTAGGAGGACCCAAGGGACACCAGAAAAGAGCAGGCTTGGTCTTGGTATTGTTGAGGTGTGTGGTTTCTAGAGGGCATCCCTAGGGTGGCGAATCTGAGCTGGGAAAGGCTCTCTCAGAACAAGGGTTTGGTCCTTTACACCTTTGGCCATACCCCCAGAGCCCTGGGGGCGGGGGTGCTTGTTGGCACCTGGCAGGTGCCACCCTGGGAGAGGTGGGGGAGGGGGCCGGGTCCCATGCTCACGTTGTCTTCTGTTCTCTCTCTCTCTCTCTCTCTCTCTCTCTCTCTCTCTCTCTCTCTCTCTCTTTCTCTCTCTCTCTCTTTGTTGGTGTCTCTCTCTCTCTCTCTCTCTCTCTTCCCTCCCCATGCCTGTACCATCCTCACCCACCCTTGAGCCTGGCCGCTTGGCTTCCATTCCCATCCTCGCCCCCTCTGCCCACCTGGCTGCTCCCCATCCCGCCCCCTAACCCCCCTCCTCCTCGGGTGCAGGACGGGCCTCTTCACACCTGACCTCGCTTTTGAAGCCACAGTGAAAAAGCAAGTGCAGAAGCTCAAAGAGCCCAGTATCAAGTGTGTGGACATGGTAGTCAGTGAGCTCACGTCCACCATCAGAAAGTGTAGCGAAAAGGTACGGCGGCCGCCTGGGAGGGGCTGGGCCCCCGCCGTCACCCCTTCCCGGTGGCTACGACTTCCCGTGGGCAGAATCATCTGCCAAGCAGATGGTATGGCCTCTTGGATTCCCATTGGGACTCAGGCAGTCACTGGCTTGAGATTTCCCACCGTCTCATCATAATCCTGGGACTACTTTCACTGTCTGCCCCTTGTCCCTCCCAGAAGGGCTATAATCCCACCCCACGTCTCTCCTTTCCAGCGGTAAGGATGACTGTAGAGTGACAACCACAGTGATGGCAGAGAGTGGCGGCTGTTTATTGCCAACTACTATGTGCCCCAGTGGGCTGAGTGCTGGCCTCGCTCTCGGACTTAATTCTCTCAACATTTCTTAAGTGGGTAGCATCATTATCCTTGCTTTACAGGTGACCAAACAGATCTAAGGAAAAGCAGGGTGCGAGTCAGATTTAGGAAGAGATTCCAGGGAGTCAGGGCCTCTTGAGATAGGCGAGCCATCCCAGGACCTCAAAACCAATTTGTCCTAAGGCATCTTGGATCGCTCAGTGGCAGCAGTCTGCATGAGTCAGACATGGGCAGCCTCTTCTGGGGTGTCTGTGACCTTTTTCATGTCTTTTTTCCTATCTGTGCACTTTGGGCCATTTTGAGGATTTCTAGCCAGGTCTCCCAAAGTAGTGCTTGCTTTCAGCATGCAAAAGGGGACCCATTGGCAGTGGAGGCTTTGCAGGAAGGAATTCCCATTCTGTCCCTGCCCCCAGCAGCGGACTGAGCCAGGCTCAGAACTGAAGCCAGCCTAGCCTGAATCTGAAAATGTTCCTCAAGCTGAGGTATAAGTGCAGGGCACACAACTGCATTAACTTCAGGTTTTTCGTTAGCGTCACCCACTTCTTGTCTCTGGGCCCTGTGCTGTACAGGCCCTGTTCTGGGTGCAGAGGCTGGTCCATGGGCCGCTGTCTATTGGGCTCAATCCACAGCATAAGGTTGCCAGGTCCACATAAGGTCTGTGTACCCAGAGTCCTACCGATGGGCACGTAGTGTGCCCCAGTTCTTACTTTGTTGTTGTTGTTGTTTGTTTCTCCTCTCCTCTCTGGCCTTCCCCTCTCACTCCCCCCCCCTTTTATTTATTTGTTTTTGGTTTTTTGTTTGTTTGTTTTGTTTTGAGACATAGCCTCACTCTCTTGCCCAGGCTGGCATAGAATTCACAATGTAGCCCAGGCTAACTTAGACTCCATGGCAGGCCTTCTGTCACAGCCTCCTGCGTGCTAGGAATAAAAGCATAGGCCCCTACACCCGCCTTTAGAAGCTTCTACACTTCCAGGCTGCCCAAGTGGCTTAGTGAGTAAAGCACTCGCTGCGCATGTGTGCCCCCAACACATACCATGTATACACACACACGCACACACACACACACACACACACACACGCACACACACACACAGAGTTAAGAAAAAAAAATAACCAATTTCAAAAACTTTCCTATTTCTACAGAATAATTAATTGGCTTGTGTATTTTAACCATGTGGACACTGAATCCATACATTGCTTTTCTTGTTCTCCACACTCGGGGTAGAATTGTTACCTAGCCTATATAAACATTTTTTTTCTCTGAGACAGGGTTTCTCTGAGTAGCTCTGGCTGTCCTAGAACTCACTCTGAGGATCAGGTTGACCTTGAACTCATAGAGCCCTTGCCTCTGCCTCCCTGAGATTAAAGTCGTGCACCACCCACTACCTGGCGCCACTAAATAGATTTGCTTGACCATTTCCCCGTTGTTGAACATTTAATCTATATATATATATATATATATATATATATATATATATATATATATATATATATATATATAAAAATAAAAGCAGGGGCATGCCTTTAATCCCAGCACTCGGGAGGCAGAGGCAGGAGAATCTCTGTTAGTTCAAGGCTGCCAGCCTGGTCTACAAAGTGCATTCAGGACAGCTAGGACTGTTACACACAGAAACCCTGTCTCAAAAAACCAAACCAAACAAACAAGAAGCAGGAGTTGGGGAGATGGCTCCGTTGGTAACGTGCTTGCCACACAAGCAGGAAGATCCAAGTTCAGATCCCCAGTGCCCACATGCAGCAACACATGTGTGGTCCCAGGGCTGGAAGTCAGCCTGGCAGAGCCCCGGAGTGGGCTGGCTCACTAGTCTAGGTAAATCCTGCCTCCAGGTTTAGTTGGAGATTCCATCTCAGACATAGGGTGGCCAAGGAGCATTGACTTCCAGCCTCCCGGTGCGTATGCCCATGTACGGGGCCACAGACACAAAAAAATCTGCTGGTCATCAGCATCTGTGCGTGTGAAGCCACGTTATGCTTCTTGCTCCTGAGTGGTTTCCTTAGGATAGATTCCTAGAAGACAGACCGCTAGGACACTAACACTCCAAAGCTGCAGGATGCTTTGCTGAGCTGCATTCCCGAGGAAAGCAGTCATCGAGAGTGATTAAAAAAAAAAAAAAACTCTGAAAAGGATCCATATGTCCACCAAGAAGCAATCAATAGCTCAAGTAATGCAGCTACAGTGGAAGACTGAGGCCATTTAAAGGGCAGTTGGGTGTGGTCGTCCGTGCTGCAATCCCAGCTCTGTGGAGCGCAGACAGGAGGGTCACGAGTTCAAGGTCACCCTCCCATACATAGTAAGAGGCCAAGCCTGGGCTACGTGAGACCCTGTCTCAAAAGAAAAGATGCGAGACATGTTTGTGTGCTTCTGCCCACATGTGCCTCTATGATGTAAAGGGAGTGTGGAAAACACGTTGCAGGAAAGAACGTATGTAGCTCTTCGGGGAGGAAATTAGGTGGTGCCGAATACTAAAATCCAAAGCCACATTTACCCAAGACTAACCATTGTTTTGAGAGCGAGAAAGGAACGTGATGTTGTTTTCTGTTTCACATTTATGTCTTTTGTGGTTAATGAGGTGGCAGTTCCTGAGAGCAGAGCAAAGTAGGAAGCTTGCTTCCCAGAGAACACCGATCTTAAGGGAGAGCCATATTTTTGCCATATGATTTAAACTTCAACAGTTATTTTCTTTATATGGCAAAATCCACCTATATTTGTGCTTTTTGTTTATTTATTTTTAAATACCCCTGTTTTGTAAACCACTCTTGACAGAAATTTGGCATTACTCCTCGCCCTGCTGGGATTAGATTATTTATTTATTTATTTATTTATTGAATCTCTGGACACAGCTTAGTGTTCGACGATAGGTTCCCTTAAAAAAGGAAGGGCCTCTTTTGAGGATGAACGCGCTTGGCTAGGTTGGAAAGCGCGCCTGGCTGTGAACTCATGACTTCAGGAGCTCCATCCCTGACCCCTATACTCCTGAGCTCCAGGCGGGCTACTCCACTCAGCCAAGGACCAGGAGAGAAAAAGTCCGTTTTCAAAGCTGGCTGAAAGTCCTGGAAGCACTCCGAGGCAGCCAGAATGGAAAAAGATGCTGCAAGGAGCGGAACTTCTTGAGTGGGCTGAGGCGGCCCTGTCCATATGGGACATGTGGAAAACTTGAGAAATGTAGTCCAGGCGCTTAGTGGGGAGCTGGCCATGCTCTGTGGCAAATCCTTCCCTCCTCCTTCCCAGCCCCCCCCCCCCCCCCACCACGCCCCCGCCCTGGGAGGGAGCCACGGACCACCTCAAAGGCCTGGTAACTGTGACTCAGACCCAAATTTCTGTCCAGACTCAGAGGCTACATTTAAAGAAAAAAAAAAAATTTGCACAAGGTGACCGACCCCTGCAGCCAGCCCCGAGTCTCAGGCTGGTCCTCGAAAGCCACTTGAGCTAGGCTGTCTCAGCTGCTCCCTTGACACAGCCACAGGAAGGTTGGACGTGGGCTTCTCTTGTTTCAAGTCACCCTTTCCTGGACTAGCATCTGGAGCTCTACTTTCTTGCCCTTTTGGGCCCTTCATGTTGCTTGTCCTTAGCGTCAGGCACAGGATGCCTGGCTGTATTCCCACAGGATCCCCTGAGAGTCTTTTTTTTTTTTTTTTAAGAGATTTATTTATTATTTATACAGTATTCTGCCCAAATATGTGCCGGCACACCAGAACTCATTGTAGATGGTTATGAGCCACCATGTAGTTGCTAGGAATTGAACTCAGGACCTTCGGAAGAACAGACAGTGCTCTTCACCTCTGAGCCATCTCTCTAGCCATCCCCTGAGAGTCGTGACCCAGCCTGGGGATGGCGGCGGGTGGGGGGGGGGGCGATGAAGTGGAGGACCAGGAGCTGTCTAACCTAGGGGTTAATGACCCTGGAGGAAGGGCGGTTCTGGTGGGTAGGCTCTCCCTTTCAAAAGTGCACTGAGGAACCCTATCTAACACTGGCTCCAGGCCAGAGGCACGGAGAGTAAAGACATTCATCTTGCATTCATTCCTCATTCCTCCAACATGCTCTCTTTGAGCACTGCTGGTGTCCCGCCCTGCCACAGCTCTTGGGGGACAATTACTACCCAGGTAGTGCAAGAGACTGAGGTAGAACAGGGAGGCCCCCAGACGCAGCTCTCGGCGTTCCATCCAGAAGCCGTGGCATCTATGAGAAGCCACAGAACGGCTGAGCTGAGAACGGCGTTTCTAGGAGTTCAAGGTGACCCTCGGCTACACAGAGTTCAGTGGGCGCTGGGTCTCAGACCTGGGCAGATGTAGCTTGAGATGATGGTGGCGACAGAGGCGGAGCCGATACCGGCTGGCTTACACCAAGTGGGCCTAGGGCCCAGCCAGGCCCCCCGCGGGGTTCTGTTCATGCTGCTAAGACCCTGTCTCTGCATGTCCCCTTGTGTCCTTGCATGCCTGTCCCCTGTAGCTCCTGCATGTCCTGTGGTGTGACTTCTGTTTTCCCCTGGACCTCCTCCTTCCCTCGGCTCTGACAAAGAGGAGCATTGCCTGTCCCCAGCCTGACTCAGGAGGTCAGCTGGCACCATGGGCCCTCCCATTCCCCAGGTTCTCCAGGAGAAGTCTCTGGACGCTGCTCCCTGCTGATTGTCACTCAAAGGCTTTAGGAAAGCAAAGGGGTAGTAACCCTGAGGGTCAGTGAAATTGCCTTGGGAGCCAAGGATGACTCAAAGGCTTCAAGATGGCCACAGTCAAGATGGCGGCCCCTGGCTCTTTGCATAGTTCTCCCCGTGCTTTTTGCCCACTGAAATTGCCCGGGTGGGCCGGTAAAGATGGCCCTGTAACCCGGAAGACTCTTGAACAACTGCCATTTAGGATGCACATGGGTGAAAGGAGCGGCCATGGTTTGGTGCCATCAGCTTCCTGGGGCCCCAAGGGCTCTCTTGTTGGCCTGGTTGGTGTTCCCATGCACCCCTCCCACCCCACGCCCCTGGGTCCCCGCACTCAGGTGGGATCTGGGCGCCTGATGCCCGGGCCCTGTGTGTACGTGGCTCTCTCCCCTCCTGCCCCTTCTCCAGCTTCAGCAATACCCGCGTCTACGGGAGGAGATGGAACGAATCGTGACCACCCACATCCGGGAACGTGAGGGACGCACCAAGGAGCAGGTGAGCCTGTGCTTCCCATCCACTTCCTCTTGTCAAGGGCACGTTCTGGTCTTATTTTCTTATGGGATGATACAGTTGACGTAACGTGGGTCCTTGTAGCCGTTTTGAAGGGCACACAGTTCAGCGATATTGAGCACCCTAACATCCACCACCATCCACAGAAGACTTTGTGTCTTGAAAAGCTGACTCTGGGCTAGCCATCCACAGTCCTCTGCCAGCCACCAGTCTTTCTGTCTTTAGGAATTTATCTAGGTTCCTGTGCTAAGTGAAATCGGACAGTATTTTGATCTTTTGGCGTCTGGCTTATTTTGATTAGCATTAAGGTTTTTCTTTCTTTCTTCCTTTCTTTTCTTTTTCTTTCTTTCTTTCTTTTTTTTTTTTTCTGGTTTTTTGAGACGGGTTTCTCTGTATAGCTTTGGCTGTCCTGGACTCACTTTGTAGACCAGGCTGGCCTCAAACTCACAGGGATCCACCTGCCTCTGCCTCCCGACTACTGGGATTAAAGATATGCACCACCACGGCCCCAGCAAGGTTTTTCTAAAATATTGCAGCATGCCGGAATATTCTGTGGACTATACACTGTATTTTTGTTTATCTATTTTAGTCTTTTCCACCTTAAAATATTTTCTGTGGGCTTGGAGAGACGGCTCAGTGGTTAAGAGCACTGGCTGTTCTCCCAGAGGTCCTGAGATCAATTCCCAGCAAGTATGGCTGGTTCGAAAGGTGGCTCACAACCATCTATAATGAGACCTGGTGCCCTCTTCTGCCATGCAGGTGTACATGCAGATAGAGCACTTCTATACATAAAATACATCAATAAAATCTTTAAAAAATTTTTTCTGTGTATGGGTGTTTTGCCTGTGTGTATGTCTGTTCATCATTTTTGTACCTGGTGCCCAAGAGACCAGAAAATGGTATTGGATTCCCTGGGACTGGTGTTACAGGAGGTCACGAGCTAACGTGTGGGTGCTGGGAATTGAACTCAGGACCTCTGGAAGAGCAGCCAGTACTCTTAACCACTGAGCCATCTCTCCAGCCCCTTTCTGCCATCTTCTGGCTGTTGTGTACAATCCTGCTAATAAATGTGGCTATGCAAATACTCACTCAGGCCCTGCTTGGTGGATTATATAGTAACGATACTACCATGTT